>NC_138985.1:114387824-115717908 GCF_964341445.2 Mesoplodon mirus | reverse complement strand
TTTACAGCATCATGGCTTTCTGTTCCATATGGGAGGAGGGGGACTCTAAACGCCCAGTCAGTGGGGCGACTTTGGTTAAGTCCCTGCTTTCTTGCTGTATAGACGAGGCTGTGGTGCAAGGAGACATCTTCGGGCTCTGTGAGGTCCCTGGCTGGCCAGACCCGAGCCCCGGAACAGTGTGCTACCTCTTTCCACCAAGAGGAGGTGACTGTTCCCTCTAGCTTTTTATCCTGTGGGGATGCTAACAGGGTGGCGGGGCGAGGGGCAAGGAGTGTAGTGTAGAGTCACAGTACGTAAAGCAAGATCTAGGCCTGGGACCGTCGGCAGGGAGCACCTCTCTCTGTGGGGAGTCCGGTGCGGGGGAGGTCAGGGGGGTACATTTCGGGGCCTAGGTCCTCTGGACAGAAGATTGGAGGAGGGAGGCCACGCAGCCCAAGGCAACAGTTAACCACAACGTGGCGGGACATGTTCTTTCTCTACCCTGACAGGGAACTCCGTCCTCCCAACTGAGAGGACAAGGTTTGTGGAAACACTGCTGCCTGCTCAGATATGCGTGCCACGCTGCTGCGGCCAGACTCCAGAATTCGCTTGCAGTGGAACTGGGGGAGGCAGCTAAGCTCGGTTAACTGCACAGATGGGGACAGCTCCCAACTCCCTCCTCCAGTCCCCAAATGGACCAACCTGGGATTCCGGGAAATCCTGGAGGAATATACCAAAACGAAAGGGAAAGGGAGTAATAAAACTAGCTTTCTCTTTCCCGACCCCCACCGCCCCAGCCCCTCCCCGCCCGGGTGGCCCCTGCAGGCCACGTCCTCAGCACCTGATGCAGGTGTAGGCGCACTTCGGTGGAGGTTTCCCAGGGCACCACCCTGGCGCAGAAGGACCTGGGCTCGGCCTTCTGCGCCTCCTGCATAAGGCAGTGCATGGGGTAGTGGCGGCGCGGGAAGGCCACGTCGCCGCCTGCCAGCAGCCCCATGGGGCAGAAGTCGTTGGCACCGTCGCTCACGTAGAAAAGGTGCTCGAAGGCCGCGCCGTCGTGGGCCTGCTCGCGCAGATAGTCGCTGAGCACCTTGTGCTGGCACATACTGGTGGGGCAGCGAGCGCATCTGTGCGCGTGGAAGGGCCGCAGCGCCAGCAGCCCCCAAGGGTCGGGCCCCGACGGGTTGCTGAAGATGTGGCAGAACAGGCCGTGGTGGCCGGCGGCGCGCAGCGCACTCTCCACGCCAAAGGTGTTGGCGTCTGAGATGAGAATAACCTCAAAGCAGGCTCCCTGCTTGGCCACAAACTGCAACAGCTCGCCCGTACTGGGCGACAGGGGGATGGCCTCGTAGATGGCGCGCAAGTCCCGCGGCCGCACGCCCTGCTCGCCCAGGTACTGGAAGACGTGCTGCATGTACTTGTTGTAGAAGCCCTCGCGCTAGGTGGCACACAGGCTCTCAGGCAGCCACTGGCCCGCCGCGGCACGCACACGACGGAGTCGTCGCTGTTTTCTTCCACGATAGTCTCGTCCAAGTCGAAGGTCAGGAGGAAGCGTGGCGCGCCGGGCGCACCCATCCCGCTGTCCTCTACCAGATTTGTCCTGAGCGACCAAATCCTTTTGTGGTCACCAAAGAGTCCCTCAGAGGAAAGGGGGACAGGACCTCTGAGCTTCTCCTGCAGGGTGGGGAGCAGCGGCTGCGGAAGTCTGTCCCAGCTGAGTCTGGAGTGTCAAGAGTGGGGAGAGGGCCTAGCTGAGGTATTTGGGCGCAGGATGGAGCAAGGGGCGCTCACGGGAATTGGAGGGGACGCTGCGTCTTATCCATACCTGGATTTCTGGGCTCCGGCTCTCACGACTCCTTCCAGTCCAGAGGGTCTGTGAATGGTGTGCATCTGGGCCGTTCCCTCCACTTGCCCCCCCTCCCCATGTTATGTATTTTTAACCACAATAAAAAAAATGAATGAAACACTGATAATACATGTTACAACATGGATAAACACTGAAAACATTCTAAGTCAAAGAAGTCATACTGAAAAGGCCACTCATCACAACCATCTTGTGTGCTTTAAATCCATAGCAGTTTTGAAAATGAGGGGATAGGACTTCCCTGGTGGTCCAGTGGTTAAGACTCTGAGCTCCCAATGTAAGGGGCACAGGTTCGATCCTTGGTCAGGGAACTAAAATCCCGCGTGCACGGTAAGGACAAAAAATAAAATAAAATAAACGTCATTGGCCTGGTTTGGATCATAGCATCATCCTTGAACCCATCAGAGCACCCATAGGATGGAACATGGGATTGGCTAAATGTGGATCATATGCCCATCTTCAAGGTGGGTGGAACGTAGCATCAGCCCTCTGGAACTGTTTGGACTGGAAACAGGTAAGAAGTTCCCAAAGGAAAGCTGAGGTTCTGGACTTTGGCATGAGAACAGATGCTGGATTGGGGAAAGCGGCAGATTCCACACCACTGACGGCCCACTGCACAGCTGTGGGATCTGAAGGCCACGGAAGGAAGGGGCTGATTTAGGGTCAGGGGCTGCAGCCACCCATCCAGTGCTCTTGCTGTCCGTCCACAACAGCAAGAACCTCTTCCTCTTGCAAAAAGCACAGCCCTCCTTGATGTCTCTGGTGGCAAGAGCCCAGGAGTCACACCTGCCCCATGGCCACATGACTCACCCATCCCCCAAGAACAATACTGCTCATTTATCCAGTCTCCTCCCTCCTTTACAAAGAGCAGAGACTAAATGCTATGGTGGTTAGGAAATTCTTGCTCAATGAAGCAGTGGGAGGCTCAAGGATTATGCCGTATCATGGAATCCATCATTGGCAGCTTTCAGAGACCACATGGGTGCACATGGCTCTCCAAGACCATGCAGCCTCAGTGTGAAACTGTCCATTGGGTGGCCCAGTTGCTCCCGTATCTTTTGACTCTTAATGAGTATGAATATCAAAAGTTTGTTACAGCTGGAAGCCCAAAGGATTGCAAGGCCATGGTCTGCCGTATGGTTGTTGTGTCAGGGACACACTCAAATGTTTAGACGGTTATCACCCCGCTTGGCAGGCTATGAGCCTGTGAGGGGGAGGCCCTTTTCTCAACCACATGCATGTTAGTAACTGAAACATCCCAAAGGGCTGTCTGTGCTACCCAGGTAGCTGTTCAATTGCCCAGCAACAAGGTCAGCTCAGTAATTGGCCACAGGGGCTTGACAGGGACCAGACTGGCCTGAGCTGGAGGACCACAGATGACTGCCTGGATGGTCAGAGGTCAAGGGCTGTCCTGAGACTTGATGTCTATTGATGCCCACTCAGATGGGACAAAGGATGCCTGCAGTCTCAGGAGGGCCCCACCAGCCCTCAGGAGGCAGCACCTGGGGGCTGGTAAGTCGCTGCACCAAGTTCTGTATAAATTCAAAACATGACCATGGAGTGAGCTCAGTCAGGCCTCTGCTGGACCCGGGCTGCCCAGGCCAAGTGGGGCCAGCACTACTCTCTCCAGTTCAGATGGTAGGAGGAAGCCCTGTGGGCTTCTGAGGCCCTAACAGCCATTGACTGAGGTTGAGTTGGATTTGAAATAGTCAGTGACCCGAGCAGACGTTTCGTTCTTCTGCTCTCAGGTTCCAGGACGGGGGTAGATAACCAGCGGCCCAGGTGAACCCCCACTCGTGAGTGACCCCGGGCAAGTCCTGTCCATCCTACAGGACTCAGAGGTGTGGGGTTAGGGGGGCCGTGGGCCAGTTGTGCTTAACACTAACCCACTAACCCTAACGCCCGAATCTCTACTGTTCACTCCCTAACCCTAACCTCCTAATCTCTAATCCTAAACCCTAAGGCTCCTAACCCCTAGCCCCTAGATACTCGACCTTGACCTGTAAACTCCTAACCCTTACCCTGACTATGACTCAGACCATCTAACCTGACCCTCTAACCCTGACCCTCTAGCCTGCATCCTTTAACTGTAATGCCTCAAAACCTGGGCTCAGCTGAGTGGCTCCATCCAGAGGTAAGCAGGACCTGTCTTTGGGCCTCCACTGCCTCTGCCCTCTCCTCCCCCCAGGAACCAGAAAGCCCTGGGTTGTTGGACTCTCCTGACCAGAGGGGGAGCTGCTCCTGGTCTACCTGCGCCCACACCCCCCTCCTCTGGGGCCCTTGGCCTCTGGACTGTCTGACCTTCAGTCCACCTTCAAGAGCCCGGAGACAAATCCAGGTGAGACGCCTACTTCATTGGCACAGGTGGGACCTGGTCCCCATCCTCACAGCCCGGCCAGAAACCTTTGTGCACACTGTGTCATGAGGCTGCCTGTCCCCAGCCAGCTGGAGGGGTCGGGAGTCAGATGGGGAACCGAAGTGTCCTTGAGGTTGGAGTGTGGGCAGGACAGGGTAGGAGGGGCGAGAGGTGAGGTGTCATCATTCCCAAACCAGGCAGGGAGTGTGTGCTGTTTGCATTTCGGGCAGGGGAGAGTATGTCAGATGGAGGCTCTGAAGTAGCACACCTTGCAGGCCAACCTACCAGGGCAGTTCTTCCCTAAGCCGACGGGTGGCGCAAGACAACGCAAGAAACTGTACATGTATCCTTATAATGAACCTGGCAACTGGAAAGGAAACGTCACAGGTCATGGCAACTGAGACACGAGGAGCCCGTCCCGCCCGCCCAGGCTTGCGCAGTCTGGAGGTGGAGCGGGGGTAGGCTGGACAGGCAGCTCCCGGCTAGGGACTGGGCCGGAGAGCCCCAGGAGGCATGGCAACCCGCAGACAATTTCCAGAGCCCACTGCAGCCGGGAGACGTTCCCTACAGAACAGCCTCGGGCCCTGTGTGTCCACCCTGCACACAGCACGACCCCGTCAACCCCTGGGCCTCATTCACGGCTGTCTGGCCGCCCCTCCCCTCACTCCCTGAGCCCCCAGGGCCCCCTTGGCTGAGCCTTCTCTGCACACCTGGCTCTCCTGACTATCCCTGCCTCTCTGAGCACACCGTGTCCTTCCCTGGGGTCTGCGGGTCTGGCTAAGGGTTCCCCCTTGACCCCGGGTAGGCACCCCAGCCAACGCTGACGCTTGCCTTTCCTGCAAGATGGCCCCCTCAGTCTCACCAACTCCAAACTGTGTTGCGTTTACTTCTGGGAAAGAGGGAATGAAGAGGAAGCCCCATTCCGGCCTCACACAAGGTGTGTGCTAACCTTGTGGACCCAAGGGACCACCACAAAGAGGCTGGAAGCCTGGCAGAGGCACAGCCCCTACCGTCACCCCTGTTCCTCGGCCCAGCTTCTCTCTTCTACCATCAAACCCCTCAGCCGCCACCAGAGGAAAAATGTGGGCCTAATCCTGTCACTCTGGTTCCAAAACTGTTCTCTCTGTCTATAAAACGAAGTCAAAGCTAGCTGTCTGGCCACCCTTGCAGCCCCTCTGCGATGCGTCCTCCCCGTGAGCCAGGCACCCAGCCCCTTCCCCTGCCCCCTGCCCCCACCCTCCTCTAGAGCGAGCTCCGTCCATCCCGCTCCTTCAGTTCAGCTCAGCTGCCACCTCCGCTGACCCACCAGTCAGAGGTAACCTCTCCCTCTGCAGACACACCTGGCCTGCAGCTTCTCTGCCCCGCACCCGGCTGGGCTGAGCAGAGCTGAGAGCATGCGCCTGCTTCACTATGGACCCCAGGCCCCAGCACATGGCACACGCTCAGGGATGTTTACTGGACAGACGGATGACCATGAGGATGAGCAGGCAGATCACTCACGGTAGCGGGTAGTGGTCCTCCTTTTGAGTCTCTACACTTCACCACAAAGTGCTGAGGCAACAGCAAAAGGGAGGGTGGGGGAAGGCGACACCAGAAAGCAACAACTCCATGCCTTCCTCATCCCCCCACAGCACGCATGTGTACACACACATGTGCACGTACATGCCCAAGCATACCGGCATTCACACACATGTACACACACACATGAAAAGACGAACTGCAGTCACACACAGGCACACAATCACACGTGCTGCGCATGCAAAAACACGTGCATACACACATGTGCCTGCCTGCACATAAACACTCACATGCACTCGGATGTACACAGACCTGTGCACAGACAGCACACACATGCACGTGCTTGTGCACACTCACGTAATACACACACATACACACAAAAGCTCAGGAAATTTCACAAAGTTTGTTTTTGTTTCACCCTCCCCAAGAACGAGGAGACAGCAGATGGTCCCTGGGAAATAAAGATGGTCACGGCCCTGCATCTGTCACAGAGGCTCGTTGAAGGCTCAAGCACGCTCTGCCCTGCCCAGTCGTGGGGTACAGACCCAGCCTGCTCAGCTGCCTCAGCCGAGCCTTCCGCTGCCCCAGCCGCTCGTGGGAGAAGCAAGTCTCAGTGTCAGTTGCAGGTCATGTCTGTGCTACTTCCGGACTGGAGGTCTTGTGTTATCTTGCATGGTATCTTGCTCTGGGCTGAGGCTTACATTTTGCTATCTACTCTTCCATAAGCACTTCACCATATTCCTGAATGCCTATGCCCTCCAGAGGCCCCAGTTCTAGAACACTGGAGTTGGGAAACAGTCAGCCGTCTCTGTGCACAATCACAAAGCTGCAGTCTGACCCAAGTCCACTTCTTCTATGTCTTAATGCTGCTCCACCTGGGGCTGATTGCGGAGGTGCTGGGTCTACAGTCCATGAAGATCTGGGAGACGTGATCCCCCTCTCGCAGGCCTGCACGGACTTGCCTTTGCCTGTTAGTCCAAGTCATGCTCTATACAACATCTCTGTTTTTCTCCTCTAGAAAAAAATATTCCCAGAAGCAGCAGCATCTCTTTAGACCACAGTCAGGATGACCCTCCTGAAATAAGCCTCAATCCTACCTCAACTGGACTCTCTCCTGCCCTCTGCCTGACAAGGACCAGGCCTTGGGTGTGGTCAGTCTCCCCTCCAGTCTGACTGGGCCTTCCTGACCAGAGAACCCAGGAATACCCTCTGAGCCTGTGGACTCAAGCACATGCTGTGGGAAAATGTGCTGATGCATAAAAAAAAATGATAGGACTCTCCAAGACCATGAAAAATCACACACAACACGAACCATAAATAACAGCCAGGCTTGTTCTACACTGTGTGAAAACTGTCAATTTTTCACTACACTGGAACACACTCAGAGATGCTCTGGGCCTGGAAGAGCCCCAGGGCCCTGGTGCTGCCCAGACTGGAAAGGGCCTCACATAGCACCTTCTGGATCCTCACCGTGGTGGGATGGGGGATCCAGGGAGACTGCATAAGAAGTTGGTACGGGAGCCCAGCCAAGCTCCCAGGCTTTTGGGGCCTGGAGGGTCAGAAAGTTCCAGAGTATTCCCCTTGCTGAACTTGGATTCAGAGTCCCAGATGCTCTGTGGGCAGCAGGATCCTCCCATGAGGACACTGACCATCTCCTCCAGGCCTCTACCACACAAAGGGTGACCAAACACAGAGCTGTGCTACAGGGACGCAGGCAGGCCAGGGAGCCTGAGGGAGAGGAGGCGGGAAGCAGCAGCAACCCAGTTGCATGGTCCTCTCGTCCCCCTGGAGACCCTGCTCTGGTGCAAAGTTCACTCCCGGGCTCACCGTGAGTGACGCGCTGAGCAGGCCTTAGTCTTACCGATGGCCAGATCTCTCGGGCACTCTGCGTCCTGTGTTTTGCTGCAGACAGAACACCCTTAGTAACTGCTCAAGTCACGGATCGAGAGGGTCAATGAACGAATGAGCAAGGGAATGAGTGAGCAAAGAAGGAACAGAAAAATGGACAGATGGTGGATCCGCGCTGCTGTGGTGACCCCGAGAATGAAATGTCACAGGTGTGCAAGACTCTCCCACGAAACACAGTCTCCACCGCCTCCTGACCCCAAGCCACTCCCTTCAGGACACCCTTGCTCCACACCCTAAACTGTACCCTAACCCTAGCCCGTACCCTAACCCTAACCTGTACCCTGACCCATACCCTAAACCTAATCCATAGCCGTACCCTAACCCATACCCGAATCCTGAAACTAAGGCATACCATACCCTAACCCATACCCTAACAGTAACCCGTACGCTAACACTAAACCATAACCTGACCCATACCCTAACCCATACCCTAACCTAACCCTGAAATGGACCCTGACCCTAACCCCTAAACCTAAACCTAACCCTAAGCCAACACTAACACTAACCCTAAACCTAACCTTAACCCTAACCCGTAACCCTAACCCTAAACCTTACCCTAACCCTAAACCTAACCTTAACACTACCCTAACACTCACCTTTACAATAAACCTTACCCGTTCACTAACGCTAACCCTAAACCCTAAACCCTAACCCGACCCTGACCCTGACCCTAACCCATACCCCAACCATAACCCGTGCCCTAACCTTAAACTGTACCCTAACACATACCCTAAGCCTGAGCCGTAGCCATACCCTAACCTGTATTGTAACCAATATGCTAACCCTAAGCCTACCCTCTTACCCTAACCCTCACCGTAACCCTTAAACCCTAACCCCAAAACCCTAGTCTTGACCCTGACCCTGAACCTAACCCTAAACCCTAACCCTAACACTGAGAACCTAAAACCCTAAAACCCTAGACCTAACCCTAAACCCTAAACCTTAATCCCTAACCCTAAACCTAACCCTACCCCAACCCTAACCCTAACTAACCCTACCCATAACACTAACGCTAACCCTAACCCTAACACCTAACCCTAACCCTAAACCTCTAACCCAAAACCTCTATCCATAACCCTAACCCTAACCCTAACTCTAACCTAACAAAAGCACCGATGCTACTCCTATCTCAGGCCCTGACACTGTCCCTATATAAAGACTTGCTGCTGTCAATATCTATATCCTGACACAATCCTAAGCTTATATCCTGACCCATCTCTTACTGAAGTCCTGAAACTCTCCCTAAGTGAACCTTGACGCTGTCCCTAAGTGAGGCCCCGAGGCTGTCCGTAACAGACACCCCGATAATATCTTTAACCAACACCCTGATGCTGATCCCACAGAGGCACCTGTGGTGTGACTAAGCCTTTCCCGGACACTGTCCCTAGATAAGGCCCTGAGGCTGCTTCTAAATAAAGCCCTGATGATGCTCTGAGTAACTAAAGCCCTCAAACTATCCCTTGCTCATTTACTGACATTATCCCTAGCCCTTAACCTGACTCGATCCATAGCTAATGTCCTGCCTCTGATCCTACCTGAAGCCCTAATGCTGTCCCTAACTAAGGCCCTGACTAGTCCTAACTCAGGCCCTGACACGATACCTAACAAAGGCTCTGATGCTACTCCTAACTAAGGCCCTGACACTCTCTGTAACTAAGGCCCTGAACCTACTCCTAACGCAGGACCTGAACATGTCTTTAACTAAGACCCTAATACTGATCCTACAAAGGCCCTGATGCTGCTCTGAAGTCATGACCTGACAGTGTCCCCAGCTAAGGGCCTGATGCTAGGCCTCACTCAGGTCCTGTCACTCTCCCTAAGTCAGGCTCTCACGCTGTCCCTACCTGAAGCCCTGACACTGGTTCTAAAAATGGCCCTGGTACTCTCAGTAACTAACGTCATGACACGATCCCTAGATGTTAACCTGACCCTGTCACTAGCTAATGTCCTCCCTCTGATGATAACTAAAGCCCTGATGCTGCGCCTAACTCAGGCCCTGAATTTAGTCCCAAGTCCGTGACACTGTCCTTAATTAAGGCCTAGGTGCTTCTCCTAGGTCAGGGCTTGATACTGTTCCTAACTAAGGCCCTAACACTATTCCTAACTCAGGTTCTAACACTGTACGTAACAGAAGGCCCTGACGCTAGTCCTAAGGCCCTGACACTACTCCTAACTCAGGCTCTGACACTAGTCCTAACTAAGGCCCTGACACTGGCCCTAACTAAGGCCCTGACACTACACCTAACTCAGGCCCTGACACTGGCCCTAAATAAAGCACTGACACTATTCATAATTCAGGCCCTAACACTATCCCTAACTAGAGCCATGACACTACTCCTAACATAGGCCCTCACACAATTCCTTTGAAGGCTCTGATGCTAGTCCTAAGGCCCTGACACTGACCCTAACTAAGGCCCTGCTGCCGTCAATATCTAAAGTCCTGACACTATCCTGAGAATATATTCTAACAAATGTCTTAATAACGTCCTAGAACTCTCCTGATGCAAGCCTTGACGCTGTCCCTAAGTGAGACCCTGAGGCTGTCCCTAACACAGGCCCTGAGAATGTCTTTAACAAAGACTCTGATGCTCATCCTACAGAGGCAATTGTGCTGCTCCTAAGCCTGGCCTGACACTTTCTCTAGATAAGGCCCTGACGCTGGTCCTAAATAAGGCCCTGATGCTCTGAATAACTAAGGCCTTCAAACTATCCCTCGCTCATTTCCTAACATTTTCCGTAGCCCATAACCTGACTCGATCTGTAGATAATGTCCTGCTTCTTATCCTACCTGAAGCCCTAATGCTGTCCCTAACTAACTCACTGACTACTCCTAACTCAGGCCCTGACACTGGCCCTAACTAAAGCCTTCAAACTACTCCTAACTCAGGTCAGACACTGTCCCTAACAAAGACCCTGACACTACACATAACACAGGCCCTGACATGATGCCTAACAAAGGCTCTGATGCTAGTCTTAACTAAGGCCCTGACATTCTCCCTACCTAAGGCCCTGAACCTACTCCTAACTCAGGCCCTGATCATGTCTTTAACAAAGACCCTAATGCTCATCCTACAAAGGCCCTAATGCTGCTCCTAAGTCATGCCCTGAGAATATCCCTAGCTAAGGGCCTGATACTAGGCTTCACTCAGGCCGTCGCTCTCCTTACATCAGGCTCTGACGCTGTCCCTACCTGAAGCCCTGACACTGGTTCTAAACAAGGCCCCTGGTACTCTCAGTAACTATGGTATTGACACTATCCCCAGGTCATTTCCTGACACTATACCTAGATATTAACCTAACTCTATCTTTAGCTAAAGTCGAGCCTCTTATGCCGACTAAAGCCCGGATGCTGTGCCTAAATCAGGCCGTGAATTTAGCCCCAAGGCCATGACACTGTCCCTAACTAAGGCCTAGATGCTGGTCCAACATCAGGGCCTCATACTGTCCCTAACAGAAGGCCCTGACCCCAGTCCTAACTAAGACCCTGACACTGTCCCTAACAAAGGCTCTGATGCTAGTCCTAACCAAGGCAATGACACTGTCCCTAAGTAAGGCCTGAGATTACTAATAACTCAGGCCATGACACGATACCTAAAAAAGGCTCTGATGATGTTCCTAAATAAGGCACTGACACTGTCCCTAACTAAGGCCCTGACACTACTCCTAACTCAGGCCCTCAAACGATTCCTAAAAAAGGCTCTGATGCTAGTCCTAACTAAGGCCCTGACACTGTTCCTAACAAAGGCACTGATGCCACTCCTAACTCAGGCCCTAACACTGTCCCCAATGAAGGGCCTTGTGCGACTCCTAATTCAGGCCCTAACACGATACCTAACAAAGGCTCTGATGCTAATCGTACCTAAGGCTCTGACACTGTCCTTAACTAAGGCCTGGACACTACCACTAACTCAGGCCCTGATACTGTCTCTACCTAAGGCCCTGACACTACACCTACCTCAGGCCATGACAGTGTCCCTAACTAAGGCCCTGACACTACTCCTAACTCTGCCCTGACATTATAACTAACAAAGGCTCTGACGCTAGTTCTAACCAAGGCCCTGTCACTGTACGAAACAAAGGCGCTGACACGGTACCTAACGAAGACTCTGATGCTAATCCTAACTAAGGCCCTGACACTGACCCTAACCAAGCCCTTCACACTACTCCTAACTAAGGCCCTGATGCTACACCTAACTCAGGCCCTGACACTGTCCTTAACGAAGGCCTTGACACTACTAATGACTCAGGCCCTGACACTGTGCCTAACTGAGGCCCTGACACTACTACTAACTCAGGCCCTGACACGATACCTAACGAAGGCCCTGATGGTAACCCTAACTAAGGCCTTGACACTATTCCTAACTCAGGCCCTGACACTGTCCCTAAATAAGGCCCTGATACTACACCTAAAACAGGCCCTGACACTGTTCCTAACAGAGGCACTGATGCTAGTTCTAAATCAGGCCCTGACACTGTCCCTAATAAAGGCCCTGCTGCTGTCAATATCGAAAGTCCTGACACTATCCTAAGCTTATATCCTGACCAATCTCTTACTGAGTTCCTGAAACTGTCCCTAAGTGAGGCCTTGATACTGTCCCTAAGAGAGGCCCTGAGGCTGTCCCTAACAGAGGTCCTGACAATGTCTTTAACAAAGACCCTGATGCTGATCTTACAGAAGCGCTGGTGCTACTCCTCAGCCTTGCGTGGACACTGTCCCTAGACAAGGCCCTGACGCAGGTCCTAAATAAGGTCCTGATGATCTGAATAACTAAGGCCTTCAAACTATCCCTCACTCATTTACTGACGTCATGCCTAGCCTGTAACCTGACTCAGTCCGTAGCTAATGTCCTGCCTCTTACCCTACCTGAAGTCCTAATGCTGTCCCTAACTAAGGCCCTGACTACTGCTAAATCAGGCCCTGACACTGGCCCTAACTAAAACATTCACACTACTCCTATCTCAGGTCCTGACACTGTCCCTAACTAAGGCCCTGACACTACTCATAACTCAGGCCCTGAGACGATACCTAACAAAGGCTCTGATGCTAGTCTTAACTAAGGCCCTGACACTCTCCCTACCTAAGGCCCTGAACGTACTCCTAACTCAGGCCCTGATCATGTCTTTAACTAAGACCCTACTGCTCATCCTACAAAGGCCCCATTGCTGCTGCTAAATCATGCCCTGAGAGTGTCCCTAGCTAAGGGCCTGATGCTAGGCCTCACTCAGGCCCTGTCACTCTCACTAAGACAGGCTCTCAGGCGATCCCTACCTGAACCCCTGACACTGATTCTAAACAAGGACCTGATACTCTCAGTACCTGTGTATTCACACTATCCCCAGGTCATTTCCTGACACTATACCTATACCTTAACGTAACCCTGTCTTTAGCTAAAGTCGAGCCTCTTATGCCAACTAAAGGCCTGATGCTGTGCGTAACTCAGGCCCTGACTTAGTCCCAAGGCCTTGACACTGTCCCTAAGGCCTAGATGCTGGTCGAACGTCAGGGCCTGATACTGTCCCTAACAAAGACCCTAACACTAATCCTAACTCAGGCCCTGACAGTGTACCTAACAGAAAGTCCTGACGTTAGTCCTAACTAAGACCCTGACACTGTCCCTAACAAAGGCTCAGATGCTAGTCCTAACCAAGGCCCTCACACTGTCCCTAACTAAGACCCTGACAGTACTCCTAACTTAGGCCCTGACCCGATACCTAGCAAGGCTTACTTATTAAGTAAGTAACAATTAGCCTACCTGAAGCCCTAACTCTGTCCCTACCTAAGGACCTGAATAGTCCTAACTAAGGCCCTGACACTGTCCTCACCAAGGCCTTCACCGTACTCCTAACTCAGCCCCTGACACTGTACCTAACTAAGGCCCTGACAGTACTCCTAACTTAGGCCCTGACACAATACCTAACAAAGGTTCTGACGCTATTCCTAACTAAGGCGCTGAAACAGGACCTAACTAAAGCCCTTGACTTAGGAGTAGTGTCAAGGCTTTAGTTAGGGACAGTGTTGGGCCTTAGCTCGGACTAGCATCACAGCCTTTGTTAGGTATCATGTCAAGGCCTGAGTTAGGAGTAGTGTCAGGGCCTTAGTTGGGGACAGTGTCAGGTCCTTAGTTAGGACTAGCAACAGAGCCTTTGTTAGTAATCGTGTGAGGGCCTGAGTTAGGAGCAATGTCAAGGCCTTAGATAGGGACAGTGTGTGTCAGGGCCTTGGTTAGGACTATCATCAGAGTCTTTGTTAGGTATCATGTCAGGGCCTGAGTTAAGAGTAGTATCAGAGCCTTAGTTAGGAACAATGTCATGGCCTGAGTTAGGAGTAGTATCAGGGCGTTATTTAGGGACACTGTCAGGGCCTGAGTTAGCAGTAGTGTCAAGGACTTTGTTACGGATTGTGTCAGGGCCTCAGTTTGGAATAGTGTCAGGGCCCTAGGTAGGGACAGTATGAGGCCCTGACTTAGGATAAGCATCTAGGCCTTAGTTAGGGACAGTGTCACGGCCTTGGGACTAAAGTCAAGGCCTCAGTTAGGCACAGCATCAGGGCTTTAGTTGGCATAAGAAGCTCAACTTTAGCTAAAGAAATGGTTAGGTTAAGGTCTAGGTATAGTATCAGGAAATAACCTAGGGATAGTGTCAAACTTTAGTTACTGAGAGTATCAGGGACTTGTTCAGAACGAGTGTCAGGGCTTCAGGTAGGGACAGCGTCAGAGCCTGACAGAGAGACGGTCAGACCATGACTGAGGCCTAGTGTCAGGCCCTTAGCTAGGGACACTGTCAGGGCATGACTCAGGAGCAGCATCAGGGCCTCTGTAGAATCAGCATTACCATCTTAAGACATGATCAGAGCCTGAGTTAGGGAGAGTGTCAGGGCCTCAGTTACGGATAGCTTCAGAGCCTATGTTATCGACAACCTCACGGCTTTATTTGGGGACAGCGTCAGGGCTGACTTAGGAACAGTGTCAGGACCTTGGTTACATGGGTCAGTATATTAGCTCAGTATAGTGTCAGGCCTTTAGTTATTACTGTCAGCAGGGCCTACATTAGGGACAGCTTCCGGGCCTTACTTACAGTGTCAGGGCCTTAACAGGACTATTCAGGGCCTTAGTTAGGGACAGCATTAGGGCTTTACATAGGATGAGAGGCAGGATATTAACTATGGACTGAGTCAGGTTACGGGCTAGGGATAAGGTCAGGAAAGGACCGAGGGACAGTTTGAAGGCCTTATTACTGAGAGAACCTGGGCCTTCTTTACAACCAGCATCACGGCCTTCGGTAGGGACAGTGCCAGGTCAAGGCCTAGGAGGAGCGAGCATAAGGGCCTCTGTAGGATCAGCATCAGGGTCTTGTGTAAAGACATTCTCAGAGCCTCACTTAGGGACAAGCTCAGGGCCTCACTTAGGGACAGCGTCAAGGCTCACGTAGGGACAGTTTCAGGACCTTAGTAAGAGATGTGACAGGATATATGCTCAGGATACTGTCAAAACTTTAGATATTGATGGAAGCAGGGCCTTTTTTAGGGACAGTGTCAGGGCCTGAGTTAGGGACAGTGTCAGGGACTGAGCTAGGGTCAGTGTCAGGGCCTTAGTTAGGATTAGCATCAGAGCCTTTGTTAGGTATCGTGTCTGGGCCTGAGTTAGAAGTAGTGTCAGGGCCTTAGTTATGGACAGTGTCAGGGCCTGAGGTAGGTGTAGTGTCAGGGCCTTAGTTCGGACAGTGTCAGGACCTTAGTTAGGACTAGCATCAGAGCCTTTGTTAGATACCATGGCAGGGCCTACATTAGGAGTACAACAAGGGCCTTAGTTGGGGACACATTCACGGGTAGAGCTAGGAGTAATGTCAGGGCGTTATTTAGGGAGAGTGTCAGGGCGTGAGTTAGGAGTAGTCTCAGGGCCTTAGTTAGGAGTAGCACCACAGCCTTTCTTAGGAATAGTGTGAGGGCCTGAGTTAGGACCAGCATCAGAACCTCTGTTCAGTATCATGTCGCGGCCTGAGTTAGCCGTAGTCTCAGGCTCTACTTAAGGACAGTGTCCGGGCTTTGGTTACGAGCAACAGAGCCTTTGTTGCACACACTGTCAGGACCTTGGTTAGGACTAGTGTCAGACGCTTCTGTTAGGTAAACTGTCAGGACTTGAGTTAGGAATAGTATTAGGGCCTTAGTTAAGGACAGTATCAGGAGCTGACTTAGTTAGAGCATCAAGGCCTTAGTTTGGGACAGTGTCACGGCCTTAGGGCTAAATTCAGGGCCTGAGTTAGGCACAGCATCAGTGCTTTACTTGCCATAAGAGGCCTGATTTTACCTAAAGACAGAGTTAAATTATGTTCTAGGTATACTGTCAGGAAATGACCCAGGTATAGTGTCAACACCTTAGTTACTGAGAATATCGGGGCCTTTTTAGAACCAGTGTCAGGGCTTCAGGTAGGGACAGCGTCAGAGCCTGACGTAGGGAGAGCGACAGGGCCCGAGTGACGCCTAGCATTAGGTCCTTAGCTGGGGACACTGTCAGGGCATGACTCAGGAGCAGCATCAGGACCTCTGTAGGATCAGCATTATGGTCTTAGTTAAAGACATGATCAGGGCCTCAGTTAGGTGGAGTGTCAAGGCCTCCGTTATGGATACCTTCAGGGCCTGTGTTAGGGACAGGCTCACGGCTTTATTTAGGGCCAGCCTCAGGGCTGACTTAGGGTTAGTGTCAGGACCTTGGTGCGAGATGGGTCAGTATATTAGCTCAGGATAGTGTTAGGCCTTTAGTTATTGCCGGCACCAGGGCCTGCATTAGGGACACCTTCCAGGCCTTACTTACAAACAGTGTCAGGGCCTTAGTGATGACTAGTCAGGGCCTTAGTTAGGCACAGTATTAGGGCTTCAGGTAGGGTAAGAGGCAGGACATTAACTACAGACTAGGGATAAAGTCAGGAACGGAGCAAGGGACACTTTGAAGGCCTTAATTATCAAGAGCACCATGGCTTTCTTTAGGACCAGTATCATAACCTTTGGTAGGGACACTGTCACGGCAAGCGCCACGGGGAGCATAAGGGCCTCTGTAGGATCAGCATCAGGGACTGGGGATGGGAATAGGGATGGAGATGGGGATGGGGATGGGGATGGGGATGGGGATGGGGAACGGATAGGGGAGGGCGAGGGCTAGGGCTAGGGTTAGGGCTAGGGCCTTAGTTAGGAATCGTGTCAAGGCCTTAGTTAGGGTCACTGTCAGGGCCCTAGTTAGGGTTAGCATCAGAGCCTTTGTTAGGTATAATGTCAGAGCTTGACTTAGAAGTAGTGTCAGGGCCTTAGTGAGGGACAGTGTCAGGTCCTTGGTAAGGGCGAGCGATAGAGCCTTTATTGTATATAACGGCAGGGCCAGAGTTAGGAGGAGAGTCAGGGAAGTAGGGACACTGTCAGGGACTTACATAGGGACAATAACACAGCGTGAGTTAGTAGTAGTGTCAAGCCCTTAGTTAAGGACAGTGTCAGGGCAAGGCCTACGAGGAGCATAAAGGGCTCTGTAGAAGCTGGGGCAGAAGCTGGGACTGGGACTGGGACTGGGGCAGGGGCTAGGGCTAGGGGCTTACTTAGGGATAGTGTCAAGGCCTTAGGTACGGTCACTGTCAGGGCCTTAGTTAGGGTTAGCATCACAGCCTTCGTTAGGTATAATGTCACGGCCTGAGTTAGAAGTAGTGTCAGGGCCTTAGTGAGGGACAGTGTCAGGGCCTTGGTTAGGATGAGCGTCAGAGCCTTTGTTATATATAATTGCAGGGCCAGAGTTAGGAATAGAGTACCGCCGTTACCTAGGGACAATATCAGTGCCTTAGTTAGGGACAGTACCACGGCCATGGGGCTAAATTCGGGGCCTGAGTAAGGAAAACATCAGGGCTTTAGTTGCCATAAGAGGCTCGACTTTAGCTAAAGACAGGGATAAGTTATGATCTAGGTATACTGTCAGGACATGACCCAGGTATAGTGTCAACACCTCAGTTACTGAGAATATCGGGGCCTTCTTTAGAACCAGTGTCAGGGCTTCAAGTAGGGACAGAGTCACAGCCTGACGTAGGGAGAGCGACAGGGCCCGACTGACGCCTAGCATCAGGTCCTCAGCTGGGGACACTGTCAGGGCTTGACTCAGGAGCAGCATCAGGGCCTCTGTAGGATCAGCATTACGCTCTTAGTTAAAGACATGATCAGGGCCTCAGTTAGGTGGAGTGTCAAGACCTCTGTTACGGATAGCTTCAGGGCCTCTGTTAAGGACAGCCTCACGGCTTTATGTAGGGCCAGCATCAGGGCTGACTTAGGGTTAGTGTCAGGACCTTGGTTCGAGATGGGTCAGTATATTAGCTCAGGATAGCGTTAGGCCTTTAGTTATTGCCGGCAACAGGGCCTGCATTAGGGACACCTTCCAAGCCTTACTTACAAACAGTGTCAGGGCCTTAGTGATGACTAGTCAGGGCCTTAGTTAGGCACAGTATTAGGGCTTCAGGTAGGGTAAGAGGCATGACACTAACTACGGACTACGGATAAAGTCAGGAACGGAGTAAGGGACACTTTGAAGGCCTTAGTTATCGAGAGCACCTGGGCCTTCTTTAGGACCAGGATCACGGCCTTTGGTAGGGACAGTGTCAGGGCAAGACCTAGGAGGAGCATAAGGGCCTCTGTAGGACCAGCATCAGGGACTGGGGATGGGGATTGTGATGGGGATGGGGATGGGGATGGGAATGGGGATGGGAATGGGGATGGGGATCGGGTAGGGGAGGGCTAGGGCTAGGGTTAGGGCTAGGGCCTTAGTTAGGAATAGTGGCGAGGCCTTAGTTAGGGTCACTGTCAGGGCCCTAGTTAGGGTTAGCATCAGAGCCTTTGTTAGGTATAATGTCAGAGCTTGACTTAGAAGTAGTGTCAGGGCCTTAGTGAGGGACAGAGTCAGGTCCTTGGTAAGGACGAGCGTTAGAGCCTTTGTTATGTATAATGGCAGGGCCAGAGTTAGGAGGAGAGTCAGGCAATTAGTCAGGGACACTGTCAGGGACTTAGTTAGGGAGAGTATCACGGCCTGAGTTAGTAGTAGTGTCAAGGCCTTAGTTAAGGACAGTGTCAGGGCAAGGCCTATGAGGAGCATAAAGGGCTCTGTAGGAGCCGGGGCAGGAGCTGGGACTGGGACTGGGACTGGGACTGGGGCTGAGGCTGGGGCTGGGGCTAGAGCTAGGGGCTTACTTAGGAATAGTGTCAAGGCCTTAGTAAGGGTCACTGTCAGGGCCTTAGTTTGGGTTAGCATCAGAGCCTTCGTTAGGTATAATGTCACGGCCTGAGTTACAAGTAGTGTCAGGGCCTTGGTGAGGGACAGTGTCAGGGCCTTGGTTAGGACGAGTGTCAGAGCATTTGTAATATATAATTTCAGGGCCAGAGTTAGGAAGAGAGTACCACCCTTACTTAGCGACAATATCAGTGCCTTAGGTAGGGACAGTATCACGGCCTTGGGGCTACATTCAGGGCATGAGTAAAGCATAGCATCAGGGCTTTAGTTGCCATAAGAGGCTCGACTTTAGCTACAGACAGCTGTAAGTTATGATCTAGGTATACTGTCAAGACATGAACCAGGTATAGTGTCAACACCTTAGTTACTGAGAATATAGGGGCCTTGTTTAGAACCAGTGTCAGGGTACCCCTCAGGTAGGGACAGCGTCACAGCCTGACGTAGGGAGAGCGACGGGGCCCGAGTGAGGCCTAGCATCAGGTCCTTAGCTCGGGACACTGCCAGGGCATGACTCAGGAGGAGCATCAGGGCCTCTGTACGATCAGCATTACAGTCTTAGTTAAAGACATGATCAGGGCCTCAGTTAGGTGGAGTGTCAAGGCCTCCGTTACGGATAGCTTCAGGGCCTGTGTTAGGGACAGCCTCACGGCTTTATTTAGGGCCAGCATCAGGGCTGACTTAGGGATAGTGTCAAGACCTTGGTGCGAGATGGGTCAGTGTATTAGCTCAGGATAGTGTTAGGCCTTTAGTTATTGCCGGCACCAGGGCCTGCAATAGGGACACCTTCCAGGCCTTACTTACAAAGAGTGTCAGGGCCTTAGTGATGACTACTCAGAGCCTTAGTTAGGCACAGTATTAGGGCTTCAGGTAGGGTAAGAGGCAGGACATTAACTATGGACTAGGGATAAAGTCAGGAAAGGAGCAAGGGACACTTTGAAGGTCTTAGTTATCGAGAGCACCTGGGCTTTCTTTAAGACCAGTATCTCGGCCTTTGGTAGGGACAGTGTCAGGGCAAGACCTAGGAGGAGCATTAGGGCCTCTGTAGGATCAGCATCAGGGACTGGGGATGGGGATTGTGATGGGGATGGGGATGGGGATGGGGATGGGGAACGGATAGGGGAGGGCTACGGCTAGGGTTAGGGCTAGGGCCTTAGTTAGGAATCGTGTCAAGGCCTTAGTTAGGGTCACTGTCAGGGCCCTAGTTAGGATTAGCATCAGAGCCTTTGTTAGGTATAATGTCAGAGCTTGACGTAGAAGTAGTGTCAGGGCCTTAGTGAGGGACAGTGTCAGGTCCTTGGTAAGGACGAGCTTTCGAGCCCTTGTTATGTATAATGGCAGGGCCAGAGTTAGGAGGAGAGTCAGGCAATTAGTCAGGGACACTGTCAGGGAATTAGTTAGGGACAGTATCACGGCCTGAGTTAGTAGTAGTGTCAAGGCCTTAGTTAGGGACAGTGTAAGGGCAAGGCCTACGAGGAGCATAAAGGGATCTGTAGGAGCTGGGGCAGGAGCTGGGACTGGGACTGGGGCTGGGGCTGGGGCTAGGGGCTTACTTAGGGATAGTGTCAATGCCTTAAGTAGGGTCACTGTCAGGGCCTTAGTTAGGGTTAGCATCAGAGCATTCGTTAGGTATAATGTCACGGCCTGAGTTAGAAGTAGTGTCAGGGCCTTAGTGAGGGACAGTGTCAGGGCCTTGGTTAGGACGAGCGTCAGAGCCTTTGTTATATATAATTGCAGGGCCAGAGTTAGGAAGAGAGTACCGCCCTTACTTAGCGACAAAATCAGTGCCTTAGTTAGGGACAGTATCACGGCCTTGGGGCTAAATTCAGGGCCTGAGTTAAGCATAGCATGAGGGCTTTAGTTGCCATAAGAGGCTCGACTTTAGCTAAAGACAGGGATAAGTGATGATCTAGGTATACTGTCAGGACATGACCCAGGTATAGTGTCAACACCTTAGTTACTGAGAATGTCGGGGCCTTGTTTAGAACCAGTGTCAGGGCTTCAGGTAGGGACAGCGTCACAGCCTGACGTAGGGAGAGCGACAGGGCCCGAGTGACGCCTAGCATCAAGTCCTTAGCTGGGGACACTGTCAGGGCATGACTCAGGAGCAGCATCAGGGCCTCCGTACGATCAGCATTACGGTCTTAGTTAAAGACATGATCAGGGCCTCAGTTAGGTGGAGTGTCAAGGCCTCCGTTACGGATAGCTTCAGGGCCTGTGTGAGGGACAGGCTCACGGCTTTATTTAGGGCCAGCCTCAGGGCTGACTTAGGGTTAGTGTCAGGACCTTGGTTCGAGATGGGTCAGTGTATTAGCTCAGGATAGTGTTAGGCCTTTAGTTATTGCCGGCACCAGGGCCTGCATTAGGGACACCTTCCAGGCCTTACTTACAAACAGTGTCAGGGCCTTAGTGATGACTAGTCAGGGCCTTAGTTAGGCACAGTATTAGGGCTTCAGGTAGGGTAAGAGGCAGGACATTAACTACAGACTAGGGATAAAGTCAGGAACGGAGCAAGGGACCCTTTGAAGGACTTAGTTATCGAGAGCACCTGGGCCTTCTTTAGGACCAGTATCACGGCCTTTGGTAGGGACAGTGTCAGGGCAAGACCTAGGAGGAGCATAAGGGCCTCTGTAGGATCAGCATCAAGGACTGGGGATGGGGATGGGAATGGGGATGGGAATGGGGATGGGGATGGGGATCGGGTAGGGGAGGGCTAGGGCTAGGGTTAGGGCTAGGGCCTTAGTTAGGAATAGTGGCAAGGCCTTAGTTAGGGTCACTGTCATGGCCCTAGTTAGGGTTAGCATCAGAGCATTCGTTAGGTATAATGTCACGGCCTGAGTTAGAAGTAGTGTCAGGGCCTTAGTGAGGGACAGTGTCAGGGCCTTGGTTAGGACGAGCGTCAGAGCCTTTGTTATATATAATTGCACGGCCAGAGTTAGGAAGAGAGTACTGCCCTTACATAGAGCCAATATCAGTGCCTTAGTTAGGGACAGTACCAAGGCCATGGGGCTAAATTCAGGGCCTGAGTTAAGTACAGCATCAGGGCTTTAGTTGCCATCAGAGGCTCGACTTTAGCTAAAGACAGGGATAAGTTATGATCTAGGTATACTGTCAGGACATGAACCAGGTATAGTGTCAACACCTTAGTTACTGAGAATATCAGGGCCTTGTTTAGAACCAGTGTCAGGGCTTCAC
This sequence comes from Mesoplodon mirus, assembly GCF_964341445.2. Taxonomy (NCBI): domain Eukaryota; kingdom Metazoa; phylum Chordata; class Mammalia; order Artiodactyla; family Ziphiidae; genus Mesoplodon; species Mesoplodon mirus. The sequence goes on along the minus strand of NC_138985.1, from coordinate 115,695,848 downwards.
ATAGGGACAGAGTCAAAGCCTGACGTAGGGAGAGCGACAGGGCCCGAGTGACGCCTAGCATCAGGTCCTTAGCTGGGGACACTGTCAGGGCATGACTCAGGAGCAGCATCAGGGCCTCTGTACGATCAGCATTATGGTCTTAGTTAAAGATATGATCAGGGCCTCAGTTAGGTGGAGTGTCAAGGCCTCCGTTACGGATAGCTTCAGGGCCTATGTTAGGGACAGCCTCACGGCTTTATTTAGGGCCAGCATCAGGGTTGACTTAGGGATAGTGTCAGGACCTTGGTTAGAGATGGGTCAGTATATTAGCTCAGGATAGTGTTAGGCCTTTAGTTATTGCCGGCACCAGGGCCTGCATTAGGGACACATTCCAAGCCTTACTTACAAACACTGTCAGGGCCTTAGTGATGACTAGTCAGGGCCTTAGTTAGGCACAGTATTAGGGCTTCAGGTAGGGTAAGAGGCAGGACATTAACTACGGACTAGGGATAAAGTCAGGAACGGAGCAAGGGACACTTTGAAGGCCTTAGTTATCGAGAGCACCTGGGCCTTCTTTAGGACCAGTATCACGGCCTTTGGTAGGGACAGTGTCAGGGCAAGACCTAGGAGGAGCATAAGGGCCTCTGTAGGACCAGCATCAGGGACTGGGGATGGGAATGGGGATGGGGATGGGGATGGGGATGGGGATGGGGAACGGATAGGGGAGGGCTACGGCTAGGGTTAGGGCTAGGGCCTTAGTTAGGAATAGTGGCAAGGCCTTAGTTAGGGTCACTGTCAGGGCCCTAGTTAGGGTTAGCATCAGAGCCTTTGTTAGGTATAATGTCAGAGCTTGACTTAGAAGTAGTGTCAGGGCCTTAGTGAGGGACAGTGTCAGGTCCTTGGTAAGGACGAGCGTTAGAGCCATTATTATGTATAATGGCAGGGCCAGAGTTAGGAGGAGAGTCAGGCAATTAGTCAGGGACACTGTCAGGGACTTAGATAGGGACAGTATCACGGCCTGAGTTAGCAGTAGTGTCAAGTCCTTAGTTAAGGACAGTGTCAGGGCAAGGCCTACGAGGAGCATAAAGGGCTCTGTAGGAGCTTGGGGCAGGAGCTGGGGCTGGGGCTGGGGCTGGGGCTAGGGGCTTACTTAGGGATAGTGTCAAGGCCTTAGGTAGGGTCACTGTCAGGGCCTTAGTTAGGGTTAGCATCAGAGCATTCGTTAGGTATAATGTCACGACCTCAGTTAGAAGTAGTGTCAGGGCCTTAGTGAGGGACAGTGTCAGGGCCTTGGTTAGGACGAGCGTCAGAGCCTTTGTTATATATAATTGCAGGGCCAGAGTTAGGAAGAGAGTACCGCCCTTACTTAGCGACAAAATCAGTGCCTTAGTTAGGGACAGTATCACGGCCTTGGGGCTAAATTCAGGGCCTGAGTTAAGCATAGCATCAGGGCTTTAGTTGCCATCAGAGGCTCGACTTTAGCTAAAGACAGGGATAAGTTATGATCTAGGTATACTGTCAAGACATGAACCAGGTATAGTGTCAACACCTTAGTTACTGAGAATGTCGGGGCCTTGTTTAGAACCAGTGTCAGGGCTTCAGGTAGGGACAGCGTCACAGCCTGACGTAGGGAGAGCGACAGGGCCCGAGTGAGGCCTAGCATCAAGTCCTTAGCTGGGGACACTGTCAGGGCATGACTCAGGAGCAGCATCAGGGCCTCCGTTGGTCAGCATTACGGTCTTAGTTAAAGACATGATCAGGGCCTCAGTTAGGTGGAGTGTCAAGGCCTCCGTTACGGATAGCTTCAGGGCCTGAGTTAGGGACAGCCTCATGGCTTTATTTAGGGCCAGCATCAGGGCTGACTTAGGGTTAGTGTCAGGACCTTGGTTCGAGATGGGTCAGTGTATTAGCTCAGGATAGTGTTAGTCCTTTAGTTATTGCCGGCACCAGGGCCTGCATTAGGGACACCTTCCAGGCCTTACTTACAAACAGTGTCAGGGCCTTAGTGATGACTAGTCAGGGCCTTAGTCAGGCACAGTATTAGGGCTTCAGGTAGGGTAAGACGCAGGACATTAACTACAGACTAGGGATAAAGTCAGGAACGGAGCAAGGGACCCTTTGAAGGCCTTAGTTATCGAGAGCACCTGGGCCTTCTTTAGGACCAGTATCACGGCCTTTGGTAGGGACAGTGTCAGGGCAAGACCTAGGAGGAGCATAAGGGCCTCTGTAGGACCAGCATCAGGAACTGGGGATGGGAATGGGGATGGGGATGGGGATGGGGATCGCGTAGGGGAGGGCTAGGGCTAGGGCCTAAGTTAGGAATAGTGTCAAGGCCTTAGTTAGGGTCACTGTCAGGGCCCTAGTTAGGGTTAGCAACAGAGCCTTTGTTAGGTATAATGTCAGAGCTTGACTTAGAAGTAGTGTCAGGGCCTTAGTGAGGGACAGTGTCAGGTCCTTGGTAAGGATGAGCGTTCGAGCCCTTGTTTTGTATAATGGCAGGGCCAGAGTTAGGAGGAGAGTCAGGCAATTAGTCAGGGATACTGTCGGGGACTTAGTTAGGGACAGTATCACGGCCTGAGTTAGTAGTAGTGTCAAGGCCTTGGTTAAGGACAGTGTCAGGGCAAGGCCTACGAGGAGCATAAAGGGATCTATAGGAGCTGGGGCAGGAGCTGGGAATGGCGCTGGGGCTGGGGCTGGGGCTAGGGCTAGGGGCTTACTTAGGGATAGTGTCAAGGCCTTAGGTAGGGTCACCGTCAGGGCCTTAGTTAGAGTTAGCATCAGAGCATTCGTTAGGTATAATGTCACGGCCTGAGTTAGAAGTAGTGTCAGGGCCTTAGTGTGGGACAGTGTCAGGGTCTTGGTTAGGACGAGCGTCAGAGCCTTTGTTATATATAATTGCAGGGCCAGAGTTAGGAAGAGAGTACCGCCCTTACTTAGCGACAAAATCAGTGCCTTAGTTAGGGACAGTATCACGGCCTTGGGGCTAAATTCAGGGCCTGAGTTAAGCATAGCATCAGGGCTTTAGTTGCCATAAGAGGCTCGACTTTAGCTAAAGACAGGGATAAGTCATGATCTAGGTATACTGTCAGGACATGACCCAGGTATAGTGTCAACACCTTAGTTACTGAGAATGTCGGGGCCTTGTTTAGAACCAGAGTCAGGGCTTCAGGTAGGGACAGCGTCACAGCCTGACGTAGGGAGAGCGACAGGGCCCGAGTGAGGCCTAGCATCAAGTCCTTAGCTGGGGACACTGTCAGGGCATGACTCAGGAGCAGCATCAGGGCCTCCGTACGATCAGCATTACGATCTTAGTTAAAGACATGATCAGGGCCTCAGTTAGGTGGAGTGTCAAGGCCTCCGTTACGGATAGCTTCAGGGCCTGAGTTAGGGACAGCCTCACGGCTTTATTTAGGGCCAGCATCAGGGTTGACTTAGGGTTAGTGTCAGGACCTTGGTTCGAGATGGGTCAGTGTATTAGCTCAGGATAGTGTTAGGCCTTTAGTTATTGCCGGCACCAGGGCCTGCATTAGGGACACCTTCCAGGCCTTACTTACAAACAGTGTCAGGGCCTTAGTGATGACTAGTCAGGGCCTTACTTAGGCACAGAATTAGGGCTTCAGGTAGGGTAAGAGGCGGGACATTAACTACGGACTAGGGATAAAGTCAGGAACGGAGCAAGGGACCCTTTGAAGGCCTTAGTTATCGAGAGCACCTGGGCCTTCTTTAGGACCAGTATCACGGCCTTTGCTAGGGACAGTGTCAGGGCAAGACCTAGGAGGAGCATTAGGGCCTCTGTAGGACCAGCATCAGGGACTGGGGATGGGAATGTGGATGGACATGGGGATGGGGATGGGGATGGGGATGGGGAACGGATAGGGGAGGGCTACGGCTAGGGTTAGGGCTAGGGCCTTAGTTAGGAATCGTGTCAAGGCCTTAGTTAGGGTCACTGTCAGGGCCCTAGTTAGGATTAGCATCAGAGCCTTTGTTAGGTATAATGTCAGAGCTTGACGTAGAAGTAGTGTCAGGGCCTTAGTGAGGGACAGTGTCAGGTCCTTGGTAAGGACGAGCTTTCGAGCCCTTGTTATGTATAATGGCAGGGCCAGAGTTAGGAGGAGAGTCAGGCAATTAGTCAGGGACACTGTCAGGGAATTAGTTAGGGACAGTATCACGGCCTGAGTTAGTAGTAGTGTCAAGGCCTTAGTTAGGGACAGTGTAAGGGCAAGGCCTACGAGGAGCATAAAGGGATCTGTAGGAGCTGGGGCAGGAGCTGGGACTGGGACTGGGGCTGGGGCTGGGGCTAGGGGCTTACTTAGGGATAGTGTCAATGCCTTAAGTAGGGTCACTGTCAGGGCCTTAGTTAGGGTTAGCATCAGAGCATTCGTTAGGTATAATGTCACGGCCTGAGTTAGAAGTAGTGTCAGGGCCTTAGTGAGGGACAGTGTCAGGGCCTTGGTTAGGACGAGCGTCAGAGCCTTTGTTATATATAATTGCAGGGCCAGAGTTAGGAAGAGAGTACCGCCCTTACTTAGCGACAAAATCAGTGCCTTAGTTAGGGACAGTATCACGGCCTTGGGGCTAAATTCAGGGCCTGAGTTAAGCATAGCATGAGGGCTTTAGTTGCCATAAGAGGCTCGACTTTAGCTAAAGACAGGGATAAGTGATGATCTAGGTATACTGTCAGGACATGACCCAGGTATAGTGTCAACACCTTAGTTACTGAGAATGTCGGGGCCTTGTTTAGAACCAGTGTCAGGGCTTCAGGTAGGGACAGCGTCACAGCCTGACGTAGGGAGAGCGACAGGGCCCGAGTGACGCCTAGCATCAAGTCCTTAGCTGGGGACACTGTCAGGGCATGACTCAGGAGCAGCATCAGGGCCTCCGTACGATCAGCATTACGGTCTTAGTTAAAGACATGATCAGGGCCTCAGTTAGGTGGAGTGTCAAGGCCTCCGTTACGGATAGCTTCAGGGCCTGTGTGAGGGACAGGCTCACGGCTTTATTTAGGGCCAGCCTCAGGGCTGACTTAGGGTTAGTGTCAGGACCTTGGTTCGAGATGGGTCAGTGTATTAGCTCAGGATAGTGTTAGGCCTTTAGTTATTGCCGGCACCAGGGCCTGCATTAGGGACACCTTCCAGGCCTTACTTACAAACAGTGTCAGGGCCTTAGTGATGACTAGTCAGGGCCTTAGTTAGGCACAGTATTAGGGCTTCAGGTAGGGTAAGAGGCAGGACATTAACTACAGACTAGGGATAAAGTCAGGAACGGAGCAAGGGACCCTTTGAAGGACTTAGTTATCGAGAGCACCTGGGCCTTCTTTAGGACCAGTATCACGGCCTTTGGTAGGGACAGTGTCAGGGCAAGACCTAGGAGGAGCATAAGGGCCTCTGTAGGATCAGCATCAAGGACTGGGGATGGGGATGGGAATGGGGATGGGGATGGGGATCGGGTAGGGGAGGGCTAGGGCTAGGGTTAGGGCTAGGGCCTTAGTTAGGAATAGTGGCAAGGCCTTAGTTAGGGTCACTGTCATGGCCCTAGTTAGGGTTAGCATCAGAGCATTCGTTAGGTATAATGTCACGGCCTGAGTTAGAAGTAGTGTCAGGGCCTTAGTGAGGGACAGTGTCAGGGCCTTGGTTAGGACGAGCGTCAGAGCCTTTGTTATATATAATTGCACGGCCAGAGTTAGGAAGAGAGTACTGCCCTTACATAGGGACAATATCAGTGCCTTAGTTAGGGACAGTACCAAGGCCATGGGGCTAAATTCAGGGCCTGAGTTAAGTACAGCATCAGGGCTTTAGTTGCCATCAGAGGCTTGACTTTAGCTAAAGACAGGGATAAGTTATGATCTAGGTATACTGTCAGGACATGAACCAGGTATAGTGTCAACACCTTAGTTACTGAGAATATCAGGGCCTTGTTTAGAACCAGTGTCAGGGCTTCACATAGGGACAGAGTCAAAGCCTGACGTAGGGAGAGCGACAGGGCCCGAGTGACGCCTAGCATCAGGTCCTTAGCTGGGGACACTGTCAGGGCATGACTCAGGAGCAGCATCAGGGCCTCTGTACGATCAGCATTATGGTCTTAGTTAAAGATATGATCAGGGCCTCAGTTAGGTGGAGTGTCAAGGCCTCCGTTACGGATAGCTTCAGGGCCTATGTTAGGGACAGCCTCACGGCTTTATTTAGGGCCAGCATCAGGGTTGACTTAGGGATAGTGTCAGGACCTTGGTTAGAGATGGGTCAGTATATTAGCTCAGGATAGTGTTAGGCCTTTAGTTATTGCCGGCACCAGGGCCTGCATTAGGGACACATTCCAAGCCTTACTTACAAACAGTGTCAGGGCCTTAGTGATGACTAGTCAGGGCCTTAGTTAGGCACAGTATTAGGGCTTCAGGTAGGGTAAGAGGCAGGACATTAACTACGGACTAGGGATAAAGTCAGGAACGGAGCAAGGGACACTTTGAAGGCCTTAGTTATCGAGAGCACCTGGGCCTTCTTTAGGACCAGTATCACGGCCTTTGGTAGGGACAGTGTCAGGGCAAGACCTAGGAGGAGCATAAGGGCCTCTGTAGGACCAGCATCAGGGACTGGGGATGGGAATGGGGATGGGGATGGGGATGGGGATGGGGATGGGGAACGGATAGGGGAGGGCTACGGCTAGGGTTAGGGCTAGGGCCTTAGTTAGGAATAGTGGCAAGGCCTTAGTTAGGGTCACTGTCAGGGCCCTAGTTAGGGTTAGCATCAGAGCCTTTGTTAGGTATAATGTCAGAGCTTGACTTAGAAGTAGTGTCAGGGCCTTAGTGAGGGACAGTGTCAGGTCCTTGGTAAGGACGAGCGTTAGAGCCATTATTATGTATAATGGCAGGGCCAGAGTTAGGAGGAGAGTCAGGCAATTAGTCAGGGACACTGTCAGGGACTTAGATAGGGACAGTATCACGGCCTGAGTTAGCAGTAGTGTCAAGTCCTTAGTTAAGGACAGTGTCAGGGCAAGGCCTACGAGGAGCATAAAGGGCTCTGTAGGAGCTTGGGGCAGGAGCTGGGGCTGGGGCTGGGGCTGGGGCTAGGGGCTTACTTAGGGATAGTGTCAAGGCCTTAGGTAGGGTCACTGTCAGGGCCTTAGTTAGGGTTAGCATCAGAGCATTCGTTAGGTATAATGTCACGACCTCAGTTAGAAGTAGTGTCAGGGCCTTAGTGAGGGACAGTGTCAGGGCCTTGGTTAGGACGAGCGTCAGAGCCTTTGTTATATATAATTGCAGGGCCAGAGTTAGGAAGAGAGTACCGCCCTTACTTAGCGACAAAATCAGTGCCTTAGTTAGGGACAGTATCACGGCCTTGGGGCTAAATTCAGGGCCTGAGTTAAGCATAGCATCAGGGCTTTAGTTGCCATCAGAGGCTCGACTTTAGCTAAAGACAGGGATAAGTTATGATCTAGGTATACTGTCAAGACATGAACCAGGTATAGTGTCAACACCTTAGTTACTGAGAATGTCGGGGCCTTGTTTAGAACCAGTGTCAGGGCTTCAGGTAGGGACAGCGTCACAGCCTGACGTAGGGAGAGCGACAGGGCCCGAGTGAGGCCTAGCATCAAGTCCTTAGCTGGGGACACTGTCAGGGCATGACTCAGGAGCAGCATCAGGGCCTCCGTTGGTCAGCATTACGGTCTTAGTTAAAGACATGATCAGGGCCTCAGTTAGGTGGAGTGTCAAGGCCTCCGTTACGGATAGCTTCAGGGCCTGAGTTAGGGACAGCCTCATGGCTTTATTTAGGGCCAGCATCAGGGCTGACTTAGGGTTAGTGTCAGGACCTTGGTTCGAGATGGGTCAGTGTATTAGCTCAGGATAGTGTTAGTCCTTTAGTTATTGCCGGCACCAGGGCCTGCATTAGGGACACCTTCCAGGCCTTACTTACAAACAGTGTCAGGGCCTTAGTGATGACTAGTCAGGGCCTTAGTCAGGCACAGTATTAGGGCTTCAGGTAGGGTAAGACGCAGGACATTAACTACAGACTAGGGATAAAGTCAGGAACGGAGCAAGGGACCCTTTGAAGGCCTTAGTTATCGAGAGCACCTGGGCCTTCTTTAGGACCAGTATCACGGCCTTTGGTAGGGACAGTGTCAGGGCAAGACCTAGGAGGAGCATAAGGGCCTCTGTAGGACCAGCATCAGGAACTGGGGATGGGAATGGGGATGGGGATGGGGATGGGGATCGCGTAGGGGAGGGCTAGGGCTAGGGCCTAAGTTAGGAATAGTGTCAAGGCCTTAGTTAGGGTCACTGTCAGGGCCCTAGTTAGGGTTAGCAACAGAGCCTTTGTTAGGTATAATGTCAGAGCTTGACTTAGAAGTAGTGTCAGGGCCTTAGTGAGGGACAGTGTCAGGTCCTTGGTAAGGATGAGCGTTCGAGCCCTTGTTTTGTATAATGGCAGGGCCAGAGTTAGGAGGAGAGTCAGGCAATTAGTCAGGGATACTGTCGGGGACTTAGTTAGGGACAGTATCACGGCCTGAGTTAGTAGTAGTGTCAAGGCCTTGGTTAAGGACAGTGTCAGGGCAAGGCCTACGAGGAGCATAAAGGGATCTATAGGAGCTGGGGCAGGAGCTGGGAATGGCGCTGGGGCTGGGGCTGGGGCTAGGGCTAGGGGCTTACTTAGGGATAGTGTCAAGGCCTTAGGTAGGGTCACCGTCAGGGCCTTAGTTAGAGTTAGCATCAGAGCATTCGTTAGGTATAATGTCACGGCCTGAGTTAGAAGTAGTGTCAGGGCCTTAGTGTGGGACAGTGTCAGGGTCTTGGTTAGGACGAGCGTCAGAGCCTTTGTTATATATAATTGCAGGGCCAGAGTTAGGAAGAGAGTACCGCCCTTACTTAGCGACAAAATCAGTGCCTTAGTTAGGGACAGTATCACGGCCTTGGGGCTAAATTCAGGGCCTGAGTTAAGCATAGCATCAGGGCTTTAGTTGCCATAAGAGGCTCGACTTTAGCTAAAGACAGGGATAAGTCATGATCTAGGTATACTGTCAGGACATGACCCAGGTATAGTGTCAACACCTTAGTTACTGAGAATGTCGGGGCCTTGTTTAGAACCAGAGTCAGGGCTTCAGGTAGGGACAGCGTCACAGCCTGACGTAGGGAGAGCGACAGGGCCCGAGTGAGGCCTAGCATCAAGTCCTTAGCTGGGGACACTGTCAGGGCATGACTCAGGAGCAGCATCAGGGCCTCCGTACGATCAGCATTACGATCTTAGTTAAAGACATGATCAGGGCCTCAGTTAGGTGGAGTGTCAAGGCCTCCGTTACGGATAGCTTCAGGGCCTGAGTTAGGGACAGCCTCACGGCTTTATTTAGGGCCAGCATCAGGGCTGACTTAGGGTTAGTGTCAGGACCTTGGTTCGAGATGGGTCAGTGTATTAGCTCAGGATAGTGTTAGGCCTTTAGTTATTGCCGGCACCAGGGCCTGCATTAGGGACACCTTCCAGGCCTTACTTACAAACAGTGTCAGGGCCTTAGTGATGACTAGTCAGGGCCTTACTTAGGCACAGAATTAGGGCTTCAGGTAGGGTAAGAGGCGGGACATTAACTACGGACTAGGGATAAAGTCAGGAACGGAGCAAGGGACCCTTTGAAGGCCTTAGTTATCGAGAGCACCTGGGCCTTCTTTAGGACCAGTATCACGGCCTTTGCTAGGGACAGTGTCAGGGCAAGACCTAGGAGGAGCATTAGGGCCTCTGTAGGACCAGCATCAGGGACTGGGGATGGGAATGTGGATGGACATGGGGATGGGGATGGGGATGGGGATGGGGAACGGATAGGGGAGGGCTACGGCTAGGGTTAGGGCTAGGGCCTTAGTTAGGAATCGTGTCAAGGCCTTAGTTAGGGTCACTGTCAGGGCCCTAGTTAGGATTAGCATCAGAGCCTTTGTTAGGTATAATGTCAGAGCTTGACGTAGAAGTAGTGTCAGGGCCTTAGTGAGGGACAGTGTCAGGTCCTTGGTAAGGACGAGCTTTCGAGCCCTTGTTATGTATAATGGCAGGGCCAGAGTTAGGAGGAGAGTCAGGCAATTAGTCAGGGACACTGTCAGGGAATTAGTTAGGGACAGTATCACGGCCTGAGTTAGTAGTAGTGTCAAGGCCTTAGTTAGGGACAGTGTAAGGGCAAGGCCTACGAGGAGCATAAAGGGATCTGTAGGAGCTGGGGCAGGAGCTGGGACTGGGACTGGGGCTGGGGCTGGGGCTAGGGGCTTACTTAGGGATAGTGTCAATGCCTTAAGTAGGGTCACTGTCAGGGCCTTAGTTAGGGTTAGCATCAGAGCATTCGTTAGGTATAATGTCACGGCCTGAGTTAGAAGTAGTGTCAGGGCCTTAGTGAGGGACAGTGTCAGGGCCTTGGTTAGGACGAGCGTCAGAGCCTTTGTTATATATAATTGCAGGGCCAGAGTTAGGAAGAGAGTACCGCCCTTACTTAGCGACAAAATCAGTGCCTTAGTTAGGGACAGTATCACGGCCTTGGGGCTAAATTCAGGGCCTGAGTTAAGCATAGCATGAGGGCTTTAGTTGCCATAAGAGGCTCGACTTTAGCTAAAGACAGGGATAAGTGATGATCTAGGTATACTGTCAGGACATGACCCAGGTATAGTGTCAACACCTTAGTTACTGAGAATGTCGGGGCCTTGTTTAGAACCAGTGTCAGGGCTTCAGGTAGGGACAGCGTCACAGCCTGACGTAGGGAGAGCGACAGGGCCCGAGTGACGCCTAGCATCAAGTCCTTAGCTGGGGACACTGTCAGGGCATGACTCAGGAGCAGCATCAGGGCCTCCGTACGATCAGCATTACGGTCTTAGTTAAAGACATGATCAGGGCCTCAGTTAGGTGGAGTGTCAAGGCCTCCGTTACGGATAGCTTCAGGGCCTGTGTGAGGGACAGGCTCACGGCTTTATTTAGGGCCAGCCTCAGGGCTGACTTAGGGTTAGTGTCAGGACCTTGGTTCGAGATGGGTCAGTGTATTAGCTCAGGATAGTGTTAGGCCTTTAGTTATTGCCGGCACCAGGGCCTGCATTAGGGACACCTTCCAGGCCTTACTTACAAACAGTGTCAGGGCCTTAGTGATGACTAGTCAGGGCCTTAGTTAGGCACAGTATTAGGGCTTCAGGTAGGGTAAGAGGCAGGACATTAACTACAGACTAGGGATAAAGTCAGGAACGGAGCAAGGGACCCTTTGAAGGACTTAGTTATCGAGAGCACCTGGGCCTTCTTTAGGACCAGTATCACGGCCTTTGGTAGGGACAGTGTCAGGGCAAGACCTAGGAGGAGCATAAGGGCCTCTGTAGGATCAGCATCAAGGACTGGGGATGGGGATGGGAATGGGGATGGGGATGGGGATCGGGTAGGGGAGGGCTAGGGCTAGGGTTAGGGCTAGGGCCTTAGTTAGGAATAGTGGCAAGGCCTTAGTTAGGGTCACTGTCATGGCCCTAGTTAGGGTTAGCATCAGAGCATTCGTTAGGTATAATGTCACGGCCTGAGTTAGAAGTAGTGTCAGGGCCTTAGTGAGGGACAGTGTCAGGGCCTTGGTTAGGACGAGCGTCAGAGCCTTTGTTATATATAATTGCACGGCCAGAGTTAGGAAGAGAGTACTGCCCTTACATAGGGACAATATCAGTGCCTTAGTTAGGGACAGTACCAAGGCCATGGGGCTAAATTCAGGGCCTGAGTTAAGTACAGCATCAGGGCTTTAGTTGCCATCAGAGGCTCGACTTTAGCTAAAGACAGGGATAAGTTATGATCTAGGTATACTGTCAGGACATGAACCAGGTATAGTGTCAACACCTTAGTTACTGAGAATATCAGGGCCTTGTTTAGAACCAGTGTCAGGGCTTCACATAGGGACAGAGTCAAAGCCTGACGTAGGGAGAGCGACAGGGCCCGAGTGACGCCTAGCATCAGGTCCTTAGCTGGGGACACTGTCAGGGCATGACTCAGGAGCAGCATCAGGGCCTCTGTACGATCAGCATTATGGTCTTAGTTAAAGATATGATCAGGGCCTCAGTTAGGTGGAGTGTCAAGGCCTCCGTTACGGATAGCTTCAGGGCCTATGTTAGGGACAGCCTCACGGCTTTATTTAGGGCCAGCATCAGGGTTGACTTAGGGATAGTGTCAGGACCTTGGTTAGAGATGGGTCAGTATATTAGCTCAGGATAGTGTTAGGCCTTTAGTTATTGCCGGCACCAGGGCCTGCATTAGGGACACATTCCAAGCCTTACTTACAAACAGTGTCAGGGCCTTAGTGATGACTAGTCAGGGCCTTAGTTAGGCACAGTATTAGGGCTTCAGGTAGGGTAAGAGGCAGGACATTAACTACGGACTAGGGATAAAGTCAGGAACGGAGCAAGGGACACTTTGAAGGCCTTAGTTATCGAGAGCACCTGGGCCTTCTTTAGGACCAGTATCACGGCCTTTGGTAGGGACAGTGTCAGGGCAAGACCTAGGAGGAGCATAAGGGCCTCTGTAGGACCAGCATCAGGGACTGGGGATGGGAATGGGGATGGGGATGGGGATGGGGATGGGGATGGGGAACGGATAGGGGAGGGCTACGGCTAGGGTTAGGGCTAGGGCCTTAGTTAGGAATAGTGGCAAGGCCTTAGTTAGGGTCACTGTCAGGGCCCTAGTTAGGGTTAGCATCAGAGCCTTTGTTAGGTATAATGTCAGAGCTTGACTTAGAAGTAGTGTCAGGGCCTTAGTGAGGGACAGTGTCAGGTCCTTGGTAAGGACGAGCGTTAGAGCCATTATTATGTATAATGGCAGGGCCAGAGTTAGGAGGAGAGTCAGGCAATTAGTCAGGGACACTGTCAGGGACTTAGATAGGGACAGTATCACGGCCTGAGTTAGCAGTAGTGTCAAGTCCTTAGTTAAGGACAGTGTCAGGGCAAGGCCTACGAGGAGCATAAAGGGCTCTGTAGGAGCTTGGGGCAGGAGCTGGGGCTGGGGCTGGGGCTGGGGCTAGGGGCTTACTTAGGGATAGTGTCAAGGCCTTAGGTAGGGTCACTGTCAGGGCCTTAGTTAGGGTTAGCATCAGAGCATTCGTTAGGTATAATGTCACGACCTCAGTTAGAAGTAGTGTCAGGGCCTTAGTGAGGGACAGTGTCAGGGCCTTGGTTAGGACGAGCGTCAGAGCCTTTGTTATATATAATTGCAGGGCCAGAGTTAGGAAGAGAGTACCGCCCTTACTTAGCGACAAAATCAGTGCCTTAGTTAGGGACAGTATCACGGCCTTGGGGCTAAATTCAGGGCCTGAGTTAAGCATAGCATCAGGGCTTTAGTTGCCATCAGAGGCTCGACTTTAGCTAAAGACAGGGATAAGTTATGATCTAGGTATACTGTCAAGACATGAACCAGGTATAGTGTCAACACCTTAGTTACTGAGAATGTCGGGGCCTTGTTTAGAACCAGTGTCAGGGCTTCAGGTAGGGACAGCGTCACAGCCTGACGTAGGGAGAGCGACAGGGCCCGAGTGAGGCCTAGCATCAAGTCCTTAGCTGGGGACACTGTCAGGGCATGACTCAGGAGCAGCATCAGGGCCTCCGTTGGTCAGCATTACGGTCTTAGTTAAAGACATGATCAGGGCCTCAGTTAGGTGGAGTGTCAAGGCCTCCGTTACGGATAGCTTCAGGGCCTGAGTTAGGGACAGCCTCATGGCTTTATTTAGGGCCAGCATCAGGGCTGACTTAGGGTTAGTGTCAGGACCTTGGTTCGAGATGGGTCAGTGTATTAGCTCAGGATAGTGTTAGTCCTTTAGTTATTGCCGGCACCAGGGCCTGCATTAGGGACACCTTCCAGGCCTTACTTACAAACAGTGTCAGGGCCTTAGTGATGACTAGTCAGGGCCTTAGTCAGGCACAGTATTAGGGCTTCAGGTAGGGTAAGACGCAGGACATTAACTACAGACTAGGGATAAAGTCAGGAACGGAGCAAGGGACCCTTTGAAGGCCTTAGTTATCGAGAGCACCTGGGCCTTCTTTAGGACCAGTATCACGGCCTTTGGTAGGGACAGTGTCAGGGCAAGACCTAGGAGGAGCATAAGGGCCTCTGTAGGACCAGCATCAGGAACTGGGGATGGGAATGGGGATGGGGATGGGGATGGGGATCGCGTAGGGGAGGGCTAGGGCTAGGGCCTAAGTTAGGAATAGTGTCAAGGCCTTAGTTAGGGTCACTGTCAGGGCCCTAGTTAGGGTTAGCAACAGAGCCTTTGTTAGGTATAATGTCAGAGCTTGACTTAGAAGTAGTGTCAGGGCCTTAGTGAGGGACAGTGTCAGGTCCTTGGTAAGGATGAGCGTTCGAGCCCTTGTTTTGTATAATGGCAGGGCCAGAGTTAGGAGGAGAGTCAGGCAATTAGTCAGGGATACTGTCGGGGACTTAGTTAGGGACAGTATCACGGCCTGAGTTAGTAGTAGTGTCAAGGCCTTGGTTAAGGACAGTGTCAGGGCAAGGCCTACGAGGAGCATAAAGGGATCTATAGGAGCTGGGGCAGGAGCTGGGAATGGCGCTGGGGCTGGGGCTGGGGCTAGGGCTAGGGGCTTACTTAGGGATAGTGTCAAGGCCTTAGGTAGGGTCACCGTCAGGGCCTTAGTTAGAGTTAGCATCAGAGCATTCGTTAGGTATAATGTCACGGCCTGAGTTAGAAGTAGTGTCAGGGCCTTAGTGTGGGACAGTGTCAGGGTCTTGGTTAGGACGAGCGTCAGAGCCTTTGTTATATATAATTGCAGGGCCAGAGTTAGGAAGAGAGTACCGCCCTTACTTAGCGACAAAATCAGTGCCTTAGTTAGGGACAGTATCACGGCCTTGGGGCTAAATTCAGGGCCTGAGTTAAGCATAGCATCAGGGCTTTAGTTGCCATAAGAGGCTCGACTTTAGCTAAAGACAGGGATAAGTTATGATCTAGGTATACTGTCAGGACATGACCCAGGTATAGTGTCAACACCTTAGTTACTGAGAATGTCGGGGCCTTGTTTAGAACCAGTGTCAGGCTTCAGGTAGGGACAGCGTCACAGCCTGACGTAGGGAGAGCGACAGGGCCCGAGTGAGGCCTAGCATCAAGTCCTTAGCTGGGGACACTGTCAGGGCATGACTCAGGAGCAGCATCAGGGCCTCTGTACGATCAGCATTACGGTCTTAGTTAAAGACATGATCAGGGCCTCAGTTAGGAGGAGTGTCAAGGCCTCCGTTACGGATAGCTTCAGGGCCTGAGTTAGGGACAGCCTCACGGCTTTATTTAGGGCCAGCGTCAGGGCTGACTTAGGGTTAGTGTCAGGACCTTGGTTCGAGATGGGTCAGTGTATTAGCTCAGGATAGTGTTAGACCTTTAGTTATTGCCGGCACCAGGGCCTGCATTAGGGACACCTTCCAGGCCTTACTTACAAACAGTGTCAGGGCCTTAGTGATGACTAGTCAGGGCCTTAGTTAGGCACAGTATTAGGGCTTCAGGTAGGGTAAGAGGCAGGACATTAACTACGGACTAGGGATAAAGTCAGGAACGGAGCAAGGGACCCTTTGAAGGCCTTAGTTATCGAGAGCACCTGGGCCTTCTTTAGGACCAGTATCACGGCCTTTGGTAGGGACAGTGTCAGGGCAAAACCTAGGAGGAGCATAAGGGCCTCTGTAGGATCAGCATCAGGGACTGGGGATGGGGATGGGGATGGGGATGGGGATCGGATAGGGGAGGGCTAGGGCTAGGGTTAGGACTAGGGCCTTAGATAGGAATAGTGTCAAGGCCTTAGTTAGGGTCACTGTCAGTGCCCTAGTTAGGGTTAGCATCAGAGCCTTTGTTAGGTATAATGTCAGAGCTTGACTTAGAAGTAGTGTCAGGGCCTTAGTGAGGGACAGTGTCAGGGCCTTGGTAAGGACGAGCGTTCGAGCCCTTGTTATGTATAATGGCAGGGCCAGAGTTAGGAGGAGAGTCAGGCAATTAGTCAGGGACACTATCACGGCCTGAGTTAGCAGTAGTGTCAAGTCCTTAGTTAAGGACAGTGTCAGGGCAAGGCCTACGAGGAGCATAAAGGGCTCTGTAGGAGCTGGGGCAGGAGCTGGGACTGGGACTGGGACTGGGACTGGGGCTGGGGCTGGGGCTGGGGCTAGGGGCTTACTTAGGGATAGTGTCAAGGCCTTAGGTAGGGTCACCGTCAGGGCCTTAGTTAGGGTTATCATCAGAGCATTCGTTAGGTATAATGTCACGGCCTGAGTTAGAAGTAGTGTCAGGGCCTTAGTGAGGGACAGTGTCAGGGCCTTGGTTAGGACGAGCGTCAGAGCCTTTGTTATATATAATTGCAGGGCCAGAGTTAGGAAGAGAGTACCGCCCTTACTTAGCGACAAAATCAGTGCCTTAGTTAGGGACAGTATCACGGCCTTGGGGCTAAATTCAGGGCCTGAGTTAAGCATAGCATGAGGGCTTTAGTTGCCATCAGAGGCTCGACTTTAGCTAAAGACAGGGATAAGTTATGATCTAGGTATACTGTCAGGACATGACCCAGGTATAGTGTCAACACCTTAGTCACTGAGAATTTCGGGGCCTTCTTTAGAACCAGAGTCAGGGCTTCAGGTAGGGACAGCGTCACAGCCTGACGTAGGGAGAGCGACAGGGCCCGAGTGAGGCCTAGCATCAAGTCCTTAGCTGGGGACACTGTCAGGGCATGACTCAGGAGCAGCATCAGGGCCTCCGTAGGATCAGCATTACGGTTATAGTTAAAGACATGATCAGGGCCTCAGTTAGGTGGAGTGTCAAGGCCTCCGTTACGGATAGCTTCAGGGCCTGAGTTAAGGACAGCCTCACGGCTTTATTTAGGGCCAGCCTCAGGGCTGACTTAGGGTTAGTGTCAGGACCTTGGTGCGAGATGGGTCAGTATATTAGCTCAGGATAGTGTTAGGCCTTTAGTTATTGCCGGCACCAGGGCCTGCATTAGGGACACCTTCCAGGCCTTACTTACAAACAGTGTCAGGGCCTTAGTGATGACTACTCAGGGCCTTAGTTAGGCACAGTATTAGGGCTTCAGGTAGGGTAAGAGGCATGACATTAACTACGGACTAGGGATAAAGTCAGGAACGGAGCAAGGGACACTTTGAAGGCCTTAGTTATCGAGAGCACCTGGGCCTTCTTTAGGACCAGTATCTCAGCCTTTGGTAGAGACAGTGTCAGGGCAAGACCTAGGAGGAGCTTAAGGGCCTCTGTAGGATCAGCATCAGGGACTGGGGATGGGAATGGGGATGGGGATGGGGATGGGGATGGGGAACGGATAGGGGAGGGCTAGGGTTAGGGCCAGGGCCATAGTTACGAATAGTGTCAAGACCTTACTTAGGGTCACTGTCAGGGCCCTAGTTAGGGTTAGCATCAGAGCCTTTGTTAGGTATAATGTCACAGCTTGACTTAGAAGTAGTGTCAGGGCCTTAGTGAGGGACAATGTCAGGTCCTTGGTAAGGACGAGCGTTAGACCCTTCGTTATGTATAACGACAGGGCCAGAGTTAGGAAGAGAGTCAGGCCATTAGTCAGGGACACTGTCAGGGACTTAGATAGGGACAGTATCACGGCCTGAGTTAGCAGTAGTGTCAAGTCCTTAGTTAAGGACAGTGTCAGGGCAAGGCCTACGAGGAGCATAAAGGGCTCTGTAGGAGCTGGGGCAGGAGCTGGGACTGGGACTGGGGCTGGGGCTAGGGCTAGGGGCTTACTTAGGGATAGTGTCAATGCCTTTGGAAGGGTCACTGTCAGGGCCTTAGTTAGGGTTAGCATCAGAGCATTCATTAGGTATAATGTCACGGCCTGAGTTAGAAGTAGTGTGAGGGCCTTAGTGAGGGACAGTGTCAGGGCCTTGGTTAGGACGAGCGTCAGAGCCTTTGTTATATATAATTGCAGGGCCAGAGTTAGGAAGAGAGTACCGCCCTTACCTAGGGACAATATCAGTGCCTTAGTTAGGGACAGTACCACGGCCATGGGGCTAAATTCAGGGCCTGAGTTAAGTATAGCATCACGGCTTTAGTTGCCATAAGAGGCTCGACTTTAGCTAAAGACAGGCCTAAGTTATGATCTAGGTATACTGTCAGGACATGACCCAGGTATAGTGTCAACACCTTAGTTACTGAGAATGTCGGGGCCTTCTTTAGAACCAGTGTACGTGCTTCAGGTAGGGACAGCGTCACAGCCTGACGTAGGGAGAGCGACAGGGCCCGAGTGAGGCCTAGCATCAAGTCCTTAGCTGGGGACACTGTCAGGGCATGACTCAGGAGCAGCATCAGGGCCTCTGTACGATCAGCATTACGGTCTTAGTTAAAGACATGATCAGGGCCTCAGTTAGGTGGTGTGTCAAGGCCTCCATTACGGATAGCTTCAGGGCCTGTGTTAGGGACAGCCTCGCGGCTTTATTTAGGGCCAGCCTCAGGACTGACTTAGGGTTAGTGTCAGGACCTTGGTGCGAGATGGGTCAGTATATTAGCTCAGGATAGTGTTAGGCCTTTAGTTATTGCCGGCACCAAGGCCTGCATGAGGGACACCTTCCAGGCCTTACTTACAAACAGTGTCAGGGCCTTAGTGATGACTAGTCAGGGCCTTAGTTAGGTACAGTATTCGGGCTTCAGGTAGGGTAAGAGGCATGACATTAACTACGGACTAGGGATAAAGTCAGGAACGGAGCAAAGGACACTTTGAAGGCCTTAGTTATCGAGAGCACCTGGGCCTTCTTTAGGACGAGTATCATGGCCTTTGGTAGGGACACTGTCAGGGCAAGACCTAGGAGGAGCATAAGGGCTTCTGTAGTATCAGCATCAGGGACTGGGGATGGGGATGGGAATGGGGATGAGGATGGGGATGAGGATGGGGATGGGGATCGGGTAGGGGAGGGCTAGGGCTAGAGTTAGGGCTAGGGCCTTAGTTAGGAATAGTGTCAAGGCCTTAGTTAGGGTCACTGTCAGGGCCTTAGTTAGGGTTAGCATCAGAGCCTTTGTTAGGTATAATGTCAGAGCTTGAGTTAGAAGTAGTGTCGGGGCCTTAGTGAGGGACAGTGTCAGGGCCTTGGTAAGTACAAGCGTTAGAGCCATTATTATGTATAATGGCAGGGCCAGAGTTAGGAGGAGAGTCAGGCAATTAGTCAGGGACACTGTCAGGGACTTAGATAGGGACAGTATCACGGCCTGAGTTAGCAGTAGTGTCAAGTCCTTAGTTAATGACAGTGTCAGGGCAAGGCCTACGAGGAGCATAAAGGGCTCTGTAGGAGCTGGGGCAGGAGCTGGGTCTGGGACTGGGGCTGGGGCTGGGGCTGGGGCTGGTGCTGGGGCTAGGGTTAGGCCCTTAGTTAGGAAGAGTATCTAGGCCTTAGTTATTGTCACTGTCAGGGCCTTAGTTAGGGTTAGCATCAGAGCTTTCGTTAGGTATAATGACAGGGCCTGAGGTAGAAGTAGTGTCAGGGCCTTAGTAAGGGACAGTCTCAGGGGCTCGGTTAGGACGAGCGTCAGAGCTTTTTTTATGAATAAATGGCAAGGCCAGAGTTAGGAGGACATTCAGTCCCTTAGACAGGGACACTGTCAGGGCCTTAGTTAGGGACAGTATCACGGCCTGAATTAGTAGTAGTGTCAAGGCCTGAGTTAAGGACAGTGTCAGGGCAAGGCCTAGGAGGAGCATAAGGGCCTCTGTAGGATCAGCATCAGAGGCTAGGGTTGGGCGTGGGGCTGGGGATAGGGCTAGGGCTAGGGCTGGGGCTGGGGCTGGGGCTGGGGCTAAGGCTAGGGCTGGGGCTGGGGCTGAGACTGGGACTGGGACTGGGACTGGGCCTAGGGCTGGGGCTAGGGCTGGGGCTGGGGCTGGGGCTAGGTTTAGGGCTAGGCCCTTAGTTAGGAATAGGGTCAAGGCCTTACTTAAGGACAGTGTCAGGGCAAGGCCTAGGAGGAGCATAAAGGCCTCTATAGGATCAGCATCAGGGGCTGGGGCTACGGCTGGGGCTGGACCTGGGGCCTTAGTCAGAAATAGTTTCAAGGCCTTAATTACCACATTGTCAGGGGAAGGTCTAGGAGGATCATAAGGGCCTCTATAGGATCAGCATCAGGGGCTAGGGCTGGGGCTGGGGCTAGGGCTGGGTTTGGGGCTAGGGCTGGGACTGCGGCTTCGGCTGGGGCTAGGCCTGGGGCTGGGGCTTGGGCTAGGGCTGGAGCTGGGGCTAGGGGTCTGGCTAGGACTGGGGCCTTAGTTAGGAATGGTGTCAAGGACTTAGTTAGTGTCACTGTCAGGGCCTTAGTTAGGTTTATCATCAGAGCTTGCGTTAGGTATAATGACAGGGCCTGAGTTAGTAGTAGTGTCAAGGCCTGAGTTAAGGACAGTGTCAGGGCAAGGCCTAGGAGGAGCATAAGGGCCTCTGTAGGATCAGCATCAGGGGCTGGGTTTGGGCCTGAAGCCAGGGCTAGGACTGGGGCTCTGGCTGGGGCTAGGGCTAGGGCTGGGCCTGGGGCTAGGGCTGGGGCTGGGGCTGGGGCTGGGGCTGGGGCTAGGGCTAGGCCCTTAGTTAGGAATAGTGTCAAGGCCTTAGTTAGGGTCACCGTCAGGGCCATAGTTAGGGTTAGCATCAGAGCCTTCGTTAGGTATAATGTGGCCCTGAGTTAGAATTAGTGTCAGGGCCTTAGTGAGGGACAGTGTCAGGCCCTCGATTAGGACGAGCGTCAGAGCCTTTTTTATGTATAATGGCAGGGCCACAGTTAGGAGGAGAGTCAGGCCCTTAGTTAGGGACACTGTCAGAGCCGTACTTAGGGACAGTATCACGGCCTGAGCTAGGAGTAGTGTCAAAGCCTGACTTAAACGAAGTGTCAGGGCAAGGCCTAGGAGTAGCATAAGGGCCTTTGGAGGATAAGCATCAGAGGCTGGGGCTGGGGAAGGGGTTGGGGCTGGGGCTGGGGCTGGGGCTGGGGCTGGGACTGGAGGTAGGCCTGGGGCTAGGGCTGGGCTGGGCCTGGGGCTGGGGACTTCGTTAGAAATAGTGTCAAGGCCTTAGTTAAGGACACTGTCAGGGAAAAGCCTAGCAGGAGCATAAGGGCCTCTGTAGGATCAGGGGTGGGGGCTGGGCCTAGGGCTGGGGCTGGGGCTGCGGCTAGGGCTAGGGCTAGGGCTACACCCTTAGTTAGGAAGAGTGTGAAGGCCTTAGTTAGGGTTAGCATCAGAGCCTACGTTAGGTATAATGTCAGGGCATGAGTTACAAGTACTGTCAGGGCCTTAGTGAGGGACAGTGTCGGGGCTTCGCTTAGGACGAGCGTCAGAGCTTTTTTTATGTATAATGGCAGGGCCAGAGTTAGGAGGAGATTCAGGCCCTTACATAGGGACACTGTCAGGGCTTTAGTTAGGGACAGTATCACGGCCTGAATTAGTAGTAGTGTCAAGGCCTAAGTTAAGGACAGTGTCAGGGCAAGGCCTAGGAGGAGCATAAGGGCCTTTGTAGGATAAGCATCAGAGGCTGGGGCTGGGGCGGGGGTTGGGGTTGGGGCTGGGGCTGGGGCTGGGGCTGGGGCTGGGGCTAGGGCTGGGGCTGGGGCTGGGGCTAGGGCTGGGGCTGGGTCTGGGGCTGGGGCTGCGCTGGGGCTGGGGCTGGGGCTGGGGCTAGGTTTAGGGCTAGGCCCTTAGTTAGGAATAGGGTCAAGGCCTGACTTAAGGACAGTGTCAGGGCAAGGCCTAGGAGGAGCATAAAGGCCTCTATAGGATCAGCATCAGGGGCAGGGGCTGCGGCTGGGGCTGGACCTGGGGCCTTAGTTAGAAATAGTTTCAAGGCCTTAATTACCACATTGTCAGGGGAAGGTCTAGGAGGATCATAAGGGCCTCTGTAGGATCAGCATCAGGGGCTGGTGTTGGGCCTGAAGCCGGGGCTAGGGCTAGGGCTGGGGCTGGGACTGGGCCTAGGGCTGGGGCTACGGCTGGGGCTGGGGCTGGGGCTAGGTTTAGGGCTAGGCCCTTAGTTAGGAATAGGGTCAAGGCCTTACTTAAGGACAGTGTCAGGGCAAGGCCTAGGAGGAGCATAAAGGCCTCTATAGGATCAGCATCAGGGGCTGGGGCTGCGGCTGGGGCTGGACCTGGGGCCTTAGTTAGAAATAGTTTCAAGGCCTTAATTACCACATTGTCAGGGGAAGGTCTAGGAGGATCATAAGGGCCTCTGTAGGATCAGCATCAGGGGCTGGGGTTGGGCCTGAAGCTGGGGTTAGGACTGGGGCTCTGGCTGGGGCTAGGGCTAGGGCTGGGCCTGGGGCTAGGGCTGGGGCTGGGGCTGGGGCTGGGGCTAGGGCTAGGCCCTTAGTTAGGAATAGTGTCAAGGCCTTAGTTAGGGTCACTGTCAGGGCCATAGTTAGGGTTAGCATCAGAGCCTTCGTTAGGTATAATGACAGGGCCTGAGGTAGAAGTAGTGTCAGGGCCTTAGTAAGGGACAGTCTCGGGCTCGGTTAGGACGAGCGTCAGAGCTTTTTTTATGAATAAATGGCAGGGCAAGAGTTAGGAGGACATTCAGTCCCTTAGACAGGGACACTGTCAGGGCCTTAGTTAGGGACAGTATCACGGCCTGAGTTAGTAGTAGTGTCAAGGCCTGAGTTAAGGACAGTGTCAGGGCAAGGCCTAGGAGGAGCATAAGGGCTTTTGTAGAATAAGCATCAGAGGCTGGGGCTGGGCGGGGGTTGGGGCTGGGGCTGGGGCTGGGGCTGGGGCTGGACCTGGGACTGAGGCTAAGGCTAGGGCTGGGGCTGGGGCTAGGGTTGGGGCTGGGGCTGGGGCTGGGGCTGAGGCTGGGACTGGGACTGGGCCTAGGGCTGGGGCTAGGGCTGGGGCTGGGGCTGGGGCTAGGTTTAGGGCTAGGCCCTTAGTTAGGAATAGGGTCAAGGCCTGACTTAAGGACAGTGTCAGGGCAAGGCCTAGGAGGAGCATAAAGGCCTCTATAGGATCAGCATCAGGGGCTGGGGCTGCGGCTGGGGCTGGACCTGGGGCCTTAGTTAGAAATAGTTTCAAGGCCTTAATTACCACATTGTCAGGGGAAGGTCTAGGAGGATCATAAGGGCCTCTATAGGATCAGCATCAGGGGCTAGGGCTGGGGCTGGGGCTAGGGCTGGGGTTGGGGCTAGGGCTGGGACTGAGGCTGCGGCTGGGGCTAGGCCTGGGACTGGGGCTTGGGCTAGGGCTGGAGCTGGGGCTAGGGGTCTGGCTAGGACTGGGGCCTTAGTTAGGAATGGTGTCAAGGACTTAGTGTCACTGTCAGAGCCGAAGTTAGGTTTATCATCAGAGCTTTCGTTAGGTATAATGACAGGGCCTGAGTTAGTAGTAGTGTCAAGGCCTGAGTTAAGGACAGTGTCGGGGCAAGGCCTAGGAGGAGCATAAGGGCCTCTGTAGGATCAGCATCAGGGGCTGGGGTTGGGCCTGAAGCCGGGGCTAGGACTGGGGCTCTGGCTGGGGCTAGGGCTAGGGCTGGGCCTGGGGCTAGGGCTGGGGCTGGGGCTGGGGCTGGGGCTAGGGCTAGGCCCTTAGTTAGGAAGAGTGTCTAGGCCTTAGTTAGTGTCACTGTCAGGGCCTTAGTTAGGTTTAGCATCAGAGCTTTCGTTAGGTATAATGACAGGGCCTGAGGTAGAAGTAGTGTCAGGGCCTTAGTAAGGGACAGTCTCGGGCTCGGTTAGGACGAGCGTCAGAGCTTTTTTTATGAATAAATGGCAGGGCCAGAGTTAGGAGGACATTCAGTCCCTTAGACAGGGACACTGTCAGGGCCTTAGTTAGGGACAGTATCACGGCCTGAGTTAGTAGTAGTGTCAAGGCCTGATTTAAGGACAGTGTCAGGGCAAGGCCTAGGAGGAGCATAAGGGCCTCTGTAGGATCAGCATCAGAGGCTGGGGTTGGGCCTGAGGCTGGGGCTAGGGCTGGGGCTGGGGCTGGGGCTAGGGCTAGGGCTGGGGCTGGGGCTGGGGCTGGGGCTAGGGCTAGGCCCTTAGTTAGGAATAGTGTCAAGGCCTTAGTTAGGGTCACTGTCAGGGCCATAGTTAGGGTTGGCATCAGAGCCTTCGTTAGGTATAATGTGGCCCTGAGTTAGAATTAGTGTCAGGGCCTTAGTGAGGGACAGTGTCAGGCCCTCGATTAGGACAAGCGTCAGAGCCTTTTTTATGTATAATGGCAGGGCCACAGTAAGGAGGAGAGTCAGGCCCTTAGATAGGGACACTGTCAGGGCCTTAGTTAGGGACAGTATCACGGCCTGAGTTAGTAGTAGTGTCAAGGCCTGAGTTAAGGACAGTGTCAGGGCAAGGCCTAGGAGAAGCATAAGGGCCTTTGTAGGATAAGCATCAGAGGCTGGGGCTCGGTCTGGGGTTGGGTCTGGGACTGGGGCTGGGGCTGGGGCTGGTGCTGGGGCTGGGGTTGGGTTAGGCCCTTAGTTAGGAAGAGTGTCTAGGCCTTAGTTAGTGTCACTGTCAGGGCCTTAGTTAGGGTTAGCATCAGAGCTTTCATTAGGTATAATGACAGAGCCTGAGGTAGAAGTAGTGTCAGGGCCTTAGTAAGGGACAGTCTCGGGCTCGGTTACGACGAGCGTCAGAGCTTTTTTTATGAATAAATGGCAGGGCAAGAGTTAGGAGGACATTCAGTCCCTTAGACAGGGACACTGTCAGGGCCTTAGTTAGGGACAGTATCACGGCCTGAGTTAGTAGTAGTGTCAAGGCCTGAGTTAAGGACAGTGTCAGGGCAAGGCCTTGGAGGAGCATAAGGGCCTTTGGAGGATAAGCATCAGAGGCTGGGGCTGGGGTGGGTGTTGGGGCTGGGGCTGGGGCTGGGGCTGCGGCTGGGGCTGGGGCTGGACCTGGGACTGAGGCTAAGGCTAGGGCTGGGGCTGGGGCTGGGGTTGGGGCTGGGGCTGGGGCTGGGGCTGGGGCTGAGGCTGGGACTGGGACTGGGCCTAGGGCTGGGGCTAGGGCTGGGGCTGGGGCTAGGTTTAGGGCTAGGCCCTTAGTTAGGAATAGGGTCAAGGCCTGACTTAAGGACAGTGTCAGGGCAAGGCCTAGGAGGAGCATAAAGGCCTCTATAGGATCAGCATCAGGGGCTGGGGCTGCGGCTGGGGCTGGACCTGGGGCCTTAGTTAGAAATAGTTTCAAGGCCTTAATTACCACATTGTCAGGGGTAGGTCTAGGAGGATCATAAGGGCCTCTATAGGATCAGCATCAGGGGCTAGGGCTGGGGCTAGGGCTGGAGTTGGGGCTAGGGCTGGGACTGCAGCTGCGGCTGGGGCTAGGCCTGGGGCTGGGGCTTGGGCTAGGGCTGGAGCTGGGGCTAGGGGTCTGGCTAGGACTGGGACCTTAGTTAGGAATGGTGTCAAGGACTTAGTTAGTGTCACTGTCAGGGCCTTAGTTAGGTTTATCATCAGAGCTTTTGTTAGGTATAATGACAGGGCCTGAGTTAGTAGTAGTGTCAAGGCCTGAGTTAAGGACAGTGTCAGGGCAAGGCCTAGGAGGAGCATAAGGGCCTCTGTAGGATCAGCATCAGGGGCTGGGGTTGGGCCTGAAGCTGGGGCTAGAACTGGGGCTGTGGCTGTGGTTAGGCCTAGGGCTGGGCCTGGGGCTGGGGCTGGGGCTGGGGCTAGGGCTAGGCCCTTAGTTAGGAATAGTGTCAAGGCCTTAGTTAGGGTCACTGTCAGGGCCATAGTTAGGGTTAGCATCAGAGCCTTCGTTAGGTATAAAGTGGCCCTGAGTTAGAATTAGTGTCAGGGCCTTAGTGAGGGATAGTGTCAGGCCCTCGATTAGGACGAGCGTCAGAGCCTTTTTTATGTATAATGGCAGGGCCACAGTTAGGAGGAGAGTCAGAGCCATAGTTAGGGTCAGTATCACGGCCTGAGCTAGGAGTACTGTCAAGGCCTCAGTTAAGGACAGTGTCAGGGCAAGGCCTAGGAGTAGCATAAGGGCCTTTGGAGGATACGCATCAGAGGCTGGGGCTCGGGCTGGGGTTGGGGCTGGGTCTGGGGCAAGGACAAGGGCTGGGGCTGGGGCTGAGGCTAAGGCTAGGGCTGGGGCTGGGGCTAGGGCTGGGGCTGGGGCTGGGACTGGAGGTAGGCCTGGGGCTAGGGCTGCGGCTGGGCCTGGGGCTGGCGCTGGGGCTGGGGCCTTAGTTAGAAATAGTGTCAAGGCCTTAGTTAAGGACACTGTCAGGGAAAAGCCTAGGAGGAGCATAAGGGCCTCTGTAGGATCAGGGGTGGGGGCTGGGCCTGGGGTTCGGGCTGGGGCTGCGGCTAGGGCTAGGGCTAGGGCTACGCCCTTAGTTAGGAAGAGTGTGAAGGTCTTAGTTAGGGTTAGCATCAGAGCCTACGTTAGGTATAATGTCAGGGCATGAGTTACAAGTACTGTCAGGGCCTTAGTGAGGGACAGTGTCGGGGCTTCGGTTAGGACGAGCGTCAGAGCTTTTTTTATGTATAATGGCAGGGCCAGAGTTAGGAAGAGATTCAGGCCCTTAGACATGGACACTGTCAGGGCCTTAGTTAGGGACCGTATCACGGCCTGAGTTAGTAGTAGTGTCAAGGCCTCAGTTAAGGACAGTGTCAGGGCAAGGCCTAGGAGTAGCATAAGGGCCTTTGGAGGATAAGCATCAGAGGCTGGGGCTCGGGCTGGGGTTGGGGCTGGGTCTGGGGCAAGGACAAGGGCTGGGGCTGGGGCTGAGGCTAAGGCTAGGGCTGGGGCTGGGGCTAAGGCTAGGGCTGGGTCTATGGCTGGGGCTGGGGCTAGGTTTAGGGCTAGGCCCTTAGTTAAGAATAGGGTCAAGGCCTTACTTAAGGACAGTGTCACAGTAAGGCCTAGGAGCATAAAGGCCTCTATAAGATAAGCATTAGGGGCTGGGGTTGGTCCTGGGGCCGTAGTTAGAAATAGTGTCAAGGCCTTAGTTACCACATTGTCAGGGGAAGGTCTAGGAGGATCATAAGGCCCTCTATAGGATCAGCATCAGGGGCTAGGGCTGGTGCTGGGGCTCGGGTTGGGGCTAGGGCTGGGACTGTGCCTGCGGCTGCGGCTAGGGCTGGGGCTGTGGCTAGGGCTGGAGCTGGGGCTAGGGGTCGGAGTAGGACTGGGGACTTAGTTAGGAATAGTGTCAATGCCTTAGTTAGTGTCACTGTCAGGGCCTTAGTGAGGTTTAGCCTCAAAGCTTTCGTTAGGTATAATGACAGGGCCTGAGTTAGTAGTAGTGTCAAGGCCTGAGTTAAGGACAGTGTCAGGACAAAGCCTAGGAGGAGCATAAGGGCCTCTGTAGGATCAGCATCAGGGGCTGGGGTTGGGCCTGGGGCTGGGGCTAGGACTGGGGCTGTGACTGGGGTTAGGGCTAGGGCTGGGGCTGGGGCTGGGGCTGGGGCTGGGGCTAGGGCTAGGTCTCGGCCCTTAGTTAGAATACTGTCAAGGCCTTAGGTAGGGTCACTTTCAGGGCCATAGTTAGGGTTAGCATCAGAGCCTTCGTTAGGTATAATGTGGCCCTGAGTTAGAACTAGCGTCAGGGCCTTAGTGAGGGACAGTGTCAGGCCCTCGATTAGGACGAGCATCAGAGCGTTTTTTATGTATAATCACAAGGCCAGAGTTAGGAGGACACTCAGGCCCTTAGTTAGGGACACTGTCAGGGCCGTAGTTAGGGACAGTATCACGGCCTGAGTTAGTAGTAGTGTCAAGGCGTGAATTAAGGACAGTTTCAGGGCAAGGGTTAGGAGTAGCATATGGGCCTTTGTAGGACAAGTATCAGAGGCTGGGCCTGGGACTGTGGTTGGGGCTGGGGCTGGGGCTAGGGCTGGGGCTGGGACTAGAGCTAGGGCTGGGGCTGGGCCTGGGGCTGGGGCTGCGCTGGGGCTGGCGCTGGGGCTGGGGCCTTAGTTAGAAATAGTATCAAGGCCTTAGTTAAGGACAGTGTCAGTGAAAGGCCTAGGAGGAGCATAAGGGCCTCTGTAGGATCAGGGGTGAAGGCTGGGGCTGGGGCTAAGGCTGCGGCTAGGCCTAGGGCTAGGGCTACGCCGTTAGTTAGGAATAGTGTGAAGGCCTTAGTTAGGGTCACTGTCAGGTCCTTAGTTTGGGTTAGCATCAGAGCCTTCATTAGGTATAATGACAGGGCCTGAGGTAGAAGTAGTGTCAGGGCCTTAGTAAGGGACAGTCTCAGGGTCTCGGTTAGGACGAGCGTCAGAGCTTTTTTTATGAATAAATGGCAGGGCCAGAGTTAGGAGGACATTCAGTCCCTTAGACAGGGACACTGTCAGGGCCTTATTTAGGGACAGTATCACAGCCTGAGTTAGTAGTAGTATCAAGGCCTTAGTTAAAGACACTGTCAGGGCAAGGCCTAGGAGGATCAAAAGGCCCTCTGTAGGATCAGCATCAGGGGCTGGGCCTGGGGCTGGGGCTCGGGCTGGGGCTGGGGCTGGGGCTAGGGATAGGGCCACAGTTAGGAATAGTGTCAAGGCCTTAGTTAGTATCACTATCAAGGGCCTTATTTAGGGTTGGCATCAGAGCCTTTGTTAGGTATATTGTCAGGGCCTGAGTTAGTAGTGTCTGGCCCTTAGTGAGGGACAGTGTCAAAGCCTTGGTTAGGACGAGCGTTAGAGCCATTTTTTATGTATAATGGCAGGGCCAGAGCTGGGAGGATAGTCAGGCCCTTAGTTAGGTATACTGTCATGGCCTTAGTTAGGGACAGTATCACGGCCTCAGTTAGTAGTACTGTCAAGGCCTTAGGTAAAGACACTGTCAGGGCAAGGCCTAGGGGGAGCATAAGGCCTCTATAGGATCAGCATCAGGAGCTGGGGCTGTGGTTGGGTCTGGGGCTGGGTCTGGGGATGGGGCTGGGGCTGCAGCTGGGGATACGTCTAGGACTAGGGCTGGGACTAGGCCCTTAGTTAGGAATACTCTCAACGCCTTAGTTAAGGTCACTGTCAGGGCCTTAGTTAGGGTTAGCATCAGAGCCTTCGTTAGGTATAATGTCAGGGCCTGAGTTAGAAGTAGTGTCAGGGCCTTAGTGAGGGACAGTTTGAGGGCCTTGTTAGGATGAGTGTCAAAGCCTTTTTTATGTAAAGTGGCAGAGCCACAGTTAGGAGGAGAGTCAGGCCCTTAGTTAGGGACACTGTCAGGGCCTTAGTTATGGACAGTATCACGGGCTGAGTTAGCAGTAGTGTCAAGGACTTAGTTAAGGACAGTGTCAGGGCCTTACTTACAACTAGCATTAGAGCCTTTGTTCGGTATCGTGTCAGGGCCTGATTTAGGAGTAGTGTCATGGCCTTACTTAGGGTCAGTGTCAGGGGCTTATTTAGCAGTACTGTCAAGGCCTTATTTAGGATTAGTGTCTGAGACTTAGTTAGGATTAGCATCAGAGCCTTCATTTGGTATCGTGTCAAGGCCTGAGCTTGGAGTAGTGTCAGGGCCTTAGTTAGGGACAGTGTCAGGGCCTGAGTTAGGAGTGAAATCAGTGCCTCTCTTAGAACAGTGTCACGGTCTGTGTTAAGTGTAGTGTCAGGGCATAATTTAGGACAGTATCAGGGCCTTAGTTAGGACTAGCATCACAGCCTTGGTTAGGTATCGTGTCACAGCCTGAGTTAGCCGTAGTTTTCCTACTTCGGGACAGTGTCACGGCCTTGGTTAGGACTACCATCAGAGCCTTTGTTATGTGCAGTGTCAGGGTCTTGTTTAGGACTGGCGTTAGGGCCTTCTGTTAGGTACACTGTCAGGGTCTGAGTCAGGCATAGTGTTAGGGACTTTGTTAGGGACAGTATCAGGCCCTGATGCTGTCCCCTATAGTCTAAGCTGTCACTAAATAATGCCCTGATCCTGTCCATAACTAAGGCCCTGAATATGTGCCTAAGTGCATCTCTGACGATGTCCTTAACAGCCTGAACTCTCTTCAAGTTATCTCTGAGGCTCTGACACTGGCCCTTCCTAAGGCCTCACCCCGGGGTTGTCCCAGGCTGCTGGGCAGTTTTCTCTTGTCCGCATCTCTGGCCAGCTGCCTGCCATTGGTCACTCTAAGATTCTGCGATGCAGTGGTCCCACGTGGGATGTCCCCTCCAGGGGACTGCGGCTCAGGGTAGGAATCTCTCCGCCAGTGTCTGGAGAACGGGTTCTGTGTCCTTGCTTGTTGTAAATCCCTTGGAGTTACCTCTAACATTCTTTAAATGGATATCCCCCTCAGGATAATTCGATAATAATTTGATTATATCAATAATCAAATTACTGATAAATAATATAAATTATTTACCACATAAAAACTCAGGAATGACATTATTAGAATGAGCAGGAAAACACTGGATGCCCCCCACCCCCAATGATCTATTACTTGCAGGATTTAAAATTCTAACGAGAAAACACTCACTCTCCTCACCCTCTGGGACGTCAGCACAAGGCGGGAATCAGCTGCATCCTTTATTTATCCCTCTGATTTTCCAGAACCTTTCCTTCAAGGAGAAATCTCTGGGCTCTGCGGGAGCTGTGAGTGGTGACCATCAGGTAAATCTGAGACTGAAAAGCAAGAGGAAAAGAGATAGAGGAGGAGATGAGAATCGGTGATGGGGAGAAACAGGGGCATCCCCGTTCAATCGCAGGCCGAGAGTCTGGGTTAATCTCCAACGAAGCTAAGGACCACCAGGATCTGGCCCCACTGGCCTTGTCACCTGCTGTGGGGACTGGGGACAGCCAAACCACCATGGCCACTCTCAGAGAAATAAAGAAGGTGGGAGGGCACCCCGAGAGCCAGACTGAAAATGGTCATGCTGTGAGATAGTAAGATGCCCTTTTCAGAAAAGTGAAGACTGTTCTCTTGGCTCTCAAAGACTTGCAAATACTCTGTGTCCTTCTGGAGGCATGCTGAAGGCTTCAGCCTTTGAGGGCAGTAATGGGAGTGCATCTGGGCTCAAAACCATCCAGCACTCACTCACTCCTTGAGGGTGCCGAGGATGACCAGTGACCACCCCTCGGGCGCCGTGGGGCCTGAAATTCCCTGATCACCGAGGACGGGAGGGGCCGCACAGACACTCCACTGGACCACCGGGGGCTTGGCCGGTGGGCTACATACAGTCCTTTATCAGATACATGGTTTGCAAACATCCTGTGCCATTTTGGGTGGTGGATTATCTTATTCCTTGCTCCTTTTATACACAACTCTTTCTCATTTTGAGGAAGTCTAATTCATCTATTTTGTCTTTTGTTGCTTGTGCTTTTGGTAGATCTAAGATATCATGACCAAATCCAAGGTCATGAAGATTTACTCTCATGTTTTCTTCTACGAGTTTTATAATTTTGGTTCTTGCACCTAGGCCTTTGGTCCATTCTGTGTTGATTTTGTATGTGGGGTAGGGGGAGGTAAGGGTCCAACTTTACTCTTCTGCACGTGGGTATCCAGTTGTTCCACTACCTGTGATAACTGTTTGGGAGAAAATACCTACAAATGATGCGACCAACAAGGTCTTAATTCTAAAATATACAAACGGCTCATACAGCTCAAAAAAGAAAAAAAAATCAAAAAATAAGCAGAAGGTCTAAACGGACATTTCTCCAAAGACATACAGATAGCCAATAGGCACGTGAAAAGATGCTCCACATCGCTAATTATTAGAGAACGCAAATCAAAACGACAGTGAGTTATCACCTCATAGCGGTCAGAATGGCCATCATTAAAATGTCTAGAAAGAAATGCTGGAAGGGGTGTGGAGAAAAGGGAACCCTACTACACTACTGGTGGGAATGTAAATTGATGCAGCCACTATGGAAAACAGTATGGAGGTTCCTCAAAAACTAAAACTACAATTACCATAGGACCCAGCAATCCCACTCCTGGGCACATATCCAGACAGAACTATAATTCGAAAAGATACATGCACCCCAGCATTCACAGCAGCACTATTCACAATAGCCAAGACATGGAAGCAACCTGAATGTCCCTCAGCAGAGGAATGGATATAGAAGATGTGGTACATATATACAATGGAATATTACTCAGCCATAAAACAGAATGAAATAATGCCACTTGCAGCTACATGGATGGACCTAGAGATCATCATACAAAGTGAAGTAAGACAGACAGAGAACAACAAATACCATATGATATCACTTATATGTGGCTTATAAAATGAGACCCAAATGAACCTATCTACAGAACAAAAACAGACTCACAAATAGAGAAAACAGACTTGTGGTTGTCAAGGGGAAGACAGGGGAGTGGGATGGATTGGGAGTTTGGTATTACTAGATGCAAATTATTATATATAGGATGGATACATAAGGTCTTCCTGTACAGCACAGGGAACTGTATTCAATACCCTGTAATGAACCATAATGGAAAAGAATATGAAAAATATGTACGTATGTATGTACGTATGTATGAATCACTTTGCTGTGCAGCAGAAATTAACACAACATTGTAGGTTAACTATACTTCAGTATCAATTAGTTTGAAGGCACTTTTATAAATTAGGTCTTAGTTCTCTTGTCCTTTCATCCTGGGACAAATGTATAACAGAAACTAACCTGGATTACTCCGGGATGAACTCATATCACACAGAACTTTAACTGTTGAACAAACCATGAATACCAGTTACACCATGGGATGTCCTGACCCAATATGAAGTTTGTAAACCTTGTAACAAGCCTGCAGAATCCACTAAATTTGGAAATTCAAACTGAAATGAAGCCACCTATCCCATGACTTCTCCACAACTAGCTATACAACATCAATTGGAAACCATATACGATCAAATGAATGTAGACAGAAACAACTATAGCCTTCCTTTTTTTCCCTTTTAGATGAATACGGTATTTAAGGTGATGTCTTGGGCCGTTTCAGGGTGTTACTCCATTTCCTGGGTATCTGCCATGCACACAGGAGGTACACATGTTAGTTAACTTGTTTGTGCAACTAAATGAAGGTGGTTAATACCACAAAACTGTATACATACAGTGAATTAAATGCTAAAGGCGTGTTTTGTATTTTTAATGACAATGAAAAAAAAAAGCATAGCGCTGATATTTGTTACAGAAATGAACGTTAAAGACATTCTTAGTGAAAAAAACCATACAGAAAAGGCCCCCTAGATCCCATGCTCATCTTGTCTGCTTCAAATCCATCAAGGTTGTCCAAATGACGGAGAAACTCAGTCATGGTTCCAGAAAAAGAAAACTGGATCGGGACGGTAAAAGACACTTTCATACCGTTCGGACAGTAGGTGAAGGTTGAAGTGGGGCTGAGTATTAAATTACAATGTGGACATCAGGATTTCTTCATTTAGGGGTTATGTGCTGGTGCCTTGGGCAAAACACACTGAGCATTTTGTGTCAAGTGGCAAATGTGAGTACTTTTTGCCATTATTGCAACCTTTCTGTACATTTTAAATTACTGGAAAGTAAATTACTTTTCTAGACAACCATGTCAGTATCATGCCAGAAAATCAGAGAAGACAGACATCAAATTTTTCTTATAGAGGCCAAGACTTACCCAGACCACGTTCAACCAAAGTTGTGATACTTATTTCCCTTGTAGGAGTCCGCATGGTATTAAGAGGCACCGTGGGAAGAGTATATTAGTAGCTACCATGTCGTGGGTCCTGTGGGTCGCCTGGGGGGCAGTAGAAACGGTGAGATTTTAGTATTGCAATTTTTCACATTACTTCAAAAAATATGTTAAAAAATAAATTCAGTAAAGTTGCAAAATATGCAATCAATATACACAAATCAGTTTCGTTTCTAGACACTAATAATGAACCACCAGCAAGAGACATTAAGAAAACAATCCCATTTACAATTCCATCCAAAAGAACCAACTATTTAGCAATAAATTTAACCAAGGACACGAAAGACCTATACTCAGAAAACTATAAAGCACTGGTAAAGAAACTGAAGACACAATAGAAAAAACAATATTCCACGCTCATGCGTCAGAAAAATTACTATTATTAAAATGCTTGGGAGAGGGGGAAGATGGCGGAAGAGTAAGACACGCAGATCACCTTCCTCTCCACAGATACATCCGACATACAGCTACACGGGGAACCACCCCTACAGAACACCTACTGAACGCTGGCCGAAGACCTCAGACCTCCCAAAAGGCAAGAAACTCCCCACGGGGCTTCCCTGGTGGCGCAGTGGTGGAGAGTCCGCCTGCCGATGCAGGGGACACGGGTTCGTGCCCCGGTCCGGGAAGATCCCACATGCCGCGGAGCGGCTAGGCCCGTGAGCCATGGCCGCTGAGCCTGCGCGTCCGGAGCCTGTGCTCTGCAACGGGAGAGGCCACAACAGTGAGAGGCCCGTGTACCGGAAAAAAAAAAAAAAAGAAAGAAAAAAGAAAAGAAACTCCCCACGTACCTGGGTAGGGCAAAAGAAAACAGAATAAACAGAGACAAAAGGATAGGGCCGGGACCTGCACCAGTGGGAGGGAGCCGTGAAGGAGAAACGGTTTCCACACACTAGGAGCCCCTTCGCGGGCGGAGACTGCGGGTGGCGGAGGGGGAAAGCTTCGGAGCCGCGGAGGAGACCGCAGCCACAGGGGCACGGAGGGCAAAGCAGAGAGATTCCCGCACAGAGGACCGGTGCCGACCGCCACCCACCAGCCCGAGAGGCTTGTTCTCCTCACCCGCCGGGGCGGGCGGGGCTGGCAGCTGAGGCTCGGGCTTCCGTCAGAGCGCAGGGAGAGGACTGGGGTTGGCGGCGTGAACACAGCCTGAAGGGGGTTAGTGCGCCACGGCTGGCCGGGAGGGAGTCCGGGGAAAAGTCTGGAGCTGCCGAAGAGGCAAGAGACGTTTCCTTCCCTCTTTGTTGCCTGGTGCGTGAGGAGAGGGGATTCAGAGCGCTGCTTAAAGGAGCTCCAGAGACGGGCGCGAGGCGCGGCTGAAAGCGCGGACCCCAGAGACGGGCGTGGGACGCTGGGGCTGCTGCTGCCGCCACCAAGAAGCCCGTGTGCGAGCGCAGGTCACTCTCCACACCTCCCCTCCCGGGAGCCTGTGCTGCCCGCCACTGCCACGGTCCCCGGCTCCACAGACAACATCCCCGGGAGAACGCACGGGCGCGCCTCGGGCTGACGCAACGTCACGCCGGCCTCCGCCGACGCACGCTCGCCCCGCCTCCGTGCCCCTCCCTCCCCCGCGGCCTGAGGGAGCCAGAGCGCCCGAATCAGCGGCTCCTTTAACCCCGTCCTGTCTGAGCGAAGAACAGACGTCCTCCGGCGACCTACACGCAGAGGCGGGGCCGAATCCAAAGCTGAGCCCCGGGAGCTGTGCGAACAAAGAAGACAAAGGGGAATCTCTCCCAGCAGCCTCAGAAGCAGCGGATTAAAGCTCCGCAATCAACTTGATGTACCCTGCGTCTGTGGAATACCTGAAGAGACAACGAATCATCCCAAATTGAGGAGGTGGACTTTGAGAGCAAGATTTATGATTTTTTTCCCCTTTTCCTCTTTTTGTCAGTGTGTACGTGTATGCTTCTGTGTGACATTTTGTCTGTATACCTTTGCTTTCACCATTTGTCCTAGGCTTCTATCCGTCCGTTTTTTGTTTTTTTTTTTTTTTTTTTTTTGGTTTTTGGTTTTTTTACTTAAAAAATTTTTTTTCTTAATAATTCTTTATTTTAATAACTTTATTTTATTTGACCTTACTTTATTTTCTTTTATCCTCTTTCTTTCTTTCTACTTTTTCTCCCTTTTATTCTGAGCCGTGTGGATGAAAGGCTCTTGGTGCTGCAGCCAGGAGTCAGTGCTGTGCCTCTGAGGTGGGAGAGCCAACTTCAGGACACTGGTCCAAAAGAGACCTCCGAGCTCCACGTAATATCAAACGGCGAAAATCTCCCAGAGATCTCCATCTCAACACCAACAACCCAGCTTATCTCAATGACCAGCAAGCTACAGTGCTGGACTCCCTATGCCAAACAACTAGCAAGACAGGAACACAACCCCACCCATTAGCAGAGAGGCTGCCTAAAATCATAATAAGTCCACAGACACCCCCAAAACACACCACCAGACGTGGACCTGCCCACCAGAAAGACAAGATCCAGCCTCATCCACCAGAACACAGGCACCCTCCACCAGGAAGCCTACACAACCCACTGAACCAACTTTAGCCACTGGGGACAGACACCAAAAACGACGGGAACTACGAACCTGCAGCCTGCAAAAAGGAGACCCCCAAACACAGTAAGAGAAGCAAAATGAGAAGACAGAAAAACACACAGCAGATGAAGGAGCAAGATGAAAACCCACCAGACCTAACAAATGAAGAGGAAATAGGCAGTCTCCCTGAAGAAGAATTCAGAATAATGATAGTAAAGATGATCCAAAATCTTGGAAATAGAATAGAGAAAATGCAAGAAACATTTAACAAGGACCTAGAAGAACTAAAGATGAATCAAGCAACGATGAACAACACAATAAATGAAATTAAAAATACTCTAGAAGGGATCAATAGCAGAATAACTGAGGCAGAAGAACGGATAAGTGACCTGGAAGATAAATTAGTGGGAATAACTACTGCAGAGCAGAATAGAGAAAAAAGAATGAAAAGAACTGAGGACAGTCTCAGAGACCTCTGGGACAACATTAAACGCACCAACATTCGAATTATAGGGGTTCCAGAAGAAGAAGAGAAAAAGAAAGGGACTGAGAAAATATTTGAAGAGATTATAGTTGAAAACTTCCCTAATATGGGAAAGGAAATAGTTAATCCAAGTCCAGGAAGCACAGAGAGTACCATACAGGATAAATCCAAGGAGAAACATGCCAAGACACATATTAATCAAACTGTCAAAAATTAAATGCAAAGAAAACATATTAAAAGCAGCAAGGGAAAAACAACAAATAACACACAAGGGAATCCCCATAAGGTTAACAGCTGATCTTTCAGCAGAAACTCTGCAAGCCAGAAGGGACTGGCAGGACGTATTTAAAGTGATGAAGGAGAACAACCTACAACCAAGATTACTCTACCCAGCAAGGATCTCATTCAGATTGGATGGAGAAATTAAAACCTTCACAGACAAGCAAAAGCTGAGAGAGTTCAGCACCACCAAACCAGCTTTACAACAAATGCTCAAGGATCTTCTCTAGGCAAGAAACACAAGAGAAGGAAAAGACCTATAATAACAAACCCATGCACATTTGGTCACCTTATCTTTGATAAAGTGGCAGGAATGTACAGTGGAGAAAGGACAGCCTCTTCAATAAGTGGTGCAGGTACATGGAAAAGTAGGAGATTAGATCACTCCCTAACACCATACACAAAAATAACCTCAAAATGGACTAAAGACCTAAATGTAAGGCCAGAAACTATCAAACTCTTAGGGGAAAAACATAGGCAGAACACTCTATGACATAAATCACATCAAGATCCTTTCTGACCCACCGCCTAGAGAAATGGAAATAAAAACAAAAACAAACAAATGGGACCTAATGAAACTTCAAAGCTTTTGCACAGCAAAGGAAACCATGAACAAGATGAAAAGACAACCCTCAGAATGGGAGAAAATATTTGCAAATGAAGCAACTGACAAAGGATTAATCTCCAAAATTTTGTACAAGCAGCTCATGCAGCTCAATAACCAAAAAACAAACAACCCAATCCAAGAATGGGCAGAAGACCTAAATAGACATTTCTCCAAAGAAGATATACAGATTGCCAATAAACACATGAAACAATGCTCAACATCATTAATGATTAGAGAAATGCAAATCAAAACTACAATGAGATATCACCTCACACCAGTCAGAATGGCCATCATCAAAAAATCTAGAAACAGTAAATGCTGCAGAGGATGGGGAGAGAAGGGAACACTCTTGCACTGCTGGTGGGAATGTGAATTGGCACAGCCACTATGGCGAACAGTATGGAGGTTCCTTAAAAAACTACAAATAGAACTACCATATGACCCAGCAATCCAACTACTGGGCATATACCCTGAGAAAACCATAATTCAAAAAGAGTCATGGGGCCTCCCTGGTGGCGCAGTGGTTGGGAGTCCGCCTGCCGATGCAGGGGATATGGGTTCGTGCCCCGGTCTGGGAGGATCCCATATGCCGCGGAGCGGCTGGGCCCGTGGGCCATGGCCGCTGGGCCTGCGCATCCGGAGCCTGTGCTCCGCAACGGGAGAGGCCACGGCAGTGAGAGGCCCGCATACCACGAAAAAAAAAAAAAAAAAAAAAAAAAAAGAGTCATGTACCAAAATGTTCATTGCAGCTCTATTTACAATAGCCAGGAGATGGAATCAACCTAAGTGTCCATCATCGGATGAATGGATAAAGAAGACGTGGCACCTCTGCCGCTGCAGGCTCGCCCCGCACTCCGTGCCCCTCCCTCCCTCCCGGCCTGAGTGAGCCAGAGTCCCCGAAGAGGCTGCTCCTTTAACCCTGTCCTATCTGAGCGAAGAACAGACGCCCTCCGGCGACCTACATGCAGAGGCGGGGCCAAATCCAAAGCTGAGACCTAGGAGCTGTGAGAACAAAGAAGAGAAAGGGAAACCTCTCCCAGCAGCCTCAGAAGCAGCGGATTAAAGCTCCACAATCAACTTGATGTACCCTGCATCTGTGGAATACATGAATAGACAACACATCATCCCAAATTGAGGAGCCCGGAGTCAGTGCTGTGCCTCTGAGGTGGGAGAGCCAACTTCAGGACACTGGTCCACAAGAGACCTCCCAGCTCCACATAATATCAAACGGCGAAAATCTTCCAGAGATCTCCATCTCAACACCAGCACCCAGCTTCACTCAACGACCAGCAGGCTACAGTGCTGGACACCCTAAGCCAAACAACTAGCAAGACAGGAACACAACGCCACCCATTAGCAGAGAGGTGGCCTAAAATCATAAAAAGTCCACAGACACCCCAAAACACACCACCAGACGTGGACCTGCCCACCACAAAGACAAGATCCAGCCTCATCCACCAGAACACAGGCACTAGTCCCCTCCACCAGGAAGCCTACACAACCCACTAAACCAACCTTAGCCACTGGGGACAGACACCAAAAACAACAGGAACTACGAACCTGCAGCCTGCAAAAAGGAGACCCCAAACACAGTAACATAAGCAAAATGAGAAGACAGAAAAACACACAGCAGGAGAAGGAGCAAGATAAAAACCCACCAGACCTAACAAATGAAGAGGTAATAGGCACTCTACCTGAAAAAGAATTCAGAATAATGATGGTAAAGATGATCCAAGATTCTATTTCCCAGATACAAAATCTTGGAAATAGAATAGACAAAATGCAAGAAACAGTTAACAAGGACCTAGAAGAACTAAAGATGAATCAAGCATCGATTAAAAACACAATACATGAAATAAAAAATACTCTAGATGGGATCAATAGCAGAATAACTGAGGCAGAAGAACGGATAAGTGAGGTGGAAGATAAAATAGTGGAAATAACTGCTGCAGAGCAAAATAAAGAAAAAAGAATGAAAAGAACAGAGGACAGTCTCAGAGACCTCTGGGACAACATTAAACGCACCAACATTCGAATTATAGGGGTTCCAGAAGAAGAAGAGAAAAAGAAAGGGACTGAGAAAATATTTGAAGAGATTATAGTTGAAAACTTCCCTAATATGGGAAAGGAAATAGTTAATCAAGTCCAGGAGGCACAGAGAGTCCCATACAGAATAAATCCAAGGAGAAATACGCCAAGACACATATTAATCAAACTGTCAAAAATTAAACACAAAGAAATCATATTAAAAGCAGCAAGGCAAAAACAACAAATAACACACAAGGGAATCCCCATCAGGATAACAGCTGATCTCTCAGCAGAAACTCTACAAGCCAGAAGGGAGTGGCAGGACATACTTAAAGTGATGAAGGAGAAAAACCTGCAACCAAGATTACTCTACCCAGCAAGGATCTCATTCAGATTTGATGGAGAAATTAAAACGTTTACAGACAAGCAAAAGCTGAGAGAGTTCAGCACCACCAAACCAGCTTTACAACAAATGCTAAAGGAACTTCTCTAGGCAAGAAACACAACAGAAGTAAAAGACCTACAATAATGAACCCAAAACAATTAAGAAAATGGGAATAGGAACATACATATCGATAATTACCTTAAATGTAAATGGACTAAATGCTCCCACCAAAAGACACAGAGTGGCTGAATGGATACAAAAACAAGACCCATCTATATGCTGTCTACAAGAGACCCACTTCAGACCTAGAGACACATACAGACTGAAAGTAAGGGGATGGAAAAAGATATTCCATGCAAATGGAAACCAAAAGAAAGCTGGAGTAGCAATTCTCATATCAGACAAAATAGACTTTAAAATAAGGACTACTAGAAGAGACAAAGAAGGACACTACATAATGATCAAGGGATCGATCCAAGAAGAAGATATAACAATTGTAAATATTTATGCACCCAACATAGGAGCACCTCAATACATAAGGCAAATACTAACAGCCATAAAAGGAGAAATCGACAGTAACACACTCATAGTAGGGGACTTTAACACCCCACTTTCACCAATGGACAGATCATCCAAAATGAAAATAAATAAGGAAACACAAGCTTTAAATGATCCATTAAACAAGATGGACTTAATTGATATTTATAGGACATTCCATCCAAAAACAACAGAATACACATTTTTCTCAAGTGCTCATGGAACATTCTCCAGGATAGATCATATCTTGGGTCACAAATCAAGCCTTGGTAAATTTAAGAAAATTGAAATTGTATCAAGTATCTTTTCCGACCACAATGCTATGAGACTAGATATCAATTACAGGAAAAGAGCTGTAAAAAATACAAACACATGGAGGCTAAACAATACACTACTTAATAACGAAGTGATCACTGAAGGAATCAAAGAGGAAATTAAAAAATACCTAGAAACAAATGACAATGGAGACACGACGACCCAAAACCTATGGGATGCAGCAAAAGCAGTTCTAAGAGGGAAGTTTATAGCAATACAATCCCACCTTAAGAAACAGGAAACATCTCGAATAAACAACCTAACCTTGCACCTAAAGCAATTAGAGAAAGAAGAACAAAAACATCCCAAAGTTAGCAGAAGGAAAGAAATCATAAAAATCAGATCAGAAATAAATGAAAAAGAAATGAAGGAAACGATAGCAAAGATCAATAAAACTAAAAGCTGGTTCTTTGAGAAGATAAACAAAATTGATAAACCATTAGCCAGACTCATCAAGAAAAAAAGGGAGAAGACTCAAATCAATAGAATTAGAAATGAAAAAGGAGAAGTAACAACTGACACTGCAGAAATACAAAAGATCATGAGAGATTACTATAAGCAACTCTATGCCAATAAAATGGACAACCTGGAAGAAATGGACAAATTCTTAGAAATGCACAACCTACCAAGACTGAATCAGGAAGAAATAGAAAATATGAACAGACCAATCACAAGCACTGAAATTGAAACTGTGATAAAAAATCTTCCAACAAACAAAAGCCCAGGACCAGATGGCTTCACAGGCGAATTCTATCAAGCATTTAGAGAAGAGCTAACACCTATCCTTCTGAAACTCTTCCAAAATATAGCAGAGGGAGGAACACTCCCAAACTCATTCTACGAGGCCACCATCACCTTGATACCAAAACCAGGCAAGGATGTCACAAAGAAAGAAAACTACAGGCCAATATCACTGATGAACATAGATGCAAAAATCCTCAACAAAATACTAGCAAACAGAATCCAACAGCACATTAAAAGGATCATACACCATGATCAAGTGGGGTTTATTCCAGGAATGCAAGGATTCTTCAATATACGCAAATCAATCAACGTGACACACCATATTAACAAACTGAAGGAGAAAAACCATATGATCATCTCAATAGATGCAGAGAAAGCTTTCGACAAAATTCAACACCCATTTATGATAAAAACCCTGCAGAAAGTAGGCATAGAGGGAACTTTCCTCAACATAATAAAGGCCATATATGACAAACCCACAGCCAGCATCGTCCTCAATGGTGAAAAACTGAAACCATTTCCACTAAGATCAGGAACTAGACAAGGTTGCCCACTTTCACCACTCTTATTCAACCTAGTTTTGGAAGTTTTAGCCACAGCAATCAGAGAAGAAAAGGAAATAAAAGGAATCCAAATTGGAAAAGAAGAAGTAAAGCTGTCACTGTTTGCAGATGACATGATACTATACATAGAGAATCCTAAAGATGCTACCAGAAAACTACTAGAGTTAATCAATGACTTTGGTAAAGTTGCAGGATACAAAATTAATGCACAGAAATCTCTGGCATTCCTATATACTGATGATGAAAAATCTGAAAGTGAAATCAAGGAAACACTCCCATTTACCATTGCAACAAAAAGAATAAAATATCTTGGAATAAACCTACCTAAGGAGACAAAAGACCTGTATGCAGAAAATTATAAGACACTGATGAAAGAAATTAAAGATGATACAAATAGATGGAGAGATGTACCATGTTCTTGGATTGGAAGAATCAACATTGTGAAAATGACTCTACTACCCAAAGCAATCTACAGATTCAATGCAATCCCTATCAAACTACCACTGGCATTTTTCACAGAACTAGAACAAAAAATTTCACAATTTGTATGGAAACACAAAAGACCCCGAATAGCCAAAACAATCTTGAGAACGAAAAATGGAGCTGGAGGAATCAGGCTCCCTGACTTCAGACTATACTACAAAGCTACAGTAATCAAGACAGTATGGTACTGGCACAAAAACAGAAAGATAGATCAATGGAACAGGATAGAAAGCCCAGAGTTAAACCCACGGACATATGGTCACCTTATCTTTGATAAAGGAGGCAGGAATGTACAGTGGAGAAAGGACAGTCTCTTCAATAAGTGGTGCTGGGAAAACTGGATAGGGACATGTAAAAGTATGAGATTAGATCATTCCCTAACACCATACACAAAAATAAGCTCAAAATGGATTAAAGACCTAAATGTAAGGCCAGACACTATCAAACTCTTAGAGGAAAACATAGGCAGAACACTCTATGACATAAATCACAGCAAGATCCTTTTTGACCCACCTCCTAGAGAAATGGAAATAAAGACAAAAATAAACACATGGGACCTAATGAAACTTAAAAGCTTTTGCACAGCAAAGGAAACCATAAACAAGACCAAAAGACAACCCTCAGAATGGGAGAAAATATTTGCAAATGAAGCAACTGACAAAGGATTAATCTCCAAAATTTATAAGCAGCTCATGCAGCTCAATAACAAAAAAACAAACAACCCAATCCAAAAATGGGCAGAAGACCTAAATAGACATTTCTCCAAAGAAGATATACAGATTGCCAACAAACACATGAAAGGATGCTCAACATCTTTACTCATTAGAGAAATGCAAATCAAAACTACAATGAGATATCATCTCACACCAGTCAGAATGGCCATCATCAAAAAATCTAGAAACAATAAATGCTGGAGAGGGTGTGGAAAAAAGGGAACACTCTTCCACTGCTGGTGGGAATGTGAATTGGTACAGCCGCTATGGAGAACGGTATGGAGGTTCCTTAAAAAACTACAAATAGAACTACCATATGACCCAGCAATCCCACTACTGGGCATATACCCTGAGAAAACCATAATTCAAAAAGAGACATGTACCAAAATGTTCATAGCAGCCCTATTTACAATAGCCCGGAGATGGAAACAACCTAAGTGTCCATCATCGGATGAATGGATAAAGAAGATGTGGCACATATATACAATGGAATATTACTCAGCCATAAAAAGAAATGAAATTGAGCTATTTGTAATGAGGTGGATAGACCTAGAGTCTGTCATACAGAGTGAAGTAAGTCAGAAAGAGAAAGACAAATACTGTATGCTAACACATATATATGGAATTTAAGAAAAAAAAATGTCATGAAGAACATAGGGGTAAGACAGGAATAAAGACACAGACCTACTAGAGAATGGACTTGAGGATATGGGGAGGGGGAAGGGTAAGCTGTGACAAAGTGAAAGAGCGGCATGGACATATATACACTACCAAACGTGAGGTCGATAGCTAGTGGGAAGCAGCCGCATAGCACAGGGAGATCAGCTCGGTACTTTGTGACCGCCTGGAGGGGTGGGATAGGGAGGGTGGGAGGGAGACGCAAAAGGGAGGGGATATGGAAACATATGTATATGTATAACTGATTAAATTTGTTATAAAAAAAAAAAAAAAAAAAAAAAAAAAGAAGACGTGGCACATGTATACAATGGAATATTACTCAGCCCCCAAAAGAAACGAAATTGAGCTATTTTTAATGAGGTGGATGGAGCTAGAGTCTGTCATACAGAGTGAAGTAAGTCCGAAAGAGAAAGACAAATACCGTATGCTGACACATTATATATGGAATTTAAGAAAAAAAATGTCATGAAGAACCTAGGGTTAAGACAGGAATAAAGACACAGACCTACTAGAGAGTGGACTTGAGGATATGGGGAGGGGGAAGGGTAAGCTGTGACAAAGTGAGAGAGTGGCTTGGACATATATACACTACCAAACGTAAAATAGCTAGCTAGTGGGAAGCAGCCGCGTAGCACAGGGAGATCAGCTTGGTGCTTTGTGACCACCTACATAGAGGGGTGGGATAGGGAGGGTGGGAGGGAGGGAGACGCAAGAGGGAAGAGATATGGGGACATATGTATATGTATAACTGATTCACTTTGTTATAAAGCAGAAACTAACACACCATTGTAAAGCAATTAGACTCCAATAAAGATGTTAAAAAAAAATGATTCTTTGGCAAAATCCTGCACCTTGTTGCTACTTGTTCATTCCTCATTGCATTCAATTCCTAGAAAGCATCTT
Source organism: Mesoplodon mirus (assembly GCF_964341445.2). Classification (NCBI taxonomy): domain Eukaryota; kingdom Metazoa; phylum Chordata; class Mammalia; order Artiodactyla; family Ziphiidae; genus Mesoplodon; species Mesoplodon mirus. Next base: position 115,651,134 of record NC_138985.1, on the reverse strand, counting down.
TGCAAGGCAACATGGACATTCACACCTGGATGACGCTGTTTCTACAGAAGGCCCTGACACTGCCCCTAAGTAACGGCCTGACACTGGTCCCAAGTATGGACCTGATCCTGTCCATAACTAAGGCCCTGAAGATGTCCCTCATGAAGTCTCTTGACACTGCCCTTAATAAGCCCCCGACACTGTACCTAGCTAATGGCCTAAGCTATAACTTACAAAGTCCCTAACACTATCCCCAGGACGCTGACACCCTCCCTGAGGCTTTGATGCTGTCCCTTAGTGCCTAAGCGGTGACAAAATAACACCCTGATTCTATTACTAAGGCCCTGAATATATCCCCAAGAAAGTCTCTGAAGTGTCCCTAACTAACGGCCTGAACTGTCTCTTACGAAGGCCCTCAAGTGATCTCTGAGGGCCTGACAACACTGTCCCTAACTAAGGCCCCGTTGCTGGCCCTAACGAACGTCCTGATGCTGAACCTAACTGAGGCCCTGATGCTCTTCCTAACTAAGGCCTTGATGCCCATTCTACCTGAGACCCTAAAACTGTCTGTAACTAATGACCTGACTCTTTTCCTAACTAACACCCTCATTTTGTCCCTCATTAATGCCCTGACACTGGTCGACACCACAGCCCTGACGCTGGCCCAATCTAAGGCCTTGACGATGTCCCTAATAGTCTTAGATGTCCCTCACCGTTGTCCTGACCCTGTCCCTCACCAAGGCCCTGACCCTCTTCCTAACTAAGGCCCGGATGCTGTCTCTACCTCAGAATCTGAAATTCTCATGTCCCGACTCTCCCTAACATCCTGACGCTGCCCCTAAGTGAGGCCCTGACACTCTTCTTAACTAAGGACTTGCCGCTGTCCCTACCTAAAACCCTGACACTGTCTGTAACTAATGACCTCTTTCCCTAACTAACACCACAGTTTTGGCCCTACCTAACGCCCTCACACTGGTTCTAATTATGGCCACGATGCTGGCTCTAAGGCCCTCAAGAGATCCCTAAGTTACAGCCCAAACTGTGTCTAGCTAAGGCTCTCACGTTCTCTCTAACTGAAGCACTGACGCTGTCCCTAACTTAGGCCCTGATGGTGTCCCCTATAGTCTAAGCTGTCACTAAATAATGCCCTGATCCTGTCCATAACTAAGGCCCTGAGTATGTCCCTAAGTGCATCTCTGACGATGTCCTTAACAGCCTGAACTCTCTTCAAGTTATCTCTGAGGCTCTGACACTGGCCCTTCCTAAGGCCTCACCCCGGGGTTGTCCCAGGCTGCTGGGAAGTTGTCTCTTGTCCGCATCTCTGGCCAGCTGCCTGCCATTGGCCACTCTAAGATTCTGCGATGCAGTGGTCCCACGTGGGATGTGCCTGTGTAGGCTCACCTGTGGGAGGAGAGTCATGGCCACTCCGCCCTCCAGGAGACTGCGGCTCAGGGTAGGAATCTCTCAGCCAGTGTCTGGAGAACGGGTTCTGTGTCCTTGTTTGTTGTAAATCCCTTGGAGTTACCTCTAACATTTTTTAAATGGATCTCCCCCTCAGGATAATTTGATAATAATTTGATTATATCAATAATCAAATTACTGATAAATAATATAAATTATTTACCACATAAAAACTCAGGAATGACATTATTAGAATGAGCAGGAAAACACTGGATGCCCCCCACCCCCAATGATCTATTACTTGCAGGATTTAAAATTCTAACGAGAAAACACTCACTCTCCTCACCCTCTGGGACGTCAGCACAAGGCGGGAATCAGCTGCATCCTTTATTTATCCCTCTGATTTTCCAGAACCTTTCCTTCAAGGAGAAATCTCTGGGCTCTGCGGGAGCTGTGAGTGGTGACCATCAGGTAAATCTGAGACTGAAAAGCAAGAGGAAAAGAGATAGAGGAGGAGATGAGAATCGGTGATGGGGAGAAACAGGGGCATCCCCGTTCAATCGCAGGCCGAGAGTCTGGGTTAATCTCCAACGAAGCTAAGGACCACCAGGATCTGGCCCCACTGGCCTTGTCACCTGCTGTGGGGACTGGGGACAGCCAAACCACCATGGCCACTCTCAGAGAAATAAAGAAGGTGGGAGGGCACCCCGAGAGCCAGACTGAAAATGGTCATGCTGTGAGATAGTAAGATGCCCTTTTCAGAAAAGTGAAGACTGTTCTCTTGGCTCTCAAAGACTTGCAAATACTCTGTGTCCTTCTGGAGGCATGCTGAAGGCTTCAGCCTTTGAGGGCAGTAATGGGAGTGCATCTGGGCTCAAAACCATCCAGCACTCACTCACTCCTTGAGGGTGCCGAGGATGACCAGTGACCACCCCTCGGGCGCCGTGGGGCCTGAAATTCCCTGATCACCGAGGACGGGAGGGGCCGCACAGACACTCCACTGGACCACCGGGGGCTTGGCCGGTGGGCTACATACAGTCCTTTATCAGATACATGGTTTGCAAACATCCTGTGCCATTTTGGGTGGTGGATTATCTTATTCCTTGCTCCTTTTATACACAACTCTTTCTCATTTTGAGGAAGTCTAATTCATCTATTTTGTCTTTTGTTGCTTGTGCTTTTGGTAGATCTAAGATATCATGACCAAATCCAAGGTCATGAAGATTTACTCTCATGTTTTCTTCTACGAGTTTTATAATTTTGGTTCTTGCACCTAGGCCTTTGGTCCATTCTGTGTTGATTTTGTATGTGGGGTAGGGGGAGGTAAGGGTCCAACTTTACTCTTCTGCACGTGGGTATCCAGTTGTTCCACTACCTGTGATAACTGTTTGGGAGAAAATACCTACAAATGATGCGACCAACAAGGTCTTAATTCTAAAATATACAAACGGCTCATACAGCTCAAAAAAGAAAAAAAAATCAAAAAATAAGCAGAAGGTCTAAACGGACATTTCTCCAAAGACATACAGATAGCCAATAGGCACGTGAAAAGATGCTCCACATCGCTAATTATTAGAGAACGCAAATCAAAACGACAGTGAGTTATCACCTCATAGCGGTCAGAATGGCCATCATTAAAATGTCTAGAAAGAAATGCTGGAAGGGGTGTGGAGAAAAGGGAACCCTACTACACTACTGGTGGGAATGTAAATTGATGCAGCCACTATGGAAAACAGTATGGAGGTTCCTCAAAAACTAAAACTACAATTACCATAGGACCCAGCAATCCCACTCCTGGGCACATATCCAGACAGAACTATAATTCGAAAAGATACATGCACCCCAGCATTCACAGCAGCACTATTCACAATAGCCAAGACATGGAAGCAACCTGAATGTCCCTCAGCAGAGGAATGGATATAGAAGATGTGGTACATATATACAATGGAATATTACTCAGCCATAAAACAGAATGAAATAATGCCACTTGCAGCTACATGGATGGACCTAGAGATCATCATACAAAGTGAAGTAAGACAGACAGAGAACAACAAATACCATATGATATCACTTATATGTGGCTTATAAAATGAGACCCAAATGAACCTATCTACAGAACAAAAACAGACTCACAAATAGAGAAAACAGACTTGTGGTTGTCAAGGGGAAGACAGGGGAGTGGGATGGATTGGGAGTTTGGTATTACTAGATGCAAATTATTATATATAGGATGGATACATAAGGTCTTCCTGTACAGCACAGGGAACTGTATTCAATACCCTGTAATGAACCATAATGGAAAAGAATATGAAAAATATGTACGTATGTATGTACGTATGTATGAATCACTTTGCTGTGCAGCAGAAATTAACACAACATTGTAGGTTAACTATACTTCAGTATCAATTAGTTTGAAGGCACTTTTATAAATTAGGTCTTAGTTCTCTTGTCCTTTCATCCTGGGACAAATGTATAACAGAAACTAACCTGGATTACTCCGGGATGAACTCATATCACACAGAACTTTAACTGTTGAACAAACCATGAATACCAGTTACACCATGGGATGTCCTGACCCAATATGAAGTTTGTAAACCTTGTAACAAGCCTGCAGAATCCACTAAATTTGGAAATTCAAACTGAAATGAAGCCACCTATCCCATGACTTCTCCACAACTAGTTATACAACATCAATTGGAAACCATATACGATCAAATGAATGTAGACAGAAACAACTATAGCCTTCCTTTTTTTCCCTTTTAGATGAATACGGTATTTAAGGTGATGTCTTGGGCCGTTTCAGGGTGTTACTCCATTTCCTGGGTATCTGCCATGCACACAGGAGGTACACATGTTAGTTAACTTGTTTGTGCAACTAAATGAAGGTGGTTAATACCACAAAACTGTATACATACAGTGAATTAAATGCTAAAGGCGTGTTTTGTATTTTTAATGACAATGAAAAAAAAAAGCATAGCGCTGATATTTGTTACAGAAATGAACGTTAAAGACATTCTTAGTGAAAAAAACCATACAGAAAAGGCCCCCTAGATCCCATGCTCATCTTGTCTGCTTCAAATCCATCAAGGTTGTCCAAATGACGGAGAAACTCAGTCATGGTTCCAGAAAAAGAAAACTGGATCGGGACGGTAAAAGACACTTTCATACCGTTCGGACAGTAGGTGAAGGTTGAAGTGGGGCTGAGTATTAAATTACAATGTGGACATCAGGATTTCTTCATTTAGGGGTTATGTGCTGGTGCCTTGGGCAAAACACACTGAGCATTTTGTGTCAAGTGGCAAATGTGAGTACTTTTTGCCATTATTGCAACCTTTCTGTACATTTTAAATTACTGGAAAGTAAATTACTTTTCTAGACAACCATGTCAGTATCATGCCAGAAAATCAGAGAAGACAGACATCAAATTTTTCTTATAGAGGCCAAGACTTACCCAGACCACGTTCAACCAAAGTTGTGATACTTATTTCCCTTGTAGGAGTCCGCATGGTATTAAGAGGCACCGTGGGAAGAGTATATTAGTAGCTACCATGTCGTGGGTCCTGTGGGTCGCCTGGGGGGCAGTAGAAACGGTGAGATTTTAGTATTGCAATTTTTCACATTACTTCAAAAAATATGTTAAAAAATAAATTCAGTAAAGTTGCAAAATATGCAATCAATATACACAAATCAGTTTCGTTTCTAGACACTAATAATGAACCACCAGCAAGAGACATTAAGAAAACAATCCCATTTACAATTCCATCCAAAAGAACCAACTATTTAGCAATAAATTTAACCAAGGACACGAAAGACCTATACTCAGAAAACTATAAAGCACTGGTAAAGAAACTGAAGACACAATAGAAAAAACAATATTCCACGCTCATGCGTCAGAAAAATTACTATTATTAAAATGCTTGGGAGAGGGGGAAGATGGCGGAAGAGTAAGACACGCAGATCACCTTCCTCTCCACAGATACATCCGACATACAGCTACACGGGGAACCACCCCTACAGAACACCTACTGAACGCTGGCCGAAGACCTCAGACCTCCCAAAAGGCAAGAAACTCCCCACGGGGCTTCCCTGGTGGCGCAGTGGTGGAGAGTCCGCCTGCCGATGCAGGGGACACGGGTTCGTGCCCCGGTCCGGGAAGATCCCACATGCCGCGGAGCGGCTAGGCCCGTGAGCCATGGCCGCTGAGCCTGCGCGTCCGGAGCCTGTGCTCTGCAACGGGAGAGGCCACAACAGTGAGAGGCCCGTGTACCGGAAAAAAAAAAAAAAAGAAAGAAAAAAGAAAAGAAACTCCCCACGTACCTGGGTAGGGCAAAAGAAAACAGAATAAACAGAGACAAAAGGATAGGGCCGGGACCTGCACCAGTGGGAGGGAGCCGTGAAGGAGAAACGGTTTCCACACACTAGGAGCCCCTTCGCGGGCGGAGACTGCGGGTGGCGGAGGGGGAAAGCTTCGGAGCCGCGGAGGAGACCGCAGCCACAGGGGCACGGAGGGCAAAGCAGAGAGATTCCCGCACAGAGGACCGGTGCCGACCGCCACCCACCAGCCCGAGAGGCTTGTTCTCCTCACCCGCCGGGGCGGGCGGGGCTGGCAGCTGAGGCTCGGGCTTCCGTCAGAGCGCAGGGAGAGGACTGGGGTTGGCGGCGTGAACACAGCCTGAAGGGGGTTAGTGCGCCACGGCTGGCCGGGAGGGAGTCCGGGGAAAAGTCTGGAGCTGCCGAAGAGGCAAGAGACGTTTCCTTCCCTCTTTGTTGCCTGGTGCGTGAGGAGAGGGGATTCAGAGCGCTGCTTAAAGGAGCTCCAGAGACGGGCGCGAGGCGCGGCTGAAAGCGCGGACCCCAGAGACGGGCGTGGGACGCTGGGGCTGCTGCTGCCGCCACCAAGAAGCCCGTGTGCGAGCGCAGGTCACTCTCCACACCTCCCCTCCCGGGAGCCTGTGCTGCCCGCCACTGCCACGGTCCCCGGCTCCACAGACAACATCCCCGGGAGAACGCACGGGCGCGCCTCGGGCTGACGCAACGTCACGCCGGCCTCCGCCGACGCACGCTCGCCCCGCCTCCGTGCCCCTCCCTCCCCCGCGGCCTGAGGGAGCCAGAGCGCCCGAATCAGCGGCTCCTTTAACCCCGTCCTGTCTGAGCGAAGAACAGACGTCCTCCGGCGACCTACACGCAGAGGCGGGGCCGAATCCAAAGCTGAGCCCCGGGAGCTGTGCGAACAAAGAAGACAAAGGGGAATCTCTCCCAGCAGCCTCAGAAGCAGCGGATTAAAGCTCCGCAATCAACTTGATGTACCCTGCGTCTGTGGAATACCTGAAGAGACAACGAATCATCCCAAATTGAGGAGGTGGACTTTGAGAGCAAGATTTATGATTTTTTTCCCCTTTTCCTCTTTTTGTCAGTGTGTACGTGTATGCTTCTGTGTGACATTTTGTCTGTATACCTTTGCTTTCACCATTTGTCCTAGGCTTCTATCCGTCCGTTTTTTGTTTTTTTTTTTTTTTTTTTTTTGGTTTTTGGTTTTTTTACTTAAAAAATTTTTTTTCTTAATAATTCTTTATTTTAATAACTTTATTTTATTTGACCTTACTTTATTTTCTTTTATCCTCTTTCTTTCTTTCTACTTTTTCTCCCTTTTATTCTGAGCCGTGTGGATGAAAGGCTCTTGGTGCTGCAGCCAGGAGTCAGTGCTGTGCCTCTGAGGTGGGAGAGCCAACTTCAGGACACTGGTCCAAAAGAGACCTCCGAGCTCCACGTAATATCAAACGGCGAAAATCTCCCAGAGATCTCCATCTCAACACCAACAACCCAGCTTATCTCAATGACCAGCAAGCTACAGTGCTGGACTCCCTATGCCAAACAACTAGCAAGACAGGAACACAACCCCACCCATTAGCAGAGAGGCTGCCTAAAATCATAATAAGTCCACAGACACCCCCAAAACACACCACCAGACGTGGACCTGCCCACCAGAAAGACAAGATCCAGCCTCATCCACCAGAACACAGGCACCCTCCACCAGGAAGCCTACACAACCCACTGAACCAACTTTAGCCACTGGGGACAGACACCAAAAACGACGGGAACTACGAACCTGCAGCCTGCAAAAAGGAGACCCCCAAACACAGTAAGAGAAGCAAAATGAGAAGACAGAAAAACACACAGCAGATGAAGGAGCAAGATGAAAACCCACCAGACCTAACAAATGAAGAGGAAATAGGCAGTCTCCCTGAAGAAGAATTCAGAATAATGATAGTAAAGATGATCCAAAATCTTGGAAATAGAATAGAGAAAATGCAAGAAACATTTAACAAGGACCTAGAAGAACTAAAGATGAAACAAGCAACGATGAACAACACAATAAATGAAATTAAAAATACTCTAGAAGGGATCAATAGCAGAATAACTGAGGCAGAAGAACGGATAAGTGACCTGGAAGATAAATTAGTGGGAATAACTACTGCAGAGCAGAATAGAGAAAAAAGAATGAAAAGAACTGAGGACAGTCTCAGAGACCTCTGGGACAACATTAAACGCACCAACATTCGAATTATAGGGGTTCCAGAAGAAGAAGAGAAAAAGAAAGGGACTGAGAAAATATTTGAAGAGATTATAGTTGAAAACTTCCCTAATATGGGAAAGGAAATAGTTAATCCAAGTCCAGGAAGCACAGAGAGTACCATACAGGATAAATCCAAGGAGAAACATGCCAAGACACATATTAATCAAACTGTCAAAAATTAAATGCAAAGAAAACATATTAAAAGCAGCAAGGGAAAAACAACAAATAACACACAAGGGAATCCCCATAAGGTTAACAGCTGATCTTTCAGCAGAAACTCTGCAAGCCAGAAGGGACTGGCAGGACGTATTTAAAGTGATGAAGGAGAACAACCTACAACCAAGATTACTCTACCCAGCAAGGATCTCATTCAGATTGGATGGAGAAATTAAAACCTTCACAGACAAGCAAAAGCTGAGAGAGTTCAGCACCACCAAACCAGCTTTACAACAAATGCTCAAGGATCTTCTCTAGGCAAGAAACACAAGAGAAGGAAAAGACCTATAATAACAAACCCATGCACATTTGGTCACCTTATCTTTGATAAAGTGGCAGGAATGTACAGTGGAGAAAGGACAGCCTCTTCAATAAGTGGTGCAGGTACATGGAAAAGTAGGAGATTAGATCACTCCCTAACACCATACACAAAAATAACCTCAAAATGGACTAAAGACCTAAATGTAAGGCCAGAAACTATCAAACTCTTAGGGGAAAAACATAGGCAGAACACTCTATGACATAAATCACATCAAGATCCTTTCTGACCCACCGCCTAGAGAAATGGAAATAAAAACAAAAACAAACAAATGGGACCTAATGAAACTTCAAAGCTTTTGCACAGCAAAGGAAACCATGAACAAGATGAAAAGACAACCCTCAGAATGGGAGAAAATATTTGCAAATGAAGCAACTGACAAAGGATTAATCTCCAAAATTTTGTACAAGCAGCTCATGCAGCTCAATAACCAAAAAACAAACAACCCAATCCAAGAATGGGCAGAAGACCTAAATAGACATTTCTCCAAAGAAGATATACAGATTGCCAATAAACACATGAAACAATGCTCAACATCATTAATGATTAGAGAAATGCAAATCAAAACTACAATGAGATATCACCTCACACCAGTCAGAATGGCCATCATCAAAAAATCTAGAAACAGTAAATGCTGCAGAGGATGGGGAGAGAAGGGAACACTCTTGCACTGCTGGTGGGAATGTGAATTGGCACAGCCACTATGGCGAACAGTATGGAGGTTCCTTAAAAAACTACAAATAGAACTACCATATGACCCAGCAATCCAACTACTGGGCATATACCCTGAGAAAACCATAATTCAAAAAGAGTCATGTACCAAAATGTTCATTGCAGCTCTATTTACAATAGCCAGGAGATGGAATCAACCTAAGTGTCCATCATCGGATGAATGGATAAAGAAGACGTGGCACATGTATACAATGGAATATTACTCAGCCCCCAAAAGAAACGAAATTGAGCTATTTTTAATGAGGTGGATGGAGCTAGAGTCTGTCATACAGAGTGAAGTAAGTCCGAAAGAGAAAGACAAATACCGTATGCTGACACATTATATATGGAATTTAAGAAAAAAAATGTCATGAAGAACCTAGGGTTAAGACAGGAATAAAGACACAGACCTACTAGAGAGTGGACTTGAGGATATGGGGAGGGGGAAGGGTAAGCTGTGACAAAGTGAGAGAGTGGCTTGGACATATATACACTACCAAACGTAAAATAGCTAGCTAGTGGGAAGCAGCCGCGTAGCACAGGGAGATCAGCTTGGTGCTTTGTGACCACCTACATAGAGGGGTGGGATAGGGAGGGTGGGAGGGAGGGAGATGCAAGAGGGAAGAGATATGGGGACATATGTATATGTTTTACCGATTCACTTTGTTATAAAGCAGAAACCAACATCCCATCGTAAAGCAATTATACTCCAATAAAGTTGTAAAAAAGATGTTTATTCTACCTAAAGCCATCAAGAAACAGTGCCAGGAAAACTAGACAGCGGACTCCAAAGAACGAAAGTGGTCACCATCTACACTGCATATAAAGCTAACTAAAAGCACACAGTATTCCACATTAAACTCTTTCTCTCCTGAGTCCCCTGAAGATGCACCCACCCAGCCACCAGTCAGTTGCACAGGAAGATTCTCCACACTTGCTCATTTTTTCCTCTTGCGGAGTCTCCTCACCAGTGGCTCCTGAGAAAACCCAGCTCCTGTCAGTGTGGACAGTGCCTCATGGTCCAGAAACCTAAGCCCTGACAGGAGACAAAGCTCCCGTCTGCTTGTCACAGAGCAAAGTGTGTGGGCAGGGTGCACCTGTGCCCCCAGGGTCAGACAGGTGGGTTTGGCGCCCCCTGTGGGATGTGAGAAAAGTGCCGGGAGTGCCACACTCACAAACCCAGAGGCCTCATCTGGAAGGCAGTTCTGCTATATATACTAAGTTTTGAAATCCAAACTGAAATGGAGCCAAGTGTCTCACTGTATCTTCTCCAAAATTGGTTAAGGAGCAATTAATTACAAACCATATGTAATGAAATGAATGTAGACACAAACATTACAACTTAAACCAAAATTCACTCAAAATTGCCCATAGACAAATTTAAATTACCAAACTATAAAAATCCTAGACAAAAAAAGATAATCTACATGACTTTGGGTCTGGTGACCTTATTCAGAAAACAGGAAGACAAACCACAAACTGCAAGAAACTATTTCCAAAACACATATCTGATAAAGGATTTGTACTCAAATTATGCCAACAACGCCATTAAAATTTAGTAAAGATTGAAACACACACCTAGCCCAGGAAGATAAACAGGCAGTAAATAAGCATACAAGAATATACTCAAGATGCTGGTGGAATGCATGTACAACCAACTTTGGAAGACAGTTTGGCAGTTTTTTCCAAATCTAAAAAGTCTCACCTTAGGATCCAAGAAGTGTACCTCTTGTATTTCGACAACTGCTTTGAAAAACTGTGTTCAAACCAAAACTAGCATCAAGTAATGCACAGCAGCTCTATTCATAATGGCTAAAAACTTAAGATATAGGATGTCCTTCTGCAGATGAATTCATAAGCAAATTAGGGCACATATATGTCAAGTGGAGCAGAATACACCACCCCAAAATATGCCCATTTGACAAAAGGATTATTTTGGATTGATTAATTTAAGAAATAGCAGACCCAGGAGAATCTTTCAAAACCAAGTAGATTTCTTCCCTGGTGGCACAGTGGTTGAGAGTCTGCCTGCCGATCCAGGGGACACGGGTTCGTGCCCTACTGTGGGAAGATCCCACATGCCGCGGAGTGGCTGGGCCCATGAGCCATGGCCGCTGAGCCTGCGCGTCCAGAGCCTGTGCTCCGCAACGGGAGAGGCCTCAACAGTGAGAGGCCCGCGTACCGCAAAAAAATAAATAAATAAATAAATAAAGTAGGAAATGCCCTTTTAGGAGGTAAATTTCCATTTATTAAGGATATCTCCATTTGTAAGGGTATGTCCCTCTTTGGACCAGGAATTGAAAGATGACTAAATATCAAGAAAAGTTTGTTGGGACTTCCCTGCTGGTCCAGTGGTTAAGACTCCACACTCCCAATGCAGGGGACCAGGGTTCAATCCCTGGTCAGGGAACTAGATCCCACATGCTGCAATTAAGGGCCTGCATGCCGCCACTAAAGATTACACAGGCTGCAAATAAGACCCGGTGCAGCCAAATAAATAAATGTTTTTTAAAAAAAAACAAAGCTTGTCAATGAAATAGGCCTGGATGTAAATCTGTGTAACAACCATACCCTTGTTTACTGGGCTTTGACTAATCACATCCCTTAAATGGCTTCCTCCATTCCCTAACATCTTTCTTTTGTTCTCAGCAGAAGATAGCATTTAAGGTAATGGCTTGGGCCATTTCAGGGAGTGACTCAGTTTTCCTGCGTATCTTTCAAGTATACAGGAGGTACGCATGGTATATATTAAACTTCTGATTGTTTTCTCCAGCTCGTCTCTTTTGCATGACAAGGGAGATCTTAATAAAGAACATAGAAGTGTAGAGGGAAAATTATTTTTCCTCTCATATACATGCAGTGCAATAGTATTCAGAGATATAAAGGAATGGATCATCAACCCATGCAAATATATATAGATAGATATAGATGCAACTAACACTTACATTGCTAAGTGAAAGAATCCAGTCTGAAGTGCTACACACTGTATGACCTCATTTATATGACATTCTAGAAAAGGTAAAACTGACACTGGTAAACAGTTTAAGGAATATGTGGTTGAAATAGTCCATATGATACTTTAGTGGTGAATACCTGTCACTATGCATTTGTCTACACCCACAGATTTTTACAACACAACAAGTAATTTACAATCTATTCAAACTTAGCTACTTAGGATATGGGAGTGTCAAAGACTGGAATACAGAATGTAACAAAGAATCTAACTGTTTCAGAAATGTATGGAAAAACTCACTGTTGGTAGCGGGACAAATGGGCTGACCTAAGTTAACTTTGGAAATGTACAGAATCTGTAGGCCAAAGACAAAATGTGCCATACATACACAGTGGACTCTAAGTTCTTTCCCATGAGGGGTAGTAGCTAACAGTACTGAAACTACTATATCAGTAATCGAATGGAACAAGCACTGAATTTAATAAATGACAAATGGTGGAAGCCAGGTTTCTTACCACTGGAGGGGGATGTTACAGTCAAACAAAGGGAAAAGGTTACGATATCCATGTCATAACAGATCCGGTTGGAGACATCGGTATAAACTATCTTTAGCCTACACATAGTTCCATATGGATATCTTTATAATTATGTGTATGTGCATAGGCTGGGATACATGCATATATTTCTATGTACTGTCAGCTGAGCATATTGAGTTCCCACATGTAAGTTTTTAATACCATTCCCTAATAAAAGGAACAAGGGCTCTTTGAAGAAAGGGCTGATGCTAGGACTGAGACAGTAAATATATGAAGCAGCGTAATCTTAAAATATCAAAAAGTAAAGAAGGACCCAAAATTTTAAAAACCCACAAAAGGAAAATTATGTAAAATGAAAACAGGAGCAAATGGAAAAAGCTCTCAACAGCCAAAGCAAGAATGAACTAAGCAGTCTAATAATGTAGTGCTGGATTCTAACCAAAAGTTTACAATAATCATTCACGTGTCCAAACTGGTAAAAATAAATTACATAGTTTTCGATGAATGGTGTTAAATAGAAATCTCCTATGCACAAAGCTTCTAAACAATTCATATGCACACTCAGCTGTCCATCAAGGATGTGAAGCTAACCCCTCTCTCCTCAAGTGTGGCTTCTGCATTATGACTTCCTCCTAAATAAGACACACAGGATGGACATGGGAAAAAAATTAACCTGTGGGAAAACTTGACAAACACTACTTCAGCTAGGTGACCAAAGTTAAGAATATAAGTGAGAAGTTTCCTTAAGAGCCTGTCCTCTTGATATATAGTGAAGAGGAAGCACTTCACCTCTGTGATCTGCTTTTTCAAAGCCAAGTCTAACCACGACAAAAACACCAAGCAAATCCCAGTGCCTGGCAGTCTATAAAATACCTGACCAGTCCTCCTCCACACTGTCAAGGTCATGGAAACAAGGAGAGTCTGAGCAACTGTCAGAGCCCAGAAGAGACTAAACAGACATGATGACCCCATGTCCTTTGAGACCCTGGAACAAGGAAAGGTATAACAAAGGAACGTGAATAAGGACTTCAGTTAATAGTAAAGTATCAGTATTTGTTCATTATTTGTCATGATTCTGTAGAAAATTAGACAGGAAAAAGTAAACATCAAATAAGAGAAACCTACTGTAACAAACTGGAAACCTAGAGGAAAAGGGGGATTTCTTTGTAAAAACACATTACCAAAATGGTCCCTAAATTAAGGAAAACACAAAAAGGCCAATTAATCACTGAGGAACCTCTTCCTCTACTGGTTATCCTATCACTCTTCCAGGGTTTCTCTCTCCTGGGACAGGGAAGGAACAGGGACAGAGATGTCTGGCAGCTCCCCTAGTATATGACCCCACCCAGTGTCTTCACCTCCCCCAGCCACGCCTACCCAGTGAGGACACCTGAGGAAGGATCAGGGATTACTGACTCAGATGTATCAACCAGGACTTTTTCTTTTCCCAGCGACTGGACACACTTACGGAAGTAAAATAAATTAGTATTTATTGTAAGGGTAGAAATACATTAATACTTGCAAGTGACAAGTTGAAGAATGGGTTTGGACCTGGCAGGTCCAGCGGCTCACACTGTCTCAGTGTGATCTTGCTTCTCTCCAAACCTTTGTCCTGCTCAGTGCCTTTGGGGGACCCCATTCACAGGCACAGGCTCTCTCACTGCCCTTGGGCCAACAGCAGTTCTAGGCTGACAACAACTCACCATCCATTTTCCGAGAAAGAGTTTCTCCTTTTCTTGGATTCCAAAAAGTCATGGTTTTAAATGCCTTTGATCTGGCTTGGGTTGCATTCTCATCCTTGACCCAACACCAGAAGATGGAAAATGGGACTGGCTAGATGTGGCTTGTAAACCCTTCTTCGAGCTGGGTGGAACATGGGGTCATCCTTCTGCAACTGTTTGGACTGGAAGCAGGTGAGATGTAATTCCCAAAGGAAAACTGAGGCACTTGGGCCTGAGAACAGATGTTCGCTGGGAGAAAGCAACAGATTCTAAGTCAACGACAGCTCACTGCACAGCACAGAATCTGACACAAAAGGAAGAAAGGGGTTCACTTAGGGTCAGGGGCTGCAGGTATTTATCCAGTGCTCTTACTGTCCCTCCCAAGACTGCAAGAAGTTCTTCCACTTGCTGAAAAGTCAGGATCATTGGTGGTGGTAAACTCAAGTCTCTCTCCTTGGGCATCAGGTCCTCACATCTCAGAGGCTGGCCCAGAACAGCCCATGTGCCCTCAGAACACACACAGACCTCATTCCTGCCCCTGAGAGGTGGGAGCCCTTGAGTTATGCCACCTCCCTGGCCATATTAACTACCCATCCCTGAAAAACAATACTGCTCCTTTTCCAGTTTCTTCTCTCTCCTTTTCTAAGGGAAGAAACCAAATGCCAGGGTGGTAAGGAAACTCTTATGCAATGAAGTAACGGGAGGCTCAAGAATTATTCCATGCCATGGAACCCATAATTGGCAGGCTTCCAGAGGCCACATGGATGCATATGGCTCTCCAAGACAATGGCAGTGTCAGTATAAACCTCCCACTGGGAGGTCCAGGTGCTCCCATATCTTTGATTCTTAATGAATATGCATGTCAAAAGTTTCTAATGACTGAAAGGACAAAGGATTGCAGGGCCATGGTCTGCTGTATGGGTGTTGTGTCAGGGACATACTCCAATGTTTAGAGGATTATTACTTCTCTTGGCAGCCTATGAGGCTGTGAGCGGGAGGCCTTTTTCTCAGCCACATGCATGTTGGTAGTTGAAACTTCTCAAAGGAATGTCTACACTGCCCAGGTAGCTCTTGAATTGCCCAGCATCATGGTCAGCTCCGTAACTGTACATGAGGGCCTGACAATGCCCAGGCTGGACTGAGCTAGAGGACCACAGATGCCTGCCTGGATAGTCAGAGGTCAAGGGCTGTCCTGCCTGAGACTTGATCATCTATTCATGCCCACTCAGATGGAACAAAGGATGCCTCCAGGGCCAGGAGGGCCCCACCAGCCCTTAAGAAGGCAGCATCTGGGGGCTGGCAGGTCACTGCTCCCAGTCCTGTATAAATCCACATGTGTCCGCTGAGTGCCCTCCTGTCTTGGCTGTGCTGGAACCTGGGGCTGCCCAGACAGAGTAGGGCCAGCATCACCCTTCCCAGGTAGGAGGGCTGAAGGAAACCATGCATGACTTCTGACACCCTCCCCAATCCTTGACAGAGGTTGAGTTGGATAAGAAACAGTCTGAGACAAGAACAGACATTTCATTCTTCTCTCAGAGCCCAGGACTGGGGGAAGGGAGGCCAGAAAAACAGTTATTGACCTCAGCTCCCTGACTCCTGTTTGACCCTGGGCAACTCCTATCCATTCTGGAGGCTTCAGAGAGAAAGAGAGGGGAGGGCAATGAGGGCCAATTGTGCTTAAACCTAACTCTAACCTTTACCCTAAGAACCCTAACCTCTAACCGTAACCCCCTAACAACCCTAGCCCCAGACCCCTAGACCCTTGCCCGTGACCCCTAAACTCTAACCCCTGACCCTTTAGCCACAGCCCTCTACCACGACACTCCAACAATGACCCCTAACCCTAAACCGTGACCCCTGAACCCTCACACTGACTCAAACCTAGGCCTAAAGCCTGGCCTAGTGGGTACCGAGGGATGACTGTATGAACTCTCAAATAAACCAAGGAATTAAATCTTCCTGACCATGAACTTAGCAATGGTTTCTTAGATTTGACAGTAAAGCATAAGAAATGAAAGAAAAAAAAAGATAAATTGGATTTCCTCAAAATTACAAACCTTTGTGCATCAAAAGAGGCTATCCAGAAAGGAAGAAGACAGCCCACAGAATGGAAGACAATATTGGCACATTCTATATCTGATAAGACTCTTTACCTAGAATATACCCAGGACTTTTCCAACTCATCAACAAAAAGACAATAACATTTTTGAAACAGACAAATGGCTGCATGGACTGCTCTCCAGGCAAGACATACAAATGGTCAACAAGGACATGGAAAGATGTCAAACATCAGTAGTCATGATGAAAATGCAAATGAAAGCCACAGTGTGATGCCCCTCCACACACACTAGAATAAAAATAAACTTTAAAATCAATTTTAAAATATATAAATAAAAATAACAAATGTTGGCAGCAATGCAGAGAAATTGGAACCCTTAAAAGTTACTTGTGGAGATGCACAATGGTGCGGTCTATGCGTACAAACCTTTACCATTTACTTAAAAATATAAAATATAATTACCATGTGGTTCAACAACTCCACTCCTAGATATATACCAAAAAAATGGAAAACAGGCATTCAAACAAAAACTTGTACACCAATTATTCGTAGCAGCACTGTTCACAGTAGCCCAGGGTAGAAAAGATTTAAATGTCCATCAGCAGGTAAATGGATAAGCAAAATAAGGTAGATTCATAAGCTACATTGTTCTGTCATATAAAGGAATAAAGTAAAATTATACAGCCGCTGTGGAAAACTGTATGGTGGCTCCTAAAAAACATGGATGTGATCCCTTGATTCCACTCCAGGGTGTACACCCAGAATATTAGAAAGCAAGGGCTGGAACAGACATTTGTACCCCATATTCATAGCAACATTATTCACAATAGCCAAAAGGTGGAAGCAACACAACACATCCTTCAACAGATGAATGGATAAGTACAGTGTAGCATATACACAATGGAATATGATTCAACCTTTAAAACTAAGGTAATTCTCACACATGCTACAATGTGGATGAACCTTGAAGTCATTATGCTAAGTGAAACCAGCCAGACACAAAAAGGACAAACGTTCTATGATTCCACTAGTATGAGGTATCCAGATAAGTCAAACTCAAAGACAAAGTAGAATAAGGTTGCCAGGGGTTGAGATGAGTTAGTGTTTAATGGCTACGGTTTCACATGGGGAAAATAAAGCTCTGGAGATGGATGGTGAGGATATTTTTACAACAATGTGAATGTAGTTAATGCCACAGAACTGTGTACTTACAAATGGTTTAAATGGGGCTTCCTTCATGGCACAGTGGTTAAGAATCCGCCTGCCAATGCAGGGGACACGGGTTCAAGCACTGGTCCTGGAAGATCCCGCATGCTGCAGAACAACTAAGCCCACGAGCCACAGCTACTGAGCTCTCGTGCCAAAACTACTGAAACCCGTGCGCCTAGAGCCCGTGCTCCGTAACAAGAGAAGCCACCACAATGAGAAGCCTGCACACGGCAACGAAGAGTAGCCCCACTCGCTGCAACTAGAGAAAGCCTGCGTGCAGCAACAAAGACCCGACATAGCCAAAAACAAGAAAATAAAATAAAATAATTTTTAAAAGCTTTTAAAAAATGGTTTAAATAGTAAATGTTATGTGTTTTTAATCACAATGGGAAAAAATGCATGAAATAATGATCAATGTTACAATGTGGATAAACACTGAAAACATCCTAAGTGAAAGAAGCCATACAGAAAAACCACCCAGATCATGCTCATCTTGTACACTTTAAATCCAGCAAGGTTTTTAAAGTGAGGAAAAACCCCAGTGATGGTTCCAAGAAAAGAAAACTGGATTCGAATAGAAAAATACATTTCCACAAAGCTGGGGCAGCTGATGAAAGGTGAAGCAGGTCTGTGGATAGGATTATAATGTGGAATTATAATTATTCCTCATAATGGGGTTATGTGCTGGTTCCCTGGGAGCGTGGCCCTCCCACTCTCACAGGGTAAAACAAACTGGAGTATTTTGTGAATGTGGAAAACTTTATACTGCTATTTAAAGTTTTTTATACACTTGAAATTTACTAGAAAATAAAGTACTTATCAAAACAGCCATGTCATACCATGCCAGAAATACAGACAGAGCTATAGGGACTTGCCTGGTGGCACGGTGGTTAAGAATCCAACTGCCAATGCAGAGGACATGGGTTCGAGCCCTGGTCCAGAAAGATAACACATGCTGCGGAGCAACTAAGCCCGTGCACCACAACTGCTGAGCCTGTGCTCTAGAGCCCGTGAGCCACAACTACTGAAGCCCGAAGCCTAGAGCCCATGCTCTGCGAGAAGAGAAGCCACTGAAATGAGAAGCCCATGCACTTCAACGAAGAGTAGCCCCAACTTGCTGCAACTACAGGAAGCCCACGTGCAATAACAAAGACCCAACACAGGCCAAAAAAAATAATTAATTAAAAAAATAGAGCTCCAGAGCACACAGCACTTCCACTCCGGGGTGTACATCTCGGGAGAACCATGGATCCATAGGACACAGGCACTTCAACTGTTAGTGCAGCCCTTTTGCAGGAGCCTCGACTTAGAAACAATATAAATGTTCTTGGAAGGAAAAAATGGGTAAAGAAGACATGGTACTTATGTACAATGGAATATTACTCAGCCATGAGATCTATGAAATAAGGCCAGTTGCAGCAACTCAGGTGAACTTAGGTACAATCATTCTAAGTGACATAAGTCAGATACAAAAAGACACTTAGCATAAGATATCACTTATAAGTGGAATCTAAAAATGGCTACACATGAACTAAATTACAAAAGAGAGTCACACATTTAGAAAACAAACTTAAGGCTGCTAAAGGGGAAAGGTGGGGTGGGGTGAAGCATAAACTAGAGGGTTGAAATTAGCACAGATAGGGTTCCAAAGACCAAATAGGTAATTGACAAGACCTACTCTATAGCTCAAAAAACTGGACTGGGCACACTCTAGTCACCATAAAAGAATATATACGACTGGTAAGAATCTGAAAAAGAATTTATGGATGTCTCTCTGTAAGTGAATCAAGTGGATGTGCAGCAGCAAGAAAGACAGCATTGAAAATCAGCTATACCCCATTATAAAAATAAATTACAAAAAAAAAAAAACCAAGGAGAAACTGTTACAAAATTCGTTCAGGGGCTGTGATGAAACCTGCATTGACCCCATCTAGATCTACAGTGAAATGGGATAAGAGCAGAGGGCTCCATCTCTGTCTTTACGTTTACAGTCTAATGCGAGCTCAAGTCATTTTACCTCTGTTCATACACTGCTGATTATTTTCAACAAATCACAAAGATATCGGTGTTTTATATTTACTATTTGGTGCTTGAGCTGGAGTAGCAGGCAGCGCCTTGAGGATATTAATCCTGGCTGAGCTATGCTAACCTGGAGCGCTACTTGGAGATGCCCAAATCTTTAACGTAGTCATAACAGTCCCTGCACTTGAAATAATTTTCTTTATAGTTGTACCCATTACACTGCAGGGTTCAGAAACTCACTTGGGCCACTAATAACTGGGACACCTGAGGTAGCATTTCCCCAAATAAATCGTGTAAACTTTTGACTACTTCCCCCATCATTCTTACTCCGACTCATATTACCAATAGTAGAAGCTGGTTCAGGTAAAAGTGGAACTGTATATTCAGCTCTAGCCTGCAATCTGGCCCACGCAGGAGCCTCTGTCGACCTAACCATCTCCTCCTTACCTTTAGCAGGTGTCTCTTCAATTCTTCGTGCTATTTCTTGTATTACTATAGTCTTTAATCCAAAACCAGCAGTCAAATCCCAGTACCAAACACCATTATTTGTTTAGTCTTCCCTAACTATAGCCATATTACTATAATTACCACTCTCAGTCCAAGCAGCCAGAATTGCCACACTGTTAAGAGATAGAAATCTCAACACTACATTCTTTGACCCTGCAGGAGGAAACCGAATCCTATAGCAACACCTAGTTTGATTCTTTGGTCACCCTGAAGTGTGTATTCATGGCCTACCAGGGTTTGTTATAATTTCACATATCATTACATACGATTTAGGACAAAAGCTGCCTTTCAGCTATTTGGGAATATTATGAGTCATGTCCACTGGCCTTTTAGGATTTCTCTTGTGGGCCCATCTTATATTTACCATAAGGATAGCTGTCGACTCAGTAGCATACTTTGCATCAGCTACCATAATTACTTCTATCCCTACAGGAGTAAAAGTATCTAGCCGATTAGAAACTCTTTATTTAATTTTTTAATTTTTTTATTTTTGGCTGCGTTGGGTCTTGTTGCTGCGCACCGGCTTTCTCTCGTTGCGGTGAGCGGGAGCTACTCTTCGTCGCCATGCGCAGGCTTCTCATGGCGGTGGCTTCTCTTGTTGCAGAGCACAGGCTCTAGGCATGTGGCCTTCAGTAGTTGTGGCTCACGGGCTCTAGAGGGCAGGCTCAGTAGTTGTGGCACACGGGCTTTTTGCTCCGTGGCATGTGGAATCTTCCTGGACCAGGGATCAAACCCGTTTCACCTATATTGGCAGGCCAATTCTTTACCACTGCATCACCAGGGAAGTCCCTGATTAGCAACTCTTCACGGAGGTAATATTATATGAGATCCCACTCTATTATGAGTTTTAGGCTTTATTTTCCTTTTTACAGTAGGTGGTTTGACAGGAATCATCTTAGCCAACTCATCCCCAGACATTGTCCTCCAGGATACATACTATGTAGTAGCACACTTCCATGACGTAGTGTCCATGGGAGCAGTCTTCACTGTTATAGGAGGCTTCCTACACTGATTCCCACTATTCTCAGGTTACACAGTTAACTCAGCAGTAGCAAAACTCACTTCACAGGTATATTTGTAGTAGTAAATATGACTTCCTGCAGCACTTTCTTGGCCTCTCAGGGAGGTTACTACATTCCTCTGAGGCACACACAACATGAAATATTTTGTCTTTAGGCTCATTCGTCTCAGTAGCAGCAGTAATGCTAATAATCTTCATACTGTGAAAACCATTTGTGTCCAAACGAGAAGTCTCAGCAGTGGAAACTGCTGCTCCTAACCTAGAATGGTTGCACGGATGCCCTCCACCATATCCTATATTTGAAGTCCTACCTATGTAAATGTAAAATAAGGTAGGACTCAAGTCCTTTTCAAGCAGTTTGAAGCCAACAGCATAACAATTATGTCTTTCTCAATAAATGAGATAAAAGTAAAAAGTGATGTAAAATTTTCAAAGTGAAATTATAGGCTAAAATAGTGTATATCACGAAGGCATATCAATTTCATCTAGGCTCTCAAGATACAACATCACCGATTGTGGAAGAACTTTTACATTTTCATCACACACATTAATAGTGATTTTTAAAAGAAGTTCTCTAGTCCTCTATATTATTTCACTAATATTGACAATTAAACTAACTCATATATGTACAATAGATGCAGAGGTAGAGAAAATTTGAACATTTTACCAGCCATTATTGTAATCTTAGCTGCTCTATCATCATTGTGAATCCTTTACATGATACATGAAATCAATAACTCTTCCCAAAGCATAAAAACTATGGGTCAGTAATGATACTGATGCTACAAATACACAGATTATGAAGATTTAAATGTTGACTGCTCTGTAATCCCCACATCAGAGCTAAAACCAGGAGAATAGTGATTAATAGAAGTCAACAACCTAGCACTATAGAGATAGTCATTGAATATTAGTTTCATCTGAAATTGTTGTACACTCCTGAGCTGTTCCTTCTCAGGCCTAAAAAGAGCTGCTATCCCAGGACGCCTAAATTAAAGGATCCTAATACCGACAGGACCAGGCCTATGTTGTGGACAATGATCAGTAGAGGTCGTTTTCCTGAGGTCAAAGACAGGACAGAGGGATATGGCTGAGATATGGGGTGAATCTGGAGCCCATGGGGATGCACCCTCCAAGCTCCAGGATAGGAATGGGGCCTCTGGGGTCCCAGGCCACCCACCACGCCCTCCTGAGCAGGATCTTGGCAACATTCCCTGTCAGTGATGAGGCAGCCCTAGCACTTGTCACGCCCCAATGCTGTGTCCTATGTGGGTCCCATGCTCTTGGGACCACACCCACACTCTGCAGGTCCACGCTGCAGGGTCCTTCCTGCCTCAGGAGTAGAGAACCCACAGCAAGCAGTTTCCTCCCCAACCAGCAGGAGGAGGGGAGGAGAGCAGGGGCACCAGGGGAATCTCACTCAGACAACACCCCAGGGGTGCCAGCGGGAACAGTGATGATGCAGATGAGGCACAGACCAAGAGATGGATCCAGAGGACCCAAAAGGCAGCTGGTCAGGTCCTGGCTCATCTGTACCCCAGACACCTTTGTCCCTCATACTGCCCCTTCCTCATACACCCTCTCCTTAAATGCAGATTCTTCAGATGCAAACAGGCAGAGCTTCAGACTGAAAGTCAGCTCTTCCAAAGTGACCCCTCAGCAAACACTGCAGGATTCCACTCCAGTGGGTGCCCTGGAGTCCACAACTCAGGGACTGAAGTGGATATCGGTGCCAGGGGCAGTGGGAGAGAATGGGGAGTGAGACGTTTGTGGTTGTGGAATTTTGGTTTTGCAAGATGAAAAGTTCTAGGAATGGTGGTGATGGCTCCATGAGAAAGTGAATAGATCTGATGCCTCAGAAACGTGCACTTAAAATGGTGACGATGGTAAAGGGTATGTGACGTGTGTTTTATTTCACTTAAAATAAATTCTTAAAATAATGTCTTGTTCACTGTGATTCCATTTCGACTCCCCTTCATCACAGATGTCGGAGGCCCAGACACAGTCCCCTACCTTAGGGGCCATCACGGTACCCTCACATGGCACATGGGAGACCATTCTTAGGGGGGGCTAGTCTGTGCTCACCTGACCTCTGTCCAGGGGGACCCAGGCAGTGGTGACCCCCATAGATTAGACATATGATATGATATGTTATTAATATGATACCACCAAGCATTGTCACTCACCAGAACACAGAGCAGCAACCCACTCAAACATGCCTGACCTCACATGAATGTGAGAAGACTAAGAGAAGAAAAGGTACCACAGGTTAATCAGGTCAACACCCTTAATGCAGAGGTTGGAAATCTCAAAGGGGAAAAGACACACTGCAGGCAAAGAGCACATATGGGCTCTCCCCGTACATGTGATCCTGACCCATGCAGATGTGGTGAGAGCCACACAGTCCCCACACCCTTTACCTGGGGTCGCACGTCCACACTCACCACGGTGACCCCACCTCCCTAGACCCTGCACCTAAAGTCACACGTTCTCTCTCAACAGGTGACCCCTCCTACCCAGACCTCTCCACCTGAGTCCCATGTCCACAGTCCCAGGGTGAACCGCCCTCCCCAGACTCCCCCAACTGGGGTCACACGTGCACAGTCTCCAGGGTGACCTCACCTCCCCAGACCCTGCACCTGGGGTGACATGTCCCCTTGGTCAGGACACCATGGCTCTGCTGGTGGATCCCCTCATGTGGAAACAAGCTGTGCTCCTGGGACCTCCTGGAATGGGAAAAAGTGGCAGGTGGGTCTCCACTCCCCACACTTGTACCAGAGAAGTCCTCCTCTTTTCAGTTTGATTCTGTTGATTTTACCTGTTTTTAAAGCTTTCATGCTAAAGTTGAACACACTACTTGGTTCTGGCAGGCTCAGTCCTTTCTTGTCTCACATGCTTGTTGAGATAATTCACAGGACAGCAGGGCTGAAAGCAGAGGGGCAGCTCTGGACGCTTCTGAGTAGGGACGGTAGAATGGAAGGAGAGCTCAGCAGCAGCCTCAGCTGTTACCCATCGGGCTTTTGCCCGATCTGCGTGCCCTGCAATCAATTCACCAGCTAAACCTGCCTCCCTACGCACCATGCACGTGCTGGTGAATTGGAATTATTGCCAGGTAGCCCTCCTGTGGATTCTCCACGAGCCCCAGGGAAGGTGAACCTTACAGGGATTAAGACTAAGGCCCCGACCACAGCACTGACCCTTGGGAGGACCAAGTAACCACACTCAGAAGAGAGGCTGTTACTTAGAGAAGCTCACCTCAGTTCCAGACCCCAGACATTTAAGCACTCACCTTCAGATGCAGGCACGGAGCTTCCCAGTCCTGAGGCCAGGCCGGGTTTCTACCCAGGTTCCTATAGTCCTAGCGTACACAGAACATGGTCAGGCCTAAATCTTCTTCTTATAGACAACGCATGGTCAGCTCTGAACATAATCAGTAGAAAGGACATGCAGAGGTCTAAATCTACCGTGTAGACAGAACTTGACCATGTTTAAACTAGCTTAGGGCTGATCTCATAGGAGGTACAGATCACACACAGGGGTCTCTCATCTTTGGACACCCACATCAGGAAACTGAACAAAATCTTTGTCATTAAACATTTCAACAGGCAAACCCAAAATGTTACCAATATCTCTGGCCAACTGATGGTCAGGATCCATGGGTGAGCCACGAACTTCTGAGAGTGCAGCCCCATCTGCTGCCAGGACAGACAAGAAGTGGCCTGATTCCAGCCTCCCAGGCTTCCAGAAGGAGGCGGCCGCACTGGAAGCCCAGGCAGGACAGTCCTGCATGGTCCGGGCCGGGAGATCCGGTCTGTCCATTCCACTGGCCGATTCCGGGCGGGGCGCTCAGGGCCACTGAGAGCCCTGCACTCAGGTCCTGCTTCCCTGCAGCGTGTGCATGTGCATGTGCGTGTGCGTGTGTGTGTGCGTGTGCGTGTGGGTGTGTGTAGAGGGGGCGGTGGCTGACGGCTCCCATGGCTCCCGTCCCGGGCACCGCGCTGTCTTCGAGGGGAGTCACGGGGAGAGGTAGGGGCACAGAAGCCGTTGGAGAGGAGAACCCACCGCGGAGCTCCTTGCACACTGGCTCGCCCCACCTGGTGACCCGCCTGCCCATTGTGGGCCGCATGTCACCCCCCAGCCCCCACCCCCGAGGGCAGGGCGCCTGCTCTTTCAAAAGGACAAGGTCTCACATGAAGGAGACCCAGTTGGGACTGTCACGCCCCCACTCCTGATGCTGACTTTGGGAGAATGAACCCCCTTGACTGGGCGATGGGACACTGTGAGGAAAGAGGTGGCGGCCCCATCCAAGTCGTGGCCTGGCTGAGAGATGGGAACACAGGAGCCAAGTGCAGGGCCTGGAGGGCAGGCCAACAGGAGGGGCATCCCCAGTCTTGGCCGGGCTCTCCAACTGTGACATTGTAGCTTTAGGGGACCTGGGGCAGGTGACTGAATGTAATGGGGGTCTAAACTGGATCCTGAATGGGGCTTAAAGAAGGTGTGAAGGATGTTACTGAGACCGTGACAGTCATTGGAAGACAGACTCTGTGTCAGGACATCCTGCTCCATCCATTTAAATCCCTGAGATCTGTGACCTTTACGTGGCTACGCAGGATTGTTAGAGCAGCTGTGTGTGGATATATCTGCAAGTGGTTCCAGCAAACACACAGTTGTGCACACAGGCGGGCACAGCACACACACAAACATATGTAGGTGCACAGCTCAAATATATTCACACACTAGCATATGAATACACATGCACGCATATGCCCATGCACACAGTAACGTGAGGAAGTGGACACTAACTAACGTGTGCATGTGCACATACCTATGCACATGCACAGCATAGGTATGCAAACAGGCACATGCACACGCATGTACATAGCACACACACAGGGAATAAACTGAATCCATAAAGTGAGTCCGTAAAGCATTAAGTCCTGAACACAAGTGAAGCTGACATGTATTTTTCCCTTTTCTTAGCTTTGATGTTTTTCACAATAAAAAGTTTAAGGAAAAAGTTAATGGCAAATGACTTTTGATTCATAGGACTTTCTGACGTTATTCCACAAATATTATGACAGGAGAAATGAATGTAGATAGTACATGTGTCCACAAATGGATGAATGGAGAAGAAAAACATGGTCCATCAATACAAGGGAATGTTATTCAGCCTAAAAGGGAAGGCAATTCTGACACAGGCTGCAGCAGGGATGAACCTTGAGGGCATTAATGCTCAGTGATGTAAGCCAGACACAAACAAACAGTGCTTGATCCATTCATACAAGGCCCCTAGAGCAGTCGGAAACATAGAGACAGAAAGTAGGATGGTGAGTGCCAGGGTCTGAGGGAGGGACAATGGCGACTGAGTGTTTAATGGGGACTGTTTCAATTTTGCAGGATGAAAAAATTGTGGAGGATGATGGCAGTCAGGTTTGCACAACAGTGCGAATTACTTCTGGACCCTGAAATGTGCACTTAAAAACGGTTAAGATAGTAAAGTTTATGTTTTGTGTATTGGACCACAATTTTTAAAACTTAAAAAAAAAAAACAGGAAGTAGCCCGTGAATAACACAAGATGCACAACTTCACTAACAACCGAGGGATTAAAACCGTAAGAAAACTACTGTGCACACACTTACCAGAATGGCAGACATGAAGACACAGTATCAAATATCAGCAGGATGTGGAGCAATGGAAAGCCTGGTGCGCAGCGGGGGGTGCAACCACTTCTGAAACAATCGGGCCTCAGAGAGCGAAGTCCGTGCACACAGACCCACAGTGTTCCTCCCAGCTGAACACAACCCCCCCAGCCCTGCACCAGGACACACGGACATGGACTCTGCAGCCACAGGAGCCAAACCTGAAAGAACCTGAAGACCATCACAAGAAGATGCAGAAATGAACCATGCACGCTCCTATGAAGGAATATTCCACAGCAATGGAGTGCATTTTGTTTAAAGGCAGTAAAACTATAAAAAATTATTTTTAAAAAAAAACTATATTCACAAGATGAAAGAATCTATAATTCTGGCACCTAAGGATTGTCGAATGCTCCTAAAAATAGATTGTTGTGGAAACGTTTATTATAAGGAAATTAACATATTCTCTAGGAAGGACGGGGTGAATGGACCTGCTACATTTTCTACATTGAAGACATATACAGGTTTTGATTCTACTTCTGTTAAATCAAGAGGGGCTTCATTGGATTTCTGCTACCGTGGAGATAATCAAATTCTGGGTAGGGGTCAGGAGAAAACTAGTCATAGGCGTTCTCGTGTAATAATTACTGTTGAAAGTGTAAATGATCCATTTATCAGTAAGACTGAGAATAGAATAACTGCTACATTACTTCATATGAGCTTGTGTGTGCTACTGTCCCTAGGGCTCCAGTGAGTGAGTATTTTGAATGTGAAGCTCATCCAGATCTGAGAATGGAATAAATGGCTAGGTGTGATATGGCTAATATAAATAATATGCCAACATTTATATTAATTAGTGGGTAAGATATGGGAAGAGGAATTCATGTTTTGAGAGCCAGGGTTAAGGTTAGCATTGGGGCAATAATATATAAATTGATGATGTTGATGGACATAGTGGTTCTTTAATAAGTAATTTGTATGCCTCAGCAATGGTTTGTAATCATCCATGGGGGCTGAGGATTGTTGGCCCTTTCTGGATTTTTATATAGCCTAGGATTTTCCATTTAATTAATATGAGGAATGCTATGGTGAATTAAATTGGGTCATTTGTGAAAGAATGTTGATTATAAACATATTCTTAGGAAGAGGACTTGAACCAGTGCAGATAAAGGTTTCAGTTTTACATAATTACTGGCTCTGCCACCTTAACAAACATGGTTCTACAGTAGGGTATGTATAAATTAATTGAATGTAGATTATATCATCATTTAGTTTCCAGACATTTTGTAAAGTAAGCCGTAATGCTCTTGTCCTTTCCTACTGGCAGAAATCTTCAATAGACAGAAAGCAACCAGGATGACTCCAGTCTGAACTCAGATCACGTGAGACTTTAATCGTTGAACAATTAAAAGCAGTTATACCATTGAAATGTCGTGATCCAGCATCAAGGTCATAAACCATATTGCCGCTATGAACTCCAGAATACAATTACACTGTTATCCCAAGTAAAACTTGTTCTGTTGATCAGTGTTTTAGAACAGGTGATAAAGCATTTTGACTAGTTGGTCTAAATTTTGATCACTCAGAGGTGGTTGCTTCTCCAAAAAATAAATGGCACACAGGCCCAAGGCGCACCAGCTTCAGTAGTTGTGGCACACAGGCTCAGTAGTTGTAGCCCACTGGCTTAGTTGCTCTGTGGCAAGTGGCATCTTCCCAGACCAGGGATCGAACCCGTGTCCCCTGCATTGGCAGGCGAATTCTTAACCACTTCATCACCAGGGAAGTCCCAGAATCGCAGTCTCCCTTTTAGTATACCTTAAGCCCAAAGAATCCATGGAGAATTGTTACAGAAAATAAGACAATAAAATATTGTAAGGACTGTAACAGAAGCATATAGTACACAGTTCATATAGACACAGCCCAAGCAGTTACAAAGTATATTAAAAGGGAGGCTGCAATTTTATTTTATTATTTTTTAACATCTTTATTGGAGTATAATTCCTTTACAATGATGCGTTATTTTCTGCTTTATAACAAAGTGAGTCAGTTATACATAAGCATATATTCCCATATTTCTTCCCTCTTGCATCTCCCTCCCTCTCACCCTCCCTATCCCACCCCTCTAGGTGGTCACAAAGCACCGAGCTGGTCTCCCTGTGCTATGTGGCTGAGGGAGGCTGCAATGTTAAAAGAATAAGATAAATTATACCCACAAACTCCCAATCTTTCCTGAAACGTTGCAATCTGGAACCCTATTGTAGGAAGCAGAAGATTCCAGGAGACATTCTACAAATGAAGGACTCTAAACCCTGTGGTTGGATAAGGAATTCTGGAAGGAAGGTATCCTCACCCGAGGAGAGCAGGTTCCTATACTTGTCTAACACCACATACCTGGACAGTTCCCACTGATCTTGGTCCAGGCATTGCCTGTCCTCTTGAGAGAAAACTATGGCCATATCCTGGAATGTCATCAGTCCCTGAAATTAAAAGTACACATACCGTGTGGCCACGGGAAGAGTTCATAATGTGACCCAAGAAGAAAAGAGCAAGTTAAGAGAACTGGTTTTAATTTAGAAGAGTGTCTTCAATTACCCACTAATATATATATATATATATATATATATATATATTTTTTTTTTTTACAAAGTAAGTTTCTCTATCTTATTTCTAACTACAAGAAAAGAGTGTGGCATGTGATCCACAAAACCAGTATAGAGACTATACTTATCTGGAAAAGAAATGATAAAATGATTGTTTCAACACAGGCATATGCATTTTTGAGTGTTTTATTTATATCAAATTGGATCAAATGTGTGTATTTCTCAGACAGAAAAGACGTGTTGAGGTAGAAATGTACCTTTCAACTATTCATGGGTACACAAGTACACTGGGGAGATTGTAAAAGTTCAGATTGTGATTCAATAGGTCCGGTGGGCCTGAGTTCTATTTTTTTAACAAGCTCACTTTTAACTAGTGATGCCACAGTCTTTGATTCATTAACGACAATTGTGAATAGCAGAGACATAATTAGAAAGGTAAAAATTCATATTTAATTTTGAACTTAAAGTGTTTTATGGATTTTACACCTTTAATAGGATAGTAAGCACAGCAGCAACAATCATTTGTGAATATTTACTATAGACCGTGTATCTTTCTAACTTTGTAGTGTAGGACTCCAGGAAAAATGCCTGGGCTGCGGTCACAGTGGGCGGGGCCCTCAGGCCGGGCCGCCCCTCCAGGACCCCCGACGGGGCCCTGCGCTCCTGGCGGCTCCCTCCCCCGGCGCCTCCGTCCCTCCCAGAAGGCCTCGGGG
This sequence comes from Mesoplodon mirus, assembly GCF_964341445.2. Lineage (NCBI taxonomy): Eukaryota > Metazoa > Chordata > Mammalia > Artiodactyla > Ziphiidae > Mesoplodon > Mesoplodon mirus. The sequence goes on along the minus strand of NC_138985.1, from coordinate 115,620,953 downwards.
CAGAGCGGTCCCACCCGCTGCGCCCAGAACGGAGCCCGCGTTTCCGCAGAGCTGGAGCTCCCGGCTCGGGGTCTCTTCCCTCCGCCTTCACGGAACTGCCCCGGAGCCCGCGGCGAGGGCGGCCTCACTGACGCTGCCGGCTCTGGACGGGCCCCGGAGGCCGAAGCCGCGACAGTCGTGCGGACGGCGGGCCGGGTAAGTGGGCGCCGACCCTCCGCCTGGTACGGTGCGCCCTGGCGGCAGGGCAAGACCAGCTTCTGAGGGGCAGGGGTTCGCTGCCACCCGCCGCTGCTGTGCAGAAAGGGCGGCCCCCAGCGTCTGGTCCCGGGAACTTCGGTCCTTCCTCTCGCCCCTGCCCTCGGCCTGGCTCGCGGGGCCTGGGGGGCGTGGGGAGGGGGTCGGCCTGAGTGTCCTGAGGGAAAACGGGGCAAGGGAGGCGCAGGGCCCGGCTGCAGCGTCAGCGCGCCTCCCCCCGACTGCGGGGAAAGCGGCTAAAAACTCCTCCCGAGGCTCGCAGGCCCCTGATTCAGCGGAGTCCCTCTGCCCTCCTTCCTCCCTGAGCTAAAGTACCGGGGGAGGGGATAGGGCAGGGCACTGGCGCAGGTAATGGGGACCATCAGCAGGTGATTGTTAACTAAGGAAAACCGGCTCTCCCAACGTGAGGAATGCGGCGCTTTTCTTTGTTTGCGGAGATGCCAGAGGCTGGGCTCCCTGAATCCCTTCCTTTCATATGCACCTCAGCGCTCTGGGGCCTGCATTCTGTATTTGCATATCCTGAGATCCTCAGGGCTCGCGGCTCACACTGGAGGGCTGCAAGGGCTGATGACTGTGATATCCTTTGTTTACTGAGATGGCAAGAAATATTCCATTTCTCACAGGCTTGAGGGGCACAGAGTGAAGAGGGTAGGAGAATCTCACTCGGCATGTACTTCGGTTTACACGTAGATACTATGTACACTTAACTGTGCTACTGGAGGTTCTCAAGTGTGATCAACTTGTACCACTGCCCTCTATGGATTAACTTCATGAATATCATAAGATACATGCCTGTAGAATTGACTTAATCCATTTAAATAGGATAATGGTCTTTAAAGGAAACATAATAGAAATATAACAACAAACCCCTTACCACTAAAGGCTGGGTCTGGAGCAACCTAAATAAATGTTCCATTGTTAAAATATTGAAAGATGTATTCAATAGAAATATCAACAAAAATGACAAATAATGAGGGCAGCAGAATGTTGAAATGTTCTATCTTTATCATTAAAGTGGCAGAACATCATGTATTAGTAGGCACTGGGGGCAGAAGATGCCTGATTTTATACCTTTGTCATATTTGTACAGTTGTTTCAACAAGTAACTTAAAGACCAAATGGAAAAAAAGGAGGTTTGTGCCTGAGATCATGTTGATGTGAAACCAGGGATGGCCACCTTGTCCCAGGTGAGTTAAGTTTACCTAGCAGGTAGAACGCAGAGCTCCTGAGAAGCAAGGGTTGGAATTTTTCTGCTGGGTGCCCCTTAGATTCTGTGACTTGACTGATTGTGAGTCATGTTTCGGGAAAGACCTGATCACAGGAAAAGGGTGGGGAAGAGTGATTTGGGGAGCAGCTAACAACATGCATCACGGCTCATGGCTTGAATGAATTTTAAAGAAACAGGAAAACAAATGCTTCTTATGGAATCAGAGAATGTCCAGCCGGACAATCCCAGAAAATGAGGAACACCCATCCCATTTTCCAGATGAGAAAACAGAGGCCCAGCAAGGTGAAATCCCTCACCCAAGTTGCACCCGTCTCTCCTCCCCACTACATGGTTCATGAAAGCACGACTTTTCCTGTCGTGATCACTGCTGAACCCCAAAAAGGACCAGGCATCTAGCCGCTGCTCCAAAAATTTTGGTTGACTGTAGGAACAATGCTATTTCTTTCTTTCTCACTCTTATTCAGGATTGTGCCAAGAACTCCCCAGGCTGCAATGTAATTCGATAAATGTAAATATTAATTGAGTTTTGTTGTGATGAGGACTTAGGCTTTGGAGGTAACAGACTTGGTTCAGATCTTGGTTCTGCCACTCAATAGCTGTTTGGCTTTGGGAAAATTACTAAACCTCTCTGAGCTTATTTCCTCCTTTGTAAAGTGGGGATAAATGTATCTGAGCCAGCAGAGCACCTGCATGAGAGATGTGCACTAAATATTGGTCTTTCTCACTCTCCCACGCCATCTCTGTTCTTCCCAGAGAAGTTGTACAGAAGGATATAGTACTTTTTAAAATTAATTAATTAATTAATTAATTTTTGGCTGTGTTGGGTCTTCGTTGCTGTGTGTGGGCTTTCTCCAGTTGCGGCGAGCGGGGGCTACTCTTTGTTGTGGTGCGCGGGCTTCTCATTGCAGTGGCTTCTCTTGCTGCGCTTGTTGTGGAACACCGGCTCTAGGCACACGGGCTTCAGTAGTTGTGGCCTGCAGGTTCACTAGTTGTGGCGCATGGGCATAGCTGCTCCGCAGCATGTGAGATCTTCCCTGACCAGGGCTCGAACCCATGTCCCCTGCGTTGGCAGGCATATTCTTAACCACTGCGCCACCAGGGAAGTCCAATATAGTACTTTATAAAGAGGGGTTTTAATTGATTTCAGATAGTGTACATGTTTCTTGTAGAAAAGATTTTTCCACTATAGAAACATTAACATGCAATACCACTACAAATGCGGTATTCTATGGGTTAGATATTATCAGTAAATTTTATAAGTAATTGGGCAAAGGCCAAAGCACTAGGTACTGGGGAGTAAGAAGTCTCAAGTCTGGGGTGCCCCCCACCCCAATTTCAAGAGCAGGGTGTGTTTTTCAAATCCATATTTCATCTGGTCTTTGTTTCTCATCCATCCTCTGTGTCTGCCTTTCACAAAAGGCTCAGATCCTCCACTTTCACACCCTCCCGGCTGGCTGTGCCCCAGCTCCCGTCCTGGAACCTCTGCACGCATGGGTGTGCCTGCTCTCCCTGGGCCTCACCAGCTTTGCCAGGGAGCTGCTGTACCGTGCACTGGTAGCTGTACCCCAGGGTGCCTGGACCCTTCTGGTACATGAAGTGCACCCTCATCACCATGAGTGCACGCCCATCCCCTTACCTTATATCCTGCCTCTAAGCCAGGCTTGGGGGTGACTAGTGTGCCTTCAGCTATGTGAGGTGCTGGGATCAAAGTGAAGTTCCCAACTTTTGAAGTTGCAGGCTTGAGGGGCACACAGTGATTTAAAGTCGGGTCACCTGACTTAAAGGGGGGGCTGGTTGCTTTAAAGCCAGGGCAGCTGGCTTAAACCCTGCGTCCCTCCGCTGCAGGACGAGACCAACTTTGGCGCTGCTCGGGTTCGCTCCAAGCCGGCACTGCTGTGCAGGAAGAGCTTCCAGGAGTGCCTTAGTGCGGGGGGACTTGGTCCGTTGTCTTGCCGCTGCCCTCAGAGCGGGACCACCTGCTCTTCTGGAGGAGAATCAGGGAGGGGGAAGTGCAGAGTCCCGGCTGGAGTTGCGGCACCCCTTGTCTGATGGCAGGGAAGAGGGGACGGGGCTGTGTGGTGTCCTGGGGCTGGACTCACCAGGTCGACTCAGCCTCTCAGCCTCCTAACCTCACCCCACACACCCGACAAGAGTCTCCAATAATATGTAATTGTGCCTTAGGTTCTCGGTCTTCAAACTCATACCCAGGCTCCCAGGTCCCTTGATTTAGCCAATTCCTCTGTGCTCTTTCTTCTATTAGATACAGTCCCAGAGGGAGGGGCTGGGGGATGGGACTGGAGGGACCCCGGCAGCACTGGCCTAGGCTGACTAAAGAGATCCAGGGCCTGCGCTCTCACACATGTGCGAGGACCCTTAAGGCGCAATCGAGGGGGCCAGTTAGAGGCAGTCCTTGCTGCCTCAAGTGAGTATGGATCACCGTCGGGTGGGGAGCATGCTGACCCCTGAGAAGTACTGTTAGAAGGATGTGTTCCTCCCTCGGCTTCAAGGACGTGGGTGGGCTTCAGGGCTCCATTTCCCCTCCAGACCTCCAGGGCTGACTGCATCCCAGCGGCCTTGCAGACCTGGCTTCCTGTCCCAGAACTTGCCAGGCTCCAGGAAGAATCCAGACTGCAGAGATGGTGCTTGAGCGCTCCAGCTTAAGAAGTGCTGTCCCTGGGGACCCAACAGTGGAGGGAGGAAGGGTGAAGGGAGTAGGGGGGTGGGGTTGGGAGGGGTGGCTGCCCTGGGAGACGTTGAGAGAGAAATATCACCCCCCCACACCCCCTGCCCCCTGCAACTGACTGACCACTGATGCCATAGGATCTCAGGCCCTTTTAGTCAGAGATGCCTCGGTTTCTTTACTCCTGCGTTCAAAACTATGCAAAACCAACTCTTCATCATCCTCTTGCTGCCTGGCCAGGACTTGTAAAGCACTGTTCTTTTGGAGCACTCGTTCCCTAAACTGCAGTTTGGAGTCGTCCCAGCTATTTAAAGGTGTTCTCCTTAAACTGAGACTAAATCCTACTCTTTTGGAAAAACGCCCTGCACTTCCGAGGAGATCATGTTTTCTGCCCATTCCTTCCTTCTACTTCCCTCTTAAGAAGCCCTGTGCTCAAAGGGCTTGGTGACTTATTTTTTGCTTGGTGTCAAAAAGAAACCTTCCCCATGCACCGCAAAAATCTTTCCTGGAGCATAGGTGTTTCAAAACCATGACCGTGTTTTGCAGTCAGTATACACTGGGTAGACTGCCTAGCAGTCCCTCCAAGAGCCAGAGGTGAGCGTAATCAACTTATCTGATTGGATGCCCTTCAAGTTTAGGAAGGTCCCATTCTTATGCCCCAGCAGATAAGACAGGGCCCTGGAAGGCTGTGGCTGTGATTAGATAACTTCTGATGATTTTATTTCCCTTACTAAGCTGCTGCTTCTAGGTTAAATTCATTTTATTACCTGTCTTTTTTTTTTTTTTGCTGTACGCGGGCCGCTCACTGTTGTGGTTTCTCCAGTCGTGGAGCACAGGCTCCGGAAGCACAGGCTCTGGACGCACAGGCTCAGCGGCCATGGCTCATGGGCCTAGCCGCTCCGCGGCATGTGGGATCCTCCCGTACTGGGGCATGAACCTGTGTCCCCCGCATTGCAGGCGGACTCTCAACCACTGCGCCACCAGAGAAGCCCTACCTGTACATTTTTAAAGAAAGACTGAAAAAGTCACTGTAATAGGTCAGGAGTCTGAGCTCAGGGTTAGTCAAAGGTACTCACAGGGAGGAAGGTGGATAAACATAGGTGCGTAAAATAGGAGGGTTGGCAAGTACAGCCAGGACGACCGGGTTCACCGTGCGCACTAATAAAGGCCAGAATCTCCTCATTTATCTCTGGTGGGAAGTTCTGATGGTTTCTCAGGATCAAACTCAAATCATATTCAAACTAGGGGGCTTCCCAGAAGGCGCGGAAGCACCGGCAGAGCCCACCTGCGCTCCCACCTTGGCACTCCAGGATCAGAGTTGGGTTTGGAGATGGGGTTGCTGTAACCCCAAGGAGGTGAGCAGAGAGGAGGAGTTGATTACCGGTCTCCTCTGACTCTCTGGCTCAAATTGCCTGGCTTCACGGGGGGGCAGAGTTTTGCTTTGAGCAACTTATGGGGCACTTCCAGACTGGTGGGGTTGCCCAGTGGCCCGACAGTCTGACAGGCTGGCTGCGGTGTGACCACCCTTTGTTTCTTCAGAATCTGTTCATCAGGAGGTGCATGGTTGCGGAAGCCCATTCACCGCCCCCCCCCCCGAGGGTGATGGCACCTTCCCTGGCTGTACCCTATGATCACCAGGTACTTGAAATGAATGCAAGGTGTTTGACTTCAAGGAAGAGCTCACATAACCCCTTCTGCCTCATAATGTGTGGGATTTACTATAATGGAAGGACATTATAAAGAACAGGTAGAAAACTCACCTGTTGGTCTCCATGTAGGAGTTTATTTTGCATGAATCTCTCCTACATGAGTAGATAGCAGAGGTTTATTTTTGTTCCCGTGTGTGTAGTTGTGGCAGAGGACATAGGTATGGTGGTTTGAAGCCCTCAAAGAAATATTCTCAGAATTCTCAAGACTTCTCTTGATTGAAACTGAAAGAGATCTGGAAAAGGAGGAAAAGCAAAGGAGGAGGGAGAACGAATGGCTGTTTCTCAGTAAATTCACCTTCCTGGTTGATTTTTCTGTCTTCTCATTTCTTTTAACTTCTATGTATGTCTAATGGAATGATGTAGAAAGGCTGATTTTTATGCTTTAAAAGGTTTTACATCACAAAGAAACTAGAAGTGGCTAACAGAACTTATTCACATCAATGTTACATAGAGACTTTGATATTAAATTTGTATACTAAAATGGGTTAATCCAAATTTTCTCTTTCTTTTTGAGTGAATATTTGTAACATATTTTTGTAGATAATAATTTATCCTAGATATACAAAATTGTGAGAATGGGTACCATTTTTCACCACTTAAATGATTTCTTTTAAATGAATAGATCGTACACTTTATTTTTTTTTTTTTTTTCTTTTTGCGGTATGCGGGCCTCTCACTGTTGTGGCCTCTCCCGTTGCGGAGCACAGGCTCCGGATGCGCAGGCCCAGCGGCCATGGCTCACGGGCCCAGCCGCTCCGCGGCATATGGGATCCTCCCAGACCGGGGCACGAACCCGTATCCCCTGCATCGGCAGGCGGACTCTCAACCACTGCGCCACCAGGGAGGCCCCTAGATCGTACACTTTAAAGGCCAATGTTGTCTTACATGTTGTTTTTTAATTCCTTGATTTCCAAAATTTGTGTTTATTTAATTGATTTCTATCTAATAATCTGTCTCCCCTTTATTGTTTCTTACTTTATATTTTATTGATCTATAGTTAATTTGCATTATTATATTAGTTTCAGAGGTACAACATAGTGATTCATAAATGTTTAGGTTCTTCTCCATTTATACTTATTATAAAAGAGTGGCTCTATTCCCCAGGCTATGCAGAACGTCACTGTAGATGATTGATTTTACACATAGTGGATTCTTCCTCAGAACCTCCTACCACTATTTTGCTCCTCCACCCTGTCTCTCCCTGCTGGTAACCACTAGTCTGTTCTTTAATCTGTGAGTCTGTTTCATTGTCGTTGTTGTATTCAGTGTTTTAGATGCACGTGTAAAATATAGACAGAAATATAGACATCAAACTCTGTTATAGAGGCCAAGCCCTACCCAGATCCAGTTCACCCACAGTGGTGATGCTAATCATGCTTGTAGGAGTCCACATACTACAAGAGGCACCATAGGAAGATTATATTGGGAGCCACTATGTCTTGGGTGCTGTGCATGACCTGGATGTAGATGAAACAGTGGGATTTCTGAATTCTAGTTTTCCACATTCAACTACCAAAAAACTGTTACAACTAAAAAATGAATTCAGTAAAGCTGCAGGATAAAAAAAAGAAAAATCAATGCACAAAAATCATTTGTGATCCTATACACTGATAATGAACCATCAGAAGAAGAATTTTTTTAAAAATCCCACTTACAATTGCATCCAAAAAGATAACTAGGAGTAAATTGAACCAAGGACGTGAAGGACCTGCACACTGAAAACTGGAAGACAATGATAAAGGAAACTGAACAGACAAAAATAAATGGAAAGATACCCTGTGCTCATGAGTAAAAAGAATACTGTGAAAATATGCATTCTAAGGTGGGACTTCCCTGGCCGTCCAGGGGTTGGGACTCTGCGCTCCCACTGCAGGGGGCGCGGGTTCAATCCCTGGTTGGGGAACTAAGATCTCTCATCCTGCATGCTACGTGGTGTGGCCCAAATTTTTTTTAATTTAAAAAAATGCATTCTAGCCAAATTAATGTACACATTCAATGCAATCTTTACCAAAAGTCCAATGACATTTTCCATAGAAACAGAACAAATAATCTTAAGTTGTGTGTGGAACCACAAAGGACCCAGAAGAGCCAAAGGGACCCTGAGGCAGGAGAATGGGCTGGAGGCATCTTGCTCCCCGACTTCACACTTCATTACAAAGCTACAGTCCCCAAAAAAGTGTGGAATTGGCACAAAAACAGGCACACGGACCAGAGGAACAGAGCAGAGAACCCAGGAATCAACCTACAGGTATGTGGTCAGTTAATTCACAAGAAAGGAGCCAAGAACATACACCAGGGAAAGGACAGTCCCCTCAATAAACGGTGCTGGGAAAACCAGACGCCACACTCCAAAGAACAACACTGCACTCTGTCTACACCACACACAACAGGGGCCAAAAACCCAGTTTTCCACATCAAGCCCTTCCTCTCCTGGGTCCTCTGAAGACAGACACCCTCAGCGGTCAGCCACGCACAGGTACCTTCTGCCCACTTTTCCTCACCGTCTCCCTCAGCGGCATCACCTCCCGGCAGGTCCTGAGGAGACCAGGCTCCTGTCAGCATGAACTGGACCCCACAGTGTCCCAAAGCTGAAGCCCCAGCGGGTCCTGAGGAGACCTGGCTTCTGTTAGTGTGAACTCGACCCCAGCTTGTCTCGAAGCCCAGCCGTCAGCGTGGACTCGGCCCCGCGTGTCCCAGAAGCCAAAGCCCCAGTGGGTCCTGAGGAGGCAGGGCTCCTCTCAGCATGAACATGAACAGCATGACCTGGACAGACGTCCCGCCGAAAAAGACACACAGAGAGTGAAAGTCATACAGAAACAAGCTCAACATCATATACCATTAGGGAATTACAAATTAAAATCATGAGATAAGACAGCACACCCATTAGGACTGCTAAGCTCCAAAAATAGGACAATACCAATTGCTGGAGGGTGAGGAACAAAAGGAACTCTCCCTCATCGCTGGGGGGATGCATGTGCAGCCACTTTGTAAGACAATTTGGCAGTTTTTTCCAAAGCTAAACAAGTCTCATGTTGGGATCCAGCAATCATGCTTCCAGTATTTAGGCAACTGCTTTGAAAATCTATGTCCAAATGCAAACAAGGATGCAATTATTCACAGCAGCACTTTCATAATGGCTAAAAACTTGAAGAAATCAGGATATCCTTCAAAAGATGAATGCATAAGCAAATTGGGGTACATCCATGTCAAGGCGAGAATATGCCACCCCAAAATATGTCTCTCTGGCATAAGGATTATTGGCCTGCTTTAAAAAAAATAATAATAAGGCTCCCCTGGTGGCTTAGTGGTTAAGAGTCCACCTGCCGATTCAGGGGACACAGGTTCGAGCCCTGGTCTGGGAAGATCCCACATGCCACAGAGCAACTAAGCCTGTGAGCCACAACTACTGAGCCTGCGCTCTAGAGCCCGTGAGCCACAACTACTGAGCCTGTGTGCCACAACTACTGAAGCCTGCATGCCTAGAGCCTATGCTCCACAAGAAAAGCCACCACAATGAGAAGCCCACGCACCGCAATGAAGAGTAGCCGCTGCTCGCCACAACCAGAGAAAAGTCTGCACGCAGCAACAAAGACCCAATGCAGCCAAAAATAAAATAATAAATTTATTTTTTTTAAATCTCAGAAAACTGAGATTGCCCTATTATGAAGGACATTTACAATAGAGAAATCTCCATTTATAAGGGTATGTCCCTCTTTGCACCAAAAATAGAAGGATAATTAAATCTTAAGTAACTCTTTTCAGTGGGGAAGTCCTGACTTAAGTGTGCAAACAGTCATACCCTTGTTTGCTGTGCTTTGCATGATAACCTGTCATAAGTGGTCTTCCCCCATTCCCCAGCATCTTTCTTCTGTTTTTAGCTCAAGACGGTATTTAAGGGGATGGTTTTGGTCATTTCAGGGAGTGACTCAGTTTCTGTGGTATCCCCCCTGTATTCAGAAGGTATACATGTTATTAAACTCCTGCTTTTCTCCTGGTAATCTGTCTTTTATTACAGGGGTGGGGGGGGGCCTCAACCAAGAACCTAGAAAAGTAGAGGGAAAATTGTTTTCCCTCCCATACACATGCAGTGGAATCCTACTCAGCAGAAAGGAATGCACCATCAAACTATGGAAAGACATGGATAAATCTTCAGTATATACTGCTAAGTGAAAGAATCCAGTCTGAGGAGGCTGCACACAGTATGACCCCATTGATGACATTCCGGGAAAGGCAAAGCTACATAGATGATAGCAGATCATGGGGTGGGGGGTTTGAAGTGTTCCACGTGATACTCTAGGGTGGCTACCTGTAACTATGCATTTGTCTAAGCCCACCGATGTGCATAGCCCAAGGGGCCAATCATAATCTATTCAAATTTAGTTATTTAGGATGTAGGAGTGTTGCAGGATGGAATACATAATGTCACAGAGTCTAACTGTGTTAGAAATATATGGAAACAACTCACTATAGGGGATGGGGTAAAAGCTGCTGACCTAAGTTACCTTTGGAAATGAATGGAATCTGTAGACTAAAGGCAAAATGGCCCATATATAAACAGTGGGCTTTATTCTACGAAGTTCTTTCCAGGGTGTAGTAGCTAACAATTCTGAAACCTCTGCACATATAACCTGGAAAGGAGCAATGCACAGATAAATGGGAGATGGTGGCAGCCAGGCTCCTTGCTGTGGGAGCGGGAAGTTACAGATAAGCAAGGGGAAAGCCTCTGCCTTCGTAATCCTGGATCTGGGCTTCCTGGGAGGATGCTGACTGGCCGGGGGAAACACACGCATCTTCACGCTGGGAAGACCCTGGAGACATAGGAACATCACACCCCATCTTTCCACCCATACCTGCTGGAAACAGTCAGCCCTCCATAATCAGGCAATTGCAGCATTTAAGACATTCTCACCCCCAGGCAGATAAAGGAGCATGAGGGTCTTGCTTACCCCTAAGCTGTCCCAGAATCCAGGCCCTGGGGGTGGAGCCAGGTTGGGGGTTCCTGCGCCTCTGACAAGCAGGTGAGAGGAGGAAGGAAGACCGGTCCTGAGGACAGAGGTTCCCTCAAGTCTGTGAGCCCAGGAGCCCTAATGGGGTTCATTCCCAGTGAGGACATGGGCGGGGTCTGCAGTGGTTGAGTTCCCCCTGGGGCCTTTGATGAAGCCATGGCAGCACTGGACCCAGACATCTCCTGGTGGTGTCTCAAACTCTGACACAGCGGTTTTACAAAGGAACAGGAGAATGGAGCTGAGCCCCTGACGGCCACTCCTTTCAGGCTCTGAGTTTCTTCCAACAGGACCGCAGTCACCTGCACGTAGTCTGCTGTGACCCATCTGCCCCCACTGGCCTTTCTTCTCCCTCCCTCCCTGTGATGATTCCAGAGACATTTCCAGCCTGGACCCCTCCCCCCGCCCAGACGCCTCTGTCCAGACACTGCATCCCCATCTCACCTTGGGGGCTAACAGGGCCCTCAGAGGACTGGGATCCCACAGCTCCCCACACCCAGGAGCAGCCCCGCCTTCCCAGGTTGCTGAGCCCAGGCACCGGGTGTAACCGAGCAGGACCCTACGGGGCCTTCCCAGGACAGAGCCCTCCCCCACGTCCTCTGCTGTAAGTCCTCTCTGAAGTACCTTGATAACAGTGTCTGATGCATGCTCCTCCACCACCAAGTGGAAGAAATTAACTACTTGATGATCATGAACAGGTAGCCCCGGAGCTTCTGGTTCCTAAGAATTTACAATGTTTACCGCCTGTTACCTCACCATCAGCCAGAGAATTGTGCACCAGCTGATCACATACCCTGCGACCCCCCTCCTTCACCTGGCCTTTAAAATTGCTTTGCTGAAATCCTTCAGGGAGTTCGGGGTTTTAGAGCACAGGCCGCCTGGCCTCCTTGTATTGGCACTTGTACAATTAGAGCTGCACTTTCCTTCACCACACCCGGGGTCAGTAGACTGGCTTTACTGCACTCGGGCAAGCGGACCCATGTTTTGTTTGGTAACACTGAGGTCTCCCAGGCTCCCACCCTCCTTGTGCCCCACTGACTGTCATCTGCTCCTCCAGAGTCTTGTTGCAGCAAAAATAGAAATGAAGTTTTCCCTCCCCTGAGAACAAGGAAAACAAAGGGGACAGGGAACAGGCTAGAGAAGAAACACAACCTGGCCTGAAAGAGTTCATCACTCCTTGTTTTACTTTGTCACTCATTTGTAGTAACTAGATTTGTACTTTACAAAGCTAACCTCACTCCCTGACACTACGTAATTTACATTCGGCCCCCATCACCCCTGACTCTGGGTGAGTTACATCCCCTGCCTCTCACTCCCTAACCTTATTATGTCCAGCACTTACATTTTATATGCCCCTCATAACAAATCACCCCCTAGGTTTTCATATCAGAAACAAGTTCATCGGCCGATAAACCAGAGGCAAACGGACGCAATTACCAGACTGCTGGGCCCCAATTACCGGGAGGCCTGATGCCAGCAATGACTGTTTTGAAACAATGCAAAGGAAAGGAGGAATGCAAGACCTTCACTACTTTTATCCTCATCCTATACCCTGGACTGCGAGAGCCCCACATATAAAATCTTCCCTGATTCTCAAGGAGGTGGTGCCCAGTTCTTGAGGTGCTAGCAGGCTGTGTCTTCCCTTCTGCCTGGCAGAAAAATAAAGCCATCTCTCTCTTCCTCAAAAATCCCTGTCTCTATATTTCTGTTCAGCCTCGGTGCACAGGGAAGCCGATATTTCGACAACAGTCTGTGGCCAGTTCCCACACTAATTCCCCTCTATGCCCACAGCCCTGGCCCGAGCCCGATCTTGTGCCTGGTTCCTCCATCAGGCCTGACAAAGCTCCCTGCCCCCGCGGTGAGTCTCACATCCCACCCCAATGTGGTCTTTCTGAAGCATAAACGAGAGTGACTCTCTCCCACATGCAATCCCCCAAATGTTTCACCACTTTCGCTAGGGTATCTGCTGGGAGAGACATCTGCAAAGGTCCTGAGGGTCCCCGGCATCCCCACTAAGCTGCTGGCTCCTGGGTTCCCTGACAATGAGCACCTCAGCAGGCCAGGAGACATGGCAGGAAACCCCAGAACTGCTCACCTCTGGAGGGGACTGGCACTGCCACAGCCTGATGAAAGAAAGCAGAGAAGTGTTCCCCAGCTGGGACACAAACTCTGCACGAGTGGCCTCACCTTGAGCCATTACATCACCTCGTGTGACTTGAGGGAAGGAAGGACCGAGGCACAGTTGGTTCCTAAGGAGGATGGTATAGGCTCAGTCACGTCCCCCCAAATCCACATGCTGAATCCCTAACCCCCAGAACCCCAGGACATGGCTGTATTTGGAGATGGGATTTTTAAAGAGGTGATCAAGGTAAAAATGAGGTCACTAGGATGGATCCTAATCCAATAGGATTGATGTCCTACACGAAGAGATTAGGACACAGATAGGCACAGGGGGAGACCATGTGAGGATCTGGGGAGAAGATGGCTGTCTAAGCACCAAGGAGAGAGGCCTCAGGAGGAGCCAGCGTGCAGACACCTTGATCTCCGACAGCATCCAGGACTGGGAGATAGGTCTGTTATTCAAGTGGCCCAGTCTGTGCTTTGTTACGGCAGCCCCGAGCAGACTCACATGCAGGATAACTCAGGGCTCAGACTGGACAGAACCCACTCTACGTACCCCCTGTACATGAGTTACAGGAGCCCCAGGAACTGAGGAAGTGGGCCCTGCGGGGAGGCACAAGATAGAAGATGCTAGGCAATAACATGACTGCATTCACGTTAAACGTGCCTGAAGTCCTTTCACACGAGATGGATTTGTCCTGTATGTACATCGGCACCTTCAGTCTGAACTGCAGATCTTTGGCTTCACCAGCTCCACTGAGAGCATTAGCTTCACCTGCTGTGGACCGTCTCCTATAGGATTTCCAGAACCACAAAGCATCGAAGCTTCACAGGACCCAGTGTCTGTGCGTTACCATCCAGGTGACCCTCACAGCAGAGCCGCACAGCTGCCCATCAGAACCCATTTCCCTTTTTCCTGTTCACGGCTACCCTGCACCTCCCAGCCTTTCCACCCCTTCCAGCTGCGGCGTAGTGTCTTGTGTTACCAAGGGAAACGGGTGGAGGTGGTGAGAGCCTTGGCCAGCCTGCATCCTAGGACAGAGGGCATGATGCCCACCTGGTCACCCCACCCTGCTGGTTGGAGCCCTCACCTGGAAGCAGGGAGGAGAAACAAGGGGGACAGAGCCTGGGACCTGACACTCACCTGCCCTGGACTCTCACAAGAAGGGGACAGAGACGTCTTGAGCTTCAGCCCGGTTTTGGGAGACACTTTGTTCCAGCAACAAACTTCTGCCCTAAAAGCCAAGGTGCTTTAAAGACCCCTCCCCAGCTATCACAGAAAGTCAGGCTTAATCTCCTCACACTTTTCTCAAACCGCAGCTCATGCTGAGACCATCTCTCAGGTGATGGTGCTTCAGAGCAGCCCCTTTAAAAGATCCCTGGAGTTCAGCTCTCCCAGCCCTGCCTTCAGTTTAAGGGAGAAGTTTCCTTGACAAACCTTCTCAGTTTCCTTGACAACCAAGCAATCTCCCAAACTCTCCTTCAGACATTCCTATTCTAGGCTGGATGAGCCTAAAGTGACAGTGCTGTCATCATGTGCCAGAGAGTGACTCCTCCAAGCCCGTAGTTATTGGTTACATGATGCTATTGATGATGAAATCCCAGAAGAGCCAGCTTTGCAATATAACCACTTCTGGACTCGGCACTGGGTCCCTTTCCACGGACAGAGTGGAGTGGCTGTTTCCACGGGCCCCGTGGTGGAAGAGCTCACCTAATGCAGCCAGTACTTCATCCTTTCCAGGTGATTCCAGGGTTCTCACCCTGCCCAGACCCCACCCACATGGCTGCTGTCTGTGCCAGTCTATAAGGGACCTTGGCTACCTCCTAAAATGAGGGTTATTTTATACACATGTAATGGGTTGAATGCTGGCCCCAAAAGATGTGCCCCCCCAGAACATGTGAACAGGACCATATCTGGGAAAAGCGTCTTTGTATATGTAGTGAAGGATCTCGAGGTGAGGTCATCTTGGGTTAGGGTGGCCCTCAATCCAATTGAGAGAGTCCTTATGATAGACAAGAGAGGAGAAACACAGACATAGAGGAGAAGCCACGTGAACACAGAGGCAGAGACGGGAGGGACGCAGCCGCGTCTCCCTTCTGGGACGCCTGGAGCCCCCAGAAGCTGGAAAAGGCAGGAAGAACCCTATCCCGGAGCCTCTGGAGGGACTTCAGTCCTACAACACCTTGATCTCAGATGTCTGGTCTCCAGGACTGGGGGAGGATGAATTCCTGTTGTCTTAAAGCCACCCAGCTTGTGGTCATTTGTTACAGAAGCCACAGAACGGTCACACAGACCCTGCTCTGTAGGATCCTGGAAGTGCGGGTCTCATTAAAGGTCGACAGAGGCTGGATTTCAGAACCCTTAGAGTCAGCACTGAGCCCCAGAAATCCTAAAGCAGTGGCTGGACACCAGAATGTTGAGAGGTCAGTCGGAAGCCCATCCCTAAGGGTGCTGGCTGCACACGGCCCCCCCAGGTTTTTACGCCTGTACATGTTGGGGATAAGTATTTCCATCCTGATTCAGGACCTCTGATGTCACCGTTCACGTTGCTAATTAAGAAGCCCCTAGTTACACAGATGAAAACCCTATCAGGGCACTTGCTTCAGTGGTAAACAATTCTGAAGTTGGTCAGAGGTGGGGAATCATCTCCCAGGCAGCCAGCAGCCCCCCCGCAAGGACTGTCCTCATTGCAAAGCTGGGGGACCGTGCCAAGGCGTCTCTGAGTAAACGTGAGCTGAGCCCCAGGCCAGCTGCTGCTGAACTGTTCCCACCCTTCCCAGGTAAAACACCTGAGTGTGTGCAAGGACTTGAAAGTCTAGAGGAAGGGCTGTGGAGCCACACCAGCGACAGCACGCAGGCCAACCTGGTGCCTGCAGGCCAGCCAGGATGGTCCTGGCCCCGGGCGCTCTTCTGGAAGCCTTCCACTTCCCTGCCTGAGTTACCTCTCCTGTCCCAGCCCCCACTGCTTTTTTCCTTCCTCACCTCTGCCTGGGGAGAAATTCCAGCGGCAGGTATGGGTGACACATCCTCTTCTTTAGCAGGTGGCAGCCCGGCAACTCCTGCAGAAAGTTCAGCAGAGCCCCACTCACACCGGGCCACCCACAAAGCCACAGCCCCTCACTCCCTCCCACCAGCCCAGCCCCAACACTGCTGACGGGGCAGAGAATATGGCACCAGGCACAGCTGCAGGTAATCTTGCTGCCTGGAAGGGTGTTAATATAGACCTCAACACAGGCACACCTGGGGAGGGCTGGCCGGCCGGGTCAGGCTGCCCAGGTCAGCCAATCCTTGCCCATCAGGGACTCAGAGTTATGGAAAATGGGGCTTGCTGCACCGGCCAGGTCCAAGGAACAGGTATGGGGTCCTGAGGGTCAGGATAGACAAGGGGCTGCAGCTCTGCTTGTATTCTCAACATTTTATCTGGTCCATGAGTGGGAGACAACTTCAAGACCCTCTCCTAATGAGAGGAACCCAGGAGTCAGGGAGAGGAGGGGTGGTGGGTGGAGACAGAGGCCTGGTGCCCCAGCTGCAGTGGAAGCCTCTGGAAGACCAGGTGGAGGGAGGCTGCACAGAGTGAAGCCCAGGGTCACAGACCTGTCCAGGAGCTGCTGTTTGTTAGTTCAGGTCCTGCTCTGAGGTGCTCTGTGTCAGCTCAACCGACAGGTGGGCTGGGGGTGCTCTGCAGTGAGGGCTACGTGCACGGTTCCTGTGTGCCCAGCCCTGCCGGGTGTCTGCCCAGGGGAGCTCCATACCCAGGGAGGGGCCTGGCAGCGAGAGCCCCGTGGGCTGCTGGGTACCTGCCCAGGTGAGCTCCATATACTGGGAGGGGCCTGACCACGAGAGCCCCGTGGGCTGCTGGGAACCTGCCCAGGTGAGCTCCATATACTGGGAGGGGCCTGACCACAAGAGCCCCGTGGGCTGGGCGGGTGGCGTGTGTATGAGCGTCCTCTCTGTGCAGCCGGCACAGAGTTGCTTGGCGACTTCCCTGTGGGCAGCGCTGGGATGAGATGAGAACCAGGACATGCTACGTGCTCCCTGAACCCCTGCCCATCCAGGGTAATGAAGTCAGTAGGCAGGTGCTGGCCACTGTGCTGCGTGAGGGAGGCCCCACGGGTACCTCTTGTGTCGTCCACCTGACACCACGGAGGCCTCCCCAGGACAGAGCAGACAGCCTGCCTGGGGCAGGTGGGAGCTCCTGGTGACACTGCAGGGGACATGAGAGGGATGGACCAGGCAGGAGGAGGTGGGAACCGAGGAAGAGCCATGGGGCTCGGGGCCGAGGGGGCCTTTCTGGGTCTGAGCTGGGAGTGGACGTGCAGGTGGTGAGTGTGATCCAGGAAAGCTGCCCTGGTGACGTGAGGCTGAACGTGCTTCAGAGTGACAAGGCTTCCGGATGATCCCAAAACAGGAGAGTGAGACAGGTCCTGTTAGAAGAAGGTAAGTGAATCCCCCCAAGAGGAGGCTCTGTGAGCTGGCCCCGGGAGGGGGGTGAAGGGAACAGGCGTGGAACCTGCGGGGAGTGGGCAGTCCCCCTGGGCGGGCGGCGGGTGCAGACCCCACTCCGTGTCCCACATCTGTGCTTCCGGCTGGATTACTTGGCTTCTCGGAGCCTTAGCTTCCTGGATTGACTAGCAATTTGCTCAGAACAGGGTAGGAAGGGGTCTAGTGGAAGTTCCACAGAACACCGTCAGTATAGGAATCACAGGTCCTGTTTCCCGCAGGTCTGCCTTCAGGATCGGGAGAGCAGATCCCAGCAGACTTGCAGCAGAGCCTGGGGACGGGCTCCGTGTGGTGGGTCCCCCTGCTTCCTGAGTCTCGGAAGGAGCAGCTCCAGCGGGCAGTGGCAGCTTCATCCCACACCTGGGAGCATCCAGACCTCAAGGCCCAGCAACCCCGAGTCCTGTGTCTGGGCCCCCGGGAGGCAGACGGGACAGGCCGGCGTCCTCCTCGGCCCTCTTCCTGCCCAGAACATTCGGGGTCCAGGCCATCATTAGGGAGAAGCAGGGATGGGGGTGTCCCATTTAGGAACAGGACACGGAGAGGCTTGTGCACGTGGACGTCCACACTGGGAATGTGGGTTGGTGGGACACGGGCCCTAGGAGGGGCAGACGGTGGGCCTGAGGAAGCAGGGCGGGGCCGGGGGTCCTGGGGGGTGGTGTGCTTTGCCTGTGCCGGGCCTCAGCCTCCATGGGGCTTCCCTCCCCTGGTCACTGGGGAAGAGGGGCCGAGCAGCGTTGGTGGAGGGACCCCTCGCGTCCCCAGGCCTGGCAGCCTCAGCCCTTCAGGCTCTGGGTCGGGGAGCCTGAGGGGCGCAGGCCCAGCTGTGCCCACAGGGAGGCCTGGAGGGGTCAGGCGGGAAGCACTGGTGTGCTGTCGCCAGTGTGGAAGCTTCCGAGCCAGTGTCCAGTGGAAGCTCTCACCTGGCATGTGGGTTTCAGGTCCACAGCTCAGATCACCTTCTAGCTGCTTGGTTTGTTTTCTAGACACAAAGTCCTAATATCTCCTATGTCCCCTGCCCGTGAAAAAGCACGTCTTACCTGGCACCAGGTGCTGCCTCTGGTCCCCCCTGACTGGACGCCCAGCAGCCAGGGTCACCGCGTCACGACTGTCCGGGGGTGTCAGGCGTGGGGGGACGAGAGCACACGGTCCAGGCCCACGAGGGGCCGTGCCGTCCACGGAGCCGGTGCTGTGGCTGTAGGTGTCCCTGCCCCCACCCCACGGGCAGAGACCACCGCCCCCTTACAGACTGTTACCAAGTGACGTCACGTGGACCCTGCTCGGGCCCCAGCCTGGCGAGGCGCTCTGCCTCAGCGGGGGAGGTTTCCTTTTTCCACGTGGAGTCAAGTAGGCAAATAACAAAACCAGAGCCCAGACCACCACACACAGGCTCTAGTCAGTGGCCTAAGAATGGAGAAGCGGGAACTAAGTTCACAGATCAACTTCTCGCCCCCCTGGAGAGAGCAGCTTAATTTTAAAGAGTGAAGACAAAGGGAGGAGAAGCGAGGCTAGTGATGGGATGAAGAGGCCTTCCGGGGGAAGGGGCGGGGCTTTTCCCAAGGGGGTGGGGCACCACCTCCTTTGACCCGTTTCTGGTCCTTCATGTCCAGTTATGGCCACCGGTGGGTGTGTCACTTAATATGCTGATATAGTAAATTCAGCATGTGATGAGACTCAGGGTCTGTTGGAGGTCACATTTGTTGCCATCTTGGTCCCAGCTGGTTCCATCTGTTTGTTTGTTTCTGGCTTCCTTTCTTACCTCTGGACCCCTTAACTTAAACACTTAGGTGAAATCCTGCTGAAGTTGGGGGTTGGAGGACAGCCCTGTGAAAGGTGGGTCCACGGGTTTTGAGCAAGGCCTGGAGCAGCTCTGACAACAAGAGGAGGCTGAGACGGGCGGTCAGTCTGACGCCCGCACTGGGGCCTGTGGTTGGCATGCGGAGGTGGTCAGCCGGGGGCACGTGTCAGGGAAGGTTCTCGGTGTTTACACAGAAGATGTGAACATGGGTCCAGATGCAGAGCTGCCTGCGGACGCTGGTACAGAAACCCCTGATTCTTTCCTCAGAAAATTTTTGGGCGGTCATTCAGGCAACAGGGCAAACAGCTTGCTCTGGAGGCTCTTGTGGGGAAGTGGGGACTTAGCCACAGGGGCTCAGCCTGCATAACCCCAGAAGCCCTCCCAGGACAGCCCCAGAACCGCTTCTGGAATGGCAAGAAGTGAGTCTTCCACCTACTAGACGTGGAGGAGAGGGCTGGGGTCTGCAGGGCCGCCCTCACCTTCAGGGACTGGCTGGAGGCTCACAGGACTCGGCACATGCTCGTGGCTTGTGTCCTCACAGCTGAGATGGGTCACAGCACGCAGTAGGCGTAACCTCGAGGCAAGTGCTCACGCTGAGTGTCCCGTTAGCGACACAGCATCGTAGGATGCTGACTTTCTCCTCGAGCAGAGTGACTTCAGGTACGAGGTCCTCAAAGAATTCTGAGCAGAGTGTTTTCTCATGGCAGCTCAGACGACGGCCATGACGAAGACTTCCATGTCACGTCGGACTGGCCACAAATGTGGTCCTGAGGCTGTTCGAGGGCTCTGGACATGTAACTCTCCTTAAGGAACGTGCAGTGTGTTGCCCTTCATTCGGCATACACAGAGGGCCTCCGAGGGACCGACCTATGGGCCTCGAGGTTGCTCAGCAGGCCCACAGGGGTCTGGAGGTACTCAGTGATCTTAGAGGAAAAATGATGCACATTCAAGGGACCTAGGAGTCCTGAAAAGGGTACTTCCTCTAAAATAAAGCAAAACAGTGACTAAGACCTCATGGAAAGAGCTGCATGCCTCCCTTTCTGCACGGCTACTCAGGGCCTTTCCTCGAGGCCACTACTCACATTGAGTCTCCCTTTAGCTCTAGAGCATGGCAGGATGAGCTCCACCCCGGCCATGGAAGCACCCGGTTTAGCTAGAGAAAACTCATTTTCTTCCCACAGCCATGCCTACAGTGGCTAGAGGCTTGTCAACAACAGTGAATTTCAGGTAGCTTCAAGGCAGCATGAATGCAGCTTTCAAAATGGGAAAGCAAGGCTAGTTCCATCAGGCCCCCATTTCCATGAGCACACACAGCAAACATCCCTGTGGTTTCTAACAAGTCAAAAGAGACACAGGTTACCCAGTGGTTCATTCCCTGAATCAACTCCTCGAAGCAGGGTTTTCTGCATCTAGAGAACTGCCTCAACGAAGGAGTGCCCTAGCTAGGCCTCCGGGCCTGTGGCTCTTCAAAAGCCTGCAGTGTTACACAAGGAACTGCACTTTAGATGCAGTTGGAACGCAAGCCGACTTTCTCCTGGAGGCAGGGTGACTTCAGGCAAGAGGTCCTCGATGGAATGTGACGCCGAGGGTTTTTCTCAGTGCCACTCAGACCAGGGCAATGAGTCAGGTTTCCACGGCACGTTGGACCTGCCAGAACGGTGTTCGGGAAACTGTGGGAGTGCTGGGGATTTCAACCTGTCCCAAGAAAGAGTGCAGTGTGTTGCCCTACACTAGGCATACACAGAGTGGCTTCGAAGGGCTACGGGACTGGATGATGCTTAGCAACTATGTCCCTAATGCTGATCCAACAAAGGCCCTGATGCTGCTCCTACATCAGGCCCTGACAGTGTCCCCAGCTAAGGGCCTGATGCTAGGCTTCACTCAGGCCCTGTTGCTCTCCCTACGTCAGGCACTGACGCTGTCCCTACCCGAAACCCTGACACTGGTTCTAAACAAGGCCCCGATACTCTCAGTAACTAAGGTCTTGACACTATCCCTAAGTCATTTCCTGACACAATCCCTAAACTTTACCCTAACCCTGTCCCTAGCAACTGTCCTGCCTCTTAAGCTAACTGAAGCCCTTATGCTGTGAATACCTCCGGCCCTGAATTTAGTCCCAAGGCCGTGACATGGTCCCTAACTAAGGCCTAGATGCTCGTCCTAAATCCGGCCTTGATACTGTCCCTAACTAAGGCCCTGCTGCCGTCAACATCTAATGTCCTGACACTATCCTGAGCTCATTTCCTGACCCATCTCTTACCAAGATCCTGAAACTGTCCCTAAATAAGCCCTGATGCTGTCCCTAAGTGAGGCCCTGAGGCTGTCCCTAACAGAGGCCCTGAGATTGTCTTTAACCAAGACCCTAATGCTGATCCTACAGAGGCAATTATACTACTCCTAAGTCATGCTGTAATACTGTCCCTAACTCAAGCCCTAGAGATAGGCCTCACTTAGGCCCTGTTGCCGTACCTTAGCCAGGCTCTGACGCTGTCCCTACATCAAGCCCTGACACTGGTCCTGATTAAGGCCCTGACGCTGGTCATAACTAAGGCCCTGATGCTCTCAATAACTAAGGTCTTCACGCTCTCCCTAGCTCGTTTCCTGACACTATCCCTGGCCTGGAACCTGACTCTGTCCCGAGCTTATTTCCTGCCTCTTATCCTCACTGAAGCCCTAATCCTCTCCCTAACTAAGGCCCAGACTAGTCCTAACTAAGGCCCTGACACTGTCTCTAACTAAGGCCCCGAATCTGTCCCTAATATAGGCCCTGCTGCCAGCAATAACTAAAATCTGGACAATATCCTGAGCTAATATCCTGACCCATTTCTACCCAAGGTCCTGACACTGTCCTTAAGAAAGCCCTGTCGCTGTCCCTAAGTGAAGGCCTGAGGCTGTGCCTAACTCAGGCCCTGTAGCTATGCTTAACAGAGGCCTTCACTCTGTGACTACCTCAGGCCCTGATCATGTCTTTAACTAAGACCCTAATGCTGATCCAACAACGGGCCTGATGCTGCTCCTACATCATGCCCTGACAGAGTCCCCAGCTAAGGGCCTGATGCTAGGCTTCACTCAGGCCCTGTTGCTCTCCCTAAGTCAGGCACTGATGCTGTCCCTACCTGAAGCCCTGACACTGGTCCTAAATAAGGCCCTGATACTCTTAGTAACTAAGGTCTTGACACTATCCCTGGGTCATTTCCTGACAGGATCCCTAAACTTTACCCTAACCCTGTCCCTAGCAACTGTCCTGCCTCTTATGCGAACTGAAGCCCTTATGCTGTATTTAACTCAGGCCCTGAATTTAGTCCCAAGGCCGTGACATTGTCCCTAACTAAGGCCTAGATGCTCGTCCTAAATCCGGCCCAGAACTGTCCCTCACTAAGGCCCTGACACTATTCCTAACTCAGGCCCTGACACGGTACCTTACAGAGGCTCTGATGCTAGTCCTAATGCAGGCCCCGACACTGTGCCTAACTAAGGCCCTGCTGCCATCAATATATACAGTCCTGACATTATTCTGAGCTAATATCCTCACCCATGTCTTACTAAGGTCCTGAAACTGACCCAAAGTAAGCCCTGATGCTGTCCCTAACTAAGGCCGTGAAATTAGTCCCGAGGCCGTGAACCTGTCCCTAACTGAGGCCTGGAGGCTTGTCCGAACTCAGGCCTTCACACTACACCTAACTCAGTCCCTGACACTGTACCTAACAAAGGCTCTGATGCTCGTCCTTAGTCAGGCCCTGACACTGTCTCTAAGCCCTGCGACCGTCAATATCTAAAGTCCTGACATTATCCTGAGCTAATATCGTCACCCATGTCTTACCAAGGTCCTAAAACTGTCCCTAACCCTAACCCTAACCCAACCCTAACCCTAACCCGTACCCTAACCCTAACCCATTCTCTAACCCTAACCGTAATCCTAACCACCCTAACCCTAACAACCCTAACCCTAATCCTAACCCTCCTCCACCCACCCCCAGGAGCCCCTGTGCCCTTACCTGCGGTCCGCAGCCCTCCGCTCCGCGCTCGGATGCCGCTGGGGTGCCAGGGACCCACGGGAGGGGTCGTTCCCAGCCGCCCCGCGCTGGCTCCCTGGACCCGCGCCGGCTCGCCGGGGGCCGACGGCGAGGAGACCCGAGGACGCCCCGCGCCAGGTGAGCTCTGGCCGGGACGCCCACTTCCTGGAGAGGCGCGCGCGGTTCGCCGCAGCGCTCAGGTGAGCCGCAGCCAATGCCGAGCAAGACCCGCCCCGCCGGCGCCGCGTCCGCGCGGCACAGCACGGGCTCGCCGCTCCGGGCACGGGTGCCGGGGGTCGGGCGTCTCCTCTCCTGGGAGCGCGAGGCAGGAAGCGGCGCTCCTGCGAGGCCGCTAGCGATGCCCCGGCGCGCGGGCCCCTGCGGCACGGAGACCGCTCCAGGCTGGACTCACCGAGACCAAGGCCGCCAGCAGGAGCGCTTGGCGGGACCCGGCTTGGGCGGGGGAGCTGCAGGCCCACGCAAACAACCCAATTTTTTAAATGGAAAAAGGACTTGAAAAGACCCTTCTCCAGATAAGACATACAAATGGTCAACAAACACCTGAAGAGATGTTAAACATCGTTAGTCACGATGGAAATGCACATTAATACCACAACGCCATACCCCTCCACAAACACTAGAAGGCCTATAATCAAGAAAATTAAAAATAACGAATTTTGGCAAAACTGTAGAAAAATTGATACAGAGTTTCCCATGTGGAAAATGAATCGGTCCTGGAGATGGATGGTGAGAATATTTGTACAACAATGTGAAGGTAGTTAATGCCACAGAACTGTATACTCAGAGTGGTTTAAATGGTAAATGTTATTTTTAATCACAATGAAAAAAATGAATGAAGCACTGATGATACATGTTAGAACACGGATGAACATTGAAAACATTCTAAGTCAAAGAGGTCATGCAGAAAAGGTCTCCCAGATCATACTCATCTCGTGTGTTTTAAATCCATAAAGGTTTTGAAAATGAGGGAAGTCTCAGTAATGGTTTCAGAAAAAGAAAACTGGATCAGAATGGGAAAAGACATTTCCATAGAGTTGGGGAAATGGTGAATGTTGAAGTGGGCCCGTGGATAGGATTATAAGGTGGAACCATAAAATTTCGTCTTTGGGTCTTTATGTGCTGGTTCCCTGGGAGAGGACCCCAATATTGCATAAAACACACTAGAGCAGTTGATGTGAGGTGGCGTGTTTTGTACTGCTACTTACAGTTTTTTTATACACTTGAAATTACTGGGAAGTAAATTACTTTTCAAAAGAACCATGTCAAAACCATGCCCAAAAAAAGCAGAGAAGACATCAAACTTCATTATAGAGGCCAAGCCTTAACCAGATGCGATTCACCTAAAGTGGTGACGCTCATCTTTCTTGTAGGAGTCCACGCGTTATTAACAGGCACGGTGGGAAGATTATATTAGGAGCCACTATGTCTTGGGTGCTGTGGATGACCTGGATGTAGTAGAAACAGTGGGATATCTGAATTCTGGTTTTCCACATCAAACCACCAAAAAACTGTTACAACTAATAAATGAATTCAGCAAAGCTGCAGGATACAAAATCAATACACAAAAATCAGTTGTCTGAAATTTAAAAAGCAATCTCAGTCACAATTGCTTCCAAAAAGATAACTAGGAATAAATTTAACCAAGGACGTGAAAGACCTGCACACTGAAAACTGTAAAACATTGATAATAGAAACTGAACAGACACAAACAACAGAAAGATATCCCGTGCTCATGGATGCAAACAATGAATGTTATTAAAATGTCCATTCTACCCAAAGCAATGTTCAAATGTAAAGCAAGCCTGGTCAAAACTCCAATGGCATTTCTCATAGAAACAAAACAAATGTTCCTAACATCGTGGGGAAACACAAAGGCCTCTGAACACCCAAAGGGATTCTCAGAAAGAACAGGCTGGAGGCATCTCTCTCCCTGACTTCACACTACATTATGAAGCTACAGTCACCAAAACAGTGTGGAATAGGCACAAAAACAGGCACTTGGACCAGAGGAACAGAACAGAGACCCAGAAATAAATCTACAGGCATGTGCTCAGTTGATTTACAAGAAAGGAGCCAAGAACATACACCAGGGAAAGGACAGTCCCCTCAGTAAATGGTGCTGGGAAAACTGCACACCACACACCAAAGAACAACACTGCCCTCTGTCTACACCACACAGAAAAAAAACACAAAAAAACAGTTTTCCACATCAAGCCCTTCCTCTCCTGGGTCCTCTGAAGACAGACACCCTCAGCGGTCAGCCACGCACAGGAACCTTCTCCCCGCTTTTCCTCACCTTTTCCTTCAGCAACATCACCTCCCAGCAGCTCCTAAAGAGAATGGGCTCCTCTCAACGTGAACTGGACCCCACAATGGCCCAAAGGTGGAGCCCCAGCAGGTCCTGAGGAGACCCGGCTCCCATTAGCATGGACTCGACACGTGTTGTCCCGAAGCCCGGGCCGTCAGCGTGGACTCAGCCCCGCGTGTTCCAGAAGCAGGTCCCAGGGTGTCCTGAGGAGAGGGGGCTCCCATCAGCTGTCCGCGGGGCCAGGTCCGCTGGCAGAAGGCGCACTCCTGCCGAGAGTCGGGGAGGCGGGCTCTCCTTCCCTCCCAACCAATGGGAACGTGCAGACCAAGACGCCCTCACACTTCAGCGGTGGCCCTGCCCCCTGAGGGCAGTTCTGCTGCATTCATTAAACTGTGGAAATTCAAACTGAAGTAGGGCCAAATATCCCATGGCTTCCCCAAAATAGTTAAGGAGCAATTAACTGGAAACCATATAAAACGTAATGATTATAGACAAACTTTAAAACTTACACCAAACTCACTCAAGTTTATTAACAGACATTTAAATTGCAAAACTATCAAAATTGTAGAGAAACATAGAAGAAAATCTACATGACCTTGGATTTGGTCGGTAGATCATGACCTTTGAGTTTTAACACACACACAAAAAGCAAATCCACAAAAGAAAAAAAGTAATATTGTAGACTTTATAAAATTAAAGATTTCTACTCTGAAAGACCTTATTCAGAAAGTCAAAAGACAAGCCACAAATTGGGAGAAAAATATTTGCAAGCCAAGTATCTGATAAAGGATTTGGATTCAAAAGAGACAAAGACCTCTAAAACAACCCTATTAAAAAAAAAATGGGTAAGGATCTGAACAGACACGTGGCCAAAAAAGATACAGAGAGTAAGAATCATACGAAAATATGCTCACTGTCACATACCATTAGGGAATTACACATTAAAATCATGAGATATCACACCACACCTAAATAAACCATCTTATCGGGATCTGGATGCCAGTTTCTTTTTTAGAATCAGAGCAGGAGAGGCGGTGAGGAAGTAAAGTAAAAAGGGCCATCAGTCTTACAAAACATCTCCTGGAATGGCCAGCCTCAGGGAGGGGATGTGTTCATTTCTTCCTTCCTGCAGCCATTCACAGCTGGATAGCCATTATGTATGATTATAATAACAAAAGCAACGAAAAGCAAAGGCTAAAGTCAAAGAAACAGATCCAACATGGACTCAAAATTGGCTCTTCCCTGTTACAGTATTCCATGTGATACTTTAGGCTGGATACTTGCCACTATGCATTTGTCTAAGCCCACAGACTTGTATGGCCCAAAAGGTCAATCATAATCTATTCAAATCTAGTTATTTTGGATGTAGGAGTCTTGTAGAATGGAATGCAAATTGTGACATAGAATCAAACTGTACGTAGAAATGCATGGAAAAAATTCAATGTAAGAGATGGGGCAAAAGGTGCCCTTCACTGTGGGCGTGGGAAGTTACAGATAAGCAAGAGGAGAGCCTCTGCACTCACAGTCCTGGATCTGAGGTTCTGGGGAGGATGGTGTGCGGAATTGACTGGCTGTTGGGGGGGGGGTGCACAGATCTTTACACTGAGAATGAAACTGTGCACCTCAGATCGGGACTTGAACCCAGCCAAAACCCAGTATGGGACTTGAATCCACAGTCTTTTAAGTAGCATCACTCACCTGGTGTCTGGACTTACTGAGGCTCAGGTTCTTTCTGTCTCAGCACAGAGGAATTCAGCGAGAGGCAGTGATAGGCAAGAAGTAGATTTTTAAATATAGGACGCTTGTGAAGGATAAAAGCGGGCAGGCGAGGGCGCTCTGCCCCAGGGATTAAGTGGTCTACATTTTTAGAACCAAAGGGAAGTGGGGAGGCCACCTTCTTCCTCATTCTCTGACTAGACATCAGGCTTACATCAGTAGCTCCTCCCTTGTGTTTGACCCTTTGAGGTCAAACTAGGACAGTCATGGCACTTATTTAAATCAACAGAAGGGTGGTAACGTATACTAAAATATCTTAAATCATCTCAGGTTTCTGTATAATGAGGGTCTCCTACTTTGGAACGTCATCTTTCCCTTAAATTCCGGTCCTTGTGATCTTGGAGAAGCAGCACTGAGAGGTGGTATGAAGCAAGATCTTAATGCACTGCCCAGGAATTGAACCTGGGGAGCCTAGATGAAAACCAGGAATCCCAGCCACCGCAACCCCTGGCTCTTGCCCCCACTGAAAAATGCATTTCTCACAGAGGCAAGTCTGTAAAAA
Source organism: Mesoplodon mirus (assembly GCF_964341445.2). Classification (NCBI taxonomy): domain Eukaryota; kingdom Metazoa; phylum Chordata; class Mammalia; order Artiodactyla; family Ziphiidae; genus Mesoplodon; species Mesoplodon mirus. The sequence continues at coordinate 115,593,041 of NC_138985.1, read as the reverse complement.
CAGGTACAAAGTTTATTATTAGAGACATAGCACAACAAGAAGTGGGAAAGCACACAGAAAAACTGTTTGTTTAGTTAAGACAGAAGCAAGGCAGAGATGCACACCTGGAGAGAAAGGGTGTGGACACCCTCCCTAACGAGGGGGAGCGCAGTAAAGAGGCGGTTAAGTCATGTATACAGGGCAGTTCTTCCGGGTCTTTGTTTACCTCTGGCCAATTATCTGGTTTCTTTTTTCACCCCTGCCCTGCCCTAGGACCCTCCCCAACATGCGTGTGCACCTTTTTTCCAAGATGGATTACAGCCCAGAGGCCTGTGGGTCGGCCTTAGCATCACATATTATGGGGTGGTGCCCCCTCCTTTTTGACCACCAAGGAGCCTTTCTGCACATGTGCGATGTCTCCCTTGCCCCAAGGATGGGAAATGTATGACCTCTTGATCTTTTAACAGGGTTTAGTCCCACTCTGTCCCTGCCATAAATAAGGCCAATGTCCGGTTATCTACCCTATTCCTGTTGTTGTTTCTTATATCAAAGTGCAAATCTCGAAATTTAGACAGGATTCCGGTCGTAAATATGTAGTCCTGGAGCCGGTTTGTCACTTGCTTCAGGAAATGTACACAGGGAGCTGGTAATGAATGTCTGGCCTGGAGCCCATCTTCTTCTCACCCCAGGAGGTGTGAACAGGAGGCCATTTGTAAATGCCTAGCCTACAGCCCATCTATCTCCTGCCTCATTTGGTCCTAAGGAACATTATCTTGCTGAACTTGACCAACAGGATGCAGGCCTCATTTTTTTCACTCAATGACCTGGGGCAGGTCTCGTGCTTTTATTTATGGCTTTATAGTTAAGCACGCCTGCTTCATTCCACAATGTTCCCATAGATTTCTTGAGCAGTCGTTAACTTACAGTGGTCTCCCACAGTTCCCTAGGTTTCCCTCTCTGTCTGTAATTCCCTAGTGGGGCTTCTACAACTACCTGTATAACTATGCTACTCTATCCCTATCAGGAAGGCCTTGCAAACATCAGAACCTCACACCCCATCTTCCTACCTGTACTATTACCAAAATCTCAGTCTCTCTACGCTGCAGCAAATCAAAATGATGGAGACAGAGTTTGGGGTGAAGAAGAAAAGAGTAGCTTTCTTTCTTTGCCAGGCAAAGGAGGCCACAGCAGGCTCGTGCCCTCAGGACTGTGTCCCCACTGAAGGGTTTAGTGAGTAAAACTTATACTGTTGGCTCAAATCAGGGTTCTTTTTTTGTTTTTGGCCGCGTTGGGTCTTCGTTGCAGTGCGCGGGCTTTCTGTAGTTGCAGCGAGCAGGGGCTGCTCTTTGTTGCGGTGCACAGGCTTCTCATTGCGGTGGCTTCTCTTGTTGTAGAGCATGGACTCTACGCATGCAGGTTTCAGTAGTTGTGGCACGTGGGCTCAGTAGTTGTGGCCTGCGAGCTCTAGAGCGCAGGCTCAGTAGTTATGGTTCATGGGCTTAGCTGCTCCGCGGCATGTGGGATCTTCCCAGACCAGGGCTCAAACCCGTGTCCCCTGCATTGACAGGCAGATTCTCACCCACTGGGCCACCAGGGAAGCCCCTAAAACAGGGTTCTTGATAAGGATCAGGGCAGGTGCTGGGTCTGCATTCTTCTCTGCTCATGGAACATTTTAAAACCATCAAGGTTGGTGTGAGGAGGTCCAGAGATGGGCTCTGGTGATCTCCGGGGTTATCGTACCATGACCTTCTCTCTGGAATGAAGAATGCTTACAAAGAAAAGGAGCGTTAGGGATGCGCATGCTGAATCCCTAACCCCCAGGACCTCAGGATGTGACTGTATTTGGAGAGGTTTTTAAAGAGGTGATCAAGGTAACATGAGGTCACAAGGCTGGACCCTAAAGCAACAGGACTGATGTCCTACAAGAAGAGATTGGGACACATTTAGGCACAGGGGAGACGATGTGAGGACTTGGGGAGAAGATGGCTGTCTAAGCACCAAGGAGAGAGGCCTCAGGAGAAATGTTAAACTAAGGTTCCTTTGTTCAGCTCACAGGGAGACAATCTGACCCTGCCCACCTGTGAATGGCTGCAGGAAGGAAGAAATGAACACATCCCCTCCCTGAGGCTGGCCATTCCAGGAGAAGTTTTGCAAGACCCATGGTCCTTTTTACTTTACTTCCTCACCGCCTCTCCTGCTCTGATTCTATAAAAGAAACTGGCATCCAGACCCAAATACGACGGGTTTTGGGGACCCTACTCTGCCATCTTCTGGGTCTGCTGGCTTTCTGAATAAAGGCATATTCCTTGCCTGAACACCTTGTTTCCCAATTTATTGGCCTGTCGTGTGGCGAGCAGAGCAAGCTCGGACTCAGTAACAGAAGTCTCCGTGGCTCTAGGCTTCCCCCTCAAATGTAAGTGCGAACCCTGGGTTTTCACTATCAGTCATTTTTAACTTCCCAGGACTGTTCACTAACCCAAGTTCCTGTGAAGCTTGATCGGAAAGTCCAAACCATGATGAAACACAAGCGCTCTTTCCCCTGCAGTGCTGCAGCCACCTGGCTGTGGCCATGGGGGAGCGAGTGGTGCCTCGTCGGCATCCCTGCTGTGCCCACCTGCAGCCTTCTTTCCACAGCAGTCTCATGCCACCTGTTGGAGGTTCGTATTAGTTTCTTATTGCTATTGTCACAAATCACCACAAACATAGCAGTTTAAAACAACACACATTTATTATCTTACACTTCTGGAAGTTAGAAGGAAGAATATGGGTCTTATGTTCCCAGCAGGGCCACATGGGGAAACACTAGGATCAGTCAGGAAGCAGAAGGGGTTGGGCAGACACGCACAGGAGCCTTTGCTGGGGTTCCCATGGCAAAGAATGGGTGAAGCAAGGGAGCAGCCGTAGGATCTGCTAGTTGGAGTCATTTCAGCAGGCTCTGGGGTGCAGAGGCTGCCCTGGGCTGCCTGAGACCTGGCCCTGGGTGGTCAACAGGGGTCTGACTGGAGTGTAAGTGTGGCCTTGGATGCCGGGTTTGCATGTGAAATGCACACTGCTGGCAAGCTCTTCACCAGCTAGCCCTGGTAGGAGCAGTCCCTTTAGTGTCAGGAAGGCTTCAGCATAACAATAAAAAGATACACTGAATACAGTAGGAGGAGAGGAACTGAAACATGCATTCTCAATCCACCCTCTTTAGCCAGAAACTCTTTAATTACGTTTTAAGGTCTTAAATCCTTTTGAGAAACTGATAGAGATAAATGTCTAGACTCGAACTTTTTCCATACAATTTTTGGGACCTTGTGGACCTGCTAAGGTCCTCCCAGGGAGTCCTTTGGAAAGTATGCACCTGTGTATATAGACTTAGTCTACTCCTACATTTCATTTCATTTTCATGGTCTTACTGGATACTGTTAGGTCAACTGGTTCCTAGATGTTAAGACATCTGAAATATAAAAAAAAATGAAGGCTGAGGAGGTTTGGGTGGGTTCCTGCATTGGCCACATTGCATGAATGCGGTGCTATCACATGAGTGATCCCTTTAGTTTATCACTCACAGATGTGGTCCCTTTGCTCTGATTGTTCAGACAACAGAAATAACTGATTGGAAGCTGGCAGTCCAGTTCTGCCCATTCAGCCACTGAGTCATAGTGTGGGGCTATAATAGTAAAAGCAAATCAACTGCATTGTAGCTCAGCCATCTGCTAAAACAAAAGGACATTGGCATGGGCTTGAAGCCACCACTGCCTAAAAGACTCTGGCTATCAGGAAACTCACTTCCATTACTAGACAGTAGGAATTGGCCACCAGGAGATGCTTGACCTAATGTAGAAGAGACTCAAATAGGTCTTCTCTTGTTACGGGTAAAGCATTGGCCCTTCTAGCTTGATTCAGGGATTAGGCTGTGCTATGGTCTAAATGTCTGAATCCTTTCAAAATTCCTATGTTGAAATCCTAACCCCCAAGGTGATGGTATTAGGAAGTGGGGACTTTGGAGGGGACTGGGTCATGAGGGTAGAGCCCCAATGAAAGGGATTAGTGCCCTTATGAAAGAAACCCCAGAGAGACCCCTATCTCCTACCACGTGAGGACACAGTGAGAAGGCACCAGCTACAAACCAGGAAGAGGGCCTCACGGGAACATACTGGTATCTTGATCTTGGACTTCTAGCCCCTGGAACTGTGAGGATAGATTTCTGTTGTTTATAAGCACCCAGTCAATGGTATTTTGTTATAGCATCTCAGACTAAGACGGGCTGTTGTGTGGGAAACATTCAGGCTGTAAATGAACGGACAGTTCTGAAACATGAAATTTGACTAAAGGCAGTTTCTAAATCTTAGGATAGAATCTGAAATCTCTGGAAATAGAAAGGGCACTTGTTTCTTTATGGTTTACCTTCCTGGAATATCTTTGGGTGATTAAAAAGTCCCTGAAGGTTGAAGCTTTTTAGTATAAAAGTGAAACTTCACAAAACTATAGCTTGACACACTCAATTTGTGGTGGACAGTCATGTCAGGTTGAGATAAGAAAAGCACGGCCGTTTAGCTGGGAGAGGAGAGTCAGGGCGGCCCTTTGAGGATACTTTCCCTTTGTCAGAGTCAGGGCTGGGGCTGTGTGGAAAATTACAAAAAAGAGCAGTTTCTTTCCCAAAAGGGAGACTCCAATCATAGTATAACACAAATACTATATGTCCTGAAGGGCAATGTTTATTTTTATTTTGAAGATCAAGGTGAACCATTCGTAAAAGTAGTAGTGAAAATACAAACTTAAAATAAAAACAGAAGCAAAAAAGGGCTCTTAATTTTGGTTCACAATTATGAAACATATCTTCTTTTCATAACCAGATCCCCATTTTGCATGTGTTTTTGTTGTTGTTGTTCCACCCCCACCCTGTCTGCCCCCTCTCAACCCAGAAAACATCTTCACGGAGATCTTCAGACTCACAGCCTGCCCCAAGGGGGAGCTGAGACCCAGACCAGCCCCAGGCCCAGGGCTCCTCACAGCTGCTATTTGTGCCCCTTCCATCCTGCCTACACTCAGTTTCCCCTTTGAGGGATTTAATAATGGTTGTCATTTACTGAGGGCTTCCTGTGGGTCAGGCTGCTTTCTGAGTACCTTAAATGTATTTTCTCATTTAATCTTCAAAATGATTTTGAGATAGGTCCTATTATCTCCATTTTACTGATAAGAAAACTGAGGCCCAACTGGAAGTGGCAGAGCCATTATTCAAACCCAGATTATTTAACTATGGAGGCCACATTCTTAGTCTATGAACTATGCTGTCTCTAGATAGTTGACCTATTTATGAATTAGATCATTTAGAAGTTTGGAGACCCTTCAAATGGAACGATAAATTTTAAAATCTTAGATAAAATAATATATCAATTGTAATATGTAATGTTGCCAGTGAAGATCTACTCTGAATTAGAATTCAGCTATTTCATAAATTGTACAATGAGTTTTAGGAGCTAGGGGATCCAGGGACCAACCCCATTCTTATTCTCCCTTCAATCTGGTAGTGAGGTGGTAACAAATTCTGCCATGTACTGTCTGGAGAGTGCCCGTATGGGGGCAACAGTGAATAAACATTAGCACAGCCCTGCCACAAAGCCAGCTCCTCCTCCGGTAAAATGCCATTCATTCAATGTTTACAGATTATTTTCACAGAATAGTAAAAGTGTGACTTTGTTCATTAAAAAAAAAAAAACTAGTACTTGGAAACTACTAAATTACTAATATGTTTTTTAAATTCTCAGGGTCAGTCTTAGAGCTGATAGATCATTATTGAATATATTCAGATCTAATTAGGAAACAATTATGATTTATAGTCCACTTACTTTCAGAAAGAATTTGTGTCAACTAACAGTATTAAAACCACACAAAATAGTCCAGGTCAGAGGAAAACATAATAAGAATCACCAGCCACAAGAAGCAGAGAAGTATCCAGACCTGGCATTTACAGGAGTTAACTGAGCTTCCTGCCAGCAGGACCAGGAGGTGTTGAATCTGTGGATTGTCTGTATCTCAAATGCTCCTAACAGCCCCTGGGGGGTCATGGGTCAGGCAGCGCTCACAGTCTGTGCCGCACCGGGTCCCTTCCCCACCAGCCCCACCCTGACTTCTCGCCGCTTCTCGGAACCCCCGTTCTGTCCTCATCTTCCCCATGAAACTAGAGCTTTGCATCTTCCAGTGATTTATAATCACTGGCTGCATTGCATTTGTTAGTCAGGGGCTAGGAGCGCCCTTAGCATCTCGGGGCTGGCGTCCTGGACATGGGGGCTGCCAAGCAAGCCCATCCTGCAGCTGCTACAATGAAGGCCTGATCCAGTCGCTGCTGTTGAGACAGCTTGAGGCAGATAAGCCAAAACCTTGGGTTTCAGTTCAGAGTTGCTCACAGCCCTTCAGCTATGACAAACAGCATGTGAGCACACCCTCCAAAGATACCTGCTGGTCCGATGTCTCCCTAGGAGCCGTCTGAGAGGCAGCTATTATGTCAAATGTATGGAGTCAGGATAGAGTAGGATGGGGGTCAGAACTCCTGAGATGGAAACAAATCAGGAGACTGCCTAAAATTTAATAGTGGGCCAAGAACTATTTGTGGAAAAAATACATTAATCTAAAACATTCCCTATTTGTGCAAACGAAGACCCTAAATCTCAGATTAAGTACTTGCCTAAAGTTGTACTGGAAGTTGGTGACGGAGCTGTACTGAGATCCGAGGGGCCTCAACCATGGTTCCCCAGAGTGGCTTTACTGGAGCTGAAATCACCCACGTAGGTGACTCTTCACGTGGCAGGTCTGAGCACAAAGGCGATGTCGGCCTCAGAGAAACCTGCCAGATTGTTGTGACCAGCCTTTGTGACATGGATGGAGTCCTCAGCCATGTTCCATTTCAGAGTCTGTGTCAAGGTGAGAGGCCGCCCCTGGGGGGTGGGAAACCCACATGTCAGCAGAGGGAGGAGGGAAATGGAAGAAGCAGAGGGACGAGGGTTGGTGCCCCCTTCACTCCTGCCCCCAGGAGATACTTAGTGTTCAGCCGGACAACATCCCCAAATGCCCCCAGAGCCTACACAGAACTCACACCTCAGGTTTAAGCTGGGCTTCAAAGATGCAGCCTGAGCACTGGGCAGCTCAGGGTAGGAGGACAGGGTATAAAATGTAACAAAAACACAGGATCAACAGATGTGTGTTCATGGACCATTAAGTTCCTTCAGATATATTCTGGAAAGATAAAAAAATTACTGCTAAAATACTGATACATTTATTTAAAAAGAAAGCCACACATATCACAGAGGAACACTTGTTTAATTAACAAATATTTATTGTGTCCACTTTGTACAAACAGTGTGGGAAATGATGAATCAACGAACAGTAGGAAGGAATTCCTAACAAGAAGAAATAATACAGACTCAGGGAGCTGCATGCGAGGGGTGGCCATGTGCACAGATGCCAGTTCAGAGGCCCTTCTGAGAAGGTAGCATTTGAGCCAAGACCCAGTGAAGGGGGAGCAAGGCGCGTGGATGGCTATCTGGGGGAAGAGCAACAGAGCAAGTATACTTTTTATTAACTTTAAAGATAAAACATAAGTTTTAAGATGTTTTGACTTAGGTACCACTTCAGGACCTTTGGTTCTTCCCTCCAGCTTCTTGGGTTACATGCTTACTCTTCCTCTCTCTTAAATGTTCTAAGAAAAATGTCTTATTTAGGTGTTGACTTCTCTTATTAAAAGGCAAATAGGGCTTCCCTGGTGGCACAGTGGTTGAGAGTCTGCCTGCCGATGCAGGGGACATGGGTTCGTGCCCCGGTCCGGGAAGATCCCACGTGCCGCGGAGCGGCTAGGCCCGTGAGCCATGGCCGCTGAGCCTGCACGTCCGGAGCCTGTGCTCCGCAATGGGAGAGGCGACAACAGTGAGAGGCCCGCGTACCACAAAAAAAAAAAAAGGCAAACAAATCAGCCCTACTTGGTGATAGAGTCTTCAGAGAAGGGACAAAACGCAGTTAACTTTCATGGTTAAGGAAAGCTGGCCCGGAACGGCAGGACACAGAGTGCCTCCTTGTCCCCCTCAGCAGGAGTAGGAGGCCTTGAAGAAGAGTCTTCCCTGGGGAGGGTCCTGCAGTGTCTTCACTCGGAGTGCTGCCTCCTCCATTGACTTTTCTCCCTCAAGCCACCCTGTCTCCAGCACCTCTCACCCAAATATGCCAGCCTGTCTTAATCCTTCCTTGTTTGAACTTCCAGATCTGACAGGTTTAGCATTTAAGAACTCCATAATTAGTTCACGTAATAAAAGACTTTGCATTCCCAAGTAGACAGAAGCCTCCTTCAATGTGAGGAGACAATTCCATCTGTTTACTACTTATACACAACGCTTTTTGATTGTCCAGAAAGGGAGAGGGAAGTGTAGGCTGTGATAACCACACAGGAAGAATACCATGAACAGGCCTAATCTGGGGCTGGGGAGAAAGCGGTGGTGAGAGGACGGGTGGAGACAGGAAAGCTCTTCAGCATTAGTGTAGGGGCGGGGGTTAGAGGAGATGGGCTACTGGGGCTCAGATCTGACCTGCGGGACATCCTGATGCCACCGGCACACCACCTTCACCTTCCGGTTAGAACTAGAGGCAAGAAATGCAAGCTGTACAGCACGGGTTAGTGAGGAGCAGCTTTGGAGACTCCACTTCTTTGGTAAATAGCTTCAAATAAAATAAATTTGGGGCTGCCAGAGGGAGGAAATGAAAGGTCATCTTATGATTGAAGAGGTACATGTTGTGCAATCTTTTTCTGGCATAAATACAGCTGAAATAGATCATTTTGTAAAGGAAAGTTGCTGATCTACACTTGTTGGCCTGTCCCAGATGAACAGACTCAGAGAGACAAGGAATGAAAACCAATGAAATGTGTGCTGATTACAACCAGAAGAAGACAGAGTGACCTCTTCAGGCTCTGGGTTTTAGTCTTTTATTGCATATAGGATAATAAAATTCAGATATAAGATCCTTCCAGCTCCAAAATCTTCTGATCCTGGTCTTATATTAGATTCCATGTCTAAGATGTATTTTTCTTAATGTGTAGTAAACTCCTTAGGAGTAGACACTTCTGTTGTACTGGATGTGTAGCAGACAATGGTGGATGAATATTCCACATTTAGGAAATGTCATCAGGCTGAAGAGTCTTTGACTTTGAGGTCAAACTAATCTTTTCCAAAAGCGTGGAGAAAAAGAGACTAACCTGTTTAACTTTCTCTTAATATCACATTGAGTTTAATAGTGACAAAATATACCAAAACAAGTCAGACAAGTATTGAGCAGAGCTTCAGTAAGATAGCTTTTTGGGGGTTTTCTTTTTGTTTTGTTTTTAAGATAGTTTTTTTTTTTGGAGGACAAACCATTTTTGAGGTAATTATCTTTTGCCCCAATTTATTAAGAAGTTGTAAGCTTCCTCATTGTACTGTCTCATACCGTTTGGTATATACCTTCCTCCTTAGCTGACATGAGCAAGGGAAAGCAGCTTTCTGATGGGCTATGCACCTGTTGTACCTACAGGTGTAGCAAGTGATTCTATTCCTGCAGCTTGAGAAGTGATGCATTTCTTCTGTGTTTTCTTAGAGGAGCAAACACATCTCTAGGAGAGAGCTGGGGAGAAGACGCTTGGCATCTTCTCAGCTGCCTCAGAGTAAGATACAAAGAAACCTCGCCCATCAGCTACACTCTGGGCTTTGTATGACTCAGATCCCACGAGACCAATTATAGTGGCAGAATTTCACCATAGTCCACATTGCAGTTCCTAACAAAGTAGAGCAAGAGGTGTATACCAGAGGTCCAGAAATGGGCCTGCTCATCAGAATTACATTGGAAGCCGAATCAGAATCTCTGGGTTGAGCATAGAAATCTGTATCTTAACAGACTTCAGAGGTGATTCTCATGGACTCAATCAGACACAGGTTTATGCATCAAGATTTGGGACTATTGACAGATATTGTGCAATATCCAAGACAGATCTTACTTATTGAACTAAATTTGGAAGAAAACAACCCAGGCAAAAGTTAAGGCAGCATTCCGTTAGTAATCCTATAGACTGAATAAAGAGTAAAGAAATGAGGGGAAAAAAGGTATGCCTTTTTAGCCAATATTTTCCAGCAGTCTGATTCAAGCCATCTTTTGCATTTTGAAGGATGCTTTCTGCCTGTATGAATCACATGATTCACTGAAGTGGTGGCAGTTCTCATATATTTCCTGTTTATAAAAATTTATTAAATAATCTATGATAAATGAAGAAACATTCTCTGAATGATTTTTTTTAAAGCCTGACACTAACCTGTTACTGCTATACCCAGAGACTGAAGACAGAAATAGTTGTACTCAGAATCATTTTGAAGAGCTAAGGCCAACCAAAAACTTCCTTCCCTTGGGAAGCTCTTCAAAATTGATTTACATTCTTGCCTAAAGTTACTTTTAATTTTCCACTGAACCAGGACCCACTTAAGAATCTTTTTTTTTTAATTTTTCAATTTTATTTAATTTATTTTTTTATACAGCAGGTTCTTATTAGTCATCAATTTTATACACATCAGTGTATACATGTTAATCCCAATCGCCCAATTCATCACACCACCACCACCACCCCACCACCGCTTTCCCCCCTTGGTGTCCATACGTTTGTTCTCTACATCTGTGTCTCAACTTCTGCCCTGCAAACTGGTTCATCTGTACCATTTTTCTAGGTTCCACATACATGCGTTAATATACAATATTTGTTTTTCTCTTCCTGACTTACTTCACTCTGTATGACAGTCTCTAGATCCATCCATGTCTCAACAAATGACTCAATTTCGTTCCTTTTTATGGCTGAGTAATATTCCATTGTATATATGTACCACACCTTCTTTATCCACTCGTATGTCAATGGGCATTTAGGTTGCTTCCATGACCTGGATATTAGAACCAAAATATACATAAATTCATTTCTGGTCACCGTCTCTAAAGTTGAGCTGGTCATGAGTTCTTTTCCTAAAACAAGACTTGTTGACTCTATGCCATTGCTCAAAATCCTGTGATGAATTCAGAGAGAGTGAGCCTGTGGGTTAGGAAGTGGGCAGAGCAGCCTTGAGTGGGTAGCACAGCAAAGGGTCTGTTTTCCCAGCTCCAGCAGAAGTGGACACATGGGGCCTGCTGCTTTTGGAAGATCCTCTTAGAAGTAGGGAAGAAAAATCCTTTAGGCTATGATCTCCTGAAAGATGAGCAGCTTCCTCACAGAATAAAGTACGACTTTCCCGGTGGTCTGTGATGAGACCATTTCTAAGATACTAACATTTATCTACAGGAAAAGCCCAAGTCTGGTCCCAGCACAAGAAGCTTGTTTACAGAGGTGTGGGCAAGGCCAAAGAAATGATAAAAGCCTGTGAAACATACACAGGCTAGCAACAAAGTAAAGCCTTTAATACCCACAGGCTATAAGGGGCCCACCAGCGCCAAGCTATAATGGAAGAGGGAGTGTTAGGTAAGCACTCACTGGGACTAGGCTTCTCAACTGGGATGATTTTGCCCCATTTTGTAAATGAAAATCAAAAGGAAGCCAGGGTAGCAATACTTATATCAGACAAAATAGACTTTAAAACAAAACCAAAATAAATAAATAAAAATAAATCTAAAAAAAATCAATAAATGGTTTGGGAAATTTGTAGAGTTATATGCAAAAGAATGAAACTGGATCACTTTCTTACACTATTTACAAAAATAAACTTAAAATGGACTAAAGACTAGAATGTAAGACCTGAAACCATGAAATTTCTAGAAAGAAACATAGGCAGAACACGCTTTAACATCGGTCTTAGCAATATTTTTTTTGGATCTGTCTCTGCAGGCAAGGGAAACAAAAGTAAAAATAAATAAATAGGACTATCTCAAACGAAAAACCTTTGCACAGTGAAGAAAATGATCAACCAAATAAAAAGGAATCCTACTGAAGGGGAGAAGGTATTTGCAAATGATATATCTGTTAAGGAGTCAATATCCAAAATATACCAAGGACTCATACAATTCAACATCAAAAAAACAAAAAACCCGATTAAAAATGGGCAGAGGAGCTGAATACATATTTTCTGAAATAGGACATACAGATGACCAACAGGCACATGAAAAGACGCTCAACATCACTAATCATCAAGGAAATACAAATCAAAACCACAATGAGATACCATGTCACACCTATCAGAATGGCTATCATCAAAATGACAATAAATAACAAGTATTGGTGTGGATGTGGAGAACTCTTGTGCATTGTTGGTGGGAATGTAGACTGATGCATTCACTATGGAACACAGATAGAGATTCCTCAAAAAATTGAAAATACAACTGCCATATGATCCATCAATTTCACTTCTGAGTATTTACCACAAGAAAACAAAAAGCCTAATTTGAAAAGATATATGCACAATCAATATTCATTGCAGCATTATTTACAATAGTCAAGGTGTGGAAGCAACCTAAGTGTCCTTCAATGGATGAATAAATAAAGAAGATGTAGTACACACATACACACAAACACACACATACACAGGAATATTATTCAGCCATAAAAAATGTAATCTTGATAGGAACCAAGATGGCAGAGTAGAAGGATGTGCTCTCACTCCCTCTTGCAAGAACACCAGAATCACAACTAGCTGCTGGACAATCATCGACAGGAAGACACTGGAACTCACCAAAAGAGATACCCCACATCCAAAGACAAAGGTGAAGCCACAATGAGGCAGTACGAGGGGCACAATCACAGTAAAATCAAATCCCATAACTTCTGGGTGGGTGACTCACAGACTGGAGAACACTTAGACCACAGAAGTCAACCCACTGGAGTGAAGGTTCTGAGCCCCACATCAGGCTTCCCAACCTGGGGGTCTGGCAACGGGAGGAGGAACTCCTAGAGAAACAGACTTTGAAGCCTAGTGGGAATTGATTGCAGGACTTCGACAGGACTGGGGGAAACAGAGACTCCACTCCTGGAGGGCACACACAAAGTGGTGTGCGCATCAGGACCCAGGGAAAGGATCAGTGACCCCAGAGGAGACTGAACCAGACCTACATGCTAGTGTTGGAGGGTCTCCTGCAGAGGCAGGGGTTGGCAGTGGCTCACTGTGGGGACAAGGACACTGGCAGCAGAAGTTCTTGGAAGTACTCCTTGGCGTGAACCCTCCCAGAGTCTGTCACTAGCCCCACCAAAGAGCCAGGTAGGATCCAGTGTTAGGTTGCCTTAGGCCAAACAACCAACAGGGAGGGAACCCAGGCCCACCCATCAACAGTCAAGCAGATTAAAGTCTTACTGAGCTCTGCCCACCAGAGCAATAGTCAGCTCTACCCACCACCAGTCCCCCCCATCAGAAAACTTACACAAGCCTCTTGGATAGCCTCATCCACCAGAGGGCAGACAGCAGAAGCAAGAAGAACTACAATCCTGCAGCCTGTGGAACAAAAACCACATTCACAGAAAGATAGAAAAGATGAAAAGCCAGAGGACTATGTACCACATGAAGGAACAAGATAAAACCCCAGGAGAACAACTAAATGAAGTGGAGATGGGCAACCTTCCAGGAAAAGAATTCAGAATAATGATAGTGAAGATGATCCAGGACCTCGGGAAAAGAATGGAGGCAAAGATCGAGAAGATGCAAGAAATGTTTAACAAAGACCTAGATGAATTAAAGAACAAACAAACAGAGATGAACAATACAATAACTGAAAGGAAAACAACACTAGAAGGAATCAGTGGCAGAATAACTGAGGCAGAAGAACGGATAAGTGACCTGGGAGACAGAATGGTGGAATTCACTACTGTGAAACAGAATAAAGAAAAAAGAATGAAAAGAAATGAAGACACCTAAGAGACATCTGGGACAACATTAAACACAACAACATTCACATTATAGGGGTCCCAGAAGGAGAAGAGAGAGAGAAAGGACCAGAGAAAATATTTGAAGAGATTATAGTTGAAAACTTTCCTAACATGGGAAAGGAAATAGCCACGCAAGTCAAGGAAGCGCAGTGAGTCCCACACAGGATAAACCCAAGGAGAAACATGCCGAGACCCATAGTAATCAAAGTGGCAAAAATTAAAGACAAAGAAAACTTACTGAAAGCAGCAAGGGAAAAACGACAAATAACATACAAGGGAACTCCCATAAGGTTAACAGCTGATTTCTCAGCAGAAACTCTACAAGACAGAAGCGAGTGGCATGATATATTTAAAGCGATGAAAGGGAAGAACCTACAACCGAGATTACTCTACCCGGCAAGGATCTCATTCAGATTCGAAGGAGAAATCAAAAACTTTACAGATAGGCAAAAGCTAAGGGAATTCAGCACCACGAAACCAGCTCTACAGCAAATGCTAAAGGAAATTCTCTAAGTGGGAAACACAAGAGAAGAAAAGGACCTACAAAAGCAAACCCAAAACAATTAAGAAAATGGTCATAGGAACATACATGTCGATAATTACCTTAAACATGAATGGATTAAATGCTTCAACCAAAAGACACAGGCTTGCTGAATGGATACAAAAACAAGACCCATATATATGCTGTCTACAAGAGACCCACTTCACAGCTAGGGACACATACAGACTGAAAGTAAGGGGATGGAAAAAGATATTCCATGCAAATGGAAATCAAAAGAAAGCTGGAGTAGCCATACTCATATCAGATAAAATAGACTTTAAAATAAAGAATGTTACAAGAGACAAGGAAGGACACTACATAATGATCAAGGGATCAATCCAAGAAGAAGATATAACAATTATAAATATATATGCAGCCAACATAGGAGCACCTCAATACATAAGGCAATTGCTAACAGCTCTAAAAGAGGAAATCAACAGTAATGCAATAATAGTAGGGAACTTTAACACCTCACTTACACCAGTGGACAGATCATCCAAACAGAAAATTAATAAGGAAACACAAGCTTTAAATGACACAATAGACCACATAGATTTAATTGATATTTATAGGATATACCATCCAAAAACAGCAGATTACACTTTCTTCTCAATTCTCCAGGATAGAGCACATCTTGGGTCACAAACCAAGCCTCAGTGAATTTAAGAAAATTGAAATCATATCAAGCATCATTTCTGACCACAACACTATGAGATTAGAAATGAATTACAGGGAAAAAAACGTAAAAAACACTAACATATGGAGGTTAAACAATACGTTTCTAAATAACCAAGAGATCACTGAAGACATCAAAGAGGAAATCAAAAAATACCTAGAGACAAATGACAATGAAAACACGACGATCCAAAACCTATGGGAAGCGGCAAAAGCAGTTCTAAGAGGGAAGTTTACAGCTATACAATCCTACCTCAAGAAACAAGAAAAATCTCAAATAAACAATCTAACCTTACACCTTAAGGAACTAGAGAAAGAAGAACAAACAAAACCCAAAGTTAGCAGAAAGAAAGAAATCATAAAGATAAGAGCAGAAATAAATGAAATAGAATCAAAGAAAACAATAGTAAAGATCAATAAAACTAAAAGCTGGTTCTTTGAGAAGATAAACAAAATTGATAAACCATTAGCCAGACTCATCAAGAAAAAGAGGGAGAGGACTCAAATCAATAAAATTAGAAACAAAAAAGGAGAAGTTACAACAGACACTGCAGAAATGCAAAGCATCCTAAGAGACTACTACAAGCAACTCTATGCCAATAAAATGGACAACCTGGAAGAAATGGACAAATTATTAGAAAGGTATAACCTTCCAAGACTGAACCAGGAAGAAATAGAAAATATGAACAGACCAATCACAAGTAATGAAATTGAAACTGTGATTAAAAATCTTCCAACAAACAAAATTCCAGGACCAGATGACTTCACAGGTGAATTCTATCAAACATTTAGAGAAGAGCTAACACCCATCCTTCTCAAACTCTTCCAAAAAACCGCAGAGGAAGGAACACTCCCAAACTCATTCTATGAGGCCACCATCACCCTGATATCAAAACCAAAGATACTACAAAAAAAGAAAATTACAGACCAATATCACTGATGAATATAGATGCAAAAATCCTCAACAAAATACTAGCAAACGGAATCCAACAACACATTAAAAGGATCATACACTATGATCAAGCGTGATTTATCCCAGGGATGCAAGGATTCTTCAATATATGCAAATCAATCAATGTGATACACCATATTAACAAATTGAAGAAGAAAAACCATATGATCATCTCAATACATGCAGAAAAAGCTTTTGACAAAATTCAACACCAATTTATGATAAAAACTCTCCAGAAAGTGGGCATAGTGGGAACCTACCTCAACATAATAAAGGCCATATATGACAAACGCACAGCAAACATCTTTCTCAATGGTGAAAAACTGAAAGCATTTCCTCTAAGTTCAGGAACAAGATGAGGATGTCCACTCTCACTGCTATTATTCAACATAGTTTTGGAAGTCCTAGCCACGGCAATCAGAGAAGAAAAAGAAATAAAAGGAATTCAAATTGGAAAAGAAGAAGCAAAACTGTCACTGTTTGCAGATGACATGATACTATACATAGAGAATCCTAAAAATGCCACTAGAAAACTACTAGAGCTAATCAATGAATTTGTTAAAGTTGCAGGATACAAAATTAATGCACAGAAATCTCTTGCATTCCTATACACTAATGATGAAAACTCTGAAAGAGAAATTAAAGAAACACTCGCATTTACCATTGCAACAACAACAAAAAAAATACCTAGGAATAAACCTACCTAAGGAGACAAAAGACCTGAATGCAGAAAGCTATAAGACACTGATGAAAGAAATTAAAGATGATACAAACAGTTGGAGAGATATACCATGTTCTTGGATTGGAAGAATCAATATTGTGAAAATGACTATGCTGCCCAAAGAAATCTACAGATTCAATGCAATCCCTATCAAATTACCAATGGCGTTTTTTATAGAACTAGAACAAAAAATCTTAAAATTTGTATGGAGACACAAAAGACCCCAAATAGCCAAAGCAGTCTTGAGGGAAAAAAACGGAGTGGGAGGAATCAGACTCCCTGACTTCAGACTATACTAAAAAGCTACAGTAATCAAGACAATATGGTACTGGCACAAAAAGAGAAACATAGATCAACGGAACAAGATAGAAAGCCCAGAGATACACCCACAACCCTATGGTCAACTAATCTATGACAAAGGAGGCAAGGATATACCATGGAGAAAAGACAGTGTCTTCAATAAGTGGTGCTGGGAAAACTGGACAGCTACATGTAAAAGAAGGAAATTAGAACACTCCCTAACACCATACACAAAAATAAACTCAAAATGGATTCAAGACCTAAATGTAAGACCGGACACTATAAAACTCTTCGAGGAAAACATAGGCAGAACACTCTTTGACATAAATCACAGCAAGATCTTTTTTGATCCACTTCCTAGAGTAATGGGAATAAAAATAAAAATAAACAAATGGGACCTAATGAAACGTAAAAGCTTTTGCACAGCAAAGGAAACCATAAACAAGACAGCCCTCAGAATGGGAGAAAGTATTTGCAAACAAATCAGTGGACAAAGGATTAATCTCCAAAATATATAAACAGCTCATGCAGCTCAATATTAAAGAAGCAAACAACCCAATCCAAAAAATGGGCAGAAGACCTAAATAGACATTTCTTCAAAGAAGACATACAGATGGCCAAGAAGCACATGAAAAGCTGCTCAGCATCACTAATTATTAGAGAAATGCAAATCAAAACTACAATGAGGTATCACCTCACAGCAGTTAGAATGGGTATCATCAGAAAATCTACAAACAACAAATGCTGGAGAGGGTGTGGAGAAAAGGGAACCCTCTTGCACTGTCAGTGGGAATGTAAATTGATAGAGCCACTATGGAGAACAGTATGGAGGTTCCTTAAAAAACTAAAAATAGAATTACCATATGATCCAGCAATCCCACTACTGGGCATATACCCAGAGAAAACCATAATTCAAAAAGACACATGCACCCCAATGTTCATTGCAGCACTATTTACAATAGCCAGGTTATGGAAGCAACCTAAATGCCCATCGACAGGTGAGTGGATAAAGAAGATGTGGTACGTATATACAATGGAATATTACTCAGCCATAAAAAGGAACGAAATTGAGTCATTTGTTGAGACGTGGATGGATCTAGAGACTGTCATACAGAGTGAAGTAAGTCAGAAAGAGAAAAACAAATATCGTATATTAACGCATGTATGTGGAACCTAGAAAAATGGTACAGATGACTGGTTTGCAGGGCAGAAGTTGAGACACAGATGTAGAGAACAAATGTATGGACACCAAGGGGGGAAACCGCGGCGGGGGGGTGGAGATGGTGGTATGCTGAATTGGGCGATTGGGATTGACATGTATACACTGATGTGTATAAAATTGATGACTAATAAGAACCTGCTGTATAAAAAATAAATAAAATAAAATTTTTAAATTTTAAAAAGTTGGAATCTTGCTGTTTGAGACAACATGAATGGATCAAGAGGTATTATGCTAAGTGAAATAACTCAGAGAAAGACAAATACCATATGATCTCATTCATATGTGGAATCTAAAAACCAAACAAACAAAATATAATGAAAACAGACTCTTAGATACAGAGAACACTCTCAGATACAGGTAACCCCTCTGGTACCAGAAGGGAGGAAGGTGGGGGATGTGAAATACATGAAGGGGATTAAGAGGTATGAAACTCCACTTTTAAAATAAACAAGCCACGGGGATATAATATACTGCATGAGGGGGCTTCCCTGGTGGCGCAGTGGTTGGGAGTCTGCCTGCCGATGCAGGGGACACGGGTTCGTGCCCTGGTCTGGAAGGATCCCACATGCCGCGGAGCGGCTGGGCGCGTGAGCCATTGCCTCTGGGCCTGCGCGTCCGGAGCCTGTGCTCCTCAACGGGAGAGGCCCGCGTACCGCAAAAAAAAAAAAAAAAAAAAAAAAAATATATATATATATACTGCATGAGGAATATAGTCAATAACATTGTAATAACTTTGTATGGGCACCAATTGTTACTAGACGTAAAGTGGTGATCAGTTTATAATGAATGCGTATGTCAAATCACTACGTGCACCTGAAATTAATGTAATATTGTACATCAACTATATTTCAACAAAAACCCCACAAATTCTAAACATAAGTTCCAAGCCGACACTGCGGATCCCAGCAGGCCCCACTTGTCCCCGCTCTGGGTGCTCTGTGGCTGGGCACTAGCAGGATTGCCCCAGATGTGGAGTTGCGTCACCCAACGAAGAAAGCCCTACCAGGGAATTTCCACCGCACTCCACCCTAAGACAAGCACCGCCTGATGTGAGGGGAAAAAACCCTAGTTCTTTCACCCAAAGGCAGGACCAACTCTGACCCCAACTGACCCTGTCACATTCTGGGCAGGAGTGTGACGAGTTCCCAACCCACAGCCTCTGTTTCTCTTTTCATTCCGGAGAGGATGGGCCCAGAGGCTTAAGACAGCTCTCTGCTAGTGTATTTAAATAAATTTCCAACTACAAATTCCTATTACTTCTGAATTCTCAGACATACATCTATGAGTAAAACGTACTTTAAAAAATATACATCTCTCAAACTTACGGCCTAATGACTCTAAAAGATAGTACCCTGTGGTGGAAGGCCCATTGCCTGCCCCTGTAGTCTGGAGAATTTTGAAAACAACTCAGAACTTTAAAATAACCCCTGGATAAAAGAAATAGCCTAGTTCCTGGTATAAGATACATCAGCAGTTTTGCAGGAGCTGGTGATCTGCTTTCAGTCCTTAAGTCTCTTAAAGAAACCTGTGAACTTAGGTCCCTCCAGAGTGTAGCCTCAGTTCCTTCTAGTCTCCACCAGACCCCTGCCTGACAAGATGTTGCCCTGCTGCTGCCTACCTTTGCTCTTGCCAGGCCAGAGGTCCAAACTGTTGCGCTCTCCCTCCTTTCTGCCTAGAATCTGAACTATTTTTCAAGACTTAACTCCCCATGGAGCCTTCCTCAAGGACCCAACCTCTGAGAGATTTTTTTCTTCATTAGGGAGGACCCTGATGGCACGCGCTGTGGGTCCTCACCCATGTCCACATTGCACTCGCCACGCCCAGGCATGCCCGCTGGATTCCAACTGCAAGTACCTGTGCCTTTTCTCCCTGGAGACTTTGTTTGGTTTCTGGAATCCACCTGTCCAGAGAGCAGGCTGGACATCCTGGGAGCAGTTCCACACCAACTGTGACATAAGCTGGTGGGTGAATGCTCCAGCTGTGGCACATTGTCTGGGGTAGTTGGGAGCGTGCTCTATACCAGCTCCCCAAGTCCCACAGGGGGCTTGAGCCCCA
Organism: Mesoplodon mirus; assembly: GCF_964341445.2. Classification (NCBI taxonomy): domain Eukaryota; kingdom Metazoa; phylum Chordata; class Mammalia; order Artiodactyla; family Ziphiidae; genus Mesoplodon; species Mesoplodon mirus. Next base: position 115,572,723 of record NC_138985.1, on the reverse strand, counting down.
GTTAAGCCCTTCTTTCCCTTCCACTTTTCCCTTCCACTTTTCACTTTCCCTTCCACTTTTCACTTTCCCTTACACTTTTCATTTTGCCTCTCCCCCATGGGGGCTTCCTAAGAACATATCCCACACACATTGCTTGCACACACATGTTTGTCTCAGGGTCTGCTTCTGGGGGAAGTTCAGCCTAAGACAATCCCCACAGAACTTACAATAGCACTCATTTATTAATTATGGCTTTTTGCTTTCTTCTGTTATCCCATCAATGAGATCACAAACTGAAGGCAGAGCTACACTTAATGCATCATCAATTTTCACGTACTCTAGAATAGTACAGAGTTTTACGTAGTAGAGATACTGTGATTTAACTTCTCAGGTACAAAAGTTTTCTATCATATTGCAAGTTTTCATTCATATCACTTAGAATTTAGGAAATGGGATGCTCATGAGTTTACTAAAATGCACTTAAAATATGTAAATACTATTTAAATATAAGATGTTATTATTGGTACCCAAGCTCTTGGTTTTGGTTATACATAATTTTCTGTACATATCCAACAAAGGGAAGGTCAATTTGGAGAAAGTAGCCCATGCTGTCAGAGTCAATGATTTAAACATAACATGAAGAGTTTTTTCCTCTTGAAGTGAAAGGTGGAGGGATGTCTGGTTGTTATTTACAGCAGTTCACAATATTATAGAGTCAGAAGGACCTTGGGACCATCTAGTATCTGACCTTCTTCTATCCAGTTGGTAATTTGCAAGGAGATCAAGATAGTCCTAATATTTCAGTTGTTAAGAGAATGAAATCTCCTTGGTAAGCCAGCTGAAGAAAAAAAAAAGAGTGGAAAATGGTCTCCTATCACAGGCTATTTCAATTTTCTCTGATTCTCTGTGTGTAAAATTATTAAGCTTTAGAGATGGACAGACCGGGGTCCTAGCTCTGTCACTAGTAATTAGTTTTAGAAAAGTCACTTTTCTTTAAACCTTACTCTTCTTACCTGTAAAATAGGGAAATAGTAATGGCAACAACTTCATAAAGTGCTTGTGAGGATTAAAGTAAGTGAGATGACTATGGTGTATATAGTGTTGAGCACCTAATAAATTCTTAGTAAGTGGTTCCTGCTGTTACCACCACCGTCATCCTCCTCCTTAGCAGGGCCTTGCAGCATCCTTATAACAAGTGGGACGTGGAGCACATGGAGGGATTTAACGGCACTGCTGAGTGAACGAAGGCTCTAGTTCATTGGGAAAATGTGCCAACTTTGGGAACGGCAACTCTTTTAGATCCTTCTAGAGTTTGACAGAGTGCGGCTGCTGGATCTGTAACCTGTCTTCTCTCTGGGGAATTTTATGAACTCCTCTCACTGGCTCCACCTTAAGCAACACTCTGAAGCTGGTGATGTTTGCTTGGACTTTACTACACCCCCTTTATTCTCCATTCCCCGGGGTCTAAGCTCCTCCTGCCTGCTCCCAGTTGTTCCTTCTCAGTGAACATTTCCTCTCCACTGAGACATGCTTCAGTGACTATCTCAATGGAAAGGGTCTCACCATCCAATTAAACTAAAGAATTAATTAAGTTTGCATTTTATCAGCACTCAATGTCTTAATTCAGAAAAATAAAATCTTACTATGTAAGTTCATGCTTTTAGGAAAGTGGGTGAGCAGGGATGCAGATGTTTATGGGTAGACTTGACCTGAATTCTTCAAATAAGCAGCAGGATGCATGAGACCTAGAATCATTCAGTCCACTAGTTCTTATGTTTATTGACTGTTGTACTGGGTTAAATAGCATCCTTCAAAAATTCTGTTCTACTGGGAATCTGTGAATGTGATCTTACTTTAAAAGAGCATTTTTGCAGGTATAATTAAGATGTAAGTAAAGATGAGGCCATATTGGTTTAGGGTAGGCCATTAATTCAATCACTGATGTCCTGATAAGAAGAGACCAAAAGACAGACACACAGATATCATTGAGAGGAGAGGCCACATGCTGACGGAGGCAGACAGGACTGATGCTGCCACAAGCCAAGGAATGGTTCTCCCCTGGAGCCTCCAGAGGGAGCGTGGCTCTGACGACACCATGATTTTGGATTCTGGCCTAAGAACTGTGAGAGAAATAAATTTGTGTTCTTTAAAGTAACTAGTTAGTTGTAATTTATTAAGGAAGCACTAGGAAACTAATATAAACATCCACTAAGTACTAGGAACATGAACATTACCACCTGAACCATTCCCCTCCCCTGCCCCCGCCCCAGCCCATGGAAAAATTGTCTGCCATGAAGCTGGTCCCTGGTGCCAAAAAGGCTGGAGACTGCTGGTTTGAGTCACCCAGTCTATAATATTGTGTAGAGTAGACAGAAGGGAGTAAGACAGTTACGTTTCTAGAGTCTGCACCCTTTCCCTGTCCCTCAAGGCTGTGGCTGTAAGCTGAGGCCTCTATGTTGCAGGCCAAGACAGTCATTGCTCAGCTGATGCAGGAAAAGAGTTTAAGTGTGTTGATGTGTAGTGTAGGAAGCACCAGTTGGGTTATATTTGACAAAGAAAAGCGGAAAACCTTGTGCATTCATCACACAAATGAGGAAATCAAGGCCCAGAGATATAAAATAACTTGTTGAGATGACAATCGTGTAGATTTGGAATTCAAGGCTAGAGTCTTTGATTTCAAATCCAAGTACTAGCAGCAAGGAAGAAAACAACCAGACAACAAATTACATTAAAGCGGTGGGATTAACACTTAACATGGTCCCTGCCTGGGCAAGTCCCTTACCTGTCATCTCATTCATACCTCTCAGTGATCCAGGATAGTTGATATTATATTTTCACTAATTCAGTACAACCCTGAATATTTATTATAATGACTGTGAGTCATAAGGAAAAGTCCAAAGTGTGGTCAGTATTCTCTGATGAAGAAGACTTGCATGTATATGAGTGGAAATATGCTTTAGCTTTTTGGAAAATTCACTTATGTAAAAGAGGCATACGCTGTTGGTGTTAAACGAAAAATTCACACTGTAAGTAATTATAATAATACAGCTGGCTATTTCTCTCCAAACAACTCAGTAATAATTTAATATCCATGAAAAATGGACAGTAAATATCTAAGATTTATTTCAGCTAGGCCCAGTAATAATGCTAGGCATTATGAATAAACCCCCAGGGAGCCTGTTGCCTTGAAGCATCACCTTCTAGAACAATACTCTAGGCGTGAGCACGTCATGTTCTGACACTGGGTGGGTTCTGAAGAACCCAGTATATGCGTGAAATCTAATTTGTTGATGTATTTTGGGGGGATTTCAACAATTCAAAACTTGTTTAAAATGTAAAATATAAATATTTTTATTAAACAAAATTAAAGTACTAATGCCAGGCTAATAACTTACTTTCAAAATCCCTCCATGGCCTGCATCAGATGCAAAATCAGCTATATGTGTTTCAAAGAGAAAGTACATTGTTCTAAGCTTTGTAACTTTCAGGATAAACTGGTTGTAAATATCTTTTTTTTTTTAATTTGGCCTTGTCTCTTGATGGGAAAATAAATATGAGCAGAGAAGCCCAGCACATAATACCTCCCTAGGCACATGGACTTCTCTCTGGAAATGCACTTTCTCTCCCTGGGTTCCTCATGTCAAGCATGCAGTGTGGTGGTAAATATGGCTTTGGGATCGGGTTAATTAATTAATTCAAACCAGCATTTATTGAGTTCCTACTGTGTGCTCACTGAAGACACAGTGGTGAACAAGACAGATTAAGCCCCTGCCTATGGCGGTCTTATTCTAGTGAAGGAGACAAAGTAGCAGAGAAGGAAATAAATAATAGAATTTCAAATGGGGATACATGCTGTGAAGAAACAACGCAAGGTCAGAGATTGTTGAGGAGACACTGAATGTGAGAAAGTGACCTTATGGAGATCTTGGGGAAAGTTCTGAGGTCGAGAACATGGCAAGCGTCAGGGGCTGGGGGTAGGAGGAAGCCAGCACGTCAAGGCGGGCTTTGATGAAGAGCTTAGCTTTTATTCTCAGCATAATGGGAGCCTATTAGAGGCCTGGGCAGGACAGAGCCAGGCTGTGATGTCTGTTTCAGGAAGGTGGCTCTGGGCACTGTCAGGGGAGATGGAGCAGACGCAGGAGGCTTCTCTGCAATCTGGGCAGAGACTCAGCTGCTGAGAAGCGAGTGGCCAAACAGGGCTCTGGAGACACAGCCCCAGGATCTGGTGGCAAGCCAGGAGAGGAGATAAAGACATAAAGTTTCCTTATCTGGGGAAATGTTTTTGGCCTGAGCACCTGTGTAGGCCATTACCCGAAGAAAAAAGTCGATGATTGATGATTAGAAGATGTGGTTGGGAGTGTGGTGACATCCTTGAGTAGCTGCATGGGGCTTGTTCCCTCGGAGGGACACAGGGTTTATCCGCTGAGATTGGACACAGTCCAGCCACAGCCTGTACATGGGTTCAGGTACAAGACGGTAGCAGATTCTTGGTTGGAAGATAAGGTTCCAGTCTGACTGCTCATGTTTCATTTGTGAAATAAAAACAAGACATCACCTGAGTCCGACACAGGAGAGGATATGGTCGAATCCTGAGGCAGCAAAGATGTGACAGTGGCCTTGGGGGTAGAGAGGACTCCACACAGCCAGAGAACACTTAGGGTTTGTGGTCAGAGGCAAAGTGAGATCACTCAGCGTGTTGCGGCTTGGAGTCTATCAGATCAGGGTTACATAGAGCCAGAGGGGTCAACCCCGGGTGACCTGTGGATAGAAAGCGGAACAGGTCTACGAGGGCTGGTGGGGCAGTGTCCCCATCTCTCCCAGGAAGGAAGAGAGAAATCAGCTCTAATTGGAGCTGCTCACAGGATGTGTCCAAAGCGTTTGGGAGAAAGGCTGTCTGGATCTTGGGGGTGGAGACAGTTGTGCAAGGAACACGTGGGGCTCTGGGAGGCTTCCTCAAGTCCTGCCTTGGCAGGGTCATGACGAGGGGTGCTTGTTCCACATGTGGGGTGAATCCAGCCCTGGCGCTTAGTAACTCGGTGACCTCAGGTAAGGCACTGCCCATCTGGAAAGGGAGGTAACAATGTTCCTTAGTTCAAGGTTGTTATTAATGCTGGAGAAATTGTTAGGCAGCACCTGGTGCATCTTCAGGTACAAAAGATCCATTCGATAACTGTTAGGTATTCTTATTTTCATTATTCTTATTATTTTAATTTTTATTGGAGTACAGTTAATTTACAATGTGTGTTAGTTTCAGGTTTACAGCACAGTGAATCTGTTATACATATACACATATCCACTCTTTTTTACATTCTTTTCCCATATTGGTCATTACAGAATATTAAGTAGAGTTCCCTGTGCTGTACAGTAGGTCCTAATTAGTTATCTATTTTATATATAGTATTATTATTTTTAAAAATCCAGTTCTCTCACCAAAGATGAATCACCTCCATACTGTGTTGTTTCATTGCTTCCCAAAAAGGAGAGTGGATATTCTGAAAAACTGTCAAGTATTAGAAGGGCCCTCTTGAGAAAAGCACTAACTGAAACTCTGGCCAGATTTATGATAACAGTTTAGTGCTGGAAACAGTTTCTCAAGTTGAGTTTGGGTGCATGTGCACAAGCTCACAGAGGCACATGTGCATGCACACACACACACTCAGGCGTGTGTGGGCTGGGTGCCTATGCAGACAGTTTACATCATGTGCTTTAGCAGGTGGAGGAGCTGTCAGGTCGCATCCTGGTGACCAAAGAGCCTGTCATTATCTTCCTCTCCTGAGCACTGCACCACCCTCCCTTTTCTCTGTTTTAAAATTTGACTTCATTTTTTAAACTAGAAGAGCAAGCTCTCACCAGCTGAAGACTTGAGACTGTTTATATGGCTGAAGGCTGTGGAACACAGCTGCTCACATCTCCAGCTTCTATCTCCTTACTAAGTCATCGGTGTAGACTTCCTGGTGGTGCAATGCTGTAATTCTGTTTTCTGCTGTGCTGGTGGAATGTGGCATCGACTACAAGCAAAAGAATTGCAGATTATATTGATTGTCATGTGTTTCGTGGATGCTGAGTGTCCTGTAATTGAAATGGAGATGATCTAGCCCATGCTTTGTAAACTGTAGAAGCAGCTGGCTAGCCACATGGGTTTAGGTACAAGCAGGTGTCAACCACCGTTGACATTTCAGTGTGTCCCTTCCCATCACTCCCTTCTACATCCAGTTTTGCACAGGTGGACTTTCTTGGCAGAACTTAGGTTATGTATGGATCTCTAGCTGCAAGGGAATCTGGACAATGTAACCGTAACTTCTCACTTCTATATTTAATAATATAAGCATAGAGTGATGTAGAGTGAGCCAACCCACAAAAGGTCTGTTCATGTTAATAAACACACTTTTACAATACCATTTTTATGGTTGCATAATATTATTATTTAATCTAAATTTCCTTGATTGTTTCTTTAGGATATATGCCTAGAAATAATAATTTCAGTTTAAAGAGCCTATGATTTTTTTCCAAGGCTTTTGCTATGCCCTAACAAATTGTTCTGTAGAAACATTACACCCATGTGTCAGAGTGTACACTCAAACTCTAACCAATGCTGGATATTATTTTATTCCGATATTTTCCATGTTCATAGCCAAAAAAAGAACCATTTAAAAAAACATTTCTTCTAACATTTTCAATAGCCTTATTTTAAACTACAAAGCAGAAGTAGCATAACTAAGTAAAAACAAAATAAGGTAAATGGCAAGGATTCAGGGTTTGGAAATGTGTTAGGTTTCAAGCCGTGTTCTGGCTCATCACTACAATGACAGGAAAAAATGATTCATATTAATTCAAGAACTTCCAATGCATTATAGCTATTTTCATTTAGGTAAACATTTCAGTACCAAGCTAAGCTCGATGCTTTTAAGTCTTATAAATGTTTTTATGATTCAAGGAGTTATCAATTTTGCCCACTTTATCTGGTCCCATTTCAAAACATTGCACATTAAGGCTCTTGTACTTTATAAGCAGCACTAACAGCATTTTTTCTTTTTCAGTTTTGTATTCTGAATGTTTTTTAATCACTGAGTTTATCCCAGGAAAGAGGCGCAGACATTTTTCACGCTTATAAAGTAGTTCTGAAAATTTCAGTCTTAAGAAATGTAATTGATGTCTGATTTGAGGTGATAACTCCTAAACCAGTAAACTCTAAATAACTGAAGGTAGAAGGCTGAATATATGTGTTCAAAACCTTTAAATAAGAAACCTTTATATTTTAATGCCTGCTCTTCCCTCTTGTAGTTTAATTGGTTCAAACCTAAAGCACAGGATTATTCCTTGAGAATTTTAATTCCTAAGCTTTCAAAAAACCTGAAAAAGATCTTGCCTTGACAATTTAAAATATGATTTCCCATCACACAACATTTTTCTCAGTCCGGACTCTAGCCACAATTCGACACCTGTGTCCTTCCTTCTTCCTGAACATTTAAACAGTGTTTATGAGACAGATGGCATGTGCCCAGCTGGATGTCGGCTTGAATAAGATGCCAGAGAAATAGGAAACATGATTCATTCCTCAACTAACTCATAGACGAGGAGACCATACCAAAAAATAAAGTAAAAAGTGGGGCCTTGGTAGCAATCACCTGGATCAGGGCAAACTGTGGCCCAATCTGGCCTGATGACTGATCTGTATGTAAAGATCTATAGGAGCACAGTTACACTAACTCACTTACGTGCTGCATTCAAGCCACAGCAGCACAGCTGAGTGGTGTGACAGAGCTGTGCATCCCACAGGCTCAGATGTTTACCATCTGGCCATTCACAGAGAGTTTGTTGGCCTCTGGTCTAGATCACTGGAACGTCTCCTGTTGAAAAAGCTGAATAAATGTATATATTTGATGTATATATAAATTGTTGCATACAATTATATACTAATGATGGTGAAGAATCACAGGGCCAAGTTCCCTGAGAGGATGGAATCAAGAGAAGTGACTGGACTCTGGGGCCTTTCTTCTGGGAGAGTCTGTGGGGCTGAGCCTCTGGGCTGGAGGGGGCTCTGGCATCCAGGGCCTGGAGGGTTACAACATCAGTCCTGCTGGAACAAGGGCGACTGGAAGTAACTAGCTGCCTACTGTGGTTACCACTGCCTAGCTATGAACCAACTCAACCCTGGAAAACTGACACCTGGCTGAGCGAAAAAAAAATACACCTGGGAGAAGGTAATGTCCTCCGAAGACTCAGATTATTTCTACTGCAAATTTTCAAGTATAATATTCTCAACATGAAAGAAATCTCACCACGTTCTGGCCATGATGGAATGAATGATATTGCACTTATTATCCTGCCACTAACAAATATAAAAGCTGAATAAAATATGCAAAGCTGCTCTTTGCAGGCCTTTGACAACAAATGCAGGCTGTGACCTTTGAGAGAAAAGAAGCACACGTGTGAGCATCACATTTGTCCTTGCTTCTCCCTGAGAGCATCTTCCAAACTTTAGCACAGGGGATGGAGCTCACACGGAGACCACAGGCTCTCTGGACAGAGGAACAGAGGTCAGAACTCAGGAGTTTTAAGTGGCTGTGATTTAGGTCAGGGAGAGTACAGGGCTGAAGGGAAGTTAGTCCAAAAGTCTGTGTAGTTTTCGTGTACCCTTGGCTTACTCAGAGCAGCAGACGCACAGGGCCCCCTGAGGGAACAGCAATGAGAGCTGGCGCTGAGCAGATTCCAGAGTTCAGAGAAGCTGGAGACACTGGAATTCGGGCCAAGCCAGGTTGGAGAGACAGGCCATGCCCTGGGAGTAAGGACCACCTCTAGGAGTGAGCACTGGTCCTGGGGAGAAGGCCAAACGGAAGTAGCCGTGTTTCCACAGGAAGCAGTTGCTAACTCCAAATCTCAAGGAAAGGATTAAAAAAGAATTCTAGCTTGATTGGAGCTTGAAAGATGAGTAATATTTGGGTTACTGAGATTGGAGCTGTTTAAAATATGCTTTAAAAATAATCAATGGGTGTTAAATTTCAACAAATGCGTTTTCTGCATCTGATGTGTTAGAGGCCTGGGCATTCTCCTGGTTCTGTATAAAACTTAGGAACGCTTTCCACCACAAGCATCCTCTAGGGGAAGTCATAATTTGCATTTTATAGATTTTTGTGTAAGTGAATCATGTAGTACGTACTCACTTTGCATAACTTTTTTCATTCAGCTTAATGATTTTTGAGATTTATCCGTGTTGTACCATCTATCAGTGATTCATTCCTTTTTATTGGTGGGTAGCATTCCACTGTATGGAAGTACAACACTTCGCTTACCATTCACCTGTTTATGGACTTTTGGGTTGCTTCTAGTTTGGGGCTATTACCAAAAAAACAAAAACAAAAACCCTGCCATGAGCAGTCATGTACCAGTCTTTGCGTGGACATATATTTTTATATTTTTAGGTTAAATATCCAGGAGTGGAATGTCTCTGCTGTATAGTAGGAGTGTGTTAGCTTTTTAAGAAACTGCCAAACTGTATTCCAAATTGGTTGTACCATTTTACATCAGCAGCGTATGAGAGTTCGAGTTGTTCCATACCCTCACCAATGCTTGTATCACCAGTCTTTTTAATTTTAGCCAATTCAAAGCATGTGAAAGTGGGATCTCATTGTGGTTTTAATTTGCACTTCTTTGATGACTAATGACGTTGAGCATCTTTTCATAGACCTCTTTGCCATTCATGTGTCTACTTTGGGGAAGCACCTCTTCAGGTCTTTGCATCTGACCTGTGCATGACTCAGGGGTGCAGCTGAGATTGCATAGATGGTCCGAATGTCAGTTTTGTTCTCTGGGTCTTTCCTGTGCATGCATAGCTTTGGAATTCGGTTGAGACTTGTGCAGATTCATAGACAGAGTTGGAGCCCCTTTTCTGGCTCTCTCTCCCTTCTGCCATTCCCCCACATGCTTTGGCCTTGAGGGGCCCCTTTGCATGGTGCCTCTCCAGAAGATAAAAAGGAAGAAAATCCACATAGGTCACCTCTGTAACTTGTGACTTCCTTTACCATCTTCCCATTTTTATTTATTTTCCAGAATCTTCAGAGTTTTAAAAAATTTGTCCAGTTTTAGTTGTAATCAGAGTGAGGAATGGGCTGTACTGTGCTTACCCCACCACAGTGGAACCAGAATGAAATTACTACCTTGTGGGTAATTGCTATGTAACCTGGTCTTTCTTAGCATATATATGATACTTTGTGTCCTCAAGAACATACAAATACATCAATAAATGAATTGGAAACCAGGACAATTTGCAGGTATAATATTTCAAAATTGGAAGCTACTGAGACTTGGAATTTTCACAGAATGCCAAATATTTCCCACCTTGACTTTATGTATTTTTCTCAGAAATGTCTAGGCATGTTAAAATTTTTACCAGGAATTCCAGCAATAATTTTCAGATATCATAGCCTCCACACACGTAGACAACTGTTAGTAGCTAATGAATGGCTATTTGGTTTCGGCTAACCTACCAAACTGAAATTCAGTCAGATTTGGGGGGCGTGCACTAGGGTAGTTGAATCGGAAATATTTTTGTGCATTTCACTGCTGAATGGTGAGGAGACATTCCGCACATAATAGATTTCTCATTTTCCTGTAAACTGTTTACATTCTCTTTATTAAGAATGAAAAGATTCCATGGGTTTGGTGGCAGGTTTAGAGGGACACAACTCCTTGCAAGAATCTGAGTGGGCAACAGCAATTCTGTGGTAACAGTCCAGCCTCACAGGTGAGAAAGACTTCTTTAGCTTTGGGTGAACTCTCTCCAAGGCCCTGGATTTCTTGGAAGAAGCATCAGAAAATAAGTGTGCTTCTGTGCTCAATTGTAGATTTGATAGTATGAGCCAAAAAATTAGCAGGTTAGTCTCTCTTACTTAGCAGGAAAGTAGAATATGACTCTGAATTCATCCCAGTGATAAAGTCCTGTGTGCTGATATCCTTCTGCAGAGATGATTAATCTTCCAGGAACATATGTGAGGATTTGGACCTGCTTCAGATAACATTTCAAATATATAATTGCTCTGCAGTTTCTCCTAACTGATTCTGAATAAGTAGCGCCGTAAGAATACTATGACAAATAAAGCTCCGAGAGGTGTTAGCTGAGTGGTAAGGTGTGGTCAGTATGCCTAAAAACTGGAAAGCAACCTAAGGAAAGACCAAGATATCTTTCTTTACCAAGTTTCAATTTTTATTGTAGTCATGGAAAAAACCTGATGTTATTAAATTTACTATGGAAAATAATCACTTTTCTTCTTCTGTGGGATTTTCTTTATTTTTAAAAATTAGATTGTAGATATTTTGCTCAATTGCAAGGGTATAGGCAGGTGTCAGAACATGAACAATTATGTTTCTGCTATGAGTACAATACATACACCTGAAATACAGCAATTCTCAATAAACTGCCAAAGACTTGAATCAGATTGAATTTAGAACCAAAAACAGCATTATTTTTATAAACTTTGAGCTGAAATAATCGGTTTGGCATACGTCACGTTTAATTATGTGGTCTTCAAAGTCAGGAAGAACTGGGTTTAAACTCAATTTCGGTATTAATATTACTGCACGACTCTGGGCAAGTTACTCATTCTCTCTTAGCCTTAGGTTCTTCATGCAGAATGTGATAATATGATTGTCGGGAGAATAGATTTTAAGGTTTATGTAAAGAACAGTGTAAGTGCTCAATAAATGGCTTCTATAAGTATTTTTTAAATTATTATTACTTGAAACTGTGGACAGTATAAAAATATACATAACCTAATTCATTAGTGCTAGTCAGAATTGAAACTATAGATCTAGTTTTTCAAAACAAAACTCACCGGTGGATCTTTCATTTGATTCAAGTCCCTGAGTCATGAGTCTTTCAACGGATCTCACAGGACCCAGAGTACCAACTTTCTTTGTCTAAAAACTCTCTACTCCGTCCTGTTTGACCCCCAATTTTTTGTCTCTCCTTTCTCCACATCTGCCACTTTTTTTACACCTTGATCACTTTATCTGTAGACAGTCCTGCCTTTCCTCACAAGTCAAGTTTGTGTCCTCCAGGCCCTGTGGAGCCTTCCTTCCCAGTTTTCTTGTGTGGTGTTTCGTGTCTGTCAAAAATATCTAAAATGCCTATATTGCTGAGAGTTACGAAAATGTGACAGGTAAATTTCCCCCTGAGACTTCAATGTGTAGAGAACATAGGAGATGCTGATCCTTCTCCCTGGATGGAGTTACTCTCTGAAACACAGTATCCAGAGCTTTCCCCACCTCAGCAGAGTGTTTTGAGTGAAGAAAGCTTGACAGATTTCTAAGACAAAGCAGCCTCAACACAAGCTATAACATGCAACAATCAAACCTATTTATCTGAGATATTTTGCATGATTTTATTTCTCTTATTAATGTTTTTCCATTATGTTAAGTTTGTATGTTACGGGAGTTAAATTTAATTCTAGGTTTATTATCCAGAAGATAATGATAAATATGAAAGTCTTTAATAATTTATCTTAGAGGGCTAATTTTTAAATTCACAATCATATTCATCATTTTTTTCATGAAGAGGCCAATCTCATTTTTATTTACTTCATTTTCATATTGGAACTCTTTCTTTGTTTGAATCAAGTGAAAACATAATGTTTCCAAAAATTCCTGTTTATGCCTTTTATGTATAGCAGCACCAAGCCATTAGAAGAGAATGCATTTGTGCTGGTTATGCCTTAAAAACAAAATAAGCACAGCAAATTCTATTAACTTGGGTCACATGGCAGACTATATTTTGAATGATCACATAATGATTTCAACATTTCTTATGTTTCTGAGAAGAAGCTCTCAGAAACTTTTCTCAGCATCTATTTTTAAGAGTCACAGAAAGCTTGAGAGTTTGTGTAATGATCTGTCTCTTGCCTGCAGGCGAGATTATACTTATGTTATCCCCAACAGGAAGCTACAGCACTCTGAAAACGTTTTTAAAACTGCCCTCATGTGTACAAAGTATTTACATCAGAAATGCCAGCAAAAAGAAAAAAAAAAGGCGGGGGGAGTAAAAGATAATCATATTATTTTTGAGGGGCTGCTGACAAGTCTTACTTTCCCTTCCCTTTGACTTAAAGCATTTTGCTCATTTTGGCTTAGCTTTTCTTTCATACTATTTTCTTTTCTTTTCTCCTTCTTATGGGTCTAATTATATTTTCCAAGAAAACTGATGATTCAGGAAGAGGAGCGACAGTTTTGAGGGCAGTTAGGCTCCAATGATGAAGTGAGCAGAGCTGGAGGGTTTGCACATGGAGAGCTTTTGTGATTTCAACTGTTCCAAACAGAGGCTGGGCTTCCCAGAACAGCCTGGCCACCCTCTGCTGCTCACCAGTGTCAGGGCTGCTGATTGCCAACTGTTTAACAGGAATTTTTTGTGTCCCTCAGGCTCGCCAAGTTGATTTGGGTGCTTTGAAATAGAAGCCAAGTGTGTCTGCCCACAGCAGAGTCTGCACTGACCGGTACCAAACCACTGATCTCTGGAGGGGAGGAGGTGTGTGCAGGGGTGCAAAAGGCCACCAGGGGTCACGTTCAGTCCAGAGCTCTGGGCTGACAGCAGGCCCACCGGTCTGAAGGTCCCTGAGACATAGTTACTGTAGTGGCAGCATCCTGAGAGCCACTGGGAGTGGAGAAGTAGGGAGGCCAGGTCGCTGAGAATTTCGGTTAAGTTGAACAAATGAATGAGCTGTACTCAATGCTTCTGCCACTGGAAATTAAAAACCACTAAGTCCTAGTAAGTTTCAGAGATTATCCTTGACTTTCAAATTCATAACCTGCATTTTAATGGTATCATAAGATAGACTGAGGACAGGAAGCCCTTTTCTCCTAAAGCTTGTGTTCTGGTTGGCCAAGCATACACCCTCTTCCAGTCACACCTGTCAGGTCCACATCAGTAGGCCGTTCCTGAGGGTTCCTGAGACCCTCAGGAACGGCCTCATCTGTAGTCTATGGCAACTTTCGGACCATACCCATTATGTGAAGCTGCCATCCATTCAAGCTTACAAACTCTACATTTGTTGAAATCCATCTCTCAGAGTACCTTAAAGCTGTGCTCACTTCCCCAGATCCTGATGTTTTGTTTCCTCATCTCTCCAGAACAGTCGCACATCCTCTGACTCTACTTTAGCTTCACTGGCTCCAACTCAGTGTAACAACGTTCCTGGGGGACCCTGAGAGTCCTTCACTGTCTTGTCTTACTTCCATGTCCATCTTCCTCAAATTCTACTTTCTTCTGTTCTGTCCTTGGTTGTTGAACATAGCTGGAGAAAGTAATAAACTATACCAAGGGGACTTCCCTGGTGGCGCAGTGGTTGAGAATCTGCCTGCCAGTGCAGAGGACACAGGTTCAAGCTCTGGTCCAGGAAGATCCCACATGCCACGGAGCAACTAAGCCCATGTGCCACAACTACTGAGCCTGTGCTCTAGAGCCCGTGAGCCACAACTACTGAGCCTGTGTTCCACAACTACTGAAGCCCGCGTGCCTAGGGCCTGTGCTCCGCAACAAGAGAAGACACCGCAATGAGAAGCCCGCACACCGCAACAAAGAGTAGCCCCTGCTCGCCGCAACTAGAGAAAGCCTGCACACAGCAACGAAGACCCAACGCAGCCAAAAGTAAATTAACTAATTAATTAAAAATAAATAAATAAATACACGATCCAAAAGTCTTGCATTCCTTACTTGGCAAAAAATGATTTCTTTCTTCACTGAAAAATCTACAGGCTTTGTCTCCCTCCCCACCTATGACATATCATTCTGCCTTAATTCTTTACTTCTGCACGTCTGCTGTACACTCCTTTCTGATGAGGACAAAGTCCTATTCATCTTTTTATCCCTCATAGTACCTGATCAATATCAAAGAGATAATATATATCTAATAGATAGAGTGTGTTTAATAAGTATTTATTAAATTGGGTAAAAAAGAATGAAGAGAAGAATGGTTTGATTATTGCTTAAAAAAACACCTCTATAGGTGAGATTTGTGTGATCTGCAATATCTGGTTGGATATTGTCTTATGTTACGAACGTATTGTTTCTTGTGTGTAAATCTCATCTAAATGAGCACATTGCAAGGTCTGTAAGTAAATAGTGCCATGCTATATTTATCTTGAAATTCCAACATCATTTATCCAATGGCTAACTATCCACCAAATCACAGAATGAAAAGGGACTCTAGAAGTGGGTGCACAGACTAACTACATCAGAATCATCCAGGAGGTTTATGAAATATGATTTCTTGTACTGTACCCAAGACCCACTGAATCAGAATTTCTGGAGCACAGATTCACATGACTTTAAGAGCTCCCAATGTAATTCTGTTCTAAAGATAGGTTTTGGAACCACGAATTTAGTCCAAGTGTCACAATTTACAAATGAATAAGCTGAGGGAGGGCCAGGGAATTTAAGTGATTGTCTAAGGTGGAATAGCAAGATGGGTCTGATGTTCCTTACACTCTTGGTGAATTGACTCTGCCCAGATCTGGCTGTTTCTCATACAGACCTCACACCCCCAGCCTCACCCTAGAGCACCAGGTCATCTCCGCACTGCTGCCCACTTGGGGAAGCCTGTGCCTTTCCTCAAGCTTGAGCCACACTTTCTGCCTTAGGGCTTCTTTGTTTTAATTTATTTTTTGCTTTATAACAAATTTAATCAGTTATACATATACATATGTTCCCATATCCCCTCCCTTTTGCGTCTCCCTCCCACCCTCCCTATCCCTCCCCTCCAGGCGGTCACAAAGCACCGAGCTGATCTCCCTGTGCTATGCGGCTGCTTCCCACTAGCTATCTACCTTACGTTTGGTAGTGTATATATGCCTTAGGGCTTCTTGATGCCTGTCCTGCATTCACACACACACAAGTTATAAGTGCACGGAGGCCATTTCCCAGCCAGTGGGAGTGGGAAGAGTCTGGGATCTGATGCCCTTCCCCTTCACCTCTTTAACAGATAATTTTGAAAGACATTTTATGCGCCCTGCAGAAGGTCCTGGTGACCAATAGATAAGGCCTTCTTGTGTCAACTCTCCCTGTTTTCCTGCTTCACTTTCCCTGGTCTTTCATTTCTGCTTCCTGGGGTCACTTCTGAGGTAAATAATGTGCACGTAAATTCTTGCCTTGGGTTCTGCTTTGAGAGAGCTCAGACTAAAACAGGACCTTAGTAGGAGATTTTGGAGCCAGGTCTGACAGCAATGTGGACCCCATTGCTACTAGGTGCCATGCACTAGCATCCTCAGTAAGACTCTTCCCTGGTAACTGGAGCGGAAGCAGTTGGAACACGGGACTCGCTGGGCTCTGGGAGCCAAGTGATTCAGGGACAGTATAAGTGAGATGATCACGGACTTAGCTGGCTTTGGTTAGCTGCTTGGAAGACTTGAAAAGAAAGAAAGTGGTCGGCTTAGGAATTAGCAACCCAGCCAAGGACCCCTGAGGCTGGTTCTCGAGTGTTGCTAGGGTGGCACCCAGAAGACACTGATATCCTCCAGGAAAGAGCAGAAATGGCAGATCAGCCTTGCTAGAATCTTGAGGAAGGGTCAGAGTTTTGGAGAGGTGGGAATATTAAAGCAGATTTATCATGTGATACCAATATACTCCTTTGGGAGACGCTGGAGAACATCCGCTTCAATAAGGCTATTAACAAGTCTCTTGATGAAGGATGCTGGCATCATACGGTAACGTGGGGTGGCTACTGAAATCTGGCGTTGACAGCAGGAGATGTAGCTGGAATTGGATTTTCTCGTATCATTTGGGATTACAGGGTTCCAGGATGGCAGAGGCCAGGCGGTGGTACCAAACTTTAGGAGCAAAGTGGTCAAAATTGCTGTAAAGAGCAAGAAGGAAAGCACAGAAATCTGTGTCAGGCAACGGTGGGTCACTCACGGTGTTTCAAGTGGAGAGACAGATGAACGGCTGACTTAGGGTGTTGTCTGGGTTATAGAACAAACAAAAAATCAAGTTGTTGAGAAAACTATCTTGTGTTTTCAGAAAGTCACTTTGCATTGTAGAAAATAGGATGTAAGTAGCAAATGTAGGTATAGGAAGACAGTTTGGGGGCTTTGAATGATTAAGTTGAGGTAGGAGGGGCATAGCCCAGGCCAGTGGGGAAGACGAGGGGAATGGAAGGACTGCGGGGGGGCGGTGTTTGCAAGTAGAGATGATAGAATTTGCTGAAAGGCTGGATGCCAGGTAGGATGGGAAGAGGAACCAAGGATAATTCCCATGTTTTTAGCTCAAGCAACTTAGAGGATGGTGGTACCAAGAACTGCCAGGGGAAACAGGAAGACGAGCAGCCTGTGGAAGAAATGAGCATTCCCCTTAGGAGAGGTCACATTATGAAGCTGTTACACATCCAGTGGTCATGCCAGATAGGCTGTTAGATGCAGGTGGAGACACAGATTTAGTTAATGCCTTCACATCACTTAACAGCACACTCTTGTATGAGAATTCCTGGAGAAACCCTACAGATAGGGATGACAGAGATAGAGGGCCAGTGACATAATCTGGTGCTCCCTAAAGTTTAATGTCTTGTGGAGGAGAAGGATCTAGGAAAGGATACTGAGACGGTGTAGCCAGTGAGGCCAGAGGAAACCCAAAGGACTGTGTTGTTGAGAAGAAAGTGCTTTAAATGGGGAAAAAATTAAAAGGACAGAGTGACCAACTGTGTGGAATCTTGTTGAGAGGTTAACAGCCAAGGACAGAGAAGTGACTAGTGGATTTGGCAAAACGGAGGTCAGTGACGATGTTGACAAGAGTCATTTCAGTGGCTGGACGCAAACCTATGGGAGTGAGGTGCGGTTACCACCATAGGTAATAGGGTGGGACAAAAAATTGGGGGTTAAAATCTGCAAATAACATCACATTCATTACGAAGAGGCCACTAATCCTATTTAATTTCCTAGGAAAAAGAGGTTCCATATGAGTCGAGAAGTTAGCAGATTGAGAACATTGTGTGTCTCTATTTTGAGACTGGAAATTCGAAAGGTGGTAAAGATTAAAAAGACAAGCCAGGTATAGATCTGGAGGAGAAAAAAATGGCTGGCAAATCACATGGGCATCCAGGAATAGTAGGGAGAGATGGAACTGAAGCCAAGAAAACATCCTGGGGCCACCACAAGGGTCAGAGAAAAGTTTAGTTGGGTAGGGCTTAACATGTTTCATAATAAGGATACTTTATTCGAACTTTGGAATATATCAATTCACTTTCGCTTTTACTATTTAATTTTTAAAAAGGAAGTATAATTTACCAAAATATACTGGTAATAAGGATTTATATGTGTGTAGACAAAACACATATGCATGGATCATATATTATACTCTGATTCTTTCATCATCCAAGTCTAACCACAGTTTACATGCTATGCCTAACCCATGACCTATTGTTCACCATGTAGCACCTACATAAATTATAGTCGTTATGGCTATGACGGCATGGAAAGATGAAATATAAACAAATATTCCATGAGGATTCAATTTTCTAACCATGAATACATGGAAAGAAGATAAATTAAATGTGGTCAATGAAGTTCAAGTTGATTTACTTGGAAAAGTTTTTTGTAGCCCTGCCATTATTATGCCTGACAATATTCTTTTTTTTTTTTTTTTTTTTTTTTTTTTCTTTTTGCGGTATGCGGGCCTCTCACTGTTGTGGCCTCTCCCGTTGCGGAGCACAGGCTCCGGATGCGCAGGCCCAGCGGCCATGGCTCACGGGCCCAGCCGCTCCGCGGCATATGGGATCCTCCCAGACCGGGGCACGAACCCGTATCCCCTGCATCGGCAGGCGGACTCTCAACCACTGCGCCACCAGGGAGGCCCGACAATATTCTTAAGGTCAGGCAATCCAGTCATCACCCAGTCTTACCTGTAGCCAGTCACAAACACTTAGAGGCCAAAAGGTGCTTTGAGGTACACTGAGGTACACTTTGTTCATGCTGTTTAAGCAGAAATGGAGCTGATGTGTTTGAAGACTAAAACATTCTATAGCTTATAGGCAATGGTGCTCTAATTCTCTCCACAAAATGAAAACAGAGGATTCTATCTCAAATCAGGCTGCCAGAGTTTCACTTAACTCACCATAGAGTGCCCAGAAAGAGAGTCTTTCATCTGTCTTGGCTCTCTCTGCAGAGTTAATGATTATCTCAGGAGAACCATTATTTTTCCAGAGCAGATTCTGTTTCACTTCTGGTCTGAGTTACATTTGGTATCTCTGAATCATGAACTTCAAACCCAGGGAGGGAATGTTGTGTTGGTTTATTGTGTTTGAATGTGTACTTGAAGTTGAGTGCAGAAAAGAAAGAGTCTACATCTAGCTTTAATTGTTTCACAGCTTTTCTGGAATACTTATTTCTCATTGTTTGGCAATGAGAATCATAACTTGCAATTGAAAATTAATGTCTATAGTAGTAAGCTAAGGCTAGAAAATCAATTATTTTTTATTTTACATTTTATTGCCAAATGCCATCATTTGTTTAAGTAAAATTCTGGTTTTGATAGATTAAAATATAGTTTGAGGGCTTCCCTGGTGGCGCAGTGGTTGAGAGTCCGCCTGCCGATGCAGGGGACACGGGTTTGTGCCCTGGTCTGGGAGGGTCCCACATGCCATGGAGCGGCTGGGCCCGTGAGCCATGGCCGCTGAGCCTGCGCATCCAGAGCCTGGGTTCTGCAGTGGGAGATGCCACAACAGTGAGAGGCCCGTGTACCGCAAAAAAAAAAAAAAAAAAAAAAAAAGTATATATATATATATATATATATATATATATATATATATAATTTGAATTGCCCAGATCAGGGTTTTTTTTTTATCAGAAGTGAGGCTCAGCTAACATTTAAGTGCTAATTCCTCTTGTCAAAGGAAAAGACTGCAATAAAGACATTTGTAAACTCAACAAGTAAAAAAGCTTTTTCATGGTTCTTCTCTGTTGTAAACATTAACTGGCTTTTCCTTTTTATTTTTAATAAGTAAATGTAGAGTCTGAATCTAGCTACCCACTTTAGGTTTCCTTTAGATTTGCTATCTGGATAATCCATAAATATGCAAGATGTAAGAATCCTGTAGTATAATCATGTGCTGTGATTTATTTTATAGTGCAAACACGTGACATAAGTAGATACTGAATCTTTTAGGAAAAATGAGCTCTTGTCTCAAGTTCTCATGGGCAAAGCATGCTGCAGCTCTGTGGGAAGGAACCTCATTTATATGGGCCAGCTACTTTCTCTCATGTGACAGGAACAAAGAACAGCCAAGGATTTGGGATCCAGCAGCTAGCGTCTCAGAATCTTTGGGTTGGCTGCCCAAAAGTTTTCCATTTTTATTCTCTGAGAGGTTGACTGAATTGTAGGATTATGTGCAACTTTCCAATTTATCTCTGCCCAGCAGCCAGAAAGTCCAAGATTCCCAGAATTTGTTGAACAAAATGGTCTAAGGTCAGCTTCCCTGCTGTCTACTAATCTACTTGAAGGCAAGCTCAAAACTGACCCTTCCCTTGGGAAGAAAGAGCAGCATCCCACTGATGACTGCATTGTTGTTTTGAATGTGTACATGTAACGTGGCATGTCAAGGCTTCAGGATAAGGCAAAACCAAAATAAACTCTTTGTTCCTCTGAACCACTAGTACTGAAATTGCCTGAATTGGTTCCCTGAAAGACAATATGTGCCTTGAATAAAATTAGATTGAAATCGCTAGGCTAGCACCCCAGATTTGTGTAGAAAATAGAATGGTGTGGAAATTTTTTCTTAAATGATTAGTTTACCCATCTGCAATCTGGTGGTAAGGCTGTTACTTATATCTTGGGGTTATCATGATAATACACACTGCTCATACCAAATCTTGGGCAAGCTCCTTGAGCTTAACTTGGAATAAAAGGCAAATACATATACCTAAAATTATCTTTTGAATAAGCTGACCATCTTGAAACAAAATGGTAATCAATAAGTGTTTTCACTTGAATAGAACTGCTTTAAGTTTTAACAAATTTCAGTGAAACTGAGAACTATGATTAGAGTTTTCAGAGACCTAAACTGGGTATAGAATGGCTAGATATTTTAAAAGAACTGTTTCTTATTTATTCTTCTTTTCACATTTTCTTGACTTGTTATTGATTTAGAAAATGTTTTGAAATAACTATAGATTCAGAAGAACTTGCAAAGATAGTACAGAGAGGTCCTGTGTACTATAACAAATATCAAAACTAAGAAAACGGACATTGGCACAATGTGTGTGTATAACCTTAAGTCATTTTATCAAAAGTGTAGGTTCATGTAATGATCATCTCCGAGTGAAATGTAGTGAATTCTCTCAACACAGGGAGTGATTGCCTGTGGCAATGATGACTGTCAAATTTAACTTTAAAAATCTACAGGTCTCGCCCTGGCTCCATCATTCATGAGCTAGTTACTCAAGGAAGTGTCTCAGCACTTCTGCTTCCATTCCCTCATTTTTCATGGGTTGGTTGTAATAAGTAATAGATAAGTTAATGGACATGAAAGTCCTTAGTGAACTCGAACATAAAAATGCCAGGTGTTGTTATGATCTATCGACCAGAGACCAAGGAATAAAACTCAGAATCCCCTGAGCCTCATTGCGGAGCCTCATTCCTCTTATCACAATGTGTTACTCTAGCTATAAAGTGTGGGACTGAAGACTGGGACTTGTAGCTCTACGGAACTTCATCTCACAGCAAGACCTGGGCATATTCGAGTGTCAGCCGGGAGTAAGGACTCTCTCTGTTAGGTTTGCCTTTGCAAGCCTGGGTTGAAGAAGTCACTTCTACACAGTCGACTGTAGGAGTAGATAAAATCTTTATCAACCAAAAATATATCTTCCGTTGACAACCATAGTTCTTTGTAACCTCATTTGAGTCACTTTGAAATCCGTGAGTCAGCCCATGACCAAAACAGGACTTTCACCATTCCTCTGAAAGACTTTTTGTAGCCATTATCAAGTTCATGAAACTGTAAGCCAATTCTGACCAAAATTATTGCACTAAAATTAGAATATTTGAAACTATACCATAGTTTGCAACACTGAAAAACGAAAAATTACTCGAATATTCACCATGGGTGATTTGTTAAATACTTTTTCACAAACAAAGTGAACTTTAAAAGACAGTATAGGAAGCATTTACTGGCCCTTTCCATTCTCTCAGTCGCCAGTACGGTCCTTGTCCTCAGATGCTCCCACTGACTGTGAGTAGCTGACTCCTCTGATCTGTTTCCTTTCCCTCTAATCAAGCCTGTGTTTCCTCATCATATTCTTGAATGCACTGAACTATTGAAGACACTGGGATAACTTGCTTAACTTTGTTTAATCAATTGTTTCCCAGACTTTGAAACTGTGGACCTCCCCTTCTGTTTTCGTGGTACACTTATTAATAACCCAGTGAACAAGCCTTCTAATAAATAGTCTTTGGGAATGTGATCCATCAGATGAAGTCAAAATTTCTTGGTTTGACATCGGTTTGACACGTTCCCTTATCTCTTGCTCCAATTTCATCTCTCATTATTCCTTTCTATTTGGTGTTCTTGACTGTACTACGCACGTGCACTGTCCGTGCTACTATGTTCCCCACGACAGAGGAGTATCACCTCCGGGCTTCTGGCTTATTTACTGGTTTATCTTATTATGTTTAAGCCTCAGCCAAATGTCAACTCTTCCTTCAAGGACACCTGACTGTTCAGTCCCCCAAAGTTATCTTTTCATGGACTCGTGTGTTACTCAGTATGTGTACCACTCATGTATCAAGCCTAGAAAAGGCACCTTCAGTGTGGGGATTGTTTTGTCTCTACCAGGGCTGGTAGCTCTCTCCCACTAACCCAACCTGAGCTCAGTTTTTGTGGGACTGCACACCTCTAAGTTTCAGGCACATCCTCCATCAGTTGGGTCTGTTCTCCTTTTGTATGGCGGCCCCTGGCAAGCCCACTGTATTCTAGCTCTTCTATTTTCTGTGTCCCCAAGGATGTGTGACTATTTCTGGTTCCTTCCACAGCACAGCACACAGGAGCTACAAGAAGCTTAAGTGCCGACTCCCCGCCCCCACTTCTTCCTGCTAGAGGTCCTCACATTTGCTGGACTCTGCCCACAGGGAGAATACTCCCAGAGTTCTAAGCGGGGATTGGGGCACACTTCCTTATGCATCTGGCTTTATCCACAACCTCTCTAACTCCCTCCCCCAGTTTCTGGCATTTCAACTCGGACTGAGTGAGAAGCAGAAGCCAAGCTACTTGCTGACTTCTTGCTCCTCTTCCTCCCCACTTTCCAGGCCAGAGTGCCCTGCTTTCTTGCTCTTCATATCAGGAGGCATTTTCTCTGCCTTGTCTCCTTCTTCTCCCCAAAGCATTTGCCCACCCTTACCTGATTCCATGAAAACAGAATGACATCTGGAGGACATACTCTTTGTGAAAGAGAAGGATTTTTAAAAATACTATCAGTTTAATATTTTCAAAATATTAATGTGTAACATATGTGGCAGTGTTATATAAATTATAAAGCTTGCAAAAATATAAGGGAGCATAATATTATTAACAATTATTTGGAGAAATTGAATGTGGAGAGAAAACATTGAAGGTGGCTTTGCCTTTTGCCCAAGTCAATTCTGGGCTCAGTCAGGACACCGGGGTGATCTGGGAGAACCCCAAGTCCATTGTCCAGTGCCCTGCAAAGTCCTAACAGTGGCCACACTGATGTCACTTGGAGGCAGAGGCCAGTGAGCCTGTGTGGCTACTGTCAGTGTCATGGGACCTGTGGAAAGATGCTTCTCTCCATTACAAACTTGTTTATAAATTTCTCATGCCCCAGGCCTAGGGTCTGCCAAGGATAACGCTGAAGGTTTCTGTTTTGAGAGCTCCAAACTCAAGAGTCAGAGCAAGTGTCTTCATCCCTTGGTTATCACTAAAACAAAGCAGTTCTCCCTGTTACAGGGACATTCTGCCAAGTCTGACTGCAGATCTGTCCCCAGCAAAAACGCCACCACCACCAACAACAAAAAGACAAAAGAAAAAACAAAAAAACAGATCTGTCCCCAGCATCTCATGTCTCATCACTGAATCACCAAAGCCAAAAAGTCGAATGCCTAAGCAAAAAGGAGATTTGGGCCAAAATACCCTCCAGAGCCAAAGCTCAAGTTTCTGAAGAAATAGATTTATTTCTAAAATTAGCATCTTTCCAAATGAGATCACAGTCTGTAAAGCATTTACTGTCACAGGCCAAGAAAACAGGACCAGCATGAATTTGCATGTTTACTGAAAGGTGGTCAGCTCTTCTCAAAAACCAAACAAAAATTCCTAGGGCCAAGGGGATTTGGATAGACCTTCCTCACATAATAACTCCCAAAAAAGAAGACTCAGAAAGGTCTCAAGCACATTCTTAATTAGCATTCAAGTCTGGCAGCCACCTGACCATTTAGTCATCTTTTGATTAACGAACTCAAACATTCACCGAGTTTGAGAACATGCCAGGCAATGCGCTAGGAATGCGACAATGAGCAGGACAGGCCCCTCTTCCAGAGTGTCCAGGTCTGAACAGAGCCATGCTGAACAGAGCCGTATGCCCTCAGATGCTGTGCTGCTGTGGACAGCGGCGCCGGCACTTTCCTAGACTGGCTTCCACGGCTGTTACGTAGCACCCAAGACTTAAATACACCTTAGGCTCAAACTCCACAGAAACAAAGCACCTCATTCTCTCCATCTCAATCCAATAGAAATTTTAGCAGTAAATGAAGTTCCACTGACATCCAGCAGTTTGTTTCTTTGGTGGTTTATCTGGGTGGACATTCCTCTATTTTTGGACACAGACAAATTTTGGAAACATTTTGGTTGGTCAAACAAATCACATTCAGGGGCTGAATTCAAAGTGGTGTGGCCACAGCCCCATCCCCCGCGCCTCCAGCAGCTGCGGCACAGGCTGTCACAGGCTCTGGTGGCTTGACAGCAGCCCCTGATCCTGAGCCCACCCGAGCAACCGTTAGAGCTGCTGCTCTCTCCAAGGAGCCCATTAAAAATCCTTGGTGGTCACTGGGACCCTCTTACCACACCCTCCAGGGCAGTTCTCAAAGCTCAGAGCCTGTTTCACCTCAGGTCTCAGGTAAGGTCTTACCTTCATGCCACAATCCTGAGTCTGAGGGTCAATCTGCTTGCTCTGGGCCTGCAACTGGAGGCCTCAAATTCTTGGCCTGTCTCTCCTTGGAGGGCATCCACTCCACACCATTAAGCTGGAATAGAGAAGGAGGGGGTCAAGCACCACCTGCTGAGTCGTCTGTGTTCCAGCCTGTGGGTTGTTTGCGGCTGTTTTTAAAACTGGCTGATGTCATACAGATTCAGTCAGGGTATCATTTCCCCCAGGTGATAAGGACCTGGAGATTCTGCTGTGGGGACTCCTACTCACTGCCTTCTCAAAAGCCTGAGGAGTTGATCTCCACTCTTTTTTCATTCCTCTTGACCAAGCCATTATAAGAACTTAAGGGGGAGCCTGAGGGGCACAGATAACAAGTTGCAAACAGCCCATCACTCAAGTTTTGTGACTCCTCACTCCTGTCCTGTATTTTCTATCCTCTGACTCCTTGCCAGAGTCTTTCCTGGTCTAGGATGCCTCCAAATCCCACCCATCAATTTGAGCTCCATCACTCAAAGCCCGTTTCAAATGCCATAAGGAAATGCGAGTACGTTTAAGCCTACTGAAGACTTTAGAGGCTCTGCCTTACGGAGATCCTAACAGGCAGTGGACTCGACCCGTTAATGCAGAGTCGAGTCAACCTGAAAACACATATGGTTTGGAAAACATGTCTTATGGTTTGGAGATAAGTGTCCATGCTTTATGTTAGTGTTATTGGTATGGAGCAGCATTTCCCAAACTTTGGTCACTAGAGTGTTACCCTTATGATTTTTTACTTTATCTATATACAACCTATACTAACAGTTCCTTAAGATTTTTTTCTTTGCAATTGTTCCCTTTTAACTTACATTTATTTAAAAGGGTATCTTAGGTAATTTTCTGTTCTTTAAAATGTTTCAATTTTTTTTAGTTTAGGAAAATTACATCAATGGAAAAGCAGTATCACTTGTTTTATAGGAGGTAATTTTAAAAATAAATATTTTTAAAACAGAATAATATTGTTATTACAAAGTTAAATAACAATAAATAAGTGTTTTCATGCTGAAAAGTAGGCAGTGAAGAGAAGAACCCCAGTTCGCAGGGTGGGAGATGAACCCTTCAGGGAGGACCATGGAGAGGTAGCATTGGCTTAGGGGAGGGAGTAGACCAATGGACAGAAGAGAAAGTCCAGAAATAGGTCCACACATATGGCCAATTTATTTTCAGAAAAGTACCAAGGAAATTTAGCAGGCAAAGAAAGCCTGTTCAGTAAGTTGTGCTGTAATTTACTAGATATCCTTATGGTAAAAAAAAAAAAAAAAAAAAAAAAAGAAGCCTTAATCTCAATCCTACCTCATTCTATACACAAATGTAATACAAAATAGATTTTATACCTAAACATAAAACCTTATACTCTGAATCTTCTAAAAGAAAACGATATCTTTCTGAACTCAAGGTAGGCAAAATTTCTCTAGACATGAAACAAAAACAAAGCAACAATAAAAAAAATAACCTACAAACCACAAAATGAAATCTGATAAACTGGACTTCATCAAAATCAACAACTTCTGTTCATAAAACTGCACTTTAAGAGAATGAAGATAAACTACAGACTGGAAGAAAATATTTACAATATATATACAACTGACACAGTACTCTAAAATATACATTAAACTTCAATCAATCAGTAAGAAAAAGACAAACAATCCAATTAAAAATGGGTAAAAACTTGAGCAGACATTTCACAAAAGAAGATACATAAATGGCCAGTAAGCACAGGACAACTTGCTTGTCATCAGAGACAATCAAATAAAAACCTCAATGAGGTATCACTTCATACCCACGAGTATAGATAATAATCTAAAAATCAAACACTACCTTGCGTTGACAAGTGAGGTATCTTTCACATATTACTCATGAAGTGCAAGATACTAGGGTCGCTTTTGGAATAAAGGTGGCAGTTTCTTATAAAGTTAAACATAATTTATCCTATGACTTAGGCACTCCCCTCCTGATATGGAACAAAGAGAACTGAAAACCTATGTACACAACAAGACATATAGGATTTCATATCATTTATACGTAATATAATATTCCATTGTATATATGTCCTACATGTTGTTTATCCATCATCTATTGAGGGATACATGAGTTGCTTCCACCTTTTGGCTACTACAAATAAAGCTGCTATGAACAAAGCTGCTAAGAACCACAATAAAGAATAAAACAGCAGTGGGGAACAAAACACACTAAAAAAACCTACTGAAGTAGAGAAACTTATCAGTAACATGGCCTTTCTGGCATCCTGTTGAACACTTTTCCAGGAGGAATTCTGCATGGTTTCAGTATTATGCTGAAATATAAACCAAATACCACACCAAACTTACTGTATGTCAGATCTCTAGCTGTTTAACTATGTATGCTCAGTTACTAAACATTCTAGCCCCATTTACACCCGAAGTCAAACAGCAGGACAGAGTGTAAAATGCTTATTATAGCATGTCTTAATTGGCACTGAAAGTTGAAGAACCTGTTTCTTATTGGGAAGAAAAAAAAAGAATGGAAAATATCACTTAAAAATAAAATTCTCTCCTTCTTCCCTGTCAGTTTAAATATGTGTTAGAATTAAAGAAACATAATATACAAGTTCTACTTCCCTGTTAAATTCTCAAAATATTACTTTAAAAATTAATGTTAATGAGTTGAAACCCTATAAAAAGCTTCTGCTGCCCCACCCTTTTCTCATACAGTATACACTTAAAATGACACAGCTTCTTAAGCCAAAAAACTTTGGACCAATAGCTGGTACTGAAATGTTCATAGAGCTGATTCAGCAAAGTGAATCAGCTATATGTATACATATATCCCCATATCCCCTCCCTCTTGCATCTCCCTCCCACCCTCCCTATCCCACCCCTCTAAGTGGTCACAAAGCGCCCGAGCTGACAGCGTGGCAGGAAGTTGAACTGTTAACATTTTGTGTAATGTTAATTCATTTAATTTGTTCAGCATATGTCTACTGAATATGTGGTACATGCTGGGAAATGTTCTGAGGATAGAGTAGTGAAACAAAACAGGCAAAATTCATGTTTTCAGGGAGATTATGTTCTAGCGGGCAGCCAATGTTTAATAAAAGAAGAAAGTCCCACTCATCTGCAAGAAGAAAGCTCAATGCTTCGAAAAAACAGGCATTTAATTCTGGCCAGACTTGCCAAGGATTTGGGTTTATGCTCATGTATTTCAGTGGACTGACCCCAGGAACAGCTAAGTGGCTCTTAGCACAGCTACTACCGAATTTACTAAAAACCTGAAACAGCCAGTTTTATGATTGCTGCACACAAAATTTTCAACTCTCTGAGTCTTACTAGATAAAATGTAATCGAGCAACATGTAAAGGCAAGAATTTTTGTGATTTTTCTTGCAGTTTGTTTGACATAACTTTTTTTTTTTTTTTTGCGGTACGCGGGCCTCTCACTGTTGTGGCCTCTCCCGTTGCGGAGCACAGGCTCTGGGCACGGCAGGCTCAGCGGCCATGGCTCACAGGCCCAGTCGCTCTGCGGCATGTGGGACCTTCCTGGACTGGGGCACAAACCCGTGTCCCCTGCATCGGCAGGCGGACTCTCAACCACTGCGCCACCAGGGAAGCCCCCTGACACAACTTTTTAAGAGCTCGAAAGTTCAAAACCTTTTCACCAAATCCTTAAAGATAATTACTGTTTCAGGAAGATGCACCTACCTTAATGCACAGCCTCTGTATATCATTGCTTGATCCTGACCCCTACACAACAGTTTGAGAAGCGTAAGTGTAGAGAGAAAACAGTGACCTTTGGAGTCAGGTCAGCCAGGGTCTGAATTCCAGAGATGCTATTTATTCTGTCCCTAAAGTGGGGATAATGATGCCTGCCCCCTATATTTATTGTAGGAATTAAATGAGACAGGTGATGCAGGAAAAGTGTCTAGCATAGTATCTCGCACATAGTAAGTGCTCAGTAAATATTGCCCATCACTTTTGTATTATTATTCAACAATGTTCATTACGCTTCCTTCATATAAACAATGGAATAAATCCTGGGAATGCTAATTTTTCTATGAAGTAGGGTTTTCTAAGAAGGTCTCTTTGAGAGACTATGCAGTTAGACATGTGGCAGAAAAGCTGAAAGAGAAATTTCCTCTCTTCTGACACTTTTCCAACTTGGTGTTGGAAATTTTTGTTCCACTCTTAACTCCATAGTTTTTTCAGTCAACATATTTCCAACCTCATCTTTTTTTTTTTTTTTTTTTTTTTCTTTTTTTGCGGTATGCGGGCCTCTCACTGCTGTGGCCTCCCCCGTTGCGGAGCACAGGCTCCGGACGCGCAGGCCCAGCGGCCATGGCTCACGGGCCCAGCCGCTCCGCGGCATATGGGATCCCCCCAGACCGGGGCACGAACCCGTATCCCCTGCATCGGCAGGCGGACTCCCAACCACTTGCGCCACCAGGGAGGCCCCCAACCTCATCTTTTTGCCCATCTTTTCCTTCTCCCTCCCTTCACCCAACATACTGACATTTTGTCTCAGATAACTCAGAACACTCACACGGGACATTGTGTGTTGGGATTAACTCAACTATGAGAACTGGAGCCCAGACAGCCCCAGGGAAGAACCGGTTCACACTCTACAGAAGCAGAATACAGATTCCCCACCAGAGGTGAAACAATGTGATTCTGCTATTTAGCAGGAAACTGTAGATTCTTTTGAGATAAACTTTTAATTTGGGGCTCACCATAGTCTCTGCTTCTGAGGGACAAGGACAATGATTCCCCCCCAAAAAAAACCTCTCATGGGGACTTTGGGCTGCTTTCCATGTATGTGGTCCTCATCGTGAGTCTCAGCTGCTTGATCTGCTTCAATGATTTTGTTTACAGTTTTTCTCTGTGTTCCTAATCATTGTTTTTGGGAGAAAAAAAGCCACTTCTTTAAGGTAACTTATCCTCATATTCCTAGACTTAACTTGATTGCTGGCTATGAACACAAAGGATTAATTCTTCTCTTTTGAAAAGAATGTTCTTAAATATACACAGTAGAAAATGTAAGTACTCATGTTCCTTCATTAACCTGAATTAGAAATACTGAGGGTAAGAAAAAAGTCAGTGTAGGAACTCTCTATTTTAAAAGTAAAAAGATGTTTCCAAGAGACATCTCACTGTTGACCTTGTAATTTTAGTGGGTGGGACTCATTCAACCCCATAACATTCAACTTCAGTTATTAGAAACCACAGTAGGCTGGACCAGGAATTTATAAGCCAGGGTCCTACTCCCATGCAGTGCCCCAGTGGTGGGTCTTTGCTCGGTTCAAGTGGTTTGTTCCTACTCTTCTTCTGAAAAACAGAAACGATAACATGGCTTCAGTGTACTTCACAGGTTTGCTGGCAGGGGCGGGGGGGGGGTGGGTTGCGTCAAATCCTACAGGGCGGACTTCTCAACGGAGTCAGAGAGAATGTTTGCGGGAAAATGGGTTGCTTTGTCTCCTGCTTTGATTTGGTTTTAATTATGCTCTTTAGTTGGAAATTTGAAACATCATTAAGAGAGCTCATAAATAGTGGCATTTGTCAAAGTGGGACATGGTTTTAAAAGTTTGAGAAACAGTGAGTTGGGGTTTGTGCTTTGTGTAAATGTTCTTATGCTAACAGCATTGTAAACATTCTCTTAAATGAATACAACTATTTTTCTCAAAAATAAAACACAATTCAAATATGTTATACTTTTTAAACTAAGGCAGAGAAGCAGGCAAGTAAACTTTTTAAGATTTCTGTTGGACTGAAAAAGCTTTCTGGGTTTCCTGAGTTAAAGCAAGAACTGCTTCAAATTCCTGCTCACTTGGATTACAGGTGTAAATTTACCATATTGCTCTCTAATCTGGGCGGCTTGGGGTGATCTAGGGGGTGAAAGCATGGTTACCCTGTGGGTAAATAAGAGGTCAGAGGGCTCATTACTTGGGATGGGACAGTGAGGTATCCGTGGGCCTGGGGGGTGGAGGAAGTGTGGCAACACAGTGTCTAGGAGGGTTGCTAAGGTCAGCTCTCACCTTCCCAGACCTCCATTCCCATCTCCTCAGACAGAGGCTGTCTCCTTGCTTATTTTTACAGGATATCCATAGTTTTTGGCCCCAGCCCTGTGCCTCTTTAGGAAAGACCCAAGTGAAAGGGAAGCTGAGAAGCCGTGAAGGACCCTCTCTCTCCAATTCTCTCTGCCTGTCCATACCAGACCCTTCTGCCCAGGCTTTGTGTCCGCTTCCACATCCAAGAAATCCCATTATATTCCAGGAACTGTGCCAGGCTCTGAGAATACAATGCTGACCAAAACAAATGAAGTTACAATTTAGTGGGAGATACAATCGATTAAAAAGATAATTTTAAAGAGAGTGTGATATAGATTTGTTTGGGGCTTAAAACAAGGAGAAAGAGACTCTCTCTCTTTTTCCCTGTTTAACTTGCTCTCAGTGCCGCTGTGGCTCAGATCTGCTGCTTCCTATCCACTTCACTTACACCCCAAGCTCCATCCCCGTCACATATACACTTACTGGCAGCTAAGAATAGTACAAAATTTTCAAGGGAATAAACAGTTGCTTAACTCATAAGTGTTTTCCAAGATTATTTAAAAATCACATCCATAAGTGATAATGTGAGACTAGATTCTCTGCCAAATTACCAGTTCCTCAGTCACAGTCTGGACCCTGTCAGACTTGCTTTATTTATGAATCACTTAACATCTGGAAAGACTCAGTTGTCCCAGTGAACTTGGACACAGCCACCAAAAAATCACCTGACTTCTTTTCCCTCTGCAATAGTTTTAAGATGGTATTATCTTGTTAGTGTGGGTGATACCTCAACAGTGCTGCTGATATTTCAAATCATCCTTCTTCTTTTATCATCATCCGAGAGTGGAAAAGTCATGAGACAGATGACATGATGGTTCAACCCAGACCAACACTTGGGCAAGATGGATCCTGCAACTTCTCCGCAGTGAGAATTTCCCAGCCAAGTGACCTTGCCACTTTTTAGCACTTGTTCCAATTAAGAATACACAATTTTTAAAATTAATTTATTTTTTATGTATTTATTTTTGTCTGCGTTGGGTCTTCATTGCTGCGCATGGACTTTCTCTAGTTGTGGTGGGCGAGCTTCTCATGGCGGTGGCTTCTCTTGTTGCGGAGCATGGGTCCTAGGAGCACGGGCTCAGTAGTTGTGGCAGGCAGGCTCAGCAGTTGTGGCTCGCAGGCTCTAGAGCACAGGCTCATTAGTTGTGGTGCATGGGCTTAGTTGCTCCACGTCATGTGGGATCTTCCCAGACTAGGGCTCGAACCCGTGTTCCCTGCATTGGCAGGTGGATTCCCAACCACTGCACCACCAGGGAAGCCCAAGAATCCACAATTATTTTTTAAACCCCCAATTCCTGGTATTGGTCGATTGATTTGTACAACAGATAGCATCTCTCTGGAGAAACGTGTGCTTGTTCAAGCTGAAACAAGACAAGTCCACCCAGCATGAGACAGACTGAGGAAGCCCAACCTTCCAGCAGGGCTGCCGTCAGCTCCTCATAAGCCACTTCTTGTCACTAGGGTGTTGGTAGCTTAGGGCTTAAAGATTTGCCCTGAGTATACTACTTTTATTTTAATATGAATATCTAGAAATTTTTAAGGCCCAACAGAATGAGGCTAGAAGTGATGGAATTTCAGACACCATCTCAGAAAATGCACTTAGTAAGAAATCTTACATCTGCCATCAGTACTCAGGCATGCAAGTAGATGGGTATTCTCACTCTACAAACAGCAACTAAAATCGTTTATGGAGCCTTCATGAGGCTGAGGAAGTCATGGTAGGGTCTGGCAAAATCGGCCCTACCCACATGCAAATATACAGGTTCATTACTCTACCAAGTGGAATTTTTTTTTGATTGAAAAAACTTATTTATTCATTTTTGTAGTTCAAACATATGTTATGAAAAATTATGAAGTAGAATTAAATATACTATCTTTGAATGGGAGGTTCAGCAATAAGAATTATACTTTTTGCTTTTGTCACACAACTGAATATATTATTTTCTTTTTTTTAAGTTGATATATTTATTACTTTTTTCCTTAAGATATAATTTTATTTTATTTATATTTTTTATTAGTTTCTGCTTTATAACAAAGTGAATCAGTCATACATATACATCTGTTCCCCCATCCCTTCCCTCTTGTGTCTCCCTCCCTCCCACCCTCCCTATCCCACCCCTCCAGGCGGTCACAAAGCACCCAGCTGATCTCCTTGTGCTATGCGGATGCTTCCCACTATCTATCTATTTTACGTTTGGTAATGTATATATGTCCATGCCTCTCTCTCGCTTTGTCACAGCTTACCCTTCCCCCTCCCCATATCCTCAAGTCCATTCTCAAGTAGGTCTGTGTCTTTATTCCTGTTTTACCCCTAGGTTCTTCATGACATTTTTTCCCCTCAATTCCATATATATGTCTTAGCATACAGTATTTGTCTTTCTCTTTCTGAGTTACTTCACTCTGTATGACAGACTCTAGGTCTATCCACCTAATTACAAATAGCTCAGTTTCGTTTCTTTTTATGGCTGAGTAATATTCCATTGTATATATGTGCCACATCTTCTTTATCCATTCATCCGATGATGGACACTTAGGTTATTTCCATCTCTGGGCTATTGTGAATAGAGCTGCAATGAACATTTTGGTACATGTCTCTTTTTGAATTATGGTTTTCTCAGGGTATATGCCTAGTAGTGGGATTTCTGGGTCATATGGTAGTTCTATTTTTAGTTTTTTAGGGAACCTCCATACTGTTCTCCGTAGTGGCTGTACCAATTCACATTCCCACCAGCAGTGCAAGAGTGTTCCCTTTTCTCCACACCCTCTCCAGCATTTATTGTTTCCAGATTTCTTGATGATGGCCATTCTGACTGGTTTGAGATGATATCTCATTGTAGTTTTGATTTGCATTTCTCTAATGATTAATGATGTTGAGCATT
Organism: Mesoplodon mirus; assembly: GCF_964341445.2. Classification (NCBI taxonomy): domain Eukaryota; kingdom Metazoa; phylum Chordata; class Mammalia; order Artiodactyla; family Ziphiidae; genus Mesoplodon; species Mesoplodon mirus. The sequence goes on along the minus strand of NC_138985.1, from coordinate 115,538,635 downwards.
CTTTCATGTGTCTGTTGGCAGTCTGTATATCTTCTTTGGAGAAATGCCTATTTAATTCTTCTGCCCATTTTTGGATTGGGTTGTTTGTTTTTTTGCTATTGAGCTGCATGAACTGCTTATAAATTTTGGAGATTAATCCTTTGTCAGTTGCTTCATTTCCAAATATTTTCTCCCATTCTGAGGGTTGTCTTTTGGTCTTGTTTATGGTTTCCTTTGCTGTGCAAAAGCTTTGAAGTTTCATTAGGTCCCATTTGTTTATCTTTGTTTTTATTTCCATTTCTCTAGGAGGTGGGTCCAAAAGGATCTTGCTGTGATTTATGTCATAGAGTGTTCTGCCTATGTTTTCCTCTAAGGGTTTGATAGTTTCTGGCCTTACATTTAGGTCTTTAATCCATTTGAGCTTATTTTTGTGTATGGTGTTAGGGAATGATCTAATCTCATACTTTTACATGTCCCTGTCCAGTTTTCCCAGCACCACTTATTGAAGAGGCTGTCCTTTCTCCACTGTACATTCCTGCCTCCTTTATCAAAGATGAGTTGACCATATGTGCGTGGGTTTATCTCTGGGCTTTCTATCCTGTTCCATTGATCCATCTTTCTGTTTTTGTGCCAGTACCATACTGTCTTGATTACTGTAGCTTTGTAGTATAGTCTGAAGTCAGGGAGCATGATTCCTCCAGCTTCGTTTTTCGTTCTCAAGATTGCTTTGGCTATTCGGGGTCTTTTGTTTTTCCAAACAAATTTTGAAATATTTTGTTCTAGTTCTGTGAAAAATGCCAGTGGTAGTTTGATAGGAATTGCATTGAATCTGTAGATTGCTTTGAGTAGTAGAGTCATTTTCACAATATTGATTCTTCCAATCCAGGAGCATGGTATATCTCTCCATCTATTTATATCATCTTTAATTTCTTTCATCAGTGTCTTATAATTTTCTGTATACAGGTCTTTTGTCTCCTTAGGTAGGTTTATTCCTAGATATTTTATTCTTTTTGTTGCAACGGTAAATGGGAGTGTTTTCTTGATTTCACTTTCAGATTTTTCATCATTAGTGTATAGGAATGCCAGAGATTTCTGTGCATTAATTTTGTATCCTGCAACTTGACCAAATTCATTGATTAACTCTAGTAGTTTTCTGGTAGCATCTTTAGGATTCTCTATGTATAGTATCATGTCATCTGCAAACAGTGACAGCTTTACTTCTTCTTTTCCCATTTGGATTCCTTTTATTTCCTTTTCTTCTCTGATTGCTGTGGCTAAAACTTCCAAAACTAGGTTGAATAAGAGTGGTGAGAGTGGGCAACCTTGTCTTGTTCCTGATCTTAGTGGAAATGGTTTCAGTTTTGCACCATTGAGGACGATGTTGGCTGTGGGTTTGTCATATATGGCCTTTATTATGTTGAGGAAAGTTCCCTCTATGCCTACTTTCTGCAGGGTTTTTATCATAAATGGGTGTTGAATTTTGTCGAAAGCTTTCTCTGCATCTATTGAGATGATCATATGGTTTTTCTTCTTCAATTTGTTAATATGGTGTATCACACTGATTGATTTGCGTATATTGAAGAATCCTTGCATTCCTGGAATAAACCCCACTTGATCATGGTGTATGATCCTTTTAATGTGCTGTTGGACTCTGTTTGCTAGTATTTTGTTGAGGATTTTTGCATCTATGTTCATCAGTGATATTGGCCTGTAGTTTTCTTTCTTTGTGACATCCTTGTCTGGTTTTGGTATCAAGGTGATGGTGGCCTCGTAGAATGAGTTTGGGAGTGTTCCTCCCCCTGCTATATTTAGGAAGAGTTTGAGAAGGGTAGGTGTTAGCTCTTCCCTAAATGTTTGATAGAATTCACCTGTGAAGCCATCTGGTCCTGGGCTTTTGTTTGTTGGAAGATTTTTAATTACAGTTTCAATTTCAGTGCTTGTGATTGGTCTGTTCATATTTTCTATTTCTTCCTGATTCAGTCTTGGCAGGTTGTGCATTTCTAAGAATTTGTCCATTTCTTCCAGGTTGTCCATTTTATTGGCATAGAGTTGCTTGTAGTAATCTCTCATGATCTTTTGTATTTCTGCAGTGTCAGTTGTTACTTCTCCTTTTTCATTTCTAATTCTATTGATTTGAGTCTTCTCCCTTTTTTTCTTGATGAGTCTGGCTAATGGTTTATCAATTTTGTTTATCTTCTCAAAGAACCAGCTTTTAGTTTTATTGATCTTTGCTATCGTTTCCTTCATTTCTTTTTCATTTATTTCTGATCTGATCTTTATGATTTCTTTCCTTCTGCTAACTTTGGGGTTTTTTTGTTCTTCTTTTTCTAATTGCTTTAGGTGCAGGGTCAGGTTGTCTACTCGAGATGTTTCCTGTTTCTTAAGGTGGGATTGTATTGCTATAAACTTCCCCCTTAGAACTGCTTTTGCTGCGTCCCATAGGTTTTGGGTTGTCGTGTCTCCATTGTCATTTGTTTCTAGGTATTTTTTTATTTCCTCTTTGATTTCTTCAGTGATCACTTCGTTATTAAGTAGTGTATTGTTTAGCCTCCACGTGTCTGTATTTTTTACAGCTCTTTTCCTGTAATTGATGTCTAGTCTCATAGCATTGTGGTCGGAAAAGATACCTGATACAATTTCAATTTTCTTAAATTTACCAAGGCTTGATTTGTGACCCAAGATATGATCTATCCTGGAGAATGTTCCATGAGCACTTGAGAAAAATGTGTATTCTGTTGTTTTGGGATGGAATGTCCTATAAATATCAATTAAGTCCATCTTGTTTAATGTATCATTTAAAGCTTGTGTTTCCTTATTTATTTTCATTCTGGATGATCTGTCCATTGGTGAAAGTGGGGTGTTAATGTCCCCTACTATGAGTGTGTTACTGTCGATTTCCCCTTTTATGGCTGTTAGTATTTGCCTTATGTATTGAGGTGCTCCTATGTTGGGTGCATAAATATTTACAATTGTTATATCTTCTTCTTGGATCGATCCCTTGATCATTATGTAGTGTCCTTCTTTGTCTCTTCTAATAGTCTTTATTTTAAACTCTATTTTGTCTGATATAAGAATTGCTACTCCAGCTCTCTTTTGATTTCCATTTGCATGGAATATCTTTTTTCCATCCCCTTACTTCCAATCTGTATGTGTCTCTAGGTCTGAAGTGGGTCTCTTGTAGACAGCATATATATGGGTCTTGTTTTTATATCCATTCAGCCAATCTGTGTCTTTTGGTGGGAGCATTTAGTCCATTTACATTTAAGGTAATTATCGATATGTATGTTCCTATTCCCATTTCCTTAATTGTTTTGGGTTCATTATTGTAGGTATTTTCCTTCTGTTGTGTTTCTTGCCTAGAGAAGTTCCTTTCGCATTTGTTGTAAAGCTGGTTTGGTGGTGCTGAACTCTCTCAGCTTTTGCTTGTCTGTGAAGGTTTTATTTTCTCCATCAAATCTGAATGAGATCCTTGCTGGGTAGAGTAGTCTTGGTTGCAGGTTTTTCTTCTTCATCACTTTTTTTTTTTTTTTTTTTTTTTTTTTTGGCGGTACGCGGGCCTCTCACTTCTCTGGCCTCTCCCATTGCAGAGCACAGGCTCCGGACGCGCAGACCCAGTGGCCATGGCTCACGGGCCCAGCCGCTCAGTGGCATGTGGGATCCTCCTGGACCGGGGCACGAACCCGTGTCCCCTGCATCGGCAGGCGGACTCTCAACCACTGCGCCACCAGGGAAGCCCTCCTTCATCACTTTAATTATGTCCTGCCACTTCCTTCTGGCTTGTAGAGTTTCTGCTGAGAGATCAGCTGTTAACCTGATGGGGATTCCCTTGTGTGTTATTTGTTGTTTTTCCCTTGCTGCTTTTAATATGATTTGTGTTTAAGTTTTTTTTTTTTTTTTGGTGCTACATGGGCCTCTCACTATTGTGGTCTCTCCCGTTGTGGAGCACAGGCTCCGGACGCGCAGGCCCAGCAGCCATGGCTCACAGGCCCAGCCGCTCCGCGGCATGTGGGATCCTCCCGGACCGGGGCACGAACTCGTGTCCCCCGCATCGGCAGGCGGACTCTCAACCACTGCGCCACCAGGGAAGCCCTGTGTTTAATTTTTGACAGTTTGATTAATATGTGTCTTGGCGTATTTCTCCTTGGATTTATTCTGTATGGGACTTTCTGTGCCTCCTGGACTTGATTAACTATTTCCTTCCCTATATTAGGGAAGTTTTCAACTATAATCTCTTCAAATATTTTCTCAGTCCCTTTCTTTTTCTCTTCTTCTTCTGGAACCCCTATAATTCGAATGTTGGTGCATTTAATGTTGTCCCAGAGGTCTCTGAGACTGTCCTCAGTTCTTTTCATTCTTTTTTCTTTATTCTGCTCTGCAGTAGTTATTCCCACTAATTTATCTTCCAGGTCACTTATCCGTTCTTCTGCCTCAGTTATTCTGCTATTGATCCATCTAGAGTATTTTTCATTTCATTTATTGTGTTTTTAATCGATGCTTGATTCATCTTTAGTTCTTCTAGGTCCTTGTTAACTGTTTCTTGCATTTTGTCTATTCTTTCCAAGATTTTGGATCTTGGAAATAGAATCTTGGATCATCTTTACTATCATTATTCTGAATTCTTTTTCAGGTAGACTGCCTATTACCTCTTCATTTGTTAGGTCTGGTGGGTTTTTATCTTGCTCCTTCTCCTGCTGTGTGTTTTTCTGTCTTCTCATTTTGCTTATATTACTGTGTTTGGGGTCTCCTTTTTGCAGGCTGCAGGTTCGTAGTTCCCGTTGTTTTTGGTGTCTGTCCCCAGTGGCTAAGGTTGTTTCAGTGGGTTGTGTAGGCTTCCTGGTGGAGGGGACTAGTGCCTGTGTTCTGGTGGATGAGGCTGGATCTTGTCTTTGTGGTGGGCAGGTCCACGTCTGGTGGTGTATTTTGTGGTGTCTGTGTACTTTTTATGATTTTAGGCAGCCTCTCTGCTAATGGGTGGCGTTGTGTTCCTGTCTTGCTAGTTGTTTGGCATAGGGTGTCCAGCACTGTAGCTTGCTGGTCGTTGAGTGAAGCTGGGTGCTGCTGTTGAGATGGAGATCTCTGGAAGATTTTTGCCGTTTGATATTATGTGGAGCTGGGAGGTCTCTTGTGGACCAGTGTCCTGAAGTTGGCTCTCCCACCTCAGAGGCACAGCACTGACTCCTGGCTCCTCAATTTGGGATGATTCGTTGTCTATTCAGGTATTCCACAGATGCAGGGTACATCAAGTTGATTGTGGAGCTTTAATCCGCTGCTTCTGAGGCTGCTGGGAGAGATTTCCCTTTCTCTTCTTTGTTCGCACAGCTCCCCAGGCTCAGCTTTGTATCTGGCCCCACCTCTCCGTGTAGGTCGCCGGAGTGCGTCTGTTCTTCGCTCAGGCAGGACAGGGTTAAAGGAGCAGCCGCTTCGGGGACTCTGGCTCACTCAGGCCAGGGGGCAGGGATGGGCACGGAGTGTGGGTGGAGCCTGCGGCGGCAGAGGCCGGCGTGATGTTGCACCAGCCCAAGGCGCACCGTGCGTTCTCCCAGGGAAGCCGTCCCTGGATCCCGGGACCCCGGCAGTGACGGGCTGCACAGGCTCCCCAGAAGGGGGGCGTGGACAGTGACCTGCGCTCGCACACAGGCCTCGCGGCAGTGGCAGCAGCCCCAGCATCCCACGCCCGTCTCTGGGGTCCGTGATTTCAGCCGCGGCTCGTGCCCATCTCTGGAGCTCCTCCAAGCAGCGCTCTTAATCCCCTCTCCTCGCCCACCAGGAAATAAAGAGGGAAGAAGAAGTCTCTTGCCTCTTCGGCAGGTCCAAATTTTTTCCCGGATTCCCTCCCGGCCAGCTGTGGCGCATTAGCCCCTTCAGGCTGTGTTCACGCCGCCAACCCCAGTCCCCTCCGTGCGCTCCGACTGAAGCCCAAGCCTCAGCTCCCAGCGTCGCCCGCCCCGGCGGGCGAGCAGACAAGCCTCTCGGGCTGGTGAGTGCCGGTTGGCACCGATACTCTGTGTGGGAATCTCTCCGCTTTGCCCTACCCAGGTACGTGGTGAGTTTCTTGCCTTTTGGGAGGTCTGAGGTCTTCTGCCAGCGTACAGTAGGTGTTCTGTAGGAGTTGTTCCACGTGTAGCTGTATTTCTGGTGTATCTGTGGGGAGGAAGGTGATCTCCGTGTCTTACTCTTCCGTCATCTTCCCGGAAGTCTGGAATTTTTAAAATTTATCCATGTTCCTGCTCCTGTACAGCAGTAAAGCACTCAAATAATGATACTGTAACTGTTCAACCTAACAGTAGGTGCGATAGCATCCGGTTGTTGGAATACGAATCATAAATACACGATGACAGACTGAACTCCTGGCCTCACACCGCAGCCTCCCTCAGTGTGCGAGCTCTCTGCCATGGGACTCTGCAGTTCCCTCCATTAGAGGCAGGTGTACTGTCTCCACATTGATGTTAGCTTGGCCCGTGCCTTTCACTGGCCAGGAGGACTGCAGCAGAGGTGATCCTACCAGAAGCTTGACATGGGCCTCATCCTCCCATGCCTCTGCTGAGATAGCAGCTGATGGGTGGGGTAAGAGACAGGTAGAGCAGACCTGGACCCACCTGTAACTTGGAACCAACTAAACAGCCCAGATCTATTGACTTTCAGTCAATAACATGCTACGGGAAGTGAATGATTGCTGTTTCAAACAGCAAGTGCTAACTGATAAAAATGCATACAAGTTATTGGTGGTTCTCCATGGAGTGTACAATTACTGAAGATTGTTTTCTTCTTTGTCTCTTCTGTGTTTTCTAAATCTGCTGCACTTACGTCGATAAATAAGATGTTGCTGTGATCTCCACTGGCCTTAAGTGACTTGGAACTGAGACGGGCACTGAAAAACGTTAGAGGTTTTTCCTGTGCTATTTCCCAAGGGCTCTGCTGTATTCCCAGAAGACAACCTTTGAAAACATGTGCGGTAACAGACATTTTTACTATTTCCACATTTGTACTATTTTCTCAGATTCGATAGCCACAGTCATAAATTAGATGCATTGTTTTAAGTCCGAAACATGTACCTACCATTAACTGTTGAACTTTGATTCCAAGAGGTATTTTTAGTGCTTACTTAAGAGGTAGAGGGGCAGGTAGAGAAGGTCTTTCAGAGAAAGGCTGGAACCCCAATACAGATTTTCAAAAAGACCCCAGGTTTAAACTTGACATTGCATGTAACTTACTGTCTTTGTAAACACCAGCAGCAGTTAAAATGTAATTACAAAGAACTACATATATAATCGCAATAAAAATATGAGCTCCTGAGGAAAAAAATCTAACAAATTATGTGCAAAACTCTTATGGAGAAAATGATATAATTTAATTAAGATTCATTAAAAAGACCTTAATAAAAAATGCACCATGTTCATGGGTAGGAATGCAATATTATTAACATTTTCCATAAAAATGCATTATAACTTTAATTCAATACCAATCAAAATCCCAAGGGGGTTTCTTTGGTGGTCTTTAGTGAGTCAATTCTAAAATGTATATGAAAGAACAGAAGACCAAGTATAGTTAAGACAAACGTCTCCTAAGGTTAAAAATCTCACCACATGCAAGAATGTTGCAAAAAGTCCTAGAGAATCACTTCAATGCATACATTTCCTAATCTTGAAAAGTCAACATGAGGTAATTTGATCCAAATACTATCAGTAACTTAATCCCACTCCCACCTTGATTAGAAGCAGGAAACCCCATGTGTTAAGTCCTTCATTCTGTTTGCATTTACCGGCAGGGTAGCTGGGACTCAGAGGACAGCTATCACTACAAATATGAAGGACCGTCATGTGGAAGAATCCCATCCCCAGAATCCTGGAGTGAGGAAGGATTTTCTAACTATCAGAGTTTACAACAACTGAGGTGCAGCCTGTGCAGAAGAAGGCTGCCTGCCACAGACAACCTCTCATCCCCCCTCCATCCGTTCTCTAAACAGCCCATTCAACAACTGTTCATTGAACACCTACTGTGCCCTGATGTAAACCATGTAGATACACTACAGAACAAAACAGACGTGGTCTCCACACACGCAACTCACAGTCTACTGGTGAAGACAGCAGTATAAACAAACAGACACTGACCACATTCTATAATTGTGTGCATATGTAATTACATATGCACATAGTTATATACATTATTTTAGACTTATATAATTTATAATGTGAAATATAATATATAATTAAATTAAATATATACTTAAATAATTAAATATATAATTATTATATGGCATATAATAATTATAAAATACATATAACTAAAAACATGAAAAATATCTCAGTGAAACCAACAGAACACAGTGAGAGTGGGTAATGAACTGGGGCCCTATTAGGGAGGATGTTCAGGAGAAGAGTGACTAAGGTGAGAGGGAGATGACCTTCTGGAGGTGGGGGGTTCCTGGGCAGAGGAAAGAGAATGAATAAAGAAAGGAAAGAGCTGGGAACTCTCAAGGAAAGGAGAGAAGGCCAGTGTGGCTTGAGCTCAGTGGGCAAAGGGAAAGTGGCAGAAGAGGAGGCTGAAGAGGACATACATGGCCTCACAGGCTGCAACCATCAGCTTATTACTCTAAGAGTAAAGGGAAACCACTGAAAGGCTTTAGGCAACTAACAATGCTGTCTGAGCTTTGTGGGCTAGAGCTGGAGGGTGGACTTAGAACTGGGCAGGAGTAGTAGCAAGAGGACAGGCTCTTATCATTGTCCTTGGGAAACAGTGATGCCCTGGCTCCATGAGGACATGACGGTGCCTGGTTCCATGGTGTTGGCAACTGAGGTGAAGGGCAGGGAATATAATGGCGATAAATGTAAAAGGGACAAGTCAGGATGACTGACTGATGGCTTGACTGTCTGTTTTGAACAGCTGGGATCCACTGTTGTGCCATTTGTCTTGCATCTATTGTTTATCGACTACTGCGTTATTTTCCAGGCACAGTGCTGAGGTTACAGTGATTAGTGAGATCAATACACAACAGTAAGGGGCTCCTGGTGAATATTATAAAGGAGAACCATGTGACAGCTCTGGAGATGCCCTAGAATATCTAGGATGAAGTGAGATGTGCCATGGAGCCACTTGCAGGCTGTAAATAGTAATGGAAGATGGCATGGTTATGTTATGATTATGGTTCTACAACCTGATTCTCCTGAAATCTTACAATGAAGGGTTACCTTTCTTTTTTTCTTTTTTTTTTTTTTTGGCTCTTCCAGTTATTCATTTATTTATTTTTGGTTTTTGGTTATCTATTTTAAATACAGCACTGTGTGTACATGTCAATCCCAAACTCCCAGTCTATCCCTCCCTACCACCCTTCCCCACTGGTAACCATAAGTTCATTCTCTAAGTCTGTGAGTCTGTTTTGGTTTTGTAGATAAGTTCATTTGTATCACTTTTTTTTTAAGATTCTGCCTACAAGTGATATCACATGATATTTGTCTTTTTCTGTCTGACTTATTTCACTTAGTATGATAATCTCCAGCTCCATCCATGTTGCTGCAAATGGCATTATTTCATTTTTTATGGCTGAGTAGTGTTCCATTGTATATATGTACCACATCTTCTTTACCCATTCATCTGTCGGTGGACATTTAGGTTGCTTCCATGTCTTACCTATTGTAAACAGTGCTGCAATGAACATCGGGGTGCATGTATAATTTTGAATGAAGTTTTTATCTGGATATATGCCCAGGAGTGGGATTGCTAGATCACATGGTAGCTCTGTTTTTAGTTTTTTAAGGAACCTCCATACTGATCTCCATAGTGGCTGCACCAATTTATGTTCCCACCAACAGTGCAGGAGGGTCCCATGAAGGGTTACCCTTAATTAACACCAAAACGCAGGGAATTTCTCTGGGCTGCTTCTGCCTTCCTCAGACCCATACTCCCATTCCTTGGCCTCCCAGCTACCTTTCAATCAAACTTATTAATATGGAAGCTGATAAATGGCTTAAGGTATTATTCTTTCTTGGAGTTCATGGATTTGAAATATGAATTTTTAAACACAAAATATCTTAAAGTTCAAAAGGAACAAATTTATAATAATCGATAATGGTATAATTTCAGAATGTGCATTACTAGTACATGTATTTGGAGAAGGTCCTGGGGATTATTTTCTAAATATACCTTAGCTAATGCCCTCATTGCATGTATACCTGCCCCACGTACATAGTAGAAGCCCTAAAAAGAAGCAAACTTGCTAGGAAACAGGTGCAGAGTGACTCCACAACAAAGAAATGAGGGCTCTGAGCCTCTGGTTCCCCCAAAGTCACTGTCGGCTGCTGGTAACACCTAAACTCACACTCCAAGATACCTCAGTACCTGGGCATCGAAGGAGGGAGAAAGCGGAGCTAATAGGAGGAAAGGTCCAGAGAATGGAAAGTTTATGATCATAAAAAAGCAATTTGGGGGAGTTCCCTGGTGGTCCAGTGGTTAGGACTCGGTGTTTTCACTGCTGTGGCCCGGGTTCAATACCTGGTCAGGTAACTAGGATCCCACAAGCCACAAGGCACAGCCAAAAAAGCCAAAAAGGCAATTTTTCCTCATCAAGGGAGATTTTGGCTTTATATTTTTTGAGATTTTATAAAATATAGCATTCACATGTTATTTGTATGCTTATAATTAAATAATTAATGAAAGAAAGACAATACTGTTGAGGTCCAATCTTCTATCTATTTGCACACACACACATATATAACAAATAATCATAAATATTTATAAATAATACATATAAAATTTATGTATACATTTTTCAGTTCAGCAATTCCTAGAATAACAATGCATTCTCTAGTGAATATGAAAATGCGAGCTTATTGTACTTGAATTTTTCTTACTAGTTATTTACAAATCATAATCCATTATGTATTTCAAAATTTAATTTCTAATTCTGTGTTTACCTTAATGCTTACTTCAATACCAGGGAGGAATTTCCAAATTAGGAAAAATCCCTAAAGGAACTTAAAGGCCCTTCAAGGCTTTTCTTTTGACTGGTTCGAATATGACTTTCAGGGTTGAAAAATATTGTTATTTGGACTGCATTATCATTTGTGGTCCCTGTGAAATGTCAGTCAGACTAGATCTTGCTTTAGATTTGAAGCTTTTGGACTGAGCATGGAAGATCTTAGGGCTGAAAGACATACCCTTCAACAGAGTTACACAGAATTACACAATTTAACACTGTAATGATCCCTGTTCAAAATCAAAACCTTAGAAAACTTTCTGGTTATAAGTCAGAGTATTAACTATATTTATAATTTTCAAAAAGCTTCAGGGGTCTTGAGTGGAAGCAGAACATGTTTCATATAATTTACAAGGTAGGCTCACAGAAAGAAAAAGTGAGAAACACACTCAGAATTTTTTACAATTTGCCCTGACACTGTTTGGTCTTGTTCAGATCTGAAGCTGCAGAGAAATCAAAGCCGTTGCCAGAATTACACTTCCTCACTGTGTATCTGTTTGTGAGAAAAGTTGAAACCGGGAAGAATCCTGGCAGAGAGGCTGAAGAGAGGGCAAATACCTTTTTCTCCATGTGCTTAGGCCTCTAGTGAGTTTGTTTGGATTATCAAAATGAAAGATCTCGGAAATTAGTTTAGTTTTGGACATGAGTGATTTTTTTGAAAGAGCGTTCCTGCTAAATCTGGCTAAGTTAAAGGAGTTTATTACATTTGCTTTCCCTAGACCACTAGGCATGCCTAAATAAAATAAAGTAGCAGAATTTTTTTAATGGGAAAGAACACAATATAACTCTCCTCTGGAGACCAAGTTCCATCCAAACTACTTGGGAACAGTCACATCAGGGCAAGTGAACTTAGGCCTCATGGGATGCCTGTGGATTCTCTTGAATGGGATGGATGTCACCATGGTAACAGATGCTATGAATCTCATTTGTAAGAGAGTTCATCTACTCCATCTCATGAAACATAAAACACATCTGGAAAGTTAATTAATGACAGAACTGACAAAGATTTACAAATTTCTTATTGTTTTTGCAAGTAAGCCTCTGAGAATTGCAAATGGTATTTATATTAAACTATAATTTAGTGAGCATTTAGTAGCAGGTAACTTTTCATGAAATTACGTGAGATCTCTTCTTTAATGTCTTACAGCCCTTCTGGCACAATGACCTAACAGTTCTTCTAAAACCGTTCAGAAATGCTTTTAGTTTGGTTGCCAAAACTATTCACAATGCAGCATGAAGTAAGATGCTCACTTTATAGACACAGTGCAAATGTGAGGCAGTGTTTTCTTCTTCAATGACACTGTGATGCTCTGGATATTTGAAGGGTTCCCTGGCTATGGGAGATCACATTTTTAACTTGGAATAACTGGGGAAGGCCCAATGTATGTTATAGAATATTTTGAAAGAAATAAAACTTAAATATAAGTGCATAATTCAGTGATAGTATTGGTAGTGGAGGCCCTTGGAAAGCTACTTTCATAACAATACAACATTTATAGTAAGTTTTATGATTATTTCTATGCTAATTATTTCTAAATAATGAAGGATATTAAGTTCATTGTGTAACAATAATGAAATGACTGCTAAGATGCCATACATACAATTTACTTTAAAAGAAAGCAAGCTGGACAGCGTTGCATAGACATTCACGGGCAGAATAAAGACTCTGTGAGCGGTCCCAAGTCTCACAATGAGGGGTTGAAATGAACTGCATTTCATCCCGGAGCATCTGTTTAGACTGTGCTGGTCAAGTTATCTTTTTCCTTTATCAGGAAGGTTCTGCACAGAGTTGTTCGGGTAGAATGATAGGAGGACTGCTTCCTGTTCATATACTCCACCCACATATCCGCTGCAAACCAAAGAGGAAGCTCAGGAAGGTGAATTCATAGAGCAGCATAAATATATTCCTACTTTGGAAAAACTAATCCAAGCACATGTGATCCTACTGTAAGCAACAAAATCATAAAACTTGCTAGCCGTGGTTCTAGGTACCGTATTTCTATTATTAGCACAGCCCACAGTCACCTCTCCTTTTCCCGCGCTCGAACATTGCTTTCTTTTCTTTAATTTATTTTTTTATACAGCAGGATCTTATAGTTATCCATTTGATACATATTACGGTATATGTCAATCCCGAACATATAAACAAACATTGTTTTTTCACCCACCGTTCAGTTAGCTCTTGTCTCCAGAAACCTGAACGTTGTATTTGAAACCACGGGCTCATCCCCTCATTTCCAAGCGATCATTAAATCTGTTGATTTATTAAGTACGTCCTTGCACTCTATGCTACTGCCCTCCCGGTCCCACTGTCCCTTCTCGCCTGCACGACCGCAGCAGCCGCCAGCTCGTCTCCCGTGTCCTCTCTGCACCCCAGCCCGCTCTCAACAAGCGGCCGCGGTGGCCTTTGTGAGATATCAGTCTGATCGCGTCATTCACATAAGTAAAGCCCTCAGTGGTGGTCCTTTGCCACTAGGATTAACCTTAACATGAACTTCACAGTCGTGTAAGATCCGGCCGTGCCCACGTCTCCAGCCTCTTCCTGCCTCTCTTCCCTTGGAGCTGCACACTTTTCTCTGACTCAGCACCTTTGCACATGCAGCTCCTCCTCTAATGCTCTTCCTTTTCCTTCACCTCACTAATTCCACCCAACCCCAATCCCCAGTACAAGAGTTGTTCACGAGTTTTTAGGATCAGTGATGATGGGAGTTGGCATTCATCTTAAAAATTGTCTGGTTCACCCTTATTTATTTTATTTTATTTTTTTAAATTCATTTAATTTATTTTTTATTTTTGGCTGTGTTGGGTCTTCGTTGCGGTGCACAGGCTTCTCATTGCCGTGGCTTCTCTTGTTGCAGAGCACAGGCTCTAGGCGCACAGGCTTCAGTAGTTGTGGCACGTGGTCTCAGTAGTTGTGGCGCATGGGCTTAGTTGCTCTGCGGCATGTGGGATCTTCCCATACCAGGGCTCGAACCTGTGTCCCCTGCATTGGCAGGCGGATTTTAACCACTGCACCACCAGGCAAGCCCCCTTTATTTATTTTTAGATTCACGAGTAAAATGACTCCCTGAGAAGTCAAAGTCTAGCTTGAGTGGCAGCTGGGAAACAGCACAACCCAAATCTACCACAATCTTGGATTTTTCTTAAAGCAATATAAATGCTAAAGGCCAATGAATTGCATGGTAGATGGAACCTACAGAAAATGGGAAATTTATTATTCCCTAGTATATTTCCTGTGCCTTGAATAGTACCTGGCACATAGTAAGTCTCTATAAATATTTGTTGAATAGGTAAATGAATAAATTTCTCTACGTTGTACAATTAAATCTTTTTGTCAAGTAGTCAAAATGTGAGAAAGGTGTATCCCATGTGGTGTTTTCAATACCTCATCCTTGCCCATCTCTTGCTGTACTTTCTGAAAGGCATAAATATGGATAAGTTCAGAAATGAGTGTCTAAAATAACCAAGCAACACTTTTTTAAAAGCCTAAAGATACATGAAATAAATATGACTGATTTGAAAAGCATTTCCTTGCCTCTCCTTGGCTATATTATAAAGCAGTGGTTCTCAACCCTGGCTGGACATTAGAATCAGGTTGGAGGTTAGACCAATAAGATTAGAATCTCTGGGAGAAAAAAACAGGCATCAGTATTTTTTAAAGCTCTCCTGGTGATTCTAATATGCAGCCAAGTTTTAGAACCACTACTAAAAAGGTTTCCTGCTACTTCTTCAATCAGCCCTCTGCTTCTTTGCTGGTTTTACCACCTCCTTCTAACCCTTAACAAGAGATTCCTCAAAGCTCAAAGTAGGAACTCCTTTATCAGACATGGTAGGGACTGATAGTTGGCTAGTTATATAAAAGTTGATTAAAGCAAGGAATCATTTTAAAAAAACCACACACACGTACATGCTGTTGTAGATGGCAAGCAAATGGAGACAAATTCCTCCCATCCCTGTACGCCCACCCTTTTGCAGTATGACTTTGCTCCTCCTCTCATCAAGAGCTGAAGTTTGTCTTCACCTTCCTAAGTCTGATGAGGTCATCTGACTTCCATTGGTGAATGGAATCCAGCCAGTGTGATGCTGTGAATCTTCACATCTAGGCATCAGGAGGCTGTGCAGTTTCCATTCTTGCTCTCTTGGAATACTGTCCTGAGGCCACCAAGGGAAGAAAGCCAGGCTGGCCTCCTTGAGGACAGAAACCACAAGGAGAGCTGGCCAACCGGTGGCCAACATCAACGCCATAATGTGGATGAGACCATCTTAGACCAGTCAGCTCTGGGGAGTCAATATGACCGCAGCTGCCTGAGTGAATGTGGTTTTCATTCCACAGGCTACAGGATTGTAGTTCTTCTTGCTTCTGCTGCCTGCCCTCTGGTGGATGAGGCTATCTAAGAGGCTTGTGCAAGCTTCCTGATGGGAGGGACTGGTGGTGGGTAGAGCTGGCTGTTGCTCTGGTGGGTGGAGCTCAGTAAAACTTTAATACACTTGTCTGCTGATGGGTGGGGCTGAGTTCCCTCCCTGTTGGTTGTTTGGCCTGAGGCGACCCAGCACTGGAGCCTATAGGTTCTTTGGTAGGGCTAACGGTGGACGCTGGGAGGGCTCACGCCAAGGAGTACTTTCCAGAACTTCTGCTGCCAGTGTCCTTTTCTCCATGGTGAGCCACAGCCGCCCCCCACCTCTGCAGGAGACCCTCCAACACTAGCAGGTAGGTCTGGTTCAGTCTCTATGGGGTCACTGCTCCTTCCCCTGTGTCCTGGTGTGCACACTACTTTGTTTGCGCCCTCCAAGAGCGGAGTCTCTGTTTCCCCCTGTCCTGTCAAAGTCCTGTAATCAGATCCGCTAGCCTTCAAAGTCTGATTCTCTGGGAATTCCTCCTCCCGTTTCTGGACCCCCAAGTTGGGACGCCTGACATGGGGCTCCGAACCTTCACTTCAGTCAGTGGACTTCTGTGGTATAATTGTTCTCCAGTTTGTGACTCGCCCACCCAGCAGTTATGGGATTTGATTTTATTGTGATTGTCCCCCTCCTACCATCTCACTGCAGCTTCTCCTTTGTCTTTGGATGTGGGATATCTTTTATGGTGAGTTCCAGTGTCTTCCTGCTGATGATTGTTCAGCAGTTACTTGTGATTCCGGTGCTCTTGCAAGAGGGAGTGAATGCACGTCCTTCTACTCTGCCATCTTGAACCAATCTCTGCAACCTTCTTTTTTATTGAGATGTAATTATCATATCATAACATTCACTATTTTATTTATTTATTTCAAAATTTCTTATTGGCTGGAAAACTAGATACCCAAACTTGTTAAATGTTATGCAAGTAGAAGTGAGCAAGGACTCAAAGCATACTTGATGAGCAAAGTATGTGGGCTTGAGTGTGTGAACTGAATTTTTTTGTTTGGCCTTTTTTCACTTGGTTATCAGCTGTGTTCTGTATAGATGAGGTAAGGACTTAGATAAGTAAATGGTTATTGTTTTTCTAAAGAGTTTATAAAGAAGGACAATATTTGTGTCCCTTTTAATGATAGGATGTCGGGTCAGATATTCTTTCCAGACCCAATTCCATTCTTAAAATCAAAATTCACAATTTTAAAGTGTACAATTCAGTCAACTTTAGTATATTTGCATGGTTTTGCAACCCTCAGCACTATCTAATCCCGGAAGATTTTCATCACCCCCCACAGAGAAACTCCTAACCCATTAGCACCCATTCGCCATCCCTCCTCCCTCCAGCTCCTGGCACCACTCTTCTACTTTCTGTCTCTGTGCATTTGCCTATTCTGGACAAACATAATGGAATCATAGAATGGGTGGCCCTTTGTGTCTGACTTCTTAGTATAAGGTTTTCAAGGTTCTTCTCTGTTATAGTATGTCAGGACTTCATTCTTTTTGTGGCTGAATAATAATTCCATTGTTTGGATATACCACATTTTGTTTATCCATTCATCTGTTGATGGACATTTGAGTTGTTTATACACTTTGGCAGTTGTGTATAGAGCAATAATGAACATATGTTTACAACTCTTTGAATACCTGTTTTCAACTCTCTGGGGTATATTTTTCAGTGCTTTGAATATGTCATCCCACTGTCTTCTGGCCTCTATTGTTTCTGATGAGAAATCAGCTGTTACCATTACTGTGGATACATTGTACATGATGCGTCCCATCTCTCTTACTGCTTCCAAGATTCTCTCTGTCTTTTGATAGTTTGATTTTTCTAGGTGTATATCTCCTTAAGTTTATCCTTCTTGGAATTTGTTTGAGTTTCTTAGATGTGTAGATTAATGTTTTCCATCAAATTTGGGAAGTTTTTGGCCATTACTTCTTTAAATTTTATTTCTATCCCTTTCTGTCTCTCCTCTCTTTGGGACTCCTAGTATGTGTACATTGGTACACAGATTTCCGAGACTGTTTATTTTTCTTTCTTTTCTCATACCAGATAATGTCAATTGACTTATCTTCAAGATTTTTGTCCCTTTCTTCTGCCAACGCAACCTGCTATTGAGCTACTGTATTGAACTTTTTCATTTCAGTCATTCTATTTTTCAACTTCGGAAGTTCTCTTTGGTATTGTTTTATAATTTTGATCTGTTTATTAGTATTCTCTATTTGGTATGACATCATTCTTGTGCTCTCCTTTAGTTCTTTAGACTCCAAACCAGGTCTAACATTAGTTCCTAGACATAGTTGTAATAGCTTATTTAATGTCTTTCCCTATTAAGTCTAATGTCTCTGATTACTTAGGGAGAATTTCTATTGGTTATTCTTTTCTGTTATGGGCAGAGAACATACATCTTTGCAGGTGGAACCTGCTGCCTTAAGTTCCCCTCAGAAGGAGACAAAGTTGTTTAGAGAAACGGCTTCCCTGGAATTTGACTAGAGTGAGCATCCTTCACAGAGCTGGTCCTCAGCTGAACATCAGAGGCAAATTTATACTCACCTCACACTGTCCCATTTACACTTTTCTGTTTTTCACTGTTTTCCTACTTTTTGATGAACTTTCCCCTTCTTGACTACTTCAATTACATGGTCTTCTTTTCCTGTTTATTTTCTTCTAATTGAAACTTCAGTTTCTAACATATTCTCATTATTGTTTATGCAAAGCCTGCTTTTTAAAATCAATTTACTTAAATAATTTAGCAAACACCTATAAAAGAACTATCCAAAATAAAAATGAGGACATTATAAAACTACTACCTCTGCCTAAGTAGCCCCCAATCCATTCTGCTCCTTAGACGGCATTATCTTGTGCTACTTGCCTTTCTGTCCATATATTCCTAGCCTATACACATGTTCCTAAAAATCATGTGGCTTCAGTTTTAGTTGTTTTTAATTCTTTGGGGATTTTCATTTAGCAATCAAAATCAAATCACTAGGATTCATACATCCTGTTGCATGTAGCTGTGGTTTCTGATTTGGGGTGCTAAAAATAATTCATGTTTGAATATAGGACAATTTACCCATTTTCCTGTTGGTGGTCATTTGGGTTGTTTCCAGACTTCTGCTATCACGTGAAGCATTCTCATTCATCATGTCTTTTGTGTACACTGTCAGGGAACTACAAATGTTCAAACTGACAAGTGTAAGACAAGCTACTTTCCACCCTCACCAGCCATGTGTACAGACCCTGTTGAGCCACATCTTTTCCCGCCCACGGCTTCATCAGACCAATCACATCAGCTGCTTGAAGGGGAGCAGAATGTCATCTCGGCAGGATAGTGATTTGCATTTTCCTGATATTGAGCCCCTCTTCATTTATCTGTTGGTTAGGTATTTCATTTTCTGTGAAGCATGTGCTGTGGCTTTTGGACATTAAAAATTTTATTATTAGTCCTTTTCTTATTGATTTATAATAGTTCTTGGAATTCCAGATACTAATCCTTTGTTAATTATGTGTTGCACATATCTGTTCCCGTTTTGTGATGTGTTTTCAATTTCCTTAAGGTAACTTGAGTTTCCATTATCAACAACACTTGTGGGCTCATTTAAGAAATCTTTTATTGTCCAGGTCTGGAAGATACTCATCTGTATTTTCTACTGGTGTCACCCTGTTTTTCACTTTTTTAATAAAACTGAGCAGTACCACCACATACACAATTTCAGCTGTTTCTCAAGTTGTGCACAACAGCAGCTGACGTGTTAGCTTTACCAAGGTCACTGGCTTTTAAAGAATTTTTCCTAAATGTGGAATGGAATATCTGGATTCAATCATGTGATTTGACATATCAACTTGTGGGTGAGAACCCTGTCTCACAGGGTTCCTTGCAATGCTCTTCTGTCTACTTGGGGAAAGAGACAGATTCCATAGAACGGGCATCCTCAAAATGCACAGGGCACATGGGTTCCCATGGTGTGTCTTGGAAGAGCTGGGTACGGACTTTATTTCCCTTGCACTAGAAACCTTTTTCTCAGAATTACTAAAACTGAATGATTTTCAATCATCCCACCTTCACTGCTCATGTTCCAAAATCAGCAAAATTCCTTCTTGCTGTGAAGAGCTTTTTAAAATATTAGAAACAAGGCATTATCTTGATTCATCTCAAAACCAAAATTAGTCTACATAGATGCATACCCTAACATTAGTAGTAAGTTTATTACAAAATGCAGGCAACTTGCACTGTGATTCGAAAGGAATAATTTTGGTTTCAGTTAGTCAAAGCTTTCCATGCTAAAAACAGCACACACATTGCTTTACTCATTTCAACCAGAAAAACAATAAAGGAAAGGAGTCCAACTTAGTATCTGAATCTTCCAAATTCAATGACTGGAAAATGAAGGCAGATGGGTTGCACCTGGGTAAAGTATTCCTCAACCAGCAAACCAGGAAATTCCAGGCTGTGTCAATATTCACAAGAGGTAAGCAGGAGTTCAGATGACCATGCTTCCCAGATCTCAGACACACTTGTCCTCTCCCAAATAACTTAACATTTTTTGAAGTATAACACAAATGGGAAAAGTGCATGAAACATAGATGTGCAGTCCAATGAACTATCACAAAGCAAACACCACCCACATAAAAAAATAGGACCTTTGCCATATCCTGTGCCCTCGCCCAACCAATCTTGCTCTGTTCCCCAAAGGGAACCGCTCTTTAATCCTAGCACAACAGTCCAGCATTTCCTGGCTTTGAACTTTGTGGGATGGAACACCATGCATTCTTTTGGGTCTGGCTTTGTTGGCCCAAGTAGCGTCTGCTGTGACGACCAGCTGAGATCTCCTTTCCTGATTCTTCCAGCTGCTGGAAGTGCTGTCAGCAGGGGGCCCACAGCCATCAGCTCTGCTTAGGGATCGCTTGGCGTGTCCAAGGGCACATCTTTTCCCCAGGGCACCTCACAGCCATTGATGGGTCCAGGTGGGGGTCAAAGTCCCAAATGAAGGGCCACTGCAAAGGGTCATCCCAGCCTCAGCATTTTCTGTAGGTTCAGCTGAGGCCTCTTTTGAGACTGTGTCCCAGCTCAGATTTGTCCTTTGCCAAATCCTGCCTTAAGTGATGTGGAAATACCAGAATTGCCATGGAGAATGGTGAGGGATTGATGGGCTCAGAGAGGTGGGCTTGCTACAGTGGAGAAGCACCCACAGGACACACCACTGACCAAAGCAAAGTGGAATTTGCTGGTGGAGAGAAAAGTGGTGGCCCTCTGTGCAAGCTGGACTGATGGTGGCAGGGGCCGTAACTGGATGGGCTCTCTGACAGCAATGGGATTACAGGGACCTAAACGGTACAGACCAGGTGGCTTCACTTCACCTTCAGGAGTCAAGTGCAGGTATCTTAGTCTGTGACGAGGCTGGGGTGGCAGCCAGGAGGAGCCTGACCCAGAGAGGCTGTAGGGGGATTGTGACAGAAAAGTGTCCCCAAGTGCAAAATAGACAGGCAGTCAACAAAGGCACTAAACAATCTGTATAATCAAACCAACGATGTTCATGACCCCAGTGAATGCTTATGAACTCCAGTTTGGGGACACAAAACCCCACGATTTGAAGGAGTCATCAGGCCCACAACAGGAAGGAACAAGATACGCTGTAACAAGTATACACGGTACTGATTTCCTTAGTCCTTCCCCCAAAGGAGCTACAGCCAATTACTCAGGTAACCATTCAATAAGGAAGGATGAACAATGCAAATATTTCAAAGACTGTTGAACACAGCAGTCCAAGTTGACATCAATATCCAAAGATCTAGAATGTCATCATGCCCCTCTGTTAAAATGGGAGTACGCAGGGCCAAGTGATGGAGTCCTGGCTCAGGTCTAGCTCAGGGTGGACCCACCAGATACATGGACACACTTGTGGTGATATCACCATCCCCAAATGTGTCGTTGGAATGGACATTCTCAGGATGTGGTGTAACTTACACAATAGTTCTTTCTCTGCACAACCCTTTTTCTTTCCCTTTCCTTCCACAAATGCTGATACAAAGAATGTTCCCTAATAAAACCCCAGCATGTTCACCTCCAGCTTTTAATTATGAATTAAATTTCTTTAAAACTCTAGAGCTACCCAGGTTTTCTATTTCTTCTTGGGTCGTATTTTCTCAGTTGCACATTTCTAGTAATATGTCCATTCTATCTAAATTGTCACGTTAATCTCACTTATTATTTCTAGTGGCTTTTTAAAGGAAATTCCATGAAATTTCCCATCTAGACCATTACAACTTCTGCAAATAGTGACAGTTTTTTCTCCCTTCCAATCTGTATGCCTTTTACTTATTTTTAATTGCTTTATTTCAGTTACTAGTACTTCCAGTAAAATACTGAATTAGAGTGGTACAGATGGACATTCTTGTTTTCTTTTCAATATTAGGAGGAAAAAAATCGATCTTTCACCATTAAGGTATTTTGTTCTTTATCAAGCTGAGAGAATTTCCTTCTATTCCTAGTGTGCAAAGAATTTTTATCCTGAGTGGATATTGAGTTTTATCAAAAGCATTTTCAGCATTTATTGATATGATCATGCAGTTTTTATTTTTTGTCCATAATATGATGTATTACATTGTTTGGCATTACTTTGATTATAATATAATATGATGCATTACATTGTTTGATTTTTGACTGTTGAACAAGCCTTGTATTTCTGAGATAAACCTAACTTGGTCATCATGCATTATCCCTTTTTAAATATGGATCCAATTTACTGATATTTTGCTGAGGACTTTTGTGTCTATTCATGAGGGATATTAGTCTATAGTTTCATTTTCTTGTAATGTCTTTTTCTCGTTTTGGCATCAAGATAATGCTGGCCTCATAAACTGAATTGGGAACTTTTTTCTCCACTTCGGTTTTCAGGGAAAGAATGTGTAGAGTTGTTTGTTTGCTTGTTTTTCTTTTGAATGTTTGTTACTATTTACCAGTAAAACCATCTATGCCTGGAGGTTTTCTTTCTTGAAAAGTTGATAACTACAAAATTCTTTAGTAATATAGAGCTATTCAGATTATCTGTTTCTTCTTGAATGAGATTTGGTAGTTTGTATCTTTTAAGAAATTGGTCCATTTAATCTAAATTGTCAAATTTATGGGCATAGAGTTGTCTATAGTAGTCCCTTATTTTCCTTTTAATGTCTTTAGTTTCTTTAGTAATATCCCTTTATTAGTTTCTGATAATAATAATTTCTGTCTTTTCTCATTATTTATGGAGCAGTCTGGCTAGAGGTTTATCAGTTTTAGTGAACGTTTCTCAAAGTATAAGCTTTTGAGTTCACTGATTTTCTCTATTGTTTTTCTCTTTTTAATATTATTGATTTTTGCTTTCATATTTATTTTTTTCCTTTGTCTTCCTTTGTGTTTAATGTTCTCTTTCTCTAGGTGAAATTTTTTCTTTTTATTTCTAATATAGATATTTAATGCTAGAAAATTTCCCTCTAGCCATTGCTTTAGCCAGATCCCACAAGTTTTTACACGTCTTATTTTTATTTTCATTTAGTTCAAAATATTTTCTCGTTTTTCAACATATGTTAATCAGGCCTAGTTTATTAAACTATATTCTAATATTTTTGGATTGTTCTATCAGGTACTGAGAGAGGTACTTGAAAATCTCCCAATATTATTACAGGTTTGGGGTTTTTTTTTGCTTTTTTGGTTTTGTTTTGTTTAGTTCTGTATAGTTTTTCTTTATATATTTGAATCTATGTTATTTGGGGCATACAAATTTAGAATTACTAGAGTGTCCAGTGAATTGTATTTTTATTAAGAAGTCTACCTGTTTATCTCAAGTAACGCATTTTTTCTTAAAGTCTGCATTGATATACAGATACATAATCTTTCTTTTGGTTTATGTTTGCATCGTATTTTTTCCCATCCTTTTACTTTCAACCTGTTTTATATTTACATTTTATATGTGTCTCTTAGAAGAAGCATATAAGTTTTGGGTTTTAAATTTATTTTATAATTAAGTATTTGATCTAATTACATGTAATTATTGATATATTTTTGTTGAAATCTACCAACTTACTAATTGCTTTCAACTTGCCTCATGTGGTTTATATTCTTCTTTTTCTCTATTCATGTTCCATAAGATTGATTATTTTTTGTTCTTTTCTTTTTTCCTTTTAACTATTAGTAGTTATAGATTTCATTACTATTCTCTTTCTGAGACTCTCAGAAAGAGAGAGTCTCTTTTTGAGACTACAACAAGCATATTTTAATTAGAAAATTCAATTTTAAATTAACATTTTTCTTCTTAAAATTTCAAGGAACTTTGAACACATTTAACTTCATTTACCACCTCACAAATCATATGTTGTTTATATCATTATATTTTTTAAAACTCTCCATACACTATTGTTGTTGTTGTTACTTTATTAAATCCATCTTCATGCAGATTTACCACACATATTCACTCTTTTCATTGTTCTTTATTTCTCCCTGAATTTCTGGGATTCTATTATCCAGTATCAATGTCCTTCTGCTTAAAATATTTAAACAGACTTCATATATTTCATTTAGAGAATTAGCCCTTCTTGTAACAAAATCTCTCAGTTTTGCCTATCAAAGATGTTTTAATTTTTAAATTTCCTTATTATTAAATAATATTTTTACTGAATATAAAATTTTAACTTGGTGATGTTATTTCCTTTAGCATTTATCAATAACATTCTATTTGTTCTGGACTTTTCTTTTTCCTGAGAGGTAAAGTATCTTCTAATTATTATTCCATTTAATAATTGTCTGCTTGAAAGATTTTCTTTTTATCATTAGTTTTGACAGGTTATACTATGATATGTGTAAATGTGGTTTTGGTGGGGGGTTTATAGTGACTCGAATTTGAGGTTTAATGTCTTTTATCATATTTTGAAAATTCTCAGCAATATTTTTTCAGATATTTTTTCTGCTTCATTCTCTCTCCCCTCTTCTTCTGCAATTACAATTATAGGCATGCTAGATTTTTTTCACTACTTCCCCTATGACTCAATCTCTTTTTCTGTATTCCATATTTTTGTTTCTTCATTCTTCATTCTATAAATTTTTTCCTAAACTATCTCCCAATTCCAATAATTGTTTCTTTAGCTCTGTCTCTATTAATCTCATCCACTGAATTTTTAGTTTTGGCTATAGTACTCTTTTGTTCTAGCATTTCCATTTGGTTCTTATGTCTATTTCCATTTCTCTGCCAAAATACCAGCCTTGTCTTTTATTATCTTTTTATTAAGAATGGCTATTTTAAACTTGTGTATCTGTAGCTATTGTCTATTATTTCTTTCATTTTTTTCAATCACTTTACTTGTCTCCTTGATACAAGGTTTTTTTTTAAACAGATGTATATTTTATATGGAAAAAACCAGAATGTTTAAGACCTAGGATGAAATTGTATTTCTTGAGAGAATTTTGTTTATTTTTAACAGTCAGCTAGGCTAAGAGCTTTAACAATTGCAGATCACCTTAATGTATTTCTAAGGATTGAGAGGATTTGAATCTGGTTTCAGCCCTTGCAAGGGCTGGTATATGTCTGAATTTCTTTTGTACTAGGTAAATCCCTGATATGTCAGGTCCCTCATTTTCTTGGCAGAAGCTATATTCCAGTGTTCATCCCTCTTTCCCTGAAAGGCTATGCTAAGCTTCTGAGCCTTTCATTTGCCTTTGCCTTTTCAGGAATCAGTAAATGTTTCTGTAGGAAAAGCATCTTTGGATTATCTCCTTTTTCCCAATCTTGGCCCCATAACTTTGGTAGTGCTCTGAGGCCTTCAAACAAACGTTTTTAACTTTGTCCAGCTTTTCTAGTTGTCGTCAGTAGCCTTTTTCTGAATTACCTAGTCTACCACTAACAAAAGCAGAATTCCCCCAAAATAACTTTTAAATTTAACTCAGGAAACTTCTGAGTTTCTGAACTTCTAAATGTATTACATATTGATTTTGTTAGTTATAAGCTTCTGCATTAACCACACTGCAGAGGTGAAAAAATACGATGGAACTTGCCTTTTGGGACAGAGGTAGTCAATATTCATTTGCCCCTTCATTTTCAGGAATAGAACATCTGGCTCTTTTGCTGGGTATATGGCCACCCAAAATATAGCCTAATTTTTCAAGCCTTTCTTATAGCTGAGCATGCTTGAGAAATGTTTGGTCAATGGGATGTGTGTGTGATTTCCAGGCAGTGTCCTTAAAGGAAAGAACATGACTTTCTTCATTTCTTCTGCCATGCTTCTGTCTGGAATGGAGAAGCAATGGGTGGAGCTTCTTTCAACCACCTTGGATGATGGGATGACCTTGGCGATGGAAGTCCTTCAAGACAACACAACAGAATGGAAGGAGACTGGATCCTTGACACAATAGACCATTGTGCCAATGTTCAAATTGACCACTTCTGGACTTCTGGTATGTTACAGAGAAGTAAAGGTCTGTCTAATTTAAGCTTCTCTTCTTTTCTTTAGCTTGTGGCTAGAATGCCCCCAAGGAGCTTATCTATATGCATGAATTAAAAGGAAACCTAATATAAGATAGCATGTGATGTGTGACAAATGGGTGATATAAATCATATGTACTATTAAAACTCACAGGAGGCAATTAGGGTCCTGTAAGTTACTTGAAGGTTTAGTAAGAGAGGAAGAATTTCAGTTTCACCTTGAAAGAGGGATAGGATTTATGTATGCAAAAAGGAATGAATACAGTAATGAGCAGACAAAAGACATATTTATGACCAGGTAACTGACCAAACTGGTAGAACAAACAACAGGATTCTAGCTGGGGAATGTGGCTGGAAGAATTGGTTGGTATGTGATTGGACAGACCCTTGAAAACAAGCCAAAATGACTGGATTCTATTTGCTGAAAACTTATAGACAAAGAACGAGCCTGATAAATATTTAAGTATTCTGAGAATCGAAGTTATCCAAGGACTGGTCCAAGCCATGAAATACCACCTGAGTCACCTTATTCTAGTCTGCTTTGCATTAACACACTTGTCAAGAGTTTGAGAACGGAGATAAAGGAGTTCCAGATTGTGGTGTGGAAAACTGGTCATAAGAATCCCTTAGAGCTGGAGAATGGCGAGGAAAACAGTCAGTGGAATATTTGTCTCAGGGGAGTCAGAAACCAAATCAAAGTTTTTGATGCAGAGGAAAATTATGATAATTTAAACATTTTTTTCTATCCCTCCAACAGGTTTTATCATTACACTGTCAGATGAGAAAAGTATTTATTACAAAATTTTGATTTTTTTGCCAAGAAGGATATTTCATGAAGGGAAACCTGGCGTGAGAGATGCAGGCAGAGAACGCTCTGCTTATAAATTTTACTTTGTAGCATAATCTCTGATTACTAGAGGCAACTGTGAAAATGGGGCCAGAAGAAAGCCAACACTCCATATAAACATGCTAAATAGTTTCCACAGAAAATTTTCTTGCAGACACTAAAAAAAATAAAAATTCACTAGGAAGAACTGGAATGTTTGTTGTTATAAAAAATATTTTAAAAGGCTGGGGGCTTCCCTGGTGGCACAGTGGTTGAGAGTCTGCCTGCCGATGCAGGGAACACGGGTTCGTGCCCCGGTCCGGGAAGATCCCACATGCTGCGGAGCGGGTAGGCCCGTGAGCCATGGCCGCTGAGCCTGTGTGTCCGGAGCCTGTGCTCCGCAACGGGAGAGGCCACAGCAGTGAGAGGCCCACGTACCGCAAAAAAAAAAAAAAAAAAAAAGGCTGGTATTTGTGGAAAGGCCTATTTTGGAAATTATCACATCAACATAGGTAATGCTATTATTTCAACTAATTAGACTTTTCCCTTCCTCCTTAGGGACTACCTTACAGTTACACACCCAGACCTGTGGGGCTTTGTGTGTTGTGGTGTGGGTCTATGTGACGGAACAGAGCAGAGACCACAGTTATTTTCACGGAATTTTTGACCAGTATACCAAATATGAAAATTTTCACTTGGGTTATGAAGGGAATGTAATTTTGAACTCTATTATGGAAAGCACTACATTTTGAGGTAAACATAAATACCCCATCTTAAACTTACTGCCAACTTCTTCAATAAATCCAGCCAAAACCGTCAGCCGTCAGTTGAGACAGCCCATTTCCACCAGAATTCCCCCCTTCTTTTATTCCAGTGGATTTAACTGAGACTGTAGCTGCCCAGACGCCGTGCAGTCAGGTGTGGCCGTGTGACGGCTGCTTGCTGATGGAACATGAGCAGAGGTGATGCGAACACCTGTGCATCTGGTCCTTCAGACCCACCCCTCTCGCTGCTCCCACCTAGTCCAGCGGCTGCTAGAACAAAGCATCAACTCCACGCTTCCTTTTGCCCAAGTCCCTCACTTAGTGCCATTTGTTCTTCCAGGATCCGGGGCCGGTGGGAGGTTAGCAAGACTTCTCCCAGATGGAAGGAGGCCCCGGCTCCTCTGTGACACCTTCCTCAGGGAAAAGGAGACATTGAAAAGGTCAGGCCTGCAACGAGACCATCATCCAGATGCTTTAGCCTTTTCCTGGATATACAGAGTTCTCCAGAGTTATAACAGGATTTCTCCTCTCACTGGGGGAGCACTAGAGTCTGAAACGGAGGGGAAGGGTAAATCGAACCTAACACAGTAGAAAATGGCTTCATTTACTGAGCAGTATTAATTTCAGCTATTTTCACAAATAAATCTTTTAAAATTGTAAGTACTTGCTATGTTCTCTAGGTCCTATGTTGAACACTGGACATAAAAAGGTGAGTTATGTACGGGGCTGACCTCAAAATAGTAAGGTAGTTCATCAAAATAGTAAGGTAGTTCAGTGTTTGGGGCTTGTTGACATCAGTGGGTGAGGAAGCACGTGTGCTGAGGAAGAGAAGAGACACTTTGGTTCCTCTTTAGAAAGCTCTGTTAAGAAGCTGAGGAGAAAGAGCTTGAAGGCAACTAGGTTGAGAGTACATTTGAGAATGTTTTACACTTGTTTGATGTCTTATTTATTCCCCCTGGGATGTAAATTATTTGAGAACATTAACAGCCTGAGGTAAAGAGCTAAGAGAGAAAGAAATGCTGAAGCCTCAAGAGAGAAGAATAAAATGAAAATGATGCCAGTGGGAAGGGGAGGTTATGGAAAAGTCAAGATTCCCGAACGAGCTCTGCACACCCCCCATCTTCCACGGGCCTCTGAGAGACTCGCTCATCAGTCAACTATAAATCCTGGGAGTTTACAGCCCTTTTGAGAATTGTAAAAATGGGGAAACTTGGAAAATGGAAAGAACTGTAAAAATGGCTGTTCTTTCAAGTTTGGTATCTGTGACCTCTTTCATGTTTACCATTGCTCATGAGATGGGACGGGTTAGCATAGGTAGTAAATAGCAATTCATATATTAATCTGGTTTGCCTGGAAAAATTCAAAAGTCAATGAAAACTTTACGAAAATCCTGCTATTTCAAAACCAAATCAGGGACTTCCCTGGTGGTCCAGTGGTAAAGAATCTGCCTTCCAATGCAGGGGACGCAGGTTTGATCCCTGGTCAGGGAGCTAAGATCCCATATGCCACGGAGCAACTAAACCCGCGCACCACAACTACTGAGTTCACGAGCTTCAACTAGAGAGAAGCCCGCGCACCACAACTTAAGATCCTGCATGTCTCAACAAAGATCCCGCATGCCGTAACTAAGATCTGATGCGGCAAAAAAAATAAACAAAATAAACATTTTTAAAAAATCAAATCAATACTTGCTCTATGTGTCCCTTTTTAGGGCATGGCAGCTTGGACACCCTCTACCACAGAAGGTCGACAAAGAAGGGGGAATGTGGTTGGAAGATACAGTGAAGGCAATACTGAAAGAACATCAGGATCTAAACTACAACCCAGGTTAGTCTCCTTCTGAATCTAGTTGGCTGAACAGCCCTTGCAGTTCATTCAATTTTCCTAACATAAGTTTGGCAGGCGGTCTGTTCTCATTTTATTTCAGCGCACATGGTTTAAATAGAAATAGGATTCTCCTTTTTTTCTACATTTCCATCTAAATGAAATTCTATTTTTATTCAAGTGAAAATTTACTGGTTATCAGAGTATGTCTATTCTAAAGATAGAGTTCATTGCCTAGAGATTCCTTAGGTGGTCTCACCTTGGAGTGGAGTCTTCAGCTGCTGTCCATGTGAGACAGTGGGTTTCTGTTGAGGGGTCTCTGAGCCATCCAGTGCTACTCTTCAGTCAGACCTCATGGGTCGTTTCTTTTAAACAATTGGAAAACAAGACGTCCTGGATTAACAAAACAAAATATTATGTTGGGACAACTTGCTTTGTTAAATTTATGTTAACATTGTCTCTATTTTCTGATTCAGCTGTACAGTCAGTTTTCCTTTCAGCAAAAATGCTTTCTGTTTGCTATACAACATTGCATGGGGGATTCTCTGCTGGCGCAGTGGTTAAGAATCCACCTGCCAATGCAGGGGACATGGGTTCGAGCCCTGGTCCGGGAAGATCCCACATGCCGCAGAGCAGCTAAGCCCGTGTGCCACAACTACTGAGCCTGCGCTCTAGAGCCCATGAGCCACAACTACTGAAGCCCGCACACCTAGAGCCCGTGCTCCGCAACATGAGAAGCCACCTCAATGAGAAACCCGCTCACGGCAAGGAAGAGTAGCCCCTGCTCGCCACAACTAGATAAAGCAAACGCCCAGCAACGAAGACCCAACGCAGCCAAAAATAAGCAAATTAAATCTATATTTTAAAAATCGCATATATAGTCAAAAATAACATCTTCTGCATTTAAAATTTTCTTAAGAGGGTAGGTCTCATGCTAAGTATTCCTATCACAATAAAATTAAAAACATTAAATGTTATTTTTTTCAACTCAACAGGAACTTCTACCCTTCTCTGGCTTTAAATTTTTCAGAGTAAACTCAGGAGCAACACATAGTTTTAGGGTTTTTTTTAAATATTCTCAAATCTAAATGTTTAACATTCTCAAATCTAAATTTTTAACTCTATCCTATGACAGTGAGATTTTGTACAATATCTTAATATGACAATTTCTTTTTTTTACAACTTTATTGGAGTATAACTGCTTCACAATTGTGTTAGTTTCTGCTTTATAACAAAGTGAATCAGTTATACATATACATCTGTTCCCATATCCCTTCCCTCTTGCATCTCCCTCCCTCCCACCCTCCCTATACCACCCCTCCAGGTGGTCACAAAGCACCCAGCTGATCTCCCTGTGCTAATGAGGCTGCTTCCCACTAGCTATCTACCTTACGTTGAGTAGTGTATATATGTCCATGCCTCTCTCTCGCTTTGTCACAGCTTAGCCTTCCCCCTCCCCATATCCTCAAGTCCATTCTCAAGTAGGTCTGTGTCTTTATTCCTGTTTTACCCCTAGGTTCTTCATGACATTTTTTCCCCTCAATTCCATATATATGTCTTAGCATACAGTATTTCTTTCTCTTTCTGACTTACTTCACTTATGACAGACTCTAGGTCTATCCACCTCATTACAAATAGCTCAATTTTGTTTCTTTTTATGGCTGAGTAATATTCCATTGTATATATGTGCCACATCTTCTTTATCCATTCATCCGATGATGGACACTTAGGTTGTTTCCATCTCTGGGCTATTGTAAATAGAGCTGCAATGAACATTTTGGTACATGACTCTTTTTGAATTATGGTTTTCTCAAGGTATATGCCCAGTAGTGGGATTGCTGGCTCATATGGTAGTTCTATTTGTAGTTTTTTAAGGAACCTCCATACTGTTCTCCATACTGGCTGTACCAATTCACATTCCCACCAGCAGTGCAAGAGTGTTCCCTTCTCTCCACACCCTCTCCAGCATTTATTGTTTCTAGATTTCTTGATGATGGCCATTCCGACTGGTGTGAGATGATATCTCATTGTAGTTTTCATTTGCATCTCTCTAATAATTAATGATGTTGAGCATTCTTTCATATGTTTGTTGGCAGTCTGTATATCTTCTGTGGAGAAATGTCTATTTAGGTCTTCTGCCCATTTTTGGATTGGGTTGTTTGTTTTTTTGCTATTGAGCTGCATGAACTGCTTATAAATTTTGGAGATTAATCCTTTGTCAGTTGCTTCATTTCCAAATATTTTCTCCCATTCTGAGGCTTGTTTTTTGGTCTTGTTTATGGTTTCCTTTGCTGTGCAAAAGCTTTGAAGTTTCATTGGGTCTCATTTGTTCGTTGTTGTTTCTATTTCCATTTCTCTAGGAGGTGGGTCAAAAAGGATCTTGCTCTGATTTATGTCATAGAGTGTTCTGCCTATGTTTTCCTCTAAGAGTTTGATAGTTTCTGGCCTTACATTTAGGTCTTTAATCCATTTTGAGCTTATTTTTGTGTATGGTGTTAGGGAGTGATCTAATCTCATACTTTTACATGTTCCTATCCAGTTTTCCCAGCACCACTTATTGAAGAGACTGTCCTTTCTCCACTGTACATTCCTGCCTCCTTTATCAAAGATGAGTTGACCATATGTCCGTGGGTTTAACTCTGGGCTTTCTATCCTGTTCCATTGATCTATCTTTCTGTTTTTGTGCCAGTACCATACTGTCTTGATTACTGTAGCTTTGTAGTATAGTCTGAAGTCAGGGAGCCTGATTCCTCCAGCTCCGTTTTTCGTTCTCAAGATTGCTTTGGCTATTCGGGGTCTTTTGTGTTTCCATACAAATTGTGAAATTTTTTGTTCTAGTTCTGTGAAAAATGCCAGTGGTAGTTTGATAGGGATTGCATTGAATCTGTAGATTGCTTTGGGTAGTAGAGTCATTTTCACAATGTTGATTCTTCCAATCCAAGAACATGGTACATCTCTCCATCTTTTTGTATCATCTTTAATTTCTTTCATCAGTGTCTTATAATTTTCTGTATACAGGTCTTTTGTCTCCTTAGGTAGGTTTATTCCTAGATATTTTATTCTTTTTGTTGCAATGGTAAATGGGAGTGTTTCCTTGATTTCACTTTCAGATTTTTCATCATTAGTATATAGGAATGCCAGAGATTTCTGTGCATTAATTTTGTATCCTGCAACTTGACCAAATTCATTGATTAACTCTAGTAGTTTTCTGGTAGCATCTTTAGGATTCTCTATGTATAGTATCATGTCATCTGCAAACAGTGACAGCTTTACTTCTTCTTTTCCCATTTGGATTCCTTTTATTTCCTTTTCTTCTCTGATTGCTGTGGCTAAAACTTCCAAAACTAGGTTGAATAAGAGTGGTGAGAGTGGGCAACCTTGTCTTGTTCCTGATCTTAGTGGAAATGGTTTCAGTTTTTCACCATTGAGGACGATGCTGGCTGTGGGTTTGTCATATATGGCCTTTATTATGTTGAGGAAAGTTCCCTCTATGCCTACTTTCTGCAGGGTTTTTATCATAAATGGGTGTTGAATTTTGTCGAAAGCTTTCTCTGCATCTATTGAGATGATCATATGGTTTTTCTCCTTCAATTTGTTAATATGGTGTATCACGTTGATTGATTTGCGTATATTGAAGAATCCTTGCATTCCTGGAATAAACCCCACTTGATCATGGTGTATGATCCTTTTAATGTGCTGTTGGATTCTGTTTGCTAGTATTTTGTTGAGGATTTTTGCATCTATGTTCATCAGTGATATTGGCCTGTAGTTTTCTTTCTTTGTGACATCCTTGTCTGGTTTTGGTATCAAGGTGATGGTGGCCTCGTAGAATGAGTTTGGGAGTGTTCCTCCCTCTGCTATATTTTGGAAGAGTTTCAGAAGGATAGGTGTTAGCTCTTCTCTAAATGCTTGATAGAATTCGCCTGTGAAGCCATCTGGTCCTGGGCTTTTGTTTGTTGGAAGATTTTTTATCACAGTTTCAATTTCAGTGCTTGTGATTGGTCTGTTCATATTTTCTATTTCTTCCTGATTCAGTCTTGGCAGGTTGTGCATTTCTAAGAATTTGTCCATTTCTTCCAGGTTGTCCATTTTATTGGCATAGAGTTGCTTGTAGTAATCTCTCATGATCTTTTGTATTTCTGCAGTGTCAGTTGTTACTTCTCCTTTTTCATTTCTAATTCTATTGATTTGAGTCTTCTCCCTTTTTTTCTTGATGAGTCTGGCTAATGGTTTATCAATTTTGTTTATCTTCTCAAAGAACCAGCTTTTAGTTTTATTGATCTTTGCTATCGTTTCCTTCATTTCTTTTTCATTTATTTCTGATCTGATTTTTATGATTTCTTTCCTTCTGCTAACTTTGGGATGTTTTTGTTCTTCTTTCTCGAATTGCTTTAGGTGCAAGGTTAGGTTGTTTATTCGAGATGTTTCCTGTTTCTTAAGGTGGGATTGTATTGCTATAAACTTCCCTCTTAGAACTGCTTTTGCTGCATCCCATAGGTTTTGGGTTGTCGTGTCTCCATTGTCATTTGTTTCTAGGTATTTCTTGATTTCCTCTTTGATTTCTTCAGTGATCACTTCGTTATTAATTAGTGTATTGTTTAGCCTCCATGTGTTTGTATTTTTTACAGCTCTTTTCCTGTAATTGATATCTAGTCTCATAGCATTGTGGTCGGAAAAGATACTTGATACAATTTCAATTTTCTTAAATTTACCAAGGCTTGATTTGTGACCCAAGATATGATCTATCCTGGAGAATGTTCCATGAGCACTTGAGAAAAATGTGTATTCTGTTGTTTTTGGATGGAATGTCCTATAAATATCAATTAAGTCCATCTTGTTTAATGGATCATTTAAAGCTTGTGTTTCCTTATTTATTTTCATTTTGGATGATCTGTCCATTGGTGAAAGTGGGGTGTTAAAGTCCCCTACTATGAGTGTGTTACTGTCGATTTCTCCTTTTATGGCTGTTAGTATTTGCCTTATGTATTGAGGTGCTCCTATGTTGGGTGCATAAATATTTACAATTGTTATATCTTCTTCTTGGATCGATCCCTTGATCATTATGTAGTGTCCTTCTTTGTCTCTTCTAGTAGTCTTTATTTTAAAGTCTATTTTGTCTGATATGAGAATTGCTACTCCAGCTTTCTTTTGGTTTCCATTTGCATGGAATATCTTTTTCCATCCCCTTACTTTCAGTCTGTATGTGTCTCTAGGTCTGAAGTGGGTCTCTTGTAGACAGCATATATATGGGTCTTGTTTTTGTATCCATTCAGCCAATCTGTGTGTTTTGGTGGGAGCATTTAGTCCATTTACATTTAAGGTAATTATTGATATGTATGTTCATGTTCCCATTTTCTTAATTGTTTTGGGTTCGTTATTGTAGGTCTTTTACTTCTGTTGTGTTTCTTGCCTAAAGAAGTTCCTTTAGCATTTGTTGTAAAGCTGGTTTGGTGGTGCTGAACTCTCTCAGCTTTTGCTTGTCTGTAAACGTTTTAATTTCTCCATCAAATCTGAATGAGATCCTTGCTGGGTAGAGTAATCTTGGTTGCAGGTTTTTCTCCTTCATCACTTTAATTATGTCCTGCCACTCCCTTCTGGCTTGTAGAGTTTCTGCTGAGAGATCAGCTGTTATCCTGATGGGGATTCCCTTGTGTGTTATTTGTTGTTTTTGCCTTGCTGCTTTTAATATGATTTCTTTGTGTTTAATTTTTGACAGTTTGATTAATATGTGTCTTGGCGTATTTCTCCTTGGATTTATTCTGTATGGGACTCTCTGTGCCTCCTGGACTTGATTAACTATTTCCTTTCCCATATTAGGGAAGTTTTCAACTATAATCTCTTCAAATATTTTCTCAGTCCCTTTCTTTTTCTCTTCTTCTTCTGGAACCCCTATAATTCGAATGTTGGTGCGTTTAATGTTGTCCCAGAGGTCTCTGAGACTGTCCTCTGTTCTTTTCATTCTTTTTTCTTTATTTTGCTCTGCAGCAGTTATTTCCACTATTTTATCTTCCACCTCACTTATCCGTTCTTCTGCCTCAGTTATTCTGCTATTGATCCCATCTAGAGTATTTTTTATTTCATGTATTGTGTTTTTAATCGATGCTTGATTCATCTTTAGTTCTTCTAGGTCCTTGTTAACTGTTTCTTGCATTTTGTCTATTCTATTTCCAAGATTTTGGATCTGGGAAATAGAATCTTGGATCATCTTTACCATCATTATTCTGAATTCTTTTTCAGGTAGACTGCCTATTACCTCTTCATTTGTTAGATCTGGTGGGTTTTTATCTTGCTCCTTCTCCTGCTGTGTGTTTTTCTGTCTTCTCATTTTGCTTATGTTACTGTGTTTGGGGTCTCCTTTTTGCAGGCTGCAGGTTCGCAGTTCCCGTTGTTTTTGGTGTCTGTCCCCAGTGGCTAAGGTTGGTTTAGTGGGTTGTGTAGGCTTCCTGGTGGAGGGGACTAGTGCCTGTGTTCTGGTGGATGAGGCTGGATCTTGTCTTTCTGGTGGGCAGGTCCACGTCTGGTGGTGTGTTTTGGGGTGTCTGCAGACTTTTTATGAGTTTAGGCCACCTCTCTGCTAATGGGTGGCGTTGTGTTCCTGTCTTGCTAGTTGTTTGGCTTAGGGTGTCCAGCACTGTAGCTTGCTGGTCGTTGAGTGAAGCTGGGTGCTGCTGTTGAGATGGAGATCTCTGGAAGATTTTCGCCGTTTGATATTATGTGGAGCTGGGAGGTCTCTTGTGGACCAGTGTCCTGAAGTTGGCTCTCCCACCTCAGAGGCACAGCACTGACTCCTGGCTCCTCAATTTGGGATGATGTGTTGTCTATTCATGTATTCCACAGATGCAGGGTACATCAAGTTGATTGTGGAGCTTTAATCCGCTGCTTCTGAGGCTGCTGGGAGAGGTTTCCCTTTCTCTTCTTTGTTCTCACAGCTCCTGGGTCTCAGCTTTGGATTTGGCCCCGCCTCTGCCCGCAGGTCGCCGGAGGGCGTCTGCTCCCCGCCCAGGCAGGACAGGGTCAAAGGAGCAGCCTCCCCGGGGACTCTGGCCCACCCAGGCCGGGCGGGAGGGAGGGGCACGGAGCGCGGGGCGAGCCCGCAGCGGCAAAAGTCGGCGCGACGTTGCACCAGCCCGAGGCGCGCCGCGCGCCCCCCCAGGGAAGCCGCCCCCGGATCCCGGGACCCCGGCAGTGGCGGGCTGCACAGGCTCCCGGAAGGGCGGTGCGGGCAGCGACCTGCGCTCGCACACAGGCCTCCCGGCGGCGGCAGCAGCAGCCCCAGCGTCCCACGCCCGTCCCTGGGCTCCGCGCCTCCAGCCGTGACTCGCGCCCGTCTGCGGAGCCCCCCCCCAAGCAGCGCTCCTAATCCCCTCTCCCCGCGCACCAGGAAACCAAGAGGGAAGAAAAAGTCTCTTGCCTCTTCGGCAGCTCCAGAGCCCCCCCGGACTCCCTCCCGGCCAGCCGCGGCACACCAGCCCCCCTCAGGCCGAGCTCTCGCCGCCAGCCCCAGTCCCCTCCCCGCGCTCCGACCGAAGCCCGAGCCCCAGCCCCCAGCGCTGCGCGCCCCGGCGGGCGAGCAGACAAGCCTCCGGGGCTGGCAAGCGCCGCCCGGCACCGACCCCCTGCGCGGGGATCTCTCCGCCCTGCCCCACCCAGGTATGTGGGGGGTTTCTTGCCTTTTGGGAGGTCTGGGGTCTTCTGCCAGCGTTCAGTAGGTGTTCTGTAGGAGTTGTTCCACGTGTAGTTGTATTTCTGGTGTATCCGTGGGGAGGAAGGTGATCTCCGCGTCTTACTCTTCCGCCATCTTACCCGGAAGTGCCTTAATTATTTTTAAATATAATTTTTGTGTTATCATCTTAGTGTTTGCTCTAAGGCTTACAGTATACATCTTAACTCATCAAAATCTACTTCAGATTTATACTAATTTATTCCAATGATGTATAGAAACTTTATTCCTATATAGCTCCTTTCCCTCCCCTTTTTGTGATATTACTGTTATATATGTTCCAAGTCCAATGATACATTTTATTAATTATTGCTTTATATAATCTTATGTCTTTTATCAAAGCTAAGAAAAGAAAGGAGCATAAGCATGCATTTGTAGCATCTGTCATATTAACCTTTTTAATTAATTCTTTTTGGTTTTCTTAAGTTATTTCTGTGGATTTGAGTTAGTCTGGTGTCATTTCCTTACTCCAATGCACTTTGTTCCCTCCCAGTCCATTGTACAGTTATTGGCCAATATATTACATTTCAGTATGTTATTGGCCCCAAATGTATTATATACATATTGTTTTATGCAATTATTTTTTAATCAGTCAAAAGAAAAATGGAGAAGAAATGTGCAGTGTTGCTGTATTTTGTAATTGGCTACATAATGATCTTTTCTGGTGCCCCTTTCATGTGTGCATGGATTTGAATTACTGTCTTGTGTCCCTTGTTTTCAGCCTGAAGAACTTACTTCTTGCAGGCAGGTCTTCTAGTAAAAAAGTCCCTCAGTTTTTCTTTATCCAACAAGGTCCTTGTCCTGACTTCATTTTGAAAGATAGCTTTGCTGGACTTTTTTTAGTTTCCACACTTTGAATATGCCATTTTGCCTCCTCTGGCCTCAACTGTTTCAGATGAGAAGTCAGATGTTAATCTGAATGTTTTGGGATGAGTCGGCTTTATCTTGCTGCTTTCAAGCTTGTGGCTGTCTTCAGCTGTCAACATTTCAGCCATGATGTATCTATTTGTGGATTTCTTGGCTTTTACCCTTCTTTCTTTTCCTTTTTTTGATGGGTAGATTAATAGTTTTCCTCATGTTTGGGAGGTTACCAGTTATCGTTTCTTTGAATAGTTTTTCATTTTCTTTCTCTTCTCCTCAATTACCTCCTTTGCACATATGTTGTGCACCTAATGGAGCCTCAAATTTGTCTTCAGTTTCCCCCTTCTGTCCTGCAGTGTGTGATCTCTACTGATCTTTCTTCAAGTGTGCTGATTCTTTCTTCTGCCAGCTCAGATCTACTGTTGAGCCTCTCTAGTGAAGGTCTGATTTTGCTTATTGTTTTCATCTCCAGAATTTTTACTTTATTCTTTTCAATAACTTCTCTTTATTAATATTCACATCCTCTGTTTAATGAGACACTGTCATCATACTTGCCTTGAGGTCTTTAGGCATTTAGTTCTTTGAACATCTTTATTATAGCTGCATTAAAGTCTCTGCTAAGTCTACCATTTGGGCCCCTTCAAAGGCAATTTCTCTTGCCTGTTTTTCTCCCTGTTTATGGATCACACTTTCTTGTTTCTTTGCATATCTCAGAATTTTTGGTTAAAAACAGGATATTTCAGATAATACATTGTAGCAACTCTGGATACTGATTTTCCCTCCCTGGTGTTGTTGTTTGCTTGGTTGTTTATTTGTTTAGTGCCTTGGCTGACCCAGTTCTCTGAAGTCTATCCCCCCACCAGCTTGCCCCCCTGATATCACGTGCAGCCTCTAATATCTCCAACCAGATTTTCCATCCATTTATTTTTATTTCTTCTAGTCTGGCTACCTAGGTTTCACCTCTGGGTCAGCACAAGTCACTTTTTTTGTCAAAGGCTGTGTTTAAGCTCCCTTAGGGAGATTTTTCACCCTTTAACATGTTATGTGGGGGGGCTTGGGAGCAGCTAACACAGCTCAGAAAGTTTACTTTCTTTGCCTCCTATTCATCCAGACAGCGGTAGCTTGTGTTTTCCCTTTCTGACCTCTCCTGAGAGACACTGCATGAGGCTTGAATACAGTCTTCCTGCTGCCAGGGTTGACTCGCTATTACTTATAGGCCTGGCTCCCTAGGAGTTACCACTGGGTCAGAACAGCTTACTGTTTGCTCAGTTTTGGTCACAAGTCCCTTGTGCCTGTATGACTCTGCCATGCGTTGATGGTCTGTGTGTGGCTGGGAAGTGTTTTCAAGTCTGCTGTTCTTGACGTGTGCACAGCCTCATCGATGCCCAGAGTTGATGTGAGCCCAGCAGAGCCCCTGCTGTCCCTGGTTGTCTCCACGAAACTTTTGGCTGCTCTGCCATTTTGCTTACAGCATGGAGCTACCAGCCTTCTTCTTTGTTTCTCTCTACCAAGATGTCTATAATTGTTGACAAGGTGCTTGGGCAAGGGGCTCCCAGTGAAGTCAGGCCCTCAGGCAGGCTGCAGAGCTCCTCCAGGTTATGTGCTGCCTTCCTTCTGCACCACTGCCGCAGAGTGGTGTGGGGAGGGGGCCCTCTTCTCCTGGAGGGACACCCCTGCTCTACAAGTGAGTGCCAGGAGGGGAGAGGGGGCAGCCCTGATCTTCTTGCTTGGTTGCCCTCCCAGCATGGAGTCTCTGCCCTCGAGTGGGCTGGGGTGCAGATCATGGGGCTCAGCTGCTGGGGAAGAACTTCCCTCCTACAGATGGGAACTGAGGAGAGGAGAGACTGGTCCCCTCGGCTGCACCTGCTTTGGCCACGTGGTGCAGGAGGAGGATGAGAAATGGCGGCAGCTCGTCCTTCCTAGGATGAAACCACAGCACCAGCCCAGGAGCTGGAGGAGAGGGAGCCCATGTGCTTGGCTGAACCTGCCCAGGATGAAGCCTCTGCAACACAGAACCTGGGGGACAGGAGGAATCGGCCTGGTCATGGCTCAGATGTCTCTACATTAACATGGTAAGAAGTAGGCAGAGAAGTTTTAAATCATCGTGGCCAATGCCAGTTGAGGCTCAATCAGAAATCATGATATTAAGTCACTATAGACGCTTGTACCTCAGCAACGAGTGCTTTTGCAGAGCTTTAGTAAGTTAGTCTCAATTTTCTAAGCAGATGAGAGTTTTGACAGGCCCCCCAAGAGGCAAGAGGAAACATGCAGGGCAAGGTGGGCTTCCCTCTGGGACAACCCAAGGGCCCCAGGCAGCTCAGTGTTCACAGGGGTCCCAGACAGCTTGGAGAGGAAAGGCAAAAGAGCCAGAAGTCACGATGACCTGCTCAAAACTGTGCCCACAATTGACTCGAATAAATCAAGAGTCTCCTGCATGCTTGGATGAAAAATCTGCAAACTTTAAGAAGCTAGAATTTCTTCTGTCTGGAAAATAAAATCATAAATCCTGGTCAGGCAGGTCAGTCCACCCACAGGAAGTTCAGAAGCACTTTCTCTGGCTTGGTGTGTAGGAGCTTCTGGCTCAGATGAGGCGTCCAGTAATGTACTGCTTTTCAGGGAAGATGGAAAAGAGCAGGGCCCAGGCCCCTTGTTCTATTAATGAGGCCCAGAGAGGTGAAATGATTTGCTGATGATCCCCCAGGCGTGAGGGGCCAGTTCCAGCTCCAGTCCCTCTATCTGATAGAGGAGGAGCTGGAGGACACAGCATCCCTCCAGCAGCAATTGGGCCAATGGGCTTGAAAGTGGAGACGTCTGCTCTCCAACAGAGACTGTCGGACTCAGGAGGGCTGGTTGGTAAGAGAGGTTTTCCAAGATTAAAGTGAAATTTTAAAGCTTAACACATTAGCAAGTCTAGCCTCTCCCATCTCCACTTACTTTCTTCCTTCAGCTTTAATTTTTTTAAACTCACTCCTTTGGGTTAAAGCCTTGGAAGGTGGTATGAAAAGCAAAAAGCAGGTCACCTGAGTGGCTTGCCATTGTGACCACCATTAACAGCTTGATGTTTAATACTTTCTTGGATTGAAGCTTGCCCAGTTGAGGAACGTTTGGGAAAAGGCTCAGTGTGAGGAAGACCCAGGCTGGTCAGTCCACATGGAAGCCCCCGGGCAGGTGGTGAGGATGCAGGTGGGGAAGTAGACCAGGGCCGTTAACAGAAGCAAGACCACCACAAGCAACTGCTAACTCCTGCCAGGTCCTTACTCTGTGCCTGGCACCGTTCTTACCTATGCTTCATCTTATTTAGTCTTCAAAGCAACCTATGTCAGTGATATTATTATTATCTTCATTTGGCAGCCCAGTACCTCTGCTGCCTTGCACACAGTGATAGCATTGGGATAAACTCAGGTTACGTTCTGGGTCAAAAGCTATGCTCCGCTCCACTGCCAAAGCAAAACAAACGCGATGATTTTCCCTAACGCCATGTCCACGGATTATTGTCTCCCAGGGATAATCTTTATAAATGACTCTCAGTGACATCCCAAGTTACAGCCAATGCCATAGGAAAGGCATGGTGAAGGAGTATTTGACATGTGCAAATCCATCTCCACCGCTAGAAAAGTATACCTAAGTACCAGGCTTAGCATCAGATCCCTGGTTTCATTTAGTAAAGGGTATGGAGCTTTATATGTTCCCTCAAAGTTTATTCCAGGATGTGACAATGTCAGTTTCAGAATAGGCAACGGTAAATCTCCCAGGGCCAACAACTGCATCTCTACAGTTTCCAGCCACCCAAACAACTTCTGGAAATTGGCCTGAAAGATGTAAACTTCAGAGCAGTTGCTTGTATTTCCTAGTCTTTTGCCGTTGGTCCGGCTCCCTGCCAGACCTCCTGCAATGAGGGCTGTGTTCTGCACGCAGCAGGTTTTTGTGGACTGAACTGAATTCTGGCTGTAAGAGTAAATAGAAAAAAAATTTTGAAGTGTTTCTCTCTCCTGGAAATAAATAAAACTTGAGCTTGGGAGGTCTTCACAGAGTCCTAATGGTTTCACCTTGCTGTGCGAAGCACTGGGGACTCTGTGTGGAAGGAAGACCCTGAGGGGAGAGAAGCGGCAGATGCGCCCTACACGCCCCCCCCCCCACCCCGTAAATGAAACATTCAGGAAAGGACTTCATTTGCACCAAAATCTCTTACTTTTTTACATCAGGAGTAGGGAGATATTGTCTGAAATACCTGAGTAATTATCTCCACTTCATTTTAGTTTTAAACACCAAATTTGTGACTTAAGAAAAAGTGATGAAGGTAAAAAGAGGTTTTTTTGTTTTGTTTTGTTTTTTTATGTGGGCCATTTTTAAAGTCTTTATTGAATCTGTTACATCTTCTGTTTTATGTTTTGGATTTTTGGCCGCGAGGCATGTGGGATCTTAGCTCCCCGACCAGGGATCGAACCCGCACCCCCTGCATTGGAAGGTGAAGTCCGCACCACTGGACTGCCAAGGAAGTCCCAAAGGGAGTTTATCAGCTGTAACTTAGAAGCAATTCTGATGTCTGAGCACAGGGTGCATTGGAAATGCTCTCATGACCTCAGCATCCCCATCTCCAGGACATGTCCACCTCAGGCAACCCCAAGCCTCCACCTGGGACCCGGGGCAGGGGGAGCCCCAGTGGCACGTGAGAACTGGAGGAGAAAGGCCTTGGCATTGGCGCCCCTTGGATGGGACGACCCTGGGGCCCCTCCCAGTCATCCACAGCAATACTCCGCTTATTAATGACCTTCTCCTCCCCACGGCCCCACCACTGACTCGGGGGCCACCTCCCAAATAAACCACTTGCTCAGAGTTAGCTGCAGAGTAATTTGTGACATAGAGAAAAAGCTATAATTTCCTACTGATGGAACCAAGAAGGGCGTTGTTAAGAAACAGTGCCTGCTATTTGCTTCAAGAACTGTTTTTGATTGGCTTTTGTAGTATTTTCCCTGTCTCTCAAAGCCATGTGAATGTATTAAAATATAAAAATATTCTT
This sequence comes from Mesoplodon mirus, assembly GCF_964341445.2. NCBI lineage: Eukaryota > Metazoa > Chordata > Mammalia > Artiodactyla > Ziphiidae > Mesoplodon > Mesoplodon mirus. The sequence goes on along the minus strand of NC_138985.1, from coordinate 115,495,843 downwards.
AAAATCCAACTAACTGGCTGAAAAGTGTGCAAAAAGTTAAATGTTAGAGTTCTCAGTCCTTCTCCAAGTGGACTTGAGTGGATGCCATGATCTGGGCAATGAAGCCACTTCCCTGTGACGATAAAAATTGCTGCTTCAGGGGCTTCCCTGGTGGCGCAGTGGTTGAGAGTCCGCCTGCCGATGCAGGGGACATGGGTTCGTGCCCCGGTCCAGGAAGATCCCACATGCCGCGGAGCGGCTGGGCCCGTGAGTCATAGCCTCTGAGCCTGCGCGTCTGGAGCCTGTGCTCCGCAACGGGAGAGGCCGCAACAGTGAAAGGCCCGCGTACCACAAAAAAAAAAAAAAAAAATTGCTGCTTCAAATTTCTGGAAACTTCTGGGAAAAAGCACATAAAATGAGTAAAGCGTAAGTACATAAGTCAATGAATTTTACACACACATATAACCCCATGTATCCAACCCCCAGATCAACATATAGAACCTTTCTGACACTCTCGCCACTCATGATTCTGATCTCTATCACCATAGTTAGGATCTTCTGTTCTCAAACCTGGTATCGTTGGGCTCACCCTTTCTAGACTCTTGTGTCTGGTTTCCTTCCCTTTCTGGTTTTCCTTTCCTGAAAATTCTTAGGGTGATAAGCTGACAATGAGCTGTCCTGTGCCTAAATGATCATAGATGCTGAGCCACTGAGTCCCATCCACGAGAGTTTGCATGAAAACGACACATACGGGGCTCAGCCTGGTCCTATAGCTGTAGAGTCCTTGGTCCTGTCATCTGCGTGACTGTGGTGGGTCATGTGGACGTGCAGGCACAGGTTCTGCCTTGTTGAAAGTTCACAGTTCGTGGCTACTGCGCTTCACCTACAGACACGAGCTGGTCATCCAGGTGCCCCCCGCTCCCCTCCCATCCCTTCTCAGAAAACAGCCTCGATTCCCATTTCCATAGCACCGTGCTGTCCAAACACAGCCCCATCATGATTTGATTTATTCCTGTGGTGACCTTTGAGACAGATGACGGGCATGACATGGCTGATCTCCATGGTGAAGCCGAGACAGAAGAAGAGCGGGTTCCTGGCCGACATGAGGCTGCGGGGCCTGGAGGCAGGGCTGTGGAAGGGCCGTGTCTCTAACCCTGGCAGCTCTTCCCTGCCCCGCGCGTCACCAGGTGGCACCCACTCCTCCAGGCACCGCCCGCCAGGTCACAAGCAGCGGAGCCCCGACGCCACCTCCCCTGCCGCTCAGGGGCTGGGAGAGGCCCCAGGTAGGAGAGGCCACGTGGAGAGACAGGGACGTGGACACACGAGTGAGAAGCCACGTGAGGAGTGGCTCCTCCGGCCTCAGCCAAGAGGGTCAGACAGCGGCCCCGTCCTTCCTGCACTCCTGACCCAGAGTCACGTGCAAAAGAAAACGGCTGTTTTAACCCCCTAAGTTTTGCAATAGCTTATTACAGAGCAATAAATAACCAAAACACACCCTGGTGGGGAGGGGTGCTGCCCACCTACGTGCTCTTCTGAGCACACGATGCAGCAGGGAGCAAACACCCAACCACTGATCTCATCCCAGAAAAGGCACTAAGATCTCTGCCTGGGGCTCAGCGACATCGTGTCTTCTGCGCTCTTCCCGTCTCATCTTCAGTGACGTAAACCTCAGGAGTGGACATCGTGGAAGCTGAGAGGGGCCTCCGGTCCGGCAGCTGTGGGATCCGTCAGCTCCTCCAGCAAAGTGAAGACAGAGGCTCGAGCCTCCTTCCTTAGGAACAGCCTTGCACGTGTGCAGTGAAGGGCTTGGTAAATGACACCCTGGTAACCAATGGCTCTAATTACGGGCGAGTCTTCTCTTTTAACTTCTAGCTTGAGGCCTAAGGAAACATCCCTGGGGCTGCGTCTGAATCAGAGGCTGACAGGAAGCCTTCAAGGAAAGTGATGGGTTTGTGGTCCCAGCTCACCTGGAGGCCCTATGTTTGTGGCTCGAGCAGGACCCCTCCCTGAGGATCAGGTGAGGAAAGGGATCATCTGTCAAGTTCCTTTTGCAGCTGCAAGATGTTCGACGTCACTAGGACCTGTTTCGGCTACTTCTGCAGAACAAATACTTCAAAACTTAGTGCCTTCAAACGAGCACTTTATTTTGCTTTTACACAAAACTGGGGAGCCAGAAATTTGGCAAGAACGTGGCTGTGCGGTTTTCACTTGGGGCCTTTCACGTAGTTGTGGCCCAATGTCAGCAGAGGCCGCAGTTGTCCAAGAGCCCTGGGGCCGGACACCCGGGGTGGCAGGGGGCTCACTTCTGGGAGCACGGCTGGGCACGGAGCAGAGACCCTCATCCACACGGGTAACTCCTCACACGGCCTCCCACGCTGGCTCCCCCACTGAGTGTCCCAGGAGAACCAGGTGGAAACCATGATGACCCAGCTTTTAAAAAGTGAAAAATTCAGAGTTTATTTTTAAGGACAAATTGGCAGACTATATAAAAATACAGTGAATAAAATAAATTTAAAGAGCAAAATTATTTCATGAACTTTAACTTCAAAAATAAGTTACAATTTCATTAGTTATTAAATTTACTGTGAAATTATTTCTTCTTGTGTGGAGTTTTGCCAAGCTCATCCAGACCTGCCTAGATGCGTCACTTCCCTGGGCTATAACTGCCTGGGGGCAGAGGGAGGGCAGACGAGAGCAGAAGCAACGGGGCCAGGTGGGCTTGGTCACTACAGGGTGATTCTGAGTATTACTAAGGAAAGAACAGAGAGGAAAGCATTCCAGCATGGGAAATGGCTCCAGAGAAGTTGTCCCGGGTGGGAGTTCACTACTTTTACTTGGACTGAGCAGAGTGTCTGAGAAGGTAACAGAAATGCGTAGTGTAGTGGAGAAGTCAGGAGAAGAGGGAAGAGGGTGGTTCTTGGCACTGAGCCATGTGGCTCTGGGGAAACACTCAAGGAAGAGCCAGCAGGGCTCCCCAACCCCCGTCCCTCCACCATCACCACATCGATCTCCTGAGTCCCCAGCCTTGGTCTCCAGCTCGAGACATGGCACTTTATTTTTCTATTTTCCTAGAAATTAAATTCTAAGAAGATGGCATTAAAATTGCATTTTCAAAAGAACATTTCATAAACAGAACTGTAAGGAAATGGGAAATTAAAAGAAACATTTTCTTATTCAAAGGGAAGAGAATGAGAGCAGTGAAATTGCATTAATAAAGGTCACATGGGCCTGTTTCTCATGGATTCTTCTATCTCCTTAATTTGTCCTAACTTACTCTGATTCCCTGTCCAGAAATTAAGGGCTTACTACAAGCCTTTTGGGTGACTATACACTTTGGCAGCGAAATCAATAATTAAAAAAATATATATATTCCGCTTCCACCTAAAAAACAAAGAAAGAAAAAGGGTCTACAGTATCTGCGTCAGTGGCTGGCCTGGGCCTTGTCTCCAGCTGAACAAGTCATGTGGCTTCTAAACGATAAAGACCGTTTCTGGATAATTGAGGTTTTCTTCTTCAATGAACAAGCAAGGACTCCAGAGTGGAGCCGGGGAATCCTCTTTCCTCCAGGACGGAGGCGAGGTCGGCAGCGCGGGGCCCCTCCGTCCCAGTCCGCCTGCTGGCTGCGCAGTCCTCATGCTGCTCCTCCCCGGGCCGGCTTCACTCTGGTCCGTGAAGGGCAAAAGGCTCAGCTGGTGCCGAGTTAAATCGCCAGGTCCTTCTTTCTGAACCCCAGAAACGAGGGGCCTCAGGAGGAGGCAGCATGAGGCAGATGTTAGTTACGGTACCTAAAATCAGACGCTGGGCCTCCACATCCGGCTCGCCTACTTCACTTTTGTTTCCTTGTCACTGAATCGGGACCACTAAGGTGGGGCTGAGGGAGTTTCCTAAGACAGTCACCGAAAGTGCCTCACAGTAAATACTGGCTGCTGTGCCTCTCGGGCGGGACCGGCCTGACGGCTGGCAAGCACGGAGCCCTCCCTCGGGAGGGGCCGCCCGGCTCCAGCGTCTCCCAGAGCCCGGAGCCAGACTGAACGACAGCCCTGGGCTCCCGAGGCCTCTCCCTTCTTCCTGCCCTGACAGAGGCTGGTCATCCAGCGCCGTCCTGCCCTCCGGGCTTGGCCTCCAAATCCTTGCAACGTGGCCTTCCAAGAAGGTTCGACCAGCGGGTCACAGACAGCCACGGCCTAGGAGGCAGGCCTGGGGGGCTGCGAGGCCGCTAAGCATCCCCGCCCGCGGGCGAGGCAGGCAGCCCTGCAGCAGGCCGCCCTCCGCCGGCCCGGGCTGCACACCAGGACTATCAACACCCTGGTGGTACCGAGAAAACACCAGCTGCTGCGGAACCCGCGGGGAAACTTGCCCAGTGACAACATCACGACGTCCGCCGGTCTCACACAAGCCGGTTACAGCCGCCCACACGCAGTGCGGAAACCGCCCTCCGCGGTCTTCCACGGAGGCGGAGGCGGAGGCGGGGCGATGAACCTTCCTGCCCGGACCGTGCCTTTCGGTCTCCTCTTCCGGTTCCCCGCGTTCTCGTACTTTACAAGCTGCAGAGAGCGCACTGCATAAAGAAACAAAGCAGGATGTGAGCCTCTGAGGGATGAAAACCTTAAAGCAATCAGCTAAAGTGCCCTCAGTTACAACAAGGCACATTCTCAGGAGAAGCGTGGGTTGCTTTGTGGGTTTAACGCAGCTTCGTTTTCTGCAGTCACATTACGTCCAACTTGGTTGTTGATTCATAAAGGCATTTGAGTTAAAGCTCAGTGTTTACTTCATGTATAATCATCTGAGTACTCTGTGATGGGCTGGTTGAGTTTACCAGAACAAAGCACAAGGACGGCACAGCTTTTCCTGTCCCCCAGCAGATGGTAAACCCTCCGAAGCCCATGAAAGTCTCCAGTTCTCAGGGTTGTTTCTCCTCAAAGGTCGAGCGCTGCCTTGCACGCACTGGGTACTGACTGGTTGCTAACCAGTTGGACATTCGGGTTTTCTAAATTTCATGATCCTCCGAAGATGGGGTGGGGGTGGAACGTTGCACATCAATATGCAGCAAATACTGCATATTGAAGTCTCGACCCTCACCGTAGTGGGTGGCAGAAATGTGGGTTACGGCCCGCCCCTGACGCCTTTTCAACCCAGCTGAGAGGGGCGGACCTAAAGCAATCAGACAGCTGCGCACATTGGCGTGTGATTAACTGTCAAAATGAGTGGGACAGACTCCAGCCATCATCTCTGCTGGACGGTCAGTCAGACCAGGTCCTAGCAGTGTTCTCCTCGCTGCCTTGCAGCTTCTGCACAGCTATACGGGGCGGTGAGATGGGACAGTGATGGGAGGGGGACAGCGGAGCCCCTGGGTTCTGGAAATGCCCTTGATCTGGTTCCCCAGCTGTTTACATATGCAAAACTTGTCAGCTGGACACTTGTGCGTTGTGCCCGTAGCTGTGTGTGATTTATGCCTCAATTTTTAAAAGTAAAGAGGGAAATGGTGTTTTTAAAGTACGGCCACGTGCACCATTTAGTTCATTCTGGAAACTTGTATATTCCCGCCACACAAAAGCCTTGCTGGCACCTGGCAGTATCCCCGGGGAAGTGACTGGCCACTGCCATACTTTTTCTCTCAGGTGAAGGGCTGACACCAGATTGCAGGTTGTAAGTCACATTGCACAGTGAGAGTAAGACCCTGCTTTGATAACAGGCTGCTTTCTCTGCTTGCAGGTGTGAAAACAGCCCTGAGCTTTTGTCCTTTAAAGATGCATAATAAAATAAATTATAGTAAAGGAAATTTTTTCCAGCTTTGAAAGCATAGAAGGTAAAAAGCCTCATTTTGTTCCATTCAAGACTATAACTAAATAAGAAAACGCAGCTGAATCTAATTTTAAGTATCGGTTTAGCTTGCTTCCAGAGTGTTGGAGGTATCCAGAATAACCTATGAGCCTGTCTACCAGCTCACTGTACAAGTGGGAAGGCTTATGTCCAAGAGGTAAAATGATGATACCGTGGTCACGTGGCAGGACCGAGACAAAATTCCTGGATTCCAAGGCCCTTTTTTCTCAGCTACCACAGCTTACTTAGGGATTGGGCAGCTTTGTCCTTAGTGAGAGGGAAGCTTTAAGTAGCCAGTAGCAGTACGAGGTCTCGGGAAAGCCTTATGTAGTTGTGGACAGTGACTGACAAAATATTCTGTGTTCAGTGTGTGACTCGCAGGACCCTCTCCCCTCCCTTTTCCAAAGTGCATCTGGAATTATGGAAAGGACCTCATAACAGAAATTAGAGAATAGGAAAAAAGACTAAACAACAGCAAATATACAGCAATATTTTAATGAAAGGAACTAGGACCAAACTTTCCAATATTTTTGTTAATACCTCTGGTTTTGTGTGTAAAAGGAGTCAGGGATGGAGAATCATTAGGCAAGAAAATCCTGCACTTTCCTGTGGTGCTTCAGATGCTCCTGGGAGAACATTGGTAACCATCCAAAGGGGCCTTGAGTCATTAATTATCCTCCACTCTTCACTTTAGAAGCAAACTTTTAAATTTAGCCCCATTTGCCAGTTTCCTCCCCAGAGTCTCATTTCTGCTGAATATACTGTTAAAAACATTTCTTTATTTCATCTTCCTTTAAACTTACTCATGTTCTTTTCTTCTCCCTAAAAAAAGACGGAAACAAGCCATTCAAAAGGCAGCACCATCTCTCAGATCCTGTGCGTGTGAGGTCTGTCCACGCCGCGGTCAGGGCTGCCTCTGTGAAAGAAACACCAGACGGGGCCCTTCTCAAAACCTTCCAGCCCTTTGCCCATGGGGCTCAGCAAATCCCACCCCGCGGTGTGGCCCCTGGGTCCTCCAGATCTGCTCCCCGGTCCCAGCCCCACGCTCTGCCGCCCCCCCCCCACCCCGGCCTTCACTGCCCAGTCCCTCATCTCTGCCCTCCCGGTCTCTCCCTTTTCTCCTTCTGGCCCTCCTCTCTGGACCAGTCACCCCGTCGGTGCCCTCTGGGTACCCCCACCTGTCTCCCCGCCAGCCAGCTCTAAGGGAAGGGCCCCGATCTGGCACAAAGCAGACACGTGACAAGCCGAGGCTCCGCCGTGGACGTGGATGGAGTGATGAGCATCCTCCCTCCCCACCCTCCCAGGGCCCTGCGGCAGGGCGCTCGCTGCCCAGGCTTCTCCTCTCAGAGAGGAAGGGTCTGAGTTACCAATTCATGTTAGACATGGGTGCTTTAACACCTGTCACCCGCACCCCAAAGCCGGGGCCTGGCGTAGACCACAGCTTCTCCTCGCAAGAGCTGCCGGCTATGCCTCTGCAGGTCCCGCCCAGCCTGGTGAGGGAAAGCTGGCACAGGGGACACTCCCCTGGGCCCCCTCATGCCCAGCTCCCCACTCTATTGGGTGAGGACCCCGGCCTGGCCTGGCACTAAACTCTGCTTAGATGGGTGGAGGGTCTCCATTTTTCCCTCAGCAAGGAAAAACAAGATACTTGCCAAGCCTGGGGGTCAGGGCAGCCTCTCCTGTAGCAGGGACCCTGGAGCTGAGAAGGGAAGAAGGCGAGGTGCTCACCTGGGGCTCGGTGGGACCTCAGATGGCCCAGTCAGAAGGAGCAGCAAGGCTTGCATGTAGTAGCAGCGTTAGGCCAGCGGTGGAGAAGCGGGTGAGGGTAGGGAGGGGCCAGATCACCTGTGGCCTTAAAGGTACAGTGACTGTGGAATAAGTGCAAACCAGGACAGGCCTGAGAATGCAAGGGGCACTGGTAACTGGTGCTGGGGCAGCGGGAGGGGCAGACGCTGGCTCAGCTTGTGGTGCTGAAAGGCGTGTAGGTGGGCAGCGAAGAAGGGTGCAGGGCGGGGAGGTGTCGTGCGTGGTCACTGTGCATTTTGAAAGTGGGTTTGGCGGGTGTCAGCAGCGCCTGTGTCTGCAGACCTCCCCCCACCACCCTCCACCCCGTCCCTGCAAGGAGCTCATCATCAGGGCTGTCCTTCGAGCTCTGCAGGGACTCCGGGCTCACGCGCTCTCCTGTCACGGCCCCAACCACCTACGTGCCCTGCGCGGTGCCTCCCCCGGGTCACACCGTCAGCACCCTGACTCTCACGGGGGCCTCGGGTAAGGTCCCCACGTCACTAGATCTTAGCTTTCTAAGCCGATGATGAGTTTCCGTCGAAGGCTGTGCCTCTGCAGTGGCTCTGTTGACGGTTTTGGAGGGTAGGTCTTTACGGTGAGGAACTGTTTGCTGCATCTCAGGGTGCTGTGCCCCGGCCTCACTGCGCTGAGGCTCACAAGCCCCGCCCTTGCTGCACACAGCCTTGGGGGGGGGCGGCTCCACCCGAGACAGCCAGTGGTCTGAGGCCTGCGCCCCCTCCCTCACGGTCCGTCATCCTGGCGGCCAGCGAAAGCGAATCTGCCTCCCAGGTGGACCCTAGAGCTGGGGCTGAGGAAGAGGGTGCGGGGAGGAGGGCAGGCGCGCAGGGCAAGTTCTGCCTGTCGGGACGTCAGCTTCCGAAAGGCGGCCCCCGACCCCGACCCAGCGTCCTGGGTAGAAGCGGCACTGAACCCTCGCCGGTCCCTTTACAGAAATATGTGTGACTCAGGCACCCGAGACGCTAACCGCCACGGAGAGGCTTGTGAAAGAAGAGCTGAGGAGATGGCAGCTTAACGTGGAAGCAGCTGCCTCGTGTGGCAGTGACCAACAGGCAGGAGAGGCCCTCGGAGCCCCCGGGGCCCCTCTGACGGCTGCCCAGCCTGGGCAGCTCGGGCGCAAGCAGGCAGCTGCGGGGGCAGTCACGGCACCGTTCGGGGTAATTTAGAGCAAGAGGTGACAAGAACACGTCCAGATTGCAGAGCGTGCGTCGGGAAGCCAAATGGACTTAGAAGGTGCGTTGGAAGCTTTGCTCTGCGCTCCCCCTTGCCTCCCGCTGGGAACAATGCACGGTCTGCGCTAGTCCTGAGGATTCCACCAAAAGGAGTCAGTGGAGCGGATGCAAAAGGCACCATTCAGTCGAGGTCCCTACACTCTCCAGGCTCTTAATCTTCAGCTTTTTTCTTTAATTCATCAGCTCTGGAAAGTCAGCCTACCATGTAAAACGCTAAAGCTACAACTACCAAGGCTTTCCTGGTCTTAAAAAAGTACAGAACATCTCATTGCTTTGTCACTTAATCTGCTGATTGGTTAATCAGTTGATCCGTTTTCTCTGAACTTAACCAAATGTTGAGTAAATGTTGGAGTCCATCTGATTTATACTCTGGAAAGTACCGTGAAAGGTAATCCAGTACATTTATGAAGATATCATGCTCTATTCCACCCAGCTCTGGCTTCCAGTTTCTAATTTGGGGTGTGGGGAGCTTGGAAGCCATTGCTCCTGCCTTCATAGCAAGAAAAAGCTGAACAACCTGGACATCAAAAACTCATCTGACACATCAGAAAACTGAGGTCAGAGGGCAAACCCCTGGCCCCCCAAATGAGAGACAGACCTGCTGGTACAGAGAACCACAGCTAACCAGACAAAAGCTCAGGTGCAGACACCTTCGTGGGAACCAGGGCTGGGGTGGGAAAGCCTAATCTGTAATTTATTAATTGATGAAGGTTCACTGTGGACAAAGTTGAGAGTTAAAAACTCCAGGGGGGGCCCGGCACCAGGGGGGCCTCACACTTTTGTGACTTTTACCTTCAGGAGTGGACCAGGTGCTCACGGTGAAAATCCCTTCGTGCTTCCAGCAGTGGGTGGAAAGAAGGAATCATTTGTCAGTGCTCCAGAGCACCCTGTTCCTACCAAGGCCTGCCTCTGGGGGAGCTGGTCAACCAGAGCCTGACCTACCTGCAGGCAGGGAAATACTCAACTCCAGCGCCCTCTGGCCACCCCATCCTGCTTAAGGGGAAGAAGAAAACAGAAACACTTGTGAAGTTCAGTCCAGGGACGTGGGCTTCCGTAAAGACTGAGGCCTCTCACAGGCCTGTAAGCCCCCTCCCCACACCTCACCTCTGCCTCATCAGTAGGACCCCTGTACAACAGCGGGGAAATACACTGAAAGACCTGCACACCTCAGACCTTTTTTTTTTTTTTTTTTTTTTTTGCTGTACGCGGGCCTCTCACTGCTGTGGCCTCTCCCGTCGCGGAGCACAGGCTCCGGACACACAGGCTCCGCGGCCATGGCTCGCGGGCCCAGCCGCTCCGCGGCACGTGGGACCTTCCGGGATCGGGGCACGAACCCGTGTCCCCTGCATCGGCAGGCGGACTCTCAACCACTGCGCCACCAGGGAAGCCCCTCTCAGACCTTTTTAAAAAAAGAAATCTCTAAGGAAAGCCAGAGACAACAGAGGAGGAGAAAACCAAGGTCACAAGAGGAAATTTTAGCCTCCAATACCTACAGCTACAGCAAACAGTAAACGTAGCCCAACTCCTAGCCACATGATCCTAAAAACTAATACCAAAGACCAGTTTACCTTAGGTTTGGGGGTTTTTGTTTTGTTTTGTTTTGTTTTTTGCGGTACTTGGGCCTCTCACTGTTGTGGCCTCTCCCATTGGGGAGCACAGGCTCCGGACGCACAGGCTCAGCGGCCATGGCTCACGGTCCCAGCCGCTCCACGGCATGTGGGATCTTCCCGGACCGGGGCACGAACCTGTGTCCCCTGCATCGGCAGGCGGACTCTCAACCACTGCACCACCAGGGAAGCCCTACCTTAGTTTTTTAACCAAGTACATCATGTCCAACTTTTAACCAAAAAATTACAGGACAAACTATAAGACAAAACTCAAAGTTTGAAGAGGCAAAGTAAGCATCACTGGAATTATCAAACATGGAAATTAAGACAACTGTGATTAATATGCTAAGGACTCTAAGAGAGAAGAGGACAACACACAAGAACACACAAGTAATACAAGCAGAGCATGGAAATTCTGTGAAAGAATCAAAAGGAAAGTCTGGAGAATTAAACACCATTAACAGAAATGAATGTTTTTGATGAGCTCATCAGTAGTCCGGACATGGCTGAGAAGGAATCAGTGAGCTTGAAGAAATGTCTATAAAAATGTCCCAAACTGAAATGCAATGAAAAAAAAGAATGAAAGAGATGGAAGAGAAGCTCCAAGAACTGTGGGGCAATTACAGAAGGTATAACATGCACATGATGGGAAGAGCAGAAGAAGAAAAGGAAAGGGAGAAATGAACAGGAAATATTTGAAGCAGTTAGGACTGAGAATTTTTCAAAACTAATGATGGACACCAAAGATCCAGGAAGATCAAGAACACCAAGCAGAGTGTGTACCAAAAAAGTCTACACAGAGACATATCATATTCAATTGCAGAAAATCAAAGACAAAGAAAAAGTCTTGAAAGAAGCCACAGGCAAAAACTCTCTTACATATAGAGCAGCAAAGACAAGAATTACACCTGACACGTCTTCAGAAACCATGCAAGGGAAAAAGCTTCCACTGTGGACTCAAATCAAGATGGCAGAGTAGGAGGACATGGAACTCGCCTCCCCCGACAAACACGTCAAAAGTGCATCTATGTGTGGAGCAATTCTCAGGGAAAACTAACTGGAAACTGTACAACCCAGGCTGTGAGAAAGATCCTCATGGAATCAGGTAGGAAGGGAAGAGAAGCGATCAGGCCAGGACCTATGCCCCTAGAGAGGCTCAGAGGGAAGGGCAATTACTCAGGCAGAGACCCTCCCTGGGGCATGAGCAGATCGAGCCACATATTGAGCACCTCAGTCCTGGGGTCCGACTAAGGAAAGAAAGCCCCTTTGGCTGGTTGGAAGACCAGTGGGACTAACGGGAGGGCTGTGGGAAGCCTGGACTCTTGTGAGGAGCTTGTGAGGGGGAACAGATGCATGCTGGCTCCCGAAGCCGGGGCTGGGGGGTGGGCAGAGAGGGTGGTTTGAAACAGTGGCTAGCTGACTGCCCAGGCGCGTACCCCAGCCCGAGCCCAGCAAACACTCCGGCACGACTTGCCTCACATGGCAGCTCCACACAGCAAGGGCCGCCATGACCAAGGAAGAAGCTTGGCCGAAAGACGTGGAGGAAGCTCAAACCCTATGCAGCGTCTGGGCAGGAGGGGCACAGCCATTGCTGGTGTTTGCACAGGCAGTGACCAGAAGCAGACCAGATCAGTGGGCAGACTGCCACAGTCCATGTCCAGACCCTCGCTGAAAACCCACACCAGCCCCTCTTGCTCCAGAACTGCTCCCTCCTGGGCCCCCCTCTGGTGCCAGTGCTGGGAGGGGGAAGAGCATACATTTAAAGGAAACTGAGCCAGCTCAGACCTGAACCTCAGGGCTCCTATGCCAGCAACCTGGAAGCTGACCCTAGCCCTGATAGCATGGTGATGCCCCTGAGCAGAGGGAGAACCCTGCCTCACAGCTGGCCCCAGCCCTAGCCCCTCCTTCTCCAGCCCCACCTCCTACCAAGGGGACAGCTGCCAGCACACCCTGAGGAAAGACATGACGTGTTCACATCAAATCCAGCTCTCCCACCAAAGCCACTGGGCACACGCAGACTCTATAGGGATGCTCCCACATAAGGACACCCTTCAAGACTGCCAAAGGAAACTGTTTCACCTAATTTCATAGAGAGAGAAAGATAAGCAAAATGAGAAGAGAGAGGAATTTGCCTCAACTGAAAGAGCAAGAAAAAAACTCTGAAGAAACAACAAATGAAACAGAAATAAACAATTTACTAGCTAAAGCATTCAAAGCATTAGTAAGAAGAATGTTAAGTGAATTAGGGAAAAGACTAGATAAACACAGTGAGAATTTTAACAAGGAGTAGAAAATATTGGGTTGGCCAAAATGTTTGTTCGAGTTTTTCCATAAGATGTTAAAACCCAAACGAACTTTTTAGCTAACACAATATTAAAAAGAACCAATCAGAAGTGAGGAATACAATAACTGAAATGAAAAACACACTAGAAGGAATGAACAGCAGATTGGGTGATACAGAAGAACATATAAGTGATCTGGAAGAGAGAATAATGAAAATCACACAATCAGAACAGCAGAAAGAAAAACAAGTTTTAAAAAAGTAAAAGTTTAAGGGGTCATTGGGATAGTATTAAGCATACCAACATTCACATGATAGGGTCCCAGACAGAGAAGAGAGAGGAGGTCAGAAATTTATTTAGTGAAATTATGGCTGAAAACTTCCCAAGCTGGAAGGAGGAAACAAATATCCAGGTACAGGAAGCACAGAGAGTCCCAAACAAGATGAACCAAAACAGACCCACACCAAGACATATCATAATTAAAATGACAATAGTTAAAGAGAGAATTCTAAAGGCAGCAAGAGAAAAACAAAGATATACACAAGGGAACCCCCATAAGGCTATCAGCTGATTTTTCTGCAGAAACTTTGCAGGCCAGAAGGGAGTGGCATGATATACTTAAAGTGCTGAAAGGGGAAAATCTGCAACCTAGGATACTCTACCCAGCATGATTATCATTTAGAAAGGAAGGAGAGATAAAGAACTTTTCAGACAATAAAAAATCTAAAAGATTTCGTCAATACCAAACCTATCCTAAAAGAAATGTTAAAGAGTCTTCTCTAAGTGGAAAAGAAAAGGCTATAGGAAGAAGTGTCTACAGGAAAGGAAAAATCCCACCAGTAAAGGCAAGTATAGAGCAAAGGCTGAGAATCAACCACTTAAATAAGTTAGTATGAAGATCAAAAGACAAAAAAATGTAAAATCAAGAATAACTACAGGGACTTCCCTGGTGGTCCAGTGGCTAAGGCTCCATGCTCCCAATGCAGGGGGCCCAGGTTCAATCCCTGGTCAGGGAACTAGATCCCACATGCATGCTGCAACTAAGAGTTCGCATGCCTCAACTAAGAGTTCACATGCCGCAACAAAATCCTGCAAGCAGCAATGAAGATACCACGTGCCACAACTAAGACCCGATGCAGCCAAATAAATTAAAAAATAATAATAATAACTATAAACTGTAAAGGGATAAACATGAAGATGTATAAAATGACATCAAAAACACAAAGTCTGGGGGAAGGGAGTAAAATATATAGAACTTTCAGAATGTGTTTGAACTTAAAGGACGACCTGTTTAAAACAAATAGTTATAGGTCAGGATATATGAACCCCATGGTAACCACAAATCAAAAACCTATAATAGATACACAAAAACAAGAGAGAAAGGAACACAAGCATACCACTTCACCACCAAACCACAAGAATAAAAACAAAAAAGAAAAGAAAAGGGAAAAACAAAAACAACCAGAAAACAACTAACAAAATGGTAATAAGCATATACTTAGAAATAATTACTTTAAATGTTGTCAACTTAAAAAAATGCACAACGTGAGAAGTGTGAGTTAAGTATAATTTGGGGCAAAATGAGGACTGCAGCCCGGAAGACAGCATCCCAGATAGCTCTGAGAAACCGCTCCAAAGAGGCAGGGAGAAGGTCAGTATATACGTGATTTTGGTGAAGGGGGAATACATGCAATCAAGCACCTATTTTTGACGGAAGATTTCTGCTAGTCTCGTGCAGGTTACTGCTAGTCATGAGGACCAGGCATCACCATGAAGAATTTTAGTGCTTTTCTAGGTATGAGGAGATACAAGAACTGGGCTCATAAAATTGGCTCCTGAAAATATCTAACTATCTGAAGGCCTGTTCTGCCAGTTTTTCCCAAGCACAGAGGGCCTCATTTCAGCTGTCCACCCTGAACCCCTTTCAGGGGGTGTTGAAAGTCAGCAGCTGCAGCAGCACACGATCTAATCCTTGTAGATGAAGGTGGCAAATGCCAATGGAAAATGCCAGTTTGTAGTTGACAATGTCAGTGGACTAAATGCACAGATCAAAAGACATAGGGTGGCTGATTGGATAATTATTAGTCAAAACTAAAACGAGGTACCACCTCACACCAGTCAGAATGGCCATCATCAAAAAGTCTACAAGTAATAAATGCTGGAGAATGTGTGGAGAAAAGGGAACCCTTCTACACTGCTGGTGGGAATGTAAACTGGTACAGCCATTATGGGGAACAGTATGGAGGTCCCTTAAAAAACTAAAAAAGGAACAATTGTATGATCCAGTAATTCTCCTCCTGGGCATATATCCAAAGAAAATGAAAACACTAATTCGAAAAGATACATGCACCCCAATCTTCATAGTAGCATTATTTACAATAGCCAAGATATGAAAGCAACCTAAGTGCCCATCAACAGATGAATGGATAAAGAAGATGTGGTATATATATGCAATGGACTATTACTCAGTTATATAAAAAAAAATGAAATTCTGCCAGTTATAACAACGTTGATGGACCTGGAGGGTATTATGCTTAGTGAAATATGTCAGACAGAAAAAGACAAGTATATAATATCACTTATATGTGGAACCTAAAAAAGTAAAGCAAATGAATAAAAAAAATAAACAAACAAAAAACAGAAACAGACTCACAGAGATGGAGAATAAACTAGTGGTTACCAGTGGGGAAAGGGAAATGGGGAGGGGCAATATAGGGGTGGGGATTAGGAGACACAAACTACTATGTATAAAATATAATAAGCAACAAATATATATTGTACAGCACAGGGAAATATAGCAATTATTTTGTAATAACTTTAAATGAAGTATAATTTATAAAAATATTGAATCACTATATTGTACACCTGAAACTAATATGATATTTTAACTATACTTCAATTACAAAAAGAAACCATGCAAGCAAAAAGAAAGTAGAGGGAAATATTTAAAGTTTTGAAAGAAAAAAACCCCCATCAACCTAGAATTCTGTTTCCAGCAAATTAACTTTCAAAAGTAAAGGAGAAATAAAGACTTTCTCAGACAAGCAAAATGGAGGGAGTTTGTTGGAAACAGTCCTGCCTTGCAAGAAATGTTAAAATAAATTATTCAAAAAAGGCAAGGAATAAATTTTTATAGGTTAGACATCTGAATCTCCATAAAGAAAAGAATAGTGTTAAAGAAGGAACAACTGAAGGTAAAATAAAATCTTTTATTTATTTTTATTTCTAATTGATCTAACAGGTAACAATTTGCTCAAAATAGTAAAAGAAACAGTGTATTTTGTTATAGCTGATGGATGAGTAAATTGAATGACAAATTATAAAGGACAGAAGGATTTGTGTGGGATACTTCATTATAAGGTACTTGTGTTATTTTTGGTTTACTGTTGGTTTTTTTTTTTTTATAACTTTGTGAAATAAAACTTACTCAAAAGGACACTTCTATACTTTAACAGTTTCCCCCAAAAGACTTGTTAAAATTTCAGTGTTAGAACCAGAGTAGGGCTTGAGAGATTGTCTTGGCCAACTTTCTTATTTTACAGATGGAGACTCCCAGGCCTGAGAGAGAAGGGCCACACAGTAAAGCCAGTCCCCCATCTGGAGGAAACCCAAAGCTCTTGACTTCAGTGAGTTTTTTTTCCTTGTGTTTTGACTGTCTTGTGGTTACACCTATGCAGGGATGTGTCCTCTTTCATAATATAGCATTATTTGAAAGTGGACTTGAACAGTTGTAAATGTATATTATATACTCAAGGGCTACCACTAAAAAGTAATTTTTAAAAAGTATAATTGACATGCTAAGAGAGGATAAAATGAAACCACATAAAATGCTAAATTAAACCCAGAGAAGAATAGTGTGGAAGACCAAAAAACAAACAAACAAAAACACCCAAAAAAGGCAAGGAATAGAAAACAGTAACAAAAATGGTAGATTAATCCAACTGTATCAATAACCACTTTAAATATCAATGATCTTAATATACACAAATTAGAAGGCAGAGATTGTCAGAGTTGATTAAAAAACAAGGCCCAACTATAGGTTGTGTACAAGAAACTCCCTGGTGGCACCGCCTGCCAATGATGGGTTCAAGCCCTTGTCCGGGTAGACCCCACATGCCTCAGAGCAGCTAAGCCCGTGTGCCACAACTACTGAGCCTGCACTGTAGAGCCCGTGAGCCACAATGACTGAAGCCCACGCACCTAGATCCCATGCTCCGCAACAAGAGAAGCCACTGCAATGAGAAGCCCGCACACCGCAACAAAGAGCAGCCCCTGCTCGCCTCAACCAGAGAAAGCCCATGTGCAGCAATGAAGACACAATGCAGCCAAAAATAAATAAATAAATTAATTAAAAATAAATAAATACATAAAGATACAGCTAGATTAAAAGGAAAGGAAAGGAGAAAGATACGTCATGCTAACACTAATCAAAAGAAAGCTTGAGTAGTTATTTTAATTTCAGACAAAGCAGACTTCAGAACATGGAAAATTATCAAGAATAAAGAGGGGCATTACATAATCATTAAAGGGTAAATTCTGAAAGAATATATAACAATCCTGAATGTGTATGTGCATAGCAACAAAGCACCAAAATACATCAGGCAAAAACTGATAGAACCTCAAGGCAAAGTAGCTGAATCTGCTATTTCTGTTGGACTTCAATACTCCTCAGTGAGTGGTTGGTAGATCAAGCAGGCAGGTAATCAGTAGAGACATAGTTGAACTGAACAACACCATACATCAACTGGATCTAATTGACATTTATAGAATATGCCATTCAACAACAGCAGAATACACATTCTTCTCCAGGTTACCTGGAACATTCACCAAGATAGATCACATTCTGGGCCATAAAACACACTTTAGGGCTTCCCTGGTGGCGCAGTGGTTGAGAGTCCACCTGCCGATGCAGGGGACACGGGTTCGTGCCCCGGTCTGGGAAGATCCCACATGCCGCGGAGCGGCTGGGCTCATGAGCCATGGCTGCTGGGCCTGCACGTCCAGAGCCTGTGCTCCGCAACGGGAGAGGCCGCAGCAGTGAGAGGCCTGCGTACCGAAAAACAACAACAACAACAACAAAAAAACACTTCAACAAATTTAAAATAATAGAAATAGAGTGTGTGCTCTCAGACCACAGTGAAATTAAACTAGAAATCAGTAACAAAACGATAGTTGGAAAACCACCAAATTTGGGGAGATTAAACAACATACTTCTAAATAACATGTAGATCTAACAGAAGTTTTGTGAGAAATTTAAAAATGTTTTGACCTAAATGAACATAAAATACAACTAATGAAGTTTTCAAGATACAGGGGAAACAGTGCTTAGAGGGAAATTTACAGCATTGAATGCATATTTTAGAAAAGAAGAAAGCTCTAAAACCGGTCATCTAAGCCTGCACTTTAGGAAACTGGAAAAAGAAGTGCAAATGAAACCCAAAATAAGCACAAGAAAATAAATATAAAATTTAGAGCAAAAATCAAAGAAATGGAATACAGGAAATTGATAGAAAAAAATCAATGAAACCCCAATGCTGTTTTTTTGCAAAGATCAATAAAATTGATAAACTTCTAGGCAAGTTAACTCTGTGAGTTAACTAAGGAGAGAAGACACAAATTACTAATATCAGAAATGAAAGAGGGGCTATCATTATTGATTCCATGGACATTAAAAGGATAACAAATATTATGAACAACTCTGTGCCCACAAGTTTGATAACTTAGCTGAGATTAAGCAATTTCTTGAAAGACACAATCTATCAAAACTCATATAAAGAGAAATGGATAGGGCTTCCCTGGTGGCACAGCGGTTGAGAGTCCGCCTACCAATGCAGGGGACATGGGTGCGTGCCCAGGTCCGGGAAGATCCCACATGCCACGGAGCGGCTGGGCCTGTGAGCCATGGCCGCTGAGCCTGCGCATCCGGAGCCCGTGCTCTGCAACGGGAGAGGCCACAACAGTGAGAGGCCCACGTACCGCAAAAAAAAAAAGAGAGAGAGAAATGTATAATCTGAATAGGTCTATAACTATTAAAGAAATTGAATCAATAATTAATACCCTTCCAATACAAAAGCACCAGGTCCAAATGGGTTGATTGGTAAATTCTACCTATCATTTAAGGAAGACAGTATACAAATATTCTACAATCTCTTCCAGAAAATAGAAGTAGAGGGAATATTGCTAACTCATTCTATGAGGCCATCATTACCCTAATAACAAAACTAGACAAAGACATTGCAAGTAAAGAGAATTACAGACTAATATCGCTCATGAACACAAATGCAAAAATATTCAACAAAATATTAGCAAATCAAATTCAACAATGTATAAAAAGAAACATGCACCACAAACAAATGAGGTTTATTCCAGGTATGCAAAGCTGGTTCAACATTTGAAAATCAATTAATATAACCTTTCACATCAACAGGCCAAAGTAGAAAAATTGTATTCTCACATAAAGTAGATGCCAAAAAAGCATTTAACAAACCCAACTCCCATTCATGATGAAAACTCTTAACAAAGTAGAAATTGAGGAGATCTTCCTCAATTTAATAAAGAATATCTAGGGAAAAAAAATACCTACAGCTAATATTATACTTAATGATCAGAAACTAGATGCTTTCTTGCTAAGATCAGAAAAAAGGTAAGGATGTCCCCTCTCACCACTCTTATTTAACATCATATTGGAAGTCCTAGCTAATGCAACAAGACAAGAAAAGGTATACAGATTAGGAATGAGGAAATAAAACTGTATTTTTCACAAGTGACATCACTATGTAGAAAATTCCAAAGAATCAACAAGAAGAAAAGATCACTTGAAACTAATAAGTGATTACAGCAAAGTTACAGGAAAGGAGCTTAGTATATAAAAGTCAATTGCTTTCTTACATACCAGTAACAAACAACTGAGACTTGAAATTAAAAACACAAAATACTAGTAACATTAGCACAAAAAATCTTGAATTACTTAGATATAAATCTGTACATCAAACAAAATATGTACAAGATCTATATAAGGAAAACTACTGAATTCGGATGAATGAAACCAAAGGAGAACTAAATATCAACAAACGGAGTGATATCCTATGTCCATGGGTAGAAAGACTCGATATTGTCAAAATGTCAGTTCTTCCCCACTTGATCTATACATTCACTGCAATCCCAATTTAAATCCCAGCAAATTATTTTGTGGATATGGACAAACCGATTCTAACATGTATATGGAGAAGCAAAAGACCCAGAAGAGCCAACACAATACCGAAAGAGAAGAACCAAATCAGAGGACTACCACCACCAGACTTCACAACTTACGATAAAGCTACAGTAATCAAGACCATATGATATTGACAAAGTAATTATCAAATAGGTCAGTGGAACAGAATAGAGAACCCAGAACTAGACCCTCACAAACACAGTCAACTGATCTTTGACAGAGGAGCAAAAGCAATTCATGTTAGTCTTTTCAGCAAATGTTGCTGGAACAACTGGACATCCACATGCAAAAAAGTGATTCTAGACACAAATCTTATACCTTTCACAAAAATTAACTCAAAATGGATCATAGACCTAAATGTAAAATGCAAAACTATAAACTCCTAGGAGAAAACATAGGAGAAAATCTTGGTGACCATGGGTTTGGTGATGACTTTTTAGATGTAACACCAAAAGCACAATTCAGGAAAGAAAAAATTGGTAAGTGGAACTAACAATTTAATTTTAATAAAAAATTAAAAACTTCTGCTCTGAGAAAGACACTGTTAAGAAAATGAGAAGATAAGCCACAGACTAGGAGGCAATGTTTGCAAATCACTTATCTGATAAAAGACTAGAATCCAAAACATACAAAAAATTCTTAAAACTCAGCAATAAGAAAACAAATGACACAATTTTTAAAAATCAATAAAAGATCTGAATAAACATTTCACCAAGTTAGATAGTCAGATAGCAAATAAGCATATGAAAAAATGTTCCGCCTCATATGGCATCAGGGAAATGCACATTAAAAGAATGAGACACCACTATACGAACATTAGAATGTCCAAAATCCAGAGCAGTGACAACACCAAGTGCGGGTGAGGATGTGGAGCAGCCGGAACTCTCATCCATTGCTGGTGGGAACTCAAAGTGGTGCAGCCACTTTTGAAGAGTTTGGCAGTTCCTTACAAAACTAAACGTACTCTTACCATAAGATCCAGCGGTTACACCACCTAGGTTTTACCCAAATGAATTGAAAACTTTTGTCCACGTAAAAACATGCTCACAAATGTTTTTAGCAGCTTTATTCTTTTTTTTTTTTTGCAGTATAGTTAATCTACAATGTTGTGTTTGTTTCTGGTGTACAGCACAGTGATTCAGTTATACATACATATATATATTCTTTTTCACATTCTTTCCCATTATATTGATATTTTATTACAAGATATTGACTCTAGTTCCCTGTGCTATACTGTAGGACTTTGTTGTTTATCTTAGCAGCTTTATTCACAATTGGAAGAAACCCAGACGTCCTTCAGTAGGGGAGTGGATAAATAGACTGGTCCATCCAGATACTAGAATATTATTCAGTGCTAAAAAAAAATGAGCTGTGAAGCCTCCAAAAGACATGGAGAAAACTTAAATGTATTTTATTAAGTGTAAGTAGCCAATGTGAAAAGGCGACACACTGAGTCCAGCTTCAGGCCATCGTGGAAAAGGCAAACCTACGGCGACAGTAACCACAGACTTTAGTTAATAACATTGGCTCATCAGGCTTAGCAACGTGCTAAAAAAATGCTCTGAAAAATAAAGTCTATTTACAAAACCACAACTTGCCAGATGCGTCTCATACACAACCACCTTGCTTCCTTTCCTCTTGGGAACCCCTGAGGACAGGTCTCTCTCCAGATGTTTCTGAAGGCCTCCGGGCCGCGGGCCTGAGAGTTAATGTAACAGACATCGGGACAGCTCAGCCAGTTATGTCAGTGTTTAAGCCCAAAGGCCAACACAGTTATGGTCAAGTCCCCCACATCCAAGTTGAGGGGCTAGACCATCAACAGGGTATTGCCAGGGGCGTGAGCCCGAGGGTCTGTGAGCTCCAGTTCGGGACCCACCTCCAGGCTGGTTAGAGAAGGCTCTGGCAGGGGGAGATTCTCGGCAGCACGTGTCCACTGGGCTCAGTATCTCCCTTCTCCATAAAGGTGCTGGGGGTACTTTCCCGCCCTCAAACCAAGTAAAGGGGCCTCAAGATCCATTTGGGGAGCTCGGCCTGAGTCCTCTGCGGGCGGAAGGGATGGCTCTGACTCTGGCCTGGGAGTCTGAAGGAGAGGCCACAGCTGGCGGGCTGCCCAGCTGCCGCAGCCCGCTTCCCGTTTGGCAAAGCAAAGGATGCGCTTTTCTTCTCCTTAGCCAGATGCCAGCACCGGGGACCATCTGAAAGTCTTCTCCTGAGAGGACCGTCTGGGGAGGGGGGCTGATCCCGACGGAAGGGAAACCTCTGGGGGCAGCAGGCATCCTAAGAGGTGTCCCCCCTCTGCATTGAGGGGCTGCAGGATGCTGGGTCAGGAGAGGCCTGAGGAAGTCACAAAAGCAACCCCAGCTGTACCAGTAAGTAGGGCTTTCTGATTCCTCCCACCCTCCCTCTGACCCTGGAGGACGCCCAGCCTGTGGCAGTGAAGGGGGCAGAGGAGAGATGCCCCACGTCATGCTCACACCCCTGTCCACAGCTCCTAACCACAGTTTCAGGGCCTGGTGCAGGACTGGGTTGGGGGGAGAGAGCTTTTACCTTTAAGGCAGTCAAGAGCTTTGCCATCCCGAGTACTGGGCTTTTTCGTGTCTGGAAGAAAGACTATCACTAGAAAAGGGCCCAGGACCACCGAATCTGTCTCACTGGACAGGTCGGTTAGAGTTGAAAACAGAAGGGGCTGATGAGCCCCACACAGGGCAGATGAGCAGGTCAAGTGTGTCGTTGACCTGTCCTGAGGCCAGAGCCCGGGCTCGGCCTGCAAGTGCCAAGGCGGGCACAGAGCAGGCAGTGGGCCAAGAGGGACCCATCCCCAAGGCAGCACTTCACATCTGTATACTTTAAAAAATGTTTGTGAAGGCTTTCCATGGCTGGTATTTGATTTTATCTTCATAATCATCTTGAGAAGTAGGCCAAGCACATATTAGGAATTCTGCTCCATGGCCTGGGGATCTAATTCAGTCTTATGTGACAAGCATGCATGGGACACCAGCTGTGTGCCACAGAGTAGCGCGAGTGCTGGGGCCACTGAGGGGCCAGGACGCCCTGTGCCTATAGGAGCCAGGACACGGCCAGAGAAGGCATGCTCTAAGTTCTCTTCCAGGAACCCACGAGGCACAAGGCCAGAGTCCAAGCTCAGAAGAGTTCTCCCCTGACCGCCTGTGGATCCCCCCAATCACAGCTGTGAGTGGGCAAAGGACTTAAAGCTCCAACTCCTCTGGCTTTTTTAGGGGGAGGAAGAAGTAAAGTTTTCATTGAAGTCTGGTCTCCCAGCTTTCAAAAGACACGAAAAGAGGGACACAGGCAAATGCTGCGTTTCTTCATAGGTAAAAGTTAAAAATGTACCTGGGGGTTGTGGGCATGTCCCCTCCCTCCAAGCAGATGTGGTCCCAGAATTACTCATCCAGACAGAGCAGAGGGACCAGGCGAACCTCAGAGAGTCATGTGAGGCTTCCGTCCTCTTTTGGACAAAGTATAAAGTACCAGCACGGCATTTATTTCTGAAGCGATTTCACTCTCTCCTGATCACGAAGGCCCAAGGCTTCTCTCACTGAATCCATAGGTTTCCAGGCTTCTGACGGGTGGGGTCAGCTTCCACCATCAGAGATTTGGTTCTCTCCCCTCAAAGCTCAGCCTGGAAGTCCGGGGAAGCCGCAGGTGTGGGAGCAGAGAGGGGCGAGGGTGTCCAGGCAGGAGGGTGAGGAGGGCAACTGACAAGTGCCTCACAGGGTCCGCCCCACCTGGGGCCTCAGAACACAGGCAGGGGCTGGTGTCCAGGGCCGCGTGGTCCGGGTCAGAAGAGGCAGCAGGAGCAGGAGACAGAAGTGGGGTCCTTGTGACCAAAGCGGGGGCAGGGACCCACGCTTCCACAGGCATCAGCACAGCACAGCACAGCCAGGGGGCTGCCACACCTTAGGGGGCCAGTGACAGAGGTCCAGAGACAAGACCCCCAGTCCCACCACATCAGGCACCCACAGAGGAGCCTTTCTCCCAGAAGCCCTGAGGACACACAGACTACAGTCCCTGCAAGGGGAAGTGGAAAAAATCCTGGAAGAATGGCCATTTACCCAAAAGAAACAGAGTAACCTTTAATTGACAAATATAAGTACCATCCATCCTAACATCCATTCCGAACAAGGAAAGAACATTCAGACTATAAAGAACCCTGTGCTGCGCATTCACAGTGTGTTAGAATTCCTACTCTCGTATAATTCAGATTTTGCTCTCCACTGAGTGAAGATTGTCTTTCAGGGCCCCAGGCCTCCGGAGTTGGCCATCTTTCTTACTCTGATGCTCCCAGCACAATCCTTGTCCCTTGGGCTTCTGTCCAGGTGCTCCATCTGATTGAGATGCCTTCTCCCTCCATTCTGATCTCTCACTCTTAACCATTTTTCAGTCCCATTTAGACATTCACTCCTCCAAGCTCCTCCCAGGAAAAATGGACTTCTCCTCCTCCTCCTCCTCCCTCCCCTCCTCCCCTCCCCCCTCCCCCTCCCCCTCCCCCTCCGCCGCCCCTCCTCCCCCTGCCCCCTCCCCCTCTCCTCTCCTCTCCCTCCTCCTCTCCCCCCTCCTCCTCCCCTTCCCCCCTCCTCCTCCCCTTTCCCCCTCCCCCCTCCCCTCCTCCCCACCCATTTGCCTGTATCTTGCTCTTACCACACTTTTTCTCCGCATCACACACCCCCCCCTCTGCTGGACTAGAGCACAGTATTTACACACACATTAAGAATCTAGATTCTCACTGCGACCCGACCCTCAGGTGAGGAGCAGGTATCGCCACTCTCGTTTACACAGGCACTTGGCTCGAAGTTCATTGCTTGTCCGGCTTCAAATAGTGAGTAAAAGAAATATTTGTCACATTGGATCCAGAGTCAATAAGCTTCCAGATCCCAAGCTGCATACCCAGAGTCCAGATCTCACCCCGAGTCCAAATCCTGTCTCTACTACTGTTCCCCACCAGACAGAAAGACAGATGATAGGTGATAGATAGATGATTAATAGCTGATAGAGAGAGAGATGATAGATAACAAAATTATTGATGGATCTATTGGGGGATGAGTGTGGTCAGAGAGAATAGAAATGACAAAGCCAGTAAGGCAAAACCTTAATAGCTGAATCTAAATAAAGGGTGAAAAGATGTCCTTTGTCCTAGTCTCACTTTTCTGTTAGTTTGAAATTATTTTCAAATAAAAAGTTAAAACCACAACAAAATTTCCTGTTTTCTTTTTCATTTCCAGCGCTTCTCCTTGTGCTGGAAAACAACTGGCTTTTACGCCACACTATCCTTCAGGAGGTTCCGAGGCAGGTGTGGGATGAGGCCGGGTCCAAGGCCCCTGCAGCCCGCACCACCCATGGCCCACCTCTGCAGCAGGGGGAGACACGGGCAGGGCTGAAGAGCAGCCACCGCGCCAAGTCAGCCCCCACCAAGATGCACTCCACGCGTCTTAGAAGTTTTCGGTTGCCCCAACCAACTCCAGTGGCTTCCAAGGCAGCCCACATGCTCTTCCTGCCACCTTCTTGGGGGTCTTTAGGTTGTTTAACAAGGACACAAGTAAGGGCCGGTCTCTGACCCTAAAGTGGGTCCCTCCCGAGTCGCTCTCCCGTCCACCTCTACCTCCGAGTTGTGCGGGCCCAGCACGCCCATCTGTGCGCAACCCTCACCCGCTGCTGACCTGTCTGGGGGAGCGAGCCCAGCACGGGGCTTCCGAGGGAGGGGCCAGGGGCGCGGGGAGGGGGATACCGACGGGGAGCGGGGCGGGACGTGGGGCGGATACCCGGCGCCGGGACGGAAGGGAGTTCAGGGGCGGGGGCGCGGGGAGCGCGGGGCGGGGACGGGGTACCGCGGGGGCGGAGCGGCCGCCTCGGGGCACAACCCGGGCAGGGGACTTATCGGCAGCCGCAAGGACCTCGGGAGGCGGGAGACGCGTCGCTGCGCACGGGCTGCCCGGCCCATGTCCGTGCCGCGGAGCCGGGATGAGGGCGCCCGCGCTGCTGCCGCCCGCGCTGCTGACCTGCTGCGGCTGGCTGCTCGCCCCAGTGAGTGCGACCCCAGCCCCGCCTGCCCTGCCCTGCGCGCCGCCCCTCCCCGGAGGGAGCGCCCCCGCGCCCGGCTGCGCTGCGCTCCCGAGTCCGGCCGCGGGGCTGGGCCGGGGGCGCGGGGAGCGGGGCTGGTCTCGGGGTCCCCACCCGCCCGCCGGGCTCTCGGGAAGGAGCAGGGCCGCCGGGGAAGCTCTGGACCCTCCCCGCCGAGCAAAGAACCGATCTCCCCGCCCGGCCGGGTTGGAGACGGGCTGGGAGGATGCGTTTGCTCTGTCCCCTCCGCCGTCCCGGGTTCGCTGGGAATAAGATCCAGTTTCTTGCTCGACGCCCTTCCCAGCGGAGCGGGTCCAGCCGCGTCCTCCCGCAGGCTGTGGCCGGCGAGGACGGTTCGCGGGTCCAGGGACGCCCGAGTCGGGTGGTGGGTAGGGCTTGGTCACCTCCGCAGGCCTCACGTTTCCGAGAGAAATTGGAGTTCGCTTTGTCTTTAACTACTTCCCCTTCCGTCTCCTAGTACTGTTGCTGCTTTTTGTCTTGCTTTAAGTGTGTGTCAGGGAGACGCGATGTAGCTACAGAAAGTTGATTTTTTTTATCATTATTTAAGAGCACCGGAAGAAACTAGATGCTGAATAGAAATTTGTTAAATGAGTGCATTTGTAGATCATTTAATTCTCAGGAATTCTTCCTTTTATTTGAAGACCCTTGAAAAAAACACCCACAAAAACTGTGAACCCTATTTCTTGCTTCCCTCTCTGACAGACTGGAGTCAGTGTTGGCGTGTGTACACATTCGCACTTTATAACGCAGCCAGATCACTGTCTGTATTGACTCATATCCCCTCTTAAGGTTGTGAAGCCAAGGATGGAGCTATTTAGGGAAAGTTGTAATTGCTGAGGGTATTTCGGGTTCCAGGAGGGCATGAACCTAGCCCACCCCGCAGGGTTGCCAAACTCCCTTGTCTAGTGTGAAGGCAAACCAAGTCTTTCCTCCTTCAGAGGGATGCTGTGAGGATAAGAACCTCCCTACTAATTTTAGTGCTTTGAAAGAGCTAGTTAAAAGTACCAGGAGTTATTACGGTTAATGCTGCTTTAACTTCTAGGATGTCCCCAAATAAGTCATTGCTGTGCATATTCCAAGAATGTTAGATATCATGGTGTCTTTTAATACCTTAACAGAAATTCATTTTTCTTTTTAAGGCAGAATAATTTTCCTAATTCTGAAATTTAAGCTATTGACTTGTTCAGGTGTGAAAAATACAGCCTGAAACCAGGAGTTTGTACAGTGGTGGCTGCCCAGTGATGAGCCGGGGTGGGGGTGGGGGGACCCGAGCTTCAGATCTTTTTAAAAATGAGGGTAAATGTGGCAAAAGTATTCAGCATTAAGTTTCTTCTCTTAATTTTGTTAGGAAATGTTCTTCCTGGTTAGAATTCTGTTGACTTATTACAATAGTAGGATAATTAAACATAGATGGCCATAATATACGCAAGAGTATGGTTTTCTTTAATAAAAAGTTTATTCTTACATGAGAGCGGGGGGCACAGCTCCAGCCTACAGCGTATTTGTGGGCGGTGGGAGGTGGCGAAAAAAGAGAGAAAGTTGGACCTGTGTGAAAATAGAGACCGGAGAATATTATCTTCCAAGACCAAAACAGTATGTGGCTTTGTCTTTTGCGCACGTTGATGGACAATGTTCTTCATTTGTGTCGCATATTTAGTTCCCGGGGTAGAGCCTGACGTGAAGTCCCCCACCTCTTGCTCAGTGGAAACCTCAGTGCTGTGACTCTCGCCCAGGCCTCTCCCTACTCACCCCTCATCTTTTTGAAAAGCTCCTTCACACCAAATTCTAAAGTTCAGTTTTGAATGTGACCTGCAGCCTCTAACACTAAAGTTATCCTATTAGGGCTTTCCAGTGAACGCAGAGCCTGGCCTTAGATGAAGCACGCTGGCGTCTGGGGTTGTGGGCAGTCATTAAGAATGGGCTTAGGAGTAAACATGCATTTACTTTGATTAAATCAAGGGCTATGAAATGGAGAACTCGAATATTGAAAGATTATTGGGTTAAAGAGCTCTATTGCCACCAAATTAGTACTAACGACATAAAATGGATTACGTTAGTGAGTTTGTTTTCCTTCCCAGAAAAAAAAAATTCTATCAGGTTTTATATGTGTTTACTAATTCCTTTACAAAGTAAATAGTGAAGCTTTTTTTTCAAATAACCATGCCAAAATATGAACGTGATTGCTTTTAAATGAGTGTTAGTTTGGAAGCAGTTTAGAACTGTGAGATTTTGAGGGCTTTTATGTAGAAATTTTGCTTGACTTCCCCATTATAGTAGAATTTTCAGTTATTTCTATTTCTTTTAACCTTGAGCAGGTGAACAGCATTCACCCGGAATGCCGATTTCATCTGGAAATACAGGAGGAAGAAACAAGATGTGCAGAGATTCTAAGGGCTCAAACAGAAAAATTCAAAGGTAAGGCAGATGCCTGGCGAGTAAGACTGTGCCCCGGATGGTGTGCATGAGCTGACATGCAAGTAGTTTGCACCTCACTCGGAAAACTGGTGTTTAAGGTCACCTGTGTGGTTTAAAAAAAGTCTGCTTCCACTGTTTTTTAATGAACTGCTGGCAAAACTCATAGCATTGTGAGTAATGGGCAGCGGGGTGTGTTTGGGGCGGGGCGGGGGGGTGGATCATTCACGCAAACCTTTCAAAAGAAAGCCTCACCCTTAACAGTAATAGTTCCCATGGTCTGAGATAATAGCAGCAGTTACTAAAGTAATTTAGTGGGCGTTGTTACACTTTGCAAAAGCAACTCCACTTTCCATGGAATGAGTATTTATGCGATTTCTTGCATTTAAAATTCTTAGTTACATCACAGATGATTTTGATCCAGTTAAGAATGGTGGGAATTTATCAGAAATCAAACAGGAAAATGAGGCTTTTGCTTTCCTGAAGAACAGACCGGTTATGAGTACAGTGAGCTTGCTGACTTTATTTCGCTACGTCCCAGAAGCAATACCAGGACAACGTGCACTCACCCTGGGCACCATCTCGTGTCTGTAAACTTTGAAGGTTCTGGGATAACATCCAGATCATAAACAACAGCAAAAACCTCTTGTCCTTCAGTTTTCTTTTTCTCTGTTCTGTGTCATTATTTTGTTCTCCTCAAGAAAAAAAATTAAAATCAAAGTACAGCCATGTGTTAAAAGTCTGGTGTCCTGCAGAGGACCTCAGATGGGAAGTCACAGACGTGGGCGTTGTTCTAGACCAGTGCTGCCCAGTAGAAGCAAGATGCAAGCCTCATGGGTGATCTTGAACTTTCTAGTAGCCACGTTAAAATAAGTGAAAAGAAACATGTGATTTTAATTTTTAAAATATATTTTATTTATCCAAATATATATCTGAATCATGATCATTTTAACTTGTAATCAATATAAAACATTGATGAGAAATTTTACTTTTTTTTTTTTTTTTTTTTGCGGTATGCGGGCCTCTCACTGCTGTGGCCTCTCCCATTGCGGAGCACGGGCTCCGGACGCGCAGGCTCAGCGGCCATGGCTCACGCGCCCAGCCGCTCCGCGGCACGTGGGATCTTCCCGGACCGGGGCACGAACCCGTGTCCCCTGCATCGGCAGGCAGACTCTCAACCACTGTGCCATCAGGGAAGCCCGAATTTTACTTTTTTGTACGTTAAGTCTTGGAAACTCAGCGTGCATTTTGCACTTACGGTGCATCACAGTTCGGACCACACATTTCAGGTATTCATAGGTGGCCAGCAGCTCTGGTGTGCCCCTTCCTGTGCCCCTGGAGCCTCCACTCCCTCGGCTGAGAAATGAAGACTCTGGCCCTAGGGTTCCTTCCAGCCTTCAAGACCTGTGATTCTGCAATGCACACAAGATCCCGAGAGCCATGTGTTCCGAAAGGTCTGCTCGAACTCTGTCCAGAGGAAGGCACGCAAGGTGGCTCAAACATGGCCTGAGGATCTACCCTGTACAAAGCCACGTGTGACCACTAGCCAGCTACTAGGATCCACGAGGCCGGGTCTTGCCAACCAGGGTCTCAGGACAAGACAGTTGTCATGGCCACTGAGGTCTGTTCCCTTCAGAGAAAATTAAGAGACTTAGGGGAACTAAATGCCGAGAGGAGACAGGCTGAAACCCTTGGGAGCACCTAGTCAGTGGCAGGGACCAGGTGCAGTCAGCACAGCACACCGTCCACGAGGCCTCCTGAATGGGGGGGGGGCACTGTCCGCTACATCCGCGGTGGGTGACCCTTGGCCTCTGCTGGGAGACTCCCGAGGCGGGGGGCCTCTGCCCCGTCACGCCATTATTGGGCTCTGAGGCTGCCCATAAGCGGCGTCCACTCACTGGCATGAATTGGGGGCAGCCGTGAGCAGAGCCCCTTCTTCACGTGGGGCATCTGCGGGCACTGAGCGGGCTCACAGCTCTGTTTCCTCTTCCCGGGGCTGAGTACCTCCAGCTCCTACAGCCGTCACCGGACACGCTGCCGGGCCCTCGGCCACAGGCTCCGGACACACGCAGACACTCCCGAAGCAGGAAGGGAGGAGAACTTTCCCACTGACATAATGGAAGGCAGACTGAATCGTAGTCAGTTGATGACTGTTGATAACTCCTCTGCCCACAGCCCACCTGTCCCTCACGTTCACCTGGGAACTGCTCCCCTCCCCTCGCCCCTCTCATAGCTGCTGTTTTGGGGGAAATCTCCCAAGATACCATCTTAGTGTTTCTTTCTTGTCACTCTTCACTTCCTGTACTCACCGAGAACACTTTGTTAACAAGACAAAACTGGCACAGCAGGCGGCAGGAAACACTTAACTTTTAAGGAATGGAGTTTGGCCGTGACTTTCCCTTGGAGGAGACCCCCTCACGGTGGGTCAGGGTTGACCAGGCATCGGGTGGAGCACCTGCACATTTGTGTCCACAACTCACCTTGACAGACGTGGCACCTGGAGGAACAGGGCGAGTCCAAGGAGGCTAGTTCTGTCCATTGTGAAGTAGGATGTGTGGTCCTTGATCAGGTTTCTTTAATAAAAAGACTCTTCATCTCTGGTTGGCTCAGGTAGATGGAGTGTGGCCTTAATTAGCCCAAAACAGTATCCTTTTAGTTCTGCTCGTTCCAAGGGCTCAGGTCTGTCCCTGTTCCCTGGCCAGCGGTGCCCGAGTGTGAGCTGTGGTGTGTGGCCGGGCAGGGTGACATTTGGCCGCAGGGATGTGGAGAATGTCCCTCACCACCTACTTCTTGCTGTGGAGAAATGCAAGCGCCGAATTGCCCAGCTTCCTATTTTCACAGGACGTCAGAAATGCAAACTTTAGGTAAAATGTTCCAGTTCTTAAAGTTTGCAACTAGTACCTTTTAAAAAGTTCTTCAGGAACAGGCAGACCTCCTGTGTGGTCACTGCCTGAGCCGCCAGGTTGCTCTCTGCATGGCAGCTGGGCCAGGTGGGCCCCAGTTGGGGAGCCCCTCGTGGTGCAAAGATGGGCCGGGACGTTTAAAACACTCAGTAGAGCTCCCTCGCAGGCTCTGCTGCCTGGTTCAGCGTTCCTCAGGGTGATCTGTGTGTGGCCCACACAGACGTGCTGGACAGTGTGGACGGCACAGCCTGTGAAGATCTGGGCATCAGCTTGAGCAGAAAGAACGTCTTAGGTAAAGGCCATAAAACATCTCCCCTGTTTGGAGCCGTGGGGAAAGGTGTCATTCAGTCTTTGCAATGACAAGTATCAGTCCTTGGACATTTTCTTATATTGAAGGCTCTTATTTTAATATTAGCTCGACAGCAAAAATACCTGCCCCTGAGCCCTTTCACCTTTGACCCGTGGCAAGAGCTCGTGGGTGGCAGCCGCCCTCGGGAAGGAGGTGGCACCACGGTAGCCGGCCTTGCGCCCTCGGCTTTCTGTAGAAAGGCAGCTCATGCTCTAAATTCCCGTGTTTCTTTCTGCTCTTTGAAATCTGCATGGCTCGAATACCAAGGATATAAATAGTGATGAGTTACCAGAATGAAGATACTATAGATGAAGTAAACTGGGGGCTGAGTGAAGGCCTTCCAGCTGGATGGGATGCGGGCAATTCCAGGGGCAACAGTGTGCACCCGCTTCACGACATTGAAAGTGAGATGAGATATTGAGGGTCTGTAGGAGCTACAAGAAATGGGTGTGAAAGAGCACCAAAGACGCAAGAAAACGAGTTTTCAGTTCTACTGAGACAATTTGTATAAGTCTAACAAGGAATTCTTTTTATTACATGTTGAATCCAAAAGAAATTCAAACAAACCAACACATAAATCTAGCCAAAACCAATTTTAATTCTAAACCCCTTGAAGGGATTCACTTTGTAGAAAGGAAAAGCTTAGGAGGTATTTAGAGCTTTGTGAGTTAATACTGATTCATTGCTAAGACTAACTTAATCCTGCCAATGAGGCAGTCAGGCCACGGATGCCTGAAAATATAGCTCAAGGCAGCTCTGTCCCTGCACGGGGGGTGCTGACCGTGGTGATAAGCAGTGACTCAGCTCTCCAGCTCTGCCCGGTGTTCCTGCCTGTGCGTGGGTCACATGGGAACTTTCCTGTGACTTCACATCATTTTTGCCCAGATCGGGGTGGGGAGGGGGGGCGGTGGTGGTGGTGCTGGAATGTGGCCTATATTTCGGAAGGACAAGGAGGTACCCATGTTTCTTGACAGCTCCACAGTCTGGGCCGGGTCCTGAAGGACCCACGGTCCTGGGTCCTGGCTGAGGTGGGTATGACAGTGAACATCAGCTCAAGACCGGGGCCCCGGGAGGTGCTAGACTAAAGAACTTACTTTTCTCTGACGTTTCTCAAACAAAGAATACTGGACTAACTTTGATCCACTTGTCAAGGAGCTGTGGCGGGTTTGGAATTTGCCCCCTTCGAGCTAACAAGTTACCCTGCCACAGTTTCCTGGATGCCTGCAGAAGGCACAGGCCCTGTCAGAGAGCATCATCAGAGGTAACCTGCTCCCGGCAGAGCGGGTAGTGTGGGCGTCATGTTCCCACTCCTGTGGGTTCCCTTTTCCCCAAGTCCCTCAGGACCTTTGTGGAGAGGCCCACGGTGCGTTTTTGTCCTGGCTGAGGAGCCTGAACGTGGGAGACCCCAGTGTCACAAGGAGGCTGCTGGTGTCCTGCCCAAACTTCGCTCCAGAGAAAGATGCATTCTTGGTTATTGAGATCAGCCTGAGGGCCGCACTCTCTGTCTGCCAAGGCTGTTGCTCTACAGATGTCCTCAAAAAGAGTCCGGAGCAAAGCTGCCAGTGCCTTTTCCCAAGACACGCCCACGCAGTGTCCCCAGCTCCAGGAGGGCGACTCTCAGTAGGCGTGGACGTCCTGCTTCTCTTCTCCAGGGCGTGCTGTGGCCTTTGGGCCATAACTCCCCACTCTGTGCTGTTGGTCCCTCTACCACGTTGTCCACTGTCCTTGCAGCCACAAGATCCTGCACAGCACTTGGCATTTAAAAAGGTGTCAAATAAGCTTTTGCTGAGCCAATTAATGACAAACTTCCTATTAAAAATTGTGATATATGCACATAGAAAAAATGCCATACATACACAGCATGTGTGTCCATCCCTCTTAGAATTCACATGTGCACGGTGTGTATGTGCCTCCCTCCCCATTTCACTGTGCAGATGGAAGCCAGCTCTGGTCTGTACTTTGTTTTTCTTTTTTTTTTTTTAACTTTAGCAATGTATTTGGCAACCGTTCTGAATTGGTTTATACTTTCCTTTTAAGAGCTACGTAGTGTTCTAACAGATTTCCTTAGTCTGTGCCAGGCTCCTGGACTTTTAGGTAGCTTACAAGCAATACTCTAGTGACTGCATTTTTTCATGACAATAAAATATTTCACCAGCAATTGAGGGTTGACTTCAAGCCACTATGCATGAAATCAGAACATCCTTCTCATATGACCAAATAACATCATTTTAAGAGACTTGCTTATTTCTGTGATGGTTGTGTCACACAGAATATAATTAATTACATCCCACTTTTCATCTCGTCTTTCCTTCCTGCACCTCTTTGTCACAGAGGAAACTAGGTAGTTTCATGAGCGTGTTCTCTTCAGAAAGTCCCGTGGGGGGATGACCCTTGTCTGCAACTCTTCTCTGACCCCCCACCACCACTGAGGCAGCGCTGCCTCTGGCCCAAGGGCAGGTGGTGGTGGTTGTCCTTCTCCCTGAAGAGCATCTGTTCCTGGTCCTTAGTTGACCTGCGAGTGGGACTTGTGAGCAGACTTCCCTCCATCTTACATCCTTACATCCATGTGGGTCAGAGGGTGCCTGCCGCCCTTCTGAGGTCAGCGTGATGTGAGGCCCATTATTCCCTTTTCAGTTTTCTCTCTGATGTAGGTACGAGCTGATAAGGCAAACAGCCTGATCTGTCTTTTTCCTTAGGGTGGGTCTTTTTGTATGCGATTTCTTCTAATTTCTAAACTCAATAAGATCAGCTACCAGCCTTGGATATTTAAATAATAATTATGTATTGGTTTGATTTTCTGAAAGTAATGGCTTTAACTTTACTTTTTATAGGAAACAAATCTCGCTGAAAAAAATTCTACTCTGAGTTAAACTTTTATGCTTAAACTCATGAAAGGAATCATGCACGAGAAGTCAATTACTAGCAGGTAGAGCATCAGCACACCTGGAAGCCACAGGTGAGAAGGAGGCTGTAACCCGATGCTCTGCTGGGTCACAGGAAGGAGCTTTGTGCCTCTTGGCATTGCTGCTGATGGGGACCAAGCTACTTCTCCCGCCCATCTTCCTAAGGTGCTGGTGACCCCAAGACACAGCCAGCTGCTCGCGGCCTCCTCCCCCGCGAGCACCTCTCCGCCTTCCATGCCCCGACTTAGTGTCACGCAGGCCGTGTCCTGAAAAGGTCCCGTCACTCTTCCCGCCGGTGGGGCTGGTTCTGAGGCTGCGGCTCCCCCTCCAGGGGAGCCTGCAGTGCAGGTTCCAGCCTGTTGAGTGGTTTCCTGTGGTCCACCGTCTCGTGCCCTGTGATGTGAAAGCACAGGGTCCCTTTCTGGGGTGGGAGGGCCTGCTGGAGGCTCCTCAGCACACTGCACTTCAGTCACAAGTGGCCAGTGAAGCCACTGTCCTGGCTGCAGCCCCCGCCGTCTGGCGCTGGCTCATGGGCGCATGGCTGGTGCTGCCACGATGGGGGCAGAGTTACACGTGTCAGCCACGCGCCCCCCCGGGTTCCTGGGGCTTCAGTTGTGCATGTTTTGGTTGCTTGGGCTGGTCGCAGCCCTTCCCGGGCACCCATTCACTTGCAAGTTTTTGTAGAGTTTTCTGGGTCAAGCATCCATTCCAGTCGTTGTCTCTGAGCCCTCGTAGCCGGGCCTGTCCTTGGGGGGTCGCCTTGGATCATGGAGTGGACTGTCATTGCTGGAGCCTTGGCTCGCTCTGTCATTCACTGATTTTTCCAGCATGTTCTTATTGAGCAGATACCAGGCTAGAAGGGTGATGAGAAATTGGGCAGGACATGTCATCCCCTCTGGGAACTCCAAATCAAGCCCCCGATGGTGATGCACAGGGTGGGGAGCAGGGATAGCGGGGCTTCGAGTCACAGGACTGAAGGATTTCTGAGGGGAAATCGGCGAATCTGAACGTGGAATAACATCAGTCTACTCTGAACCAGAAACTGACAGTGACAGAAAAATGGCTAAGGACTCATTTTATCTTTACTCGGAGATTAAGGCAGAAAAAAGGTGAGTGGGGAAACTACCAAGAAGAATGGAGCTTTTTGATCATAAGCTAATTGGTGATCAGTACTTTGGTAATTGACTATATAAACCTGCTGTGTGTTCGGGGACCGTGGTCTTGGCTTCCATGTGTGTCCTGTGCTCGGCCCTGGAGTGGATTCGCTCCATGCAGCCCTGTTCCGCCTGCAGCTGATCACCACCACCCGCCCCCACCCGCCGCCTGGCCGAGACCCGCAGCCTCCTTGGCCTCTGCACTTGGTGTTGCCTTCCTCATGATGATGAGTGCACCCTCTTGCATTCCAGGGTAGGGGCCCATCTTGGTACTTCTCAGCCTCTTGGCACCAAGGCATCTGCCAAGGACCCTTCTGTCCGGTGTCTGTTGACCCAGGAGCAGATGTGCGGACCCTTCCTGGTGCCCAGGGCGGAGGGGAGGCTCCGAGGGTCCACTCTCAGGACAAGGACGGGAGATGTCCACAGAGCAGGCGTTGGGGGTCCCAATCTTGATGCTGGAAGGTGGCCGTCAGCCCGTCAAAGTGAGGAAATGGGAGTGGACTTTCCAGTCTCTCATCCAAGCTGGTGGCAGAGCCCAGCTCCCTGGACCCTAAGTCAAGCACTCTTGTCACAAAGCCATACTTGGCATCTTAGAGAGAGAGGCATGCTTTAGATGAAGGTCTTCTTCCTCTCCAAAGCCTGCTTCAAAGGTGAGGGGCCTCCTCTGAACCGCACGGCTACGGGGAGATTGGCCTTATGTCCGTCTCATTGTCTGCATTTCCACTGAAGCTTCCCCTTGGGACGAGGGTCCCCACCCGTGTACTCACGTTGTGACGTCAGCCCCTTCTCTCCTCCGGCCCACGGCGAGGGCTCTGGGGCTTGGGGCAGCACGTTGATTTGGTGAGTCCTCCTTGACTTCCTGGCCGTCAGCTTCCTCACGACACGCCTGGTTCTCTGTGTATCAACAGGAACCGTCAGAGGTGGCTGGGGTTCATCTGCAGGCGGAGGCCCCACAGCGCAGGATGTTGAATCAAGGCCCAGAGCGCCCCAGATGTCTGCACCTTAAACATCTCCCTGGCTGTGACCTGCCCTGGGTAGCGCTCCCGCAGCT
Source organism: Mesoplodon mirus (assembly GCF_964341445.2). Taxonomy (NCBI): domain Eukaryota; kingdom Metazoa; phylum Chordata; class Mammalia; order Artiodactyla; family Ziphiidae; genus Mesoplodon; species Mesoplodon mirus. The sequence goes on along the minus strand of NC_138985.1, from coordinate 115,459,039 downwards.
CAAGAACTGACACTTTCAAGGCACCTCTTATCCACCCCAGGGAAGTGTTACTACTGCTTTTCAAGCAGTCTCTGACTTCTTACAGCTACTTCCTTCTCTGCAAGGGAAGGACTGAGGCCTGTGTGAGTGGACACTGAGGGTGAGGCCAGGCCTCCTGGCTGCCCACTGGGCCCCGGTGACAAGGACAGCACGTGCCTCCTGTGTCCCCCCGGCAAGTGCTGTTGCTCTGCTGCGTGGCCCCGTGCAAGGCACCCGAGCTCACCAAGTTCAGGCGGGTGGGCAGCATTTGCTCCTGGGGCTTGTTCCAGAGCTTGGAGCTGGTGGGCTGGCCGCGCGGGCAGGTAGGAGAGATGTGTGTCGGCACACAGAACAGCTGGGTCCAGCTGCCGGGAGGGCTGGGGACACGAACACGGAATGCAGGGGTGAAGGAAGAGCAGCGTTGACCCGCAGCCTGGAGCTGGGCCCCAGGGGAATTCTGAAAAGCGGGGTGTCTGCTATGAGCGGTGTTTCGGGACGGTTCACGGAGCAGACACTTCTGAGAGGAGCTGGGGGGGCCTCGCAGGCGGGTCACGTTTCAGGTGGAGGTGACGCAGGCGTGCTCCACGGACAGGACGGGAAGCTGGCGGAGCAGAGGCCAGGCTGCAGGGAGAGGGTGGCTGGGAAAGTGCCGCGGTCTCATGGCGGTGGGGGCAGCCGCCCCAGGAGCGCAGGAGAAAGAAAAGCACACAGGAGGAGCTGGGGCCCGGGGAGGGCGCTTTCGGGGCTGTGGTGGGCAAAGGCCGCTTCTGGGGAGCCTGAGCAGAGGCAGAAGGGAGGGCTGGGAGGGAGGCTGGAGACTGCCCACCAGTGGGACCATTTGGGGCAGCAGGTCCTGGAGGCAGGGGGAGTGGCCAAGGGCAGACCTGAAGGGCTTGCCCCAGAAGGAGGAGGAAGGAGGGGACTGAGCGCCTGGCACAGCTCCCGGGGTGGAAGGGGCTGGAGGGGCCAGCAGGATGGGACCCAGGGCACTGAGCTGTGGACGTGCCAGGGGCCCCGGGCCCTGTGTCGCACCAGGCCCCTGGCCCCCAGCCCTCGCACACAGCCTGGGAGGATGGTCCCGCACGAGGCCAGTCTCGGCCAGGAGCTGTGGACGCCACAGCCAGGCATCCTGCCCTGGGGGGCACGTGCAGCTGTGTGGCTGCTGTACTGTATGAGGACGATCTGTCTTAGCACTGGTAGATGGATGTCCCGACTCGATCCCGAGACGTCACCCAAGTCCTGCTCACAAACCCACGGAAGATTATCCTGGGAATAACATGGCAGGACTCCCCACGCACCCAGTCCCAGCCTGTCAGCTGAGTCCAGACTTCCCCTCTCGGACGGGGCTCGGCTCCGCCTGCCTGGGAGCTCATGTGGCGCCACCAACAATGCCTCAAGTGGTCACAGACATTGGAGGGAAGGTTGTTGAGAATTTGTACAAAAGACAACAGCAGACATCTTGATGGGTGAAAGGCGCAGCATCCGCACAAATTTAGCTCCCCATCAGTTTTCCTAAACTGACCCCACTGCAGGACCTCACTGGGACTCCCGAGGGCCCCCGCTGTACGGACGTCGGAAGAGAGGCGTGAAGGTACTGGGCCCACCTCGGAGGGCTCTGCAGCCAGTTCTCGGGCAGCCGTGCTGGCCGGGACCCTGACCGCAGGCACTAGGTTCACTCAGCTCACTTTGGAGGACGTTTTGATGTTTGGGGTTTATTGGATTCAGCATATTATTTAGATAGTTTCAAACTGGATCTCCATATGTTCCTTTGAAAAATTCTTTTGCTCAGTTAACAGCTTTGGTTAGTTCTGGGTTTTGAGTCTTGGTTTAACATTAGTTCAAGTCCCAAAATATGACTCCCACCAATGGAATCCGTCTGAACTGAAGTAAAACTTTGCTACTTCCATATTCAAAGTTCCAAAGTGATTTGATTGAGGTGCCGTCTGGTGGCATTGTCCCCCCAGATGGCCTTTCCCAGGCCTTGGTTCATAGTTAGCCTCTAGCCCACCAAGGGTGGGATCATTGTAGCACCCTAGTTAGAATATTGGGGTGTCCAGGAGTTGTCTGAAGAATGAGTTCACCGAGAGCCAGAAGGTCCTTCCCGACTCTGAAGTTCTCTGGTCTTTTTTTTTTTTAATTTATTTTATTTTATTTTTTATTTTTGGCTGCGTTGGGTCTTCGTTGCTGTGCACGGGCTTTCTCTAGTTGCGGTGAGTGGGGGCTACCCTTCGTTGCGGTGCATGGGCTTCTCATTACGGCGGCTTCTCTTGTTGCGGAGCACGGGCTCTAGGCGCACAGGCTTCAGTAGTTGTGGCGCACGGGCTTAGTTGCTCCGCGGCATGTGGGATCTTCCCAGACGAGGGCTCGAACCCATGTCCCCTGCATTGGCAGGCAGATTCGTAACCACTGAGCTGCCAGGGAAGCCCTTCTGTGGTCTTTTTAATGACCCCCCAGCTGGCCCTCTGCCCCAAAGCTCTTGTTCACCAGGCAGAGCCCTGGCACTTATTTAAGGGGCTCACAGGGTGATGACAGGTGGAGTGAGAAAACATGACATTTCTTCTTAAAGTGCTTTTTTCCTGTTCAGAGATGTCCAGCAATTAGTGTGGCCTGAACCACCCCAGACGGAAGCACAGGGAACAAGAGCAGCCGTGACGACAGATCCTGTTCCCGAGGCACCGCCCAGCCAGTGCGTGGCCTCTCCATCCTGGGCCCAGCAGTGGGCTCTCGGACCCCACAGCGGGGAGAGCAGCCCTCACCAGGGGCTCCAGGCTCAGGGGCCCCTTGGGGCCACATTCCACCCAGGAGGTGCAGATGGATCGGTGATGTTCCATCCTGCCCACCCCCAGGCCGAACCCAGTGCTGCCAGGGACGGCCGAGGGAGAAAGTGGCCTGGCTGGGCTGGGCCCCCACTGTGTGTCTGTGCCCCACCCAGCCCAGCCCACAGCACGGAGGCGCTGTGGGCAGGGCAGGGGAGCCTCCGGCAGCTCAGCCGAGCTCCGTTCCATGCCTCGTTTACTCGTCTGTGCGCTGAGACTGGGGACACCCCGGGCCTGTGGGTTTGGGGGATGAAATGAGCTCATGAGGACGGGAGCGGCTCCGCTGCTGCTGCCACTGCCCCTCCAGGGTAGCGCTTTCCTCAGTGGGCTCGAGGGATGCACTGGTCATCGGCACTACCTTCTGGGTCTGTGGAGGTGCTGGGGGCCGTCGGGTGGGGCGTCCAGGGATGCCCGGCCCTTCGGCGGCGGCGTGAGACCGGGAGGCACCCCGCCGGTCAGACGGGCCTCCCTGTGCCAAGCAGGCCCCTGACGAGCCGCCCGGTGGGCTCACCAGCACTCACCTGCCCTGCACGGGAGGAAGCCAGGCTTAGCGAGGTCGGGGCTGTGGCCTGGCGAGCTGTGGGCTTCGAGCCCACCCTCCTTCCCGTGCCAGGTAGGGCGTGGCTGCCATGAGCCCCTGAGCGGTTCAGCACCACCGCAGGGACGGGGGTCAGCCTGGGTCTCTGGCGCAATGGCCTGGGGTGGGGCACGGGAACTTTCTAACAAGCCGCCAGGGGCTGCTGCTCTGGGGCCCCATCAGCGCCCGCACTCGTAATCCTTGAGGTCCCGTCTAGCGCCTGAGACTGTGGGTCTCAGCCCTGGGTACACGTTGGAACCTCTAAGAATCTTAAAAACCGAGAAGTGCTGTCCGGGGGAATCAAAGCGGAGCCCTGGGTGTGGGTACTGACAGCGGGCCCCGGGGGCATGTAGGAAGGAGCCGGGCACACCCTCCACTGCCGCTTGGCTGCCCCATCACCAGCCTGGGCTGAGGGTCACTGACCTGCCCTCTGACGGGGTCGTCCACGGGGCACACGAGGTGCTGCTGGTCAGGTGAGCCTTGGAGACCGCGTCGTTCTGGCCACGGCAAATTCTATACAAGGAGTTACCCGGGAGCAAGAAGTGCCATTTCCCTGCTTTCTCTCGAGCAGGGCTAAAAAAATAAAAAGCAAATCAAAATCTCCATAATGAAGGGACTTGGCCTGGAGGGTGTGCTCGTCATGGTGGGGAGGCCAGGCGAGCTGAGCTGACCCCAAACTGAGGCCTCTGCGTGGCTCTTCCTGCTGTCGAGTAGCAGCCGCTGTTCAATGTCCCTCGCCATCTCCCCTTGTGTCGTCTTCACACTGACCCCTGCACTCGGCCGCCTGCCCACCGGGGTCGGAGCCGGGAGACAGGAGAGGAGGTGATGGGTCCTTCCTCCCATCTCGCTGCGCCTGTGCTCACCTGTTCACTGACATAGGCGTGGCTGATGCACAGAAGCGCCTGGAAACAAGTAAACGGTGTCCAGCGCTGTGTCCACCACAACCAGGCAGTTGAAAGTCCTCTGACGGGACTGGACTGGGCTTCGCTGGAGCTCCGGCTTCATCACCGGGGGCAGAGGAAGTGGCATTGTGAGACCTCCACCCCAGGAGCTGCAGCTTGAGGGGTGTTTGCCCACCCAGTGATGAGGTCCCACCAGCCCATCACAGAGGAGGACAGATGGACCAGGTCAGCAACTGCTGTCTGCGGGCCGGGGACCCAGTGACCAGCACGGCTCTGACCTTGGAGCCCAAGAGCACTTCCTGGGCTTCCCTGCAGCTTCTGATTCTGGAAGAAGCTTTGCCACTTATGACTTCAAATTTAAAATAAACTTTTGAATGGAAGGTGTTATTGGTAATGTTAGCTGTTGCCTGGCCTCGTACGTTAGTGCCAGAAAGTTTTCTTTCTCCTTTTCCTTTCCCCATGCCTGCTCCTGCAGCACCTCCCCCACGCTCCATCTTGAGCAAGGTGACCCAGGGGATGAGGCCTCCCACCACTGGATGCCCAGGCGCTGGTCCGCCCACCCTCTCCTCGCAGGCCGGGCTGCAGGAGCGGAGACCCCTCCCTGGAGCTCCTGGCCGCGGTGGGAAGCACCTCCATCACACTGTGTCCATTGTCGAGAGTCAAGCCTGCCTGGGTTCCTCCACTGTCCCACTGCTGTGCTGTCTCTCTCTGTGTGTCGGTGTTGGTAGGGGACTGGATTTCTCTCTTGGTAAAAATGTGGACAGATCGGAGCACAGCCACTGCTGGGGATGCCCCAGGAACCTCACCCAGAGAGGGCGGCAGACCACGTCAGTCGTGGTCACAGCCTCACCTGAGACATCAGCCCTGCATTCGCTGGATGAGTGCTCAGAGCCATCCTTTGTCTGCTTGCGCATCTGGACTCAGTTCATGCCTCTGGCTCTGTGTCCAGGGCTTTCATCATAAAACACCTTGAACGTGGAAGACTGGAGTAGTAGGAACACATCTCCCCATGTCCCAGGAGGTCACAGAGGGCCAGTGGGGACAGTGGTCTTCCCGGAGAGGACAGTGACAGCAAGACGGGTTTTGGCCCCAACCTCGCTCTGCAAACCCAGAGCAGGAAACACAATGTTTGTAAAAGCTCTGCCCTAGACGAAGTGTAACACCTAAGTAGTGACTCACCTGATTTTCTTGAAAACGAATTGCTGTTTATATCATTGAAATAATGAGAAAATAAACCCGGGACTCAAAGCAACACGTGTACCATCGTCTATGAGAGTATGACTTGCCCAGGGATATTTTGGAAAGAGAGTTGGTTTTTCGGGTACAAGTTTCTTTTCCATGGTGGTCGGTTCCTCCCCCTTCATGAGACTGCATCGGGCCAGGTGAACTGCAGCTGTCTCCTCTGAGTTCCAGAATATTGACAGGCACGTGTTCTAATAGCAGCCTTTCCTGAGCACAGCTCATCCATGTCCTGAGTATGTTCCATTCAAGTTGCCGTGAAGTTTAAGAAATGTCTGGAGGTTGCACTGTGCCTAAGACCAGTTTTTCTGAACCTTTTGATCTAGAATGTTCCTTTCAGGGGACTAAGCTGTCTTCCCAAGGGAACTTAGGAAGCCACCCCCGCCGGTTTACGCTGGGCTCCTATGCACTCTTTTCCTGCGAAGTCTGGCGGTTGGTTCACGGAGGCACCTCGGTCAGGCCCTGGTCGGGGCTCCTCCGCCACCTCCTCTCTGCAGCTTCTGGGACACTTTGCCAAGTTTACAACGTGTCAGTGCCTCCCAAGTCTGTTACTCACCCAAGTGCTAAATTAAACAGTATGGAAGCTGAGGAGTACAAAAAAACACTTGTTTCTGGGAAAATCAATTTGTGTGCTTTGGAAAAACTAAAAAAGTGAGTTGCTAAGCAGCCGTAGGGTTGGAGGTGAGAATGGCGGCTAGGATCGATTCTGGAAACCTAGCTTTGCGGGAGCCTGAGTCAGCCCGCTTTCAGTGCTCTGAGGTTGGAAATCACAGAGGACAGGTCAGAGTGTGATTTACACAAGAAGAGCAAAGAGGAGCCCAGTCAACAAGCCCACACGCAAAGGAAAGGCTTTGGCTGTGTGTTCTGTGTTGAAGTAATAGAAGCACACTTTGTGTTTCAACTAATGGCAGATATTTAAGGCATTAAGCACCTACCGTGCTTTTCAGTTCCCCAAGCCACTGAGCCCCACTTTGGATAAGAGACCTCCTCCTCCTTGTTTTGGGTTTTGAAAGACGGAGAAGATTTGTGTGATAAGTGATAAATAAATTTTTACCAAAAAATTCTCATTCTCATTTATAATTTATTCATAAAATATTTCAGGTAATTTATATGGCCATTTTTAGCTGAAAAACCATGACCTGAAGAAAGTTGCATCTGTTTGGGCTAATTTACCCCCAGCAATAGTTTATGTACAGTAATGATGGGTTTGTTATTTTCTCTCTTTGCTTTGTTTCTTGATAATTTGTAAGAGTGGCTTTTTAGTTTTATTTTTTGCTCGTTTTAGCTACAGCTCGAGGGTGACGCTGTCTGGGATGATGGAAATGTATGTCTGAGCTGTGAGATGAGAGCCACCAGCCACATGTGGCTACTGAGCATTAGAAGTGTGGCCACTGCAGCTGAGGAGCTGAATTTTCAATTGCATTTAACTTCAGTCGATTTAGGCTTAAACTTAACGGCCACATGTGGTAACCTTATTGCAAAATGCAGTTCTAGGATTTTCTCTTCTTTATTTTAGCGAATCTGTTTAGTTCACTTTATCTATTGTTTTAGCTAAAGCACTAATATATTGTTGAAGCATGAAGGTGACAGCAAGTGCCCAGTAGGTTCCTGGGTTGGGCTGTACGCTGCGCTTAACCGTTTCTAATAATAGCTACTTCTTTTAATAAATGGTCTTTGCTATGTTAAGGCAGTCTCGGTATTTCGTTATTCTATTTAGAGCTTTTAAAAATTAGGAATGGCTGCTGAATTTCGTCAAGTAACTTTTCAGTCTATTGATGTGAACAAAATTTTCCTCTTTGCAGACTGAGCCTTGATTTTATTATCACCATCTCAAATATCTAGGTTGCTACCAGAGTGTAACAAAAATAAATTCTCACGCAGACCCTGCTTGCCTCACCCATGCCACTTTTTCTCATGCAGTCTAGACTATTCACCAGTTTTCAAACAAGCCTTTTCTCCCCGGTTTGCCTTAGCTCCAGCTGAACTCTGTTGGGAGTGGCCCCCGCCTGTCCGCTCTCTCCCCTTTCTCCAAGCTGCCCCCCTGCCCCGCCCGCAGAGTCCCATCACGCTTGTGGTTTACGCTGTTATGATCACACTTGACCCTGTAACAGTCCCAGTCTCCTTTCCAGTGTAGCTCTGTGTTATTCCTGGAATTCTAAGTTATTTTTCCATGTCTCTATCAATCATTAGCATCAACTTTGTACCAGAACAATGGCAAGACACTCGCGATGATGTAGTACACAGGGTGGTCACCAAGTGCTGTTCTCGGAGCCACTCCTGCGCCCTCCGTCCCCTGCCAGGCAGCCTGGTTGGTCCAGGGCTCCCTGGTGCTCCTCCAACAGAGCTTCCAGAAACACCCAGCAGGGCAGGGAAGTCTGGAGTTCTCAGAGTTCAGAATTCAAACTCGACGTGATTCTCCCAAACGTAGGCCACCTGTGCCCTTTAAGGGCACCCCCATTGCTCACCTCCTGCGGGCTGGGCTGCCGCCCCCTTTGCTCCACCTGAATCTTTAACACACATACGTGCTGTCTGTCTTCCGTTTTATGACATCTCTAGGAACTGCCATTTCAAATTTCTCAACTGCCATTTTTTTTTTTTTTTTCTTTTGCGGTACGCGGGCCTCTCACTGTTGTGGCCTCTCCCGTTGTGGAGCAACAGGCTCCGGACGCGCAGGCTCAGCGGCCATGGCTCACGGGCCCAGCCGCTCCGCGGCATGTGGGATCTTCCCAGACCGGGGCACAAACCTGTGTCCCCTGCATTGGCAGGCGGACTCTCAACCACTGCGCCACCAGGGAAGCCCTCAACTGCCATTTTCATGAGACTTGGGAAATGGAGCAAGAAGCTCGTATGTCCCCAGTTGTCTGTCTCTTGCCCGCATCGCATAGGCACATCCCTCCTTACCACCCTGCTCATCCGTACACTCCCAGGCCTGCAGGCTGCACTGCCCACCGGGCTGGAGCTGTGTTTCTAGTGATGTCTTTGTCCTTGATGATGTGTTCTAAGTAATTTTTCAAAAAGCAACATTTTCTTTAAATATGTAAGAATGTTAATATAGTATGAATTTATGTACTCAATCTTCGGTAGGTAATTCAGTTTTTAGGATGAATGTATTTTCATTTTATTTTAAAAAGCCTTTAGAGGGCTTCCCTGGTGGCGCAGTGGTTGACAGTCCACCTGCCGATGCAGGGGACACGGGTTCCTGCCCCGGTCTGGGAAGATCCCACATGCCGCGGAGCGGCTGGGCCCGTGAGCCACAACTACTGAGCCTGCGCGTCCGGAGCCTGTGCTCCGCAACGGGAGAGGCCGCAGCAGTGAGAGGCCCGCGTACCGCAAAAAAAAAAAAAAAAAAACGCCTTTAGAAAGTATTTTCATGGTTTTTTTGTGTGTGTTTTTAGGCACACCGTGCGGCATGCAGGATCTTAGTTCCCCAACCAGGAATTGAACCCAATCCCCCTGCAGTGGAAGCGCGGAGTCTTAACCACTGGACCACCAGGGAAGTCCCTATTTTCATCCTTTTTTTTGCAAAACTTGGTTTGTAGCCAACTTTTCATTACCTCTGTTCTTAGAAGTAAAACATTTCCGTGGTCAAACCAAAAATGCATAACTCAATTGATGTGTGTGCACAGTTATTGTACAGGTGTGGGTGGCGTGTCAGAGAGCAGAACTGTTGTTTCTTTCTTTGTTTTAATTGAGGCTAGCACCCTGCTCCTCCAATACTGAAGTTTAAATGAAGTATAAAAGTTTAGAGGTCACAAAATATAGTAGAAGCACCTTGGACTTGTGATAAAAATTTCCTGGGTTCAAACGTGGATTCATTTACTGTCTGTTTAATGTTGAGAGGCCCCTGGACCATTCAAACCTCAGTGCTCTTTGTCGGTGAGATGATTAATACAGTGTTGGTATGAATTACCGTCGTGGGGTGGTTATTAAACCAAATAAGAGATCTGAAAAGTGTTTTAAGCTATAACATTATGCCAATTAAGTTTTGATAACTCCATGAGGGTAACCTAAGATTTCACCGCTAATAGGTCGTCTTGACTGCTGAGATCAACTAAATCTTTTCAAGTATTTAAATTTGCAAATTGTCCTTGAAGTCAGAATCCATAAACGTACAAGTGTATGTGCATCTAGGGGACCCTTACCTCTAAGACTTACACAATACCCAGTGTTGCCCATTTTATCACATGGGGGGTGGGGGGGGAAGCACTTCAGGAGGAAAAAGTAACGATTCTACTACAATTCAAAAGTGCGCAGTGCATGCTGGGTTCCTCAGAAACGTTCTACCACAGATCTGCTTATTCCTCCAGAGCTGATTACAATGAACCCATGCCAAGTATATTCTCAATAATATCGTGGTGCGAGTTTCACAGAAACATAATTTGCAAGATAATTACCTAATTAACAGGCTTTCTATTTGAAAGGCTTCTGAGCAGATGCGGTCCCACCACCCTGGGCACCCCACGCGTGGCCTGAGGGTGCTGCCCTTGTGGTGGGCAGAGGGCCTTGCTCACCCCCGTCTCCCCTCCAGGCTGCAGCGGCGTCTGGGACAACATCACGTGCTGGCTCCCCGCAGATGTCGGCGAGACTGTCACGGTGCCCTGTCCAAAACTGTTCAGCAATTTTTATAGCAAACCAGGTACTGTCGTCTGTGTTGTTTCTGAGCTTTGCGGTGGGGTGCATACGAGGGGCCGGCTTCTCCATGAAGGCACAAGAAGCAGGGCGTCGGTTTCCTTGGCCCAGTGAGTCAGAGAGTGGCTGTGCTGAGCTGGCCTTAGAGACTGGGAGCACAGAAGCCTTCCTGCCAGGTGGTCCGCCCTACAGCACACACGGTGGGGCAGACAGGAGACCCTGGGCAGGAGCCAGACACACAGATGCCCAGCGCAGACGAGGGACCGCGGCACCAGGCAGGGAGAGAATAGAAACACCTGCTGCACTTGGGCACCGTAACCCTCAGAGAGCGTCCTCCAGGGTGTCCCTTCCCGGCCGGGAATGCACTTTCTCCTTCACAGGAATCATCTCCTTTCCTGGACCAACTCTCTGGGTTCTCAGCCCCACCCTTGACCCGGCCCCCTGTCACCTGAACACCTGCAGTCGCAGAGCTTCCCGCCTCAGAAGGTGCTGACCGGGATGGGCCGCCCCCTCCTTCCGGGGCTTGCTCTGCACACAGGCCCTGGAAACCCAGATGTTCGAGAAATAAACCTGTTTTTTATAAAAAGTTATAAGTGGGAAATTGGGGGGGTCTCTCTACACATCGGTGCGTGTTGTCATGGCAACCAGCACCTTGCTTTGCTGTCCCCATGCGGGTGAGCCCTGGGGCCCACGTGAGGTCCCCCTGAGCCGGGCTAGGAAAGGGGATGTGAACAGGCGGGTGGGAGACTCTACCTCTGTGGGAGGGGAGAGCTGGGGGACTGGGCACAGTTTTGAGAGCAGGTCTTTGCAAGGGACAGTATCAAGCCATCAAGTAGAGGAGGGCCAGGTTCCAGGACTCGGAGATTTATTCTGACAAATTGGAGCCTTAGGGCATCATGGATGCCTTCAAGTATTAGTGTTCTCTCAACTGGGGAGAAGGCGCCTGTGCTCTGCGTCCAACAACGACACGGCCAGGAGCCCGTGCCCTCGGCCAGGCAGCCCAGTTCTGAGTTCTGCTCCCCGTCCTCTCCAGAAGCCACTTGGCCAGTCCCCAGAGGGCTGCGAGGGCCCTGGCCCGCCCCTGACTCGGAGCCTGAAACAGCCCTCAATGGGAGCACATCCGGTGGACGGGCCGCAACCTGGAGCCTGCGCATCACTCCTGCTTCGGCCCAAGCCAGGACCCTCCTGACAGGGTCTGAGCCCAGGTGGCCGTGCTCAGGGCCAGACGTGTGACTGTGGCCTTTTCAGGACAGTCACACTCAAACATGCACTTAAGGACCGAGGACAGGAGTGTGCAATCAGCTTTAGGGAGCTGGGGTGGGGCTGCCTACACCACCGTGCTGAGGCCCCAACACTGCAGCTCAGTTGGGGCTGTGGTGGGGAGAGGCATGGAGATTGCGGGGGTCCTCACAACAGGTGACCAGACTTCTGAGTCCTAAGCTGTGCCCCACTTTTGTTCCCAGGTCCCTCTCTCACCTCCATGCCTCCCCTCACTTCCCTGCCCTCTCCCTCATCCCCCAGATCCTTCCCTCCCCCCTGACCCCTCTCCCTCACCTCCCACGCCCTTCTCCCTGAGCTCCTTGGCCCCGCTCTCACCCCTTTGTCCATCTCTCACATCCACAACCCGTCCCTCACCTCCCTGACCCCTCCATCACCTCCCCAGCCCCTCTCTTGACTTTACCGTCTCAGGCATTTCCTGGAAGCCCACCTTCCACTTTTGCCTAAGGTTTCACTGAGGAGTGTGAAGCCAGGCAAGATGACAACCCTGTGAGTGAGTCTTGACTTCATCGGATGAGGTTTATTTAAATGTCTTCTTTCGTGTTTGCCATATAAGAAGTGAGGAATGGCCAGCTCAGCACTCCTTGCCCTTCCACAGAGCTTAGGGTACAGGTCCCAAGAGCAGGTAGGTAGGAGTTGACTGCCCAGGTCTGACACGGGCACCTCGCTTGTAATCTGTGTAGCTTTGGGCGGGTGACCCAGCTTCTTTAAACCTCAGGTTTCTCATCTGTAAAACGGGATCATCAAAGGGCCTCCTCACGTAGCTGTCAGGATTGCATGAATTAAATACGGAAGAGCCGGGCGGAGCCAGTGAGCCCTGCGCTGCCGACCAGTTGTTCTTTCTTGTTCTCGACCCTGACGGGCAGGTCATTCTCTTCTGTGGGCCTCAGTCTCCCTTCTGTAACGTGGGGCAGGGGAGCCAGACCTCAGCAACCTTGCCCCTTTCAGGGCTCTGTCTTGCCCACAGCACTGCAGTCCCTGTGCCCGAGATGCCCACAGGCCCCCTGGGGGCTGGAGCGGGAGGTTTCGGGTCTGGAATCAGAGAACCCAGGGGGTGGCGGTGCGGGAGTGAGGCTGGGCCGGGAGAGCCCAGGTGCTGTTTTCCAGGGCTTTGCTGAAACCGACCCAACCCACTTCCTCTCCAGTGGACTGGGGCCTGGACTCCCCCAGCCTCTCTCCCCGCGGCGAGCAGAGTGGCTTATGCTTATCTCCTCCCCAGCGTGGATGCGCTGTGCCGTTGATTCCACCTGATTCATCAGTCAGAGCAGGTGAACAGCTGGGCTGCCCTGGGGTAGAAGAAATGAGGGACTTTTCATCACAAAACTCAGTTGTTGCTGACCCTCAGAGCCTCACTTTTCCATCTATAAAATGGGAACAGTGATGCCACCAAGTGTGCAAATAAAAAGAGATGGTGTGAGGAAACGTTTGCTATTCTGAAAGCCCTGGGCCTGTGGTCCCAGCAGGAAGCAGAGACGGCAGGGCCAAAGTCACCGCGCCAGCCTGGGTCCGAGCTCCCGAAGCCCACCCAGCAGGTCCACCCCCTTCCCCTCACCACCCCGTGTGTCATCTGCTAAAGACGCCTCTTCCTGTGCAGGGGACCCTGCATTGCTGAGTCTGACGTGCAAGTTAGGTTCTTAGGAGCAAACAGTGGGGGTGTAAAATCAAAGCTGCCTTTATTTCCTGCCACGCAAATCTGACGTCCACGGTCTTTCCTGCAACCACAGTGGCCAGTGGTGCCTGCCCTGGCTGCTCCGGTCACTGTGCCTCGGGGCAGCGAGGTGAGGACTGGCCCAGGGGAGCGGGAAAGCACAGGGCAGAGCAGGGCAGAACGGCCAGGGTCTGCCTACGACGCCTCTCATTGTGGGCTTCCGCCCCGCTCCGTAGCGAGTAGAACACACCGGCACCTCTGTCCCAACATAACTGCCCCCGACACCGCGCCCGTGCTTTGGCGCAGAATCCACTCCCTCCAGCCGCCAAGGCCCCGGGGCTGCAGGGGCCGCTGCCCAGGCTTCGTGGGTGAGGAGGCCAAGGAGGGGGACGCACCCTGAGCAGCAGCTGCCCCGGGTTCAGGCCCGGGCCCCTCGCCGGCCCCAAGGGAGAGGGAGCCTCTCAAGCTGGCGTAGGTGCAGGCGGGGGCCCTGGCCACCCAGGCCAGTCCTGACGTGCAGATCAGACACCTGGCCTTTACCTTCCAGGAAACATAAGCAAGAACTGCACCAGTGACGGGTGGTCAGAGACATTCCCGGATTTCATGGATGCGTGCGGCTACAATGACCCCGAGGATGAGAGCAAGGTAAGGGCTGCGTGGGCCTCCCTTTCTGGTCGTTTTTCCGAGGTGCCTGGTAAACCGCGACCATTTGCTGCTCCAAGCCTAACTCAGGTGTTCTTCCACTTCTGGCCAAATCCCGCCAGGTCCCTGGTTTCAGTTCAGCCGCATGGCCTTTGGAATTTTGTGCTGGTTCCGTAGTGTTGGAGCTGGAAAGGCTGGTGTTCTCCACCTGCTGTGCTGTATCTGGAAGGTGACACCGAGAGTGGCTCTACCTGCCGAACTGAGCTTAGCCAGTGTCCCTTCTGCCACGAGGGTTTCTTTATTCCCTTTAAGGTCTTGCCACCCGTGGGCTGTTGAGAAGCCATGCGGCTGTTCTCTTAGCCCTGAGCCGGCAGTGGGGATGGAACCAAACTTGGAGCATCTCTGCAGACTTAGAGCCCGTGTCGCTGGTGTGGGCTGCCCAGGCTCGGCTGGCCGCTGGTGCCTCTCTCAGGCCGTGGTGGGGACTTGGCGTGGGGCAGGCATAGTGTGAGGAGAGCCCTTCTCCGGAAATGTGATCCTTTAAGCGGTGAGCACCCTCAGCCCGGCACCCACACCTGGCCGTGCCCCGTGGTGGGGTCTGTTTTGTTTGCCACTGGGAAGCCAGGTCAGTGTCTCCCCTTGAAGCCCATCGCTCGCCCTGTGACCCCGTGTGGACGGGTAAGGGCCTTGGGAGCCGGGAGCCGGGCTGTTTCAGACGTGCTCCCTGACGATGGGTGTGAGGCCCCAGGGAGAGCCTGCCCCCCACGCCTGAGCCCACAAGGTGCGGGCAGACCGTGTCTGTGACGCCGAGGCCCACCTCCTGCCCCCCGCCCATGCCACCTCACCTCCGCTGTCCCTGGGTCCTGCCCCCAAGTGAGGCCCTTAGGGATGTGGCCGTCCCATCACTTTTCCTGGGTAACGGAGGGACTTTCATTGCCCTCCTCACTAAGAGTTACAATTTAAAGCCGATTCTTTCCTACCAAATTAGTAAACCCTAGGAAAGGAAGTTCCTTGTGTTTTAGCCGGTACCCCTCTAACTGGATGACAAGTGACCTGTCACCAATGGCCAGTGAGGGTGACCACGGTGGTGCAGCTCTGAGCCCCACATCGTGTGCTTCTTACTGATAGACGTACACGATGTGATGTTCTCACGTGTATACAATATGAGATGATTCCCCAGTCCATCGCCTCACAGATTCCCTTTACTTTTTTTATATATATATATAAATTTTGTGTATTTATTTTTGGCTGCGTTGGGTCTTTGTTGCTGCACGCAGGCTTTCTCTAGTTGTGGCGAGCGGGGGCTACTCTTCACTGCGGTGCGCAGGCTCCTCATGGCGGTGGCTTCTCTTGTTGCGGAGCACGGGCTCTATGTGCGAGGTCTTCAGTAGTTGTGGCGCACAGGCTTAGTTGCTCTGCAGCATGTGGGATCTTCCAGGACCAGGGCTCGATCCCGTGTCCCCTGCATTGACAGGCGGATCCTTAACCATTGCGTCACCAGGGAAGCCCCTCCGTTTGCTTTTGGTGAGACACAGAACCTATTCATCTTATCACTGCAGGTTTGTGCTTGTTGACCGATGCCCCCCCATTTGCCCACCCTCATCTCAGTTAGTCTGGGTGACAACCCACTTTACAGATGGAGAAGCTGAGGTTTAGAGAAATGATGTGATGTGGCCAAGGCCCCGCCATTCTGACTAGAGCCAGCCCCTTTGACCCCCTCCTCAGGGACGCTCACAGCCCCCCCCCCCCCGCTCTCCCTACACAGGTGGAAGCAGTAGCAATGGGCCTGGGACACACCTGGGCGGGCAGCCAGGCCAGGGCTGTGCTGACCCTTCCCAGCCATTGTCCCCCCCGTGGACTTGTGCCCCTGGGGCATTCTGCACAAACCCCTTTTGTTCTACGGGATCCCACAGAGAAGGCCCAGCCTCTCCCCATGGGCGTGGCCAAGAGGCGGGTCTCGCGTGGCCCCCCTGACAGCAGCACAAATGGTGAAGCCCCCCCACCGCTGAGCCCGAGGCTCAGGCAGCGTTTAGCCTCCTCCGCCGTCAGCCGTTCCCCCTCCCCCCCGCTCCCTGGAGGACGGGCGTAAATGCCACTGCCCACGCGCTTGCCGGTGGCCGGGTGCGCAGCCGGGTCAGAGGCCACTCGTGGAATCAGGGTCCGAGCACGTTTTCATTGGACAGTGAGGGGATCTAGGTTCCAGACTCATAGCAAACTGCCGTTCAGCTACTTAAATGTGACCAAACCAGGAAACCGTCCTATTGGTGTCTAAGAATAAGACCTTAACTCGTGTAGAATTTAACCCCAGTTTCAGGGCTGTTTCCGTAGAGAAAAGCGTCCCAGGCCCTGTTCTGAAGACCCTGAACTCTGACCAGGGGTGATGACAGCCCCACGGTGGCCGGGACCCTGTCACATCCCACCTGCCTCCCAGGTGGCCCTGCGGGACGGGGGCAGCAGCTGGAGCGTGTCCAGACTTCTGTAGGGGTGGTTGGGGTGGGGCCCCGGCAGCCACCTTCCATCACCCACGTCTCCCTTCTACCTCAGCAGCCAGCCCAGCGTTCGTACCTCCGAGGCCTCAGGACACACGTCAGGGCGAAGAACACAGCGTCCTGAGGCCTCGCCAGCAGCATTCATTCAGAGCCTGTGCTTGTTCCACAAGTAAACATTTCCCAGAACCGTGACGTTCCAACCCTCGGGTTACAGAGAGCCCAGGGTGGTTGTAAAGGACATCGTCGTGGGAACCATGTCAGCTCAGAGCCCATGAGGACAGACCACCTGTGATCTCCTAATGCTTCTCTGTCCGGTGCGAAGAGCTATTTTTGTTCTCAATTAAACATTTCAGAGATTCTGCAGTTATCATGAATGCATATTCCCTGCTAATGGATTAGAAACTCAAAATATTTTAATGTGCAAAGGTGAAGAAAATAACGGCACAAGACCAAAATGAATAATTTTCTTCCTGATTGCAGCTTTCACTGCTCTCACGCTTCGAATTCTCGGTTGTTTAAGGAGTCGCTTGGAAGACGAAAACCGCAGCACACTGAGCTGCCCAGAGCAAGGCCCGGATGGGTCTTCCCCGGGGGGAGGGAGGGAGCGGGCCCTCGATCCACGGGGACTCCTGCTTCCACGTCACTCTTCATCTCATCAGCCACTCTCTTTCTTCCCAGTTGTACGATTTTCATTGCATTTCCTGTGCTCGTGCAGCCAAACTCCGCCCCGGGTGCCAGGTGTGCAACCCTTGTTGGTCTCAAAATTAACTAAGTTCAAGGGAAAAAATTAGCTTCCACAAAAGCCACATACAGTGAGGGAATTGAGAGACAAAGCAGTCGGGAATGGGAGTCCTGTGAAGGAAAAAAGAGTTTGAAGACCCCAGAGGACCCCTTGGACAATGCGGGAGCCGTGATTGCGAAGCTGCTCCTCGTTTGGACCAGGGGAGCCTGCAGAGTCATGGGGGTGGTGGTGGCGGTGGCCCGGGCCTGCGTGTCCTGGTGCAGTGAAACCCTGACGCCAGCCAGGCTCAGCTAGGGGCGCCCCGTCACCACATCCCGCTTTCCATAAAGCAAGGTCTCCCCAGTCTGTGTCGCTCTCCCAGCAAAACCTGCCTCAGGTGTGCGCATCTTCGTCTTAGGCCTTTCTTCTTTCAATCCTTGGATAAAGGGTTTAATCCCATTAAGAGGCTTTCAGGACCCCCCTGCCAAACCCAGACCCACAGGGGCCACACCGGCAGCTCCTCTCCCCCTTTTCCCTTGTCCCAGCCTGCTGAAGCCTGCGGGGGAAGCAGGCCAGCCGGAGACCACGAGCCCCTCTCACTGCCCCCACCCTTATCATGGGAGCCTACAGGTCTCCCGAGCCGAAGAGCCTGTCCTGGCATCAAGGTCTCAGCCTCAAGCGGGCGGTCGTTCCACCTGGTGTTGTCTGCCTGGTCACCTGCCCCACCCAGGCCCCCTGACCCATCATGCCCCAGACCTGGGGGCTCTCCTGACCCGGTGGCTCCTGCTGCAGCCCGTCGGGTAGACCCTGGTGTCCTGACCTCCATCCTCTACCGACGGCTGTCTGGAGGCTTCTGGTCAGAGCGCTCCCTGGCCAGCCTCCCTGCCTAGTGTCCCACCCGCTGCCCAGTGTTCACGCCCCTCTGATCTCCCAGGGATGCTGAGAGTTGGCAAAACATGAAAAGTGCTAGAAATGAGCACCCATGACAAGTCTTGTGGGCCCAGGGTGGTCTCCTTTCCCCTGTTATTGGGAGTCTCCCAGATGAATCTAGAAGGACCCCAGGGCTGTCCCCACTCCATGGCCACCACCCGTGACTCAGTCACCACATAGGATTCTGCGCCCAGCCTGCTGCCCTGCCGCCCTGCCGAAGGACAGCAGCGTCAGTGACACGCAGGCACCCTGTGCTGTGTGGACACACCAAGCAAAGCAGTCCATACGTCTCCTGCATTATGGATTTGCTACTATAGTTCTTAAATAAAGAGCACTTCCGCTAAATTTAGCCAAGAGAACTATTTGGCATTTCAACCTTCCCATGCTTCGAGTGAACACATTTCTTCCATGTTATGCCATATTCCTAAAAATATTTTTGCAGTCTCTTCTCAGCTTTCAGACCATTGCAGTAACGCTTTCCCACTGACCACAAATGTCACCTCCCCAAGGGTCCCCGTCCCTGGCGTGCTCAGTCCTTCCATGTCAGGCGCCCTCGACCTCTCACTCCCAGGCCCTGCAGGACTCCTGATGTCCCCATGTCAGAGGACGGTTGGGCAGGGACATGCTGAGCAGCCTGTGGGAGGTGGAGGCCAGGAGTGGACCACGAGTGGAGCACCTGGAGGTGCAGGGGGGCCTCACACTCACTTCCGTCGCAGTGGCCGATGGCGTTCCGCTTCCGAACAAGCACCGAGGGCGGTGGCTTCGCTTCAGTTTGCATCAAAGGGCGGGAAGGAGCTTCGCCGTGGTGTTCAGGGGCCCGTGAGGGCCACACTCCCGCGTGGACCGCTCGTCAAACGATGGCAAAAATCCATTTTCCTCTGATCCGTCTGCACCAACAAAGGAGTGCTCCCCACAGGGACTGAAGACAGCGGGGATTGGGTCAGCGGCCGCAAGGCAGGCAGGGCAGGGCCTGGGGGTTCAGGACGGGGGAAGCGGTGCCAGCGGGACCGGGCAGCAGCCGTAACCAGCGCTACACACCACGCCTCCTGCTGACGGTCCAGGCAGAGGTCTGACTGCCGGCGGAAGCGTGATCAGAAGATTCACGAGACAGACACGATTATTAGCCAGTTTCACCTGAACCTGTAAGCGTGACACTTAACACTTGCCCGATAAAGGAGTGAGTCTTTCCAAGGCCAAAGGAGAAACAGGGTGAGGGAGAGGAGGTTAGCCAGGGAATCTACAGAAGCGGGGTAGGTGCCTGTCTCTGGGAGGTTCTCCTACAAGAAAGGAGATGAGGGCACAGAAATTAGGGTCGAATAATGGAGAAAAAGCTCAGGAGCGCGTAGGAAGCAATACAGGTGTCCAGGGAAATACAGAGAAACAACCCGTCTTCAGGGAAGGAGACGCAGGGTGCCTGCGAGGCAGGCAGCCCCAGCCTTGCAGAGGTGAGGGGCCGAGCCACGAGCCCACCCCACTGCGGACACCAGGCCATTTCTGTAAGACAACCATGGGGACCAGCCGTGTCCACAGGGCTGGGGCATCAGGCAGGACTCGGGGCTGGGCCCCAGCAGAGGGCTGGGAGCACCAGGCCGGTCTCAGCCAGGAACAGGTCTCGGGAGGGGGGGTCCGATCTCCCTGATGACCCCCCTTCATTGGGCTTGTACATGACATCCTTGCCTGGGGGAAACAGACATTTGGGGCCCAGGCGGTTGGCAGTCGGCAAAGCTGGGCACACCGGCCGTCCCAGCCAAGCCCTCGAGGTGGGGATGGGAGGGAAGGCACCGTTTCTGGGGCAGGTTGGGGGCAACCAGGACATTCACTGGACAATCCGGTCAGTTTCTCCATGTGACGTACAAGTTCAGGACTAAAAGTTTGTGGTCCTAAGAGATAATTGAAGAAAATATGGAAATTAGCAATATTTGCTTTACTGGGTACTCGCAATCTCTGTTAAAAACCTAGAAAAAAGAAGACAGAGTTTTGGAAAGGTTCACCTACCAATTGTCAGGTTGACACCACCTGTCACATGGGTGTGATTTGGGGAATTTGAGTGGCTGGACATGGCCCTGGAGAGGCCACAAGCCAGGAAATGTGCTGATGAAGGACAAACAGTGGCCTCGTTACTGCAGGTTCCCTTTAACAGTTAGGCTATATTTTCTACTTTCTCAAAAATCAGCAAATACTTTACTCCTGTGTTCAAATAAAATCAAATTTTAGGTCCCCCCCAAAACACTTAAATTTATGCTGTTTGACAAATCATTTCTCAGTGACATTTGCTTCCCACCAGGGACGCTGACAGGACAGCGAGGAAACTTCCCTCTGTCGTGCGTTTCCTAAAACCTGTTTTGAAGCGATGTAGTAGCCGGGATGGTGCAGGGGAGCCGACTGGCCGGGGCGCCCTGTGGCCTCTGCGATCAGCGCGTGGGTGTGCAGCGGGCGTGAACGCGGACACGGCACCCGAGCTGCACACGTGCCCCTCCTCAGCTCGTGGACAGCAAGGCCGGCTTTTCTCAAGGGGGTTGTGCTGTGACGTAGCCTCAGCACTGGTACCAGACCTGGGAGCTTTTGAGTTTTACACAGCTGTCAGCTAACCCGCCGTCTCGGTCCCAGGACGGTTCTCAGGGCACGTCTGCCAGCACAGGCAGCACTGGCGCACGTGACCCAGCCTCTTGCCACCCCTCAGGCTTGCTCCGTCTTTCATGCGTCATGTTTGAAGAACATCGACCTCAACCTCACAGACCTCACAGGCTCTCTGAGGGTTTTGTCTGATGTTTCTAGAATCAGATGCAGGTTGTCTGCCAAAGTTGAGGACGCTTGGTAGCAAAACAAAGGCTCCCAATCCCTCTGTCGGTTGCCTTTTCTTTATCATGAACTCTGGGCTGTAAATAGGTCTCAGTGGGAGAAACTGCTCCAGAAAATCTGTGGATGTTTCTTTGCCTCAGAAACGTCGTATTTGTGTTTTTAAAAGAAAATCCATTTTCCTCTAACACGTTCACACCAACAAAGGACTGCTCCCCGTAGCGACTGAAAACAGGGGCTCTTTGCCAGCTGGTCACGCGGTCCTGGCGACCGTGCGACAGCTCAGACCCGCACCCCCAGCGCCACCTCCTCTGAGATGTCACCGCCGGGCCCACGGCCAGAGCTGCCAGGTGCCCCGCTCCCAGCTACACAGCAATGCAGCTCTCATGGGAAATCAGCGCTGTGGCGAGTGGGCATCAGTCGTGGTGACCATCCGGACGCCCCCCTCTCCTGCCCCTCCACGAAGTATCAGACACCTTCCCGACGTCTCCGCTTGCGCTCAGGAGAGAGGTGATCTCGGGGACAAGGAGAGCGATGTCACCTGCGTGTCACCCAGACTGGCTGTGACGGGCGCCTGGTTGCTTCCGCCCAGGGCAGTGCCGTCCAGCGCCCTCTGACTTGAGAGCCCAGCGCCCCCCTGGGGTCGGTCCGCTTCCTCAGACGGCCCTGAGGGCTGCAGCGAGACTGGAGGAGGCCCCAGCGCGAAGCCAGCGTGCTTGCGTCTCCCCTTTGGGTTCCTGCAGTGCCTCTGACCGCCCACAGGCTGAAGGGGGCGCCGCCGTCAGCAGGACCTCTGCCCGTCCGCCTGTCCTTGCGTCTACCCGTCCCCTCACCCTCCGCCGCAGCGCTTGTCAGGGCCGCGCGGGCAGCGGAAACCACGCTGAGCGTAGGGATGGGGGGCTCCAGGTCCGCTGCGAAGCAGACTGTGCACAAAGGAGGCTTGACTCAGGAGGACTCGGGTCGTTGGACTTAATAACCTTGAAGATCTCTTCCGTCATAAAAGTGGTTTTCATTGTAAAATCAAACCCAGTCACAGTGAGTCACTTAGGGGCATTTACTAAGAGTGTTTACAAGCTCTTTACATGGATTATCTCATTTAATCCCCCGACAAGCCCATGAGGTAATGCGCTGTTTTTCATCAGCCTTTTATGGTTGAAGGACACTAATCCACAATCTCATCAGTGAAAAGAATTTAAACCACAAGCCCCAGAGTCCCCGCGCTCCCGTCCGCTGTGGATTTTACTCTTGGTTGCGTTAGTCCCGCTTGATGATACCACGGTCTGTGCTTGGGTGTGGAGCATCGTTTCATTTGCCTGTTTGCCATCCGGTCTGTTCTGTGGCGAGGTGCCTGTTAAGGTTTTTGGCCCATTTTAAATTGGGTTGTTTGTTTTCTTATTGTTGAGTATTAAGAGTTCTTTGTATGTTTTTGTTTTTTGGGTTTTTTTTGCGGTACGCGGGCCTCTCACTGTTGTGGCCTCTCCCGTTGCGGAGCGCAGGCTCAGCGGCCATGGCTCACAGGCCCAGCCGCTCCGCGGCATGTGGGATCTTCCCGGACCGGGGCACGGACCCGCGCCCCCCGCATCGGCAGGCGGCCTCTCCACCACCGCGCCACCAGGGAAGCCCTCTTTGTACGTTTTGACTAACAGTCCTTATCGGACGTTCCTTTTGCCGGTACCTCCTCCCGGCCTGTGGCTCGTCTTCCCACCCTCTGGAGTTCTTTCTCAAGGCAGAAGTGTTCGATGCTGTTGGGATCCACCTTATCAACGATTCCTTTCACGAATGGTGGTGCCTTCGGTGCCGTAAAAAGCATCATCAGGGCCTCCCTGGTGGCGCAGTGGTTGAGAGTCCGCCTGCCGATGCAGGGGATACGGGTTCGTGCCCCGGTCTGGGAGGATCCCATATGCCGCGGAGCGGCTGGGCCCGTGAGCCATGGCCGCTGGGCCTGCGCATCCGGAGCCTGTGCTCCGCAACGGGAGAGGCCACAACAGTGAGAGGCCCGCATACCGCAAAAAGAAAAAAAAAAAAAAAAAAAAAAGCATCATCAACTCAAGGTCAGCTAGGTTTTCTCCTGTGTTATCTTCTAGGAGTTTCATAGTTTTGCACTTTACATTTAGGTCTATGACCCATTCTGAGTTAATTTTTGTAAAAGTGTAAGGTCTGTGTCTAGGTTCATTTTTTGCATGTGGATGTCCAGTTGTTCCAGCAACATGTGTTGAAAAGACTGTCTGTGCCCCATTGTATTACCTTTGCTTCTTTGTCGAAGACCAGTGACTATTTACATGAGTCTGTTTCTTTGCTCTATTCTGTTCGTTGACGTGCTTGTCTGTCCTTTCAGCCACACCAGTGTCTTCATTCCTGCAGCTTAACAGTCAGTCTCGTGACTCTGCTCTGGGAGCCCCCAGCTCCTGCTGCCGCCTGTCCCCCCACTGTCCTGGGGCAGCAGTTTGTCCTGTGTCCTCCCTTCTCTCGTGGACCCAAGGAGATGGTTGATGTTCCAGTCCTTTCAGAGTTCTACTCATTGTTAGGATGCAGTGGTGATGTCCACGCTCCTTACATGCAAAACTGACCAATTCCTCTTAAAGGAAGGAAGCTGAAACAGACAAGTAACGTCTCCCAGGGGGGGCGCCCTCTGAGGGAGGGGACACTGGGGTGCGGGTGGACTCTCAGCCCTGCACCTTGGTGGCCTCGTGTTCTTAAACTGACCTGTCACCCCCAGACTCAGGTCCCCCATCTGTATAAGGGGAACGTGGCAAAAGTACTCCGTCTGCTGCTTCACAGGCCGTTGGGAGAAGTGAATGAATTAACTTTTGTGTTATATTTTGTAAATTGCAAAGCACCCGGCACTGTTAGGTTATCATTACAGTCTCCTAAGCAGAATAGGTGAGTCTTAAAAGATATTTGCCAACCACTTTCAGGCAGAAAAATTCAACTCATAACATTGTTGCAAGTGTGACAGTGAGCCTCACTCATCCTGAATCTGAGATGGTGCCTGAGTCTGGGGAGTAGCTTTGATGACCTGCGTGCGCTTTGGACCACATTCCCATGAAAACAGGCTGTCATTTCTGATGGTCTCTAAAACATTTGCTTTAAAACAAAGAAGCCTCAGTCTTCCATTTTTAAGGTGAGAACAGGCACCTCCTTGCACCCAAGACAGAGGCTGTCCCTTGGCCCTGGCGAAGGCTGCTGGTCCACGGGCTCCGAGATCCTTCCGCAGCCCTGCTCCAAAGCTGCCACGAGAAAAGGCCCCGGACTGGCCACTCCACTCAGCGCGCTGTGCTGAGTGAAGCAGACGCTGCCCGCTCGGCCCTCTGCCTGCTGCCACACAGGACATGGCGTGTGTGGGCCCCTGCAGCGCCTTCTCCAAGGAGCCCAAAGACCTGGCCGAGGAATCAGAGCTGAGGTGCTGCCCTGGGAAGTCAGGGAGCCGGGGAGAAGCAGAGTGAGCATCATCCGTGACTAATGTCTCCACGGGGAGCCCAGACGACCCTGTCGCACCGGCCAGCGATGTCACCCGGGTCCCCAGCACTTGGCACATCTCCTCCGGGCCACCCGCACATCCGTGCTGCCCTTTCCACCACCTGCCCTCCGGCCCTGCTCATGCCTCAACCACTCACTCTGAGTTCAGAGTAAGAGACACGGGTCAGCATTTTTCGGGGTCTGTGTTGGTCTTATTTACCCAACAAGACCTACATACCCCAGAGACAGGGGCTGTGCCTTCTGTTCAAGGACCCGCCCTTAGACAGATGCCGGGTAGCAATGGTGGTTTCACTTGCATTCCCTCGGCCCTTCATGCGAAGGTTAATCGTTACTAAAAGGTCTGGGAGAAGCCACTGTTTCCCAGACAGTGATGCATGTGGCATCAGCAGGTTCAGAAGAGAACACGTCAGGGTGTTTCACATCAGCCCAAGAGTGAGGCGACGGGCCAGGCAAGGTTCTAATCAGAAAGTTTCCTGAATCAGGAGCCTCTGGTCTAGCCAAGGGGCTTTCAACTTTTCTTAATTGAAATCCACAGTTAGAAATGCATTTCACACTGTGACCCAACACAAACATTTCACAAAGCCACATTTTCTGTGCTACCTTCTTTAAATGTTGGTTGTTACCTAGGAAATTGATTGCATGACCCACTACTGAGTTATAAATAGGGTTATGGTATAAAAGGTCAGCCAAACCTGGCCTCTCAAGAGAAAAAGGGGAGCTATTAATAGTCACTCCAGGACAGCAGACATAAACCAGGCCTGGCCCAGGCAAACGGAGGCTTCAGTCGCCTAGTTATGACTCAGTGTTTGGAAACAATGGCTGGCCCGCGGGTGTTCCTTGAGAAGGGCTCTGCCGTGTAGCTCCAGGGCGATGTATGATTACGGAAAGTTAGAGCTGGAAGAGGACTTGCACGTCACCCGGCCCCACACACTTGCTGGGGACTAGGAAGCCGCCCTGGGTAACAGCCAGTGGGGAAGGGCCGCCATCTCCTCCCAGGCAGGATCCCCAACGGAAGGCTCAGAGTGGCGGGTCCTGTGCTTGCCCACCGCAGGCCCCTCAGAAGCGTTGAGAAAGGGGAGCATTCCTGACCTGTTTTCCTCGCTGCCTGATCATGTGATGATGGCAACACATATTCAACTACTTTTTTACAAGTAAATCCAGTCTCAAACTTGCGGTTGTAACGTGTGACTGGTTGAGAGCATCTTCCCTGGTAAAACCTCGCGGTGACAGGAATCCTGGTATGTGTGCATCCGTAGTTAGTTCTGTTTTGTGAAGTTTGTGGTGCAGATTATGGATGTTACAGGTGATAAAGAAAATAGGTATTTTCTCCCTTAGGGACTTGATAGTAATTTTACCAGGAACTGAAGACGGAAGGCCCTGTTACAAACCCGTGAACCGCCACTGTTCTCATGTGGTACGTGCGTAACCAGTTCCCGTTTCTGCCCCTCTGATCGTACATGCACTAGTGTGAACA
This sequence comes from Mesoplodon mirus, assembly GCF_964341445.2. Classification (NCBI taxonomy): domain Eukaryota; kingdom Metazoa; phylum Chordata; class Mammalia; order Artiodactyla; family Ziphiidae; genus Mesoplodon; species Mesoplodon mirus. The sequence continues at coordinate 115,433,403 of NC_138985.1, read as the reverse complement.
GGAAAGGGGGGACCTTCCAAGAGGAACACATGAGCAGTACACCACCCCCATCTCTTCCCCATTTTTATGTAGTTACTTCAAAATTACCATTGTACTTAATGTACACTCTGCTTGTTTTGTTTTATAAAATATATCATGAACATTTTCTTAAATCAGTCAGTATCCTTCGAAAACAAGATTTTTAAGGGCAGTGTGATATTCTATTTTATGAACATGCTGAATTTACTCAATTGTTCACAAATTAGGTTTTTTCTAATATCTTGTTATTTTAATCAATAAACAAACCTGTGCACAAATCTCAAATTCCTGGTTAAAGGATGTGAAGTAAGACAAGGATATTTTTAATGTTTTTAATTATACTGTCAAACGGCTTTCCAAAAAATGTGCCAATGCATGTTTCCACTAGGAACAGATGTGATGCCCATTTAGCTAATACCTTCACCAGCAGTTTCATATTTTTTCAGTTATCACCAAGTTTATAAAACAAACAAAAATGCTATCTTATTATTTTAGTTGCACCTGGTTCATTGTTAATGGGCTCAGGCTTTTCCTAGGTCGTGGTTAACTTGTTTCCTTTGCCAGCTCCCCTGTTGAGATGTCTTCCTTCCCATCTACCAGGCTTTCCCGAGAATCTGTCATGACAGGTGTGCCTTCCTCCAAGTTGGGTTTTCTTGTTATGCTGCCCACTATGGAAACTCTGAGCTGAGACATCCAGGTAGAGCATTCCTGAACTGGTAGCACTGGGGAGCCTGGCAGATGCAAACACAGGTTCTTCTGGAAGAAAATCCTTGCCCAGGCCTCCCAAATTCCCATAGATCAACCCCAAAGGTGAGCTCACACCTAAATATACAAACTACACAAAGAACCAGTCAGCAGATGACGAACAGTGAAATTACATCCTCGAAACTGGAGACAATGGACTCATCAGGCAAAGAACACAAATAAGTGCATTTAAAATGTTTTGTTAGGGCTTCCCTGGTGGTGCAGTGGTTAAGAATCTGCCTGCCAATGCAGGGGACACAGGTTCAAACCCTGGTCCAGGAAGATCCCACATGCTGTGGAGCAACTAAGCCTGTGTGCCACAACTACTGAGCCTGTGCTCTAGAGCCCATGAGCCATAACTACTGAGCTTGCAAGCCACACCTCCTGAAGCCCACACACCTAGAGCCTGTGCTCCACAACAAAAGAAGCCACTGCAATGAGAAGCCCAGGCACCGCAACAAACAGTAGCCCCCACTTGCCGCAACTAGAGAAAACCTGTGCACAGTGACGAAGACCCAGCACAGCCAAAAATAAAAATAAATAAAATAAATAAATTTATTTTTTTAATGTTTTTTTTTAAAAAGAGGAAATTGAAAATAGCCAAAAATGAGATACTCTAAAAAGGACCTGATCTGGGGGGAAAAAATAGACCTTAAAAAAAAAAAAGAAAATTAAAACATACAGAAATCTGTTGCATTTCTTTACCGTAACAATGAAACATCAGAAAGGGAAAGTAAAAAAAAAAAAAGATCCCTTTAAAAATTGCATCAAAAAGAAAAAAATACTGAGAAATAAGCCTGACCAAGGAGTTAAAGGACTTAAATGCTGAAAACTATAAAACATTGGTAAAGGAAATTACAGATGATTTTTAAAATGGAAAGCTATCCCATACTCTTGGATTGGAAGAATTATTATTGTTAAAGTGGCATACTACCCAAGCAATCTACAGATTTAATGCCATCCCTATCAAATTACCCATGACATTTTTCACAGAACTAGAACAAGTAACCCTAAAAATTATATGGAAGCATAAAAGACCCAGAATTGCCAAAGCAATCATGAGGAAAAAGAACAAAGGGGAGGCATAACCCTCCCAGACTTCAGATGATACTACAAAGCTACAGTAATCAAAACAGCATTGCATTGGCACAAAAACAGACACATGGATCAATGAAACAGAATAGAGAGCACAAAAATAAACCCACACACCTACGGTCAATTAATCTTCGGTAAAGGAGACAAGAATATACAAAGGAGAAAAGACAGTCTCTTCAGCAAGTAGTGTTGGAAAAGCTGGACAGCTGCATGTAAATCAATGAAGTTAGAACACTCCCTCACACCATACATAAAAATAAACTCAAAATGGCTTAAAGACTTAAATATAAGACAGGACACCATAAACCTCCTAGAAGAGAACATAGGCAAAACATTCTCTCATATAAATCAAAGCAGTGTTTTCTTAGGTCAGTCTCCCAAGGCAATAAAAATAAAAGCAAAAGTAAACAAATGGGACTTAATCAAGCTTATAAACTTTTGCACAGCAAAGGAAACCATAAACAAAATGTAGAGACAACCTACGGAATGGGAGCAAATATTTGCAAACAAAGCATCCAGCAAAGGCTTACTTTCCAAAATATACAAACAGCTCATACAACTCAATAACAACAAAAAAACCCCAAACAACCCAATCAAAAAATGGGCAGGGACTTCCCTGGTGGCACAGTGGTTAAGAATCCACCTGCCAGGGCCTCCCTGGTGGCGCAGTGGTTGAGAGTCCGCCTGCCGATGCAGGGAATGCGGGTTCGTGCCCCGGTCTGGGAGGATCCCATATGCCGCGGAGCGGCTGGGCCCGTGAGCCATGGCTGCTGAGCCTGCGCGTCCGGAGCCTGTGCTCCACAACGGGAGAGGCCACAACAGTGAGAGGCCCGCATACCACAAAAAAAAAAAAAAAAAAAAGAATCCACCTGCCAATGCAGGAGAAATGGGTTCAGGTCCTGGTCCGGGAAGATCCCACATGCCATAGAGTAACTAAGCCCATGTGCCACAACTACTGAGCCTATGCTCTAGAGTTCATGAGCCACAACTACTGAGCCCCCATGCCACAACTACTGAAGCCCACGTGCCTAAAGCCCATGCTCCACAACAAGAGAAGCCACCACAATGAGAAGCCTGTGCATCACAACAAAGAGTAGCCCCTGCTCGCCACAACTAGAGGAAGCCCATGCACAGCAATGAAGACCCAATGCAGCCAAAAATTAATTAATTAATTAATTAATTAATTATTTTAAAAAGGGCAGAAGACCTAAATAGACATTCCTCCAAAGAAGACATACAGATGGCCAATAGGCGTATGAAAATATGCTCAACATTGCTAATTATCAAAGAAATGCAAATCAAAACTACAATGGTCAGAATGGTCATCATTTTAAAAAATCTACAAACAATAAATGCTAGAGAAGATGTGGAGAAAAGGGAGCCCTCCTATGCTGTTGGTGGGAATGTAAATTGATACAGCCACTATGGAGAACAGTATGGAGGTTCCTTAAAAAACTAAACATAGAATTACCATGCAATCCAGCAATCCCACTCCTGGGCATATATCCAAAGAAAACTATAATTTGAAAAGATACATGCACCGCAATGTTCATAACAGCACTGTTTACAATAGCCAGGACATGGAAGCAACCTAAATGTCCACAGACAGATGAATGGATCAAGAAGATGTGGTACGTATCTACAATGAAATACTACTCGGCCATAAAAAAGAATGAAATAATGCCATTTGCAGCAACATGGATGGACCTAGAGATTATCATACTAAGTGAAGTAAGTCAGACAGAGAAAGACAAATATCGTATGGTATCACTTATATGTGGAATCTAAAATATGATATAGATGAACTTATTTACAAAACAGAAACAGACTCGCAGACATAGGAAACAAACTTACGGTTACCAAAGGGCAAAGTGGGGGAGGGATAAATTAGGAGTTTGGGGCTAAGATATGCACAGTGCTACATATAAAATAGATAAACAAGGTCCTACTGTGTAGCACAGGGAACTATATTCAGTATCTTATAATAACCTATAATAGAGAAGAACCTGAAAAAGTATATGTGTGTGTGTGTGTGTATACACACACACACACACACACATATATAACTGAATCACTTTGCTGTACACCTGAAACTAACACAACATTGTAAATCAACTATAATTTCAAAAAATGAAAATCAAGTAGGTGCATCAAACAGCAAATCAGATACAGGTGAAAAGAGAATTCTGGAACAGGGAAGGTAGATCCAAAGAAACTGCCTGGATGCAGCAAAGGGACGGCGGGGGGGCGGGGGAAATAGAGCAGTTTCTGGGCATCAGGTGGAGGCCCAGCATCAATCTGATCACAGTCTCAGCAGGAGAAACGGAGACCCCGACCACCCCAAGCACCGTGAATAAAAGAAAATCCACAGCCAGACAACTGTGATGAAACTAGAACATACCAAATTGCGGAGAATCTTAAAGAGAGATTACCCACCCACAGACTGCACAGACGCAGCCGCCTCCCAGGTGGGGGACTCGTTGGTACCCAGAAACCACCCGCTGAGCTGCTGCTCAGAATTGAAAGAGAAACAAAACCCGATGGGTCCACAACCAGCAGACCCCCACTAAACGTGCATAAGGAGTGTGCTTCAGGGAAAAGAAGAAACCAGAAGGAAGAACTGAGAATCAAGAAAAATGTGAGAAAAAAAGGTAAACATGGGGAAACCCAGCAAAGACAATTTAAAGCAATAATGAAGGGCGGGTAGCTAAAAAACAGGGTGAAACGGCGCAGGACAGCAAGCAGCGCAGCTGATGAGGGTGGAGGTGCGTGTGCAGAAGAAACCACCCAATAACCCCATCGAGACCGCAGCACAGACACACGCGTGAAGGTGTGAAGGCACACGGGGGGGCGGGTCAAGCCTCGGGGTCGGCAGTGGGCCCCCCGTGGTTTTACTCAATTGCCGGTTTGGTTCTGGCGTCTGTCTGCAGGTGCGTGTGTGGTCATCACGTTGTTTTCTGTGCTTTCAGTGGGTTTGAAATATTTCATTTTCCAACTGTTTAACCTGAACTGTTGCCTCAGGTGACGCGGGGGTAGCTGCTCCGAACACGCCAGTCCTGCCTGTAATCCTGCGTCAGGAGGAGAACAGGAGAGGGACAGAACCTAAAATCAGGGTTTCCAAAGACGGTTCAGAAGCCCAGCTCGCCCTCTGCTTTCTCCCCTGTAGGCTGGAAGCCACGAAGCGACAAATCCCACATGCCGACCTGCGAGGCCTCAGACAGGGTCACTCAAGGCAGGATTTGCTGTTTCTTCACACTTAGCTCCACCGTCTTCGCTGACTTAAGACCCAGATCACACCAGGAATTCACTGGGGGAGCAAGAACGCACCCTGCAGGGTGCAGGCGGCAGTCCCTATGTAGGGCGCTGTCTTCCTGGTCCAGACCCGCTTGGTTCTAGCGGGAGCTGGCAGGGTGGCCTCGGGGAAGACCGCAGGGCTGGGCCAGCGCCCACCTCAGCGGGCTGCTCGGTCCTGGAGTTTAAGACGAGCTCAGTGGTTTTCCTCTCTCCCACCCGGAGGGCTGAGCGCATCCAACCTGCAGCTTCGGGGCGGCGCCTCGAGGCCTCCTCTGAATGTGGTCCCCAGGTCCTTGCTTCTTTTGCTTCCCCAGGCGGCTCCCTCCATGCAGGTTTGCTTTATGGAAACCATCCCAGGTTGTTCACAATGAATTATAGGGGAACAGGTTGGTGTTTAGAGTGCCATTTTTGGCTCAGGATGGAGGTGGAACTTCAAGACAGTGCTGCCTCGTGTGTTCCAGCATCAGCAGCCCATAGCCCGACCTGAAGGGAACGCACGATGCGATCAGGAACCCGGCCCGTTGTCCAGTGCCGGCCACCAGTAGCTTACAGATGCACTTTCCTCTCTTTCAGATCACGTTTTATATTCTGGTGAAGACCATTTACACCCTGGGCTACAGTGTCTCTCTGATTTCCCTTACAACCGGAAGCATAATTCTTTGCCTCTTCAGGTAAGTGGCAGAAATGAGCAACCCTGCCAAAAACGTGAGACAGGAAATCATCCATTTAAGCTGTCTTGGCCCATCAGAGGAGGGCAGAAACCACTACTCCAAGCCCTCCTCTGTGCTGAGCCAACCAAACTCCCTGGGAAAATGCCAACATGAAATATGATGCTAATGTTGACATTTGTATTTAAATACTCTGCATTTCTCATATGAGGAGACAGTACTGACCATGGATAAGAATGCAGTTCAACTGTTATTTACTAAACAGCAATATGCAAATGCTTTGAAAATACAGAGGCACCCTGGCCTTCCCCTCCCACTCAGAAGCACCCACATCTGGGCCTCACAGTGGGTGCTCTGTTAAAGAGACACTGTCATGTGTTCAGGAGCATGAGGACAGGTTCAAATCCTGGGTCAGTCTCTTAGCAGCTGTGTGACCTTGGACAAATTGCTTAACCTCTCTGTGCATCTACATGGAGGCTGATGGAGCCTACATGGCATGTGGGAGGTGCTCTCTGAATGGCACCTGTTTTTCCCCTGCTCCTGGACCCTCCTAGGTCTGTGCTAGGTCTCTGGGAGCTAATGACAGACGTTGTGTGGCTGGTGGTCAGGATTCAAGGGGGGAGGTCGACACTTCTATCTGGGAAAAGGTTCTAGTTTTTAGGATTAAATCTGTGTCTTAAGCGTTACTAGCCTTAAGTAAAATGGGTGATATCCAGCTTATTTTAACAGGGTTTTGATCACCTGTCAAAAATAATCTGTAGGGAAGAGAGAGCATTATTTGGGGGTCTCAGGAAATGCAATTCAAGAAACACAGACTCAGGTAAAACTGAGAGGGTTCCAGGGAAGAGAAGGAGTCGGGGCTTGTAAAGGCAAAAGCCACAGGTTGTTAAAATTGTCTGGCAAGAGTTAGGATTGGCTCTGATGCAAAAGGAAATATTGTCCTTAAGGGACAGGCTGTCACGAGTTGTTCAGGGGGTGGGGTCTGATATGTATCTGAGTTTCTGGAACACTGTGCAGACCTTCTGGACGCCTCGTCAGGACAGTGAGTGCTCAGAGCTCAGATGTGGTCCGGCTGAGACGTGGTGGCCTCACTTCCTCACGGCCTCTGGCTCCATCTGGAGGTTCTCTGGGCAACACCAACTCCACTTTTATTTCCCTCCCACACACCACATATCTTATTTCCCTTTGCTAAGATATAGTTCAAATGTTGGCCAGTCTTCATATAAAATCAGTGATATAACAAATGGAGTGTTTTTAGAACATTAGGAGATCCATACTTGGAAGAAAAATGAGTGAGTGGAGGTGATGGAGCAGGTAGTGGAGATCTCAGCAGACGTTAAGTGGTGCTCCTCTAGTTTCAGACATCTCGGCTGAGTCAGGCAGTTGATAATTCTCAGAAAGAATGAGGCAATGCCTTTAATCCAGAACTGCACTTTGAAAAGTGTGGGGAAGACGTATAATATTTTATATGTTAAAAAAAAGGTTCTTAAAAAAACACTGGTATTATATTAATATTTGTTCTGCTATCTTCTGTATTTTATTGTACATTTTTAAATCTTGAAATTGTTAAATATAAAAAAGAAAGGAAACATTTAGGGAGGTAAGCCAGCACAGGGTAACTTGAATTAGAAAAATTTCGGTTTGTTTTTAAAGAGCTCCTGTGTTGAGCAATCCATGTTCTTGACACAGCAATTTCCCTCAGGTTTGTACTTCATGACATATTTAACTAGCCAGCAATAGCATTTTGGAATTATTGCAAATATGGTCATGATCCATTAAGAGAATCTCAAATGGTTTTATGCATATCACAGTCTTCTTTACATGGACGTCATTCTTCACCTGCAGGTGACACTTCTTAGTTAGAAAAAAGACGTGTCTGCATTGGCTGTCATTCTGCTGGTTCAGTGTGTAATGATCCCAGGAAAAAGTGCCCAGAGCCCAGGGATGGAGTACAGTCCCAGGCTCTGCCTTCAACTCGGGCACCCTTCCCACTTCCGTCTGCTGATGCCACCTCCCTGGAGAGCTGAGAGACTGAGTTAATTCTAAAATCCATGTTATAAAAATAACACGCTCCAGGGAGGAGGGGGAAAAATAACATGCTCCATTGTCATGGTGATTACACCCAGGAAACAGAATTCTTTGCAGTCATCGAACATTTATTCTCCAAAATATAGCCCTTAAGCTAAGAAAGCATCAAGCAACCATGTTCTTTTTTTTTTTAACATCTTTATTGGAGTATAATTGCTTTACAATGTTGTGTTAGTTTCTGCTGTATAACAAAGTGAATCAGCTATATGTATACATATATCCCCATATCTCCTCCCTCTTGTATCTCCCTCCCACCCTCCCTATCCCACCCCTCTAGGTGGTCACAAAGCACCGAGCTGATCTCCCTGTGCTATGCGGCTGCTTCCCACTAGCTATCTATTTTACATTTGGTAGTGTATATATGTCCATGCTACTCTCTCTCTTCGTCCCAGCTTACCCTTACCCCTCCCCGCGCCCTCAAGTCCATTCTCTACGTCTGTGTCTTTATTCCTGTCCTGCCCCTAGGTTTATCAGAAGTTTTTTTTTTTTTTTTAGATTCCATATATATGTGTTAGCATACGGTATTTGTTTTTCTCTTTCTGACTTACTTCACTCTGTATGACAGACTCTAGGTCCATCCACCTCACTACAAACAACTCAATTTTGTTTCTTTTTATGGTTGAGTAATATTCCATTGTATATATGTGCCACATCTTTATCCATTCATCTGTCAATGGACACTTAGGTTCTTACTTTACAGTGGAGAAATGGAGCATCTCATTTCTTCATCTCTTTCTTTCCCGAAGGTCATGCAGACTTGGGTATCAAACGCAGGGCCTAGTTCTGTGTGGGAGTCGTGGGTGGTCACTGTTGCTGGCATCCTCGAGTGCGGCCTGTGGTCCAGGCACTGACGAGGCAGCCCCGGTCCTCACAGGCCCAGGAATAGCAGCAGTAATTGCTAACACACTGTGCCGTGCATTTCACAGGGGCTTGTAATTTGGTCCTTACGACACCTCCACCAGGTAAGTGCTGTCACGTCCCAGCTTTGCCAGTTAGAGAAGGAGGCCTTGGAGGTGCCATGTGTCCCAGGCTGCTGAGCGGATGAGCGCAGGGCCCCGATCCACCACCACCTTCACTCACCTTCGGGAGTCCATTCATGCCACCATCAGGGGGCGGATTCCAGCCTGGCTTGTCTGGAGACACACTTTCAGTTACACCCATCATCCATTAGATCTGTACCTGGAAGTGAAACTTTAAATGTGTGGTGAAGGCGTTGCTGAGAGACCCGGCAACATGACTCGTTTGGACAGCTTGCTGAGCTGGAGAGGCTGTGCTCACCTGGGGGACAGCAACAAACCCCAGCCCCACTCAGTGGGGGGAAAGAGGGAAGAGGAGCAGAGAAAAGAAGAAAAGAAAGAAAAGGGTTTGGAGAGATGAGGGCTCCCAGCACGAGAAGCACACGAAGCCGAGGCAGCGTCGAGCCTGCAGCCGTCGGACCACAGCGCAGGGTCACTGAGCTTCAGAACTGCTCCTGTGTCGTATTTAATGTCGTCATTACTGAGGTCCGGGGCCGTGCTGAATACACAGAAATAGACTTTTCTGAGTGAAGTGTGCGTGCAGGGACGTGGGCAGGGCTCCACGTGCAGCGCGATGCTTGTCCCCAGAGAGCACAGCGCCCAGGTCGCCATCCAGCAGGGTTAGCACCAGGAGCTGATCTCCAGGCCGCTGCGTGTCCGTCAGCACCCACTTCCCTGAAGGTGACCGTTATTCAGAGTTCTGACACCACACGTTGCTTTTGCCTATTTTAGAATCTTACAGAAGGAACGCCCCAGTCTCCCCAGTTCAGCGTTTTGCAGGGAGGTTCATCCGAATTTTTGCATGTGGTTACCCTGTTCTTTTTTGTTGCTGTGTGAAGATAACACAACTCATTTATTCATTTGATGTCCACGGAGACGTGGGTGCCTCTCGGTTTGGGACGACCATAAGCAGCGCTGCTGTGAACATTCTTGTGAGTTCTCTCCTGCACGCGTGTACACAGTTCTTCAGATGTGTGTGTGTATGTGTGCACACTTACATTTATATTCACATTTATTTTATGTTTATATGTCTCTCCTGTCATAGGCCATGCACAGGTGTAGTCTCTCTAGGTACTGCACGTGCTCACCTGCCTTGCGGAGATTCCTTCCACTCCACCTCCCACCCCCATTGTCTATAATAATACAGAATTGTGTTTTTAATTTGCATTTCCCTGGTGAATAATCATATGATGTGTTTGGAAACTTTTTTCTGCAGGACCAGTTCAAGTGTTTGCTCATTTTTCTATTCAGCTGTCTCTCTTTTTTTAAGTTAATTTTTAGGAGTCCTGTAAAAGCAGCCTTTCATCAGATACGGGTATCACAGATTTTATCTCTAGCACCGTGGTTCGACTTTACACCCCCCTAATGAGTCTTTTGATCAGCGAAAGTTCTTCTTCTTCTTTTTTTTTTTTTTTGCGGTACGCGGGCCTCTCACTGCTGTGGCCTCTCCCGTTGCGGAGCACAGGCTCCAGATGCGCAGGCTCAGCGGCCATGGCTCACGGGCCCAGCTGCTCCGCTGCATGTGGGATCTTCCCAGACCAGGGCACGAACCTGTGTCCCCTGCATCGGCAGGCGGACTCTCAACCACTGCGCCACCAGGGAAGCCCGAAAGTTCTTCATTTTAATGAAGCCTATTGACCATCTGTCTTTATGGTCAGAGCTTCCTGAGCCTGTTTAAAATATCTCTGGCATGTTCTTCTTTGTTATCATCTAGAAATTCTTATTATTTTAACTTCTCATGTATAGGTTTATGATCCACTGGTGATTTATTTTTGTGTATGGTGTGAGGTAGGGGTTAAGGTTCATTTGCTTTCTCTGTATGTGTATTCAGTTTCTCCAGGACCATTACCTGGAAAGCCCACCTGTGCCAGTGCGTTGCAAAGGCATCTTTGTGACTGTGTATCAAGGGACTGGATGCCCTGTTCTGTCCTATTTCCCTCTTTATCTATCACGTGCCGTTTTTACATTGCTGTAATTGCTGTACCTTTATAATAAGCCCTGACTTCCAGCAGTGTAAATCTGTGAGCTCTTCTTTCTCACTAGGAGGAGCTTGGTCATTTGCACTTACATGTGAATTTTTTTAATCAGCTTGTCGGTAGCCATTAAAAAAACTCTTCTGGGGGCTTCCCTGGTGGTGCAGTGGTTGAGAGTCCGCCTGCCAATGCAGGGGACATGGGTTCGTGCCCCGGTCCGGGAAGATCCCACATGCAGTGGAGCGGCTGAGCCCGTGAGCCATGGCCGCTGAGCCTGCGCATCTGTAGCCTGTGCTCCGCAACGGGAGAGGCCACAACAGTGAGAGGCCCGTGTACCTCAAAAAAAAAAAACAAAACTCTTCTGGGATTTCTGTTTGGATTGCATTGAATCTGTAGATCAGCTTGGATAGACTGGACCTCTTTACAGTTTTTAATCATCCAGTCAGTGATTATAGCAGATCCTTCCATTGGTTTGGGTTTCCTTAATTTCTTTCAATAATATTCTGCGGTTCTCTGAGTAAACATCATGGACGTCTTTTGATAGTCATGCTGAGGTATTTGTTTATGCTGTTGTATATATTTGTGTATACATAACGTTTAGAAAAGGAATTGATATTGATATATTGATCTTGCTTCAGCAGACTTGCCAAGTTTATTGATCTTGCTTCAGCAGACTTGCCAAATTTATTTATGAATTTTATAATTATTCTGTAAATTCATCTGGATTCTTCTTATATGCAACTCAAGTTTTTGTGAAGCACAGTATGAATAGAAGTGATGATAGAGGACCACCTTTTCTTATTTTTGAGCTCAGAGTGAAAGTTCTCAATATTTCACTTGTAAGCATGATGTTTGCTGCAGATACTTTGAAGATACTCTTTACCAGATTAAGAGCATTCCTTTCAATTCCCAGTTTTCTGAGTTTTTAATCATGAATGGGTGCTGAATTTATGATATTTTCTGATATTAAATCTACCTTTCATTCCTAAAATTAACCCTAGTTGGTTGTGATGTATTATCCTTTTACTATATAACTGGGTTTAGTTTACGAATGTCTTGTTGAGGATTTTTGTGTCTACATTCATGAATTTGATATAATTTTCCTTTCTCGTAAGATAGGCTTTGATATGACAGTTGCGCTGGTCCATAGGTGAATAAGAAAGTGCCCCCCTTTCCTATTGTGTGGAATAGTGTGGGTTAGATAAGGTGCTGTTTCTTCCGTAGCATTTGTGGAATTCACCAGTGAAGCCATCTGGGCAGAGAGTTGTCATGTGGGAAGGTTTTCTTTTTAGGTTCAAGTTTTTAAAACAGACATATGACAATTCAGATTCTCTGTTTCTCCTATGTTAGTTATAAGTTGTATTTTTCAAGGAATCTATTCATTTCATCTACATTTCTATATCTTATTATATTTTTCATGTATGTAAGGGCTATACTTATATCTCCTTTTTCATTCCTGGCATTGGTAATTTTTATTTTCCTTCTTTGTATCTTGATGAATCTTACTGTATAAAGCTTTATCAGTTTTATCAGTGCTTTCCAAGAACCAACTTTTGACTTTAATTTTCTCTCCTGTATGCTTATTTATTAATTTACTGACTTGTGCTCTTATCTTTATTGTTTCCTTCCTTCTGCGTTCTCTGGTTTCTATTTGGTATGCTTTTTCTAGCTTCTTAAGTTAGGTGTATGTTCAGCCTTCCTTTGTTTAAAATGCATTTATTTATACCTACACATTTCCCTCTCAGACCTGCTTTAGTTCCATCTTTTACGTTTAAATATGTGTTTTCCATTATCATTGAGTTCTAATTTTTCTAAACTCTTTTTTTATTATTTTTTAACTCATAGGCTATAGAAGACTATAGATTAATTTCTAAGCTGAATAGAAAATTAGTAACAAGTTGGATTGTGGCTTAATTCATGGTAATCTGGCTTAATTCATGGTAATCAGAGAGCATACCACATGAATTAAATCCTCTAAAATTTGTTGAGACTTGATTTATGACTCAGAATGTGGTCTATTTTAGTAAAAGTTTCATTTTCATTTGAAGACAATATAATTTCCACAGTTATTGGTTTGTATGCTACATATGTCATTTACATAATTTTGTCAATCATGTTATTTAAATATTCTAAATTTTACTGTTTGTTTTAACTACTTGTTCTATCAGTTACTGACAGACATGTATTAAAATTTCCAACTATAATTGTGGACCTGTCTATTTCTTCTTTTATTTCTTTCACTGTTTGCCTTATATATTTTAAGGTTATGTTATTAGGGGCATACCCATTTAATGTTTTATTTTCCTATTAAACTGTCCATGTTTAGTAATGTCCCTTGACCTAAAAAAATCTACTTTTATATTAATGTAGTTATATTAGCTTTCTTTTATTTGATACTTGCAAGATATATTTTCTGTGCTTTTACTTTGAACGTCCCTGTTTTATTTTTAATTTGAGTGTTTTTCAAGCTCCATTTATTTTTTTTTACAAGCTCCATTTAATTGAGATTTGCTTTTTATTTCCAGTCTGACTGTTTTTATTTTTACATATAGTATTTTATACTCACATTTAGACTAGTTACTGACAACTTGGAGTTTCAGTCCGTCTTCTATCTCTTTGCTTTCAATTGTCTCAGCTGCTTCATTGCTCCTGCACTCACTTCGCGTTTCTTTTTAAATTGTCAAGTATTTTTATTATTCCAATTTTCCCCTTTCAGATTGTTAGTTATAGATTCTATTGTTCTTCTTCTGGTTTTCACCCCATATTAACAACATGCATTATTTTCTCATAGGTGTTAACCTCCAGTTACTATTTTTACTGCTTCCCAGTCAACTCAAGACTTCACAGCATTTTATATGTACCACAAGGCATGATTACTGTTGTTGTTTGGAAGTCAGTGTTTATTTACAGTTGCCTGTCTGTCTGTCCTGGTGCTCTTCATTCCTTCTTAAATGTTTGTGTTTCCATCCAGGATCATTTTCCTCCTGCCTGAAGATCTCCCTTTAGTGTTTCCTTCAGCACAGGCCTCCTGGGAGTGAATTCTCATGATTTTTGATTGCGTGAAATCATCTTAATTTTGCCTTCTTTTTTTTTTTTTTTTTTTTTTCAGTACACGGGCCTCTCACTGTTGTGGCCTCTCCCACTGCAGAGCACAGGCTCCGGACGCGCAGACTCAGCAGCTATAGCTCACGGGCCTAGCCACTCTGCAGCATTGGGATCTTCCCGGACCGGGGCACGAACCTGCGTCCCCTGCATCGGCAGGCGGACTCTCAACCACTGTGCCACCAGGGAAGCCCTACCTTCATTTTTGAGGATATTTTTGAGAGTACTGAATTCTTTGTTGGCAGTTATTTTCTTTCCTCACATTAAAGATGTACATCATTAGTTCTTTTGAAAAAGTCAGCTGCCAGTCTCACCATTATTCCACTGAAGGATGAGTCTTTTTCTGGGTGCTTTGAAGATTTTTTTCTTTGTCTTTGGTTTTTAGCAGTTATGCTATCATGGGCTTTAGTGTCGTTTTCTTTGTAATCCTCCTTCTTGGAGTTGGTGGAATTTCTTTAATCTGTTATTGTATTTTATCAATTTCAAAAATCCTTGGCTAGTATCTCTTCAAATACTGCTTCTACCTTATTCTCTCTCCTCTCCTTCTGAAACTCCATTTTCATGTATGTTTAACATTTTCATCATTTCCCATATATTTCCTATTTCTTTATATTTTACATTATTTTCTTTCTCTCTATTTTCATCTAGATGTACTCTACTGACCTATTTTCCAACTTATAATACTCTGATTTACAGTGTCTAATCTAATGTTAGACCCAGCTATTTAATTCTTAATTTCAGCGTTATTTTTTAAGTTTTCAATTTTCCATTTGATTTTTACAATTAATTCCATCCTCTAATAAGGTTCTCCATATCTTTACCAATTTTCTTGGATATATTAATCAAAGTAATTTTACAGTCCATGTCTTAAAATGCCAGCATCTGGATCTCCTTCTATTCTCTGTTTATATTTGTTTTTGTTTTTTCCTTTTTAACTGTATTTGATCACTTGTTACTGTTTATAGCATACTTATTAATTTATTGAAATTACATATAATTAAATTGTAGAGACTTTAGATGATCTCTTACTACAGAGGGGATTTAATTTTTCTAGCAAGATGGGCAGACCAGCCTGAGCCAGGCAGGGATTGAGTTGACTTGAGACCGTATTTCAGGCTCTGTGAAGGCTGGTTTGTCATTATTCCTACGTCATAGCCTTTTAGGGGTTTCAGATGAAGACCTGGGAATCTTTCTACTCATCCAACACATGAACACCTTAGGAAATGGAAAAAGGAAAGGAAAACCTCAGTAGATAACTGCCTGCTGAATATTGGGCTCTCTGTGTTTTCCTTTTCTCCAGAATCATTGCTCCTGGAGTCTGTTAACTTGAAAGACCTTAACTTCCTTTGTTGTCCATTCCGTCCAGTGATGATGTTATAAGCTCTGGGCCCCTGCTTTCTAATTGGCTGCTGTGCCCTGAGACATAGGTTAACCAACAGCCCAGGAGACAAGAGGAGGTGGGTGCCCAAAGAGCCTCAGTGCCTCCCTCCTCACCAGTGCCCTGTCCTTCGAGTCCTAGCTGCTTCCGCTGCTCTCCAAGTAGATAATTTTTTAAATCACATTGACCCCCTAGTGGGAGGAAAGTCAGATAAGCTTCTCTTCGTAGCCACAGGTGGAAATCTATTTTAGTATACATTTTTTAATGTTCTTCAAAAATTGTAAACTTTACTAAAACCTAAAGAGTTAATGTTTAACAACGTTGGAAGTGCATCTGTGTGGAACAGCTTGTTTCTTAAAGACTCCAAACAATTAAAAGTCAGAGTTAAAGCAAATATCCAATTAAGTCTTCTCCAAAGCAGAATTTAAGTGTTGTAAAATAACTGTAAACAAAATGTTCTGAGCATTTTTTAGAGAAGCAAAATATCACATAAAGTTAAGTTCAGAGACAGGTCCTTTGATGTGGGTCTTGCCGGAAATTTGCTGCAAAGATGGGTGGTCTGCACATCCGTGAAGTGGGGGCATGCCACTGCAGGCTCGACTCAGCATGGCTTTGCTTCATACTTTTATGCTGAAATCCTGTTTCTAGGACTCTGATCTAAGGCGCTAAGTCAGAACTAAGGGAAAAGGTTTATGCACAAAAATATTTATCATAATGCAAAGCTGTTAAACATCTTATATATACAATAAGGAATAGTTAAATAAATGATTAACTTCCATAAAAAAGAAGCCTTAAGATTAAAGCCACACAGGCGACTATGAAAGTGTGCCCCAAATCAGTGTTTGATTATCTATCTCCTCCCCCTTCCCATCCCCCTCCAATTCCCCTCCAATTCCCCTCTGTCCCCATCCACGCCTCCCCCCTTTCCCCATCACCCCCTCCCCGCCATTCTACTCCCCTCTCCTCTCCCACCACCGCCTCCCCCCTCCGCAGGAAGCTGCATTGCACCAGGAACTACATCCACCTGAACCTGTTCCTCTCCTTCATCCTGCGAGCCATCTCGGTGTTGGTCAAGGACGACGTTCTGTACTCCAGCTCAGGGACCCTGCACTGCCCCGACCAGCCGTCCTCCTGGGTAAGGCTGTCCCTGTGGGCGGGGTCCTCTCATGGGGGGCGGGTGCCTGTGTGAACTCCAGCCCCACCGACCTCCCTCCCCACCGCCCATCCCTTTGCTCCATCCCCACTTGGCATCGGGAAGAAGTCCCAGAGCCGGTGGTCCCTGTCAGGGCGCGGGAGCGGGCCTGAGCTCGGAGCAGGCCCACGGTGGCCAGAGACACAAGGTGGGCACATGGGCACTGCCCGGTGGGAGGTCACGGCCAGAGTGCTGACCCCAGGCAGAGCCGGCCTCCCATGAGGCCGCTGCCCCGAAGCACCAGCAGCAGCTCGAGCCGGACGATCCTGGCACGGGTGGGCACGCACGACGCCGTTTTCTCCGCAAATGTCCGGGATTCTGAGCAGTAGATGCTTCCCCCAACTGCTGGGTGGAAGTCACCTGCACGGTGAGTGCGTCCCCGCAGCACCTGCTGGGAGCGCAGTGCACGCCCGTGACCCGCGGGCCCAGCTCTTTGCACGAGGATGAATCACCTTAACTGTTAGTTTCTACAGTGCAGGCTTGGCTTGTGGTGGACATTAGTGGGCCTTTAGGGCATAGTTCAGTTTAGTGCGTTTATATTGAGCTCCTCTGAGATCAAGTCCTTCTACCCAGTCTTCCGATACCCAATCGCACCCTCCACCTGGATTCTACGCATCACCCTAGTCCTGGTCACAGCTCTTCCACACTAGCCGGAGTGCTGTTCTCCACCCGCATCCCAAGCGGATGGATTCATGTGCTGGCACCGTTGCTCTGGACCGAGCAGATTTGAGTCAACATCATTTTAACATGGTAAAGGCTTTATCACACCGAAGAACTTCAGCTGCTTCTTAGGTCTGCAGGTGCAATAAATATCAATATACTCCTGGGATAATCTTGACCAGGAGGCATGTGGACTGAATATAATAAAGAAATTAGCAACAAGATCCTCCACCTGGCAAGTCCCAGCCGCAGGTGGAAGTGCGGCCCCTGGGCGCTCGTCCCTAGATCAAGCCTCTGCTGCACAGCTGGGGGTGCACCCGCAGGCCTGGAGCAGGGGTGCCTGGCTGTCCTCCCGCTGAGGAGCCTTCAGTCCCGTCTCTGTGTGTCTCAAAGCTCTGCTCGAAGCAGCCCTCCTTACTCAGCTTTTCATTAAAGGATGTAGTAACCTTGACGGACCCACAGACAGCAGGCCCTTGACCTGGAGCAGTGCTCTCAACTTTCTCCTGCTGTGTAGACGGAGGATCTGGCTGAGGGACAGAGAGCAACGGGGACCTGGGTGTCCCTGCCCTGAGTCCCACCTGCCTAGGGGTAAACTCGGAGGCCCTGGGCTCTGCAGTGAGGCTGAAGCATCTAAACAGGGATGCACCCGGCCCAAAGCTGAATGCTGACGAGGCTGCTGTTTGCTGTCCCGGGTGGGTTGGGGGGAGGCGGAGAGCCAGAGACAAGGGCTGGAGGCTGGGCTGGGGGTCCGCACATTGCAGAGGGTCCTGGGCCCACTGAGCTGCCATGTAGGCCCACAGCCCAGGTCAGAATGGCAGAACGGGCAGGAGAAGGGGAAGTGAGAAGAGCCCATCAACACACACAGGTGCACAAGTGCACACACACGCAGAACACATGCCCACAGAGGTACACAGGCACGCAGAAATGCACAGGCATATGTACGCTCACACAGGCGCACAGACCCAGGCGCACACACACCCTTCAGACTCTGTCCCATCACGAGTTTGGCTCCGTCCCTGGAAAGACGGCTCCAAAGGAAGAGGCTTTGCGTGGTGCTGGGGGAGCCCATGTCTTCGAGTGTGGAGCAGCTGTGGACACAGGACGAGTGAAACTGCACACGTGGACATCACCACGGCCATCACCTCTGCCGCTCGCTGCGCACTGAGGGCTGCAGGCATCAGACCCACAGAGGCACCAAGGCCCATATCCCCAGCCCTGCAGCTGTCATCTTCACATGTTTAAATAAAATATCCTGTTGGCTTGGTCTTAGCCAGCACCTACAGATGCTGTAAGTCTCCCCAGCACTCTAGGGAAATGCCATCTGTCCCCATAGAGCCTGAGAGGACACGTATTTCCAGGTGTGACACCTGATTTTGCCTTTGACAACCCTCGTGGTAGGTGCTGTTTTCTCGTCCTTTTCAAGGAGTTGGGCCTCAAAGAAGCCAGTGTCTTTATTGGATCAAAACGTGGACCAGGAGACAGAAACCCTGCCTCCGTCCCCACCAAGGCCAGCCCGCACATGTGTGGGCGCCTCGTTCTCGGCACTTGTTGGTCTGGGTTTGATCTAAACCTGTGGAAACCGTGCTCCAGTCTAGAGAAAATGAGCGACCAGAGGGCCACCTGAAGCCGACCTTCAGGACCCCCCCAGACAATGGAGATCGGCCCCCTGGACATCTGGCTGTGAGCAGTGATGGAAGCTCTGAGACAGGGGATGGGGCTGGCTGAGATCCTGCTGGGATCTGTGCGGGGCGCTGTCCCGGCCACATGGCCATCGACCTCTCCACGCTAAAGAAGACGAGGTCAGCTGACAGCCCGTCAACCCCCAAAACCTCCTGTCCTCAGAGTGTGTTGATGGTGGATGAGCAACAGGAAAGAAACGCAGACATGGCGTTTTCAACATTTTATCAAGAAAATGGAATTGGAATCATCTTAAACACGCTGTGCCCTCTTTCCTCCTCCAACAGGATATCTTGGAAATCCTCTGAGTCTAGCGGTGTCTCAGGGTCTGCTTTGAATCTACCGTGCAGGTGTGACATAATCTGTGCGACCATCCACTGGTAACAGGCACACCCTGTTTTTGTATCTTCTGTTCCCACAAGCGTCGGTGTACGTGTATCTTCGTGCACAAGTGCTCTAACCTCGGTCAGGTGGGTCTGGAGAGAGACTGGAGGGACCAAAGGGCACGTGTGTTTAAACTGCGACAAACAGAGCTATAGACGGCTTTCCAAAGCAGGAGACGCCACGGGTGCTGCGTGTGCAGGGCATGCCCTCCCGCGCCGGCCAGCAGGGCTCACCACAGATTCCCTCCACCCGTGGGTGCGGAGCTCTTCCTCCTCGACACCCAGCACGCGCCTCTGTCACTGTTCCAACAAGGTCTTGGGTCGCTTCTCCTGTCTCCACAGCAGTGTTGTCATGGCGTCTTTTCCACTTATGGCAGCCCAGCCCCGATGTCCAGTGGGCCGCCTCCACATGCAGATCCCCTCCCCGCCCTCAGCGTCAGTAAACCGTAACCACTTTAGAAAGAGACGGAACCACACTCCACTTAGGCAAGAGAGACCTGGTGCGAGGTAAGGGGCTGGAGCGTCCTGGAGAGGATGGAGCCACTGGGAGTCAAAGCTCCTCACGACCCCGGGGAGCCAGCTTGAGAGGCCGCCGTGCATTTCCTGCAACTCTGTCCACCCCATACACGTATAAGAGTATGTCCACATATATGGAAGTACAGACACCCATCCATCCACATACACATATTAGGGGAGGCGGCTGCAAAGGTATAGAAGAAGAATAGAAATAAAAGTACTGTTCTTTTTTACAGCTCACTTATAAAAGCTTAGTGATTTAAAGCCTCAATTTCATGTTTGCTCATGACGTGAAAATACCTGATATGTTTACTTATATGAAGGTCTGAGAGATTAAAAATGCATTTATTTTATGTAATACATAATTTTTCCCTTTCAAAACTCCTGGGGAAATAATTTATTTGGTGGGTTTCTGTTGTTTATTCCTTTATTTTTTCATCTCTTGTTAAGAGTGCAGTGAGGAAGAACAGAGGAGGAAAAGTGGAAGTGAGTGGAGGGTAAGGATGCAGGGAGGAGAGGGGGATGCAGGGAGGAGAGGGGATGCAGGGAGGAGAGGGGATGCAGGGAGGAGGGGGATGCAGGCAGGAGAGGGGATGCAGGGAGGAGGGGGGATGCAGGCAGGAGAGGGGGATGCAGGGAGGAGGGGGGATGCAGGGAGGAGGGGGGATGCAGGGAGGAGAGGGGATGCAGGGAGGAGAGGGGATGCAGGGAGGAGGGGGGATGCAGGCAGGAGAGGGGATGCAGGGAGGAGGGGGGATGCAGGCAGGAGAGGGGGATGCAGGGAGGAGAGGGGATGCAGGGAGGAGGGGGGATGCAGGGAGGAGGGGGGATGCAGGCAGGAGAGGGGATGCAGGGAGGAGGGGGGATGCAGGGAGGAGGGGGGATGCAGGCAGGAGAGGGGGATGCAGGCAGGAGGGGGGATGCAGGCAGGAGAGGGGGATGCAGGGAGGAGGGGGGGATGCAGGGAGGAGAGGGGGATGCAGGGAGGAGGGGGGATGCAGGCAGGAGAGGGGGATGCAGGGAGGAGAGGGGATGCAGGGAGGAGGGGGGATGCAGGGAGGAGGGGGGATGCAGGCAGGAGAGGGGGATGCAGGGAGGAGGGGGGATGCAGGGAGGAGGGGGGATGCAGGGAGGAGGGGGGATGCAGGGAGGAGGGGGGATGCAGGCAGGAGAGGGGGATGCAGGCAGGAGAGGGGATGCAGGGAGGAGGGGGGATGCAGGCAGGAGAGGGGGATGCAGGGAGGAGGGGGGATGCAGGGAGGAGAGGGGATGCAGGGAGGAGGGGGGATGCAGGGAGGAGGGGGGTCAGGAAGAAGGAGAGGGAGGTCAGCCAAGCGTGCCAGGCCCCACATGGTCACTCTCAAAGTTACATGTCACCCTCAGAGACACTGTATGCATCTGCCTGGGCCCCATGCTACCTTCCAGCGAGTTCCAGGGCCTCACCTGAACAGGCACACGTCTCCAGGCAGCACCTCTGTGTTGGGTATCCACGCGCCTCGTGCAGCACGGGCTGGCGCTGGGACCCGGAGCGGGCTGCCTGCCCTGAACGTCCTCATCCAAACGCAGTGTCCTCTCTCACTCTGTCTGTGGCATCCAGGTGGGCTGCAAGCTGAGCCTGGTCTTCTTCCAGTACTGCATCATGGCCAACTTCTACTGGCTCCTGGTGGAGGGGCTGTACCTCCACACCCTCCTGGTGGCCATCTTCTCCTCCAGCCGGCGCTTTGTGGCCTATCTCGTGATCGGATGGGGTAAGGACTCCCCCCGACAGCCTACTGCCACCCCCAAACCCACCAGGTTCCTGATTCCTGTCCTCTCTGACCTATAAATGCAGATGCTTTCAGCTCAGAAAAACGCTGTGCCGCCCCTGTAGGAAGAGCTTTTCTAGAGCCAACAGCTTAGTATTTCTGGGAGCCAGGACCTGATTTAAAACTGCTCTGACTCTCATTCCTGGGGCGAACCCTGATGGTGGGCAAGTCAGAAGGAAGGGGCCTGGGAGGAGAAGAAGCAGGCAGACCATCCCTCATGAGGTCCCACTAACGTGCCCATGAGCAGGGCTCTGCCTTAGCTGCAGGACCCCCACCTTCACAGCGAGGGACTCCCCTTCAGGTCTTTGCCAAGTCTGAACACAGCCTCTCCAGCACATTGATACCGACACCCAGAAACACAGAGATGCGTTTCAGGACCATGAAGCCTTCAAACACATACTCAGTTATCTTCACTGCTTAGTAAGGCATGAGCATAAGGCTGTATGTATTTATGAAGAGTTTCCACTTAATCTTTTCATCAGAAAGCCCTTGTCCTTGACCATCAGGCTAATGAAAGCTCCCACGTGTGCCCCTGCTGGGCTGGTCCAAGTACCCAGCACGGGGTTGTGGTCACCAGGTGTCTTTCTGCAGGCATCCCCACCGTCTGCACAGGTGCGTGGACTGTGGCCAGGCTCTCACTAGAAGACACAGGGTGAGTGCTATGCCTGTAAAGAGAGATCGAGCAACACTGAGGTCCTGGCATCACTGGTCTTGGGAAACCAGAGAGAAGCTTCGTATCTGGTCAAAGGCAGCCTTTGGACACCGATGGGGAGGACATTGAACTTCATGGGGAGGAACACGGGTTGGAGTGCTTGGAGAAGAGCCAAGGGACAGGTGGGGCTGAGCTGGGCCTGGCAGCGGAGCTGAGGTTGGGGTCAACCAGGCAGAGACGGAGCACCCAGCCCAGCGAGGAGGCCGGGTTGAGACGGCCAGCTGGGGCGCAGCTCTCTGAGGTAGTGCGGTTGGACCAGGGCCCAGAGCGCTTCTGCTTTGTGTGCACAGTGAGCCAGACCACGGCCCAGACTCAAGCACCAAGAGCTCCCACCCCCGGTGCTGTGCCTCATGCAGGACCCCAGGGTCTACCAGTTGTCCACTACCGGTAACAAACCACCCAAAGCTGGGAGCTCACATAGTTCCAGTTGATTTGGTGTGTTTCTGTCCCTGGAACTTGGGGCAGTTCTCCTGGCCTCAGCCTGGCTCACTCACACGCCACAGGCACCTGCAGGGGCAGCCAGGGCCGTGGGTCTAGACGGCGTATGCTGGGTTCCAAGGACTCCACATCCTGCTGTCAGAACCAGCTAGGATCCAGGACGAGGGTGGGTCTCTGCGCCTGCTGGGAAGGGGTGTGGGTGACGGAGTGAGCCGGAGGCATTCTACAAGCCGCCCACCCCAGCTTCCTGCTGGAGAGAGCACGTGGCAGTCAGGAGGGACCACCTGACCAGCCGCGTGAGTGAGAGGGCTCACGGTCGGGGGGTGCTTTGTTTGGCAAGCCCCCGTGTAAAGGGTGAGTCTGCAGTGTGCTTATCCTCCTGTGCTTGGTTTGTAGATGGAATTGGTGGTAACGTGATTTTCCTTCTCTTTTTTCAACAGTTGCTGGGATACCAATGACCACAGTGTTCCCTGGTGGGTTATACGAACACCAATTTTAATTTCTATTATAGTAAGTCATTTCTGTATTGAAACGCGAGTTGCCTGCCGGGTTGCACACTTGGGCAGAGAGGGAGCCCGCTGTCTGGTAGTAAATATAAAGGGCCCGTTCTACTAGGTCTTCTGAGACAAGTACCCTGAGGCTGAGCTCTTGCATGGTGGGCTTGGCCCAGCTTCAGGACGAAGTCTCAGTGAAGCGGAGGGCGAGAAAGAGACAGTCCTCCAGGGGAACCTCGGGGTGTGGGGGGGGGGTCACAGTCAGGTCCCCCAGGTGTGCAGCCTTAGAGCAGAACTGGATTTCCACCTGGGGATTTCATGTCTCAAAATTAATTTTCTCAGCTCAGCTGCCTCAGCCTGGGGTCGGAACGTATGTGATGCAGCAGAGAGACACTGTCTGGCTCTGACTCGGGGGTGGGGCAGGGAAGAGCAGAACCAGTGGGGCAGGGCCCTGGTGCTTCTGAAACAGCGGTGCCTGGAGCCCCGTTTAGGGCGGGGCTGAGCCACACACATCCCGGCCACACCACCTCCCTTGCAGGGGGACTTCACACACAAACGTGTCGTCTCTTTTTTGTGCAGGTCAATTTCATCCTTTTTGTTAGTATTATACGAATTTTACTGCAGAAGTTGACATCCCCAGATGTCGGCGGCAATGACCAGTCACAGTACAAGTGAGTATTTGTTTAGATCCAGCTCTGAGCCACCCTCACCAACCTCAGGCAGCCTGGAAACTTTGAGTATATGTGTGGAGAGCAGAAAAACTGGGGTGCGAGGACCCTGCAAATGACCCCAGCTTTTCTCCTTTAGTTGCAGGAGTGTGCTCTTGGCCACTTTACAGGGACCCCCGGAGATGGACTGTCTTGTCCAAGGGCCAGCGTTGCCATGGCAATTATTCAAGCCGTGTTCCTCTCCTCCATTCCAGCGTGGATGTCCTCTAGAGAACAGCTTATTGAAGTGTGCTGCCCACTCTCCTGTTTTGTAATCAGTCTGACTTCTTTCTCCTTGGCCACACGTTGTTTGTATTTTATATTTAGTTCTTTCTTCCCCATCAGACCGCGGGGTCCAGGGGACACACCTCGTGTCGGGCCTTGTACTTAATAATAATAATAACTCAGCTGATGTTTGTTGCCTGGATGATAACGTGAAGAAAGTTATCATCATCTCCCTCATGGGAAGAGAAGTTAAGTAAATCACTCACAGTCATCCAGCTAATTAATAAGGATCTGAGAACTCTGTAAAGGAACTCGAAGATCGTATAAATTTCTATCAAGAATGTATAAAGAAAAGATAAAGCCCACAACTCGAGTATAAAATAAAGCTAGTTTAGTGTGGAGTGGTTGGTCCAGCTGATAGGAGCCTTGGGTTCAGGCAGATTGGGGTTGGAATTGCAGCTGCAGAAGCTGCGTGACCCGGGGCGGGTTACCTGACTGCCCCTGCAGGGCGGGCCCCCCTCAGCTGTCTCCTTCCCTCCCCTCCTTTAGACAGCAGGGTGGACCTGGGGAGACAGACAGGTGGCATCCCCTGTGGTCAGAAGCCCAGTGCTGGGTTATGTACCAGCTGGAGGCCTGGGGGAGGTCACTGCACTGCTCTGCCTTGGTTTCCTCACCTGTGAAGTGGAAACAATAATAATAATTGTCACAAGGTTATAAGGATTGATAGAGTTAATATTCAAAAGACATTTAGTGGCTGGCACCAGTAAGTGTTGCGATAGCGTTTGGTAAACATATACATATAACTGTGCCCTGAGGTGTGACAGTCTCTGCCCAGCCCACATTAGAGGTCAGGCCTAGAGACAGGAGTCCACGTCAGACCACAAAGGATAAAGTGGTTTCAGCCAGACCTTCCAAGTAGCATCTTTACTGCTCAGGTGAGAAGCCGGGCTGGTTCCTGGACTCACCCCACGCCTGCAGCTCAGGCTGCCCTGCAAGCTGCACTTGCAGTTTCTGCACGTCTCACTCAGGGCCACGCTGACCTTTCCTTTGGGCTTTTTGGGAGTGATCTTAGAGATGGGTGCTTTTATTTTGGAAACAAAATAAAGTGGGGATGATAGAATCTGTCCTTTTTCCAGGATAACAAAAAGGCAGAGCACATCTTTTCTGTGTATCTGTCTCGTAACAGGAGTGGCAGATCTCCAGGCACAGGGCCCCAGGGGTCCAGCTTCTAAATCCCTTTTCTAGAGACTAGCACAACAGCAAATTCCAGATGGATCAATAATGAGAATCCAGGCAGGTTCTCTCTAACGTTTAACTAAAGGGCAGCTCCCTGCAGAATCCCGGCCTTCACTCACTGGGCTGACAGAGACCCGAGGTGGTGAAGGCAGCAAGTGCACCGTGGGTGTTGCAAAGTCAAATGTTCAAAGCTGCACGTGGCGGCGGCTGGGTGGTCAGTGAGGCCTTCCCTGCCCACCAAGGCCCAGGACATGCTCACATCTGGTGCAGAGCGGCTGGGATTCAGAGTTTGTGCAGATCGCCCAGTACAGAGGAAATCTTGTTGTAAATGCTGCAGTGCCTCAAAAATACGTAAAGCAAATGGTGACTCTTTTCCAAGCGTGGGCTGGGGTCCACCAAGCAGAGGAGGTGGGGGAGGAGCACGGAGGCGCCTCCCGCCTCAGTTCCCACAGCTCAGAGTTGCCAGGATGAGGCGGGTCGTTGGAGCGGCTGCTGGTTGCTGGGGTCACCCAGGGGCCTGGACATGCACACGTACCACCTGGGGGCCCCTGCATTTCTGACCAGCCCCCTGGTGATCCCAGAGCTCCTGATCCTCAGAACATGTTGGGCTTGCTACATCGAATATGGCCAGGTTGAGTCACCTGGAAAGATGCTGGGCCACCTGCAGAGACCTGATTTAATTGGATAAGGGGCAGCCTGGACTTGAAGAGGTTGAAAAGCCCCCCAGATGATTCTCATGTGCAGCCGTGAGAGTCAGAAGTGGCTTATAGAAGTGGTCCTCAAAGTGAGGTTCCAGACAGCAGCCTCAGCATCTCTGGGCACCTGATAGAAGAGCAAATTCTCAGGTCTGCGTTTTAACATGACCTCCAGGTGGTTCTGGTGCAGGTGGGGCCTGAGAAGCCCTGAGTTAAAAGAATGTGATCTGTACCTGCTAGGGGAGCGGGAGGGGCTTCAAAGGCGGGGAGGGGGGATTGAGGTCAGCTATTTTATTTTCAACACCAATGCAGTGAGAAGAAAATCTGCTCTTTGATTAGGGAGGGTAAGAGCTCTTTGATAGGCAGAGAAATTAGATCTGGTCCAGGTTCCCCGATTCCTCAGACTCTGTGCGATCCAGAGCAGGGTCGCCTGCCAGGACCTATAAACAGCCGTCTGTGGGAACACTTTCTGTCACGCTTGTGCTCAGGGGGCCACCCCAGCTGCGTCTGCTCTTTTGATCTGAAAGTCAAACTTGCCCCCATCCTCCAAAGGCTGGGGATGGGTCTCTGCTATGAAAACCAGTGGCACACGGGGCCGTCAGACCTGCTCAAACCAATGTCATCCTTGGCAAACTCGTCAGGATTTCTTGTCAGAGCTTTACTGCTTTATGAGGCAAAGTGGTGGTCATCATCGCGTTTGCACGCTCTGCCCATAACGGGGTGGGGTGGTATTAAAGTCAGGGGGGCCCTGGGCTGGCCAGCAAGTGACCATCGGGTCACCGCGGGAGCTCAGGCCCTTCCTCTGCGGTGCAGGAGGCTCACCAAGTCCACCCTGCTGCTCATCCCCCTCTTTGGAGTCCACTACATGGTGTTTGCCGTGCTTCCCATCGGGACCTCCTCCAAATACCAGATACTGTTCGAACTGTGCATCGGATCCTTCCAGGTGCGTGGGAAGGGGCTGGGCGTCCCGGGGAGGGGTGCGTGTGAGTGAGCTCTGACCCACCACCCTTCTCGCTTGCAGGGCTTGGTGGTGGCGGTCCTCTACTGCTTTCTGAACAGTGAAGTAAGTCCTTTGACCTCCTCGGGAAGCACAGGTTCTCGGCTTGTGAGGGAGTCCCTGAAACGCCCCTGAAACCCCTGGGGAGGGCCCGCCCTGCTGTGGGGTCAGTGCCGTTGCCCGGCGCCCGCGGCGCTCCGCTCCGTCTTCCCGCACACCTCGGCCGCCCCCGCCGACCCGCAGCGTCCTAGAGCCAGTCCGCCTGTGAGCGCCCGGCCAGCCCCGCCCCCCGGCGCCCAAGCCCCGCCCGCCCGCTGCTTTGCCTCCGCCGCGCCCCGCATACCCTCGCCTCACCTGGGCGGTGGCTGCCTCTCCAGCGGCTCGCCCGGCGCCCGCGGCGCTCGGCTTCGTCTTCCCGCACACCTAGACCGCCCCCGCCGAGCCGCAGCGTCCCAGAGCCAGTCCGCCTGTGAGCGCCCGGCCAGCCCCGCCTCCCCTGGCGGCCGCGCCCCGCGTACCTTCGCCTCACCTGGGCGGCGGCTGCCTCTCCAGCGGCTCGCCCGGCGCCTCGCGCGTTTTCCTTGTCGCCCCGCGCGGTCCTCAGGGTCCCCTCCCTCCATCGCTTTCCTCGCCTCTTTCGGGGCTGCCAAGCGGGAGCGCCAGCCAGCATCGGCGGCGGGAGTAGCAGGAAACTCCCAGCCGAGGAAAAGCGCCGGCTCTGCTCTGTAAACGTTTCCCGTCCCTAAGCAGCAGCTCCGGACCGAGGGCGGCGCGGAGGCGGGCAGGGGACGCCTGGCTCCCAGCCGGCCCCGCCCCCTGCGCCGGGGCGTCCCAGGTCCCCCGTCCGGGCCCCACCCCGGCTGTGTCCAGCCCTCTCCGCTCCCCAGGAGGTGCGGCTTCCCCAGGCCGAGCCGGCGTCTGCTGCGTGCTCCGTGCCTCCCTGTCCCGTGTCGTCTGAGCGACTCCTGCACCTCCCCCGACTCGTTCTTTCCGGAACCCCTGACACCCCCCCAACGGGAGCCGGGGAGCAGAACCAGGACTGTAGGGCAAAGCGCCGGGGTCCCGGCTTCCACGGGAGGTCTTTTCTGGAAAGCCGAATTAGCCCTCTCGGGTTCTGGGTGTAGCAGCCGCTGCCTCTGGATTGAAGCCTTGGGCTCCGTAGTCTGACAACCTTTCTCTTGGTCCCGCGTCTGGTCCCGCCCGCATCCTTCTCCGCCTCTTCATTCCCAGGCCCGTCTGTCCCCGCCCCGCGCCCATGGATATCACACCCTCCACACCCAGTAAAGGGCCGAAGGGGAAGCGCTCATCCAGGGGCATTCGCTCTAGGGGGAAGCTGGGGTCTCGGTTCCGGCTTGCCCGACCGCCTGAGCTCCGCCTGCTCTCGCCCCCGCCCCAGGTGCAGAGCGAGCTGAGGAGAATGTGGCGGCGGACTCTGTGCCCCAGCCGGCCCTCCGGCCGGGACTGCAGGCTGCACAGCTGGTCCATCTCGAGGAACGGCTCGGAGGGCACCCTGCAGGCCCCCCGCGGCTCCCGCGCCCTGTCCTTCCTGCAGACGGAGACCTTGGTCATCTAGAGGTGCCACCACACAGCAGCCCGAGGCCCCAGCCAGGAGTGCCTGGGGTGAATCAGCTCGGACCTACTGGAGCTGGGCTTGGCTTATCCCACCCATGGAACCGGCTTACCTTGTAACCGCCCGGGGTTTAAATCTAACGATTGTTACACTCCAGCATTTAGGTAGTTTTGTTCTTTATGTTGTTTGGCCGTGCAGACAGACCCATTTTCAAAGAGACCAGGAAAGATCAAGGTGGCAGTAACCCAGGACTTGGGTCCAGCGACTGTGGAAGAAAACGCGGGATTTTCTGATCTCAGTGCCTGTTCTCAGGGGGCACAGGCCTGAGCTGGGATGCTGGCCCTGAGTGACATGGTCACCCTTCCTCTGCATGACCTGCATCGCCGGCCTCAGCCCCCAGGTCCCACAGGGCAGCCCCTTGTGTGCGGGACACACAGGCGCCCGCTGAGGACTTCCGTGGAACCCTCCCGCAAGCCCAGGTGGGCCCCACCTGCCCCAGTCCTGCGCACACCGCCATCCGGGCTCTTCTTTCTCTGCCGCTGCACTCGGTTCTCCAACCCCTTTGTGATACTGGTCCCCTTTAACAATGAGGCCACAGAGTCTTCGTCCTGACGCATCACAGACCTGAGCGCAGGTGCCAGCTATCGGGATGACTGGCTCCAGGGAGCGGGGCCTGGCAGGCAGGGCCGGGCTGAGGAGGCGGGCTGGACGTCCGGGGACGGGGGGGGGGGGGGGGGGGGGGGTGGGCGCCGCGAGGCCGTCGCCCTGCAGCGTCCCTCTGGGGTGTGCACCCAGGCCCCTTGTGAGAGGAGCCTGGTCAATGAGTGGCAGCGTCCACCCGGAGCCCCCGGCAACCCGGCTCCCCAGCTCAGACGATTTGCTGCGACCAGATCTGCACGACCAACTGAAGAGCCAGCTCCCAGGGTGCCCGGGGCCATTGGTGGAGCGCGGGCGTCAGATGTGCACCTGCACGTCCGTCAGCTGCTGGGAGCCAAGGCCGCGGGCCTGGAACTGGGCGGTCTGGCCTGACTGACAGCAGAGGGGAGAGTGAATACCACTCACTGTTAGCAGAGGAGGGGGTGACCAAATAAAATGTTGTAAACGTGTGTGGAATATCCCCAAGCTGCCATGTGTGACCGCTTGAGTAAAACACATTTCGTGTCTGTTCGCTGGGTGACTCTGACCAGCAAATGCTGAGGCCCCAGGACCTCAAACTGAGGACATTTGGAGGAAATCCTCCCGTGTCTAAAGCGGAGCCTGGATGGCTTATGGGGTGGGGAGAGGGGCACGTGGCAGCTTGCGGCCTTTGGAAGCAGCCACCTCCCCCAGGGTACTTAGCCGCCTGCCTGGACGTGCTCCTTGCAGCATCTGGTCAGCGGTGGGGGTGATGCACGGGGCGCCCAGCAGCCCTGCAAGGGTGGGGGGCACCTGCGGCTCCCAACACACCCACCCCACAGCTCCACAGAACCTGAGAACCTGCTAACTAAGGCCAGGGCTGAGCACATGCGTGCTCGCATATGTGCACGTATGTGTGTGTACCTTCTGTGAGCTAACCGCTAACTGCATTTGTGCCACAGACAGATAAAATCTATTTCTAATAAACTCCATGTTCAACCAAACTGCTTCATTCCAAGAGAATACCGCACACTGCCGAAAGTCAAATTCTCCAGAAGCTGACTTAGAAATGAGCAGACGGACCAGCCTCTGGTGAGTTTCTGAGAGCCCCAGGCGCCAGGTGATGGTACGTTGTCAGCTGTCCACTGGTGGAAAGAGCTTCATGAGAATTTGCTTAAGGTCGGAATGCGTTGCATTCGCAAGGAAGGGAAGTGAATACGTGATGTCGGAACGGGCGTGTGCCCAGGAGCCGCGCTATAGATGGAAATAACGAGCACCTTCCTTTCTTAGCAAGAATGGCGTTTTTTCAATGGTGCTTTTTTTCAGGTTTTCGGGTTAGAAAATCATACAGAGGAGTTACCAAACCTCAGATATTATATCCAGATATTACCCAGAAAGTGAAAAAGCTCTGAATTTCGTCCTCCATCTGGCTCTTACTGCTTGAGAAGTAAATATCAAGAGTGAATGAT
Source organism: Mesoplodon mirus (assembly GCF_964341445.2). NCBI lineage: Eukaryota > Metazoa > Chordata > Mammalia > Artiodactyla > Ziphiidae > Mesoplodon > Mesoplodon mirus. The sequence goes on along the minus strand of NC_138985.1, from coordinate 115,402,636 downwards.
CTTGTTCCCAATAGTTTCCTCTACGTCTATGCAAACCTCTCTCCCTCCCTCCCTGCTGCTCTTTCTTCTTTTTCTTCGTGGAAATTAGGTCATATTGTATAGGAGTTTCTGCAACTTGCTTTTTTAGTTAAGACAGGCTGTGTGGATCTTGCCTGTCTGCACACAGATGTGCTTTACTTGTAACAGCTGCATGATGTTCCATGGCACGGACGCTCTTGGTTTATTCCACACCTCCTGTTGATGAATGTTTGAGCACTTCTGCATGTGCTGGAGCATCCCCACAGAACAACGTCCCAGAAGTGGGAATGGGTTCTGGGCCTGCACATTTGGCTCTGGGCGGGTACGGCCCTGGAAGAGGTGGCCTCAGTGCCCCTCTCACCAAGCTGCGGTAGACACCAGCATCACTGGGCTTCCCATCTCTCTTCACCCCAATCTGCTGTCTTTAGTCTTGGGGACAGTGAGTGTCTCTTCTTTACAGAAAGCTTTCTCTTTAGTTCTAAGCCTCAGCCTGACCCACGGACGTAGACGTCAGGTAGCCAGGCCCCTGCTCCTCCAGTCGGCTGCCCCACCTGAATGCAGGTCCTGCTGAAAGTTTACAGATTAACTTTCTTATTCGTGGAAATGGGGACAAGACTCCGCAGAGGTCGTGGGCGGTGTGTCATCGCCATCTGTGCATCGCCAACCACCGGGCCCTGTAAGAGGCCCTGCTTAGCTTGGGGACGTCACAAAGGATTTAGGGCATCACGTACCGAAGAGTGTTCTTTGGAAGATGGAGAGAAAAGGGCCTGTCACTTCCATTATCTTCTCTAAAGGTTTAATGAGGAAAGTGGAGCAGGCACAGGCGGTGGGGGCCCCCACTTGTGACAGCAACCCCACCTCCCCCTGCCCGGGGCGCCCCTGACTGAGCCCTGGATAGCAGGCCTCAGCGCCAGCAATGACCCCAGAGCTGTCACTGGGATCGTGGTTAAAGCTACTTATATTCATTATATTCAACCCCTGACACTGAAGGACCAACAGGGGGAAATAAACTATTGGAATATAATTACAAAATAATGAGGCCAAGTAGCACCAATCTCTCCTTTGGAGATTTAGGACTTTACAAATCCTTATATGCTGAATGCTACAGATAGCAAAGTATAAGAAGCAGCAAGTGAACTCAATACACCTGAAAAACACAAGCTTTCCTGGTTTTAATCATTATAATCATGAATCTAGAATATGCAAAATTTGTGATTTTTCAAGTCATAACAAAAATAATTACAATTCATTCAGATTTAAAGGCACACAATATACTAAAACCCCGTCATAAGGTGACTCATCACTGCAGACTTTCACAGGCATGGGCATGTGTGTTCTCCCAAACCTGTCAGCCTGCTGTGAAGACCCGAGTACCATCTGTTCTTGGCTCTGTAGGAGCCCCATCTCTGTAAGTTTAGTCCCAGTCTCTGTGCGCGCATGAAATACACTCATGAATGCTGGACTAGGCGTTTCCGGAAGCAGCCCCGGCCGCCTCCCTGGGGCCTTTGGAAGGGGTTTTGGCTGGCTTCCCTCCTGCCCCCCCGCCCCACAAGAGAGTCCTTCCTTGTCAGACAGGCTTAAGGCTGGGGGATGGAGAAGCTGAAGGAAGAGGAGGCGGGTGGAGAGCGTTTACTCTTGGGGGGACGATGGGGCAACTTAACAGAGCAGCGCTGCAGACTGCACGTCCCTGCGCAGAGCAGGGGTGGAGGGAAAGGGAGCTCGGGAGTTACCGAACCCACCAGGCGCCCGCTTGTACAGAAAGTAGAGAGGGGGCTTCCCTGGTGGCGCAGTGGTTGAGAGTCCGCCTGCCGATGCAGGCCCGGTCCGGGAGGATCCCACATGCCGCGGAGCGGCTGGGCCCGTGAGCCATGGCCGCTGAGCCTGCGCGTCCGGAGCCTGTGCTCCGCAACGGGAGAGGCCACAACAGTGAGAGGCCTGCGTACCGCAAAAAAAAAAAAAACAAAAAACGGTAATATCTCATTTTATAATTTTAAGATGGTACCATCATATTTAAGAGAATTCTTCTATTCTAACCACTGTACATAAATTAAATAATCCCGATGGATTTAGAGGTTCCGGTCAGTTCAGCTCAGCCCAGTGGAGCTGGCCTTGCGGGAGGCTGCTGCTGACCCGGGCAGTCGAGCGGACTCCGGGGCTCCGGGGCGGGTCCCGTGTGGCGGTCCGCGCTACCAGGTCCAGGTCTCTGGGGGGAAAGGGGAGCGGGGAGCTGGATGCAGGGCTGGGGAGCGTCGCCTGCACGGGGGTCGCCCTCTCTGGCCTCTGCTTTGCACTGTTCACTTCCACCCGTTTCAGACTCTGTTGGTTCCCGGGGAATTGACACGACACGACACGACAGTCTCGTTTGCTGTTTCCCGGGACCGGTCGCGCGGAAGGAGCAAAGGCCTCGGCGGGCGAGCCGCGTGTCCCGAGGACGGAGCCCATACCTGGGTGGAGGGGACCCTGGACTGGACCCGCGAGAAACCCCCGGGGAGCCGCTGGGGTGGGGGGCTGCCGTGAGGGGCTCCCAAGAAGGTCACCCACGGGAGGCACCCACTGGATGCCGTCCAGGTGAGCGCCCGGACCCCCGACACCGCCCGATCCCTCTTCCCCCCGCGGCACTGGACACGAGGCGTGCCGGGCGCCGGGCTCCAGTGGCGCAGGAGGCGAGCACAGGGGGCCCGCGTGGACCCCACGGTGGGCGGTCAGGGCCCAACGCCTCCCAGCCCGTAGGTCGCGTCGCCCGGTCCTGGTCCTCGGCGGGATCTGGGCAGCGCCGCAGTTCTGAGGTGTAGGCAGGGCGCAGCGTCCTAACAGGACGATGCGAAGTTCAGGGTTTCATGAGAAACTCGGTGAACAGCGCCGGGTGCTGGCCTGCTGAGGGCGCCCCAGGCCCTGGGAGACTGACCTCTGCCTGGTCCCAGTTCTGGGGTGAAACCGTCCCATCGCTGGCGAAGCAGCAGCCACATGTGGCCCAGAGAGAACAAACCTGCCCCACTGAACGCTCACCTGTCACTGTGTCAGTGACACTGGATGTAGGCAAAGGCCATCACCCCAGAATTCTCCTGCCCTTAAATCCCTATAACTGTACAATTAAGAGAATTTATATATTTGCATCATCTTTAGACAAAACTAATTTTTAATAATAAAGCATAGTGCAAATGTGTCTGAACAGACATCCCAACATTACCAGCAGAAGTCCAACAAAGTATTAAAGAAACACAGGTGGGAGGTCATTTCAGCAGAGTCAGTCCTTTAATTTAAACCTGTGAATATGTCATTTTACGTATGACTAAGAAAACTGTTCATTAAATACATCTTTATTTGGATTGTTTAAAAACCTAGTAATAAATGTTACAATATTTTAGAGCTGCTCTGAAAATCAGTAGAAATATTCTTGGAAAAGAGCATCCTACCTGGCTCTCTGTTGCCTTTGAAGTTCAGTATACACTAAAATGTCTGCTGTTTCCATTCAAAATTAGTAATTTATTTATGGCATATTGAAGTGACATTCTTGAAAAATGAATTCTGGCCACACGCCTTCTATCTACACGAATGTACACCCATCAGCTGTAACATCGGGGTCACCGCACGGCTTCCTCGCGGTGTCCCACCACTTACAGGGCTTCCCGCAGCAGCAGCCGCAGCCTCTGCAGCTCGTCGCCCACCGGGGCCACCCACTCCCGCCGCAGGTACTGGACGTCCACGTCGCCTGAGGCTCTGGCCAGCACCAGGGCCAGGAAGCCACTGTGGGTCTTCTCTGCTTCACCCACGACAGTCATGGCCACCAGCCTGAAATCGAGAAGCACACGCCGTGTGATCCTGAGTCTCCCAATTACCCACCTTCCCAGGGTGGAGCAGGAGGAAGAGAAATGCTGAAAGCATAGGAGGTTAGAGCTCCTTGACATCAGCCTGGGGATGATTTTTTGGATCTGACTCCAAAAGCAAAGGCAACAGAAGCAAACAGGTGGGACTACGAAGCAGCTTCTGCACAGCAAAATAAACCAGAAACAAATGAAAGGGCAACCTACAGAATGGGAGAAAATATTTGCCAATCATACACCTGTTAGGGGGTTAATAACCCAAACATAAGGATCTCATACAACTCAATAGCAAAAAAACCAAGCAATCCAATTACAAAATGGGCAGAAGATCTAAATAAAAATTTTTCCAAAGAAGACACACAGATGGCCAACAGACAAGTGAAAAGATGCTCAACATCATTAATCACCAGGGAAATGCAAATCAAAACCACAAGGAGCTATCACCTCACACCTGTCTGAATGGCCATCATAAAAAAGATAAGAAATAACAAATGCTGGAGAGGGTGTGGAGAAAAGGGAGCCCTCCTGCACTGCTGGTAGGAATGTAAATTGGTGGAGAACAGTGTGGAGGTTTCTCAAGAATTAAAAATAGAGCCACCATACAATCCAGCAATTCCACTCCTGGGTATTTATCCAAAGAAAATGAAGCCACTATCTCAAAGAGATATCTGCACTCCCATGTCCACTGCAGCATTATTCACAAGAGCCAAGACATGGAAACAACCTAAGTGTCCATCAAGGGATGAATGGATAAAGAATATGTTATATATATGTGTGTGTGTGTATGTGTGTGTGTGTGTATATATATATATCCATATACATGTGGAATATTATTCAGCCATAAAAAAGGAAATCCATTTGTGACAACATGGATGGACCCTGAGGGCATTATGCTAAGTGAAATAAGTTAGACAGAGAAGGACAAACACTGTGTGATCTCACTTCTGTGTGAAACCCCACCTCTACCCTGCACACACACACACACACACAAAACAGGCTCACAGACAGAGAACAGACTGGTGGTTGCCAAAGGAAGGGGGGTGGGGTGTGGACCAAACGGGCGAAGGGGTACAAGCTTCCAGTTATAAAATAAACAAGCCATGGGACGTAGTGTACACATGGCAACTATGGTTAATAACACTGTGTGGCATATTTGAAAGTTGATGAGAGTAAATATTAAAAGTTCTCATCACAAGAAAAAACTTCTGGAACTATGTAGGGTGACAGACGTATCATAAGACAATATATGGGCTTCCCTGGTGGCACAGTGGTTGAGAATCTGCCTGCCAATGCAGGGGACATGGGTTCGAGCCCTGATCTGGAAAGATCCCACATGTCGTGGAGCAACTAGGCCTGTGAGCCACAACTACTGAGCCTGCGTGTCTGGAGCCTGTGCTCCGCAACAAGAGAGGCCATGATAGTGAGAGGCCCGCGCACCGCCATGAAGAGTGGCCCCCACTTGCCGCAACTAGAGAAAGCTCTCACACAGAAACGAAGACCCAACACTGCCCAAAATAAATAAATAATTAAGACCACATATTAATAAATAAATAAAATTTTTAAAAAAAGACAATATATACAAACTTCGCATCATTATGTTGTGCACCTGAAACCAATATGTTTTACATCAATTATACCTCAATATAAATAAATAAATAAACGATAGATAACATAATTCTTTGATCCTTAGACTATTTTGGACTAAATATGAAACAAACACACTTTAAAGTGTTTTTTTAAGATCTTACTCAAACATATAAATATAAAACTAATATTTAAATTTAAATATAAATAACCATACTTTAAAGTGTGGTGACCTTATACATAAATTAAGCAACAAAGACCATCAGTGATGCTTCTGCAAAAAGTCACCCAGGAGGGCTCATCCTGAGTTTCATCAGACTTACCTGTCTGGATAGACGGGCTGTTTGGCGACAGGACCCAAATCGCTCTCCAGGAGGTCCCAAATATACACACAGGATGTGTCGTCCTGGACCAGGAACACAGCCGGTCTCGTCGAGGACCACTGCAGGCCAATGACGGCGCGGCCGTGGGTGCTCTTGTCCCACTGCAGGAGCGGGTGCTCGGCCGTCAGCTGGTGCAGCCTGATGCTCCCGTCAGAACAGCCGGCCTGGGGGAGGCGGGGAAACCTTATCACAGTTCTTTTCCCTTTTTTACTCAAGCTCAGTAGCCAAGGAAAATTTTCAGGACATCAGCTTTTTTTGTTGTACAGCAAAAATATTTGGTTTATATTTTGTTTTCCAAACATAAAATTGTAACATTATATCTTGTCCTCACAAATCACAAAGGTGAGCGTTTGGAGATTCTGATACACTTTGTACCCCCTGCCCCTCCCCAAAAGGGCTAATGATGGGTTAATTCAGTGAACATATAAATAGGTGTTTATTTTTAACAAAGCTGAATATTGCTGACTCAAGCATAGGACATTAAGATTGGTAAGACTGACGTCTTTTCTAAAACAATCACATACGTTTGCACATATAATACGGCTTTACATTCCTTTTGGATTGAAATTTCCATAAAACAAAACTCAGCTGGCCTAGTAAAAAACTAAATTTTTAGCCTAGGAAAAGGAAACTTAATTCCTTTTTACTCAATATATTTAATTCTTCACATATTTAATCTTTCAAAAAAAGCAGAGGCAAGATATAGCAATCACGAAAGCTTCTAAAGTAAATGAATAGATTTATGCATAATAGAGCCAGGTGTCCACTGTCGGGAGGGTGGAGGGGACCCTGGGCCAGCCAGGGAATAGGGGGTGTGTGCGACGCCGGGTGGGTGGTGCGTAGATGGAGACCAGAGGAGATCTCGATGTCGTGTCCTGTACACAAGCACTTCTGACTGCCCAGGTCTTGGTTTCTAGGTAATTTTCTCCTAACAGGAGCCAGGACTCCTTGGAGTAATGGCTGATCCCGAGGGTTCCTGTGCCAGAAAGCAAAGAGGGGCTCCCGGAATGATGTCAGAACCACCTCCAGGGACCCCTTCCCCCGGGGGGACCATCTGAGCAGCGGAATAAATGCAGGCAGTGAATCTGAGATGCACTGAAGACAGTGAAAAGCCTTGTGTCCACGTTTAGACGAGAAATACACACGGAAGAAAGGCAGTCTTCTGACCAGCGACAGCTCCCATGGAATTAACGACAGGGTGACAGAACCCGCCTGGTGGCCGACACGGTGGGTGAGAAACAGCAGCAGCTCGGGGTCTGTGCGTCTTCCACCAGGCCCTGGCTGATCAGACAGGGAAGGAGGGGCCCCACGGTCAGGAAAGGCCTGCATCTAATTGTGAGGAGACGTCCCCAGACTCCACAGGGGACGTCCAGGCCCTCTGTGCGATGCTGAGGCCGGTCCCAGTGAAGGCGGTGAGCAGCCACAGTGACTGAACGGGACGCGTGACCTGGGCCACGACGCTGCTCACAAAGGACAGTCGGGACAGTCGTGGGCTTGCACTCAGACCTGCAGAGAGCAGGACTGACTGGGGCTGGCCTGGGCTACAGAAGACCAACACCCAGCCCCTGGGGTGGAGCGTCCTGGCCACGGCAAGTGTGTCACTGCATGCTCAGGATGGTGGGGGGGCGAGGGGGAACGCTCTGTGCCGTCCTTGTAACTTTTCTACAAGTCGAAAATGACGTCAGAATAAAACGTCTGAAGATCCAGACAACAGCCTCATGGAATGAGCTGTGCTGAGCACACGGATGGGACTTCAGGAGACCAGACCCGAGTGCTGTAGATCCCAGCAGACGCTGCAAAAGAATCGGTGCTTAAAAAACAGGCATTCTTACCAGGAATACTGGTTCTCCAAACGGTGAAAAGTCAATCACGTTCACCTTCACCGGCCTCACGCCCTGCTGCTGGGGCCTGAACAACCTGGGAGAGACTCTCACATCTTGTCTGGTGCCATGGCTGATGAGGCCCTGGAAGGGAGAGGAAGGAGGGAACCAGGCAGGGTAAAGCTCTTATTCTTGAAACAATTTAATCAACATTCTGATTAAAGCAAACAGTAAGTTTATCTCCAACAAAAATACTTACAGAATGAAATTTAGACCATTACTCACCATGTCTGTGCCAACAACAAAGCGATTAGGGTCTGAAGGCAGAAATTTAACGTTCAGTGTTTGTGTGGACCCCCAAAATTCATAACCTTTATGGGAAAGTCTGGAAAACAGCAAAGATGAACAGATGGGCAGTCTTGAAACTGTCAGGGCGGAAGTGACACTTAACACCGTCACCTGCCATCTGCCACTGGACGCGCTTCTAGTTCCTTTTCCCTTCGGTTACCATGCTCTGGACAGTTCCTTCAGCCCATCCTCTTGCTCACTCATTCTTTCTTCTACTGTCTAATCCACTCTTTCATTCACAGACTTAAATTTCAGAGACAACAGCTCCATTTCGAGAAATGTCTTTCTGATCGCACAATTCTCTCTCGTACCCTGGTGGGTGTCCCTCACACGGCAGCGTCCGTGACCCCCACCATGAGCCTGGCCGTGGACATGCCCGCCCGCAGGCAGCTGTCCCGGTGCTGACAGCCCCCGGGCACTGGTCTGCCCCACACTCACTCCTCAGCTGTGAACCCCTGACCGCACCCCGACTCGGCTTCTGGGATTCTCCCACTGGAGGGGCAGTGCGACCCAGGGTCCCGGGCAGGGGTCAGCTCCAGCTCGCTGCCCAGCAGGCCTGACACGTCCCTGGTCCCCACGGGAGCCAGCTCCCAGCCCCACCACCACCCAAAAGCCTGCAGGCTGACTTCAAGCTCCACCCTTATTCTGGCACTTCCCTCTCTTCTTTAAAAGACTGTATTTAGTGTGTTGTTGGTTTTTTACCTTGCACAGTGTTTGTATTGTAACAACCAGGGCCCAGGGCTGCTCCTGCCACGCTGCCCCGGTCCCGGGTCGGGGATCTGGCCCCTCGGTCTCTCCCCTCTCTTACCTCCGGCCGAGATCCCCGCCTCGGGGCCCGCTGCCCTGGTCACCTCCATGCTGGGTCGACCAGGTCCCGCCCTTCCCACCCCCAGGCCCCCTCTTCCCTCCTGGTCCTCAGCTGCATGGTGCCCCTCAGCTGAGCTGGACACCTGGGCGAGAGGCAGGCTCTCCCCGGTTTCTGGAACCAGCCGGCCACCAGGTGTGCTCAGTCCCACCCCTGACTGAGCCTGGCCCTCCGTCCCCACGAGTGCCGCCTGGTTCAGACTCTCATCTCGGATCTCGATCCACCCCCACGGCAGCTCCCGAAGCTCTCCCCGAGTCCCCTCCTCTGTTCCAAGCTTACACTGTTGCCAAGTTCATGGTTCTAAACCACAAACAAGACACACCCCTCCTTACGCAGAGATCTGAGATGAGTCCCCGTCACCCTCGAGAGAACTGTCTGAACCCTCGGCGCAGCAGACCCTCCTGAGGGTCAGGCCACTGACCCTACCCCTCTCCTGATAGCAATCCTACTCGAAGGTCTGAAACCGTCAGCGTCTTCATGCCTCTGGGCTCCCTCTGCCCGGCGCAGGCTCCCTGACTCTCATCCCACCCCCGTCCCATGGCCGTCCCTCCTCCGAGCCCATACTCTGCGGGGCTCCCCCCAGCACTTCACGCGTGTGCCAAGCCACGGGGATGAGGAGACGTGCCACCAGGCCACTCTCAGGGGAGGCCTTGCTGCCCCAGGGGTCAGGGGCATTTCACCCAAGGTCCCCCTCCTCCCCGGAATGCCCGAGTTCAGGAAGGGAGGCTCAGGTCTGGCAGGGGGGCTCTGGAGAGCCGCTCCTGCTCTGAGTCCCCGGGCCAGGCAGCTGCCGGGCGGCCTGCCTCTCAGCCCAGCCCCCTCACCGCCACCCCTGCCAGCCTCCCTCTGCCAGAGGCCGACCCCAAGGCTGCAGCGGCTATTGGTCACTTGTCTGCACTTCAGGGCCCTCCCTGAGGGAAGAGGCACCACGAGGCAGCCGGTAGAACACACACCACTCGGCAAGTGTGCAGATACGGTCTGGACAGATGTTTGTTACACCCGGACCTGGGGGAGGCACTGCCAGCATTTAGCGGGGAAAACCTAACATCAGCTACAGGTGACACTTTCCTTTAAAGAGCGTATAGTTAGGTACAGGAGAAATTTATAGTTAAAAGATAAATGCAATGCACGGTATGAAGTGATACAGCCATAATGGAGACGAGAATGGTCTCACAGAAATTCAGTGAGCGGTCAGGGGGCCACCGTGGTGGGGTCTGCAGTGTATTAGATGAGTTTTTTCAAACATAACTCACTCCTTGTCATAATTATACTGAAATCAACGGCAGGTGATTTACAATCATGAAGCATGTATGAATTCATTGATACAACCCAGAAGTGTTCTGTCTGATGAGGAAAAGTCAGGCTAATATCAAAGCGTTTTCCAGGGTAAATCACAGGCTGATAGCTAGGCCCTGACTGCGGTGAAAAGATGAGAAAAGACATCTTCGGGAGATAAACTAACATGAAATATATAAATACCACAAACAATATTCATATATCTAAGATTTTTACATCATATTAAGTTATTTGAGTAAAAACAGAAACCTAATTTCTGAATAAAACTTTCATACCAATGTTTCTAGTTCCTGAAACTTGTCTATTTAACTTCAGGGTTGTATTAAAACTGGATGAAAAAGAGTCAAATCATACCAATTCATAAGATAGAAAATATTTTAATCAAAGAAAAATGTTAGCTCTATACCTGGCAATTGCATTTATTACTTTGATTCATTAATAATAAACTAAGTAGCAAATAAACTATTTAGCAAAAATACAATGGGAGAAGTTAGGGTTCTTCAGTGCCAGCCTGGCCGTGCCTTATTACCTAACGCTATTTCCTCCTGTGGGAAACAGGGCTTTGTGAGCAGGGATGCGGCTCAGACCTACCTGTCGCGCAGCTGAATCGCGACGCTGTGCACCAGCTTTATCCTCCCTCCAGGGAGTAAACCTGCAAACAGAGAAACCGAAAGTAAATGCACCTCTTAATATAAGTTAACCAAAATCCAATTACATTTGCCTGGAATTATTTTTCATTGCTTAAATATCTGTGTTAGGAAATAATATAAAAATGCAGATTGATGAAGAGTGTCCCGTCCCTCACGCAGGGGAGGTTCCTGCAATTGCCTTAGGATATGAATTAAGAATTTGCAGTTCAGGGCCTTAGGGGAAGAGGGTTGGTGGAATCAGTAACAAAAAGCCTTTACGTTTTTAGATTTGATTTAAAAAGGGAAGTACACTTAAGCAAAAAGAGAAAAAAATCAATATTTAACAAACCTCCAATTCCCCACAGAAACCCTCTCCTGTAAATGTCCTCCCGTGCCGGTTTCGGTTCCCCATGCAGGTGGGGAGGCCCCCTCCGGCCCCTCTAGCCCCGTCCTGCCCCGCCCGATGTCCCACACCCACAGCAGCCCCGGCTCACAGGGAGCAGAGGGGATGCTGCAGGAAGATGAGGCTGAGAAGAGAGGCCCCTCAGGATGGTTTCCACCGCATCCTTTCTCCAGGAGAGGGGGGTCCACAGCACCGGCCCCTCCTCATTTCAAGAAGTCAGAGTGACTCTGGTCCTATTTTCTGGCTGGCTCTATGGGGTGCCCCCGGCCCAAACAAGGTGAAGGGGCCGGTCGTTAAATAAGCGGCTGGAGCTGCTGAGGAAGTGCAGGCGGGCGGCCCCTCGGTGCCCCAGCCCAGGGCATCAGGACAGCAAACTGCCGGCCGCAGAGCACCCCCACCCCCGGTGGCTCCAGTCTCAGAGTTCTTGGGGGTCACACACACCCAGGCCTTAGACACCGAGTCTCGGGGACGCCCTCAGGGGGCACAGAGCAGACGACACGCACGGGCCTCCTGTGACAAGGGCGTCAGGGGCCTGTTCAACAGCCGACAGGTTATAAAATACACAACTTAATCTTCATTTTCCATGCAGCTAATTACTGATTCTTCAAAGCGGTTATCGGTATTTTCATCTTTACTGATTTTAGCAACCGTTGATTAAACTCAGTTCTTATTTAATAGTTACCTAAGTCACTTATTGCACCTGCAGTATCTGCCTTTGCTAATTCAACCACCACCTGGAATGGAACACTGAAGATGAATATCAGCACGTGTAATAATCGTGAAACAGTCTAAGCAAAGCGTAGCTCTAACTAAGGCACTAAAAATGTAATTCCTCCAGAAGAAAGACTAGCGTTTAAAAGTTATAAACCGCCTTCTTCGACCTGTTTCTCTACACTCTGTGACCGGTCGATGCCCTGTGCATCCTCCGGCCCTGACACTGCTCCCCTTTCACTCCCACAGGCATTCCCAGCAAGCCCGTCTTGTCCTGGCTTCCCCGCCATAGCTGACTGCGTGGTCGCCCCTGCTCTGCACGCATCTCCCCCTGCCACCCCGACCACAGACCACCGACCACCACGCAAACCCTGGGGCGAGCGCTTGCGCGTCCGACTCACCCACACGTTGAGAACCCCGCTCTCGTCCAAGGAAGCGACATGGAAGGACAGGCCTGCTGGCTCTAGTGAAGACAGAACTGGGGAAGGACCAGCTCATAACCAGGAAACCACATCTCACAACTTGAGCTCAGGATTTTATGGGAGTGGAGGGTCACGTACCTTCTTGAGTAGAAAAAGGTGAAAGCACACAGCTCTGTCTTTTGCAGACAGACCCTGAGATGGGTTCTATCGCCTGGAGGGGGCTGCGGTGGTTTACAGACGTCAGGACACCATCTGGGGATGAAAAGCACATGCACCACAGGCACGTAGTGAGCCGTGGAGTACAGTTAACGTTGTGCAGGGACAGGCACATCTTCCCAAAGCACAAGGCCACGCGGACCACGGTGAAAGGACACGTGCCACGGCTCTCAGCATCACCGAGGAGCAGAGGCCACAGACCACGTCACACCTGTGAGAAGAGAGGCGGCCCTGGGTCTGCACGGCGGCAGGTTCAAGGACGGACAGGGCGGTGGGGGGCTCTCCACGGCGAGGGGGGTCGCAGAGACAGCGCAGAAGCTGGGGCCTCCCGGCTGCAGGGGAGCGGGGGGCTCACGGCCAGAGCGGCACAGGGAACGGGGAGTAGGGAGACTGGGAGCTGCAGGCTCACCCCCCAACCAAGAGCAGCACCTTTGAAGAAACGACACCTCACAGTCCAATGGAACAGAGCTCCTCTGACCTGGCATATCCACCTACAAAATGTCCAGGAGTGGAAAAGAACAGACAAACTCCACACAAAGCTACCGAGGGAACTCGAGAGAAAATGCAAATGAAAGCATTTCAACCCATGAAAATTCCCCCTCCAAAAAACAAGCGTGAGACAGAAGACCAAAACCCAACACTCCAAACTACATCACATCTCTTCAAAAATACGTCTGGAAATGTGTTTAAAGCACATAAACAAACAAAAACATCTGAAATCAGAAATCCAGAACAAAAATGGATTAAAAAACATCAAGAAAGAAAATGAGAGTTAGGGCTGAACTCAGGAAAGAAACTGAAGAAAAAGACAAAACGGTCTCAGGAATGTAGAATAAGTGACAGGGGTTCAGATTCAGTGAACGTGAGGGAGGCCAGCTGAGGAAGGGGTGTGGCCTCTGGGCCTGAGGTTACTGAGGCTTTGAAGGTTTGAATGGCAAAAGGAAACGAAGGCAGCATGTTAATGGAGTAATTAAGTTTAAAAACTTAAGAGTTTTAGTGTTTTGAACACGGTGGTGAATTCAAAGGTTAATTAGTAATATCAGCAGCACTTAGAAAATGCACATTCTTAAAAGATATCTTTTCTAACAGCATCCAACCCATAAGGTACCTATAAACTCATATGTTCTCAATAGTGGCAATTTCACCCCCAAAGGGGCAAAAATTGGTTGTTGGGAGACAAAAGAAACCTTGCCTTTTATGTATAAAACACAGATGTACTCCAAGAACGTATAGAGCTATGCAGGATACGTGCGGTGCCCCAGGCAGGGGCGATCAGGATACCTGGTGAAGAGAAGGAGGCACACCCGACACGCCTGACACAGGACTGTGTCCAGAGCACACGAGGCCTCGAACAACGCACCAGTAAGAAGCAACAAATCAATTTACAAATGCGTGAAAGACCTAAACACACCCCACTGAAGACAGACAGCAAATAAGCACCTGGAGACGCTCCGCATCCCATGTCCTCAGGGAAACACAAAATAAAACCCCGAGACACACCAGCACCCACCAGAAGGGCAGGAAGTCTGCCGGCCCCGCTGGCGAGGACGTGCAGCCTGTGGCGCCTGGGGTGCAGGCTCCAGTCCTGACCGCCAGCCATGGGAATTAACCAGGAGCCCGCCCACCAGCGGGCGCAAAAACCCACGTGGTGCCCAGCAGAGGACCCTGCCCAGAGAAGGAGGGGTGACGTTCTGAGCCGCACACAGCCGTGAGCGCAGGCACGTCTCCCGAAGGGACGGAGGCCAGGCTCGGAGGTCTGGGCCCTGCAGGGTCCCAGCACTTGCCTTCGGAGAAGGTAAAACTACAGAGAAAACGCCGATCCTGGGACTCGTGAAGACGGGGAGACGCAAAGCCAGCTGTGGTGGTGGGGGGGTGGTCCCTGGGCAGGAACAGGGAGAAGGATGGTGAGAGACAGTCAGGTCTGAGCGCAGGCCCTGCCCCAAGGTCGGTGTGCTCATGGACGAGCCTCCCAGCCCTGAGCGCTGGCAGGTGGGCAGAGACGGGTGCTGAACAGGTCACGTGCACAAAGCACTGAGAGAAAACTCCAGAACACAAGTGCCTACCCAGGGTTGGGGCGGGGTGGGGTGGTGGTCGTGCTTGTCCTTGTTTGTGGTTGTGGTTATGGTTGTGATTGGCGGTGGTTGGAATTGTGGTTGTGGTTGGTTGTGGTTGTAGTTGGTTATGGTTGTGGTTATGGCTGTAGTTGGCTATGGTTGTAACCGGTTGTGGTTATGGTTGTGATTGGCTGTGGTTGGAATTGTAATTGTGGTTGTGGTTGTGGGTGGTTGTGGCAGCAACCGCATGGCATGAAGTATTCACAGGAGTCTAACTAGGGGTCCTGGCAGCTCCAGTGGTTCTGGTTCCTTTTGACCCCCGAGAGGCCACTACTTCTCTCCTTCAGCCTCCAGTGGGGCTGTCTGAGCCACAGGAGTGCACACAGCAACACACCTCAGACTGGTTTAAAACTGGGCGTCATCTCACTGAGGACCTGAAGTCCCCAGAGTTATTAACAGGACGGAGCACTCCCATCACCACTGCCGCTGCCTGAGCAGCTGCCGGAAGGAGGCCGTTTCTCCTGTTTATCACAGGTCTCTTTTGCTCTTAGGTCAGCGCTGTCCTCTGGGATGACCTACATGAACGATGCAAAGGGATTTCACGGCTGCTCCGGAAGACCCTGGGCTGGCGGGCAGTGTCACTGACCGGTGGAAAAGGTTGCGGTCCTGAACGTCCAGAAGCACCCACTCAGCTTCACGTAACGATGGATCCTGGCATCTTCCCTCAGATCCCACACGACCACCGAGCCGTGCACGGTCCCAGCAAACAGCAAGAAGGCTTTAAAGGGGCTAAAGCAGCAGCAAGTGACCTAGAAAGATGCACAGAAAGCCGGGGGCTGACAAGTGGAGGCACCGGTGCCCATGGACCTTCCACCTGGAAGCCAAGGGCGCCTGTGTGTCGCCTCCCTGGGTGACGGGAGGGATGGCGGCTGCGGGGCATGGCCACGGTGCCTCCATTCAGCCCCATCAGGTGGCCCAGAAGGGCTGAGCCCTCCTGCCATTTTATTTACATCCTGCATCACAGTAAGTTGTTATTTTCAAGCCCCCAAAACTGATACCCATAAAAGTTATCCTTCTCCACAGCTTTGGAGGAAATCGACGACTTTGAGGTCAAGGCGCACATGACTAGAAACACACGCGTAAAAGGGCAGCTCTCCCACTGTATCCGCGTGGTCATCACACCACAGCCCCGCTAACCAGGGGCAGGAAACGCACGAGGCCAAGGACTTGGAAAATCTCAGGCACGTTAAGAAAGCGCTACAATATCCGGACCAAGTGGAGCAAGCCAGGAAGCACACTTCTGGGATCCCAGGGGTGCCAGAGCCAATGTTTCCATTAAGTCACAGCCACGACAGTGCTGAATGCCAGGGACCGAGAGGCTGCGGTAACCTGGCCCCTCCGTCGAGCTGGTCCTTCCAACTAGGAGTTTCTGCACCTCGTCACCCTGCACACAGCTGGGGCGGCAGGGACAGAAAGCAGTGGCCTTGGACGCCCTCCTGGTGCCTGCCCTCTGCTAGTGACACCCACAGCTCTCCCAGGCTATACCTTCGACTCGCATATCAGGACCTTCTGGGGCCCCGACGGCTGCCAGATGTCCCACACGCAGAGCACGTATCTGCTGTCCAGCAGGGGCGCGAAGGCCTTCCCAGGTCTGCCGTGCACGGACACCACCATCCGCCTCTGAACCTGAGAGGCATGCAGGTAGGATACTCTCCGGTCTGAGGATAAGACAAGAAAAATGTTTCTGCATTTACTGATCTGCCAGTGATCTGCCACGTGAAACTAACATACTTAAGATTATTCAGATACATTTCAGCTTAATGAAGAAATAAACATGGTCTTCCGAAGATGCCCGCACCTGAAATCGGGGTTTTGACAAATGGCCAAGCTCGACTTGAAAACGTCCAAGTTGGCCTCGTTTGCTAGAAGCCACCCTCCTCCACGCTCGGCACAAAGCGGCCTGGGACTCCGCTGTCCATCAGCTACTCCCACGGGCCCATGGGAGCAGAGGTGACCTGGGTGGGGCGTCACAGCTGCCCCATCAGTGCCTTCTCCCCCGGCAACGGGACCCTGCCTGACACCCATCTTCCTCCTGATATCCGTCCCTCAGATACACTGTCTGTTCCCCTCGTTCGGTCCACTTACAGAGGCAGGATTTCTGTCTGTCTGTCTGTCCACTGTGGCTCTGAGGCCTGGGACACTGCACACACTCCTGAGTATCAAGAAGAATGAGTGGGCCACCAGCGCTGCATGTTTCCTGGCGACGGTGGCATCGAGTGGACTCTGTGAGGGTCCCGTGTCACTCCCTTGGAGCTCAGATCCAGGTAACGTGAACCAGGCCCAGGTCAAGGACACCTGCCATCCCAATCTCCTCTCCCGTTACCTCAAAACTCACTTTACTAAAACAAAACACAAGAAAAACCTCCACTCTGCCCACACTCGGAACTAAGGGGCAAGTCCCAGACAACACCCGTGCGTCCTCTGTCTCTACCTAAGGGTTCTGGAACAAGCACGACCCGGGCCCCAGCCCCGGCTCTGTGAAGCCACCATCGCTTATCAGCTCCTGGAGGAAAGCACTGCTTTAATTCCTGTTTCTTGGGCTGCAGGGGGAGGTGGTGGTGTGGACAGCTGTATTTTGAATGCTATAGATGCAAGGATTTATTGTTTTTCTAACAGGATAACTCTTACCTTTTAAAAACAAAAATACCCTCAAACAACATGAGTTGGTTTTTTTTTTTTTTTTTTTTTGCGGTACGCGGGCCTCTCACTGTTGTGGCCTCTCCCATTGCGGAGCACAGGCTCTGGATGCGCAGGCTCAGCGGCCATGGCTCACGGGCCTAGCCGCTCCGCGGCATGTGGGATCCTCCCAGACCGGGGCACGAACCCGTGTCCCCTGCATCGGCAGGCGGGCTCTCAACCACTGCGCCACCCGGGAAGCCCAACATGAGTTTTTTAAATTAGCAATGCCATTTGTGCTAATGGTCAATGCAGAGGTATGGATACAAATCTAGATCTCTACAGCAGGCAGGATAGAGGAACTTCTAGAACAAGCGGCATCAATGCACCGGGTCATGCAGGCCCAGAAGCACCCGGCAGGGCTGACTGCGGGGCCCGTGCACTCCTTGCCCTTCTCCACGCAGACCAGGACCATGGTTGCCACCCAAGCCCTCACCAGCCACTTGTTTTAAAAGCAAGGAGGCGACCTGCTTAAGCAATTTACACTTGGTCATGCACACGCAGTTTGTTTTGTTTATGACCACATGCAGTTCCACTCCACCTGTGATGACACGGGCTTCACTTCGGTGAATTTCATGCTCTGTAACCACGGATCAACTTAAATCTAAGTCAGCGCTGGGCTCAGTTAACCACACGACTCCCACCTGGACGCTCCCTCACGCTGCTCCCCCCGTCCCTCTAGCCGTGAGTGCCCGTCATTCCTGTGACACACGCGCTCGAGTCTGTAGAAGCTGAACCTCCGCTCCCTGTTCGGTAATCCCCCTGCTAACACAGGGTGTAGCAGTAATGGTCACTGTCTCAACGTGAGTGTTTACTTTGAGGACCGCTTACTTTGAAGGAACGGCAAGCTGGTGTTCAGCTGCGCGGAGCTATCGCTGAAACGCAGGGTGCAGTCCTGCGCCCGGGGCGTGCAGCTCGGCTCTGACGCCACCCGATCCTCCTCAAGCAGAACCGCAATCACCTTTCAAAGACACACGAGCAGTCCTTCTTCAACACTCTCAAATGGACTCATTTTACAAGATAAAACAAAGCACTACCTGATCTTACCTGTTTCTTAAAATAACTGCCTAAGTCCAGGACATCAGTAAACGGACAGAAGGAAATTACTTTCTCCTTTCCGCACAATAATAGAAACTACCTGGTAAAGTTCCATTAATGTAAACTCCAGAGCCATTATTTAACACTGGATGTCATTTTTCATAGTAAACCTTTTGCTAAAATAACGGGAGTGGGGAAAGGGACCCTCCAGCTTTTCTAGAAGAAACAGGGGCATGGAAATGCCACCTACAGCACCACGTCCTGCTCACCGGGCTGCGGTAAGGACCCAGTGTGACAGCAAATCACCGTCACTGCCCTCATGGGTCGTGGGTCATGCTCAGGACGACAATGGGGAAGACAAAGGCGAGGTGGACTCAGGAGAGGCACCCGCTGAGAACAGACGGGACGGGGCGGGAGGCCCAGGGGTGAGATAAAGGTCTCTGACCCCCGGCCACCCCTGCTTCCTGCTCCAGCCCACCTTTCCTCCACGTCACCCGGCACCCGAGCGTGTGAACTCTCACTGAGAGTGGCTGACTTCACGTGCAAGCGTGTGAAAGCACGGTCGTATCTCGTAAAGCACAGACTCTCCGTAACACAGCTTGGAGACCACCACCAGGCGTCCAGCACGGGGCTGAGGACAGTCTCATTCTGAATCTACATGTCGGATTCATGTGTATTATACTTATCGGTGCTTTAGACTTGAATTCTGAGCTGACGTGGAAACAGCACGAGATAGTGAAGAAACACAAACGCCGACCTTACGCTGGATGTACTGAGAAACATTACTGATTCTGATTCTCTTCCTCCAGGGGCTCATACGGAAACACCCATGGCGGGACCAGGACGGTGACCGTGGTTTGCTTGACGTAATTGAGGGGTGCGTGGTGGGGCTCAAGAGGTGAAGGGCTGCAAGCCGGGACCTCTGAAGCACGCGGCGGCCACCTGCCGCCCCTCGACCTTTGTACGGACTTTGAAGATTTCCATAACCAGTTTTTAAAGTCATGAGTTTACTAGTTTCAAATACCCTAGATGTGTGCTCACCTTGCCGACTTTGTATGTCTGTTTTTTAGTCTATATTCATTTTAAAATGCAAGCAACCAACATTACAGTACAGAATCCAAACACACAGACAGTGCCTGCAGCCACAGAAGCTGCTGGGGTCCCTGCCCAGGGCAGAGCGCACCTGGCAAGCGGCCCGGAGGAAGCTGCACAGGCGGGGCGTGTTGACCTTCGGGATGACGGTGGCGGCATCAAGGGGGCCTCTCCGCTCACTCCCTGAAAAACAGTGCACATGAAACCAGCCAGCGCAACTCTCACGGTCACGGTCGCACACGTCAAAGGGCGTAGGAGCGAACCAGGAGCCCTGGAGGGGAAGCCAGGGGGTCCCATCTCATCCTCTAGATCTCCTCCTGATTTCTCAGAAGTCTGTAAACAGAATCCTACTTAAAGCATCAGTTTATTATGTATGTGTTACGTTTAAGTGTGTTATTTTCTTAGGATGAGACTTCCCTGAGGAAAGGGAGTAACAGAGGTAATTCCTCAGAATGAACAATCCACCAGTCAAGCAATATTTAGCACGTACGTAACCGAGGAGAACCCAAGGCAAGCACAACTCTGCATATTCCAGGGGCTTCCATCTGTCTTGATGTAACATACCTGGAAAATGTACTTAACGATGAAACTTCTCTAAGAATGAGAACAGACTACCCCACATGAAGAGCAGAGAGTGTTCTAGAAGCCCATCTGCAAAGCGCTGGTTTGGCGTGTGGGCTCTTTCCCCTCCGTTTAGGAACAAGTGTTGTGAACCCTGATCAGGGCCCAGCCCAGGCCTCCAGCTCCGCGCAGGTGCTAAGGGTGGTGTTTGGAAGAGCTCTGGTGTTTCCACAGTCACGTGGTGACAACCACACTCGAGACGGAGGAAAGAACAAGAAAGGGAGGAAACACAACTCCCAGGGTCGAGAGCAGAGGCTGGTTACCCCCAGACACGGCCGCGCCTTCCCCCGGGTGCTGGGTCCACACTTCCTGAGTCTCAACCTCTTCAGTCTGGACGTCCCTGTCCGCATTATCTTCATTATACTGAACATAAGCCTGAAAAACAAAGCTGGGCTGAATTAGCTTTGGATCTCAACCTCAGAGCCATTTCTCATTACTGAAAACAACTAACAATTTTTAAGTTAATGATAACAGTCTTCTAGTTTGTCAAAAGTAAGCATCATGGCATAAATAACCATCATGCAAAGACTGGTTGTGTCTTAAACGTTTGATAAATATGGGCCTAAATTTCAAAAGTGTTTTCAAAAAGTCACAACAAACAATTCAGCTCTGGTTTGAAAATACGATGACCTGGTCCACCAACACCCTATTCTCTTAGAACATAGCAGCTTTGCAAAACCAGACACAAATTTATTTATTTCAAAAATGTACATGCTTCAGTAAAGACAGTTTTGATACTAATAGCTTTAAGATGAGGAAAACAAGCAAAGAAGTTAGATAGTCTGCTCAAGGTCAGGGTGAGTCAGCTGCAAAGCCAGGGTTAAACAGTCAGCTTCTTAAATTTCCTCCTGTGACCTCCTCCCCAGTGAAAGATTACTGACTGATACATCCAAGAGCATGTTGATAGGTGCACCGTGGGGACAGAAGAAAAATGTCCCAGGAAATCCCTGACTCCAAGACTCCACCACGTTGGGATGTGGACTGTCATACAGTCAACAACTGGAAGTACTACAGGGAGAGACAGGGCTGTGTGGGACGTACTGTAGCAACCCTGGAGGCAGAGGACACTCAGTGTAAGTCATCAGGGAGGGCTCACCTAGTTGCCTAGAGGGCAGGACAAGGACAAAGAGCAACAGGCAGGTAGATGGCAGGAGAGGCTGGGTGGCCTAAGCCAGGTAATGGAGAAAAACAGGTAGATGACAAAGGGACCTGGCAAGAAGGATCCACAGGCAGGTGATAGGGGGGCCTGGGAAGGCAAGGGGGATCCACAGGCAGGTGTGGGGGAGCCTGGGAAGGTAAGGGGGATCCACAGGCAGGTGACGGGAAAGCCTGGGAAGGTAAGGGGTATCCACAGGCAGGTGTGGGGGAGCCTGGGAAGGCAAGGGGGATCCACAGGCAGGTGTGGGGGAGCCTGGGAAGGTAAGGGGGATCCACAGGGAGGTGACGGGGAAGCCTGGGAAGGTAAGGGGGATCCACAGGCAGGTAACGGGGAAGCCTGGGAAGGTAAGGGGGATCCACAGGCAGGTGTGGGGGAGCCTGGGAAGGCAAGGGGGATCCACAGGCAGGTGTGGGGGGCCTGGCACAGGAAGACCTTGAGAGGAGGGTGAGGAGAATGGAACAGGCAGGAGGGATATTGAGGTGAGCCCAGTGTCTTGGGATTTGGGAGGCACTCGGTCGCTGATCCTGGAGTCCCTACATGCAGGAACATATGTGCAGGACTCGGAGGCAGTGCAGGATGCTACAGCCCCACAGGAACCCAAGCAAGTGATCCGAGGTGACTTCCCGGTGACCTTCAGTAAACCCCCCCTACTTGGGGCTGTCCTCAGGGCTTGGGAGCGATCCACATCCGTGCCCAGGAGCCTCCAGGGCACCGAGGATGCTGGCACGACCTCCAGGTGACGAGCATGTGATGCCTGCGTCCCTCACAACCACTCCGAGGTTTAACGCCCAGAACAGGACACAAGCCACACAAACTCCTGCCAACGCACTGTACTCGCACTTGGTAGATAACCTTGTACTCACCTGCTTGGTGTTTTTTCTCCCAAAGTTTCTAATGTACATGTCATACTCGTTCACTGGTGGGAGGTCCAGGAGGGAGAAGGTGAAGGAGAAGTCCAGGTCGATAAGCCGGAGCAGCTTTGTGCTGCGTGTCCTGGAAACGAGATGACGTGACATCAACCACGTGCAAAGGGAAGAATGGGCCGGGGGAGGGAGCCTCAGGAGGAGCTGGCGGCTCCGGCCAAGGGGCTCGTGAAGCTCTGTCTAGGTGGGAGCCTGAGATACGAACAGTCACTAAGGTGGGAACTCACGCGTGGACAGCGAGGCCCCGGGGCTGAACCCCCAACTGCGCTGTCGGCACCCTCAGGCCCCCATCCCACCTGCCCGCCGCCCACCCTGCTCTGAGGGACGGAGCCCTGGCCACTTCCAAGGGACGCGTGCAGCCAGGTGGGCTCCTGTCCACCCTCACCCCCACCTTCATCTGATAAGACACTGGCAGAGCCGTGCTGCCGCAGAGGTTGACGGCCGTGAGACCCAGGGGAGGGAAAGCCCGCTCCGCCGGTGCGTCTCCCTGGCTGATCCCACTCTCTCTAAACCTACCGCGTCCATCCCAGATCTGGGTGGGCTCTTGCATCTACTCCCAGACTGTATTGGGTTTAGTACAGCAGACCACGGGCTGAGATTCTGTTCTCCACTTTCATGAATCTAGGAATTTTGCAAATTTCTGAGTTCACAGTCGTGCAAGCTTGGACTCTGACACCTGGTGGCCCTGGCTGCTCAAAGCTCACATCCACCTCCACCAGAGGCTAACCTGGAGCCTGCGCTTCATCGTCTACACGACTGGCCTGCGGCACCCACGGAGGACACTGACACAGGAGGCACAGCGCCCAGGCACCTGGCGGCAGAGCCAGTGTGGGACTCTTCACCCACGAATCCCCAGCTTCCTCACGCGAGAAACAGAGCGCTGGCCCTGAGTGACGCCAACCCAAGGGCAGGAGGGAGCAGCACCAGAGGCGCAGGCTGGGCCAGGCCGACCCTCTGCTCACGGGTTCCGGCCACCGGCCTCATGGGCCCCTGACTGTGACCCTGCCGCAGCCGTGACATGGGGGCTCCCAGGGCGCCCCAGAACTAACACCAATGCTAGGGCCGAGCTTGTCTACAGCACTGCACACCCGCACCAGGACACAACATCTGGACACAGGGAAACGGAGCACAATGAAATCATGTGCCTGAACGCCAGCAGTGAAAACAAAACAAGAGCTAATTTTTAAGGGCACGTTGAAGAAAAGTGTATTAAAACTCCCTAATTCCTTCTGCAAAGTTCCCAACACACCTACTTTTGCTTAAGGGCCTGAGTCCGACTCTTCTGGCGGCGTGAGGCTGTCGCAAAGTCCAGGAAAATCCCACAAGCAGGGGTTTCGGAGGGGGAAATGTCTGCAGCTGCACACACACAAAAAGTGTTTTCGTGACACTGAAACGTTTCTTCAAGCAAAAGAAATCAAGAGTAAACCAACTAGAAGCATGCAAACCAATTATGTCCAGTAAGGTCTTTACACATAACTAGTGTTAAACATCTTCTACAAGCATTCAAGAACCACTTCAGCTACCGTCATCTAAAACTCTCAGCAACAGAGCAACACTTCCTACACATGTGCCAATCACACTACGTTTAGAAATATTTAAGAATACACGGGTTTCCCTGGTGGCGCAGTGGTTGAGAGTCCGCCTGCCGATGCAGGAGGCACGGGTTCGTGCCTCGCTCCGGGAAGATCCCACATGCCGCGGAGCGGCTGGGCCCCTGAGCCATGGCTGCCGACCCTGCGTGTCTGGAGCCTGTGCTCCATAACGGGAGAGGCCACAGCAGGAGGCCACAGCAGTGAGAGGCCCGCGTACCAGAAAAAAAAAAAAAAAGAATACATATACAAGGCAGTCCTCCACTTCCGCCCCACTCTCCCCCTCCCCCTCCAAAAGGTGTGTCCTCTGGTAAGGGAGCTGAGACGTGAATGCACAAAACAACTGAAGAACAGAGACAGATGCAACTTAATGCTGGATCAGCCACTCACTGTGGCAGAGAGAAAACAGGCAGATGCGGGCAGGGGTTCATCAGTTCACAGGGTGCAGAGGTCGTTGGCCTGGTGACCCACCATCAACTGCCAAAAGCTCCCACCAGGACAGACAGCTCGGGCCCTCACCCTCCCATGCAGACAGCCTCCGTTGCCTCTCTCCCCCAGGGATTTCTGTGCTCCCCATGCAGACTGACCCCCATCTTTGTCTACACATTTATTTCAGTTGTATCTTAGTCTGTCTTCTCATTCCTCTTGGATACATGTTTGAACTCCTGCAAAGAGCGTGCCCTCTCCTGCCGTCTTACAGCTTTATCAGACCCGCCAGGCACAGCCGGATCCCAGCAGGGCACCGCCTGGAGGCCGCGAGCAGGGTGCTGACCGAGCGCCTCCTGTTTCTCATCCCTCAGGACACCTGGCACTCAGGACAGTCAGGAGCGTTTATGAAAAGAACTCTCCGACCCTTACAAGTAACCTGATCATACCCAGATGCCAAGAACTTTTGAGCAAAATACACTTCCAATCTCCTAAAGAAAATCGCCGGGAGAGGACAGCTCCCTAGGGAACAGACCCTGTGCCGCCACGCTGCCCCTGACACGCCCGGGCCTCCTGCCGACCCTCACGTTCCTCTGCCAGAAAAGCAGCAGCCTGTGCAGCTGACAGACGACACAGCGCAGGGAAGGAGCAGCGCTGAGCACCTGCCGGGCGCCGTCACGGAGCAGAAGGGCTGGGAGCGACGCGGGACCAGCACACACTCACATACCCGGCCCCGGCCCCCTGCCACGCTCCGTCCGGCCTTGCTTCTCAAACGGCTTCGAGGACAGCTTGCTGACCCGTTCGTTTTCTGCGTGGATGGCTTTCTGAATCTCCTGTATCTCCCTCCTTCTGGCCAGAGGAAGCTCCTCCGCCGTCTCTCCTGATTCAGGATCACGTGCAGCATCGTCATCGTCCCCGTCACAGACCTCAAAGTCATCCTCGTAGTCCTGCAAACAGTAGCAGACGCGCACAGGACAAAGCACACAGCTTACAGCCTGAAACAGAGGTGGTCCTCAGTGTGGCTCAGGGCGACTTCTACAGCTCACAGATTTCAACATCACTGAATCACAAATCTGTACAAACTGCTGCGTTTGTTTCTCTGCATCTGTATAAACTCTACAGAACTACGTACACTGAGAGCTCTGAAAGAACAATAATGTGCAAACGCCTCTGTGCTGAGAATGGGAGTGTATGTGCACATAAACATGTGTGCTACATGTATACTCCATGTAGACGTACACATATATATGAATACACACGTGCACATATACGTACACATTTGATTGCGTTTGATTGCGGTGCACTAACAATAGCTTAAATAGAAAAACCACTTAATTACATCACATTGGTCAGCAGTGGTAGACATATAGCAACCTCTTTATAGGTGCCAGACCTAAATCAAACAGCTATGGAGTATTGAGAGCAATAAAGAGAAAAACACTATTAAGTTACTGATTTTAGAACAAATTATCTTTAAGCTGAGAAAATTTTAAATTTTTATACCTACTTCAAAATCATCTTCAAAACTGGCTGCATATTCATCAGCTCCAGCATTTTCTAAGTCAAGGTCTTCCTTTTCAATTTCCTAGAGGTAGAAATCAAACATATAATTAAAATATTCAATCATAAGTTGACTCTTGCAAATAGGTTGGGAAAATACATGTTTTCTCAGATTCATTTGATGTTGCTAACTTTAAAATGCAAATATTTATAAAACTAACATAACCTAATTACAACTCTTAAAGAAATACCCTAACTTATAAGTATAGCCAGAAAGAGAAAACAGTGAACAATCATAATTTTTTCGGGAAACCTCTATAATTCTGATGGCTAAAGAAAAAAGGTGTGGTACTTCCCTGGTGGCGCAGTGGTTAAGAATCTGCCTGCCAATGAAGGGGACAAGGGTTCGAACCCTGGTCCGGGAAGATCCCACATGCTGCAGAGCGACTAAGCCCATGCGCCACAGCTACTGAGCCTGTGCTCCAGAGCACACGAGCCACAGCTACTGAAGTCCGTGCACCTAGAGCCCGTGCTCCACAAAAAGAGAAGCCACCGCAATGAGAAGCCCGTGCGCAGCAACGAAGACCCAACGCAGCCAAAAAAAAAACAAAAACGAAAACAAAAAACCAATGGAACGAAATTTTAAAAAGAGAAAAAGAGAGAAGGTATTATACAAATAACCCACAGACTGGCACTCAGCACTGCCTTCCCCACTGTGCCTCTCACCCACGATCACAGCCCGGCATCTGCAGTTAAGAACAGACACACGTGCTCAAGTACACGCCAGCCAGGTCCCGTGTGACCCACCACAGCTCCAGTGATCAGGACCAGCCCACAGCCCTGCCCCGCAAGCAGGCAGATGGGCTGTTCTGCCCCTGGCCCGGCCATCACTGACCACCGCCAGCCTCCGTTTCTCCCCTGAAGTCTGAGTAAGTCCTGCAGTGGACATGTGCTCAGTCGTGCTCTGCAGGTTTGGGGAGCTGCACGTGTCACCCTCAGACTGACCCAGTCTGGGTCTGAGGGATGAGGAAGAGGGTGCCGGGAAGACGGAGCAGAAAGACGTTCCAGGTCTCCAGGCCAGGAGGTGGCAGAAATGAAATACAGGTTCAGGAAACTCACACTTTCCCCCAAGGCTGTTCCTTCTCTTGTCCACCTCCGCTCCCCCTCACCCGATTTACTGGTGACAGGGCACCTCCACCACGCACAAGCCAACACACCAGGAGCCCGCCAGGACCCCGCTCTCCCCGCCCGCCAGCCGGCCCTCCGCCCCAACCCTGCCACCCACCAGCCTAGCCCCTACCGTCCCTGCCATGTCCCCTCTCGTGCCCTCGGAGTTCAGAGACAACCTTCTGAGCAGGAAATCTGATCACACCACACCTGCTTCATACCCACACAGCTCCCCAGCACCCGTGGTGGACACCCCAAGCACCACAAATTCAGTCACCGAAGGGGCTTCCATCTCCATCCTGGAGGAAGAAACAAAACATGCCTGGCGTCTGCAGGCAGGACAGACGTGGGGAGGTGAGACCCACCCGCAGGGCTGGTGCAGAGGTGGGCACTGCTGATCTGCCTAGGGGCAAGGAGACGACTCGCAGGCTTTCGGGTTTCAAACAGGATAGGTGTTGGGGATGGAGGGCAGAGGGTGAGCCTGGGGAGCGTGGACCATCCAGGAGGAGGGGCCGACAAGCTTGGAGCTCAGGAAGGAGGCGGGAAGGGCTTCATCTTCTCTCCAGAACCTAGTGCCCTGCTGTGTGGTGACCAGTGCCAGGAAGTCAGTGATCTGAGCCACAGAGAAGCCAGCTGAGCCTCAAAGTGGACATTCGGTTCTGACCCTGGGGATGAGGACATGGCCCTGCAGGCCCAGAGGACCAAAAAGCTGCCCCACGAGAAGGTGCTTTTGGCACATCGTCATACAAAGTCACCGTACGTTATGGTGAGTGACATGCCACGTGTACGGTACCAATAAACAGGACCCTGCTGATTGAGAAGAGAAACTAAGACAGACGTCACGCAGGAGTTTTAAGCAAAACTCACAGCATCGCAAGCTCACCGTGTGCCGACAACTCATCACTCGGCAAACACCCACGGCCTCACGGTGCCCAGGGCGCCCGTCAGGGGCAGACAGGAGGACGGTGCCAAGAAAGTGTTCCTCCACCTTCCACGGGGGCCCTGAGCAGACAGTCTTCTGCTTCACGCCCCAGTTTTGGAGAGAGTGCCTTGGCGTCACCAATGGCCTCTTACAGGAGGAGAGGGCCATTTCCTTTGCCTCTGGTTTGGCTTTTATTTCTGAAAATTATCTGCTACGTGGAATGTGTCTCACTGACGACGGCCTGAATTGTGTCTCTGTGATGCCTCTGTCCAGTTTCTTCCATTCTCCCCAGACCTGCTTTCAACGCACAGCAACAGCAAGAAGGCTGAGGACTCATCCAGCCCACGCTCCTCAGGAAGCCGCACACCCGAGGGCAGCGCGGGGTGAACACGCACCTCCCCCTCCGTCCTAACGTCCTGCTGCCTAAAAGGAGGAGGGGCCACCCCCAGAAAACACACCGCGAGAGCCGGGACACGAGTGACAGCGCGCTTTGGGACAGAAGCAGAGACACGTCCTCTCCTTACCAAGGCCTCTTCGCTCCCTTGCCTCCGGGCCAGCTTCCACGTCGAGGGGCCCTCTTCGCGGCCGTGCTGGGGGACAGAGCACAGCTGGTCAGCGTGGAGGGACGGAGGGGGGGTCCCAGGGCAGCCACAGGGCCCACCCCCCTCCCATGGGGACGCAGGTCCTGGCTCAGAGGGCCACTGGCGGTGTGACTTCACATAGGAACTCTGGGCCTCGGTTTTCTCTTCCAAGAAGTGGGGAGAACTGTGAACCTTCTTCCTTGTGCTAGTGAGGCGGCAGGTAAAACGGGAGAAACTGGCCATCCCGCTGTGGTCCCTGGCCCCGGGAAGGCACAGCTCTCAGACGTCACTACCCAAAACCATTTGGTGCAAAAGAGTGGGGAGTGCATGGCGTAACACCATGAAGAAAATGAGCAGTTTTCCACATGTCCAAACAATTATTCTGGCATATTGTGGGCTCTCCATAAACGCTGAAGCATGTTGATGCTATAAAATATATGACCCAATCATAAGCCAGAATGAGCTGCCAAGCATCTTCAGAATCACTTCTGGGCTCTCTTAGGGGGAAAGGACATCACATATTTTGCTCCTTCGGCAAAAAAAAGAATGTAAAATGTCTCATTCATAATTTTTTATATAGGTTACATGTTGAAAGAATAATATTTCAGAAATGTTGGATTATATGTGTTATTCAAATTTTGTGTTTCTTTTTTAAGGTGATTTACCAAAACTTTAAAATTACAAATGTGGCTCACATTGTAAGCCTAGTGAACAAGGCTAACACTTACCAAAAAAATTGGGAGACAGAGGAAAACATTAAAAACTATATATTTTCATCCAGTAATTCCAGTTCAAGAAATTTAGGGCTTCCCTGGTGGCCCAGTGGTTAAGAATCCGCCTGCCAATGCAGGGGACACGGGTTCGAGCCCCGGTCCGGGAAGATCCCACATGCCGCGGAGCAGCTAAGCCCGTGTGTCACAACTACTGAGCCTGTTCTCTACAGCCCGTGAGCCACAACTGCTGAGCCCATGTACCACAACTACTGAAGCCCGCGGGCCTAGCGCCCGTGCCCCGCAACAAGAGAAGCCACCGCAATGAGAAGCCTCCGCACCGCAACCAAGAGTAGCCCCTGCTCATCACAGCTAGAGAAAGCCCACGTGCAGCAACGAAGACCCAATGCGGCCAAAAATAAATAATAAAATAAAATACATAAAAGCCCTTCTCTAAAAAAAAAAAAAAAAAAGAAGAAAGAAAGAAAGAAATTTATCCTCGAAAAGTAGGAGGGAGATCTGCATCATTAGAACTGGAGGGGTTTCCACAACAAATTAGGAAAAACAGTATATGCTGCATGGGGTGTATGTGTATATAAAACACAAAAAAAGGCATTCAAATCCCCCAAATATATATATCAAAATAGGACTGTGAAAGATAATATAGAAAAAAAGATTATGTGGGAAGAATTATTTGTAAGGCTAACTTTTTTTTCTAAGGTGTGGCTACAGCTAGACAGTAAGGGATCCAACCACTGCCCAAAACTCAATGAATAAAACATCCTCACATCAAACAACACATGCTGCATGACCTGATTTATGAAAGATTGCTGTGCTTTTGTGTACGTATATGGAATAAAGACCTGTAAAGACATGGCACAAGATGCTAAGGACAGGTACCTCACAGGCCAGGGTTTCAGACAACTATCAGAGAAAGAAAATGATTATTCTTCACAAGTAACAGAAGCCAAAATCTGCTTGCCACATTATCTATAACAAAACAAAAACCTAGGAAGTGGTTTGATAATAATTTTAACACCATAGTATACAATTCTAGAGATACTAAATAATCATTATGAAGACTCTTCTGATGATAATTATGAAAGTGGTATAAAAGATGAAGACTGGGAGTTGTGGTGTCCTGAGTGACACCGTATCACCAACACGTGCTTCTCGAGTATACACACACGCACACGTGGTCCAGAACATGAAACTATTACACCTTATGACTTGCATGTGCTTCTCGAGTATACACACACGTGTGCACACACACGTGCTCGCACACCTAGTCCAGAACGTGAAACAACTACATAAGGAGCGGGGCAGTGAGGGCGTCAGTGATAATAACAAATGTTTGACAGAATTCGCCAGTGAGGTCATCTGAGCCTGGGTCGCTTTGTGGAGAGATTTTCTACACTAACACAATTTTGTTACTAACCACAGATCTACTCGGACTTTCTGTTTCTTCTTGAGGCAATTTCACCAATTTATATCTTCCAGGAATTTCCCTTTCATCTAAATTGTCTAATCTGTTAGCATGAAATGCTGTCATTCTATTAGTGAAAGTGGGTGCTAAAGTCTCAATCACTGTTGAATTTTCTATTTCTCCCTTTAATTCTGTCAGTTTTTGCTTCTCGTATTTTGTGTCTCTTTTGTGAGGTGCATGTTCATTTATAATTGTCACATATTCCTGCAAGCTAATTATTTTATTACTACCATACGTTCCTCCGCCTCTAGTCCAGCCTCTCAAGCTCTGTTACAGCTGCTGTTTGATGGTTTACCTTGTCCACCTTTTTACTTTTAACCCATTTGAGTCTTTTAATCTAAAATGTATCGTATGTGCCTCCTGGAATTGCCACTCAAATAAGCCATCTGCAAACAAGGCCCGCCTCGGGGTCTGAGTCCCAGGACCACGCCCACTGCATAACAGAATCAGTGTGAAGTGTCTTACCTTCCTTCTGGAGTCTTTATCTTTCCCATTATTCCTCTCTAAATTCTCTGCATGCCTAGGAAGCAAATATGATCAAAATCAAAATTAATTTTAAACGAAGACTTGAAAATTAAAACATTGACATCCCAGTGAAGGCTCAGCAATCGATGGGATTAAGAATGGCAATAGCTTGATGCTATATTAGAACTATGAATACTAAATCCTTTTCTAAACTATTTTTACTATTTCAGCAGTAGTACAAGATAGGAAATATCTTCAGTAGAGAGAGAAGAAACTATGTGGTTTAACAAACTTGTGTTTGTGTATGAATCTATATCCTTATAAGAGTTCTAGAATATTCCTGTAATTTTATTAGAGAATCTCCCAAATGTTATTTTGTGTTTAATATAATATTTGTATTTCCAAAAGAAAGATTTATCTTGAAATACGTTCTATTCTTTAATCATATTTTATATGTTTACCTGGGACCTAAAATAAAGGCTTTCAAAATTGCAAGTTGATTCTCAATTTTTGGAACTTACATTCATACCAATTCAATACAGCATATGTTTAAAAACATACAGAACGGGCCTCCCTGGTGGCGCAGTGGTTGAGAGTCCGCCTGCCGATGCAGGGGATACGGGTTCGTGCCCCGGTCTGGGAGGATCCCATATGCCGCAGAGCGGCTGGGCCCGTGAGCCACGGCCGCTGGGCCTGCGCATCCGGAGCCTGTGCTCCGCAACGGGAGAGGCCACAACAGTGAGAGGCCCGCATACCGCAAAAAGAAAAAAAAAAAAGAAAAAAAAAAAAAACATACAGAACCAAGCAAAAGCTTCACTGTGCATTCCAGCAGATCTGCAATATAAAATCCAGGGATCTGCACCCCCAGGTTTAAGTACTAACTTAGTTCAAACTTGTAAGAATTTGGGCAAGGCATTTAACCTGAGTCTTCCTAATCTGCGAAAAAGAATTACCAAATTGGGCCTCCCTGGTGGCGCAGTGGTTGAGAGTCCGCCTGCCGATGCAGGGGATACGGGTTCGTGCCCCGGTCTGGGAGGATCCCATATGCCGCGGAGCGGCTGGGCCCGTGAGCCATGGCCGCTGGGCCTGCGCGTCCGGAGCCTGTGCTCCGCAACGGGGGAGGCCACAACAGTGAGAGGCCCGCATACCGCAAAAAAAAAAAAAAAAAAAAGAATTACCAAATATAGTTGTCACAAAGAACAAATTATAACCCAGAGCTCATATATAAAATGAGGGTTTACACACAAACTCTAATCTGTAATCTTCATAAACTGCACAAAATAGGTATCATCCGAGCTTCACCAGAAAAGATGAGGCTCCAAAGGGCCACCCAACATCCCAGGGAAAATGCACATGTGCAGCGGCCAGGCCAACACCCTTGCCTTTGCCTGACTTGCAAACACTGGGCGGCGGGGGTCTGCGGGCGTGTCTGCGCTTAGCGTTTAGGGGATGTGAACCACAGGCCACCTGCAGACGCTCTCCCCTCGCAAAGCGGAGACTCCCAAGCTAATGATTCATTTATATAACAAGCTTCCAAGCTCCACGAGTACTCCAAAAATACAATTTAGAGGGCTTGCATTGAGAGTAAATGAGGTGTATCTATAATTTATTCTCACTTACTGGCCCTAATCAGGCCCAACAAGAAAAATTCATTTTGAAGCATTGTGTGAAAACTGTGTTGTAAACAGAATAATCAACCAAAGGACGAATATTCCTTACTGGCTTCCAGTCTCATCTCTCTTCGAACTTGCACCTTGATTTCTGCGTTCACCATTCTATCAAAAAAAATTCCATAACCATTAATTAGTATATCATAATGAATTAGCCATAATTAGTGAGCTCTGTAAAAGAAGTCATGGGCTCAAAATTTAACAACAGCATCGATGTTACAGGCATCTCTTAAAATAACCATTTTTACAACCTCTCTTTAGTAAATAAGAGACTTGACATAAGGGAGATGAATAAGGTACACCAAAAGGTGGTTATTTGTTACCTGAGTAATGTTACCTAAGTAAAAGAAACTTATACTTATCAACTTCACATAATTTTCAGAAAATCAAATGAGATCCTTACACGTTTTCAAACTATAAACTTTCAAAAACATATGGAACATGGCTATTTCACAAATCCATGCACCTATAGAAAAATATTTAAGTGACTTTCTCTTGAATTAAGTGAATTTTTAAAAACAAAATTAAAATCGACGTACAAAGGTAGGTCGTTTAAAAAGAGAGCCATCTGCTGAGTAAGCACTGGCCAGAAACACGCTTGGTGGGAGGGGCAGGCCACTCGGTGACAGGAGGGTGCGGGGAGGTGGCGCCACACCTCTCCCGGGCAGTGGGGCTCCAGTTGGGGGGGATCCATGAAAAGCAGAGTGGAGCGGAAGAAGGGCCCGCAAGCAGGGCAAGTTGCAAAGACACCTTAAAAAAGTTAAAACTATTCAAACACTTTCTGTGACCAATAAATTTTACTTCTAGGAAATTATTCCTAGAAAACAGTCAGACACGTATTAAGAGTTTCAATCTGTCATCACAGAATAATTTATAATATCAAAAAAATTACTGACCTTAATGTTCAATATCAGGTTACCTGTAAATAAATGAGGTTATGACCACAACAGAATACCAGACAGCTATTAAACGTTCCAGTGTTAAAAAAGTATTTCCCAGAATAAAAAGAAAAAAGAGTGTAATTCCAATTTTGCATTTTTAGAAAGCTCATTTATGTACAGGAAAAGGACTGCAACTAAATACACACATATTACAAAATGGATTATCTCTGAGTCTGGGGTCATGGGTAGTTTTTACTTTTTTATTCTTCCTGTATTAAAATAATCTTTCCAAAATCAATTAGAAAAAAGTATAATTGCATGTTTAACAGGAAGAACAGTCTGGCATCAGTCTATAAAATAGAGTGGAATGGAAAAAGAATGAAATCGGGAGTGCTAGGTAGGAAAAAATGACTTAATGACTATCTAGATATAAAAAAGGAGAAAAAGTAATCAGGTTAATTGTAAGAAATACATTTAAGTGAAAAAGGAGACCCAGCACTGGTGGGGCCTGGACCCAGGCTGCACATGGGCTCAGGTGACACAGCAGGGAGGGCCACCCCATCAGCACAATTCCTGGTTCCAGCTGTATGGGCTGGTGGGGAGGCTTCTGCGCTAGAAGCACACGTCCACAGAAACATGTGAAGTCACCTGCCCAGGAGCCCAGGAGCACAGCAGCACTCGAGGTTGAGGGGATGGCAGTGCCCCAGGTCATGCTGGATTCTTCCACTAAAGAAGTCATTCTTGGTCAGCAACCTCTAGAAGGCACTCTGTTGTATTTATTATACTTAATCACACCCTCTCCATCCCTAATCAAAAACTGCAGCAGGCACACATTAAAAGACACATGTAATGAAAGTAATGAATCAGAATCCATATAAAGTGAGCACTTGCTCAGGGGAGCACACATCCCCGGGAACAGTCCCCTTTTCCACCTGCTGTCCTGGCATCATTATTACCAGTGTTTCCCTGCACTTCATAGTCACCTCAGCGATAATTACACCAATCACCAGGCTAACACAGTAACTAAGCTGAAAAGTATATTTGGAGTACCTGAAAGCCAATACAAAGAAAATGCTAATTATACGATGCTCACCAATCACTCCTGACATTATTATATCACCTACTCATTTGTTTATTTCTTTATTGCATGGCTTCTTCAATGGAGTGCAAGCCCCATGGAAATAAGAACCTTTGTTTTGTTCACAGCTGTGTCCTTAGCACCTAGAACAGTGGCCGGCGCACAGCGGACCGTCAACAAATATGAACAAATTGGCTAAAAAGGAAGTTTGTCAACCGTCCTGGGACTAACATTATGTTAACCCTTATGTAAGGAGCACTGTTGAGGCATAGATTTTATAAAGAGGCAGAATAGTGTTCTTTGTGGGACCATCTCTTATATCCACCTTTAATGAAAGCCAAAGGTATACACATGACATGTCTAAGAAAGGTGTTTCTGTGGGGAATGAAGCATGTCATTTCTAGTAATTAAAGTTGATCAAGGGAATATAAAATAGGCAGGTTCAATAAAATGCTAGTGGTAGGATCTAGGTGGTGGAATTTCTGTCAACTCTGCTGGATGTTTGAAAATGTTCTTAATAAAATGTTGGGGGAAAACCCTGAAAAGGTTTTGATCTTTGAAAAGAGATGCAAAAGACAAGGGGAATAAACACCTGTCCACAAGGTTCTCGTGCTCAGTCACCGGCCCTCCGCCTGCTGACAAGGCAGTGGTGAGGAACACGAACACACCGTGTGGCTGATCCAAGGCAGGCCCGGGGCTCAGACCACGTGTGTGTGTACGTGTGACACACGGTGCTGTCCTAGAGCTGCTAAGAAGCACGACCCACGTCCTGGGCCAAAGGAGGGCAGTGGGCTGTGGGCAACACAGTGGGTTCTGGTCCCACTGCAAAGAAAGGTGTGGTAGAGGTACTGGGGCTGCAGGCGCAGGATCAACTGGGGGGGGTCATGAGGACAGGTAGCACCCACAGAGGGTTCTCGGGATCTCCTAACACAGATGTTCCTCCATAAAGACATTTTCGTGGACAAGCACTAGCCCATCCCAAGCCTCAGGCTTTGGATGAGCTGCCCACTCTCTGCTGCAGAGGCCTGGTGCTCACAGGGGACCACCAGGCTCTCATGGGGAGACCACCTGGCCCTCATGGGGGGACAGTTTCCATGTGGAAGGCAGCACCACCAGCAAATGGGGGGAATGGGGTCACGCCCACTTCAGTCCAGAAACACAGAGCAGCACAAAATGTACACACAAGAACAGATACACCAAAATGACTGCAGGAAAATATTAAGCAATTACAGCCATTATATGTGGAAGGGAAATCAGACCCTCTGCCATCAAAAGTTCTATTTTTGTGTTTTGTTTTTTTTGTAAACTTAAACTACCAATTCTGGTTGAAACATTTTGCTAAATTATTCCCTTAATTTCCACTTTAAAAAATATCAGTTTATTTTTTAATGTTAAATTTCAAAATGTTATGATAGATTTCTGAATATATGTTAAAATTACATTCACAGGGACCTCCCTGGTGGCACAGTGGTTAAGAATCTGCCTGCCAATGCAGGGGACACGGGTTCGAGCCCTGGCCTGGGAAGATCCCATACGCCGCGGAGCAACTAAGCCCGTGCGCCACAACTACTGAGCCTGTGCTTCAGAGCCGGCAAGCCACAACTACTGAGCCCACACGCCACAACTACTGAAGCCTGTGCACCTAGAGCCCATGCTCTGCAGCAAAGAGAAGTCACTGCAGTGAGAAGCCCGTGCACTGCAACGAAGAGTAGCTCCCACTCGCTGCAACTAGAGAAAGCCTGGGCACAGCAACGAAGACCCAATGCAGCCAAAAATAAATAAATAAATAAATTTATAAAAAATATATATATATTCACAATATAATCCAAAGCCTCCACTTCACACCTCCCAGAAGATCAGTAATCTCCGCACATTGATCACATAATACAGACCTGAATCACGTTTTCACCAAGGTCACTAGCTTTAGGCAACAAGCCCATCACCTGGCTGCGTCCAGATGTGCCTAAGGGGGCTGGACGTGTCGGGAAACGGTACCTTGGCCTCCCGCCTCCTGTGCTCCTTCCTGTCCACGCTGCTTCGGTGCTTCTCCTCGTCCACACGGAAGCCTTCTTTATGGCGCTTTTCTTTATGCCTTTCTTCCCCTTCCTTGTCAGAGAATGAATTGCTTTTTTCTTTTGAATAATTCTCTCTTTTCTCCCTTGTGCTGCTTTTTTCTCGATGTTTCTTTTCTCTGTCTGGTTCTTTCTGCTTCCTGTGTCGTCTTTCACCTTCTTCTTTATAGAGCCAATACTTGAGAGGATTGTCTTTGCTGTCACCATACTGCAACTTTGGATGTGACATTGAAAAACACATGAGCGTATAAAACAGACGCCTGCTGTCTTATATACACATTACAGCAAACACAGGGGAAGACACAGAGATCTCCCCTGGCTCTCGCTCCCCTGTCCTGCCACGGGCACCTTCCCATACTCACCTGGTGGCGGGAAAGGAAACCGTGCAGACCACACACACACACACACACACACACACTCACCTGGTGGCGGGAAAGGAAACCGTGCAGACCACACACACACACACACACACACACACACACACACGAGACAACAGACACCACAGCCAGCAGCCTCGCCCTAAGGAAGAGCATCGTCCCAATTCCTCCGCATGGCGGATACCCTTGCCCTTCCTGCCGCCCTCTCCTCGACTCCCCCGCGTCCTGAGCGCTACCAACACGCAAGGCCCTCCTGAGAGAGCCATGTGACTTGTCTGGAAGGACATCCGCTTCCGTGGGCGCACACTGCGCCTCTCTTCATGGCACACAGCTCACATGTCTTCCCCCACCCGCAGGGAGATGGTTCAGCCATCCCTGCATCCCCCAAGCCCCCAGGGATGTCCAGGGACCACAGGTGTCGAGGCCACAAGGCAGCGAGCTGCAAGCTTGTACAGTGGGTCATGAGCACCCGGTTCGGGGAGCATCACCACCATGTCTCAACTGGACCCAAACTGAACCGTCCTTCTCCGTTCACTCAGGGCCTCCTCAGCCTCTGCTCCCCGTGGTTCTGTCCCCTCCAGCCCCCACCTGCTCTGCTCATGGCCACCAGGATAACCTTCCCAAAGAGAAACATGGAGAAGCTCCTCAGGTGTGAAGTCAGATTCCTGCACACCCATCACAGACTGAATTCTAAGGGAATTAAAGATTTACCGTTAAAAAATTATGAGGACCCAGGGCTTCCCTGGTGGAGCAGTGGTTAAGAATCTGCCTGCCAATGCAGGGCACACGGGTTCGTGCCCCGGTCCGGGAGGATCCCACGTGCCGCGGAGCGGCTGGGCCCGTGCGCCATGGCCGCTGAGCCTGCGCGTCTGGAGCCTGTGCTCCGCACAGGAGAGGCCACAACAGTGAGAGGCCCGCGTACCGCAAAAAAAAAAAAAAAAATTATGAGGACCCAGACAGAACAAAACACAGGCGACTCCTTACATGACACGAGTGTGGGGAAGAGGGTTCCCCAAGCATCACAACAACGACAGAAATAAGGAAAGACAGACCTGACTACTTCATAACTTTAAACGTACTTATAAAAATAACGACTGCACAGAAAAACAAACAGAACACTGACATATATAACTAGC
Source organism: Mesoplodon mirus (assembly GCF_964341445.2). Taxonomy (NCBI): domain Eukaryota; kingdom Metazoa; phylum Chordata; class Mammalia; order Artiodactyla; family Ziphiidae; genus Mesoplodon; species Mesoplodon mirus. The sequence goes on along the minus strand of NC_138985.1, from coordinate 115,364,437 downwards.
AGAGAGTTCACCTTTAAAGTACTCTTAAAGTTAACAATACACCCCACTAGACAAGTACGCAGACATACACAGGTAGCAACTAATAATAGGACAATAAACCCTTTTATAAAATGCCCTTTGGGGACTTCCCTGGTGGTCCAGTGGATAAGACTCTGTGCTCCCAATGCAGGGGGCCCAGGTTCGATCCCTGGTCGGGGAAATAGATCTCACATGCATGCCGCAACTAAGAGTTACATGCCACAACTAGGAGCCAGCGAGCCACAGCTAAGGAGCCTACCTGCCGCAACTAAGACCCAGCATAACCAAATAAATAAATAAATAAAAACAAGTATTTTTTAAAAATGCCCTCTGTTTCTGAATCAAATTAGCAAATGTTAAAAATTATGATAATGCCCAGTTGCTGCTTAGGACATGGGGAATCACACTCTGATGATATGAATAATTACAGCCTAATGTAAAACAAATGGGGTAACACTTACTTTGATCTAGCAAGTTCACTTCCAGAAATTAATCATAAGGAAATAATTGTGAATAAATGCAAAAAGTTTACACCATGGATGTCTTTACAATACAAAAAAAAAAAACTTAGAAGCAACATAAGTATCCAAAAAAAAAGCAGATGTGTCCAGAAAACATCAATGAATACTGTATTATGCAGCCATTAAAATACTATAGACAGGGCTTCCCTGGTGGCGCCAATGGTTGAGAGTCTGCCTGCCAATGCAGGGGACACGGGTTCGTGCCCCGGTCCAGGAAGAATCCACATACCGCGGAGTGGCTGGGCCCGTGAGCCACGGCCGCTGAGCCTGCACATCTGGAGCCTGTGCTCCGCAACAGGAGAGGCCACAACAGTGAGAGGCCCACATACCGCAAAAAAAAAAAAAAAAAAAAAAAAAATACTATAGACAGATATGATAGCTTAGAAAAAATGTTCAAAATGTATTAAACAGTTATAAAACAGTAAAAACAGTTATAAAACAGTAAAAATCCAACTTAAGAAAATAAAGTTTCTATGTACATATCCAAACACATACACATATATGAATATATGTACATAAACCTATAGGATATATATCTAAACATTATCAGTAATTATCTCTGTTTTTTATTTTTTCTCTTATTATTATTTGCATTTCGTAAATTTTCCAAGATAACCAAGGTTTACTCTTGGAATCGGAGAAACATAATTGCCTGTGAGAACTTAGTGCCTGAGAACTGTCTTAGGTCTTAGATTCCGTTTTACACTATTTTCCAGAAGCTCTCTAACACCCCTGCCTGAGCGCCCTGGGCTTTGCAGCTGGAGCCCCTCCCAGGCCTCGTCCTGCATACCTTTCTTTCTCGGTATCTTCTTTCTCTCTCCTCATCTCCTCTCTCGGAGTCTTCATCTCTCCGTTCCCCCTCTGCAATTCTTGCTTTACTTACTACAAAAATAAAATGGACTTTTAACATTCTCAAACTTTAGCACATCAAAAATATCTTCTAACATCCTGCTGCAGTCTTTACTGTAGATATCACACAATAACACATATGAAAACATATTCTTTAATTAAAACACATTCTCCAATGTCAAGAATGGAAATTTCTAGAATCTAAACTTAAAATGGAATAAACAAGAAGGAAACCTGGAAAGCATGTCAGAGGAACACCTGGGAACCCGAGAGGGGCCCCAGTCCAAACACAGGCCTTTGGAGCTCCTGCCCTGGGCTGAGATGCTCAGGGAAGCAAAGTCCAGTCCAGCTGGGCAGACTGCTTCATTCATCTGCAGGGAAAAGTCGGCTTCGGATGCCTGGGGGACTGCCCCCTGCCCCGGGTCTCCCACAGCCCCGTTGCCTGGGGCACATGGATGCAGGAGGTCCTGTGATGCAGGTGGGTGCACCCACCCCACCCCATGATCTCTCCCTGCCACGGGGGAACCCAATAGAGCCACCTCAGTCACTGGTGACTCCTGCAGCCCCGTTCAGTAGTGAAAAACTAGACTTCCACTTTTGAATTTGTACCAAGTTATTAGGCTTAAAACTAAAAGAATCCACATTTTTAAAGGTGAGGACAAAATTCAACATACAGAGATCATCAAAACAAAGTTCATTCACTCCAAAAGTATTCACCAAACCTGACCACTTTCTAGGAGCCTGGGGTACAAGAGATCAAAACAACTGGTGGGGGTCCCCTGGGGGGACACAGGAGTGAAGGTGGAAGAGAAAGAGGGGGGGTCAGGATGGTCCCCAGGATTTCTGACCTAAGGAAGGAAGGGAGGGCCCCGGGGATCCAGGGGAGACACAGAGGAGACGAGGGAAGAGGCACGAAAACAACCAGGGGAGGAGGGAGGACCGTCAGAGTCTAGTTGTACAATGAGTCTCTCCAGAGCAGCACACTCAACACTGCACTGAAAAACCAGATCAGGCAGCAGACCAAAGGACTGATCTGAAACCAAAACAGACTGTATTACTAAAAAGTACCAGGCTTCCCTGGGGGCACAGTGGTTAGGAGTCCACCTGCCAGTGCAGGGGACACAGGTTCGAGCCCTGGTCCAGGAAGATCCCACATGCCATGGAGCAACTAAGCCTGTGCACCACAACTATTGAGCCTGTGCTCTAGAGCCTGCGAGCCACAACTACTGAGCCCGTGCATCACAACTACTGAGCCCACGTGCCACAGCTACTGAAGCCCGCACGCCTAGAGCCCGCGTGCCGCAACTACTGAGCCCACGAGCCACAATTACTGAGCCCGTGTGCCACAACTACTGAGCCCGCATGCCACAACTACTGAAGCCCATGTACCACAACTACTGAGCCCACACGCCACAGCTACTGAGCCCGCGTGCCACAGCTACTGAAGCCCACACGCCTAGAGCCCGCGTGCCGCAACTACTGAGCCCACGAGCCACAATTACTGAGCCCGTGTGCCACAGCTACTGAGCCTGCACTCTAGAGCCCGCATGCCACAACTGCTGAGCCTGCGCACCACAGCTACTGAGCCCGCGTGCCACAGCTACTGAAGCCCGCACGCCTAGAGCCCACGCGCCACAACTACTGAGCCCATGTGCCACAACTACTGAGCCTGTGTGCCACAACTACTGAAGGCCAGGTGCCACAACTACTGAGCCCGCGTGCCACAACAACTGAAGCCCATGTGCCACAACTACTGAAGTCCGCGTGCCTAGAGCCCATGCTCTGCAACAAGAGAAGCCACTACAATGAGAAGCCCACGCAGAGGAACGAAGAGTAGCCACCGCTCGCCGCAACTAGAGAAAGCCTGCGCACAGCAACGAAGACCCAACACAGCCATAAATAAATAAATTTATTTTAAAATAAAAAATTAAATTAAATTTAAAAATACCAAGAACATCAAAATAATAATCCTAAAGAGAGGCAATGGATAGTAAGGTAGTCAGTGTTAAACTTAATTAGAGATAACCCTCTTAACCCCAGCCCTGCCCCAGCACTCGGCCTGGCAGAGATGCACACTCGGGTCCTTGGGGCCTGAGCCCCTGCACAGGAGGGACACACGCCAACAGGGACCACGAACCGAGGTCCTGGTCCCATCGTGTTCACAGCCTGAGGATTCTGAGATTCACTACATGCTCTTCTCATATGTTCCGTTTTTGTTTATGTTGGCTAGTTTGAATTTTTTTATAGGACGAAGACACTATTTGCATAATAAAATAATGAAGATACTTATTTCCATTTTGGGGAGGAAAAAGTATGTACCTCTACCTTAGAATTCCTAGGAATTTGGACAAATAATATTTAAATACGGCTTAAATCTGACACTTTTGAGGAATTCTTTTTATCAAAGATTTTGTTTATTTACAACGTGGATTGCGATCTATTGAGGTAATAAACCTAAAATATATTTCAATAGTAAAACTCCAGCAAACCATGAGAAAATTGTTACTCCTTCTGTTCACTGAAATGAGTTTTTAAAAAACCCGAAAGAAAAGAGTGCAAAGTGCACACACATGCACCACCGGGGCCTCCGACTTCACAGCCAAAGCCGAGACCTTCATAAAAACCAGGAGAGAGCTGTGACAAAGCGAAAGAGAGGCACGGACATATGTACACTACTAAACGTAAGGTAGATAGATAGTGGGAAGCAGCTGCATAGCACAGGGAGATCAGCTCGGTGCTTTGTGACCGCCTGGAGGGGTGGGATGGGGAGGGTGGGAGGGAGGGAGATGCATGAGGGAAGAAGGGATGTGGGAACAGATGTGTATGTATGACTGATTCACTTTGTTATAAAGCAGAAACTAAAAAAAAACAAAAACAAAAAAAAAACCAGGAGAGAAAACAAGTGGAGAGGGGACACCTCCAAGGAGGAAAGTGCCCCGGAGTCACAGACCTGCCCGCCTGCGCTCGGGCCTGTCTCGGTCCCGGTCGCGGTCGCGGTCGCGGTCGCGGCCGCGGCCCAGCAGGCTGGGGTGCGCGGCCACCTGCCTCAGCTCCTCCGGCCGCGCCCGGTCCCTCTCGCGCTCCTTCCCTCGGCCGTGGGGCTTCTCCGCGTCCCGCTCCCGGTGTGTCTCCTTTGGCTGGCCCCTGTCCTTCCTGCTGTCCCGCGGCTTGTCCCTGTCCCTGTCCCCGTGGGGGCGCCCCCTGGCAGCCTGGCCGTCCCTCTTGGCCGCGCTCTCTCTGTACTCGGCATCACGGTCTGGGGCGCTGGGTCTGCGCTCTTTGCGGTCCGCCCGGTCCGCCTCTGACTCCCTCCGCGGCTTCCTGGCTCTGGGCCTCGTCTCTTCCGTGGGACTGGCTGATCGAGCGGCCTGCGCAAGAGAAGGACAGCGGGTCTCTGAACCCAGGCTCACACTCACTGAAGGGCCCTAAGAAGCACTGGCGTCAACTGCTCCCTGTCCCGGCAGGACGGGCCGGGACGCAGACTTTGGACCCCTCAGAAGCGGGGTCAGCTTGGCAGCCTGTGCCTGGCGAGGCGCCCACTTACAGGGACGTCTCCATGTGCTGGCAGATCAAACCTAAAGTGCTACGTGGGTCAGAAAGAAAAGAAAGGGGCGCTGAGGCTGTGCGGGAAAGTCTCCAGGACACTATCCGCCGGGGCCCCCCTTAAGGAACAAGGACCCTTGTCGGAAACTCTCAGGAGGTCTTTTTTTGGCCATGCTGCGTGGCATACGGAATCTTAGTTCCATGACCAAGGATCGAACCCGAGCCCCCCGCACTGGAAGCACGGCGTCTGAAACACCGCCGGACCTCCGGGGAAGCCCCCTCTCAGGAGGTCTTGATCACAACCCCTCAGCCCCGCACACACATGCACACAGACCACACACGCACACACGCGCGCACACGCACTCACACACTCACAAGGCCCGAGCTCTGAACGCTGACAGGAACCCGACTGGTGGCATGCTGGCCCGAGCTGGGACGGAAAACCCAATCCAAGAGGGTTCCAGAGCAATTAACCGCATGGCTTTATCTCTGAGTCAAACCACCTCTGAAATGAGCCACATGTAAGCAAACCTGTGCAGAGCTGAGAACCCGGTAACACTGCACAAGATTACCATCCAGGGTCCAAACAGACCCCAACTCAAACCTTTCCTCCCAAATCTTTAAAATATATTTTTACCCAAAGGTGTTTTCTGAGCTCGTGTTCTTTCCAAGTATCATCTTTGGTTCTTCTCTAAAAAGAAAAGTACAGAGTTAGAATTTTTAAAGTTTAAAATACCCTAACTTTTTACGCTCCAGTGAGCTGCTTTTTCATCAGACCATTTTAGTCAATGGCGACCCTCGGTGTGCCAGAAGTTACTGTCTATCTACAAGAAGAAAAGGCAATACGAACTCCGACTTTTAAAAATTACTCACAAACGATCACAGGCTACTTCATATTCATGCTGCCCCGAGGCTTGGGCCCACCGCAGGCACCCAGCCCCACCTCCCCTCGGTGGGCTCAGGGCAGACTCCTCGGTGGGTCTGTGCCGGGCAGGTGCCTCTTCAGGTGCTGAGAGCACACAAGCCCACAACACGGGGCTCCGGCCACGTGCGCGGGGTGATAAATAACAAAAACCACCAAGGATGGTTTCCCATAGAGAACAAGAGAAATCTACCCTGACTACCTCATTTCCCTTTGAGAAACTCTGCCTTAAGGGCACAAATACAGGGCGATTTGGTGTGTTTAAAATTTAAAGCAAATGGAGTACAAGTGAAAATGAAAACATATTCACGGATCAGCCACCCAAAATTTTCCTGTTGATGTGAAAATGAGGGAAGCAGAAAAAAATTCACAACAGCTCATAAACACTCTAAGGAGAAATAAATAAAAAGCAACCAGGTCAAGAATCTACCAAAGTACAACCAGAAAGTGCATTGTGCTCTGCTGTCACTGGAACACGTATTCTTTTCTGATAAATTGGTCGATTTAACAAAAGGGGTCCACAGGAAGACATGGTGAAGATGGTCAGCGGCAGTCCGCATAGCTATAACCTGCAGCTGCTGGACTTTAAAATGTTTTCTTTCAAGTTAACTGCTCTGTAGAGAGGTTTAATGCGTGACTGTTTCCAAACAAACGGCCCCAACACGACAGAGACCATGCGCTGCTTGTGGAGCGGGTAGCCTCTGTGACGAGTGTGTGGGAAACGGGGCTCTTAACGGCTGTGATTGTATTACTGAGGCCAGTAGAGTAAAAACACCTGAAGGCAACAGATCACCAGAGGCCCCAGGACTTCCCGGTGGCCTCTTCCGTTTTCACCAACAAAAACCCAGCTTTGGGCTTTACTTCATCCTGAAGCTTTTCTTTCTTTCCTTTCATTTTTCTCTTTTAAATTTTTTAAGCTGTAAAATGATACAGCGTTCCTTGTGCCCATCACAACCCCACGTGCCACACGTATCCCCAGAAACTCCACGCACACCCCGTGTACGTGAGGCCACAGCACTTCAGACCAGGAGCCCCTGCCCTGTGCCCTCCACTCAGCCTGGGTCCTGCCCCGTGAGGCAGGCAGGCAAGTAGCTTAACATTGACACTCCAAGTAGGCAGACAGCATTTCCTCCTGTGAGAGGAATAAAGCCCACCCTAAAAACAAAAGAAAACCCCAGAAGAGCTGCCTGAACAGCAGAACCTCCAACCTCCTTAGCTAAGGGTAACCTAAATACAGACATACCCCTCCCACTTACCTGTATATATAGGTATATACGTGTTCACATTGCTCGATGTCCTCCCTGATCCAATCTCACTACATAGCTCTGCAGTGAACGCTGCTTATATAATCACCATATGATAACTGATGACAAACCGACATTATAATGGAGTGATCCCAGTTCAGGCAAACAAAAAGCGGTGGCCATTGAGGATCTGGTCTCAGACACGTACCTGCACCACTGAGAACTTGAACTTTTCCTGAACTGCACCAGACCCAAGAACACTACCGGTCATCAAAACAGCACCTGCCAGCTGCAAGGACCCCAACCAAGCCATCACTTCTTCCAAGAGCCAATGGTAATTCTTGACAAACAACTCATGTAGCTAACCGTTTTGCCTTTATAAGCCTCCCTCACTTTGCAGCTGAGAGAACACAGTTCAAGAGCTTGAATCTGTGTCTCCCAGGCTGCAGTCATAACAAACGCCAAATAAACACGTTTTTATCTCAATCAAGTCTCCATTTCTAAAATTTTGGTTACCACAACTTTTAAAACATCCTATAAACAAATCACAGAAAACTTAAGTTATGGAATAACTTATGAAAATGTAGAGAGATTGGTTCAAGATGGCAGAGTAGAAGGACGTGCTCTCACTCCCGCTTGCGAGAACACTGGAATCACAACTAACTGCTGAACAACCATCGACAGGAAGACACTGGAACTCACCAAAAAAGATACCCCACATTCAGAGACAAAGGAGAAGCCACAATGAGATGGTAGGAGGGGCGCAATCACAATAAAATCAAATCCCATAACTGCTGGGTGGGTGACTCACAGACTGGAGAACACTTATACCACAGGAGCCCACCCACTGGAGTGAAGGTTCTGAGCCCCACTTCAGGCTTCCGAACCTGGGGGTCTGGCAATGGGAGGAGGCATTCCTAGAGAATCAGACTTTGAAGGCTAGTGGGATTTGACTGCAGGACTTCGACAGGACTGGGGGAAGCAGAGACTCCACTCTTGGAGGGCGCACACAAAGTAGTGTGCGCATCAGGACCCAGGGGAAGGAGCAGTGACCCCATAGAGACTGAAGCAGACCTACCTGCTAGTGTTGGGGGGTCTCCTGCAGAGGTGGGGGGTGGCTCTGTCTCACCATGAGGACAAGGACACTGGCAGCAGAAGTTCTGGGAAGTACGCCTTGGCGTGAGCCCTCCCAGAGTCCACCATTAGCCCCACCAAGGAGCCCAAGTAGGCTCCAGTGTTGGGTCGCCTCAGGCCAAACAACCAACAGGGAGGGGACACAGCCCCACCCATCAGCAGACAAGCGGATTAAAGTTTTAATGAGCTCTCCCCACCAGAGCAACAGCCAGCTCTACCCACCACCAGTCCCTCCCATCAGGAAACTTGCACAAGCCTCTTAGATAGCCTCATCCACCAGAGGGCAGACAGCAAAAGCAAGAAGAACTATAATCCTGCAGACTGTGGAACAAAAACCACATTCACAGAAAGATAGACAAGATGAAAAGGCAGAGGGCTATGTACCAGAGGAAGGAACAAGATAAAAACCCAGAAAAACAACTAAATGAAGTGGAGATAGGCAACCTTCCAGAAAAAGAATTCAGAATAATGATAGTGAAGATGATCCAGGACCAAAAAAGGCAAAGACTGAGAAGATGCAAGAAATGTTTAACAAAGATCTAGAAGAATTAAAGAACAAACAAACAGAGATGAACAATACAATAACTGAAATGAAAAATACACTAGAAGGAATCAGTAGCAGAATAACTGAGGCAGAAGAACGGATAAGTGACCTGGAAGACAGGATGGTGGAATTCACTGCTGAGGAACAGAATAAAGAAAAAAGAATGAAAAGAAATGAAGACAGCCTAAGAGAACTCTAGGACAACATTAAATGCAACAACATTTGCATTATAGGGGGTCCCAGAAGGAGAAGAGAGAGAGAAAGGACCCGAGAAAATATTTGAAGAGATTATAGTCAAAAACTTCCCTAACATGGGAAAGGAAATAGCCACCCAAGTCCAGGAAGCACAGAGAGTCCCAGGCAGGATAAACCAAAGGAGAAACACGCTGAGACACATAATAATCAAATTGGCAAAAATTAAAGGCAAAGACAACTTATTGAAAGCAGCAAGGGTAAAACGACAAATAACATACAAGGGAACTCCCATAAGGTTAACAGCTGATTTCTCAGCAGAAACTCTACAACCCATAAAGGAGTTACATGATATACTTAAAGTGATGAAAGGGAAGAACCTACAACCAAGATTACTCTACCCAGCAAGGATCTCATTCAGATTCGACGGAGAAATCAAAAGTTTTACAGACAAGCAAAAGCTAAGAGAATTCAGCACCACCAAACCAGCTCTACAACAAATGCTAAAGGAACTTCTCTAAGTGGGAAACACAAGAGAAGAAAAGGACCTACAAAAACAAACCCAAAACAATTAAGAAAATAGTCATAGGAACATACATATCGATAATTAGCTTAAAAGTGAATGGATTAAATGCTCCAACCAAAAGACACAGTCTTCCTGAATGGATACAGAAACAAGACCCATATATATGCTGCTTACAAGAGACCCACTTCAGACCTAGGGACACATACAGACTGAAAGTGAGGGGATGGAAAAAGATATTTCATGCAAATGGAAATCAAAAGAAAGCTGGAGTAGCCATACTCATATCAGATAAAATAGACTTTAAAATAAAGAATGTTACAAGAGACAAGGAAGGACACTACATAATGATCAAGGGATCAATCCAAGAAGATATAACAATTATAAATATATATGCATCCAACATAGGAGCATCTCAATACATAAAGCAACTGCCAACAGCTATAAAAGAGGAAATCGACAGTAACACAATAATAGTAGGGAACTTTAACACCTCACTTACACCAGTGGACAGATCATCCAAACAGAAAATTAATAAGGAAACACAAGCTTTAAATGACAAGATAGACCAGATAGATTTAATTGATATTTATAAGACATTCCATCCAAAAACAGCAGATTACACTTTCTTCTCAAGTGCGCACGGAACATTCTCCAGGATAGATCACATCTTGGGTCAGAAATCAAGCCTCAGTAAATGTAAGAAAATTTAAATCATATCAAGCATCTTTTCTGACCACAATGCTATGAGATTAGAAATGAATTACAGGGAAAAAAACATAAAAAACACAAACACATGGAGACTAAACAATACGTTACTAAATAACCAAGAGATCACTGAAGAAATCAAAGAGGAAATCAAAAAATACCTAAAGACAAATGACAATGAAAACACGACGATCCAAAACCTATGGGATGCAGCAAAAACAGTTCTAAAAGGGAAGTTTATAGCTATACAAGCCTACCTCAAGAAACAAGAAAAATCTCAAATAAACAATCTAACCTTACACCTAAAGGAACTAGAGAAAGAAGAACAAACAAAACCCAAAATTAGCAGAAGGAAAGAAATCATAAAGATCAGAGCAGAAATAAATGAAATAGAAACAAAGAAAGCAATAGCAAGGATCAATAAAACTAAAAGCTGGTTCTTTGAGAAGATAAGGAAAAGTGATAAACCATTAGGCCAACTCATCAAGAAAAAGAGGGAGAGGACTCAAATCAATAAAATTAGAAATGAAAAAGGAGAAGTTACAATAGACACCTCAGAAATACAAAGCATCCTAAGAGACTACTACAAGCAACTCTATGCCAATAAAATGGACAACCTGGAAGAAATGAACAAATTCTTAGAAAGGTATAACCTTCCAAGACTGAACCAAGAAGAAATAGAAAATACGAACAGACCTAAAACAAGTACTGAAATTGAAACTGTGATTAAAAATCTTCCAACAAACAAAAGTCCAGGACCAGATGGCTTCACAGGTGAATTCTATCAAAGATTTAGAGAAGAGCTAATAACTATCCTTCTCAAACTCTTCCAAAAAATTGCAGAGGAAGGAATACTCCCAAACTCATTCTATGAGGCCACCATCACCCTGATACCAAAACCAGACAAAGATACAACAAAAAAAGAAAATTACAGACCAATATCACCGATGAATTAGATGTAAAAATCCTCAACAAAATACTAGCAAACAGAATCCAGCAACACATTAAAAGGATCATACACCATGATCAAATGGGATTTATCCCAGGGATGCAAGGATTCTTCAATATATGCAAATCAATCAATGTGATACACCATACTTACAAATTCAAGAATAAAAACCATATGATCATCTCAGTAGATGCAGAAAAAGCTTCTGACAAAATTCAACACCCATTTATGATAAAAACTCTCCAGAAAGTGGGCATAGAGGGAACCTACCTCAACATAATAAACGCCATATATGACAAACCCACAGCAAACATCATTCTCAATGGTGAAAAACTGAAAGCATTTCCTCTAAGATCAGGAAAAAGAAAAGGATGTCCACTCTCACCACTATTATTAAACATAGTTTTGGAAGTCCTAGCCATGGCAATCAGACAAGAAAAAGAAATAAAAGGAATACAAATTGGAAAAGAAGAAGTAAAACTGTCACTGTTTGCAGATGACATGATACCATACATAGAGAATCCTAAAGATGCCACCAGAAAACTACTAGAACTAATCAATGAATTTGGTAAAGTTTCAGGATACAGAATTAAAGGACAGAAATCTCTTGCATTCCTACATACTAATGACGAAAAATCTGAAAGAGAAATTAAGGAAACACTCTTATTTACCACTGCAACAAAAAGAATTAAATACCTAGGAATAAACCTACCTAAGGAGACAAAAGACCTGTATGCAGAAAACTACAAGACACTGAGGAAAGAAATTAAAGACGATACAAACAGATGGAGAGATACACCATGTTCTTGGATTGGAAGAATCAATATTGTGAAAATGACTATACTACCCAAAGCAATCTACAGATTCAGTGCAATCCCTATCAAATTACCAATGGCATTTTTTACAGAACTAGAACAAAAAATCTTAAAATCTGTATAGAGACACAAAAGACCCTGAATAGCCAAAGCAGTCTTGAGGGAAAAAAAACAGAGCTGGACAAATCAGACTCCCTGACTTCAGACTATACTACGAAGCTACAGTAATCAAGTAAATATGGTACTGGCACAAAAAAAGAAATATAAATCAATGGAATAAGATAGAAAGCCCAAAGATAAACCCACGCACCTATGGTCAACTAATCTATGACAAAGGAGGCAAGGATATACAATGGAGAAAAGGCAGTCTCTTCAATAAGTGGTGCTGGGAAAACTGGACAGCTACATGTAAAACAATGAAATTAGAACACTCCCTAACACCATACACAAAAATAAACTCAAAATGGATTAGAGACCTAAATGTAAGACCGGACACTATAAAACTCTTAGAGGAAAACATAGGAAGAACACTCTTTGACATAAACCAAAGCAAGATCTTTTTTGATCCACCTCCTAGAGTAATGGGAATAAAAACAAAAATAAACAAATGGGACCTAATGAAACGTAAAAGCTTTTGCACAGCAAAGGAAACCAGAAACAAGACAAAAAGACAACCCTCAAAATGGGAGAAAATATTTGCAAACGCATCAATGGACAAAGGATTAATCTCCAAAATACATAAACAACTGATGCAGCTCAATAGTAAAAAAAACAAACAACCCAATCCCAAAATGGGCAGAAGACCTAAATAGACATTTCTCCAAAGAAGACATAAAGATGGCCAAGAGGCACATGAAAAGCTGCTCAACATCACTGATTATTAGAGAAATGCAAATCAAAACTACAGTGAGGTATCACCTCATACCAGTTAGAATGGGCATCATCAGAAAATCTACAAACAACAAATGCTGCAGAGGGTGTGGAGAAAAGGGAACCCTCTTGCACTGTTGGTAGAATGTAAATTGATACAGCCAGTATGGAAAACAGTGTGGAGGTTCCTTAAAAAACTAAAAATAGAATTACCATAAGACCTAGCAATCCCACTACTGGGCATATACACTGAGAAAACCATAATTCAAAAAGACACATGTCCCCCATTGTTCATTGCAGCACTGTTTACAATAGCCAGGACATGGAAGCAACCTAAGTGTCCATCAACAGATAAATGGATAAAGAAGATGTGGTACATATATACAATAGAATATTACTGAGCCATAAAAAGGAACGAAATTGAGTCATGTGTAGAGACATGGATGGATCTAGAGACTCCCATACAGAGTGAAGTAAGTCAGAAAGAGAAAAATAAATATCGTATATTAACGCATATATATGGAACCTAGAAAAATGGTACAGATGAACTGGTTTACAGGGCAGAAATTGAGACACAGAAGTAGAGAACAAACATACAGACACCAAGGGGGGAAAGCGGCGGGGGTGGTGGTGGTGGGATGAATTTGGAGATTGGTATTGATATGTATACACTGATGTGTATAAAATGGATGACTACTGGTAACTGACTACACTGCTGAACTGAATGAATAAGCATTTTCAGAACTCTAATGGAAAACTGATGAATTCATAAAAGTGCTAACAAAAGATCAAAATAAAAAAATTAATTACATGGGACTGAGTGAACTGATGAGGATGATTATAATTTTTGTGACTTTCTGTTTGAATAAAAATCAAATCCCACAAGGACTCAGAGGCAAAAAATATACAAATCAATTTTCACTGCAAAGTAAAGGAGCTGTTACAGTGGAGGATTACTGGACTGAATGTCAATATCATGACATAGTATGAGTGTGTTTCGTGTTTGGTAATTGCAATCATTGTTGCTTTTGTTGTGGTCATCCATTTACAATGCTTGGTGTCAGTTTACTTGTCTCTTGTAAAAATAAAATACAGTGTGTGTGTGTGTGTGTATGTGTGTGTGAAAAAATAAAATAAAATGAATGACTACTAAGAAGCTGCTGTATAAAAAAATAAATAAAATAAAATTCAAAAATTCAAAAAAACAAAAGGAAAGAAAATGTAAGGGGCAGGTGTAGAAGATGACAGCGGTCAGGAAGTTGGTGAGCTTAAAAATAAATGGAGGGCAGCCAGGGCACCAACTCCCTAATCCATATTATTAACATTATAAAAGTGCATGATAGAAAAAAAAAAAGGAATAGGAGGGAAGGTACGAAGAAATGCATGCAAACTAAATTCCTCGTCTTTTAGCGGGAATCCACAGACAAGCGGAACTACAGTTCACAGTTAGTGAGTTAATAACACCATTCTAAGCACTTTAATTTGTAGAACCTCATCCAATCTTACTAGTACTGTCCCGATTTATTCGCTGGGAAATAGACACGTCGGTAACTTTCCCACGGTCTCACGCGCAGCAAGAATTCCAGTCCCGGCCCTGGTGCGACCTCCGCCCGCGAGGAGGTGGACGGTCCCGGCGGGGACGGGCTTCCCCGCGCGGCGTTCACACCCACCTTCCCAGGTTCCATCGCCGCGCGCAGGACCGGGCGGCCGCGCTGCCCTCAGCAGGGCCAGGCCCCGGGAGGAGACGCCCCGGCACCCGCACCCTTGGCCGGGCCGGCGTCCCGCCTCCTAGCAACCGGCAGGCTGGACAGCCGAGCGCCAAGCGACCGTCGACCCAGCGTGCCCCGCGGCCGCCCCCAGCGCGCCTGCGCCTCCTCGCCTCCTGGCAACTGGTAGGAGGGGCAGCGGAGCGCAGAGCAACCGCCGGACCGGCATGCCCCGCGGCGCGCCTGCGTCTCCCCGCCTTCTAGCAACAGACAGGCGTGGCAGTGGAGCGCCGAGCGACCGCCGGCCCGGCATGCCGCGCGGCTGCCCCCAGCGCGCCTGCGCTGCCCCGCCTCCTTGCAACCGACAGGCGGGGCCGCAGAGCGCTGAGCGACCGCCAGCCTGGGACTACCGGGAGGCCCAAAGGAAGCGGGGGGAGGTGCAGAAGGAGGCTCAGCGCTGCGGGGACTCCCGCCGGGTGGGATGTGTGTTTCAGGGCCGCGGGGTCTCCCGCCTGGTGTGAGGCCCGGCGGTGCTCGGGGCGGGGAAGAAGCCGGGCTGAGCCCGCGGGCTGCCGGCAGGACCGGAGCTGCAGCAGGGAAACAGGCAAACCCGCCTTTCGAAGCGGGAGCGGAGGGAGCTTTCCTTCCGCGGAGGCTCTCGATCCTCGAGTTACTTTGCCCGTGGTTGTCGTTTGGTAGGACACACTCTGCAGGATTGGTAGGAATCACAAAGTATCTGAAAATGTAATTGTTGAAAGACGCAGTTTTTATACAAATCAAGAGAGGAGAGGACTGAAATACTGAGACACATGGTCTGCATCTCACATTTATTTTACCACAACTATTTTCTTTAAAGCTTAAAATAAAAGCCAGCCTTAAACATGCAAGGCTGGAGAGGTGTGGGTCCCACTCCCGTGATGCACGTTATAACTGACATTTAGCCCTGATTCTGCAAACTGTTTCGCGTCTGTTTAGCCTGCAAATGTTACTTAGAAAAGATTCCACTTACCGTTTTCACACGAGAGAGAGAGAAGGCTCTCAAATCGTGTGCTAAGGAGCATATCGGTGAGCGTGTTATTAGGGGTCTGTGCTTTTGATGTCATGGTTTTTCTGTAGACACACTATTTTGCAGACGTTGTGCTTTTGAGTCATACTATTACGGTTTATGGATCAATCTACTTTCCTCCGGATATAAAAGCCATTTACTCAGCTCCTTGCCTTAGAGAAGTTAATAACAGTTCCAATCGTCCTTTTATATTTAATTGTGCTCTGGTTTTGGAGTTTCCACTACTACCCTTTTCATTTTCACTCAGCAGGGCTTAGGAAGAACCAAACAGGAAAGGAGCGTAGGAAAGGTAATTTCAGTGATGGCTATGATTTATTTAGGAACTGCTCCAAAGGAGGCACCAAACTGAAACCTTCCCCTTGGTAATTCATTTAATTCTCATAGCGTCCCTGTGAGATCGGCATGTTACTGTTTTTCAGATGAGGAGACTGAGGGCCAGAAAGATTATTTCAGTTGCCTAAACTCAGAAAGCTAGGGTGGTGGATGGTCTGACGCCAAAGTCCATTCTCTTAACCACTGGGTCACTCTCTGTCAGCTGAGAAAACAGCTTGTATTGGGAAAGCTTCAGACTGTTGACTGTAATGACAAAGTCATCAGCCACAGTATTAGATTAAGTCACGGACACGCACATTGCATGAATGAGCTGGGCTTGGCCCTGGAACCCTCGGAACCCTTCTCCTTCCCCTCCCGAGTGCAGTCAAAACTCCTGTCAAGATGTGTCTTGAGTCTCTTCCTCATTTTTTTCCACTCCAGCCCCACCCATCCATCCTCCGTTGCAGGCAGCAATCCAACAGGTGACTCACCTCACCCCCTGCTTCTGTCTCCACCTGGCTCTCACTCAGTTGCACTCTTTTGTCACCAAACAGAATGATTTAGGGTTCCCCAAATGCACCATATTCACAGGGCTATCTCCTCTCTCTCACCATCCCCACAATATTTGCCGCAAAAATGTCAATAGAGGAAGTTAAAACAATCTTTCTCTCCTTGGACTTCTTAAAACAATTATTTTCTAAGTAACTTATTTGCCAATCACATTTTATCTTGTGATGTTTCTTCTATCATCTTTATTCAATAGATGACTCAAGTTCATTTGATGACATGGGGACTGTTAGAGTGCTGGAGACATAAATAAAACACTGCCTGGACCTCTAGTCGCTCATAATCGCCAGGAGCGAGAAATATGCAAACAATTATTAAATAATGTGAAAGTGTAAGAGCTACTCATAAAATGCAGTGCCTGAGGAAGTGGCAAAGGGTGCCTGGAGGAAAGGAATGAGGATGGGAAGGGCCTCATTTCAGGTGGACCTTGAAGTACAAAAAACCCAAGCAGAGGGCTTCCCTGATGACGCAGTGGTTGAGAGTCCACCTGCCGATGCAGGGGACACGGGTTCGTGCCCTGGTCCGGGAAGATCCCACATGCCGCGGAGCGGCTGGGCCCGTGAGCCATGGCCGCTGAGCCTGCGCGTCCGGAGCCTGTGCTCCGCAATGGGAAAGGTCACAACAGTGAGAAGCCCGTGTACCGCAAAAAAAAAAAAAAAAAAACAACCCAGGCAGAGACCTGCAGAGAACATCTTAGGGGAAAAGAAATATGGGTGCAAGTGCAGAGGGAGGGAGAGGTTTGGAGAGTTTAGGAAATGTAATAATTGTATCTGTAACAGTGCCATCCAATAGAAATATAATACGGGCCACAGGGTTTATTATAAATTATCTAGTAGCCACATCTTAAGAAGTGAAAGGGGCTTCCCTGGGGGCACAGTGGTTAAGAGTCCGCCTACCAATGCAGGTGACACGGGTTCGAGCCCTGGTCTGGGAAGATCCCACATGCCACGGAGCAACTAAGCCCGTGCGCCACAACTACTGAGCCTGCGCTCTAGAGCCTGCGAGCCACAACCACTGAGCCCACGTGCCTAGAGCCCGTGCTCCACAACAAAAGCCACCGCAATGAGAAACCCACGCACCACAGCGAAGAGTAGCCCCTGCTCGACGCAACTAGAGAAAGCCCGTGTGCAGCAACGAAGACCCAACCCAGCCAAAAATAAAAATTAATTAAAAATAATAATTAAAAAAGTGAAAAACAGATGAAATCAAATTTAATAAAATATTTCACCAAATATATACAAAATATTATCATTTTGTCATATAAAATATATTTACAATATTGAGTTGTTTTTTTTTTTTTTTTTTTTTTTTGCAGCACGTGGGCCTCTCACTGTTGTGGCCTCTCCCGCTGCGGAGCACAGGCTCCAGACGCGCAGGCTCAGTGGCCATGACTCACGGGCCCAGCTGCTCCGTGGCATGTAGGATCTTCCCGGACCGGGGCACGAACCCACATTCCCTGCATCGGCAGGCGGACTCTCAACCACTGCGCCACCAGGGAAGCCCCTATTGAGTTGTTTTATACTTTTTTAATACTGGCCTCAAAATCCGTTGTGTATTTTGTACTGACAGCACACCTCAGTTCAGACTGGTCCCGTTTCCTGGGCTCACAGCCCCACGTGGCCAGTGACTTCCACACTGGGCAGTGCAGGTCAGAACACAGGGTGTGTGAGTGGAGCGGGATGGCGGGAGACAAGGCTGGAAAGGGGGACCGGGCCAGTTTGTCAAGGGCCTTGGAAGGCTCGATGTAAAGACTGAAAGTGTTAGGCTGGGCAGTGATACGTCATTAACGTGGGAAGAGAAGGCTGAGGCTGAAGGGTGGGTGGGTGGAGAAGTCCTGAAGCCCAGAGAGTAGGTGGTGGCTTGGTGGCCTTTGTGCAGGCTGCTTCTCTGCCCGGATCCCTGCAGCTTTACCCCTGCTCACGCCAGAGCCTCCTCTGCTTCGCCTGTGTCTGATTTGCTTGTCACAGTCTCCCATATCCTCTTCCATGTAATTTAAAAATGTATGTCCAACTCCCTCACTAGACTATAAACCAGTACAGTTGAAGGTTGTGATAGAAACAAAAGTGCCTTTTATTCACAGTAATAAGTAACTTTGTTACAAAAGTCACATCACGATAGTGTCACTGTAGTGTGTGGATATGAAACCTACCTGCCATGTTAACTAAGGGCTGGTGAGAAGTCACTAGCAGTGTTTTACTGCCTGCAGTAAAAGTGGGAATTACAGGGCACCTACTCTGTAGGCATTGTGAGGACTGAAGGGGTAATTCTGTAAAATAGGAGCATTTTGTGTCTGGCGCCAACTGAACTGTCAGTAAAAGTTAGTTATTAACACTTTTATTGTTGTTGTTCTTATAGGTTATCGCCTCAACTATAAGCATTTAGAGATGAAAGTGGGTGGGATACCAAAATTATCGGCTTCCTTTGTAAATTCACAAATTATCCACTACCATATGAAACCATAATTGGAGCACATTTTGGAATTTCAGAGGGCCCATCAACACCCCTTTCTTCTCTTAACCCACAGAGACTGTAGTGGCAGAACCCTAAATGCCCCTCGAGTCCGTGGTCCACTCTCCTTGAGACTGTGATGATTTCACGCCTGAGACTAACTTACTGATCAGTTAAGTCAGAAAGGAGATTATCCTTAGTGGGCCTAACACCAAAAGAGGTGATGCTTCAGAGAGATACTCCTGCTGTCCTGGGAGAAGAAGCAAACGGCCACATCAGGAGGGTTCACGTGGAGGGAGCCGAGGGGGACCCCTGACTGTCAGCCCCCAGAAATCAGGACCTGAGTCCTACAGCTGCAATGGACTTGGGAGAGGATCTCAGGTGAGAATCTCCAAGAAGACCACAGCTCAGCCAATGCTTGACTTGCCTTTCTAGGCCTGAGCAGAAGGGCCCAGCCAGGCCGCGCAAGTATCATCTTCATTATTGGTGAACACTGAAATAGGGCTTGTGACTCAGTACTCGGCTCCAGCTGGGGACTCTAATATGTACCGCCTAATTCAGACTCCTCCACGAACATCAGGGCTCCCCTCACAGGCACAGAGCTGCTTCGGGGCTCCTGAGGCCTGAGCTGTACTCAGTAGATACGTTTCATCATGGAGACAAGCCTAGACAGGATTAACTCACTGCCACAGAAGGCTTCCCACAGGTGGAGACATACAAACCAGGTTTTGAAAGATGCATCAGAGTTTTGCATAAGGAGAGAAGGATAGTTCAGACACAGAGAACAGCAGTGCAGGTGCAAAGGCACAGAGAGAGTAGACAGAGTGGTTTGGGGAGAGTGGGAGGCAGTGCAACCGTGCAGGGCACAGACCCTGGTGGGGTGGGTGTGGGTGTGAGGTGAGACGCAGGGTCAGAGCTCTGCTTGTTCTGCAACGGATCTTTTTAAAATTATTATTATATTTAATTTAGTTGGCTGAGTTGGGTCTTAGTTGCGGCACGTGGGATCTTCGTTGCAGCGTGCAGGGTCTTTAGTCGCAGCATGCAAACTCTTTAGTTGCGGCATGTGGGATCAAGTTCCCTGACCAGGGATCGAAACTGGGCTCCCTTCTTTTGGGAGCATGGAGTCTTAGCCACTGGACCACCAGGGATGTCCCTGCAGATGATCTTTAATTTCACAGCAGAAGCAAAAGAAACAGTTCATAAGCAGGGAAGAGAGTCAATCAAATCTGCATTTTATATTGGCCATTTGATAGAAATAGGGACTTTAAAAAATAATTTTCCAAATACTTTCAAATTTAGAGAAAATATTTGAGTACAAAAGTCTCCATCACCCAGATCATACAGCATGTGCTTCCACTCGCCTGTCCTTGTCTCACATTTATCATTTATCTACACACACACTTAGCCATCATCACTGGTCTTTCTCTGAGTTATCTGACAAAGAGCTTCAGATATGATTACTCAACACCCTGAAATACTCCAGTGCCTGTTTCCCCAAAGCAAGGACAGCCCCTGCTCCACAACCCTCCCAGTCCAGAAGTAAAGGTTGATGCAACTCTGCTGTCTAATGCACAGGCTGTCCCCCAAATATTTCTTTTCCTTTGTGGCCCAGATCCCACTCGGGAACATACATTGCATGTAGTTGTGCCTCTTCAGTTTCCTGCGATCTGGGGTAATTACAGTTCCTCAGTAAGAAAACAGGGGCCCCTAACACTTCACCTGTCCAGTGAGCCCCCAGGCCACACCTGGATCAAGCTTTCTGGCAGAAACGCCCAGACATGCTGGTCTACTCCTCTCAGCTCGTGGAGTCAGGACGCAAAATCCCAACGTGTCCCCAGCCCGCTGGCAATATGTAGCTGGGTCACACCTGCCAGCTTTTCCCTTTGGGATTGACGAGTATCTAGTAGCAGGTATTAAAACCTCCACCTACCATCCTTAGCCTCCACTGATAACTCACTCCAGCCCTATGATGACTGGTAAATGGCGATTTTCTGCTTCCATCACTCCAATGATTTATTTCGCTTGCATTCCTCACTTGCTCGTTCACCTACATCGGTATGGACTCGTGGGTTCCTGTTTTACTCACTGGGTTGTAATCTGCCAACATCACCCTTGATTTTGCTGCTCAAATTATCCCAGATTTAATCAGTGGGCACCCCTCCCGTTGCCTCCTATGTCCTTTGGCATCATGTGATTCTTTGATAATTTTCTTACTTTCTGGCACAACAAAATATTTCAGGGTCATCTTGCACTTTCACTGCTCCAGCCCTGAAGTCAACTGTTTCTCAGAAGATCCCTGGCTCCTTTGCTCGAGAATGGTATTTAGAAGCAAGATCTGGAAACTACATGTACGTCTACCTGTACACTTACATCAAAACACACGAGTTCATACTCCCTCCAACTCCAATCCAACACCTCAGGGCTCTTTCCAGCCTCCCCCTTTGCATGCTTATGAGATCTCCAACAGCAAGAAGCCTGAACTGCATTATCCTGGATAATGCATTATCCTTGCGTTATCCAGTGTATGTGTCTATTTGTCAGTATAACCAGGCTGACTGGTCACCAGTACTAGGCCTAACACTGTCTCCTCTGTGCTGGGGAGCGAAGGTCTCTAGGGAGCTTTTTAAGAGGGCAAGATTAAAGAGATACCAATCAATTAAGAAAATGTTGTAGTAATCTGGGCAAGCAAGCAAGGACCAAGCTTTTCCTGATTCCTCTAGTTGCACAGCAAAGAGACCCTCTAAGGTGGCTCAGGTAAAGAATGTGTGATTGTGTCACCAAAGAAGCATCTGAGAAAAAGGAACAGGAGTCTTGATGAGTCTGGGAAAAATGAGACTCGTTGGTAGTGCCAACTAAAAATTGTCGCTCGCCATCTGCCTCTACAAAGATGAGGTCACTGGCCACTGCAGTCGCTGGCCTTCCACACCCCCTGAAAGGAGTTCAGGGCAGAGATCAGGAATGAGGCCCTTTGTGCTCTGCAAAAACTGGCAGAACAGGTCTTCAGATAGTTAGATATTTTCGGGAGACCATGTTATGAGCCCAATTTCTTGCATCTTCTCACAGCTAGAAGAGCACTGAAATCATTAACAGAGACATCTGCTCCTCGTGAGGAGCAGCCACCTTCTGCCAAAATGTGTGCTCGACTGCGTGTACCTCCTCCACCAAAATCATCACACATATACTGAACAACCCTCCGTTCCCACCCTGGCCTGCTGTTTGGAGCAGTTCCTCAGAACAATCTGAGAGGCTGTCTCCTGGGCTATGGTCCTCATTTTGCCCCAAATAAAACTTAACTCACAACTCTCACTTTGTTCATTTTTTTCAGTCGACAGGAGCATGAAAGGAAGGGAGGCAGACCGTGCCCCTCCCGTCTGCACTGAAGCCCACGTAGAGGTGCTGGGGAAGGAGCTAGGACAGGGAGAGGGGAAGAGGTGGACAAAGGGTTGATAAGGCCCAGTCCTAGGCAGGAGGGGATCTAAAACAAAGCAGAACGGATTGAACTTAAACTGAAGGCAGCACTTTTCTCTGAAACTAGAAAGGAGGAGTGCAGAGGCTGAACCTTTACAGTTCTGCACGGGAACACTCACAGTGACGCTCTTCTTTCCTCTGAGAAAGCAGTGCCTGTCACTGGAGAACTGTCCGCAGAGAAGGTAAGGCAAGAGGTAACATGGAGAGGTCACAGGAGATTGGGGTAGAGTAAAATGTTAGCAAAAGCCTAAGAACTAGGCCGGGCCTGCCAGTAGTCTCAGCAAAGGATGAGATGGGTTCTGCCTTGCTGGGAAGTGGCCAGAAGTTCAGTGGGGTCACAAAGGCAGCAGAGGCTGGAGGCTGATTGGTGCACAGCATGGGCCTGTCTCTTCAGTGTATTTTACATCCCTAGACCCCGCCCAGGTCAAATGCTTTATCACAGACATGCAGGATTTCTTGTGTGGCTCATGTTCACCCAACTCTTTATCTATAGGATGTGATGCTACAGCTTTTTAGAGGAAAGACCGCAAGACAGAAAGTCTCATGCTCCTTCCTGTGTTAACAAGGCAGCTACTCGTTTTGAGGTTGTAACTTGGTCTTGAGTGAAAGGTGGCATTAGAGCTTTAAGCTGTTGTGTAGGAAAAGGGGTAAGACTCATCATTTTACATATTTGCAACTCACACAATGTAATCGGGGGAAGGAAAACCATTCCTTTCCTTGCTTATGGTTTAGTGCCCTTGCCCAAAGTTGACTGTTCTAGCCCCTGGAGCAATGTTTATGAGATTATATATATATATCTATCTCCATAGCCACACACACATATATGCATACATAATTACATACAGACTCACAGATGAGGTGAGGGGAGGTATCCTTTATTCATTTAGTACCTGCTGTGCCAGGCACTGTGCTAGCGTGAAGATATGATGATACACATAATATAGTTCTTGCCCTCATAGACTTAAAGCCCAGTTGAATGATTAATGAGACTTTGGCAAAGTTACCAATGCACGCAGATGCTGCCCTTCCCACTGCCCCCAAAAGTTCATGGGAGCAGCAAGTCTTTCACTCACTGCATCTAACAGGGCTGTGATTGCAGTTGTCTTCAGCTGGTGGTCCTCTTCATCTTTCAGCCTTTCACTCTCCTGTCTGCACAGCAAAATGGTCTGTGGGATATCACTGTTTTGTCCTGAAAATGGCAGTCTTTGCCCCTGCAACTACTGCACAGTTATCGTTATTCCAGAATCCCTACAATATGGCAGGGAAGGGCCCATGGGACATGAACACATCCACTAAGAACTTAAAAACATGTAAGCATGCTATATTTCTCTCCAGTAGTCCCTGCCCCTCCTAAAGATGATCATGCAAGGCTCCCAGTAACATAAAGATTTGAAGAGCAAGAGAGGGGGAAAAAACTAGCCCTATTGTTACAAACTGAATTAAAATATCCTTGGAACTCACTTAATACGCTTAAAAAACTTACCCAGGCTGTCCTCTGCAACTGTTTGGCTTTAAGGAGACTACAAAATAAATATAATTACCCTGACTGAGTTTAGTGGAAAGCAAAGCGATCAAGAGCTGTCTGTGCTTCTAGAAGCGATTCAGAAATCGCGGGCAGGATGTCAGCGCCCGCAGTAGAAGCTCTCGGGCACGGACAGCATCCTGCTTAGTGAGCGGGCGCTGGGTCCCCGCTGTCCCGCCGGGCGAGGACAGTTCCTGTCCCACGCGCACACAGGGGCCTATCCCGCGCGCTCCTCACGCCTCCAGGACCGCTGAGAGAGTTCCATCAGGAAAACGTCTGCACGCTGTGGGCTCTCAGCACAGCCGCGGGCCCACAGAACCACTCGGATTTTCTAACAACTTGGAAGTGCCTTTAACAGTGACACCCTAAAACTTGGCAAGTGTAGCGCAAACTCAGGAGCGTGTACTTCTCCTTCCACAGCAGCCCTGCACGAACCGCGACCCAGGTGACGGGGCGAGCTGAGCCCTCACGGCCTGGGACTCCCGTCCCAGGAGCTGACCCTAGCCAGCCACCTAGTCTCACACCCTGCGGCCAGTGAGTTCCGCGCCGTGACGTCCACGCACGCCCCGCCTACATTCGCCTTATGGGCGCCCCGCCCCGCGTGTGGACGTCCACGCAGGACCCGCCCCCCTCGCCTCATCGGCGCTCCGCCCGCCCGCGCGATGACGTCACAGGGCCCTGCCCCACCCGCCTCAGGGGCGCTCGGCCAGGCCTGTGGGGTGACACCCACGCCGGCCTCGCCCGCCCTGTCCACTGGCGCCCCGCCCGCCCGCGCGATGACGCCACACACCAGTCCCGCGCACCCGCCTTCGCGGCGCTCCCGGGTCCTGTGGGATGACGTCCCACGCTGGCCCCGTCCACTCAACGTTAGGCCGCGCCCAGGCCCGGGGCCACGCCCGACCGCCGCAGTAGAAGCCCCCGATCCCTCGCCGCCGCCGCCCCGCCCGGCGTGCTGACGTAGCACGGCGCCGCGGGCGGAAGCGCGGGCGGGCAGGGTGGCTGCGCCGTCCCCTCAGAGGGGCGCTGGCGGGCGGGCTGAGGCGCGTCGGCCCGGAGCGGACCGGAGTGCTACGCGGCGGAGCGATGAGCGGCGCCCGGGCCCCGGGCCCCGAGGCCGGCGCCGCTGGAGCCGAACCCCCCGGCGCGGCGCTGAGCGTGGACGTGGCGGGGCTGCTGGTGCAGCTGGCGCGCAGCTTCGCGCTGCTGCTGCCGGTGTACGCGCTGGGCTACCTGGGCCTGAGCTTCAGCTGGGTGCTGCTGGCGCTCGGGCTGCTCGTGTGGTGCCGCAGGAGCCGCGGCCTCAAGGCCACCCGTCTGTGCCGCGCGCTGGCGCTGCTGGAGGACGAGGAGCGCGTCGTGCGCCTGGGGGTGCGCGCCTGCGACCTGCCGGCCTGGGTGAGTGGGCGCAGCGGACCCCGACACGCCCCCGGCCCTGACCTTCCTGTCCGCCACGACAGGCGTCCCTGCCCGCCCCAAGTCCTCCCGGGTCTGGGGTCCGCTCACGCCCAGACCACCCGCCCACGTTGGGGCGTCCTGACCAGGGGCGACACGTCCGCCTGGGTGGGCGCCGGCGTCGGGCCTGGCCCTATGTACCTTGCGGGGCCTTGCCGCTGTCGCCGGGCCCAGCCGCCCGACCGCTCTCTGCCCGCGAACCCCTTTGGGTTGGCTCCTTCCCTCCGCCGCGCGGGTCCCGAGCAGGGCCGCACAGGTGAGGCGCTCTCTGCGCTGTCCTGCCTTGGCCACGTCGTCACGCCTCGCTGTGCGGTGCCGTGACTCCCGCCTGCGGAATGTGAGCTCGCGGCCACCGGGTGCCCTGCGCGGGCCTGGACGCCACTCCCTGACCCCTGCGGAAACGGCGGCCAGCGGTGTGGGGAGAAGGGCGGTTTCCTCCTTGCCTGCGAAGTCTCAGCCGTCCTTGGTGGTTTCTGGCACAGTTGAGGAGCAGTGGGGGTCCCCCAGAAGATTTGCTGGTACGATGATTGGAGGTGTGTTCCAGTTCTTTGGAAGTAACGTTATAACCTGAGTAACTTTTATGTAGGGTGAACTCGAATCGCAGGTGAATTTGGGGGTGGGTGGGGCAGGCGTGGTATTGATCGTTTGTGCCCCAAACGGTTCTCTGCGTATTTTACTTAGGCAGCGTGGAAACTAACGGAGTTGGTTCCCTCGTTCTTTCTTAACCGTGAGTTGGTGCCAGAGTTTCAGACGGTAGGAAACAGTGCTTGTTTTAAGATAAATGATGCTCCTGTTAGGCTTGATGTAAACTTCTCGGGAAGATGGCCAGCCAGTGAGTTTCAAAAGGGTCGTTTTCTCTCAGAGGAGAAAAGGGCTTGGAGTACGCTCCCTGTTTCCAGTCAGAAGACACTTGTGAAGCGAGGCATGGAGTGCATGACACAAGGCAAACAGGTTGCAAAGCAGGAGTGCCCACGGCCAGGAGGAGGAGCTCAGTGGTTACTGCCTTGTGGTGACAAGTTGCAACTGCAGTAAGAACCTCACAGTCAGGGACTTGGGAAATTTAAAATTCCGTCAATACGTGGTGGACGTGTGACACAGGACTACTTGGAACAATCACAGTAACCAGCGTGGTGTAGCTTTTTGCCAGAAGCAGGAAAGAGGAGGGTGGTGTAGAAAACGGGAACTCAGTAACGGAGGTGCGAAAAGCCAAGAGCAGAGGTGCATTTTGGAAACGCAGAAGGACTTTCAGGTGGTGTCTGGTATCTTGTGTCACACCGAATTGAGTGATTCCAGAAAGTAGCTAAAAACAGGGAGTAGGGGCATTACCAAAACAGCAGACATAATCAGGGCAGAGATTCACAGAAACTGGGGGTGCTGACATTCATAGATGCTTGGTTATGGAGCAGTTGGCTAACATCAAATTTGCTTGTAAAAGCTGTGAAATGCACACTATTTTCACATAATGAATTAACAAGTATCGTTGTTAACATATTGAAGGACGGGGCAAATTATTATGATTATTTTTAGCAGAAGAAAAGGGTGATTAGCCAAAGCTTCCTTCCTTGGGTTTCTCCTTGGTGTGACGTAAACTCATGAACCGTGGTGTTCGTCTTGTACAGTAAGGAATTTATGTTTTTTCCAAAATTTTTCACTTCATTCCAAATTTGTGTTTGTGCTCATGTCATACAGATGTATACTTAAACATGCCTGTATTGCTTAGAAAACTACTGTGAGGATTCACACGAAACTTGACGGTGATCATATCCAAGAAAAGCACTAGGAATCTGGGGTTTGAGGCAGATTTTTTAATACTTTTTTTTATTGTAATACCCATGTATTGTTTTCACGACAAAACCAGTGAATTACACTGTCTAGAAGTGGACCTGCTGATCTGCTGTAGCCAGGGAGTCCGTGCATAAGAAGAGTTAAGTTTTCTGTTTCAGTAGTTCTTTGATTTTTACTGTACATACGTAGGTTCTTGGGGTTCAGAACTTTGGGCTGATATTTTGCTTTGAACAACATGTTTGTACGGATTTCATAGTGTGTCATTGACAGCTGTGATTGACAGCAGGGTAGAAGCAGAGCAAAGCTAATGTGCTCACTTCCTAACCTCACTTTTGAATATGTTCACTGACAATTTTTCTTCTGTTTATTTAGTAAAGTAAAAATTTATACTGGCTGTAAAATGAGATGATTAACAAATATGAACACTTGGAGAAAAAATACATATACTGTTTCAAATTAAGGCTATTAGGATATGAAAAATGGCTCTCAACGTGATAATTCTGTAAGACCTTGATTCTACAGCTTTAATGTATACCACATTACTGTTCATTCTTTACTCTCCCCCCCCCCCCCATTAACAGGGAAAAGGCCTGCAGGTTTGAGTTCATAGATTGAGGACTGGCCTTTTTGTTGTATCAGTGGTTTCCCCTTGTTAATTGGACCCTGTAAAATTAGACTGTGGTTGAAGAATATTGTTGAAGAGTTTTTATAGACGTGAGTAGGGGTGATTGTCCACTGCTATTTTTGTTTATTTGAAAAAATAGAACTTGGTGTGAAGTCTGTCCTCTTCCTGCTTTCACTACTGCCAATAAATGCTGATTCCATGGCTGCAAATAAGTAAGACCCAAACCTGTCATAAATGACAACTAGTCTTTTATTTCTCTAATACTTTGATGATTGAGATTTAAAGCATAGTGAACTTCTGTGTTCTGCTGTTTTTATTATTATGCACCAGTTTTTTTTTTAGGGAGAGCTTTCTTCCCATGGTTCTTCTGGTAAGTTCAGGAGAATTTAACTCTAGCCCAAATTTAATATGTATAGGCTAAGAACCAAATGGACAGAAGAAAAGAATACACTTTGGTCTCATGTAAAGGAAGGGCAAGTACTTTTATTCTCAGTGTTAATCATTGACTTATAGTTTAAAAAATTTTTGTGAACACTTGTAACAGACTTGTAGCTAAATCAGGATCCACAGTTTAGCTATTTTAAACTGTGGTTGCAACTTTAGCATCTAGATCCTAGAGCAGTTATGTGCTTTGAGAAAATGTTAGAACCTCCTCAAAGCTGTGAAGGGGATATGGATAATCTTTGGGTTTCTTGTTTATGTGCACACTACTGCTGTTTTTCAAAGAGAAAAAGGACAGTCACCCTCAACATCGCTGTTATGCTGTCTAAATGCTTCATGAAGTTAGAGCAGAAGGCCCCATCGTTGCTGGACATAAAGCAGTAACTATTTGTTTTTTAGTTTAAGCTAAAAACTGGATTTAAATTTAGGATATATGCATCCATCAGGTTGTGTGCTCTGGTTTTTCTGCATCAGATGAACATTAACCTCACTTTATATTCAAGATGGGAGCTAGGACTGAACTATATATAATTTAAGTAGATACAGGAATTGAAAATATATGTAGTATATTTCTGTTAAATTATATTAAGTTAATACATGTTGTGTTAAATTACGTTAAATATGTTTATAAAATATAGACCTTGATCCTGTGAAGAACCGATGATGAACAACTGACTTGAGAGTTAGTTTTCTCCTTAGGCCTGGTGGACCTCTTTCCTGTTTTCTCTGTGGGTTTTCATGATTTCTAAATTGGTTGCAACATTTAACCTTGAATGATATCACAGACATTGTGAATAGATTAAAAACCATTGAATTGTACACTTTAAATGAGTGAATTGTATGGTATCTGAATTATATCTCAGTGCTGTTAAAAAATATAGACATTGGCGGAGCGGCTGGACCCGTGAGCCATGGCCGCTGAGCCTGCGCGTCCGGAGCCTGTGCTCCGCAACGGGAGAGGCCACAACAGTGAGAGGTCCGCGTACCGCAAAAAACAAAAACAAAAACAAAAAAAAAAAAAAAAATATATAGACATTGAATTTCTTTTAAAAATAAAGAAGTGAAACAGGTGAACAGTTATAGTACAAAGTAAGCCATACAAACCTTGCTTATGGAATTCAGCTAAAACTGATAAAATTTTTAAAAATTATTGTTCCAGTATAAATTTGGAGACATTTACATTTTAAAGAATATTTAATGAAAGTGGAGGGCTTATGAATGAAAAAAGTAACTAAGTAAATGTTTTTACCTTAAACCTAATGTTACTTTACGCATTGATACTACATTAGCTAAACAAACAAATTGTGCTTCAAAGATATACATAGCCTAAATGTGTGTTTTTTGTGTGAGTTACTCTAAACTCTTACTTTAATTCAAGTACTGATATGTAATTACAATGTGTGTTTGGGAAATTTAACCTATAAATTGGTTTGTTTTCTATAAATGTATCCTATCATGGCATTATTTTGTTTATTTTTTTAAAGGCCCACTTTAAAATTTTTTTTAATTTAAATTTTTATTTACTTATTTATTTATTTGGCTGCACCGCTTGGCATGCAGGATCTTGGTTCCCTGACCAGGGATCGAACCTGTGCTCCCTGCAGTGGAAGCTTGGAGTCCTAACCACTGGACCGCCAGGGAATTCCCCATAGCATGATGTTAGAATGTACTATTTGTAGTCTCTTGCATTTTGTTATGTTTTGTTAAATCATTACCTTTTTTGGTTTCCATGACAATGCTGCCTCAGATGAATTTTCCTTCCCCATTTAAAGATCTGAGGACCCACTATCCACAGAAGTGCTGGAGGTCACCTTGCCTTCATGTGTGTACTTACTTCCTAGTAGATACGAGGTGGGGTGTGATGGCCGAAGAGTGCCCTGGTGGGTCAGAAGGTGGTCAGTGGTGGGGGCGTGCATATAGACACACTAAAGGGCATTGAAGAATAAGTGGGAACAGCAAGATAGAAGTGCAGGATTGGGAAATCAGGCATCTCAGGGGGTGAAAACATCAGAGCCCAGTAGGACAGCAACATGGGGGGGGGGTACCTGGGCCCTGCCGTCGGGAGGGAGCTGTAAGGAAGGTGAGGAACTGTCAGCTGGGCCCAGAGGTGAGGAGTAGGACTGGGGCCGGGCCACCTCTCAGGGCAGCACTCGCATTTCCCAGGGAGACTTGACGTGTTTGGACGTGGGAGGAGGGGGACATCGTGATGTACTCAGAACCAATTTGTGAAGTCAGAAAGTGGAAGCTCCTGTGCAGTGCCGATTACTGCTGGATTGCCCTGCTGTACACCCTTGAGGTCGCTGGAGACGCCTGTCCACCTCCCCCAAATAGACTGTTTCATTTTACTCTGAAGGGTCTTATTGTGCCAGGAACACTGCGTCATCCCCTGCCCTTTTGAAACTGGGTGGGCGTAGTTCTTACATAAACAGTCAGTAGTTGTGTTGCATGGAACCATTTTTCCATTTAACATGTTTTTTTCACAAGTTTTCTCATGGTCTTTTGCCCTCTCAGTGGTTTTTCTTTCTTAATTTTTTTTCCTTAACTGTTAAAAAGTCCTGTAAATTTTTTAAAGAAAACCATCTATTTTGGTGAATTTTTCCTAGAGTAGATCACATTTTAAGGGACAAGCCCAGCTTAAGTGCAGGGATCAAAAATGGGCTTTCATTGATTCATCTATTCACTCAGCCAGTATTTATTGGACCTTTCCTGTGTTCTAGGTACTGTGCTAGGTGATGAGTTAGACAAGGCCTCAAACTCAAAAATTTACTAGCTGGTGATAACACAAATCTAGGGATAATCCTAGTTCTAGTCATAGTATGCTCTGGTAGTTTTTTCTCTTTTTGAAATAAAAATAATACATATTCATTTTTGTTAAATGCAAAAAAAGTATATAAAAACATTATTCATAATTCCAAACCACCCATCATAGTAGTTGGTAAAAACTATAATAACTTTGAATGGAATTGTTACTGTGTATTCATCTATTTGTACTAATAAACCATACTAAAAATCATTTGTTCAGAAAAATACGGTTTAGCGTTTAAAAGTTTTCTAGACTCTTAACTACATGTGGAAAAAGAAAGGCTGACCTTTTTTAGGTCTTTCACTTGGTGAAGTGGTATATTCATTTTTTAAGAAGACTATGCCTTTTAGAGCATTTTGTACATTTATTGAAGTAATAGCTCAACTCTTTAAATCAGTGTATTGTAAAAGATTTTACTGATGAGGATTAAAACTTTTTTCTAGGGTTTGTAGATCTAGCTGTGCGTATAAGTTCAGTTTTATGCTATCCTGTCTTTCCTATGTTGTGAAAGGCAGTCTTATGATTACTCATAGTGGACGCCTCTGAGACCTGTAGTTCAATATCTGGTGTCTTTTTAAAAAAAATTAATTAATTTATTTATTTTTGGCTGCATTGGGACTTCGTTGCTGTGTGCGGGCTTCTCATTGCGGTGGCTTCTCTTGTTGCGGGGCACGGGCTCTAGGCGCCCAGGCTTCAGTAGTTGTGGCACGTGGGCTTAGTAGTTGTGGCTTGCGGGCTCTAGAGCTCAGGCTCAGTAGTTGTGGCACACGGGCTTAGTAGCTCCGCGGCATGCGGGATCTTCCCAGGCCAGGGCTCGCCCCATGTCCCTTGCATTGGCAGGCAGATTCTTAACCACTGCGCCACCAGGGAAGCCCTATCTGGTGTCTTTTTAATGGACTACAGCAGGATGTCCAGAGGAAAGTATCAATGCAGAGTAATAGCACATCTTAAGTGCACCCCGTGTGTCAGCAGCAGTGACTCCCTTTTTAAAAAAATGCCATTGTTGTACCTGGTGACTACACTTGAGAATGGGTGGTAACCACACAAGTGGCAGATGTGGAAATGCTAGTATGGAAGTTTTTATTATGCTTTCTTTTTTATTATTTGTAAAAATGTCATTGAAGTTGATCTTGAAGTTCTTTTGTTTGTTCACTTAGTGAACTTATCTTTCTGCTTTTAATGAACATGCAGTCGTGTTTGCCTTTATTTCTCATGGCTAGACAGGTTTTAAAAACATGATTTTTCTGGTATGAAAAGAACACTTGCTCATTGTAGAACATTTCAAGCTTTGGAGAATAAAAAGGAAAAAAGCTACCTGCAATCCTACTAACCAGTGATAGCCTTTATTAACGTTTCGGTGATTTTCTGAATCTTTAGTATGTCTGGAGGTACGTGGATGTTGTATTTGCCTACACTAAGGATTATGTTGTGGACGTTATATCATTATTCTTCAGAAATATGACTCGTTTTTTGCAGTAGTATCTGTTTTATTTGAATTATGTCTGGTGGACAGATTCCAAAAATCAGATTGTTAGTTACTATATGTTGAGAAAAGGTAAAACTAGAGTTTGAGATATTTAATTTTCTACTCTTTTCAGTTATAAAAGATTATTTGCCTGAACTATTTGTCAGATTGTCCAGGATATATGAACTATTTTTGAACTCATAAGAGTAGCATGATAATTTTATAAACAGAAGTCTAGCTTTAGGGGGCAGTGTTTTTGAATGGTATGATGTTAAAATAAGCACAGTAGATTTATCCAGATCCCCTCTTACGTAAATAACCTTTGGAAGAAGAGAGTCCTCCCACGCAGAGTCGCTCTTCCAATGGCTTTTCTTCCTCTCTGCTGTGTTGGGATGTGAGAGTTGGTTAAGTTGAAGTCATGGCTTTGTACACAGTGTAGCACAGTGTTGGGATTGTTGTCTGGAGATTGCTGAGAAGGCTCACTGCATTGTCCTTGATCTCGTCTGAAAACAGCTACCGCGTGATTGGTGTCGTCAGTGTCACTTGGCAGCCCTTGGGCACTGAGTGATGTGGGCCACCCTCGTGGGTACCCATGTCACACGTGCCGGCATGGCTGTTTGGGCACACACTCGAGAAGCAGGCTCTGGATCTGATAGAGGTAGGTTCCTGTCTGAGACCCACCCACTCCCAACTCCATGCACTTGGGCAAGTTGGTCACACCTTTTAGAACCTTAGTTTCCTCATCATTAGGTGGGCATTGAAATGAGCCCGACCCTGTGTTGTGGTTGTGAGGCTGGAATGAAGAAAGGCCCAGGGATGTGGCAGAGGTGGCTAGTGGTACCCTGGGTTAGTGATCACAGTACTGATGCTTCCTTTCAGCTGCACTGGTGTTAACGGCCAGCTTCCTGCTGCCTGTGGCGCTTCTCTGACTCACCTTGCCCCCTCCTCCCCGCTTCAGCCGGAGGGGGCAGATGAGATCGGAGCTTCTCTTTTACTGTGGTTCGTTTATCTGGTGTTGTTGCTAAGAATTTATCTGCCGTAATGCTTTGTTATTAGTCACACTCTAAAGTATTCCTTGTAATTTCTTTCTCTTTTTCTCTGTATATTCCTAAAGTAATTACCCCTCATCCTTGCTGCTTCTTCCTTAAAACAAATTCTGTCCTGAGGTTGTGGTTAATCTCTCCTTGCTCTGCTTGCGGCAGCTGCCCTGAGGCAGTAGGTAACTGTGGTTAGTTCCATTATGACAGTACAATGTTGTACAATTTTTAAATTCTTGTAGTCTTTTCCTTCATCTGGTGAATAAGTGTTGGTTAGTGACTAAGGTGGGGATTTGAAAATGTATATCCTATTTCTGGGTCAGTTGTAATAGTTTAAGTTAACCTATATTAGATGTGGAGCTGTTTTCCTTCCATTTGCATCCGAGGGGTTGAGATATGTTTTAGGTTTCCCAGGGATGGTGGATCTGCAGAGGATAAACCCAGTAATGTGGGAAGAGAACATCGTCCAACTTGCTTCATGCCATAAGTATTACACTGGAGTACACGTTATATACTGGTTTTCGGGTCTGCCACTCATTCTGAGATTCCAGCATGAGACTGCGAAAACTGTTCATCTGGGTGATACTTGTACCTTCTGCTTTCTTACAGAACTTTGCTTACATATTTGTTAAATCATTTAGTTAAGTGTGCTTAGTCCTGTAATTGTGTGTAGGATCAGGAGTTTGAAGACAGGGACTTTTTATATCTGCCATAGCATCTCACAGTATTTGCATGGAGTTTGCACAGGAAACCTAATGAGTTGTGGGAACAGTGAGCTACTAATTGCTTGTTTTATTAGGAGTGTCTCTACCCAATTATAAATTGTCGTATGATGCCTGTGTCGCCATTATTACACATATTTGAGGTGAGCTGCCTACTGAGATCATTAATTTATTTCACTTGTGCTATAAACATTTAAATGTCTAGCGAGCAAACGCATAAGATCTGTTAATACTAAGTTAATGTCTGAGTACTGGGTTTTTAAAACCAAAAACCCAAATATAATCTGAAACAAAAATGAGAATACAGTCTCAATTTTTTCACATACATAAAGAAAGGTCTTGAAATTTATCCAGAGCTATTAGAAAGTGTTGATTTTACTTAATAGCTTGAATCAGATTGTGGTTTTATATTGGGTGAAATGGAGTGAACACTGCTGTATGTATGAAGGATGGTTTTAACAGGAATTATCTGTAGATTGTATTTCATAGTGGATGGTGCAAGAGGGGAAAGGCAACAGCTCGTCTTTGCTTGCTGCCTGCACTGGGGCCACTGTAAGAAAACGCGGCAAACTTGGTGGCTTAAAAAACACAAATTTATCATTCACAATTCTGGAGGCTAAAAGTCTGGAATCATTTCCTTTGGGCTGAAACCAAGGGATCAGCAGGGCCGTGCTCCTCTGGAGGCCTTTCCTAGCTTCTGGAGCTGCGTTCCTGGGCTCACGGCCCTTCTGCACCTTGAAAGCCAGCAGCTGCTTCGATCATCACGGCGCTTTCTGTTTTCTTTCTGTGTCATTTCTGCCTCTGCTCCCTCTTGAAAGGATACGTATGATTGCATTAGGGCCCACCCAGGTGCTGCAGGATAAGTTCCCCAACTCAAGATCCTTACTGGATCACATCTGCAAAGTCCTTTTTTTTTTTTTGTCTCATAAGGCAACACTCACAAGTTCTAGGGAATAGGACATGGATCTCTCTTGAAGGACCACCAGCACTGCCCTACATCTTGGAGTCCTCAGGAGCCAAGGTGGCCGAACACAGTGATGACGGCTCAGCTTTGTTTCATCAGTTCTGAAAGGCACTTCCCCTCCACTTAACTTCTCTGGTCTCAGATTCATCTCACGACCGCGTGCAATTCAGTTAGTGTACTCTTTCCTTCTTAGTGGCACAGAGGTGGTGGTGTGTCTTATCATTGGTCATTTCTTGGATTCAACACTGTGGCTGTTCCCTTTTTCTGCCATAGCCCTGGTACCTGAGAGTTACGTGTGGTCTTGGAGAGGCAAATGGGGGAGAGAGAGGAGCTGAGCTATTGGATGAAGGGTGGCCCACTTGGGCCAAAGTGTTTGCACTGGGAGATGAGGAGAGGCTCCCGGGGAGGGCCTTACGCCCTGGGAGTGCAGGCGTTTGGGCTTGATCTGGATGACGCCCGGAAAACACCAAAACATTTAGAATAGTGGTGTGTCCCGATTTTAAAAAGGCATGTGTAGCAAGATAAATCTGGCAGTGATGTCCAGGTGGACTGAGGGGACTGAGAGGTGTCCAGATCCAAGCACGAGAAAGGAAGGAGTCACCCTGGGAGGATCTGATGGGGTCACACTGGGAGGGAGGGAGGGAGGAAAGGGGCGGGATGTGGGAGTGAAAGGTGACTCCAGGTCGCTTGCTTGGCTCCTGGGTGAGGACATGATATTTGCCAAGAATGATTCTATAGGAACAGTAGTTTGGAGGCCTAGAGATAAGGATGGGAAATTGTTAATTTTGTTTTATAAACGTTGAGTTTAAGAACCCTAAGCGAGTTCCAAGAGGAGTTATCCAAACAGCAGCCAGCGGCTGGTAGGTGAGATCTGGGGGACACACCCAGACACTTTCAGTTCCTAGGTGACGGGTGGCTGAGATCACGCTTCAAGTGGAGAAATGGAGAAAGCATGTGTAGACAGCATAACAAGACCAGAGGGCCCAGGACAGACCTTTGCACTCTGGAGGAAATCAGGGGATGGAAAATGAGGGGAGGGAATTCCCTGGTGGTCCAGTGGTTAGGACTCAGCGCTTTCACTGCTGTGGCCCAGGTTTAGTACTTGGTTGGAGAACTAAGATCCTGCAAGCTGCAGTGTGGCCAAAGAAAAGGAAAAGAAAGAAAGAAAATGAGGGAAATGGTTCATTCATTCAGTGCTCACTGTGTGCAGGTTCTCTTCCAAGCACTCTGCGTAGACACCTGTTACCCTCATTTTACAGGTGAGGGGACCACCCTAACACTTGTCTTTGGTCCCAGGGCAGAGTTTGAACTGGGAAGTCTCTTGGTGGTGAGGAAGAGACTGGGAATTAGACATTGTCTAATCTAGTTATTTTGATAATTTCTACTTTTCAGAGGAGGAGGCTAGGGCCCAGGGGTTCAGCGGTCACTGCAGTCACACGGAACTGGAGGCAGTGCCGGGCTGGGGTCTTGTCCCTGCCAGCCACGCCCTCTCCACTGCCCCTCGGCCCAGCTCACTTGGTTATACAGCGTTAGCCTAGCTGTCTCAAGTATCGTGTTAGGCAGCGGAGTAGGCTGTCAGTGTTTTCAGTCTCTATAATTGGGACAAGTCCTTTTTCCATTTCCAAGTTTTTGTCTGGGATCATTTTCCTCCTGCTTGAAAAACTCACTTTAATATGTCTTTTAATGCAAGTTGGACAGAAACAATTCTTCTCAAGTTGTGTTCATTTACAGAAAAATCAAGCAGAGTTCCCATATCCCACCTGCATCTAATTTCTTGTATTAGCGTCTTGCATTAGTGTGGTACATATGCTGTAATTATTGAACCAGTGTTGATACATTATTAAGTTCCTAGTTTACATTAGGAGTCTCTCCTTGTTTGTAGAATAGTTTCACTGCCCCCGCCCCCCCCCCAGTCCCCTGAGTCTTCCCTCCTCCCCATCCCCAAACCTCTGGGTGGCCACTGATCTTTTTACTCTCTGTAGTTTTGCCTTTTCCAGAATGTCAGAGAGTTGGAATCATACACTGTGTAGCATGTTCACATTGGCTTCTTTCTCTTAGCAACATGCATTTAAGATTCCTTGTTTTTTCCTGGCTTGAGAATTCATTTCTTTTATTTTTATTGCAATAAAATTCAGATAACATAGTATTAACTATTCAGTGTCATTTAGTACCTTCACAGTGTTGTGCAACCGTCGCCTCTGTCTGGTCCCCCAAATTTTCATCTCCACAAAACAAACCCTGTATCCTTGAGCAGTCACTCCCACTGCACCCGTGCCCACGTGCAACCACAAAGTTGCTTTCTGTCTCTCTGATTTTACGTATTCTGGACATTTCGTATAAATGGAATCATTACAATATGTGACCTCTTGTGTCTGGCTTATTTCACTTGGCGTAACATTTGACAGATTTTACCCTGTAGCGTGCTTTGTTTCTGTTTTCTGGCTGAATCATGCTCCACCGTACAGATAGTGCCCCACTCTGTTTACCCACTCCTCCGAGGAAGAGCTTTGGGTGGTTTCTGTGCTATTAGGGGTGGTGTTGCGAACACTCACATACAAATGTTTGTTCGAATACCTGTGTTTAGTTTTGTAGGGTGTATATACCTAGAAGTGGAATTGATGAGTGCCAAACTGTTTTCCATAATAGTGGGAATATTTTATATTCTCACCAGCCATGTAAGAAGGTTCCAATTCCTGCTGATGCTTGCCAACACTTGTCATTTTCCGTTTTTTGATTCTGAGTCATCATAGTGGGTGTGAAGTGGTGTCTCATGGTGGGTTTGACTTGCATTCCCTGATGACTTATGTGCATTTCCTCTCAGCTCCACATTTAGTGAGATTTTTTGGGGAGCTCGAAATTGGCCATGGCGGGAATATTGACACCCTGGACGTTGGCAGTCTCACAGAATTGGTTGTGAACACGTAGAGCTAGAGCAGCTGGCTATACCACTGCTTGAACGATGTCTGTTCCCCTCCTCCAGAGAGGGTGCACTCCAGTCTCTAAAGGCAGAAGGGGAACAGATCACCGTAACCTAGTAGGGTTTGAGCTGGCCTGAGGTGGGTTGCAGGGAAAAGCTCTCTCTGTTCTGGACCCATCCATGCTTAGGGTTTCATCCAACAGAGGCTGTAACTGAAGACCTGCCGTGTTGACTGAGTGCCCCCTCAGTCCACCTCAGAGTCCAGGCCGTGCTTTCTCAGTGCAGTAAAAGCTCTATTTTGCTTTTTATAGGCTAGCTTCTTGCCCTGATAGCTCAAGAATTTGGCAAATGCCTAAAGGGAAGCTCAGCCGGCTTCACCTCCCCCTCCCAGGATCTGGGCTCTCAAGTCCGGTCACTCAGCTGACCCGAACTCCAGTTCCTGTCTACCTGCTCTGGTGAGGTTTCTGTAAGCTCAGCTGGCTTCTTAGCCACATTTCTCTGGATTTCTCAACCTCTGGTACCACAGCCATGAGGGAAAAACAGCCACAGAATGTCACACCATCGCCCTGAGGGGGCTTCTGCCCTGCGTTTTCATCTTTCACGCCCTGAGCTGCCCAGTGTCCTCTCGTGGGCTGGTGAGCGGGTCTCATCTGGCTTTTCTCAGTGTTCTCAGCAGAATGGGTTGCTGCAAGGTGCTCTGATCATCATAGCTGGAAGCCAGTGTTATTTTTAGGGAAAAATAGATTTGAACTCCTAGTGTATTTCCCTGTGAAAGTTAGGAGAACAGATACTTCCTGTTGTTGAGTGTACACTTTGGACGGGGAATGGGGAGACAGGTTTAGGAGAAAGAGGGCAGGTGTTGAGTGTTGCTTGTATAATTTATTTCAAAATGTTTCCCTGGGTAAATATTTTAAGTTGAGGTGGGTTTCATGGTTTGGGGGGTTTATTGCTATTATTGCTGCTTTCAGGAAAATACTGTCACTGTTAAACACAATGTGTGAGGTGATCTGTAAATTTTAAGCAGTGGAGCTTGAAGTAAACAGCTGTAGAAAAATTCCAGTTAAGACTTCACTTATTTTACCTGTGAAATGTCACCTGGAAATACCTGTTCAACATGACCGTGTAGTGAACTTATCTTTTTATGAGTGTTGAGTATTATTTGTTTCATTCATTTTATACACTTTATAGCTTCAGCCTGAAAACACTGGGAGTGTTATAAATAGAGGAGAAAAAAGGTTTTGAAAAATGGATTTTAAAACTTTTCACAAGAGCCCCCTTCCTGTGTAAGGAGGGTCAGGAAATCTGGCCGCCCCACGGGACAGTTTGGCCCAGCACTGCCTCAGGGACCCCAGGAGTTGGCCTGGTGCAGGCGTTAGATCTGGAGTCCAAGGCCAGTCTCGGCGTGGCCACCCGTGCTCCATGGCCAGTGCCTACCTCGTGGGACTCAGACTCTTCACCTGCTAAGTGGT
This sequence comes from Mesoplodon mirus, assembly GCF_964341445.2. NCBI lineage: Eukaryota > Metazoa > Chordata > Mammalia > Artiodactyla > Ziphiidae > Mesoplodon > Mesoplodon mirus. Next base: position 115,324,836 of record NC_138985.1, on the reverse strand, counting down.
GAGGAAGTGCAGTGATTGATCCGTCGGGTCCCTGCAAGCTCCTAACAATAAAACAAAAAATGAGCCAGGAGCTGGCCCTTAAGTGAGGGGTGGGGGCAGGGTAGATGAGATGAGAAACTGCTCTGAAGTGGGCAGTGAATGTTGAACAGGGTAGAGGAGACTGAAGCAAGAGGTTGGGTGGGCAGGAGTAGGTTGTAGGAGGGAAACGTAAGCACTGGTCGTTAAATACACTATATCACACGATAGGGCAGTTTATTCACGGCTTTTTATGGCCTCACCAAATATTTTGGTTCCGATGTTTATAGAGGTTTTTAATTTCAGAAATCATTTGGGGCCCACAATGGCATGACTCTGCTTTTCCTTCATCAGTGAGTGGCCCAGGGGCCCTTTAAGGCCAAATACATCACTAATGTGTCCTTGTTTGTTGGCTAATTGACTAACAGCTCTGAATCAAGCTACTAGTTTACCTTGAGGCCACTGGAGTTACTTATTTGGTCTGTTATTATTGGGGGAAATATCTGATCCACACGAGTGCAGATACTACACGATCCGCGGTTGGTTGGGACCGAGGATACGGAGGGCTGACTGTAAATTATGTGTAGAATTTTGGCTGCGCAGAGGGTCAGCTCCCCCTAACCCCCGAGTTGTTCAACGGTCAACTGTATGCAATTCAGTGTTTTTGGTATATTCACAGGATTGTGTAACCATCACCAAAATCAAATTTTATAATAGAGTGTGTTTGTCCATATGCACTAGCACTCACCCTCCATTCCCTCCACATTCCTCATGCCAGCCCTGGGCAACCACTAGTCCACTTTCTGTCTCAAGGCTTCCCTGTTCTGGACATCCCATGCACATGGAATCAGACAGTATGAGGTCTTTGTGGCTTTGACTACCTGTGTGATAGATGATAGAGATTGGTAGATAGGTGATAGAAAATGAGAGAGGTGACATGATTGATAGATACAATGGTGATGGATTGATAGATCGATGACACCCCATCCATCTCCTGCTGTGATGTTGTACTGTAGCTGGATAAGATGTAACCATTGGGGGAATCTGGGTGAAGTGCACACAGGGGCTTTCTGTGCACTTTTGCCATATCTGTAATTATTTCAAAAGAAAAAAATTTTGAGGGTGATCTTGTGATCTAATTATTGGTTTCTCTATAGAGGTATGCGTTTATAGTAAGTAAACTAGTGGGTTTTCTAGGAAGAATTGGAGAGAGTTTGGGGTTTGATCAAGAGATGTACAAAAATTTTTGTAATTTTTTCCTGAGGTACCTTGTTATTATTTACTCTCTTGTATGGAAAACGAAGAAAGGTAGCGTAAGCCATAGTGTTTCTCCCTGGATCATCACTGTAACACCAAAACTGAAGGGTTTCTTTTTTGTTTTTGTTGTTGTTTTAGGTATTTCTGTATTGCATGATCACAGTTAATGACAAACAAGCACTATGGGGGATGTACTGGAACCTTGGTCTCAAACATCCAGTAAAGATAAATGATTATATTCAGGAAAAACGTTTTCAAGTGCCTGATTACCTATTGTTTCTCCATTGCATACAAATAAAGGAATTAAAGGAGAAAACAAGATTTTTTTTTTTTTTTTTTGCGGTACGTGGGCCTCTCACTGTTGTGGCCTCTCCCGTTGCGGAGCACAGGCTCCGGACGCGCAGGCTCAGCGGCCATGGCTCACAGGCCCAGCCGCTCCGCGGCATGTGGGATCTTCCTGGACCGGGGCACGAACCCATGTCCCCTGCATCGGCAGGCGGACTCTCAACCACTGCGCCACCAGGGAAGCCCTGGCATTAGTATTTTCATGAAGGGATGTCTAATTGTTCTGCTGGGTAGAAGTTAGATGTATCCCTCTTTTGACCCTGCCGCTGACTCTTAGTCCTGGCTTAAATTTTCTTTTCATTCTATGCATGCACTGAAATTTAAGTCCACCTTCAAAAATAAATGGATGGATGAATAGTATATCTAACATAGCAGATATATTATAGAAAGCCTCATAGTAACATTCCTTTTTAGCGAATTAGAAATAAGAATTGGTTTTCACATAATTTGGACAGCTCTGTTAGTTATAGGAGGTATGCTGGGATAAGCCTAGCTCCACGTGGCATGCAGGATCTTAGTTCCCCGACCAGGGATCGAACCCATGCCCCCTGCAGTGGAAGTGCAGAATCCTAACCACTGGACCGCCAGGGATTCCTCAAGGCTAGCTTTTTTTTTTTTTTTTTTTTTAATTTATTTTAGGCTGCGTTAGGTCTTTGTTGCTGCCCGTGGGCTTTCTCTAGTTGTGATGAGCAACTCTTCGTTGTGGTGCACGGGCTTCTCATTGCCGTGGCTTCTCTCACTGCAGAGCACGGGCTCTAGGCGCGTGGGCTTCGGTAGTTGTGGCTCGCAGGCTCTAGAGCGCAGGCTCAGTAGTTGTGGCGCACGGGCTTAGTTGCTCCGCAGCATGTGGGATCTTCCCGGACCAGGGCTCAAACCCTTGTCCCTTGCATTGGCAGGCGGATTCTTAACCACTGCGCCACCAGGGAAGCCCCCAAGGCTAGCTTTTTAATTTTTATTTTACTGTTTACCGATTTGCAAAAAATAGTGGTCATTTATATAACAAAGAAATAGTAATGAATTATTGGGTGACAAACATGCTCTAAACAAGTATTTGTCAACAATTGTATATAATTATTTCCCCTCTCCTGCCACCTCTGCCGTCCTTGAGCCAGGAAGAGCCTCGGGGTCCACGAGCTGTGGCTCTCTACTGTGGTTTCAGCCATCTTTCCTCGTGTCAGCAGCCAGTTCTTAGAAATGACAGAAGAAAGCAACAAATTTACCCTCACTCTGGTGGTTTGTAGTGAGCAAGTAGGAGAGCAAGTAGGAGAGGTCCGGTCACTCCCTACCTGTGGGTTCAGGTAAAGATGGCAGGAACAGTAGTGCTTCTTCAGACTCCCTAGTGAAATTTCTCATGAACGGAAAGGCACCTTGGAGAGAATTTTGAAAGTGTTTCCTGGTAGGAAAGGCCTTAAACAAATGGCTTTTCTAGTTTTATTTTAATGTCTTTGTACTACAGTGTTGTTCTTGGTGTATCAAATCACCCTGTTACACAGTAATCAAAGTCTACATAAAACTGGTAACAAACCACTGGGAAAATTGTAATGCTGTGGATGTTGAAAAATATAAATTGCTGTATTTACTGTGTGAATTAATTGATTGCCTACTTTTTATGTACACTAGAAATGGATAAATCCAGTTATTTTGTGCAATTTCTTTTTACCATCCAAAGGAGTAACTTGGCCGTACTGTTACGGCCGTACTGAGAGACGTTCCTCTCTCACCTTTTTAGCCTTGAATACTTTTCTTCTTTATAGAGTAGCTATTAGGAGGAAGCATCCCAGTATTTTAGAAAACATATCCTATTAAGACTTCTTTTTTTTTTTTCTTGTGGGTAACATTTACAGGAGACCTTCAGCTCTCTTTTTTTTTATAGGAAAATAAATTTTTTTTATTAGTTTCTGCTTTATAACAAAGTGAATCAGTCATACATATACATCTGTTCCCACATCCCTTCCCTCCTGCATCTCCCTCCCTCCCACTCTCCCCATCCCACCCCTCCAGGCGGTCACAAAGCACCGAGCTGATCTCCCTGTGCTCTGCGGCTGCTTCCCACTATCTATCTACCTTACGTTTGGTAGTGTATATATGCCCATGCCTCTCTTTCGCTTTGTCACAGCTTACCCTTCCCCCTCCCCATATCCTCAAGTCCATTCTCAAGTAGGTCTGTGTCTTTATTCCCGTTTTACCCCTAGGTTCTTCATGACATTTTTTTTTAAATTCCATATATATGTGTTAGCATACGGTATTTGTCTTTCTCTTTCTGACTTACTTCACTCTGTGTGACAGACTCTAGGTCCATCCACCTCATTATAAATAGCTCAGTTTCGTTTCTTTTTATGGCTGAGTAATATTCCATTGTATATATGTGCCACATCTTCTTTATCCATTCATCCGATGATGGACACTTAGGTTGTTTCCATCTCCGGGCTATTGTGAATAGAGCTGCAATGAACATTCTGGTACATGTCTCTCTTTGAATTATGGTTTTCTCAGGGTATATGCCTAGTAGTGGGATTGCTGGGTCCTATGATAGTTCTATTTTTAGTTTTTTAAGGAACCTCCATACTGTTCTCCATAGTGGCTGTACCAATTCACATTCCCACCAGCAGTGCTTGATCCTATTTTTCCAATTTCCATGCATACTGAGTTTCTGGAGAAGGTGGGAGGTGGCAGATTGGAGTTGGGGTTGTGAGGAAAGATGGAGATGGTTTAATGGGTAAAGAAATTTTAATGTAAAAAGGTTGGAGGGCACAAATTTATGTTGGTGCCGGTTTACATTTGAGTCGTTTTCTCCTGACATGCTCACCAGCCAGTCTTGAGGAATGCTCAGAGCTCCCCACTGCGGGGCCACAAAGAGGTAGCATGGATGCTGCAAGATGCTGGTGGCTTAACATTGCAACTTTGTTTAAATCCTCTTACTTGGAAGTCTTGTCCAGTGTCCGTATTTATTAGTGTTTCTAATGATTTTTTCCCATGATAATTACATAGCATGAAGAAATTGTAAGGGGCTTTCCTCTAAGCCCCATACAGATGCTCCCAGGTCCCCCTAGTTTATCTCAGCAGACTGTATACACATGGTTTTCTGTGTCTGTCATGACTGGGAAGCACTGGCATAGAGAGCTATAGATGGATGGTTGACCTGAGGTCGAGAGGGTGAGAACGACTCTCTTTCCCCATCATTGACAGCAGCTCCCAAATCCTGGGTTCTCCAGGGAGTCCTTCTATATGTTGGAACCTTGGACTCGCTTTGAATTTTTCTGGGCAATTTTCACTGTCTGTGAGTCTTTCCTTTCCCATTTGCATTGATTTTAAGACTAATCCATATGCAGACAAAGGAACATTAAACATTTGAAGATTTCTAGTTCGTCTCTCCCCAGCCTGTGAACTCTTTGAATGCAGTCAGGTCTTAAGTATACTGCAGTGTACTTCCAGGTGAAGATGTGTTGATTGCTTAAAGGCTTCCTGAAAACAGTTTCTGTTGTGAGATGATAAAGTACAGGCTTCTCATGGTTTCATAGAACCTGTGGTTCGATTGTCCTAGTCTTGCCTCATCTATTCTTTTTTTTTTTTTTTTTAGTGGCTTAAAACACAGTTTTTATCTCTCATGGTTGTGTGGGTTGACGGGGTTCATCTGGCCCATTCTTTCTCGGCCATGCCTCATCTATTCTTATTTTTGAGATGTGAGTGTTAATTTTAGGCAGGAAAACAAAACTCCTGCTTATATCTTTTCAGCTTGTGGACTTAGGTAGAACTCTTCGCATAGTGCAGGAAGATTGGTGTTAGGGGATCGACGAGAGCGGGTGACACTCTGGTTTGCTGGGTGACCAGTGAGGTAGCGCCTGGAGGGCCGGCTGCCCAGTGGGGAGCTCCAGTGGGCTCCAGGGCACACTCTGAGCAGTTGTCCCAGATGAAGTGAATTCTGCCACTGGGATTTTCGATGTTGGTTTTTTAGTTTTTGTTTTTTTTGAGACACTGCCTAAAGGAATGTAGAAATGAGCAAAGCTCAAATCCTTCTTGGAATAAGGAAGAATGTGAACAAGTGAACTTGACTGGCCAGTTTGCTATTTGAAGTTTAAGGACATTTGGCTTCCAAACTGATCATTTTATCCATTATCTTTTGTATTTTACTTAAAGACATTAAACCAGTAATGCTTCGGGTGAAATAGACAGGCTACCTTCACTTGTATTTCCCAGACGTTGACTACCGTAGTTTAGATCCCTAAAGCAAAGGGATGGGTTAATTGGCACTGCGTGTTTCACCACCACTGGTGGTGGTGGGATTTCAGCAGGACTCCCTGCAGCCGTACTTGGTGTAGTTGCCTCAGACTGAGCAGGGACGGTTGCACAAGTGCCGACTATTAGCAGGGTCTTCAAGGGGAATGCTGCTTAAAGAAAGGCAGTTCTTCTGTTTAGCTTCAGTTCTAAACATTATCCTGTGTTCAGAAGTGGGTGAAATATGATTTAAGTAGAAAATTTTAGCTATGTATAAATTTGTTCCATCTTTTATACTTTAGGGAGGACTTCAGAGCCCTGTGGGTCTGGGCCTCTTCCCTCTAGCTCACGTATTCCCCTGTGATTTTAACAAATTATCCTACAGGTGAGTCTGTTTCCTCATCTGTTAGGTGGGGCATTAACTGTGGACAAGGTTGTGGTGAGGATTAAACAAGACATTGTCTGTAGGTAGGGTTCTGGCGTACAGCCAGCGCTCTGTCTTCTGTATTTGGTTTATTTTTTTCTAAACAACTTTGATAATATCAGTATCATATTAGAATCCAAAATACGCCTTTGTTCTTTTTAAAGAAAAGATTAAAAAAGATTTCTTGGGTAGTGTCAACTCTTAAAAATAATCAAAATTTCAGTACTCATACAATGGTTATTTCTAGTTTGTAAAGATACTATGAATAATAAATATGAAAACTTGTTTCATAATTAGACTTGTAGAGGAGATTTGAGTGGGGTTTTTTTTAATTTTATTTTTTTTAGGTTTTGTTTTTCAGCTGAAAAATTAAGTTTGAAACCGAATGACATGTGTTCATCATTCCTGTATGCCTTAGGAACACATTTTCTATTTTCCCTGTACATCTCTACCTTTCTCTGTGATGTTTTAGCTACTTTAAATTCTGTTTTGTGGAACATAAACAAGTGTTTATGAATATGTATTAGTGAGAAGCAGATTTTCGACTTAGTGAACAGAATTAAAATTTGGTAACAGATTTACTGTCTTCAGTTTTGATATATTCTTTTTCTTTGGCACTTTGAAACCATCCCTTACAAGTTAAAAACCTCAGAATTATTGAATGTCCTGGGATTCTCCACTAAGAGATGGCTTGACTTTCAGAATTCATCTCACATAAACTTTAGTGATGTGAGCCAGTTCACTTGTACTGGAAGCCTACTTGTGCAGATGGTTTCTCTGCCCTCTCCTCTGGTAGTTCCAGAATACGTTTCCTCAAATATTAATCTTACATAATTTCCCTCCTGAAAACTCCAGCATTGACCCGTTGCCAGTAGGAAGAAAATCCACACTCCTTTGCGTGGCACAGAAGGCACTTTAGGCTGGTTTTGACCTGATTTTTCAGCTTCAGCATCTACCATTCCTCCCTTCTCTTAATCCAGGCAGAGTAACTTGCATGCACCATTATTTCTGCTTAGCGTATTCTCTTTGCATGGCAAACCCCAGCTAACCCTTTCAAACCCATCTCACGTACTGTCTTGCTGAGTCTCTCGTGGACTCTTGGGGGCAGCATCAGACCCTCCTCAGCCCGCACTGTTCTTTCTTCCTAGGCTGGTGGTCATACCTCTCCACACCCGTCCACCCGCCAGCATGAGCCTCCCAAGGACAGGACCACGTCCAATTCCGTGTCATGTCCCTGGCTTTGGGCACAGAGCCAGACCCAACTAACTGCTCGAAAAATGGCTTCTTCAGCCTGTTTTTCAAAAAGAACAATCTATACGTTTGCGGTAGATTAAAGCACAGTGACGAAAATGCAGTAACAATCAGAATTCACACCAGGCGAATTGTATTTCTGTCCTGGTGCATGATGGTGAGTAGAGAAGCTCTATTATTACATGTAGGTGACTCGTGGGACTGGTGTGTGTCTTGCCTGAGGTGTGACAGGATGAATAGGAATCTCTGGTGCACTGGCAGACCTAACTTGAGAAATACCCGTGAACTTAGAGAAATCAAATACTGTTAGGGAAGGCGAATATTTCATTTTGGAATATTTTTTACAGGAGTCATTATTGTTTTTGGTCATTAAAGTGTTTGTTTTAACATAGTTGTACTTTACCTTTAAAACTTGATTCAGAAAAAAAAATTTTCAAATCAGATCTGGAGTAGATTACTTATGTTATAAGAGTGTCTTGTTTCTAATTATCATTCTCGCTAATATAATTAAAATGTAGTTTGTGAAAAGTCTATTGTCACATAATTTTAGTCATTTATTGTATAAAGTAGTACTTCTGTGTTAGAAAATTCTTAGTTTTAATCGTAAATTACAATAATAACTAGAAAAGTAGTTTATGCTTCTTACAAGTAATTCAAACATATAGAAATAGAGGAAAATATAAAAGCCTCATTCCCCTCCTTGTATTTTTTTAAAATTAATTAATTAATTTATTTTTGGCTGCATTTGGTCTTCGTTGCTGCGCGCCGGGGCTGCTCTTCGTTGCGGTGCTCGGGCTTCTCATTGCGGTGGCTTCTCTTGTTGCTGAGCACGGGTTCTAGGTGCGTGGGCTCAGTAGTTGTGGCTCGCGGGCTCTAGAGTGCAGAGTCAGTAGTTGTGGCCCACAGGCTTAGTTGCTCCGTGGCATGTGGGATCTTCCCAGACCAGGGCTCAAACCTGTGTCCCCCTGCATTGGCAGGAGGATTCTTAACCACTGCGCCACCAGGGAAGTCCCCTCCTTGTATTCTTGCAAACTTTTTCTGTACATTTATAAACTTGTATAACTTATATAAAAGTATATGTTTATATGCACACATACAAACATAACAGTATTTTTAAGAATATACGGCCTCTATTAATAAATTTTCATTAATTGGAAAGTCTGGCAATGTTTTCTATTACCAAACATAGTAGTTTCTTGTAATGCTTTAATTGAAAGTAGAAGTTCATTTGATGGTATTTGCACACATGAATTTGGTATGACGTGCTGATTGGAAGAGAGAGGGACTAATATGGGCCCAGTTGGTAAATTAAATCACTTGTTTGGTATCAATAGGAATTCTCTGATGCTGGGAAGGTTAGAAAGGAACCACTTAAGTGTGCCAAGGATTTTAAGAGTTGGACTTGGAGGCGGGAGGTGAGGGTCTGCCCCTGCCCGTGGTTGTGTAACCCGAGGCCTGTCTGCGTGGTCGTGGTGGTGGCTGTGAGGACGGCTGGGCATGTTCCCACACAGGAGCAGAGCAGGGCCCCCTCCAGTGGGGCTGCACCTGGCGCTGGGCAGGGCTGGGGGGCTTGACTCCACCTAGGGCTCTTCTCAGGCGCTCGTTTCTGCTACCCTGTCCCTTTCTTCCCCGGGCAACAGTGTTTTAAGTTTTTGTTCATTCTTTATTAAAAATTTTTTAATATCCCCTCCCCCCCCTCCCTGAGATGAAGCCAGTTGTACCTGCCTTTCTCCATTTGTACTTTCACTTAAAAATAAATCCTGGGGGGCTTCCCTGGTGGCGCAGTGGTTGAGAGTCCGCCTGCCGATGCAGGGGACAGGGGATCGTGCCCCGGTCCGGGAGGATCCCACATGCCGCGGAGCGGCTGGGCCCGTGAGCCATGGCCGCTGGGCCTGTGTGTCCAGAGCCTGTGCTCCGCAACGGGAGAGGCCACAGCAGTGAGAGGCCCGCGTACCGCAAAAAAAAAAAAAAAAAAAAAAACGTTAAAAATAAATCCTGGGAGTTATTCCACAGCAAGTATTCAAACAATTCTGGAAATCACTGCTGTGGAGCCCCTCCCCACTCCTGTAGCTGCGCAGCACTTCAGGTGTGGGTGCAGCGTCTGTTCCTCCCCACGTTCCTGGCCGCTTCTGCCACGGGCAGTGGTGTGCACGCATCATCTTTTCTAGAAGAGATTCTCAGAAATGGAATTGCTGGGTCACAGGGTGGTTGGATGCACATGGAATTTTGTCATCACTACTTAATTATTAATTCGTGTTGGTGGATACTAGCTCTTTCCTAGGAAGGAGTTTGAATGTTGAGTGAAACCCGTCTTAAATCGCTCTCTTCTTAGTCTTGGGTGGAACACTGGGTCTGGTAACAGTGTTTTATTGTGAACTGCTATTGTGTTTGCTGAACTTCGCCATCGGCTGTTGCAGGATTTGTGTAACCTCTGGAGTATAGACGAATCGCTATTAAACACAGAATTTTCTACTTCTGGCTGGCACTCAGGACCTCGTACATTTAAGGCATGGAATCGGAGTTTCAGGCTCTGCTGTGATCGGAGTGTGTCCTCCTGAGGGCTCAGCGAGCTCCACGCACTTTCCACATCCCTTAGTAGCAAAGTGGCCAAGAGCATGAGCAGACCAATCTGGTTTTTCATCCCCATTCTGTCACTAGTAGCTACCCCGTTAATATGGGATACTAATAGTTCAAATTTGTAGATTTGTTGTAAGAATTAACTCAGATACTATGTGCGTGACTAGCTTAGCACAGAACCTGCTGCATAGATAGCAATTCATACTCAGTAAATGGTAGTTACTTGTATTATTTACACAAGTATAGTTTGTAGCTTAGTCATGTTGCCCTCATTGATCTTCCAGAAACCTAGTTCAGGGGAGATTTACAGTCTGTCCGTCGGCCGTCCCTCGGCATCTGCCTTCCCTCACCTTCTGCTCCTCTGAACCTTTCAGCTGAAAGGCCTTGAAGAGAGCTCGCCCTCATCAGCCACCTCATGCCACGATCTAATCCTCTTGTGGCCTAGCCCAGCCAGTCTGGTAAGCCCTCCAGTTCTCCCCACCCCCAGCCCCAAATGCCTCCTGCCTTTTGGGGGAAAAGTGCAGTCCAGTTCCCTTCCGGTCGAACCTCTGCAGTGGCATAGCCTCCAGATCTGAGCAAGCTTCGCCAGCAGTCCTTTCCTGAGCCTTTGCTTCTTGAGCGTCATCTTTCTCAACTCTTGAGCCTTTTCTTCATTCTGGAAGGTTGCTATCCATTTGGTTTTGTCCCAGGATGGATTCAAACTAACTTAATTTAGAAAAACTTATTTGTCATGCTAGCCCACCCTCGGGTTCAAGCAAATTAAAAGCTTCACATCCGGGCTTCCCTGGTGGCGCAGTAGTTGAGAGTCCGCCTGCCGATGCAGGGGACACGGGTTCGTGCCCCAGTCTGGGAAGATCCCACATGCCGTGGAGCGGCTGGGCCCGTGAGCCATGGCTGCTGAGCCTGCGCGTCCGGAGCCTGTGCTCCACAACGGGAGAGGCCATAACAGTGAGAGAGGCACGCATACTGCAAAAAAAAAAAAAAAAAAGCTCCACATCCTGCAGCGTAAAGGTGTAGGTCTGCTCAGGCACGTGGACGTGGGGTAGTTGGAACCTGCTGTGGCCTCTCCATGAAGCTGTGTGACCACAACAGACATGATGACGGTGGCCTCTCCAACCTGGACCTGGCTGCTTCCAGCCCCATTCTGTGGTTTGTGCTTAGAGGCCAAGCCTGAGAGTGGAGTTGGTCCTCAAAGAGGCATCTTCTTGGGGACACCCCACCCCACAGTAATATTCCCTGACCAGCTCCTCTCAGCCAGAGGGTGGGGTGGGGCTTGTCTTTTACTGGCTACAGTATCTGTGTTACTTAGGAAGGTAGGTGTGGCAGTTCCAGACCATGTCGCAGTCACCGGTGCAAACCTGCCTGAGATGCATCGTGCATCTGTGCCAGAACTGCAGTTTTCAGGATGTTAGTGTGGCCAGCGTGTCCTTCTTTCTTCAAGGGGTGGGGGAGTACGGAGCACTTCTCAGAGGAGAACTCCCTGCCCAAAACAGCTTTAGCCTTTTTCTGCAGGGGTTCTTTTAACACCAAGTAGGTTTTTTCCTACCTCTGTGCTTATTTTCTCCAGTATACAGGCCCCATCATGGAGAACCATTAGAATTCTAATCCTCATCTGGGAGACGGTGTGGAGAGGAGCTGAACATGGAAGATTTGTGCCGGCTCCTTTGGGCCAGAAGGGGAGGGAAGGGTGGGCTTCTGAAGCTCTGAGCCTAGGTGCTGCAGGCAGGGGCCGTGCTGGTGGCGAAGGAGGAGCTTGAGACTGCGCGCTCCGGGAGCCCCTCGGCCCAGCGGCGAGGTGGGCAAGGGCTACAGAGTGTCCTTAGAGCGTGGAGAGCCAGGGCCGCGCGGTTCTGTGTAGGGCTTCCCAGCGGTGGGCTTAAACAGCATTTTACGAACAGTAGATATACAGGAAGAACACTAAATGGCCTGCGTGGCGTTTTACTTAGAGTTGTCAGGAGATTGTAAGTCGTATGTGTGTTTTTCTCCTAGGTTCATTTTCCAGACACTGAAAGAGCAGAATGGCTAAATAAGGTAAGAGAAGAATACTGAACACCAGATATCAGTGGGAATTAGAGGATGACATGCCATATTTCCATATTTGGGGATTTGGACGCTGACAATATGTGAACGCATTTGGACTTAGCGGGTTGGCTTCTGCTCTCAAAGGAACTCGGTCATAACTGAGACGTTACTTGCCTTTTCTAAACAGTGCAGACTGTTTCTTTGACATGAGGAAGTTAATGATATATTCATAGTTGGATGTTTGGCCCTGTGTCTTCTTTCCTGATCAGCTACTGCTCAGATCTCTTTTATGATAGTCATAAGTGAAATTTTTGGAACATTATTGTGAAGAGGGAAATAACTCCCAAGAAATCTAGTGGTAGATAATAATGTTTTTTTTAAAGGTTATGTTTTTAGGTCATTATACTTTGAAGTAGATCTCTTTTATCTCTATGTTTTATATATCCTTAGAGTTATATAGTAAAAACGAATGTGAATCATGATTACCCAAAAAGTAATCACTAGAAGTTAGTCCATCCTTAAAGAAAACTCATTAATGTTGAGAATGATACAGTTTTAGAAAGTTTTTTAGCAGTGACTTGAAACCACAGGATTTTCTGACCTTTTAGCAATGATTAAATGTGCTGATATGATTAAACAGCATATTTAACTAGAATAACTAATTCCTGCAACATATTGGTTGGTTAATCAATAGTTTACTGTTGTAATACATTTTAAAATTTTAGGTGCGTAGCAAAAAGGACGCCCTCCCCACTTTGCTTTTCAAAAATTCTGGTAAACTATAGGAGCATGATTTTCCATGATGACTTAAGTACTATACCATCTTGTTTAACCTGAACTCTTTCTCCTTTTCAGACTGTAAAACACATGTGGCCTTTCATTTGCCAATTTATAGAGAAGTTATTTCGAGAAACCATAGAGCCGGCTGTGCGGGGAGCACACACCCACCTCAGCACCTTCAGCTTCACGAGGGTTGACGTGGGGCAGCAGGTTTGTTTCTTCTTAAGTGTTCTCACCTGTGCACAACTGAAAGGAGTGGTAAACTACCTGAGACTGTCTCTAGAGAAAGCTGCTTTGCGGAAGGCTGGCAGTGTGTGCGGGTCCTCCCCAGGTCTGCCTCCCATGGGGCCCTCTCCTCCTCTGTTGGGGCCTCGCCTCGTTCGTCCACTGTGGTCTCTCGGCCAGTCCAGGTCCGTCGGAGGTCCCCTCAGCCCCAGAGAGTCTCTGCCCCATGTTCTTCTGTTAGAATTACCTGTGTACAGCTTTCTACCAGCTGTCCTGCTGGAAAGGGAGTTTGATGTGTAAACTCACTAAGGATGATGAGACCGACACCAGCTGGAGGCGCCCGCTCCACCTCAGCGTTTACAGCAGCAGCTCGGGCTCCAGTGCTGGGCTTGCGGTGTGGCGGTAGTGGCACAGGGGAAGGGAAAGGTAGGCTTTGTTGTTGGAATTATGTTATATACAAAGAAAGTCACTAATTCCAACACTGCTAGGAAGCCTCATGACCACCATTAAGGGCAAGTTTCCTTTTTTATGTTTTTAAGTCAGTGTTTACAATAATTAGCAACAGTTGAAGGTAATATTTTGTCTGTTGAGGTGTAATTGACACATAACATAGCATTAGTTTCAAGGTAACATTGTTTTTTTTTGCCTAATAAAAACTCGGAGTTCAGTAGTACTTTTAAACTCACACCCCAGGGCAGAGCCTGACAACCCACTCTCACCACGCACTGTGTCCCGATGTCTGTGCTTCAGCCTGTCGGGGTGTTAGTGAATGTGGCTGAGGACCATCTGACCCCCATCCATGTCACTGCCCCCAGACTCGTTCCCATCCCACACTCCCCAGGCTGTCAGTCACCCTTCCCCATCAAGGCCCATTTTCTGTGGGCAGAGAATGCTCATTCTCTTCCACGGTGCCTCAGGCGTGTGTGTCCTGCCGAGCTATGTCGTGCAGGCCGTTTGCCCGCTTGGCTGTGAGGTCTGCAACACGCTGCAAGTCGGGGTGTGGGCATCCTTTTGTTTGAGCACACCGGGCCAGCACAGGACCACCATGGGTCACTACCTTTAATTTTCCCTTTACCTCAGTCACCTCAAACGATCACGACAGGTGGGAAGACACAGCTACAAGCTAGAATGCACGTGACTGTGAAGGGCGGATGGTGACTGGCTTAGGCCTCGAGAGCCGTGTAAGGTCTGGGAGGCGCGTCCTTCCCCTGCCTGCCCCTCCTCCTCCGGCCCTGCAGTCACTGTCTCCCTCTGGCTGGCGTTTGTGTCTCCCAGAGTCAGGTAAGCTCATGCTTGCGCAGATTCCAGCTGGGTTTGTCTCAGGAAGAATTACATTCCTGTTTCACATGCGCTTCAGTTTGATGCTATGTAAGATCATCATCGGAGGAGACGGCAGGAGTGCAGAGAGTGGTGCGGGTTCAGTCGGCGTCGCCGTGGCTGCAGGGACCTCTTTTGGGCACACAGGGCCCAGGCTGGTTGATTGAAGGGGCAGGAGAGCCCGAGCAGAAAAGCCTGGGACCTGGGACGGTAGGAAGTGCAGACTTAGAGTTCCTCCTGCAGCTGGTTGAGGAATAAGGTTTCAGGACACCCACACTGTCAGAGTGAGCAGTAAGACTCCAGAGGTCCGGTAGTTCTTCAGCTTGAGTTTTTAATGCTCAAATGTCATGTTGAAAACTTTCTTAGGAGGGGTCTCAAATCAATTAACGGGAAGAAGGTTTTGAAATGATGTTGAAATACAGCATTTATTGTAGGTCTGCCTTTTCTTTTTACAGAGTCATTTGATTGTGACCTCGTAGCATGTATTAGGTGTTGAAAACATAGCTAGTATTTTTGATTCACTCAAAAGCCCCATTTGTATTAAAATCTTAAGAAATGGAAAATTATGACATAAAGAAAAAATGAAAGGAAGTTATATTTTAAACAATTAGTAAAGGATGGAGTAGAGGGCAAGGGTCAAAGTCATCTGGAAGAGACAAGGGCCTAAGGCTCCTGGGAAGGAGCGAAGCAGGGTCCTAGCAGAGCTGCGTCTGTGGCCCCTGAGCACCTGCTGTGCCAGGCCGTGCTCCTTGACCCGCATGGTCCTGTGTCCTGTAGCCTCGCTATCGCCCATGTGGAGCTGCCCTCCTGACCGTGGTTTACAGATGAGGGTGCTGAGGGACAGAGGTTTCACAACTTGCTAGAGGTGGAACAGCGAGTACATTGTGAAGCAGAGTTTTCACTCCTGTGGCCTGATGCTGAAGCTCGTTGTCTCAGCTCTGCTATGTCACAGGGCTTGGTTTTTCTTTCACCCTTCCTATGTTTTAAGTAAGCCAGTTCTTGTTTCAGCCCCTCAGGATCAATGGTGTTAAGGTGTATACTGAAAATGTGGACAAAAGGCAAATTATTTTGGACCTTCAGATTAGGTAAGTTTGTATTTATGTCATAATTAATGATGTGTGATGTTACTTAGCTGTACCCATAAGGTGGAGGATATAATGAGCACATTTCTTACCTGCTGTTTGATGGAATTGGACTAACTTCTTGTTGAAGACCTAAATTTATTTACTTTCTGGTTTTAGTTCCTGGCAGCCTAGATAATTGCTATCATTCATAAAACATGTTAAATAAAAGAAAGTAAAGGCAGTACAAGAAAAGAAAACGACAGACCCATATCCCTTGTGAACACTGATGCCACAATCCTCAAGAAAGTGCTAGCAAACTGAATTCAGCAACACAGGAAAAGGATTATATACCGTGACCAAGTGGGATTTATTCCTGGGATGCAAGGATGGTTCAACATAAGAAAAGTGATCAGTGTAATGCCCCACATTAACAGAATGAAGGGGGAAAAAAACCCTGCATGATTATCTCAGTTGATGCAGAAAAAGCATTTGGTGAAATTCAACACACTTTCATGATAAAACACTTAAAAATGAAACAGACAGAAACTACTCCAGCATAATAAAAGGCATATATTCCCAGCAAGCGGCATGCTCAGTGGTGAAAGACACACCTTTTCCTCTTGAGATCAGGAACAAGACAGGGATGCCCGCTTTCACCACTACTGTTCAACATGGTACTGGAAGTTCTTTTAGAGCAATTAGGTATGAAGAAAACGAAGTGAATGGCATACAAGTTGGAAAGGAGAAAGTAAAATTATTTTTGTACACAGGTAATATGATCTATGTAGAAAACCTGAAAGATTCCAGAAAAAAAAGCTTTTAGAACTAGTAAATGAATTTAGCAAAGTAGAAGGATACAAAATCAATGCAAAAAAAAATCTGTTGCATTCTATACCCTAACAACAAGCAATCCAAAAAGGAAATTAAGAAAACAATTTCATTTACAATAGAAACAGAAAGAATAAAATACGTAGAAATTAACTTAACCAAGGAGGTAGGTGGAAGACTTGTACAATGAAAACTACAGAACATTGCTGTAAGAAATTAAAGAAGACATAAATACATAGAGATACATCCCATGTTAGTGGTTTGGAAGACTTAATATTGTTAAAAGTCAACACTAAAAGCAATCTGTAGAAGCAGTGTAATCCATATAATCATATATCTGATAAGGGATTGAGATCCAGAATGTATAAGGAACTCCTACAACTCAACAGCAACAAAAAAACAAATAACCTGATTCAGAAATGAACAAAGGACTTGAAAAGACATTTCTCCAAAGAAGATACACAAGTGGACACAGGCACTTGTGTCCTGTGAAAGGGTGCTCAACATCACTGTTAAACAGGGAGAAGCAAAACCAGACTGCAGTGAGAAACCGCCTCACACCCATTAGGATGGCACCTATCAGAAAACAGATTAATGCGGAAGTGCAGGAATTGGAACCCCTGTGCACTGATGGCGAGAATGTAAAAGGTACAGTTGCTATGGAAACAGAATAGTTGTTCCTCAAAAAATTAAACAATTACTGTATGACCCAGCACTTCCATTTCTGGGTACATACCCAAAAGAATTGAAAACAGGGTCTCAAAGAGGTATTTGTGCACTTGTGTTCATAGCAGCTATATTCCCAATAGCTAAAACATGGAAGCAACCCAGGTGTTCATTGACTGTTGAATGGGTAAGCAAGGTGTGTTATGCACATACAGTGGAGTATCATTCGGCCTTTATAAAGAAGGAAATCCTGCAGTGTGTAGTGTCCATCCTGCTACAACAGGGATGAACCTTGAGGACATTATGCTAAATGAAATAGGATAGTCACGAAAAGACAAATCCTGTCTGATTCCACTCATGTGAGGCCCCCAGAGGAGTCAGATTCACAGAGACAGAAAGTAGGATGAAGGCTGCAGGGGGCTGGGGGAGGCGGGGTCAGAAGTTGTGTAATGGGTATAGAATTTCAGTTTTGCAAGATGCAGAGAGTCTGGAAGTGATGATGGTGGTGATGGTTGCACAATAATCTGAATGTGCTTAATGCCACTGAGCCGTGCACTTAAAAATGGTTGAGATGGTAATTTTATGTATATTTTACCACAATAAAGAATAATTGGGGAAAACATTACTTAGGGATCTGCCAGGTGCCTTGCCTGCATGGTAGAGAGGTTTTCTCTGGCTCTTGTCTTCACTGTTCATGAGCCTTTTTTTCTTTTTCTTTTTTGGTGTCTTATTGACTGCCAAGATTCTGGCTTTCCCTGAGGCCCCGGCCCAGCTGTGTGCAGGCCACTGCTGAGCTGCTGACTGACACACGGCTCCGCAGGGTTTGGTTTGTTGTTTTGGCTAAGGATCATTTTATTTTATCATGTCATCTTTGAGTTTCTAAAGTGTATTAATATAGTAAATGAACAGTCAGTACCCATTACCTTTATTCTAGAAGGGAGCATGGAATGTCGTGATGATGTAATACGGAAAACTCTGCGCCTTTAACATATTTGGAACTACTGCAAACGCCGGTGCCGTCAGTGCGGTAGAAGAGGAAGCCCCGCGTGTGTCTTCGGGTCAGCCGCACCCCGGAGGGGCTGTCCACTAGGCTGAGGATGGGCTTCAGGAGCGTGGGAGCCTTGTTCTCTTGTTCCAGCACCGAGGGAGCACTTCATACACATTCATTAAATAAGCATCGGAATGAATCTGCTACCGGACACCATTTTGAAGATGCAGCCTGGCTTTTGTGGTTTCAGCAGACATGACGGCATACGCAAGTTATGCAGCTCAGATATTTATGTCTCTAAAAAGTCTGCATTCTGCTTTTTCCTGTGTTCCAGATAAGGACCGTAACTAGGTTACTGGCCGTGGAGTTGGGGAAGGAGTAATTGAGAGCTGTGAGGAAATAAATGATCAAGTCTTGGTGTGTGTGGGCGAAAACCTGTCGTTCACCATCTGCCTCTACAAGGGTGAGGCCACCAGCCACTGCAGTTGCTGACCTTCCACACACCCTGAAAGGAGTTCAGGGCAGGGATCAGGAGTGAGGCCCTCTGTGCTCTGGGAAAACTGGCAGAACAGGTCTTCAGATAGATATATTCGGGAGACGATGTTATGAGCCCAATTTCTTGCATCTTCTCATAGCTAGAAAAGCACGGCTATCATTAACTCAGATGTCTGCCCCTCGTGGCTAGCAGCAACTTTCTGCCAAAATGTGTGCTTGACCGTACGTCCTCCCTTCACCAAAAGAACCTACAGGTATTGACTTTTACATCAGGACTGTGAATATTGGAAGACTTTCATCCCAGACGCCTTTTGTCACTATTTTGCTCATGTGCTTAGTCTCTCTCATGGTTATCAAATTGCCCCCCGACGCTCCCACGCAGGAGTGGGAAGTCCTGCTTCCAAGAGTCAAGGGTGGGAGTCAGATCATACGGATCCCACGCAAAACGTAGTGGTCGTGCCATGTTCACAGTAAAGATGGGTGCAAGCCTTACATTCAGCATCAGGCTGTATTCATGTTTGTTTCACATTAATGATCGAAAAGACTTAATTGTTGAGTAAAATTGATACCTCGGATGGATGTTATGTCTTTAACCTTTGACATCAGAGGGCCCTGAGCGCTGCTAGTTTCCTCAGTACGGGGAGCTTGGGCACAGCATTTGTTTGTGGTGAAACATAATCTCAGCATTTTTTATGTTTTAAACAAGCATAGTTGTTTATAAAACAAATGAAAACTACGCTCCATCAAGAGACTGCTCCAGAAGCCACACTTTGAGAAGTGACATTTATACCAAGGCCTCTGGCCAGGCTGCCTGCCTCGCCACCCATGCGGTGGTACTGACTGGTGTCAGTGACCGCTCCAATGTAGGCACTAGAACACTCTGGCACGGCCAGGCTGCAGGTTACAGCTTTGCCTACAGTCTAGTTCTGGTTGCTTTACTATCATTGTATTCAGATTATATATCTTGCAGGTCTGTGGTGATTAAGAGAATGTAATACAGAACTTTTTCTTTGCTAGTTTTGTAGGAAATTGTGAGATTGATTTGGAGATCAAGCGATATTTTTGTAGAGCTGGTGTGCAAAGTATACAGGTAAGGTTTTTTTTAAGTTTCTTAGTCTTAAATTCTCTGTGCTCTATTCAGAAAGAAAATCATGAAGTTTTTATTAACTCAGAATTTCTTTGAAGTTAAGTTTTTGTTTATAGGTTATACTTGAGAGAAACCTGAAGTCAGATGCTCAGGAATCACTGAGAGGATCCTGCATCCTCCTTCTTGTGTCTGTAATGGCCTGTGGAATTGTTTTCTGTTAAAGTTTCGGTTTCCCATTTGAATTTAGATTCATGGTACAATGCGGGTGATCCTGGAACCACTGATTGGAGACATGCCCTTAGTGGGAGCTTTGTCTATCTTCTTCCTTAGGAAGCCAGTAAGTCAACGTTTATTTCATTCTTTTCTCCCCATTCACTGACAAGAATGTGTACCTATCGAAGAACAGACAGAGTGGAGAAAAAGAGCTTAACTCACTTTATTCCCTTTGGTGCATGAATCCTGCGTGCTTTCATCTCTTTGTGCCTTAACAGAGGGCTTCACATCTCTCGATAGACAACTTTTTTCCTCATTATAAAAATAATATGTTTGCTGCAGAAAATTTGAAAGCAGACCTTAGAAAGTATGGGTTGTAACTAACATTCAGCGCCTGTCCCTGAGTATGGTATATATTTACTCATTCAATCCTCATAGCTCTGTAGTTAAATACTAACACTAAATACTTTTGCTGACCAGGACCTGAGAGTCTGATCTGTCCAAGTCACAAAACCAGTAAGTCTGGGATCTGCACCTGGACCTGCCCTGGTCTGGCAGAGTTGCTATCCTCATACTCACCCTAAGTCTCCCTGCAGCCGTCCCCCACCCCGCCATTCCCTGCCTCTCGGGGTGTGTTGAATGAAGCACACAGTATGCTGTGTTTTTAAGAGTCACAAAGATTAATTTTGACTAAATTATATTTTAACACTTGGATAAGCCATGATATTATTATTTCACATTCCATTTTTGCTTATAAGTCGTCAATACTTATTACTCATTATTAGCCACAAAAGTAAGACAACAAACACGTCATCTACCTAGACTCTCCCTCACTGAGACCCTTTCTCCTCGCCGAGGCCCCTCCCCTCACTGAGACTGTCCATCCTCAGCTGGGTGGCTCCGTTCCTACAAGGCTCCTCATCTGGGCTTCTGCAGCCTCTGGCTCCCTGCCTCGGCCCTGTCCTCAGTGGACTTCACCGCTAGGGGTCTTGCCCGGCAGACTGACCCACCAGGGGCCGACTCTCACTCGCAGACGGTCATCTGTCCAGTGCAGTGGTGGTACCACCCCCACCCCTCCGCCATCGTCCCTGCCACCTCCCTCCTCCTCTCTCCCTCCTCTCCCAGAATGCTTCCCTTCCCACGACA
Organism: Mesoplodon mirus; assembly: GCF_964341445.2. Taxonomy (NCBI): domain Eukaryota; kingdom Metazoa; phylum Chordata; class Mammalia; order Artiodactyla; family Ziphiidae; genus Mesoplodon; species Mesoplodon mirus. The sequence goes on along the minus strand of NC_138985.1, from coordinate 115,303,924 downwards.
CGGGCAGCCAGGTTCCCTCCTTGTCCCTGTGCCTCGCAGCACACTTCTTAATCTTTGGAAGCCACAGCCATATCTGTCTCCATACAGTTCAGTGAATGTCTGATGAATGAATGGATCTGTTTCTCAGATACCTCTTCACAGTGTGCCATTTTTGTAACCTGCGATGAGTCCTTTCTGGAGGTGTCATTAACATCATGTGTAGTGTAAAATGGGGGTATTCATTTGAATAATTTGGTTCAAATAACTTAATACAAATTATTGTTGCTGGTTTTTAAAATACAAGTTTATCTAGACCAAACAAGTGGTGCTTTTCTGTGTAAAAACATAAGAAGTAAGTGTCATCACTTTTTGTTACCACTAAAATTATTATTCTCATTTGCTTTTTGTTGCGTAAATAATTGGCTTATTTTGAACGTATCTTAACGACACAAAACATGGTAAAATTCAAAAGCTATTAAGGAACATCTGTGTTAAATTTTAATTTATTAAAATTTTGAGAAATGAAGAAATCTGTAAAAGATTCAAATTTCATGGGTTTTTTTCCCACATACAAGTTGTTGAAAAGACAGTATGTTTAAGAAAATTCCTTCATTAATGAATATAAAAAACAAATCCTTAGCAAGTTGATAAGTATTTTTAGTTTGCAGGGAATTTTTAACAATTTAAGGAAAGTTTTTTATTCAGCTCAGAATGTAACAAAATCCAAATCTTTAAATCTTCCTCAAAACTTTGTAGTATTCTTCATCGGATCTTTCTTAGGTATACTTAGTTTAAAAATAACATTGTAGGGCTTCCCTGGTGGCGCAGTGGTTGAGAGTCCGCTTGCCGATTCAGGGGACACGGGTTCGTGTCCCGGTCTGGGAAGATCCCACATGCCGTGGAGCAGCTGGGCCCGTGAGCCATGGCCACTGAGCCTGCATGTCCGGAGCCTGTGCTCCACAACGGGAGAGGCCACAGTAGTGAGAGGCCCGCGTACTGCAAAAAAAAAAAAAAAAAAAAAAAAAAAAAATAACATTGTAGGGACTTCCCTGGTGGTCCAGTGGTTCGGACTCCATGCTTCCACTGCAGGGGGCCCAGGTTCAGTCCCTGGTCAGGGAACTAGGATCCCACAAGCCGTGCAGCCAAAAAATAAAAAATAAAAAAAATAACATGATAATATTAATTTCCAAATGAAATTTTAGTACTCAGAAAAGCAGGATGAGGCTGTGAAAGGTTGAGGATCACTTGTATCCTTATATGGTGAATTACAGCCACCAAGCACAGGCTTCAGAGAAAAGGGACTTTTTCAGTCGCTTTCATCTGGAAAATGTAAGAGCAGAATTCCCTGCTGGCTGCCAAGTCCTTCCTCACCCCAGTGAAAAACAGAAAGATTTGGGGTTTTGACCATCCAGATGATTTAGAAGCATGGCAACCTTCAGAAGAATATGAAACTTTCGCACGTTTTTTTTGCTCGTTGATTTGTTTAGATTAGTTCTGATAATGTGCTACTTGTTTTTAAAAAAATAACCACAGGTGTCTGCAGTGCTGACCTCATTGAGCACAGTGCGGGCAGGGCGGATGTACTGTCCTCTTATTTCAGGTTAAGTGACAGACGTGAGTCCCACACAACCTCACTTTCCGCTCCTGGTTCTTTCTCTTCTTTGAACTGCGTGCTTTGAACAAATTACCGTCTTCTCCCAGTATCCACAGGGGATTGGTTCCAGGACTCCCACGGACCGAAATCCGTGGGTGCTCAAGTTCCTTATTAAATGGCATAGCATTTGTACATAACCTATGCACATCCTCTCATATCCTTTAAATCATCTCTAGATCACTTATAACACCTAGTACAGTGTAAATTCTGTGTAAATAGTTGAAAGTCCAATGTAAATAGTTGCCCTAGTGCAGCAGATTCAAGCTTTGCTTTTTGGAACTTCTGGAATTTTTTCTTTCCTAATACTTTTGATCCGTGTTTGGTTGAATCTGAGGAGGCGGAACTGGAACCCTCAGGTACGGTGGCCCAACTGTATTTAATTTCTGTAAGCCTCAGTCTCCCCATCGGTAACATGGGGAGTACACTAATACCTCCCTCAAAAGATTAGAGGTGACGATTAAATGTAAAACACTTGGTATAGCACCTGGCACATAGTGAGTCTTCAGATGTTTCAGAAATTAAATATTTTCCTATACGTAGGGTTAGCATTCTGGTGGGGTCCTGACAGCAGAGGCCGAGCACTGGTAAGCACAGAAGCTTGGGTTAAGGTTCTGGTACGAGCCAGGGCGACCTACTCTCTGCCCTTGGACGTGTCCCAGGGAAGTGGTGGCCACCCACTCGTGCTAACTTGACAGTTGTTGGGATTGCCTCTGGCATGCACTCTTAAGAGTGTTTCAGAATCCTTAGGTCATTTTTAGGTTTGTCTCAGGAGTATGGATTAGAGTAGACTGAGTCAGGAGGTCCTTTCTAGAACTTCTCCAGGAGATGGTCTGGGGCTCACTCGGAACGTGTTTACCCTGAAGGGCTCCTCCCAGCTAGCAAAGGACATGCCTGCTGAGTCTTTGATCCACAGGTTGAGTTTCTTCACCTATAAAATGGAAATAACATCTTTCTTTTAGAGTGATTGTGAAAAGAAATCGAATCCTACTAAGTAGGACTCCAGCAATGGAGGTACCTTAAGCAAAGGAAGGGGGAGAGGGGAGGCTTTATTTGAACACAAAACGAGCATGTATCGATGTCTCACGAAACCCATGCAGGGGCTGCGGTTGGGAGTCAGGAACAGGACGGAATGTGGAACGTGGACGCCGTGGCCACTGTCTCTTGTGCCTGGTCTGCCTCAGCTTCGTTCTTCTCTCGCCCTAAGACCAGCCTCCTCTGGTCCTTCAGGCCACAGGCCAGAAACACTGGCTGCCGGTGCCCCCAGGAGCGAGCCTCCTGGTCTTCCCTTGGTCCTTGCCTGCCCTGTTCCAGCTGCATCAGATACAGACCCTTAACCCCGCGACCAGGAGTAGGAAGGTTGCAGCATTTGAACGAGGCCCCCAGAAACCGATTCCTGCAGCCCTGTGTGGGAGGCGGCCATGAGGGGCGAGGCTGGGCTGGGCTGGCAGGTCCGTGGAGCCCACTGGACGACAGAGGCCCAGTCTCAGGCCACACATTAAGCCACTGGGGAGTTGGCGGCTGTTCATCCCGCCAGGTGTTCTCTGCATTTCTTGGAGCTGGGGTTTGATATCTTTCATCATTTTGGAGCGTCTTGCCCCACCACTGTTGTTGTGCTGCTCTTTCAGTGGCCCTGCCCCCTCCCCGTGACTCTGTCTCTGGAGGGTCTTGTGCAGGAGAGAGTGTCGCACCCGCCCCCAGCAATACTGGATCTCTGGTCAAGACATAGAGGGTGAATTCTGTTCCTGTCCTCTGAGTGGCTGTGGGCCCTCGCCTCTCGAAGGCAGGGCTTCTGCCCTTCCTGCAGCAGCTGTGCTCTCCCGGGCCCGCCCTATTTCTGTGGATTTCACAGAGTTTTCTCTGGCTCTCCTGCCCTGGGACAGGCCCTGTCGCCTCAGCTCCCCATGCATCCAGGAGTGACGCTCTTCCCAGTTTTCTACATCCCAAGTGGAAGCTGGAAGTCCTAGGAGCTTTAAGACATAAGAAAAATATTCGTGACCTTTACCACCAGCCCAAATCAGAAAATGCAGAAACTCTGGAGAAGGGCGGAGCCATCAGTCTGTTTTGTTTTGTTTTTAAATATTTATTTTCTTTTTGGCTGCATCCGGTCTTAGTTGCGGCACGCGGGCTCCTTCTTGTGCTGCGCAGATGTCTCTCTAGTTGTGGCGCGCGTGCTCAGTAGTTGTGGCGCACAGGCTTAGTTGCTCTGCTGCATGTGGGATCTTAGTTCCCTGGCCAGGGATCGAACCCGCGTCTCCTGCATTGGAAGACGGATTCTTAACCACTGGACCACCAGGGAAGTCTCCACCAGTCCATTTTTAACAGACTTCCTGTGTAGGACGCCTGGCGTGTCGTCAGTGCTGAAACGAGCAGTGGCTGTTGCCGACTCTCCTGCAACCCGCAGATGGCACGGAGGGCAGAGGGCAGCTGGCTGAGGTTCCCGTGAACACATGCTGCACTGGTGGGGTTCCAGTTGCAACGTGCCCACCTTACTCACTGTTCCTTGGCAGCCCAAAGAGCTGATTTCCTGTCCTTTGGAAGCACGTCTCACTGGTTCTTCAGTTTCCCGAAAGGAGATCCCAGTCATCCAGACTTGGGGGGGGGGCACTAATTTTAGTTGCTTTCCCAAAGCGCTGCCTGGATCTGCCCCTCCCGGTGGCTCCCCGCTGTGCCCCTGCCCTCACACCTGTCCACCTGCTCACACACTCACTCTCGTCCTCCCACACACAGTCACTCACACTCCTCTCCCACCCCCTCAGCTTGGCTCTTATGTCCCCTGGCCTCCCTGTGTTGAGGGACAGGCCAGCTCCCCCTTCAGGGCCTTGAACGTGGAGGCCCTTCCCCTGGGGCCTTCTTTCTTGCATTCAGATCTCTTCTTTTCAAACTCACCTGAGTCTGTCCTTCCATGAATTCTGCTCCTGCCTCCCAGGCATTTTGTTTCTCTGAATTTGGGTAGCATTCAGGTATATCTTATCATTTTGACAAGGGTCCTGTGAGTAGGCCCTCTGTCACCTGAGAGTTTGTAATCTAGTTAGCGAGTCCCTTCCAGGTGACCACCCTTTGGGAGGGCCTTTGAGTGCTTCTTTACTCCTGATTCAGCAGGATGCCCCAGGCTCATGTTAACAGTTTTTGCCCCAGACCTGGAATCAGCCATTTCTTCAAAATCCCCTGTTCCTTTTAGTGGAAAATACGTTTTAGAGATCATAGTCAGGGTGCTATACTGAGTCCTAGGGAGGTTAGTGTTTCAGGACTTTATTAAAAGTTGTTGCTTTTGAGTTTTGCTCTGTCCGAAAGAATCTTGACCCTTCCAGTTCATATTTATAACCACCTACTCCCCAGCTTTGTCACTCCAGCTATATGGGTAATAGAGGTCATGCAATTTCACTTAGCATCTTCTACAGTATAAAGCACAAGCAATTTCATTATGTGCAGTATCCATCTTGACAGGAAAAGCAGTGTTTCCAATCAGTACTTTTTACCTGTCCATATCTGTTTAATAGAATCTCAGCCAACTATATAGGAATTATTCTAAGATAAATACCCACTAGAAAAATGAGCAATAAAATACAGATGTTGAATGAATGAATGGAACATGTCCCACTACTATCAGGAATAGGCAGACTTACACAGTGATAAAGTACTGCTTAACCGCTGGGTAGACTGACTTTTAATATAGGCGTAAAATACGATTTTTAATAGGGTGTAAAGAAAGGACATTTTATACAGTGTTGACGGGAATGTAAGTTTGTACAATATTAGGGCAATTATGTAGCATCTATCAACATACAAAATGAACATGTATCTTTGACCAGAATTTCCACTTTTTGAGTGCTAGTCTCCATGTGTATGCAACAACACATGTGTACAAAGATATTCACTGATTCATTACTTACAATAAAAGAGAAATTGTAAATATTCTAAGTGCTCATCAATAGGAGGATGGGTATATAAATAATTATGATTTTACTGGAGTAAATTATGACATCAAAAGAACAAAACAACAGGCAAGGTATCTATACCAACAAGGGACAACGGCCTTGATGTTTTACAAAGTGAAAAACAAGGTATAGGACAGTATTATGTACTAACCCATTTCATTTATAAAGAAACAAACCTGCATGATTTGATATGATAATTGGAAATAACTTGCATACTTAATATTTTTGCCCTTTTTTTAAAACAGCTTTTAGAAATTAATTGGACCGGACTGACTAATCTTCTCGATATCCCCGGATTGAAGTAAGTACTCTGTCATGTCCTGTGGGTAGCTTGCTGGTGGTGTCATGTGCGTTTCCAGTGTCGCGAAGACGACACAGACGTTTGAGGGCTGTGTCTCCCAAGCACAGTCCGTGCTTTCTGGGCGGGCCCTCTTGGGCTGTGGTGGTGTCGCCCCGTCTGAGGCTCTGGGTCAGAGCTGCATGAGAGCCCTGTTAGGACTAGATGGAGCCTCTTCATTAGTCATGAGGTGTCTTTCCGGTTTTGGTGTTTTAATATCCCAGAAAATTAAAGAAAACTTTAGAAAGTTTTCAAACTTATGTGTTTCAAAACTAGCCCTTTCTGGAATCTTTTCAAGCTGTGCTGCGCCTTCCCTTTCTGCCTTCTGTGCCTTGACCCGCTCCTCCCCGGAGGGGTAGGTGTCAGCCCTGGACCTGGGAGCTGCCTCGTGTGGCTGGGAGGCCCTCATTGTTCCGTGTGCTCTAGTGTCTGAAACACGAGGAAACCTTCCACCACGAGCATGTGAAGCCCTTCAGGGCATGTCCCGCCTGTGAGAGAAGTGAGGCTTCCTAGTCGCATCACAGTCCATCTGTCCTCCGAGGTGGAAGGCGGTGGCGGCAGACCTGTTAGCCACCACTGAGCAGGAAGGTCTGAGGCTGCAGCTGCCAAGCCTGCTTCTGCTGGTTTCACTGTTGCATTTGAAGGTTAAAGTGTGTTGCTTGTTGGTTAAAGTTACATATGTTTCCAGTGGACACTGCTAATCTGTGGGGGGTTTTCCCCCTAAAATAGCTTAAAAATTGAGTTATGAAAGCCTTGGTTTCGATCTGTTTTTTCTCTTCCCGTGTATTTGTTTATGCCCTTGAAATGGCCATTAGAAAGAATTTTATTTTGTTTCATTATCAGGGAAAATTTAATACTACACTGAGGCATAGTCATAACAATAAAAGGCTTTTTTAGGTGCTGTGGTTCATTGGATATAGAAAAATACTGTTATCTTTAAAAGATTTTTGGAATGAAAGGACAACTTTAAAAGAGTTTTGTTAAAGTGTTGATTAGGATTCTTGCTTGCAACAACAAACCCAACTTACCTAGTCTTCATTAAGTGAGTAAATAATTGAGTAAACAAATACTGTTTTTTAGAGACAGTCTATTCACTCATCTGACAAATGGGTACGGAGTGCCTGCTGTGAGTGCCAGCCGTGGCCGTGAGCAGAGTGGAGCCTGCACCCTCGGCTGGTGTCGCTGAGAGGCCTGCGGCCCTGTCGGTTAGCCAGGCACAGCCAGGTGCTGGCATCCACAGGACGGCTCCTGACTTCTTTTCTGTGTGTGGCTTTGTTGCCAGGCAGGCTCTTGCTGTGAAGTAGCAGCTTCTAGCTTCTATTCCACACGCTCAGCAACCTCAGTTGGAAGAAGAACCTTTTCCCACGAGTTCCAGCAAAAGTTCTAGGGTTGACTTCTGTTTGTCTACCTGTCCTTGGACAGACTCTCCTGGTTCTGAGGGTCAGGTTCTAGGGTTGACTTGTCTGTCTGCCTGTCCTTGGACAGACTCTCCTAGTTCTGAGGATCAGGTTCTGGGGTTGACTTGTCTGTCTGCCTGTCCTTGGACAGACTCTCCTGGTTCTGAGCATCGGGTTGGGCCTCGTGCCCACGCTGAGAGGAGGCAGAGAAGTGCTTGAAGAAGCTCCAGTGACGGGGGGTGGGGGGCCCCCCCCCAAGGAAGGGCTCCAGAAGTTGGAGGAGAGGGTGCTGCTTAGCTGGCAAAAACGACAAATCCCTGCTGTCGTTTAGTGTAGAAGAGTGTGGTCTGCTTTCCTCCCCTCTGCGTCGTGGGAGGGGTTTGTCGAGCATCTGCCCTGCAGGCCGTGTCGTGCTGGCTCCCTGTAGAGAGCCAGAGGGCGGGCTCTGCCGCCTGAGCCTGCAGCGCAGCTCGGGGTCAGTCCCAGAGCTTTCAGTTGGAAGGGAGAAATGTATGCACGCCCGCACGACGCACACATACAAATACAGCGCCAGTTCATTGCGTGATTTTATATGAAGGCAGGCTCTTTGTGTATAGTAATAACTTCCAGCTGTTGTTTTATATATGGGTTTTCATATATACAACATATAAAACCTATTCTTCCGTATTCATTACGTATAGGATTGCATTTATCATTAAAAGTATCAATATATACTCATATATATTAGAAATACAGACGGAAATAGACACACCATTCACAAATGAGACTATGGTATAAAAGGGATATGGTAAAATACCCCTTTTATATTGTATATATTTATATATGATACATAATTATGTAAATTTTATGGGATACAATATACGCATATCTACTTAACGTAAAACTTGGGCTACTATTTCTCAAAGATTTTGTCAAACAACTCACAGCTGTGGCAAGCCTTGTCTTATAAAAATAGATATTTAATAACTTTGAACCTAACATAATGAAATCTTGCGCCAAGCTTTACAAAATGAACATCTACATGCCCTATCCATTGACTACAAAACAGAATCCAAGGTATTATAAAGTAGCAGTGGTGCCTGAATCACTTTACTTTACCACAAGTTTTAGCTATCCTTACCATTTTTCAATGAAGAGCCATAAACTGAGTGTTGAAGGGATGAAGGTTGTGACAGAAACAGAAGTAGGGTGATGAGCAGGGTCGGTTCCAAAGGACCAGAAGGGTGGGACCCAGGGGAAGCTGTTCTGTGTGCTGAGCCCCGGCGTAGTCAGGACGAGCAGAGTGGCTCAGGGGATGCCCAGCCCTACTTGGGAGCCCACGGGTGGGGCTGCCTAGCTGAGCCTCGTGCTGGCACTGTAGGCGTTAGAGAGAGGTGAGGCAGTGGCCGACCACCATAGCAGCTAAGGGAGTCTTGAAACATTTATGTCATCAGTGAGAGGTCTTCTGTTTCAACAGATTTTTCAATATAAACAAAACTGGTACTTCTGCAGGGAAATGCCTGAAGTAAGACTATGCTTGGTATTAATGCTTTGAAGGGCCACCTCATCCTCTGCTTGGTGAACACTGATCCAGTGTCTGCCGGCTTAGACCCTCTGAGTCCCCCTGGACTGCTAGTGCCTGAGTAACTGGCCTCTTCAGCAGTAGAGTGGAGCTGTCCGTGGGTGTGTGGTTTGTCTTCTGCCCATGTCGGACTGAAAGGTGCTGTGCTGAGGTTCCGCATCTTGGCCTTGCATTTGGACCCCCAACCTGCAGTGAGGCTCAGTTGTCACTCAGTGAGTGACGGCACTTTCACTGTGTCCCAGTGGATGTTCCGTGTGTAGTTACTTTACATCTGTGTGTTCATAATGTTAACATCTGAGAAGTACTGGCAAGAAGTAAGGTTCTTTTAAAACTTTGCACTTCTGGCTAAAGGTGTTCTTCTATAGCAGTGAAACTTGGTTTACGTATGCCTTCAAAAGTGCCGTCACACGTACGTTGCTTGATTCTCACATTTACACCAAAGAATAGACAAAAAGCATATTGAAAGTACATTTGTTTCGTTAGCCTCCACAGTTTTATTCTTGCTACTGAGATCTCTGTGCAGTGGTGTATAGTATTTCAAATTGATTACAGTATTCAGTACCCAAATAACGTGTGAAGAAAGAATGAACTGTAAATTCCTTTACTTCTTTGGGACCTCTGCATATATATCAGGAAAGATAAATTTAATGTGATAAACATGGAATGAGTGAATAAATGGATGCTTGTTTTGGTATTCTCTGTACTTTCATGGGTGTTTGAAATAGTTTATGTTAAAAAAAAGAAATTTATTTAAATGTATCTTACTTATTCAATATTAAATCAATGATAAAGTTATGTGGAAATGTATGAGATGTTATTTAGGACATTGTGAAATATAGCCAGAATAGTATCTTGTGTTCTCAGAATAAATCCCACAGAATCATCACTGTAGCAGTACTGCATCTAAAGTATTAAACTGCTGGCTTTAAATACTGTGTTAGAGGGGTTAGCTCCGCGCTGTCAGTGGGATATTGTGTCACGTCTATGCCAAGTTGACTGTTAACAGGAGGTAACTAGTACTGAAGTGTCTGATAGTTGGTGTGTTTGTTTTTTACCTCCCGCCTAACAGTGGTTTGTCAGATACTATCATTTTGGACATAATATCAAACTACCTGGTGCTTCCCAACCGAATCACGGTTCCTCTCGTCAGCGAAGTTCAAATAGCACAGCTGCGGTTTCCTATACCAAAGGTAAGCATCATCCGATCCTTAACGCTTACAGACAGGCTGGAGGAACTCTTCACATACTTGGGTGTTGTGACTTCTTGTGTTTCTCCTAACAGCAGCCTTGCCACGTGGATCTTGATGCAGTAAAGGTGGTCTGTCCTGCCCTGTTCCTTAGGAGATTGGCTAAGGGGCATCTGGCCGAAAACTTTCAGAGACTTGAGGACAGTTCTTAAACCTCAGCTGTGAACCTCAGAGCTGCTCATAGGGATTTAATTCTGCAGATATCATTGCAAGTTGTAAAGGACAGCTATGACCACTTATTTATTGCCTCAGAAAGCACTTCCTGTTTGTGTGTATCAAGATATAACAGTTCAGCCTAAGCTGGGAATGTTGTACAAGCCTCCCCTCAGATATGACAAAGTGGGCATCTTTGGAGTCGTTCAGTGAGGGATGTGGCAGGCGCGTCGTTAGTGTTGCAGCTGCCCTGGATGGGACGGAAGGGCACGGCTGGGGCTGAGTCACAGCCCTGGGGTTAGGCAGCAGCTTCACTTTGGGAGCATATTCCTTGGTGTGTCTGGGCTGTAGTTTCTTCATCTGTAAGTTGGGGTGATGCCCTGCACACAGAGGCGGGTCACACATGTTGGAGCCACCTTCATTTGAGTAAACTAAACAACCTCAGTCTGAGACCGTGAGATCCTGCTGGCCAAGGACGTGGAATCCTCTGCTGGGCACAGAGCTGGAGGGTTGGCCCCAGTTAGCAAGGGCTTCTCCCCGCTGGGCTTCACCCCACCTGTCTGGTCTGACCGACCTTGGGCTCCAGAAGTGGAGTGGGCAGCCTGTCAGTGGTGTCTGGTTCTAGTTCAGTGTTTGTTTCCTGAAGTAGAAGTGGCCAGCCTTTCCCCACTGCCCGTTACTCTTTCTAGGTAAATTCGATCTCAGTAACAGTGCGCAAACCAACAAACGTGCATGAGCATTCCTGTAATTTTTCAAGTAACAACACCCCAGTCATTCATGCCCGAATTAGTTACATTGTTGGCATTCAGCAGATGTGATGGGACACCACGTATGAGACAGGGATGTCTTTTTTCCTTAACTTAGGATTCTCATCTCTGGAAACGCAGGCCTGCCTTTCCATATAGAAATCCCCATGCTCCTAGGCCATTAGGCTTTGTATTCTCTGAGTACAGGTGACCATCTAAGCCTGCCCGGATCCAGCCTCCCTGCTGCTCAGATATGTTTGTTGCCACATTATCTAAGCTTTAGACCTGTGAAAATATAAGCCGGGGGTTTTGTTTTGTTACGGTTTTAAAAGCGTATTTATCTGTAAAAATGTCTATCTTTCTGTGCTGATTGGTTCAGAAATATTACCTGGTAATTTTTAAAAAAGTGTTTTGTGGTGTAGAATGCTACCCTCCAAAAGGTAACTTTACAGGTTGTGTTTGCCTTGAAAGAAATATGAGTGGAGGTTTTTAATCTTATCAATTAAGCAACATTTCTGGAAGAGATAACTGTGTTAAGTCTGTGAATCGTATGCATCTAGGATTTTCAGTCTCCTACTATCCATGAAATAGGGTTAATGACGGTATTCCACAGGGTCGTTGTAAACATTCAGTGAGGTAATTGGAAAGTACTTGCGTATCAAGGACTTGGGAACAGCCTCGTGCATCCTGTAGTACCAGTTGTCACCAGTTATCACTGCAGTTACCACTAATGTTACAACTACCAAAGCACAGGACTGTTTGGTGACCCGTGAGGCCCTGTGCCATCTGACCTCCTGCCATCCTGCACTGCCCAGGTTGGGCTCCTGGGGTCCCTGGGACACAGTGCCGCTCTGGGACCCCCCGTCCCAGAGAAGTCTGCAAGAGATGGTGGCTCACGCCAGCCCCTCCTGTCTCTGGCTCCGGTCAGACCCCTGGGACCCCGTCACGCTGCTCCTGAGCATCATGTGTTTGCCTTTTTTGCTCAGGGAGGAGGAGCTGCTTGGTCCCTGTGCACAGGCTTCGCTCCGTGTCTGTTGGGTGAGCCAGTGAGCAGTCTGCTCTGTCTTCCTTCTTTCCAGGGTGTCCTGAGGATACACTTTATTGAAGCTCAGGATCTTCAGGGAAAAGACACTTACCTTAAGGGACTTGTCAAGGGGAAGTCAGACCCCTATGGAGTGATTCGAGTTGGCAACCAAATCTTCCAAAGCAAGGTCATCAAGGAGAACCTCAGTCCAAAGTGGAACGAGGTGTACGAGGTGAGGGAGTGGGTGCCGCTGCCGTCCCCGCCTCCACATTCCTGTTCCACTCCTGCTGCGGGGTCGTGGTGTGCTTACTTAGTTCAGGGTAATCTCAATTCTCTTTGCTTTCATTTTCCGTTTTTGAAACTATTGTACCTTGTATCCCTACCTCACACAAAATTTTAAACCTTAATCGCATCAAGCTATCACGGTAAATAATTAGCCCTTAATACACATAAACGTATTCCAAAATGAGGTTGATTATTTACTGTTTTGTAAATTTTCATTTAATACATCTGGACATCTCTACATGTCAATAAATACAGCCGTTCACTTGAGTAGGTACCATCGTGTTTTTACTCAGAGAGATCTGGGCTTTTGGGTTCATTGTAACCAGTGCTGTATGAGTGTCGTGGGTTTTCTGCATTTGGCCAAGTTTTCCCCAGATTACGCTCCTCAGAGTGGAATTGCTGCATCACAAGGTATGCGGTTTGGAAAGAACTGAGAAGTGGTGCAGTTTATACCCCATCAGCTTCCCGTCCTCCCAGCCTGGTCTGTTGCCAAATCTCTCAATCTTGGAGTGGTGGTGAGTGGGGCACTTGTGGCCACCCTGCAGCCAGCACTGACCAGGGCCGCTGCCGGAGTGGAGAGACATCCAAGCTTGTGGCCCCCGGTAACTGGGGACAAGCGCAGTGGCCCATGGCCGTGTGTGCGGATATTTCACAGGGACCCTGCCATCCAGAAGTGTGTCGGGTCCGGCAGTGGGGACCTCAGTGCTGTGCAGCTGCTGCCACTGACTGCAGTCACGTACTCAGTAGACACGATACTAGTGAATGTGAGATAACTGTGAGCTTGCTACCTTTCAGGCTCTGGTCTATGAACATCCCGGACAGGAATTAGAGATCGAGCTCTTTGACGAAGACCCAGACAAGGACGACTTCCTCGGAAGGTAAATCCTTTGTGACTGAGGAGAGCGTAGACTCTTCTTCTTTGATAATCACTGTTAAACGTGTAATATAACTTCAAAAGCAGGATTATGTACATATTATGTGTATTTTAAAATGGCTCTTAGATGTAGCATTGCTTCACCTTAGATTTCTTAAAACACGTTTTGTTCCTAAAACATTCACATTTAAGTAAGAAAAGGAAAGCTGCTAGATCTGTGTCCATCATAGCAGCCACATGTTGCTATTTAAGTTAAATTGATTAAAGTTAAACAAAATTTAAAATTCACTTTCTTAGTTGTGCTGCCCCATTGTAAGTGCTCAGCAGCCACGTGTGGCCCCAAGTCCAGCCCAGCTCTCCAGCCTTGACACCACACAGGCAGGTGTGCTCTAGGTTATAGAAACAGGTTTTTTAACTTTTGATTTGTTATTGGGTTATGGGGGCGGGGAGTAAGTAGATAATAATTTATATTGTGCTTATATACTGGAAAAGCAAATATTGACTTGTTTGCTTAAATTGAACAACCTGTACAGCTGAAAAAAATATCAAAAAACACACTTTAGCCTAATCTTCATTATTTAACTGAATTTCTTGTGGCAAAAAAGATATAAGGATAGATGACATTGGACAGGTCTGGCTTCATCAAGAATGGCCTGTGTGTTAGGCTGTGACCTCAGAATTCATTCATGAGACAGTTTAATGAGGAGCAACCAAAAGATTTCAAACAAGGCAGCGAACAGATCAGACTTGCATTCCAGTAAAGCCACTGTTAGGTTAGGTTATCAGGGATTGAGACTGGGGACTGGCGCCGGCCAGCCTCCTTCAGGAAGCTGTTGGGATAGATCAGGAGAGAGATGTCAGGTCTGACCTGGGGTAGAGCTCGGGGGCAGAGAGGAGGGGGTGGCTGCGGAAGAAGGGGGTGTCACCGTCCCGTCCTGGTCACCTCTGGCTCGGGGGGCTGGCTGCATGCTCCCAGCAGTGCAGGATTATTGGGGGAAATGGAGCGGGCTGTCGGGGACGTGCCGAGCACGAGGCAGAGGCCTCTGCGGCCACAGAGATGTTGGTCAGAGCTGAGGAGCGAGTCTGGGGAGGCGGTCAAGGCCTAACTGAGCGCACAGGTGGCCGAGCCGGAGCGATGGGCGGCAGCTCGGAGAGCACGCCAGGCCCAGGGCGGAATGTGCCTGCACGTTTGGGGTGCGTGTGAGCAGCTCCGTGCGGGGAAGACCAGCCCCCCCAGCTCTGACCGCAGCTGTGCCTCGCTGAGGGTTCCCACCTCCCCGCTCTTCCCTACCTCGCTTCACTCTCGTGGTGGAAGCTTGGGGAGGCTTTTGGAAGAAATCTGCTTCTTGGTACACTAGCATTTGGTTGCATTTCTGGAGTACCTTTTCATAGACTAATGCTTAAGGTTATTTCAGTTGTAAGAAGTGTGTTTCTGTGTTCTAAAGTTGTTGTATTGTTATTTCTATAGTCTTATGATTGATCTTATTGAAGTTGAAAAGGAGCGCCTTTTAGATGAAGTAAGTTTCCTTTGAGTATCGTTCTATTCCATGAGTGTTGACAGAGCACCTGCTGCCACGCCACCTGACGGTCTGAGAACTTAACATCCGCTCACAGACGTTGAGGACTTAGGCCTTCTAGTAACAGCAAAGTGAAAAGAAGTCAGCACCCACCAGACACTCGAAATTCCTGAGGATCCAAACACACACCAACTTTGTTTCAGGCAGGCACGCTCTCCTTCGGAGTCAGGGCAGAATCTGGGAGAAACTCCCCAATAACAGGCATTTTAAAGATAGTTGGAGTTCACAGCAGAGCTGGCACAGTGCAGTTGATGAGAAATTGTCCCATGAAAGATACCCACAAATACAGTGTGAATTGACAGCAGCAGACGTACTTCAAGCAAGATATTGCTATCAGAATAAAAAGGATAAAAAAGGAAGTTTGTGGTGGCTTCTAAAAGATGGGTAAGATTTGGATAAGTAAAGCATAATTAACCAAATCACTGCTGAGATCTGCTTTCAAAGTAACATGTTTCCCCTCCCATGCACGTCAGCACACACTCAACAGGTATCTGCAGTTTATCATGTTGTTGTGTGCCAGGTGCTGTTGTGCAGTGACGGGCAGAGCAGACAAAGCCCTGCACTCGGGGCTGTCTCTTCTTAATACTGAGTGTTTGGGGACCATCCTCGATTAATTGCTTTGTGGCTTTTAAGCTGAAACAAGTGTATACTAATTATTAGTATATAGTGATGAGGGAAAACAGACCTGTTAATGTGTCTGATATTGAAATTCAGACTTGGGATCGATGTTATATTCTCTCTTGGCCCATAAATTCTATGGAAGTCCATACGTAAAAGCCTGACAGTGTTGGGTGGTATAAGAGGACATTTGAGTCCTTGCGTGTGAATCAGGGGTGGAATTGGGAGTCAGTGAGTTAACACACGCAAAGCGGCCACTGCTGTCAGTGTCCGGGGCCAGCAGCTGGTTCTCAGGCCTGGAGCTAACGGTGACAGGACTCAGGCCTTCTGTGTTTGTGGAGACTGTTCAGTTTGCATGTCTGATCCAGGAGGACTTTGGCTGAACTGTCTTGCTTTCTCTGCAGTGGTTCACCCTGGACGAGGTCCTCAGAGGAAAGCTGCACTTGAAACTGGAGTGGCTCACGCTCATGCCAGACGCTTCAAACCTCGAGAAGGTGCTGGATGGGGTCCCATGACAGCCTGCACTCCTGATCGCTGAGATTAGTACCTTTAAACTGTGCTGCTACTCGCTTAAAAAAATACAGCAATAATTTTGACTCCTGTTCTGTAAATCACTACAGTAGCATCAGGGATAAATTAGAGATAATGGAATTTTACAGGTCATTCTCACCTGTTTTATGAGATCTTTAAATTTTGTACTTGATTATTGTATAGGGATTTGAAGAGCCACAGGTCACCTGAGTGCTTCGTTTGACCTGAATAGAATCTTATGTTCATTCTCTATGTATTGCGTATATCAGATGCTTATTTCTCCACTTTTCTTATTTTCTTGAGGATTATAGACATAATCAGGAAGAAATAGTCAGGAACCTTGGAAACCCACCTGCTGAAGCTTCTTCCTTTCCTTGTAGGTGCTGACAGACATCAGAGCTGACAAAGATCAAGCCAATGACGGGCTGTCCTCCTCGCTGCTCATCTTGTACTTGGACTCAGCCAGGAACCTCCCGGTAGGTGCCTCCGCGAGAGCCCGCTGGGTGCTCGTTTCCTGGTGGTGGACCCTGCTGTGTTCAGCCGCGCCCACGCCGTGTCCCCATTCTTGTTGCTGTGTTTCCACCTCACTCCAGTCCGAGAGAGCAGCAGTGGAGAGGGATACGTGTGCATTTCCTCCATGAGTGTAATTTTATGTTTACATCTTATTGGTTTATCCAGGATGGTCAGAATTATCTTACATGTTTTAAGAAGAAATCTCCAGTAGTAGTTAGAGAAGAAGATTTTCTGTAGAGAATCACTAGTTATTAAAATTTAGTGCCTAAAGATGAAAATTATATCCCTTTGGCATCATCCTGAATGATCCCCTGCACACACGGCTTCTAGCCCAGAGCAGTGCTCCTCCTATGGGCATCAGAGTCTTTTCGCTCTTAGAAAAACTGTAGAGAACAGTTTTTATAGATAATGACTAGAAGCGTGGAGAAGGGTCGATCAAGCCCTGGTGTGATGCTTGCCTCCACACTGAGGGTAGTGTGCTCGTGATCAGTGTTTATTGTTTTGATAATGTTTTGTTTTTGTTTTCTTGTTGTTGGTTTTTTTTGCGGTACGCGGGCCTCTCACTGTTGTGACCTCTCCCACTGCGGAGCACAGGCTCCGGATGCACAGGCTCAGCGGCCATGGCTCACGGGCCCAGCCGCTCCACGGCATGTGGGATCTTCCCGGACCGGGGCACAAACCCGTGTCCCCTGCGTCGGCAGGTGGACTCTCAACCACTGCGCCACCAGGGAAGCCCCGATAATGTGTTTTGAGTGCCCATTCACTTGTTCAGTAGATGGCCTTTCTTTTTCCATTTCACTGTTGGAGGCCAGTTTTGTTGAAGGAAAGACAACTACCTCCAGATGAAGGGTGTTTCCTCCTAAAATGATACTGGTTCCAGGTCACCCAAGTGCACCTATAGACAGTCCCCCAGGGTGTGTCCTTGGTGCGGGTGGATGTCTGGGCATCTCACCTCACTGTGATCACACCATGCTGTTCCTTACCTCGTGAAATGCACACACTGATTCTGTTTAGCACCTCTCAAGGGTTTAAAATTGTGCATTACTTGGGCTTTGCTCACAAGCAAAGTCAGTGTATTTTGAGCATCTCTATGTTTTATTTAAAATTTTTAACGATTAAAATCTGATCATGTATTTTTTTCATATTGGGAAGATGTAACAATTGTGTGTGTAAATGTATATAATTGTACTCTTTCTTTCAGTGAAGGTTTAACCTTTCTGCAGAATTACTTGTACGGTAGAACTTTTTGCTTTTAACCACAATAATGTTTTAAAGTCTTTCATAATGCCTGATGGAAGTGAATTTGTTACGTATTTTAGGATATAGAGCAAAGTAATGGGGAATTGGCCTCTCTTTAGAACTGTGTGTTTTGTCACATTAAATTAAAATTGAATAACGTCATGTAAGCAAAAGACAGAAAGAAAAGTGATTGTACTAACCTTCTGTTGAAAGGGCACTTTGTGCATGAAGGTATGCTCTGGCCGTCAAAGGCAAAGGATCTTTACAAAACAACTGCCCGGTTGGGCCTGTTTCCACGGGAGTGCGTGCCGTCTCCTGCGTTTCTGCGTGATTCTTTGACTCTGCCTGTTGCATCCTGGTTATTAGTGCTCTTGTGCCTTCATTGACCACAATCCACCGTTCTTTGCTTTCTTCTCCCGTTTCCATTTTCCCAAGAGTATCTACGAGGGAAACTTGGGGTGTGGCTACTTAAAAGAGAGGCGAGCGTCGGGACTAGTGTTTTGTGAGACTACCTCAGTCTGTAGAGCGCTATTTGTGAGTTCTCGGTGTTCCTCCTTCCTTCTGTTCGGTGGAGACTGCTAGAATGTGCACTGGGACTTTAATGCCATCTGCTCAGTGGTGGAATGACGTGCATGCTTTTCCAGTGCCTTGCATGATTTCGGTTACTGGGCATGCTTCTTTCGTGCTTGTTTTGTGAAACGTAACACTGCTGTAACTAATGTTGGTGACTGCATCTGATACCGAGGTGGACAAACCCCATGAGCCATGGAGGAGCCTTGGGCTCTGACGCTGCTCCTGGCCCTTAAAAAATTAAAAAAAAAAAAATCATCTGAGGAAAAAGTAGTGAAGCCATAATGATTAAACTGGATTTTCTTATGGTTCATCTCAATGTGAGATGTAAATATTTCTTTGAAAGCTTTCAGAAAACTTGCTTAAATCTACTTTCTCCTCCTGACCAAACACAGAAGTGTCAGAGCTTGGCTTTCCATGAAGTCCCCTGTGGCCTTGGGGACAGTCAGTGAAGACAGAAACTCACTGCTGCCCTGAATACGTGCTTTCTCCCTCCCCATTTAACCAGAGCTCCTAGGGTGAAAAAACATGTTGAGTTTATGATTGACTTCTTTTAAGGAACTTAAAGAATTTCCTGGGGTGGATAATTGAGCATTTCTACCTTGATCTGGGAAGCTGATTTTCATCTCATACATTTCCCTGAGGCCTTGCTCTGGTGCCTTGATTCCTGGCACTCTTCTTGGTCCTTTTAGCAGTTATTTTCACTTGCTTTGGGGTCAGAGAAAGCCACCGATGGCTTAGTCATTAGTCTAGAAACTAATTATTGATTTAATTCAATAACTAGGGAGATTCTTAAAGTTCATTTGTTTCATTTTAATTTGTTATTTCTATTTCCTCATGCATTCTCAGTTTATTCTTATTTAAAAAATAAAAAAGGGGGAGAGCAAAACTGAAAGAATAGGAATTTTTGGCCCATTTTATAGATGAGGACAGTCAAGCCCCTGAAGAGTGGGTGAGCTGCTGTTGTGTCTCCTCACATCCCCTGCCCACCTGCTGGGAGGTCAGAATGAGGGCAGTCATGCATATCCGCAGCTGTTTTCTGTCACTTCCAGGTGTTTCCTAGTGGAAATCTGTGTTGTAAGCTGCTGTAAATGATAGTCTTGCTCAGCTGCATGAGTTACTGTTTTCTGTAACTGCTTCTTTTAAAGGAAATATTTCTGAACTTTTGTCAGGATTTTTTTAATTGCTTTGTAATATTTAAGACGTGGCTGGGTTATCCAAACTAGCTTTCCTCCCACATTACCAAAACCACATGCCCTGCTTGATGATTCAGGTATAGGAATCAACAAAATGTCCTACAAAATAAATTTGAATAGATTGACTACTTTTCTCCCCTTTGATTGTCAGTGTGAAGTGAGATCAGTTGTCACTTGTCCCTAAAGGCTGAGCCTGTTGCTATTTCCAGTAGAGGTTTTGGGCCGCTGCCAGCCCGTCGCTCTCTTACCTTCTGCTGCTCAAAACTCTCTTCATGTTCAGCCTCACCAGTGCATTTCCACCAGTGGTCCCATCTGGAAGCCTCAGCACAGCCTGACTTTCTCCCAAGTTGGGAACGGCCTCTTATCTTTATAAGTGCTGTGGCCTTAGCACTCGGGCCTACTCCTTTTGGCCAGAGGAACGAGAGGGTGATTTCTGACCCCCGGAGGCCAGCTTCAGACCCTGAGGCCTCCATGGCCACATGCATTTCCCAAGTACTTTCCAAGGGCTCTGCGTGCACAGCTCATTGAGTCTCAGGCTGGCAGGATCCTTTCTCAGATGAGGCGCCGAGATTAGAGACCCAGGGTCGCCACTAGGAAGCCACAGAGCCAGGATCTGAGCACAGCTGTGTGACCCAGAGCCCACATTTTCCACCCTCCTGTCTGGTCCATCATTGTATAAAGTGAATTTGTTATCACTTCATTAAGTTTGTAAGTTCATAGTGCTGTATATGGAGTTTATCTGAGGGGAGTGGTGTTTGCACTAATGTCCACTTTATACATAAAAACGTTGGCTGTATAACATGGAGACCCTTGGGTGTGATGCTTCTAGGTGCTCTGTGAAAGCGATTTTAGCTCTCAGTTTAAAAAAGTGCAGGTTACTGTTACTGCCCCCACTTACGGTGAGCAGCCCCAGAGTGGTCGGTGCAGTGATGTCTGGAGGCCCCACACTGGGCCCTCACCGAGCACACCTGAGCAGCCTGATCTGTCTCACCCCAGGCCGGTGCGGCTTCCCACGCCCAAGCTCACAGGCTCCTCTTGCACCCCTGACACCCACCATGGCTTCTCTCTTTGTTTCACTTCGCTTGATGCACTTTGAATAACATGTGCACAGTACAGGTCACATCCTTGCAAAGTTAGCTACAGGAGAGGTTCCTTGATGCCCGCAGATTGTCGGTCCTCACAGCTCAGGGCAGCAGTTCCCAGCCCGGCCCGGCCCCACCCTCCAGGGGCATCTGCTGGGGCTGGTGTTTCAGGCTGCTTCATAAAGAATAGAATTCAATTTGAAGTTAATTACAACTAAAGTGATCAAGTGATCACTTGATAAAGTGATCAAGTTTTTCATCTTAAATGTTAATCCTCAAAGGATCTTGCAAAACAACTCAGTCTTGCCCTTTTGAGGGCAAGAAAGTAATGAGTTTTTAAAAATCAATAAAAGTAGGACATAAAACCTGTAATAATAGAACTTTAAAGCGAGGAGGAACTTTTGAGGTGATCTAATCAGCCTCTGCATTTTGTGCTTGGAAAAGAATGGGGGACGAAATAGATCAGGTCCCATCTCTGCTGTGGTTTTCCACTAGAAGGTAAAGTTGAGAAGGAGGAAAAGTAGGGTTTGGTGTTAGAGGATATGATTTGGTTTGAGAGCAGTTGGGGCATCTGTGGCCCATTCATTTGTACTTCAGATAAAACCTGTAGGTTAATTATGGTTGATATTTTAGGGGTTTGTCCAAGCAAAGGACAGTAAATAGAACCCTTTCCTCAAGTTTCACTCTTGGATTTTTCAAATCCCAAAGACGAGGGGTGGGGGAGTAAAAGAACAGTAATCATAGAGGGTAAGGAAATCTGTTTTGATATTTATAAAGGTTTAGTCTAAGATAAAGCCTTGGGCATAAAGAATACTTTTACAAATGATTTATACTGGTTCTTTGTGTAATTCTCGGTGGTTTTTGTTTAAAGATTTGTTGTTGTTGTTTTCGTAAATTTTCATGTCATTAACCTTAACATAAACTCCTCATTGCATGTTTTATTAACCCTTGGTGTATTCATTTTCTTCTGACTTGAAAGAGTAACCCATTAGAATTTAACCCTGATGTCTTGAAGAAGGCTGCAATTCAGAAAGCTTTAAAGGTAAACTAATAGTTTTCCCTTTGAAAGTTAATTAAAACATATTGAAAGAGATGATGCTCTAACCTTTATCGGTTTATTGACAAATTCTTCCCAAAGTAATAGAGTAATTACTTGTTTAGTTGTGGAGAGCCTACTTTTGTTGTCAAAGAATTAGTAGTTAGAAGAATTTAAGTCGATTTTGATGATAAATTTTACAAAATACCAATATGGTAAATTAGACTTTTGTCCTGTTGGCCTTAGGCAACAGTATCTAAGGTGGTTTTAAATCATCTGTACTTTAATTGGATTTGTATTTGTGAAAATGGTGAAATAGAAGTTCTGTTTAAAATCTTAACCAGTTTTTAGATTATGATTAAAACATATGCCCGATGCACTGTGACTTTCCATTAAAAAATCACCTCTTCCAATATGCTGAGTCAGGGCTGTCTCTGAGTCAGTGACCTTGTCGTGGCTTTTGGTGCTGCTAGTTTGGATGACAGATCTTTTAAGAAGCTTTAAATCTCATTAAATGAGGTATATTGAAAACTAAGCTCCACTCCCGAAAATGACATGAGCATGTATTTTCTGGCTAAATTGTTAAAGGTTTTCTATGACTTACAAATGTTTTATTATTTTTTTCTAATTTCTTTGAGCATTTTAGACTTAAATATTTTGGGGGGTGAGGGGTTAAATGTAGTTGCTTTAAGAAACTATCCAAAGGAATCAGGAATGGTTTTTAATCAGTTTCATCCAGAAGAATAAGTTAAATTTCAGAAGTGAGGAAGACTAGCATTCTGCTTTGATGCAGTATTTAGTAAGCCCTTAACCCCACCCCACACTGAGGAGGTGAGGTGGCCTACTCCTTTGGAGTACTAGTTAGTTAGCAGAGTAGTCGAAATACCTGTTTGGATAGAAAGCCCAGAGATAAACCCACACACATGTGGTCACCTTATTTTTTATAAAGGAGGGAAGAATATACAGTGGAGAAAAGACAGCCTCTTCAATAAGTGGTGCTGGGAAACCTGGACAGCTGCATGTAAAAGAATGAAATTAGAACACTCCCTAACACCATACACAAAAATAAACTCAAAATGGGTTAAAGACCTAAATGTAAGGCCAGACACTAAAAAACTCTTAGAGGAAAACATAGGCAGAACATGCTATGACATAAATCAAAGCAAGATCCTTTTTGACCCACCTCCTAGTGTAAGGGAAATAAAAACAAAAATAAACAAATGGGACCTAATGAAACGTAAAAACTTTTGCATAGCAAAGGAAACCATAAACAAGACGAAAAGACAACCCCCAGAATGGGAGAAAATATTTGCAAATGAAGCAACTGACACAGGATTAATCTGCAAAATATACAAGCAGCTCATGCAGCTCAATATCAAACAAACAAACAGCTCAATCCAAAAATGGGCAAAAGACCTAAATAGACATTTCTCCAAAGAAGATATACAGATTGCCAACAAACACATGAAAGGATGCTCAACATCACTAATCATTAGAGAAATGCAAATCACAACTACAATGAGATATCACCTCACACCAGTCAGAATGACCATCATCAAACAATCTATAAACAATAAATGCTGGAGAGGGTGTGGAGAAAAGGGAACCTTCTTGCACTGTTGGTGGGACTGTGAATTGATAACAACCACTCTGGAGAACAGTATGGAGGTCCCTTAAAAAACTACAAATAGAACTACCATAGGACCCAGCAATCCCACTACCAGGCATATACCCTGAGAAAACCATAATTCAAAAAGAGTCATGTACCAAAATGTTCATAGCAGCCCTATTTACAATAGCCAGGACATGGAAGCAACCCAAGTGTCCATTGACAGATGAATGGATAAAGAAGATGTGGCACATATATACAATGGAATATTACTCAGCCATAAAAAGAAACAAAATTGAGTTGTTTGTAGTGAGGTGGATGGACCTAGAGACTGTCATACAGAGTGAAGTAAGTCAGAAAGAGAAAAATAAATACTGTATGCTAACACATATATATGGAATCTAAAAAACAAACAAAAAAAGGTTCTGAAGAACCTAGGGGCAGGACAGGAATAAAGATGCAGCTGTAGAGAATGGACCTGAGGACACGGGGAGGGGGGAGGGTAAGCTGGGACAAAGTGAGAGAGTGGCATGGACATATATACACCACCAAATGTAAAATAGATAGCTAGTGGGAAGGAAGCAACTGCATAGCACAGGGAGATCAGCTCGGTGCTTTGTGACGACCTAGATGGGTGGGATAGGGAGGGTCGGAAAGAAATACCTGATCCTCACCAAAACACTGGGAGGAATCATATCCGTAACCTTCGCTCACCATTTCTTTGATAACTGAAGATTATTGACCCACAGAGCGGGATGGTTAGAATGAAGGCTCTCCAGTTAGGCTAGACTGTCTGGGCTTGAATCCCAGCACAACTGCTCGTCAGTGGGACCTGCAGCAGGCTGCTGAGTTCTCCCTGGTTTGTTACTCAGAGTGGTAGTGATATTCTCTTCTGTATGGGAGTGTTGAGTACATTAACTAAGTACATGCATGTAAAAGTGCCCAGTGTAGCGAGCATAATATGTATATTTTTAATTGCTATTATATTATTTAAGCCTAACAGCTGAGCTCTGGAAATGGTATTATGCCCATTTTATAGATATGAAAACTGAGGTTCAAATAAATACGTAGATCTCAGTAATCAAGTGGTAAAAAGCTAAGATTTAAATTCAACGCAGTCTGACTTAAACGCTTATATTTTCATTATACCTTGTGTGTCTTACTTGTACTGATGCATTTTGAATATTGCGTCCTGATAGAAAACTTAGTCACTGATTTAACCTTACTTCATAGAATCCAAAACATCATCCATTTTAGGATGCAGGTTTTGCATCCACGGGTTCAACCAACTGAGGATCGAAAACATCCTGAAAAAATCTACAGAAAGTTCCAAATAGCAGCATTACATTGTGTTTACAACTATTTACATAGCATTTACACTTTATTAGGTATTATATGTAATCTGGAGATGACTTAAATTATATGGAGGATAACACCAGGTCATTTTATAGATGGGATTTGAGCATCCTCGGATTTTGGTATCCTGGGGGGTCTTGGAACCAACCTCCCACAGATGCTGAGGGACGACTGTACACCATTATTTTATGAACTGCTAAGAAAGAAAGTAAGGTGCTAGTTAAGGTTTGATAGTGTTTATTTTATACTTACTGAAAGAATTTTTAGACTTAAGATAAACAGATTTTTATCATGTCACATGCACACACAAAAGGAAAATATACACAAAATAAATTGAAGAAGGCAGTGATAACTACCACTCTACTATAATCTGCCCTCAAACAGGCACTTAAAGTCATCAATTGTAAGTTTCATTTTGTTTTCAGTGATGTTAGAAAGTTTAAAAGCGGGGGGTATATTGAAACTGATAAGCTACAGTAAACCTCTGTGAATGAATGGCTACTTTTTCAGAGATTAAGTAAGTGTATTAGTTAAACTCAGCTTCTGTATCAAAGACTCATGAGTAGCAGTAGCTTAAGTAAAGACAGAAGTTTATTTCCCTTGAATGTCACAGAATTCTGGCCTGTGGCTTTGCGGTACTCAATGCCTCCAGCCAGAAGGGGGGCACAGCAAAGGCCAGACCTCCCCAGACTGTTACAGGGCCACACCTGACTACAAGGGAGATTCGGAAATAGACTCTGTGTCACAGAGGATTTGTGCTCAGCTATGACTCTGGGACTCTCGTGTTAAGGGAAGAAGGAGAAGTGGATTTAGGGGGGAAGTTAGTATTCTCCCACGGCAGTCTGTAGCCTTGGATTTTTTTTAACAGTGTTTATTTCATTTTGCAGAATTCATTCACATCAAAAAGATGAACCAGAAACTAGATTATCGCAGTAGGTTTGGGCTAGTAATATTTTATTCCAATAATCATGAATTTGACGCCTCTGTCATTGTTGCAGTGTTGAGGATTGACTCTAAAATTATTTAACTTAAAAACATTTTGTGACCTTCTAATTAATTTCCACTAACACAAATATTTAACAGCATCTTCTGTGGGGCTAAGTTATAAATAAACCTCATGTCCCATATATGTTGCATTTTACTATGTATTCTTCTATCAGCTGTCTGTGCTAAAGTATGCTTCTTACCATTTTTTCTTATTCCTGAATTTTTCTCATTGCATTTGTATCTGCTTAAATGCGATTTAGATTGATGTTTATTCTTCCAGTCAAAATTACTTAGCAGCTGGTAAGCAAGGTTCGATAATCTGATAGCTACATGTTTGAACAGAAGATACTAAATTAAAAACATAAAAATGTGCCTCTGACACTTTATTATTTTTACTATTTCAACCAGAAGACTGTTCTGAATCACACACTCTCACATTTGTCCTTCCTGTGCTTTTCTGTTTCCATTTGTTGCACTTTATTCATTTTGTTACCCTAGTAAAATAAGTTTTGAGAGCTGGAATTAACATTAAAGATTTTCGGAAGATTCCATTTTTCCAAAGTTGCTTGCTTTAAGAAATAAAAGACCTTAACGTTTTAAAATTGTTTGCAAATACAAGTTTTCTTGATTTATTTTATGTAGATACAATTATGGCTTTGGGGTGTGTTAGCAATTAATTGTTTTCCAGTTAAATTGTGCCTAGATACTCCCTGTAACTGAAGTATCAGAAGTAAATAGAAATGACTGTTAATATAAGCCAATAATTCTGTTTTTAGTAATCCCCATTTCAAGATGTGTTTATTGATTTTTATCTGTTTTTTGTTTTTGGATAGTCAGGGAAGAAAATAAACAGCAACCCAAATCCTCTTGTCCAAATGTCAGTTGGTCACAAGGCCCAGGAGAGCAAGGTAAGGCACCGACAGTCTGACTGGGGCGCTCCCTGTGACCGTGCTGTCACTGTCACCAGTTGGGGGTGGTGCAGGCATCAAGACCATTGATTTATGAGTCTTTCTTTTGTTTTTCTCAAATCAGTTGTTTGATAACCAGCTACTTAATTTGGTATCAAATATATTCATTTAAAAGTAACATTAAAAAGTGACATGAATATGTTAATTATACTTCTGCTTGATTTCATGGGTAGATGACATGGGACAAATTCTAAGTTTCCTTTGAATGTCCTATTAATATTTTGTTCAAAAGACAACCAGCAGTGCACAGTAAGTCCCCTACATACGAATGAGTTTCTTTCTGAGAGTGAGTTCGTAAGTCCAATTTGTTCGTTAAGTCCCACAGAGTTAGCCTAGGTACCCAACGAACACAATCGGCTATGTAGTACTGTACTGTAATAGGTTTATAATACCCTTCACACAAACAATACATAAAAAACAAACAAAAAATAAAGAAAACATTTTTAATCTTACAGTACAGTACCTTGAAAAGTACAGTAGTACAGTCCAGCAGCTGGCATCCAGGGGCTGGCATCGAGTGAACAGGCGAGAAGAGTTACCGACTGGAGGGGGGACAGGAGGGGTGGTCAGCAGTAGGAGCCGGAAGGCAGAGGCTGCAGTTTCCCTCAGCCTGGCGTGGACGGCACAGGCTCTGGTTCCTCTCCGGAGCCGGCTGCACATTCGCATCTTGGAAAGTTCACAGCTTGAAGGTTCCTATGTAGGGGCTTATTCAAAACCTATGATTCTGTTCAAAAATTGAGGGAGGGCATTGCTGTTGCAGTAATATGTGCTACTCTCAGGACACATGTCAGGAATTCCTCCCTTGTTGTAACTGCTAACCGTTAATCTAAGAAACTTCCTGACGTGCAGCACTCCGCCGGCCTGGGGAGGTCGTGGAGTGAGGACCACGTGCAGATGGCGCATTGTCATGGGGGCTGGGACCTGGGCTGGGAGCTGCTGGCAGGTCATCTGCTGACACACTCTGGACCTTCCACAGTTCACTCATGGTAGGACAGCCCAGAGGATAGGTGTCATCCTTAGCTTCCAAGTGCAATACTCGATAAACACAGTGTGGGAGTGCTTTTCCACAGAAACTATCCCAGAGCTGATTTTGGATATTTCTTTCAGATTCGGTATAAAACCAATGAACCTGTGTGGGAGGAAAACTTCACTTTCTTCGTCCACAATCCCAAGCGCCAGGAACTCGAGGTGGAGGTCAGTGATTTGCATGTTTACGTGGTTGTGTTTGTATCTCTGCGGCACACAGTCAACACGGGGAGAACCGCCATCGTGGGCCCACCAGAGGGGTTCATGCCCTACGTGTCGGGCGGGGGTGGTCAGTTTTTAATTTCCAACCTTTGACTGACTGTTACTGGCGTCCAGAGGTGCCGTGGGTGTTGGTGTCCACATGTTGGCACCACTGTCAGCCCTGCTGGACGTGCTTATTCTAGTCGCTTCTGTGTGGCTATCTCAGGGTACTGCTCGTAATGACGCTTCCCTTGCTGTTCCTTCCTCGCTGCCAGCCCGGCCTCGGCGTCAGTGGACACCTTTGCCTCCTTCCAGATCCTAAGGGCACAGCCTTTGTGTTTCACTTCCTTCTACTCCTCCTGCCTGTTTGCTGAGTGTTTTTGTCATGAATGGGTGTTGACTATTGTCAGAGACTTTGCTACAAGATGATCACGTGATTTTCCTTTTTAAGTTTGTAAATATGGTGAAATGCAGTGTTGACTTAGATCTTAAATCTTGCAAACATTTACTGGTTTTCAAGATTTAACGTGAGAAAACCTTGCAAACAAATCTTTATTTGGGCATAACCCCACTTGTGATGTAGTATCCTTTTTATGTGTTCAATTTAATTTGCTAAAATTTTAAGAATTTTTGCATCATAAGTGAACAATAAAGTTATATTGTGCAGCACAGAGAACTAGAGCCATTATTTTGTAATAACTTTAAATGGAGTACAGTCTATAAAGTGAATGAATCACTTTTACATACCTGAAACTAATACAATATTATAAACTGTACTTCAATTTTAAAAAAAGAATAAGATCGGGTAACCTTGAAAACAAAGAATTTTTGCACTCCTCTTAAAATAATCTGTAGTAACTGGACCTTAGATTTAAAAAAATAATTTTTAACGTTCTGTAAACTTAGTTATTTCATTAAAGAATGCTTTTGCGATCACAGTTTAAACAATAAGCAATCAGGCTGTTCGGTTTTCACGTGTAGTTAACTTATTTGATCATTGCTGTAGAGCCTATGAAACCACCGAAGTTCTTACTCCTTTTGGTTAAACTACCTGTATCGCAGCAACCTAACAGGAGTGATTCCTGTTGCAGAGGCAAAGCTGAAGGTTATTATTCAGGAGCCAGAAATTGTCGTGCAGTTAAAGCAGATATTGTACATTTTGAGTAGAAGTCTTAAAAGAAACTTGGACATGGGTCTTCTCCATGAACACGTGTCACCACTGGAACGTGGCACACCACCAGGCGTGTGTATTGTCACCGTGTTCGCAGGACTGGAGACATTTCCTTCTAATCTTCAGATTTGTGTGGACTGCCGCCCCTCAGCCCAGGGTCCTTGTAATGGAGTCCTCGAACGGGGTTTTCTCTTTCTCGTGCTCATTATGACTATGTGATTGGGAGGTGACAGGCCCTGTGACATGGCTACACTGCAGCATTACTTGTTGCCATGTTTTGAGCCTCCCTGAGGGGGTTTCCTACTGCGTTGTGCATGGCGACAGGACGTAGGAGGAGGTGGCCGCAGACGGGGTTTGGGGCCTTCCTGCGTGTTCTGTCTCCATCCCCAGCGTTGAGCGCTCTGTCGTGTCTGGCAGGTGAAAGATGAGCAGCACCAGTGTTGCCTGGGGAACCTGAGGATCCCTCTCAGCCAGCTGCTCACCTGCGAGGACATGACCCTGAACCAGCGGTTCCAGCTCAGTAACTCAGGCCCCAACAGCTCGCTGAAGATGAAGCTCGCCCTCAGGGTACTGCCGTCTCCAGAGCGTGGCTGGGGGAAGGGTCCTGGGTGGGCAGTGCTCACGGCGCTGGCCGCAGGGCAGGGATGACAGGAAGGTGCTTTACGGGGAGTGTGAGTTTCCACACTGCTGCTGGCTGTGTAGCTCAGGGGAGAGATGGCCAGGGCTTGGACTCCGGCGCCGACAGCAACAGTGTTTCCAGGTTGCTTGAGCAGGCCCGGAATTGTTCCTTGGGCTTTCACATGGATCCCACCGGCCTTTTTTGCTTGTTTGTTTTTTAATCCTTTTGTCCAGAAAGTATTGCTGTCTGGATCAGTAAAGTTTTCTGCTAATGTTAAATTTTCAAAGGTCATTCAGAAAAAAAGGATTAAAAAAAACTCTGCAAGACGGTAGAGATTACAGGAAAAATACTGTCCAAAATAGATGATGATTCATTTGTAAGTACCTAAGGAAATGCTGAAAATAAAACTGGCAAACATACGGGAAAATGCTAAGACTCTCTAATTTTTAAAATGCAAATTAAAATGCAGAACCAACTTTTTAAAAAAGTAAAACAGACTTAGTCTGTGGAAGGTGTGGTGGAAACGGCCTCCTTGTGCCCGGTCACAGCCGTTCCAGAAGGGACTTCAGCGTCTTCAGTTGTAAATCACAGAGCCCTTTCTCTGGAAACCTGACTCTTGGTAATAACACAGAACTGGGGGTGTTGGCTGCAGCTTTACTTGGTAAAAGCGGGAAGAAGCTTCAGGCCGTCGGGATGACCCCCAATGCAGGGTGTAGACTGCTCGGGGACATGTGCACACTCAGAGCTAATGTGAAAGGAAGCAAAGCGGGGAGGTGTTGCTCCCATGTCGACCCTAGGGGTCCGGCAGCCTCGCCCTTCCCCGGTCGCTGGTGGAGACGGTAGGATAGGGGTCACTGTAGGATGGGGTTTGTGGCTCGGGCTCTGCCACTGTCAAGCTGTCACCACCGTGCAGAAGAGTGGCCAGGAGGAGGCCGGAGAGAGATGCACAGAAGTGAGGCTTGCACCATGCGGTGCTGTGACGGTTACCTGCATGTGCCTTTTTCTACACTTTCTGTAATATGGTAGGATAGCTGAACAGAGAGGCTAGATTGTTTTTCATGTTTTGTGCCAAGCTTTAAAGAAACGTTTGCAAATGGGTATCTCTAAAGCTATTCATGTACGAGGCTGTTACCAGTGTCACCCGTTTTAATTTTGTATCTGTTTTCACCTCTAGGTACTCCACCTTGAAAAGCAAGAAAGGTCTCCAGACCACCAGCACTCAGCTCAAGTAAAGCGACCCTCTGTTTCCAAGGAAGGGAGAACAATATCTGTCAGATCTCAGATGTCTGCATCGCCAGGCACTGGTAACAGCGGCACAGCCCCATCCACGCCGGTCCTCGGGGGCTGCGGTGATAAGCCGGGTGTGCAAGCGAGAGCCCAGCCCGCAGACGCCAGCCCGCAGGGGCCGCGGGACCTGGGCAGAAGCTCCTCCAGCCTCCAGGCCGGCAGCACCGGCTCCCCCAGCCACATCTCTGTCAAGGAGCCCACCCCAAGCATCGCCTCAGACATCTCGCTGCCCGTCGCCACGCAGGAGCTGCGACAGAGGCTGCGGCAGCTGGAGAAGTAACTATAGACGCCCCTTGCTTTTGCTGAATCGGCGCTTGACCCGCCGGCTGCGGGGAGGGAACGCGGTCCTAAGCCAGACAGCTTTCAGGCAGTGTGGTCCTTTCGCTCACCGAGCCTTTGGCTTTCAAAGTAAACCCGCCATTTTCCAGGGCCTAGTATTTGGCTTAGGAACAGTGGAGAGATCCTCAGACCAGGAAGGCAGAGTCTAAAGCTGACCTGACGCGGAAAGGCTTGGCGGAAGCTGGACATGTTTGTCACATGAGAACAGGCCCTGCTCTTTTATGCTTGGCCCCCACACGTTTCACCACCCAGCGGGTTTGTCTGTCTGTGGATGTTTGTGTGGATTTCTCACTTATGCCGCGTGAGTCATGGGCATGTCCGTGGTTTCCTTAGATAAGGACAAAGTCTGCAGTTACCTTAAGCTTCCGACGTGAGCCTTTTCCTCTCAGCAGGGGGAGTGGGTTGCCCTTTGGGGCGGTCTCCTCTTGGCCGCCCTGCGGTGTGCTGAGCACGAAGCTGAGGCCGAGGTGTGGAGCCTGTGGCCCGGGGCTCAGCCGGGGCAGGCGGCCGTAACCCACGCGCAGAGCAGCTCTGCTCGTGGCTGCGATTTCGGGAGAAAGGAAGCAGTCCCTGTCTCTCCCTTGCTCTAGAAAGAAATAGAATTTTAAATAAGAAACCAGTTTTTCTCAGGAGCTAAATTTGGGGAGAAACCCAGAAGATCTTGGAGCTGAGTCAGAGCCATCATTGGTTGTCCTGGAGCTGGTGCCTCAGCCTGAGATGGGTCTGGAGGGGAGGGGGTGTGACCTCATCAGACGACCCGTGAGGGGCACAGCGAGGGGCTCTGAGAAAGGAGCGCAGGTTTGAGCAGTTCTAGGGTAGACATAGCTTCAGAAACACTGAAGAGTTGATGTGTGTAAGGAGACGCCTGTGTATTGTTTTCACTTTGGGCCATGGATTTTAGTAGTTGGGTTATGTTGAACCCTCGGATGAAATACGAATCCAGCTGGTCCGTTTATACCCAGAAGTTCAGACTAGGTTCACGTTCGTGGGGACTTTGCTTCCCTCCTGTCTGAGTGAATGAACATGCTCACAGCCTCTGTGCTGTCTGAGGAGTGCTCTCACTCTTGGCTTTGTTTCCCCAGTGGGACGACCCTGGGACAGTCCCCGCTGGGGCAGATCCAGCTGACCGTTCGGCACAGCTTGCAGAGGAACAAGCTGGTGGTGGTCGTGCACTCCTGCAGGTGAGCCGGGCTCTCGGCCCTCGCGTCACGGACAGCAGTTTGTTTCATTCACAGACGAGAGCAAGTAGGCGGTGCTGCAATTAGATGCTGTAGTCCTGGTTTTCAGGTTCTTAACCTTGTTTCATAACATTTTCTGTTACCAACCATTTTGGTTGCTTTGTAACACTCCCTTAAACTGCCATATTGTAGTTTATGAGACATTCCCTATGGTTGAACGTTTACAGCGCTATAATAAGCATAGTTTTCTTTTATTGAAGTGTCTTTTGGGGATTCACTTTCCAGGAGTAGATTTATAACAATTCAGAGAATTCAGTCAAGTCTGGGGGGTAGTGACAGGAATAGCTGTAGTTGTTTGGGAAGAGCGGACGAGCTCTTTTCCCCACAAGCAGGACCGTTTGTACCGGTTCAGTAAACGTAACGTGATCTGACGGTGTTGCTCCAGTTTGTATTTGATGAACGTTGATGGTGTGGAGCTGATTATTTTCCTTTATGTGACTTGATTGTCTCACTAGTAGCTGTGATGTAAATATGTGATAGAAATATTTGGATGTTATAAAAAGGTGTGGAAACAGGAAAGTAAAATTAGTAACGTTTAGAAACATGATTATATAAATGTCGAGTTCGCTTCACTACCTATTTATTGAGCACTTTCTATGTTCCTGCTGGCGAGATAATTACTATGCGAGATTCCGGAGCAGCAGTCTGATTCAGAGGACTCTCCCTCATGGGCTTTCGGTCCATCAGCAAGTGAACAATTGGAAGTGGTTGCAGGGACAGCTGACCCTTGAACAGCACGGGTTTGAGCGGCATGGCTCCACCTACACGTGGAGCTTTTCAGTAGTAAATGCCACCACCCTACACGATTTGCAGTTGGTTGACTCCAAGGATGCGGAACCACGTATGCAGAGGGTTGGAGCCCTTAACCTCCATGTGGTTCAAGGGTCGGCTGTAATTAAGTACTAGCATGTTTGGCCCAGTTGTCCGAGGACAAGAGCAGCGTGAAGCTGCATGAAGGAGGTGGGCCTGCGTCTGTGAAGCGTTCGGGTGGACGAAGGGCAGAGGGTGGGGTCCGTGGCCTGAGCAGGAGCCGGGGAGGGGTCTCCCGCAAGGCTGACCGTGTCCCCTCACTGGGAGGGGACAGTGAAGCAGTGTGGAAAGGTGATTCTCTGTGGGTCAGAACATCCCCCAAACCCTGGGCGCAGGAAACGGGGCAGAGGCCACCTCTGCAGAGCCGCTGAACGAAGTGCGCGTGGGAACGAGGCAGTTACGGGATACAAGTAAAACCAGGTAGCAAGTTCCAGTGCGGTGCTCCTTGTCATTTTACTAGATTCTAACACCGAGCATTCTCTGGTCTGTGTTATAAGAAATCTCATTGCCTTCTCCGAAGACGGCTCTGATCCCTACGTCCGCCTGTATTTGTTACCAGACAAGAGGAGGTCAGGAAGGAGAAAAACACACGTGTCAAAGAAAACGCTGAACCCCGTGTTTGATCAGAGGTACGCGTCCACTCAGTGGGGTAGACAATTGTGTTCAGCACTCAAGGAAGGCCTGGTGGTGCCTTGGAATGACTGAGGCATTTACACCAGTGAGAGCAGGAGTGAGAAACGCCTCCCCAAGAGCGGTCGTAAACTTGTTAACATAAATAAATACACAGGCATTTGAGCATCACATCGTGAATCCTCAGGCCACACTCCACCAGGGAAATAGTAAGTCAATTGGTGTTGATATCCATTAACTCAGTTACTAGTCGCTTAATCATGGTTTCTCACCAGTGACTTTATTTACACGGAGGTGAGAAACCGATGGGCAGGCACCCAGTCCTGGTGTGGGTGTGTGGCTCAGCCGCAGCCTCTAAGAGTTCCTGCAAACCTGGGGTTCAAGCTGCTCGCTCTCGGGAAGGCCGGCCACGTCCACGTGTCCCCGCGTCCCCACGAGGCCTCCGACCTTGTCCTCTGCTTTGCCAGCTTCGCTTCTGGAGGCTTTTGTCCTGCAGCATCCAGTTTCAGCCACCAGAAGATGCCTGCAGATCCCCTCCTCTGTGAGGCTGCTTCTCGGACACCCTACTTCTGTTCACTCGCAGGCTTAGAGCTCACTCTCTTTGGGGGAGCGGACTGGCCTGGGCTCCCCGATGTGTCACACACCACGGCCCATGTTTTACACCGGGAGTCAGGCGTCGTGTCCACACGGGGGAGCCACAGGGTCAGCCTTTCGCATGTTTAGGATTCCAGTCTCATCTTATGTTTGGAAAATAATGGAAAAAAAAAAAACTTTGAGTCTTCCTGAAGGGCCAGGTCCAAACATGTAGCAGGAGAGATCAGTTTTATAATAAAAAATGAACATCACATTTGGAATGGTCTTCTAAGCAGCAATGTCATTTTTTAGTTACAGTAAAACAGAGCAAAATTATGGAGAAATTTAAGGATGATCCTCTTTTCTCCACTTCAGCTTTGATTTCAGTGTCTCGTTGCCGGACGTGCAGAGGAGAACCTTGGACGTGGCCGTGAAGAACAGCGGTGGCTTCCTGTCCAAAGATAAAGGGCTTCTCGGCAAAGTAAGTTCGAAAAAAAAAAGTCCTACGCTTTGTAAAAATTAAACACTTAACCCAGAGTACTCTTTTTAGACTAGATTTATGTACGTGGATAATCCACGTCAGCTAAGCTGCTGTGAGTGGTTTGTGAGCCGGTATCGATGTGAATTATCCCCCCTGGTACTTTGTCATAACTTCCTGTCAAGACTGTTGGATACAGGAAGGGCCTCTTGGGTATAATTGACCGTATAGGTCATGGGTGGATCATAAGGGTAGAAAAGGTGAAAAGTGAGAGGCTGAAAATGAGGGAGAGTGTGTTGCTAGAGAAGATCGGAAGCGATGGTGAGAGGTCTGAAACCCACTGTTGGAGGCCTTTTCTCACCACAGGTCCTGGTCGGTCTGGCATCTGAAGAACTCGCCAAAGGCTGGACCCAGTGGTGAGTGTCCCCCAACAGACAGACGCAGAGCCCCGTGCGTCCATTCAGGAGCGCTTCCCCTGTGACCGCGTGTCTTCCTGTGTCTCAGGTACGACCTCACGGAGGATGGGACGAGGCCCCACGTGGTGACGTAGGCTGCGCTGGCCGAGGAGCCCCCGCTGTATCTGCCAGCCCCGTGCCGACACGCAGCCCACACAGACGCACCCATGCTCTTTTTATAATTTCATGTACTTGGTTACTTGTCCCTTAGTGGTTTTATAAAACATTGACGTTTTAGGCGTTATTTGGCCATTATTAGCATTAAGTTTTGTATGTTTAATTTCCTCTAGTATTTCACCAGTTTTTTCGGCGTGCATAGGACAGTGGTCAACCGTTGTGTGCGTAAAGCTGTATGTCAGTTGTCTCTCCTAGGAAACCGATATATGGTTGTGCTTTTTTATTGCTTTGTTTTGTATATCACTGAGGTGTACTATGCTGTGTAAATAGACTATTTTTTATAACCTCTACATGCTGGTTTGAATTCAGAAGAAAATGGATCAAGGAAATATATATATTTTTTTCTTCTAAAACTTATTAAATTCTTATGACAAATAACCGTTTTTGCCTCTGCAGGAAAAAGCTCTCAGTGACCTATTTTGTGGTGTTTCTTTTTAAAAGGAAAAGCTGAAAGATTAGTAAATATTAGTATATTTCTGCCCATTATGAATGATGAAAGAATGTATTCGAAGTATTTACACTTTCATAAATATAAAGATGTATTATTGAGAAGTCAGTTGAAGTGCTTATAAAGAAAAATGTCATATAACTGAGTTATATAAAATATTAAGAGAGTTGTCATGGTTCATAAATCATAGTGCACTAATCTGAAATTTCTTACATAAAATGGAATGTCTTAAGTTTATTTCTAGTTGCTTGTTGTAACTTATTCATGAAACAGTGCAGACACATAATCATACTTTTCCTGAAATGTAATACAGACGGATTTTAAATGTTAGCAGTTAGTCTGTTGTGAAATTTACAGTGTTTTTCAGCCCGAAAAGAAAGACAAACTCATGTTGTCCCCGTAGAGGCTGTGAGGTAGGTCGGGGTGAGTAGCGAGGAAGTCGCGGCGGGAGCCGACTCCGGCCCGTGATCGTCAGCGCAACGCACGCAGAGGACAGATCCCCCGAGCGGCGCCAGCCGCCACCGCGGCCCCCGGGCTCCGGCACCACCGCGGCCCCGGGGCTCCGGCACGGCGGCTGCTGGTTGTAAAGAACCCCGTACTGGGTTTCCTCACTTTATGCCATGACTGACCTCAGTATTGGGATATTGTTATACAACTCTTATTTGGGGATATTTTTCTTCTTAGGTTATGAAAAGCATGTTTTAGATACTTAAAGGCCCCAAGCCTCTTAGGAGATGAGGCTCCATAGCCGCGTGGTATCTGTGCATGCCCCGAACACAGGGTGCACGTGTGCAGAAAGAGCTTTAAGGATTCTAAGGCGTGTGATGCAAATGACTTCCTTAGCCAGAGGGCACCCTACGGTTATGTAGTAACCCTGGGGAAAATAGAGCTGTGAGATTGAGTCAGAGACCTCATCAGGGCCCCCGCCATGGACCTCCTGGGCGTGACTGGCCTGCCCAAGTGCCTGTGTGGATGCCACTGCTGCTCCTGCCCTCTGGCGGGTTTCAGTTGTGTCCACCGCACACTGTGAACCCTGGGTGTGCGTGTGATGGGGCCTGTAGCCTCGCAGTACGTCTCACGCAGTCGTGCAGACCCAGTGCTCTCGCAGCTTCCTGGGTCACGAAGCTTCTCCGAAGCCCCAGCAGAGACCGTCTCCTCTGTCAGCGCGGGAGGGCGTTACAAACGTGGTGACACTCAGGGGTGTGTGCTCGGGAAACACCTAACTCTGGTATTGCAGCAGCGTGAGGAAGACAGGTAATTCCTAAATCTAGTTGCCTGCCCGTGGTATTAGATCTTTGGAGATTTTTTAAAAATTAGGTTTGTTGTGGGAATTCCCTGGTGGTCCAGCAGTTAGGTCTCGACGCTCTCACGGCCAGGGGCCCGGGTTCGATCCCTGGGCGGGGAACTAAGATCCCACAAACCATGCGGTGCAGCCAAAAAAAAAAAAAAAAAGTTTGTTGCAGGGCTCTGGCAGTGGTCCCCGGCCGTTTCGGCACCAGGGACCGGTTTCGTGGAAAACAGTTTTTCCATGGACTGGGGGTGGGGTGGGGGAAGATGGCTCAGGCGGTAACGCCGGCGATGGGGAGCAGCAGGTGAAGCTTTGCTTGCTTGCCTGCCACTCACCTCCTGCTGTGCGGCCCGGTTCCTAACTGGTCCTCCTCCCAGGGGTTGGGGACCCCTGGCTCCTGGCATATTTCTAAGACAGGAGAAACACTCACTGAAATGTAGCATACCAGTGATTTCTACCAACATCCCCAGCTTTTGGGTTTTGTAGCCACGTGGTTCACCTATTCAACGTGTATTTTACATTGTGGAATACTTTAATTAAGCAATTAGGCAAAATAAATGCCGTGAAAGGTACAAAACCCAAACAAAGCCAGTTGGCAGCATGATGCCCACCCTCTGTATGGACGCTGGGGCTGGACACAGACCCAGCAGCCAGCTCCATTCTCTTTGAAAGGAAAGGGATGACTCTGAGGTCACTGAATTACCTCCCAGGTAGGATTCTGTCTTGATGGCCGATGGGTGTTTTGGGAACCTCTTGTGTCCAGTTGGGCAGCTGAGAATCAGTATCAGGCCAGACCCCCGGCTGGGCTCCAGGATCCTGGTGATGGACACTCTGTTCTCAAAACCTTCATGGCCGGTGGTTCTGAATCATTGATTCATCTGCGAAAAGGGAACTTTAGCTTTTCTACCTTGAACCAAACCAATGGAGGGGAAATTAGTGTTGATTAATTTGAATTGTTACTTTGTTGCTTATCCTGTGCCTTAAAGTAGGAAGTGTGAAGCGTTGCTTCAGGTTAAAACAGAAGGAGCCTTGCAGCTGAATTCACCAAGTTTATTCCTCATCCAGAGGTCAGCCCTCCTTTGTCAAGCACTGAAGCCAGATGCAGTCAGCGTGTGTGTTTATATCGTGGTCGTTGCTTTAACTCCAGTCTAACTGGATGGCCCGCTGCGGATGCAACACAGCAGAGGGTTTATTGTAGAATGCCCTTTCCGCTCAACTAATTTTACACGACGGTGCATGTGTTTATTCAATAAAACGTTTCTGTTAGCTCACTTGTGATTTGTTCTTCCTTTGTCTTTTGGAGTAAAATTTTTAGTGTGGAAGCAGATAATTTGAAAAGTGGTTACAGTATTGTATTTATATTTGCTAGTTGTGAATTCTTTCGTTTTCAAAAGAACTACCTCAGAGCACTGGTATTACTCCTTTTGTTTCCATCTTAATTTGACTATTCTCTGCCTACCTCAGACTCTGAGTTTTGAAAACAGCTCTTCTGAAAGATAATCATGAGTAGAAAAAACAGTCTTTAAAACCAGAGCACTGAGAAGCAATGAAAGAGGCTCTGGTTTGAACAAGTGGAGGGGAACCACTAGAGGCGCCACTGCCGTTGGCATGCCCTGCCGATGGGGTGACTGAGGCGAGTCTCAGCAGTCTCGCGTCAGCCTCCCTGTTAATCAGCTCACTCAGCACCATCACAGTAGCATAATCCCAGTTTAGCTTTATTTAAAACCATTTCCCGCCTGGACTGTAAGTGTCCAAAGCAGAGGTTATGTGGGTGTTATTTAAATCTTTTCCAATTGTTTATCACTGTTCCTAGCACACAGTTGGTGAATAAATATCAGTTGAATAAAGGATGAATAAACCTGGCAGACCTTAAATAACATTAATTTGTCCT
Source organism: Mesoplodon mirus (assembly GCF_964341445.2). Taxonomy (NCBI): domain Eukaryota; kingdom Metazoa; phylum Chordata; class Mammalia; order Artiodactyla; family Ziphiidae; genus Mesoplodon; species Mesoplodon mirus. Next base: position 115,264,819 of record NC_138985.1, on the reverse strand, counting down.
AACAAGTTTCCATTTAAGGAAAGGTAGACATCTATTGATAGTTCTTAGTTCCAGCTAAAGAGAAAGGTACTGGTGAACATAGTAAAGAGTACACCCTATTGAGACAAAGGCCATAGTCTGAGAAATAATTGAGAAACAATTGAGGCAGAAAAGTGGGAAATGAGCCAGGAAGTCTGTCTGTATTTAGTGTTAATCTGGAAATCCTGGGCAATACGATAGGGAAAGAAAAAGATTATAACTTTTGTATTGGGAAAGAAGGTCATTTTCAAATACGAGATTGCCTATGTGAAAAACTAAGAAAATCATCTGAAAACTTTTGAATCGAATAAGTATTTAATAAAGGGTCAGTTATAAAAACCTACAAATTTCTGTGGCTTATACACTAATATTGACAGCGACTAGAAAATATAATGGAAAAAAATCATACAGCAGCCCTGGAACCACAATAGCAGTGAAAACCTGCAGCGATTGGGAGCGGGCAGGGTGGGTTCAGCGCCTCCCAAGAGCCCCGTCCCCAGAGAACTGCCACTATTTGGCTTAGCTGGCTCCTAGGGAAACCATGTGGAAAACAAACAGTGGCAGTTGTTTAACACAGCAGGTCCCTGGGGTGGCAACACAAGTTGGGACAACAGGAGGCTGACCAAAAAATTTTAAAGGAAAACGTGGAAAATTGATGTCCGAAAGGGGCTTGGGAAAACTGGCATTCCTGGGGCTCTAGAAAGATGTGCACGTGCAGGGCTGTACACGTGTCCAGGAAAGGCCCGTGCGAGTGAGCCCGGACCTGTCACCTCCAGCTGGTGTTGAGGCATCATGCAAGCAGGAGGTGAAGGCTGCGGCAGAGGTGTCAACCGCCTGACGGGATGTGAAAACAGACTCCCCCCCCGCCCACACACCACACACACACACACACACACCCCACCCCCACCCCCACCACCCCCACCACCCCCAGCCCTCAGCAGATACTGGGAGATGAGTCCAAAGTACTAGAGAGATCTCTGCCCAGTCACTAGCTGACCAGGTCGGCTAACTGAGCAGAGACTTCAGAGGCAGCACAGAGCAAAGGATATAGCTTTTAGGGGACTCATCCAAGAAGGTTACTAAGTGAAAAATATCTAAGTTGGTGGGGAGGGCTCTTACAGCGTTGCCACGGTATTATTTTAAATGTTCGGTTTTCAACAACAGAACATGAGACATTCACAGAAACAGGATAGTATGGGCCACACACGGGGAAAAAGCAGTCATGGAAAGTGCCCCCAGGAAGCCCAGATGTAAGTAGACGGAGACCTTAAATCAGCTATTACGTAAGTGTGTTCAAAGAAAACTGTGTCCAAAGAATTCACGGAAAGTATGAGTGATTCTCAGCAAAATAGAGAAATTATCAAAAGGAAATAAAAATTCTGGAGTTTAAAATACAGTAAGTGTAGTGTACATTTAACTAAAGTTCAACGATAGATTTGAGCAGACAGAAGAATCAGCAAACTTGAAGATGAGTCACTGAGACCATCTCATCTGAGGACAAAGAGAACAGAATGAAGAAGAATGGACAAGGCACCAACGTACACACAGTGAAGTCCCAGAGGGGAGGGGGGAGCAGGGCCAGAAATTACATGTAGGAGCTGATGGGCAAGCGTGCTCAGATTTGATGGAAATGTTACACATTAAAGAAGCTCAGCGGACTCCAGGTGGGATAAACTTAGGCCCACGCCAGGCACGTTTCAGCCAAAGGGTGGAAAGTCAATCTCAGACCATCTCCCACAAGGATTCCTCCATGAGATCCTGCTGACTGCTCACCTGAAACCACAGAGGCCGGGACGGGGGTGACGATGCAATGTGGTGGAAGAGCCCCACCTCCAACAAGACTCCTTCAGAATGAAGGAGGGTGTGGGTATCCCCAGGTTCTCTTTCTTCACTGTTGCTGGCCCACCTGCCTTGTAAGAACCACTAAAGGGACGGATGTCTCTGCATCCATACATCTCGTTAGATGTCCCCTTGTTTCTACCTGGAGTGGCCCAGGGGCTAAGAGCGAGGCTCCCAGTCAGACCACCCACGCTCAACCCGCCCCTGCCCCACGTGACCTGGAGCAAGTGTATCATACATGCATGTAGGAGTGGGCACGCATATGTGTGTTGCATGTGCATGTTGAGTGTGCATACATATGCCTAGTATTGTGTGTGTGCATGCGTGTGTGGATATGTGCTTGTGTGAATGTATGTACTGTGTGTGCATATGCATGTTGTGTGCCCGTGTGTATGTGTGAGTATGCACGTGTATGTTTATCTCCTCCAAGACCATCTTCGCAAACCCAGGGTCTCAGCCTGGATCCCCCTGAAAGTAGAGCCTAAGGCGAGGCTTGGGTGCATGTGGTTATTCGGAGTGTGGGCCCGTGAGGGAAACTTCTTCCTTTTGTTCTAGTCTCTGAAACAGTTTGCATGAGATACTGATCATCTGTTTCTTAAAAATTTGGTGAAATTTGCCCACAAAAATTTCTGAGCCTGATGTCTTTTAAGAAGATTTTGATTACCCTTTCATTTTAACATTTTACATTAGCTTTATTTTCAATTTCTTATCAAATCAGTTTTGAAGATTATCTACCTCATGCTTTCCAATTTATTGGAAAACTATTTCTTATGAATTTAATATCTCTATTATATTTGTAGCTGCATCTCCTTTTAATTTCCTAACATTGTTTATGTGTACCTTCTACTTTTTTCTTGATTAGACTTGCTAGAAATCCATTTATCTTACTAGTTTTGTAAAGACCTTGCTTATTATTTTATTATATCAATTGTTTTGTTTTTGTTTTTGTATTAAATTCTGCTCTTGCCTCCCTTTCTGTCTTCTTTGGTTTACAGAGTTGACCATCAAACTTATTTTCCATCTTGCTTATTTTTTATTTTTATTATTTATTTATTTATTTATTTATTTATTTGCGGTACGCGGGCCCCTCACTGCCGTGGCCTCTCCCGCCGCGGAGCACAGGCTCCGGACACGCAGGCCCAGCGGCCACGGCCCACGGGCCCAGCCGCTCTGTGGCACGTGGGATCCTCCCGGACCGGGGCACGAACCCACGTGCCCTGCATCGGCAGGTGACTCCCAACTGCGCCACCAGGGAAGCCCTCCATCTTTCTTTTAAAACAATTACGTTCATTTAAGGCTAGAAATTTTACCCTACATCCTGCTCCAGCCTCACCTCCCAAGTTTTGGTAAGTACACACTTTCATCTAGATCTAGGCATGTTCTAATTTCTATTGAGATTTACTCTTTATTCCTTGAGTTAAGTAGAACTCAAGGAATAAGTTTCAAAGCATGATGCCCCGCCCCCCCCTTTTTGGTGTTGGTTATGAATTTAATTGCACTGAGGTCAGAGAAGATGTCTACATGACATTGATTCTCTGGGGGGAGATTGAGCTCATCCCCTTGCCCCTGTCTTTGCCCTCCTGGCTCCTGGTCCAGAGCAAGTCTTAAAGGATGTTCTGAGACCCCACTCCGTGGGGAGAGTTGAGATTTTGAGATAGCAGTTCCTGCGACCAAATGAGAGAGGGACTTGACGTGGCTGCTGGTCGGGAGCTGCGTCTGGGTCCGTGGCTCCTGTGCCAGACGCACTGGGTTTTGAGCCTTTCTGCTTCTTTTCCTAGGCAGGTGGGTCTGCCTGGCCCTTGGCTGCAAGCAGACATCCCAGACCTGGTCTCGGTCCTCCGTGGGGCACGCCCAGCCCACTTGCCCGGGGAACTGCACTCACTGCACCTGCCTGTCTGTGGCCTGCACCCCCGTGGCCTCAGGACCTTGTTCTGCATTCCTGTTCCATTTATGCTTCACTGGCACAGAGATGCATTTTCGGTTTTGTCTGTTTGCATCCTATCTCCCATAGCTGCTAGGAGCAGGGGTAGTGAGCAGAAGCATGCACTCACTGCGCACCGTAACCCACAGCACTCTCGTCTGTGTCATCCTGCGAGAAAGGAGTCACCTGACTGACAGTCTTGGGCTGGTGACTGACGCCTCCTCTCCCTCAGGAGCCTTGGTCCCACCAGGTGGCGCTGCCACCACTGTGATACCTTGCAGCTTTTAAAGGTTCCGTAAGGAGCCATTTCATTCATTTTTACGTGTATCTTATTTTATTTTATTTTTATTTTTTTGGCGGTACGCGGACCTCTCACTGTTGTGGCCTCTCCCGTTGCGGAGCACAGGCTCCGGACGCACAGGCTCAGCGGCCATGGCTCACGGGCCCAGCCGCTCCGCGGCATGTGGGATCTTCCCGGACCGGGGCACGAACCCGTGTCCCCTGCATCGGCAGGCGGACTCTCAACCACTGCGCCACCAGGGAAGCCCCTTACGTGTATTTCAGAGCCAGAAGGAGCCGCTAGTCGTTACAGCTCTGCCTCCCATTTTCCAGGCGAGGAGCCTGGCTCTCAAAGAAATTGATTTGCCCAGGATCTCGTAGCTAATTGCCAGAGCCAGGTAAGCCCCACCAGCGTGTTTTACAGGCATCTCAGGATGACAGACTTGCCGAATAAGGAGGCTTCTTCTAAACTAGAGGTATAGCCAAATCTAAATACAACAAAATACTTGCAGTAAAATTATTCTTATAAGATTAAATGGGTCGATGGCCCATTACTTCAGTTATTTTACTAAACTATCTCAATATCACAAAAATATTTAGACCATCCCTTGAATTTAATTTTTCAGTAGCAGCGAATAATTTCCGTTTCTTTACTCTTTCGCAGATGGACTTGTAGGAAAATATCCAATAGAAATAAGATAAACAGAGTATATGGTATAAAGTGATTTAACAAGATAGATAGTTAATGTTAATTTGGATAAGACAAGACTAACCTCTGAGCCGTTTACATGCTCTTAACATGTGTATTCCTGGAAAAGGCTGTGAAAGGCAATCGTCACTTTCGTGCAGACAAAATGCTATACAGAGGGCTCTGCTCCTGACTAAGTATTTCATAGAAATTGCTGGCAGACTTAGCTGAGTGTGAGTGACACATGGAGTAGCCCCCGCAGGAGGAGCTGTGCTCAGGGGCCCCTTTCCCATCTCCGGGAACTGGCCACCCCGTGCATCTGCTGTGCAGTGAGAGAAGCAGACACAAAATGCCACATAGCATGTGATTCCTAGGATATTTTCAGAACAGGCAGATCCACAGTGGCCTTGGGGCCAGCTTCTGTTCCTGCCTTCTCAACACTCTCCCCTGGGCCCCTGGGTGCACGCGGGACCCGTCCCCACCTCCAGAGAGCCTGAGCGGGCTGGTCTGGGGAGGCCCAGGCTGGATGTCAAGGACTCCGGGGTGACTGTGGTGTGACTCAGGGGTGAGAACTACTGTTGCCGGGTGCGGCTCCCTTCCGGAGGCTTCCTCAACGTCCTGCTGCCCGTGAGCACTGCCCAGGGGTGTGGGCCGTGCAGATATTCCCACACCAGCCCTGCCTTCCCACCCGAGTTAACTCGGATTCGAATCCCCAGCTTGGCATCTCTGTGTTGGTACTCACGCTGGTGAAATTTGTTTATAACAGCTTTATTGAGATACAGTTCGTATACTATAAAATTTACCCTTTTAAAGTGTACAATTCGCTGGTTTTTAGCATGTTCATGAGGTTGTGTGCAACCATCACCACTGTCTGATCTCAGTTCATTTTCATCACCCAGAAGGAACCCTGCATCCATTAGCAGTCACCCCATGTCTGTCAGCTCCTGGCAACCCCTAACCTACCTTCTGTCTGTGGATCTGCCTGTTCTGGACATTTTGTACGAATGGAATCACTCTGTATAGCCTTTTGTGTCTGCTTTTCTCACTGGGCATCGTGTCTTCAAGCTCATCCACGTTGTAGCCTGTGTCAGAACTTCATTCCCTCTAAGGCTGAAGAATATTCCACTGTCTGGATGGACCCATCTTGTTTGCCCATTTGTCTGTTGGTGGACGTTGGGTTGTGTCCAGTGTTGGTGGTGCTGGTGCTCTTTGAGGGGACAGTGATCACGTCCTATGTTGGACATCTGGCTGGGAAGGGTGCTGGCAGGGTGCCTTCCCCCACCCAGGCCAGGCTCGCTCACCGTGGGCTCGGCGCTATTGGTTCTATGCTCGTGCCACTCAGGTTTCCTCTTTCTCCATCTTTTCTGCGATCGACTTCTAACCTGCACATTAGGATCACCTGGGGATCCTAATATTAGTTAAAAACACTAATGCTCGCTGTGTCCCCCAATCGTCTGACTTAATTGGTCTGCACAGGTATAGGTTCATGGTCTCATAAGCAGCTCACTAAATTCCAAACTGCAGCTTGGCTGAGCATGCTTTGCTTGGGCCATCTATCTCGCTGTCCTCTGAGTTACCCATGCAGGAGACCCCCACCCAGCTCTGCGGTGGTCTCCCCGGGAAGAGCTGCCCCGTGCCCAGAGCCGGGAGGAAGATGAAGGCGGACAGCTCCCCTTTCCCCTCATCTTCCCAAGGTCATCATGGCAGGTGGGTGTGCAAATGGCGCCTACAGAGGGGCGCTGTCTTCACCGTCCCCCCCTCCCCGGTGTTTCACTCGGGTCTCTCAGTCTGGGGCCCAGTCCCCAGGGTAGGGCAAGGGTGGGCATCGGGCTTCCAGTTACTTCTGCTTTTTCTTTCACTGTTGTTCAAATACATCCACGTTTCCCAACCTCAAACTTTACTGACAGAGACAGTACAGTACAAAATCACAGAAAGAAGGACGTATTTCTGCACGTGCCTCCTCTTTAGCCCTGAGCCCGCCCCCTTTGGGCTGTGGCTTCAAAACCGCCTTGTTTTATCATTCTACCCAGGAGACAGGACCACGAAGAGTGGACACAGGGATGGAAAAAGGGAGGAAAGGGAGCAGGTTCGGTGCCCGGGAGGGCGTGAGCACCCACAGCCCGTCGGGCATGCAGGCAGCTGTGGGTTCCGAGGCGGGAATGGACGCCTAGGACGGGGTGACTGGCTCCAGAGTGAAGAGGGGGGCCTGAGCTGGGGCGTGGCATTCGGGGACCGCAGGGAAGCCGGGGCTGCGAGGAAAGGCGGCGGGGTGGGGGGAGGTGGAGGGGCGCGCTAACCGCCCGGGGACACGGCCCGCCTCTCCACGCGCCCGGTGGGGCCCTCCGGCCTCACTGCTGCAAGCTTCCTGACAGACCAGGACCACCCCCAAAGTCTCTGCTTTCATGTTGTTGAAATGACAGTATTTTTGATCTCATGGGTTTAATGAGGTACGTGGTTAAGTTCATTTCACCTGTTTGTTTTCATTTTTGCTAGTGAGGTCCCTGGGGTCACAGCTGCAGCTGTGGCTCCCGTCATTTTGCCATTGGACAGCACTGTACTGGGTCAGCGGTGACCATCCTCCCCCTCCCCAGACCGCCAGTTAGTCCAGAATCCCCTCCGGACCTTTCCAGCCTGAGGGAAGGCGGCTGCAGGGCTGCATCCTCACAGAGAGCGGCTGGGCAGGAGGGGACAGGGTTTTGCTGGCGAGGGCCTGGGGGTTCCAGGGCACAGCGGAAGGATTTCTGACGTTGGGGTGGGTGGGGAAGGGCTAGCACGGGTCCTCGTGGGGACCGGGGCTGGGAGGTGGGCTGCAGCTTTGCGTGGCGGCCGGCTTGAACAGGGCAGGGGCCCAGGGCACCTGCATCACAGCCAGGCCTTCACAGCAAAGCCCAAAGCCTCAGGACACGGGGTGATGGGCTCACGCTGGACCCCTGGGGACAGTCTTCCTCCAGGGCCTGACTCCAGGTGGAGGACAGGCCTGGGGTGAGCCTGGGGCCTTTGTTCCTTGACCCTGGTGCCCGAGTGGGCCCATGGCCCCCATCTTAGAGATGCATTCTGTATTCCTCAGTAGTTTATAAACAGTTCCTGAGACTTTTCCAACACAGTTCATTCTTATTTGGCTGATTGGTGTAACGGTGAGGCCTGGATTTATGGATCTGATTGTTTCCATAAACTGAGTGAGTGCAATCTGCAGCTCTTCAAGGTGTGGGAGAAACATAAAGCAAGCAATAGAAGATTTTATTTAAAAAAAATTGTATTGGCAAAAGAGCCTTGAAATAAGAGTAAATGATATAATTAATAGCAATTCAATATATCTGGCTAAAGGTTTTTTGGAAACAGAAATGATTTTAAGTGACTGGATAAAAATTCTTTTTGAAATTCAGGTGGTTTCCAAGTTTTTGAACAAAAATTGGAGGAAAGCCCAATCAAGTTATTAGCTGATACAAGTTAAATTCAAAGAAATTGATGATAGATCAGTATGTGATTTTTGGCATTTATTAAAATACATTCAAGGAATAAGGTACATTGCTATTAAATTTATTTTTCATTTCTGTCTGCTTTTTTTGGTGTGAACAAGTTTTCTCAGTATTTACATCTATAAACATAAAAAATCAGAATAGAATATTTATTCTTAGAAACATAAATTGATTGAAAAAATAGTCTTAACCATAGCATTAAGAGGTGTGTTTCAACAAAATTTTAGTTTTATATTTGATAAGTACATATCAAATTTATAATCAGTTTATATGGCTTTGATCTATTTTTATCCCTAATTAATAAAAGTGTGAATCTAGGGCATTTTGGTCACGAGATATTAAATATGTATCTGTATATACGTATATGTATTTATTTATATATATATTTGCTGGAGACATGGTCCATAGAAGCTGCGTAGCAAAAGTAGATACTACGTTAGAACAGAATTATGTGGGAAACGTGGAATTGACATATGCGTTCACGAACACTCATCGTCCAATTGCTAGAGAATTCCGACGTCGCTTGATATATATAAAGGATGATGTCACAGTTCTATTTTGAGTCAATCTCTATGTCAGAGATTGCATCCATTTCAGTCATTTAAGGCAAGACAAATTTTGATGTCAGACTAAAATGTGTCAGGTTCCAAGCTCGCGTAGAAGAGGCGGGGCCCGGGCCCGGGCCCGGGAGTGGTGGGCCTTGCGGGAGGGGCTACGGTCGGGGCAGGGCTCGGGCGCGGACTGGGAGGCGGGGGCGCGCGCCCTCCGGAGGCCCCGCCCAGACGCTTCCAGTTCTCGCGAGGGCGGCGCGTGATGACGCGCGGGCTGGCGGAGCGCGTTGAGGGCGCCGGCGGGCGGGTTTGAATCTGGTCCGAGAGCGGGAAACTGCGGGTCCCGGGGACGAGGTGAGCGCCGCGGTGCCGGCCCGCGAAGGGCTGGGGGCAGGGGCCCGGGAAACAGCGGGGTCGGGCAGGTCGGGCCCCTAACACCACAGCCTCCGCATGGGCCGTGGTCTGAGCCCGCGGCCCGGCTGGCGGCTCTGAGGTGGCCGAGGAGGTGGGCACCGGGGCCGGGAGCGCGCCACACTCCACGCCTTCCCTCCAGGACTGAATTTAGAGGATATCCAGCCTGGACCCGGGACTGCCACTGGACAGGACCCCCAGCCTGGGCTGGGAACTGACCCCGTATGGGACTCCCTGAGCCCTGGACCTGGGACTGACTCCAGACGGGACCCCCCGAGCCCTGGACCGAGGGCTGACACCGGACAGGGCCCCCAGTTCTGGACCCGCGACTGACCCCACACAGGACCCCCTGAGCCGTGGACCGAGGGCTGACCCCAGACAGGACCCCCTGAGCCCTGGACCTGGGACTGACCCCAGACAGGACCCCCCGAGCCCTGGACCAAGGGCTGACACCGGACAGGACCCCCAGTCCTGGACCCGCGACTGACCCCAGACAGGACCCCCAGCCTGGACCTGGGACTGACCTCAGAGAGAACCCCTCCAGCCCTGGACCAGAGGCTGACCTCAGAGATCAGTTCCCTGAGCCTCCGTGCTCTGGGAAACCTGTCCTCAAGTATCTCTCCTACGTCTGAGATGAATGGTTTGTTCCAGGTGACGAGGGTTTTCCATGGTGACAGTGTGACAGGGATCTCTTTTTAAGGCTCATCTTAACTCAGTGCCAGACCTCCTGTGTGAAGAGCGCAGTGCCATGGGGACGGTAGCTGCGTGCTGGGATGATCTCACCTAGACGGCAGCTCTGGCTGGAAGGGTGAGGTCTTGTGCACATGGTAGCGCATCACTTTGAGAGAGAGAGATTGCGCGTAAGTTAAGAAACTAGTAACCCTTGAAGAGCTACAGTCAGAGAGACAGTGGGGAGTGTGACAGTAAGTGTGGTCGTCTAGTGGCAGTGGATTACTGTGGTTAAGACCAACATGCCAAGAACTACACTTGGAAATAGAGCAAACCAGAAAAGTTAGCAGAATCACAAAAAATCAAGGAGGGTCCCCAGTTTAAGGTATATGATTCCATGCAGTTGATTGCACCTTTTTGGAATATTGTTTATTTAAACTCTTGAGTTGGTACTAGCCATTATCACTCATCAGGCTTGTTGCTGGTGGCCCTCCTGCCCGCTTAGCCAGTCACAAGTTATGCTCATAGCTCAGGCATCTGAGTTGAGGGATGAGGTTGCCACACTTCAGTGGTGCTTATGTGGAGAAGTTATTTTCTATCCTTGTTGGTTTAATTTAAATGCTAAGATCTTGGGGTTGTGTTTTTAAGATGACTCTATCCCCATAATTACTGCCGTTGGTACCAGTAATTTTCCGTATTGCTCTCCTTATGACTGCAGAAGGTTTTCACTTATTTTTGAAGTGAGCGTACTGTTACACGTATGTTCCATCGTTTTGCTGTTACTTCATTGGGCTGATGCCTCTCACACCGGGGACTGCTAGCACTAGGTGGTGTAAATGGAAAATAGGATTTGTTAGGGGAAACACGGGCCTGGAGGGAGGTTGCACACGGTCCCTGAGCTGTCGTCCCGCAGGGGTGGCGAGGAGGGTGCTGTCGTTGGGAGCACCTGGTGCGCACCCTAACGAGCTCCCAGGTGAGCCCAGGGCCACAGTCTGCGTAACAGTGTGACTGTGACAGGGATTTTCTTGATGGAGGAATGGTGCTTTAGGAAGGAGAGTCTTCAGGACTTAGCAGCTGGGCCCGGTCTGTTCTGAGCTGACTCACACCTGAAGGAGGATGTGGCGAAGGTGCTGAAAAGGGGGAGGAGGTGAGCCTCCTAGAGCTGCCGGGTTTCTCTTTCCTTGGCTGATAACCTCGTTAACATTCGAAAGAAACACGATGTTATGTTGATACTATTCTCAGTAAAGAAAACACGGAAGTTATTTATTTTTTAAATTAATTTTTATTGCAGTAGAGTTGATTTACAATGTTGTGTTAGTTTCTGCTGTACAGCAAAGTGAATCAATTATACATATACATATATCCACTCTTTTTTAGATTCTTTTCCCATATAGGTCATTACAGAGTACTGAGTAGAGTTCCTTGTGCTATATAGTAGGTCCTTATTAGTTATCTGTCTTATACATAGTAGTGTGTATATATCAATCCCAGTCTCCCAGTTTATCCCTCCCTCCCCTTTCTCCCTTGGTAGGAAAATTATTTTTTAGATATTATAACTTGTTTATGTCAGAATATTGTTAGAAACTGTCTATCATAGGTGGTACAGGGATTTTCTTGCAGTCTTGGATACTAACTAATGTACCAAATTACATCTTGTAGGAAAAGGTATATTTGTGAATGCAAGTTTCAATATGATTGTGTTTTTTACTAGGGTTACAGAATAAATGCCATATGAAAAACAGTTTGATCTGTCATGGAAAAACGTGAGACATTTGTACAAGCGGTGTCTAAGGAGCTGATTGGAGAATTTTTGCAATTCATTCAACTTGATGTAAGTTTTATGTTTAGCTTTATTGTGTTTGTGACTGTTAATGTAAGACATTTTCCTAAAATCATTATATCCACAAATGAAATATAGTCATCTCAGTGAATCTGTAGGGACCAAGGTTTATTTAAAAAAGTAACACAAAACTATACTCAGATAGACCTGCTGATGGGCAACTACTCCCAAATGGTATTCCCTCCTTTCTTTTAAGAGGGTTGCTGTAAAGATGCTAAGTGGTGTAATGCAGTGTGCTTCTAATTACTTAAGTCTCTGCTGACCTCTTGCTACGTGCGTGGCACAGTGAGGAAGACATCCTTTTTGTCCTCGGTTATCTCCCGGGTTGTGGTGGATTCAGGCGTGAAACTACAGCAGGGTAAGGGCTAAGCTGGGACAAGGATGGGGAGGGACAGGGTAGTTTTATCAGGGATCTGAATGGGCTGCGTGGAGACTGGGGGAGAGAATTCTGGACAAAAGGGAAAGACAGAGACCCTTGAGCAGCTTGTGTGAGCAGAGGAGGCTGGTAGGAGAAGTGGCCTTGGAGGGCCCTGGGGGGCTGCCCCGCCCCTTGCCTAGTGAGGAGCCGTGCCAGTTCCCACCTGCCCCTCCTCTCCAGCGTTCTTAGTCTTCCCGTATTCTTTTTGCATCATTGGAGAGTCAGTTGCAGGCCATGTCTCATTATCCTTCAGTATTTTCCTGGGTTTTCCTAGAACATAGACACTCTCCTGTAGAGTCACAGTAAAACCTTCAAAGAGGGAGCTGGACGGTCACCTGCAGGGTGTTTGCGGGTCTTTTTGCCCAGTCCCGTATCACACTCTGTGCTCCGCTGTCCGACTTGCTGGTCTCTTTGATCCAGAGAGTTTCACAGCATCCCGTTTCATGACTGATGGTCTTGAGAAGTGCAGGCAGCAGTTCTGTGGTCTGTCCTTCCTTTACCCTTGTTTGCTGATGTGGTTAAGTTTGTTTATGCGTTTTGGAGGAACTGCATGCATAAGTGGTGTTACGACCTCCTCACTGGGTAGAAGTAGTTGACGATTCTTGCCTGTATCGATTATTACTATGATAGCTATAAAATTGTGATTTCCCAATCCCATATTGCTTCTGCAGTTATTCGTTGCTATTATCAGTATGGCCTCCTTAATTCTTATCTTATTCAAAGGGTTATTATCCCTTACTGTCGCTATTTCGGTGCTCAGATTGTACCAGATTGGATTCAGGGACAAAGTCATGGCCCAAGTTAGCTTGGAGACCAGAAACTCAGCATACAGGCCTTGGCGTGGATGCATTATTATTGTTGTTGCTTTTGTTATTACTTTAGCTCTAGCATACTTTTGTAACCTAATTATAGACCTGGAGATGGTGGACATCTGAATGGATTGATTTCAGGGAGGGTTTTTGCTAAGTGGGTGAAGATTAGTTCAGCAGGACTGACTGGGGGGAGGAGGAATCTGCTACTTTCTGTCTGATAACCCCTTTACTTTTCCCTTTTAAGAATGGACTTTGAAAACTACAGCCAAACTCTTGAACTTGTAACTAAGTTAGTGCATAAACTTTTTGCCAAGGATAGAACTAATTTTTTGTATTTGGAATGTAACAGTTGCTATTTATTTTGCAGAAAGATGCTTCTGACCCTTTCAACTTAAGTGAATTGCTGGATGAATTGTCAAGGAAACAGAAAGAAGAGCTATGGCAAAGACTCAAGAATTTATTAACAGATGTGTTGGTGGAAAACCCGGTGGACGGGTGGCAGCCAGGGGAAGCCCCCGATGAAGGCAGTATGGAAACAGAGCAGGGGTCAAAAATGGTAGCACTGGTCTTTCAAAAATCAATTTCCTTTTTCTTTGTTAAAAAATAATTGTTTTTTGTGTATAATTGAATTTTAAGTTAAGGAAAAATGTAAAGGTAGAAGTCAAGAATATCAGAAGTCTGTTTAATGTAGTTTTACCCTTTTCTGATCCTACCACCATTAACCTAGTATTCAGTGTTGCTGTTTCAGACTGCTGACTTGTGTTCAGCTTTAATTCACTTTTTAGAATAAGTGTCAAATGTGGCTTGACTTTCTTTTACATTTAAAAATTAAATTTTAAGTTGATTTTAATTTACTTGTACTCTGATTTTTTTTCATTTATAGAAAAAAAGCATAGAAATAATTCATGCAATTACATCTGTGATTCTTGCTTCTGTGTCTGTTATAAATGAAAGTGAGAATTATGAAGCCTTACTGGAGTGTGCTGTTATATTAAATGGTAAGTTGACTCAGCTACAATGTGGCGTGTGTGTGAGTGGTGTCTGAGTGATACTTGGTACAAGGGAGCTCTCAGCAGCGGAGAATCAGAACTTTGCAGTCAAACTCTTGTACTCCAGCTAAAAAAAAATGAGCAAAAGAGCATTCTTTTAGGGGCTATCCTGAGTAATTATTTAATGTAAGCCACATATAAATGTTTCACATGGTGAAAATGTGCGTTACTGAGCAACTGACTGCTGTTTAGGGGCTTTTAGAGATGTCTTATTTGACCTTCAGAACCAAGGATAAGAGCTGATAAAGGGGAAGCAGTCTGATTATAAATTTCTCAGCTAGTGATTACTGCCAGACGTTTCAAGTTAGCCCAGCATTTGTGACATTGCATTTTTTTCTTTAAGTATGTTATGAACATGACCTGAGGAATAACTGTTGACTCTTAGGGGAGTTTTACTATACTAATATTTATATCATGGTACTTTTCAAATTTTAACTAAACTGTAAAACTGTAGTTATTAATTTAGTGGGAACACTAGTCTGAATTAATGAGAAGATCTGATTTTGTAATATTATATGTGTAAAATTATAGATATAAAAGATGCAAAAGTAACTTTTAGTAATGTTCTTTAAGAAAAATATCCCAAGTACCCTCACCTCCACTGTGTGAATCTGATTAGTTCCATGTGACAGATTCTCAGCGCCACTTGGTTTATGTATCTGTTTACTATGCTGTTTTATTAAGAATTCTTGTGTTGAAATAATGTGTCTTATTAAGAAGTTACCCTAATCAGTATGAAAGTAGCTCCCAAATGCTTGTGGGTGTTACCACCAGTTTATCTTCAGTCTCCCTACATGCTTTATAAAATGATGAGTGCTAATATTGTGCATCAATCCCCATTAATTCAGGAATTTTACATCAGAGTAATGGCATTCGGATGTCTGTGGATTACAGTTATGAGCACGTTATCAGTATTTTAAATTAGTTCTTGAGCTCTTCTGTTAATAACAGTACTGTAGCTTTTGTATTCATTATAATAGTTGCTTTTACTGTTTTTCACCAGTGAGCCAGAACTTGAGGCCAACAAACTGAGGGATGGTTGTAGTGTGTTGCTGGTTACTAGGCGGGGCCTTGCTCTACTGCTGAGTGTTGCCCTGGGTGTCTCTACACTCAAATTTGGAGCCCAGCGTCTGCCTCTTGTAGATTAGGAGTTTGGACAATAGGCCCTCTCTGGGTCTTCCAGTTCTAAAATTCTCGGTTCTATTGGGTCTGCTTTTATAACAGTGGAGAACAGTTTTTTAATTAACACCATTTGTTTCCCATAAATAATGTGTACAAGTCTTTGGCAAGTTAACCATAAACTAACGTTTGCTTGGCAAACCTTTTAAGTCATAGCGCTCTACACGGTTGAATATGGACTAACGCTGGCTCACTTTACTCATCGTGCAATGACTGCTCCATTGTAGGTATTTTGTATGCGCTACCTGAGTCTGAACGAGAGCTACAGGGCTCCATCCAGGATCTGTGTGTGATGTGGTGGGAGAGAGGCCTGCCTGCCAAGGAGGACATGGGGAAGACTGCTTTCGTCATGCTGCTGAGGAGAAGTCTCAAGACAAAAACAGTGTGTTCACTTTCTAAAGTACTTGCTGAGTGTTACTTGAAAGTGCAGGTGTTTATACCAGTTATTAATTGTGTTTGCTTGCGAGAGTCCTGGCCCAGTGGCTTTCAGTTAGGTTTCAGGAGGATATTCAGAGGTGGGCAGTCGAGGGTAGGCAGAGGCTCCACGTGTGTGGTCGTACGCAGGCTTTCTCCGCGTCTTCCTCGGTATGTGGCCTTTGAGAGGCTGTTCCCATGGTGGGAATTGCTCAGGGAAGGACAGAAGGGGGTGGGGTGGTCAGGGAGGGCCTGCAGACCCGAGGGGGCGCTGGGCAGGAGGGCAGCCAGGGTGGGGCTGTGGACTGCAGCCCAGGCCTGAGGAAGCTTTGGAGGGGCCAACAGAGGGCATGGTGAGGGTTGGGTGTAACTTGGGCTGTTTCTCATCCTTCAGTCTTTGGTATACAATTCAGAAATCCAGAAAAAGAGCAGTATTTTTCCCTGATCAAACAATGGCAGATACTTATGTTCATCTTAGAAAATTGGGCAAATGAAGAAGAGGGAAAATGAGGAAGAGAAAAATCGTCCGCAATCCCACAGCCAAGGTGACCCTTGTGATTCTAGGGATCTTTGGGGATTTCTCTGACCGCCCCCCTCACATCTTTACTTACTTGTCACGGGTTCCTACAAAGGTACCTACAAAGTGAAATTTGTAGGTCAGTGGCTTTGAACTTGGAGCTCTTGGTACACATTGCCAACAGCTTTCTATAAAGCTCGCAGCTGGTCACGTTCTTACCACCCGTGGGAGAGTCCGTCTCACTGTGGCCTCCCAGGAGCAGTCAGTTTTACGGCAGAAAAGAACCTTTTTGGCTATGTCCTCAGCTAGTGCTCTGACTTTCTCTGCTGGCCATAGGAGTGATTTGAAAAATCCTGGTTTGTGTCAGAACTTAGCCTTAAGCCATCATTGCTTTGCCTTTTTAAAATCCATTTTCACTGCCCTTTTTGTTCAGCTTTTAAATCAAGACTCTATTTAACATCTTCCTTATGTTCTACACCAGTGCCTTTACCACAGTAGCCGCTAGCCACATGGGGCCATTTACATTTCAAGTTAAGAAAGTTAAAGATGTGTTTCCTCAGTGGCACCAGTCCCAGGTCAGTTGCTCCATAGCCGGGTGAGGCTGATGCTCCACACTGGTCAGTGTAGACTCATCCTCATCGCACAAAACTGGTGAACAGCACACTGTCTATCAACATCTCTGCTTGCTTTTGCCTAGGTTTTAAGAAAATGTTCTCTAGAGCTCCATTTGCAAATTTTAAGATGTTTTCTCTTGTCATTATTTCTTTTTTTGATATAAAATTGTCTCATAGTTATTTTGAAATGTGACTTTACCCTTTGTAAAAGAAAAACTCAGACGTTTTTCTTTTCATGTCATTCCCAGGGTGCAGACATCTGTCGGCTATGGCGTATCCATCAAGCTTTATATTGCTTTGATTATGATTTGGAGGAAAGTAGAGAAATTAAAGACATGCTGCTTCAGTGCTTCATAAATGTTAATTATATCAGAAAAGAAGAGGTAAATGGTTTTCTTTTTTGTTGTGTTTGTGAACTGCTTTTTAATGGAAGTTTTTCTTAAGTTCATGTGTCTGCTGTTTGCATCATGCTCAGTGTATTTATAAAAGAGTCAGCTTAACTATCAAGAGCTATTATAGTTTTTGAAAATTCATTTTTACTGCATGGCAGCGTTAAGCAAACGTTTTCCAAGTCCTTGCGTATTTCATCATTAAATCAGAAGGTAACAGGTGGCTGTGTGAATCCTGGGGGAACCATGATTGCATTTTAAATTAAAAATGAATAAATATAAGGTTGAGCAAGCACTTCCCCATGGATCTGACCCTCTGCCCTAATTCCAGGTTAATTGGCATATTACTCAACCCATCATCACACAGTATTCTTGGTTTCTTTTTCCTACCCATCCAATAAGTCCAGAGAGAGGCTTCTGGCCCAGTGCTGCATTGTCCACTGGTGGTGACTCCCACATGTGGCTATTGAGCAAGCTCATGAAATATGGCCAGTCCAGTTGTGGCCTTGAGTGAAAACTACACACGGATTTGAAACTTAATACGGGAAAAGAATGTTAAATATCCCACTAATAATTTTTATATATTTATTACATATTTAAATGATATTTTGGATATATTGGACTATATAAATATATTATTAAAGTTAATTTAATCTTTTTTTACTTTTATTAATGTGGCTACCAGAGGATTAAAAATTGCAGAGTGGCTTGTCTGGTTCTCTTGGACCCGTTGGTCCATTGTCTTAGGAGTTTTCTGGAGTCGTTGTAGATCGACTGTATCTCCATGCCGGGGATGCAAAGCACATTTTTTTTAATTATAGAACGTAGCCTTCTTCTGATTACTTGTGGCCTGGCAGACCTGATTGGAGGCAAAAGGAGGCAGTTGTCACCCCCCCGAAGGATGTGTGGGGGAAGGACCTCCCGGGGGGGGGCCCTAAATGAAGAGTTTGCTCAAGGTTTCACCCTCACAGCTGGCCAGGGGAGCGAAGGATTTGACCCCAGTCTGCCCACTCCCCACGCACAGTCTCTGCTGGCGAGGTTAAAGGGCTGTACCAGATGACTGGCCACACTGGCCAAGACCTTCAGCTCTCGGGGTCAGAAAGGCTATGTTCAGACCCCTGTTTGTCCACTGAGTAGGTGGTGACCTTGATCACACTCCTTTCAATCTCAGTATTTCCTTCTGTAAAATAGGAACAGCAGGTGCCCTCTCCCAGGATTCCCTTGAGCGGCACACGAGGCCATTCATAGAGCTTTTAGTGCCTGCAAGACAGGAAGTGCCCTGACTGTGCTCTTGCTACTCTCCCATCATCATTGTTGGGAAGATGCTGGATGCGTGGCCTCTGCCCTGAGTATCCCAGGGTTGTTGTGAAATTTGGGAGAGTAAAGAAGTTAAGAGTGGATTCAGATAAATAAACTTTATTTATATTGACTTATACATAGCAGTGGATGAAGCATGCTTGTCTCACACATACATATGTGCAGGTGTAGACATAAATATACACGTGTGTGTCTTAAAGCTCTCTTTTTAAATTGATGTGCTCTTTTGAATTTAACATATCTAAACTTAGTTTCCTAATCAGTCATTAATTTGGTCATGTCAGTTTCCAGTCATTCTTGGTAAACAATAAATCTCTTCTATACTCTACTGGCAAGTTACTTCCAGTAAATACTTTTTTTTTTTTTTTTTTTTTTTTAATTTATTTGGCTGCACTGGGTCTTAGTTGCCACAGGCGGGATCTTCATTGCCACATGTGGGATTTTTAGTTGCGGCATGCACGTGGGATCTAGTTCCCCGACCAGGGATTGAACCTGGGCCCCCTGCATTGGGATCGCAGAGTCCTAACCACTGGACTGCCAGGGAAGTCCCAGTAAATACTTTTTAAAAAACTTACCTGTTGCAAGCATGGTTACCCTGCATTTTGTATCAAAGTGTGTTGTGCGTCTGTAGGACTCCAGACACTGGTGTGCTGGTAAGCAATGACAGGTGATGGTGCCCTTCACAGGGAAACTCTGGGCAGATGTATTTTATTCCCCCTGTAGAGAGTAAATATAATCTTGCTTTTTAGGTTCACATGTGTAATCTAGTAGTATGCATAAAAATTAATATTACATTATATATGTATGACACTTATAACTACATATAATATATGGGGACTATGTGTATTTGAAAATTCTACCTTGGCAAATACTTAGCCTCCTAACTTCACAAGCCCTCGGTTTTGTCTTTTATAAAAGATAAAGTGATGTTCAGTTCCATTCCCACCCCAAGGTGCTAGATTTCAAGCATTCTTTGATTTTAGGTTGTGGAGGTATCAGGACAGAGCCAGAGTGAAATGCTGATGCATCGTTTAACTTGCCTGCTGGGCTGTGGGGTAGCTATCTGGGTCACCCTGTGGTCGGACAGGAGTAGCTCAGAGGTGCCTGCTGCTCCGCCCTCCACGGGGAGCCTCCCACCTTCTGCTGCTGCCCAGCTCGGTCCCTCCGAGGCTCCCGCCGCCATCCCCACACAGGACTGCCACCCGAAGCACTGTGCTCAAGTGCAACTTCAGTGTGTAGATTCTAACTTAGAAGTATGGATGCTTCCTTGTTGGGTGTAGCAAACTTCAGTGTTACTACACTTTCAAAGAATGTTTGTTTTTTGGTTCCTGGGAACTTTTTATTTGGTTGCAATTTTAACATTATATTCTATTTTTTTAATTTATAGGGAAGAAGATTTCTTAGTTCTCTCTTCAACTGGAATATAAATTTCATTAAAATGATCCATGGGACCATTAAAAACCAGTTACAAGGATTACAAAAGTAAGTATTAAGGGTAATTAATATTTTGTGCTTAGTGTGGTTTTGAAAGTTTCTATGTGACCTGACTTTTAAATTATATTAATGTATTAGGAGTTTTAAAAATGATCTCTTAAACTATTATTTATTATGTACTGTTGTATCACTGGATATTTTTTTTCCTTGCTATAGGAAACCATTTTTTTTTCCATAGTGACACTGAAATTAAGATTTTACTTTGTGTGAGTTCTTTAAACAGTCAAATTATTTACCAGTTAAATTTCAGCTTCAATCATAGTAAAGCCCATGTCACTAGCACTTCTGATACCTTTGGACGTAATGTGTACTGTGTGATTTCCCGTGGACTGAGCTATGTGGTTGGTGGGAAGAGCCCTTGGGGAAGGGGCTTGGAAGCATGCTCTTGCCCGAGCTCCCAGCCTCTGGGCCCTGACAGCATTTGGAGCTATCTGCTGGATTCACGGCCAAGTACTTAATCTGCTCCGGGGCTGAAGGAGGCTACATTAAAAAAAAAAAAAAAAATTAATTAATTAATTATTGGCTGCATTGGGTCTTCATTGCTGCGCACGGGCTTTCTCTAGTTGCGGCAAGCGGGGGCTACTCTTCGTTGTGGTGCACGGGCTTCTCATTGTGGTGGCTTCTCTTGTAGCGGAGCACAGGCTCTAGGCACATGGGCTTCAGTAGTTGTGGCACACAGGCTCAGTAGTTGTGGCTCTCGGGCTCTAGAGTGCAGGCTCAGTAGTTGTGGTGCATGGGCTTAGTTGCTCCACGGCATGTGAGATCTTCCCGGACCAGGGCTCAAACCCATGTCCCCTGCACTGGCAGGCAGATTCTTAACCACTGCACCACCAGGGAAGCCTGAGGCTTCATTTTAAAACTGAATCCTTGTGTTTGCTTTGGCAGCACATATACTAAAATTGGAATGATACAGAGAAGATTAGCATGGCCCCTGTGCAAGGATGACACCCAAATTCGTGAAGTGTTCCATATTTTTTACAGATTGCCAACAAACACATGAAAGGATGCTCAACATCACTAATCATTAGAGAAATGCAAATCAAAACTACAATGAGGTTATCACCTCACACCAGTCAGAATGGCCATCATCAAAAAATCTACAAACAGTAAATGCTGGACAGGGTGTGGAGAAAAGGGCACCCTCTTGCACTGTTGGTGGGAATGTAAATTGATACAGCCACTGTGGAGAACAGTATGGAAGTTCCTTAAAAAACTAAAAATAGAACTACCATATGACCCAGCAATCCCACTACTGGGCATATACCCTGAGAAAACCATAATTCAAAAAGAGTCGTGTACCACAATGTTCATTGCAGCTCTATTTACAATAGCCAGGACATGGAAGCAACCTAAGTGTCCATCGACAGATGAATGGATAAAGAAGATGTGGTACGTATATACAATGGAATACTACTCAGCTATAAAAAGGAACGAAAGTGGGTCATTTGTAGAGACCTGGATAGACCTAGAGACTGTCATACAGAGTGAAGTAAGTCAGAAAGAGAAAAATAAATACCGTATGCTAACACATATATATGGAATCTAAAAAAAAAACGAATCCTCAAACTCTTGAGGTGGGCCTGGTTACATCAGGCAGCTGTGTAAGTATTGAGCTGGGATGTGATTCTGGATCTCTGATTGTTTACTAGAATGCTTTCTCCTGTTCCCTCATTTGCAGAATATTTGGGTTGAACCAGCAGATTTTCCTAATTATGATTCTAAGTCAACCCTGGTATTTTAGGACTCCCTGTACCTGAGCGAAATAGACCGGAAAGTCCAAAATGACTTCAAGTCAAAAAGTATACTTATATTTAAAGGTTTTTTACTTAAGAATTTGGTTCTGGGCTATGTGTCATAGTTTTATAGGAAATAGTGAAGCTCTGGGGAAGCCTGACTGAGAAGGAAGAAGTGGTTTGATGTCTCAGTCCTCCTCCTCTGCACTTTGTTTTCTTCTTTCTGCTGCAGGTGGATAACATATCTCTGCTTTGCAAAGTCCAAAACAGTTTCTTCTTCCCTAGGAGAGGAGAGTTCCTGAAATGATACACATTAAAAATATAATTCTTCTGACTTGCATTAAAAATTTTTGATTTTTTCTTCTAGATCTTTGATGGTACACATTGCAGAAGTTTATTTCAGAGCTTGGAAAAAGGCTTCAGGGAAAATATTAGAGGTATTTCCTTTTCGTTTTATGAAATGTTAACGTTTTTATTGTGTTCTGGTTACTAAATAAGTAGCTACAGTAGGGCCATTTGAAACCTGTGCTGATGCTTGTCTGTCATGCTGAAGCCCACGGTGAGCGTCCTCCACGCACATTCAAGGTCACGTCCGTGCCTGAGCACAGCCTCAAGATGCCCGTGACTCACTGTGCTGTGTAGTTTGAGTGGAATCAAGACTTTTGCCCCAGGCATTTTGGCAGCTCTAGACCTGTAGTGCCCAGCCACATGTGGCTGCCGGGCCTCCGAAACGTGGCCAGTCCAAACTGAGCTGGGCTATAAATGTAAGAAACTCACCAGACTTGGAAGACAGTGTGGAAAAAGAAGAATGTAAAATATCTCATGGTTATTTAAAAAAGAATATTGATTGCATGTTGAAATGATAGTGTGTTGGATACATTGGGCTAAACAAAATATATTATTAAAACAAGTTTACCTTTTTCTTTTTCTGTTTTTAATGTGGCCTCTAGAAAGTTTAGGGTTGTGTTTGTGGCTTGCGTTCTGTTTCTTCTGGCCAGTGCTCCTCGGGACCCTCAGGCCACCTCTTTAGCAACATCGTTTGAGAATTTAAAGACTGTGTTTGAATACACCTAACCTTTAATGACTGTAACACCTACATTCTGGCTGTGTTAATTCACAGTCACAATTAAACATTCACAGGCTCTTTTGGAAAAAAATCAAAAGAAAGTGTCTTTGTCTGATATCCCTTATGTTTTTCTCATGCTAGGTTCTTAGATGTGTTTTTTTCCTTCTGAGGGTAAAATTTTTACTCTTAAGTCATAAAGGGGTCTTTCCTCCTGGGGGAGCAGGCCCTGGACTGGTGGGGGTGGGGAGAGGGGAGGTTAACCACTGGATGTTTGGAGTTTATTTCTGCCCACTCTGCTCTCCTTCCCAGCTTAAGCTTTGGTTAACTATACTGGGGTCTGTCTCTGACATCTACTTCTAGAAAACTAAAACTTACCACTTCTATTCCTCTGCTGACAACTTGTAGAATAGTTTTACAGTGTATAATTTTTTGGGGAAATGGCAGAACCGGGACATTGTTATGCATTTTTTTTTTTTTTTTTTTTTTTCTTTTTGCGGTATGCGGGCCTCTCACTGTTGTGGCCTCTCCCGTTGCGGAGCACAGGCTCCGGATGCGCAGGCCCAGCGGCCATGGCTCACGGGCCCAGCCGCTCCGCGGCATATGGGATCCTCCCAGACCGGGGCACGAACCCGTATCCCCTGCATCGGCAGGCGGACTCTCAACCACTGCGCCACCAGGGAGGCCCTGTTATGCATTTTTTTGTATTGCTTTATTACTGCATGAAACTTGTTCACAGGAAGGAGTCTTTGTTCCCCTTTTCTCCAATAGTGGTTTAAAAAATAGGAGTTTGTAATTGAAACTTTAATTTTGACTAGACCTGTACCAAGTTAGTACCAGCAATTTGCACTTCTCAGTTTCACCCCCTTCCCTCTCTTCTCTCTGTCCCGTCAAGTTTTTAAAGCAAATTCCAGATGTGACACCTTCTTTATGTGTACTTCAGTATGCATCTCTAAAAAGTATGGCTATACAGTGCCATTATCATACTTCACAAAATTAACAATAATTCCTGTGTATTTAAAAAATTAATTGGGTCATATTTAAATTTCTCTGCTTTGTTTAAAAAATGTCTTTTTATAGTTTTTTTTGGAATCAGGATCCAGCAAGTCTCCCAACTGCATTTGCTTGTTACAGCATTTAAATCTCTTAGAGCGTTCCTCCCTCTTCTCTTTAAAAAAAAAAAGTCTGCCATTGATAATGTTGAAAAGTCTGGGTCAGTTGCAGGATGTCCATGTTCTGGTAGTTAGCTCTCAGGGGTCAACTTCTGTGGCCCAGACACTTGCCTGGCAGTGCCGTGTGTCTCCTGTCTCATCGCAAGTCAGGCAGTTCAAAGGTAATGGAGAAGAGGTAAAAGTGTTCTTAGCAAGTTTTCCTTATCTCCTTCCCTAAAACCATGGAATCCTGGGTATGGAGGCAGAATGCAGGCTAACACACCAGGCCTTCACTGTCCTGGCTTGAACGAGGAGCTGCCCACATCCCCGCCCCTGCCCCGCCCCTCTCTGTGGCAGCCCTGAAAGGTGGTGTTTTGGTCAGTTTGGAATCATGGCCCCCACCTTAGAGGTAGTTCATTGTCAGTTCTTGGGGGGGGCTCTTGGAACATATCCAGTCTTCTGAGATTATCAGGATGACTCAGGAGAGGGTGCTCCCCGGCCCCCCTCAGTCTCTGAGCCCTGTCTGGCTTGAACCAGGCTCCAGTGCCCTGCTATTTAGCACAAATGTGATATTTCATCAAATAAGACAAAGGAAACTAAAAGTTCTCTCTGGTATATGAAGATGAAAGGAATTCTAAGAGGTGTAGACTTAAAGTTGAAAAGCTCTGATGAAAGGATCCAGGCTTTTTCCCTCATGAAATAGAAGATGAACAGATCAGACGGTCCTTTTGTGCTCTAACCGCTGTACTGCCTGTCCTGCCGTCTGTGGGAATGCGCTCACCCAAGTTCTCGCTTTGGGGTGTCGTTGCAGGCCATCGAAAATGGCTGCATCCAGGACTTCTTGTACCACGGGGTCCACCTTCCTCGGAAGTCTCCAGTGCACACCAGAGTGCGCGAGGTGAGCCACACTCTCACAGCACTTTTGAAAATCATGTCTCATCTTTTTTGTTTTCAGATAATTGTTTTTGTGAAATTTTGTCAAGCTTTCACAGGCATCCGTTAAAAGGATTTCTCAGAATCTTGATACTTGGCACCTGGGACTTTTACCCTGCCACCAAAGTTTTGATTAGGAAAACAAAGGTCTACTGTTAAGAATCAGAACTTTATTCAAACAACTTTAATTAAATTATTCGACATAAAAATGTATAGAATCGTCACTTCCTTACTGCCATTACCACTGTTTTCAAAAAAAGAGGCTATTCAAGATTATTTTTTATTTACTCTCATACATTACATTTCCACTTTGTATTCTGCAAACCAAATTGAGTAAATGCTTTGATAGTTTCTCTTGATACAATTTTATTTTTAAAAGGTGGTCTCAGAATTTAGATATGGATTTTATCCTCATGTTGTACGTGATCTGACTAAACAAGGCTCCGCTGTCAGTGTGGTTATTACACTGGTAGGAGTTGGCTAATCACAGTGATCCTGGAGAAGGACTCGGGAGGTCTGGTCTGTGGTGTTGATCAGTGTCCTAATCCAGGGGCAATGCCTTTGCTTTCTGTTAGTATTGGCAAATGTGTGTCAAGCTAAGGGAAGAAAGGCTACCTCTTTATTTTTTTGTATAGTGAAACTATTATTTGTAGGACATAAATATACTAATTATATTAAGTTTGAATGGACAAAAAACATTTCTTTTATGTTTTTGATGATTTACTTTGCATTATCCAAAGATAAAGAACCAGGGATAAATATATCCACGTGCCCCTTCCACCCCCCCAGCACACACACAATCCCAGGTGCTTCATAAGCTGTAGGACAGTTGGGGTCACTTACTTCATGTGTATGATTTGGCATTTCAGATTCTATTGAATCGTAAGGAATAACATCATGTTAAACTGTACAGATGTGTGATGTAGTTGCTTCACTCTTGGACCAAATAACTAAAGACTTTTTCATACCTGATTTTCTGCTGTGTTAGTGTGAGTGATTAAGTTGTTGTAAGTATAGGTATCATCATTTGTTAAATTTATGGAAAAAATGCACAGAAGGAATTGAAAGGTAGAATATTAGATTTCACTTTTCAAATGAAAGGTATTCCTGGACTCCAGGTAATTGTTCCTACTGCTTCTAACACATTATAGCTTCTTTCTCAAATCCTTTTTTTGATAAATATCAAATTTACCTGCTAAGTCATTTTATTGCTATATTGAAAGAAGCTTCAGGAAATACCTTAGGAGTCATTTGAAAGTAAGAAATCGGGGCTTCCCTGGTGGCGCAGTGGTGGAGAGTCCGCCTGCCGATTCAGGGGACACGGGTTCGTGCCCCTGTCTGGGAAGATCCCACATGCCGCGGAGCGGCTAGGCCCGTGAGCCATGGCCGCTGAGCCTGCGCTCCGCAACGGGAGAGGCCACAGCAGTGAGAAGCCCACGTAATGCAAAAAAAAAAAAAAGAGAAAGTAAGAAATCGTCACGTCGTTGATGAAAGTCTTCTACAATCGGGTAGTAGTCATAGTTGCACAACTCTGACTATACCGCAACCCACTGAGCTGTACACGTTAGGAGAGTGGCGTTTATGGCGTGTGAAGGGTATCTCAGTACAGCTGTTCCAAAGCTTTCTATGAAGTGAGTATACCATTGATAACAAATTAATATGGTACACAGGAAAACAAATGATAGACTAAAATCTCCTAAATGAAAAATTAACAATCAGAAGAAAATAATCCCCAGATTGTAGTTCTTTTAGGGCAAACTTGATTCAAGTTTGCTTAAAGTATAATCTGTAGTTTTATAGCCTAATTTAAAAAAATTTTCCATTTTTCATCAATATAATTTTAGCTCCAAGAGTTGTGAATTAAGGAAAAAGGCAACATTGATTGTTGTTGGGGACAGGAGTCTGTGAAGAGTTGCCGGAAGATTCTGGCTGGTTAAAAAGGGAGTAGAAGAGAACAAAGGGATGGGACTAAAAGAGCAGAGTGTGTTGTCTGATTATCCACGAGTTTGGCGATGAACTTGACATCTAAGTTAAGTTTCTACTGGAAAGGATCACTAGGCAGTGACACGTATTTGAGATAAAGTCACCCCTCGGGATCTGCGGGGGATTGAGTACCAAATGCACGGATGCTCCAGTGCCTTATACATCCTCGTACACCAGTAACTAATACAGTGTAAATAGTTGTAAATACTATGTAACTATTATGTAAATAGTTGCTAGTAAGCAGCAAATTCAAGTTTTGCTTTGAAACTTTCTGGAATTTGTTTTTTTTCCAAATATTTTCTATCCAGGCTTGGTTGAATCCACAGATGCAGAATCTGTGGATATGAAGGGCTGACTGTATATCCTGTTTTTGAATGCCCAGTGTAGGTTCTTAAAACAAAAGACGGTTGTAGCCAGTGCATTGTAGAACCAGAATGGGTTGTAGAAAGCACTTAGGCTGACTCCTTTTTCATTTGGCCCTGAAGGTCAGAGGTGTAAGTGACTTTTTATGAGGTTTTGTGGCTACTGGTAGAAGAGTAGAAGCTGGAACCCAAACCTTTGTACAGCCCAAGGCCGTGGGTCTTTCTCTCCACCATAGATGGCTTTTGCATGATTTCCATGTTCCGTGCTGTCAGCCTGTCTTTCCACTGTGGTTCCTGTTAGAAAGAATTGTCAAGACTTATGAATAAGGTGCAGCCTATGCTCCCTGTTGTTTCCTCAAAGTAGGATCTTAAATGCTTTTTGGAAAACACCAGTGTTACCATTCTTTTCTTCTTTTCTTGGCTCTTAGCTGCTGAGTTATTTTCATCGTCAAAAGGAAGTTCGGCAGGGAGTGGAAGAGATGCTTTACAGATTATATAAGCCCATCCTTTGGAGAGGATTAAAGGTACACCTCTTAAATAGTCTCTCTCTGTTTAGAATGCTAATTATGCTTTTGAGCTTAACATACTCTAATTCAGAATTGCAGTAAGGCACTAAAAGTAAGACTCGAGGCTGGGAATGCTGTGAGATTTTGGGTGAATATTTTATTCTTTTATTAAAAGCATTTCTTAAACTGGGAATCTGAATTGGTTTAGTGTGGACTGCACAGCTGGAAGGAGGGTAGTCATGCTAATAAGTAAACTGGCAGAGCTGGGCTGAACCGTCCTGGTCCTCAGGACCTCCTGCTGGTGACTGGGGGACAAGATGACAGCACTCTGAGGAGTGGTCAGACGAGCACATGGGTAATTTTCAACACAGGTGACTCTGGTGTTGGGAGTGGGACATGATGGTCACTGTTTCTTAATGACACAAGATGGGCTTTGAAGCAAGGAGACATCTTTTAATATCTGTCGACATGGAGCTGGGAGTTCAGCTTCACTTAAGGAAGGTCTCACAAGTTTGGTTAGTTTAAATATTACAGTTGTCTTTAATTTGTAGATAAGTCTGTATTGAGACACTAGAAGCATTACTTTAGGAATTCTACACTGAAGCCTTTGAATGTCAGCTCTTTCTTTGGATTCTGAAACTCTTCTTTCAACCATTCCAGGCCAGAAACTCGGAAGTCCGGTCCAATGCTGCACTGCTGTTTGTTGAAGCATTTCCTATTAGGGATCCAAACTTTAATGCCATTGAGATGGATAGCGAAATTCAGAAACAATTTGAAGAACTCTATGTATGTATTTCATGTGGTCGAGCTCCTTAAGCCTTCAGCTCTATCTGGGCCTCATGTGGGTCCTGGCCATCCCCCCGTAACTGCCCTGTGCTGACCCCAGATGGCAGGCTTTCCAGATCTTGACATTCTTCAAGGAAATCCATTCTCTCCCTGGTACCTTCTGTGACAGTGTGGACTCGTAGTCTGTTTCCTCTTCGTCTCAGTCCCCTTTAGAACATCTAATCGTTTATTGTGTGTAGTTTTCAGCGTCTTACATGTATCCCTGTCGCCCTAGCAGAGAGACAGTGTAACAGTGGTTACGACAGACCCTGGGTTTGATTCCATCCCTCGTTTGATAGCTGTGAAACTTTGGGCAAGTTTGGGCACTGACTTTTCTGTCTTCATCTGTGAAGCGGGCATGGTGATAGTGCCTGCTGTAAAGTTGTGTGGCAGTGTTGTGAACAAACACACACTGGTTATGTTTTAAGGCAAGTAAGGCCTGTTGCAATGGATTTTTTTCAGATGGCTGGTTTTTCGAATGAGACGTTAGGACATCAGGATGCGACGTTTATTTCCAAGGGGTATCTCGAATCTTTTCACCTGGTGGGAGAGTGTGAGCCTCTGCTTCTTTCTCTACAGCCCTTTACATTTGCAGGGTCTCCTGACACAAGCTAAGAAATATTACTTATTGTCCTAGTTAGTAGAATAACATTTTAGGAAGTGATAGCAAAAATGCCATGATAATGATGGTTACCCATAGCAGTCCTAAAAACTTCCTTTGGTTTGTTTGTTTTCTGATCTCCTATGAAAAATCTCAGACATGCAGAAAGTTGAAATAATAGTATAACGAGTATGTGTCTTCTTACCTCTTCACATGCATTCACATACATGCATTCACATATACATGCATAAACACCCAGACACACACACAGACACACACACCCCTAAAATGAACAGTCATTAGTATTTTGCCATGTGTGCCTCATCTACATGTATGTTTATTTACAAGTCCCTTTGAGGATCATGGTTAATTTTGTGGAAAGATGTTATTGGGCAAACCAAAACTAGATTTTGGTAGCTTTTAGCCATAAAACTGTGAAAAAAACGTTTGCTCTTTTTAACGCAGGTGTCCAATCTATGAACCACCTCTGTTTTTGCCTGAGTGTTTAAGTCTCTGCATTTGAATGCAAAGATGGAGTGTGTGGCGGTGGCCCAGCTGCCACCCCTCCTACATTGGACCCGTTGTGTTACTTGCCTACAGTGATTGCTTGGCCCCAGCCGCTGACCTGACCGTATACGAAGAAGACGTTGCAGGACTGGGGTCACCTGTCAGCCCGCAGATGGTAGTTTGCGCAGTGATTTAACGTGGGGTCAGGCATTTTGTTCTGAATGCCAGTTCCCGCTTAATAAGTCTGATCTCTTTCAAATTACTTAATCTCTCTCTAGTCCTGGTTCTTCTTTAAAACTGGGAATAATATTTTATAGGATTGTGATGAGGTTTCAGTGAAAATTTGTGTATAAAGCATTTAGCTCAATCCCTAGCCCTAAGATGACAGTGGTTATAACTGTACAAAAGGACATTAAAATATGTAAAGGGTTGTAACTGTCACACAGAGTCCTCTATAACGCAGAGCAGTCTATATTCGGATTAATCATTGTGAGTTTTGTATTATTAACTATTTAAAAAATAAAAATTATTGCATGCTATTTTGTTTGAATTTAAGGAAAGAAAAACACTAAAAGATTGTCGAAGTCACTTAAGTGTTTTTTTTTTTTCAGAACAAGAAATATTCTAAATAATTCCTTTAAATTAAAAAAATGGTAGGTTGTAGAAAACATTGATGTTATGGTTATTTTTTAAAGTTGCATATGTCTTAGTGGAGATAGGGTTATGTTTTTCAAGTAGCAAAACTTAGTCAACAATCTCAGAAAAATGAGATGTCACTGTCAAAACAGATTTAAAACAGCAATAACAGAGTTTCCACTCTAAGTCTTATTTGGGTTGAAAACTGATAGGGGAAGGCTCACGTGTAAGCAGCAGGTCCTCTGGAAGCCTGGAATCGCCTTCGGGAGTGCAGTGAACGTGTTGAGGGGGTGATGGTAACCAGTGAGTATGAGAGCCGAGAGCGTCGCGGTGGGTCCCACCTTACCGCAGGGCGTCCTTGGGGAGGCAGGTGCCTCTAACTGTTTGAGCCCTAAAATGTTCTTTATTTTTCTGTGACAGTTTACAGTTTGTCCAGGTCGAGAATTTTGTATTCAAAATCATTTTATTCCAAGACTGCCAAAATATTTTGTATTGTTTTCTAGTGTCGAGGGTATCTGAAACGTTAAGGATGTTTTCCTTTATCTTGATTTTTTTCTGCTGCTGTAGCATGAAATTCAGTCCATTGGTTTGAATCTTAGACAAAGGGAATCTTCTTCTTTTCTACTTTCCAGTGTCTGTTTGTTCCTAACTTCTTTTAGGAAGCAGGGCAATGTGGTAGTTAAGTTAATAACAGTAGTAGTTAAGAGCAGGAGTTGTTTCTGTAGAGGACCAGACGGAAGTGATTTTAGGTCTGCGGGCCCCGTGGTCACAGCTGTTCCACCTGCCGCTGTGGCACAAAGGCGGCCACACGTGCACAGGGAGGAGCAGGGGTGGCTTGTTCCAATGAAACCGGGCCACAGACACCAAAGTGTGAATTCCATGGAATAGTCTCGTGTCACAGAATATTATTCCTTTTTCCAACCATTCAGAAGTGAAAAACCATTCTCACGCCCTGTGGACCACACAGGGATAGGCATGGGCCAGTCTGGCCTGTGGGTTGGCGGTGAGTTCATGACACTGCTGGATCAGGGCCTGAGTAGGTGGCAGCGAGTCCTGTGGGGTGGACGGGGTGGGGGGAGTCCAAGAAGTGAGGGCAGCGTTGACCCTGTGTCCTGCACGCTTTCTGCTCTGCTGTTTCTCCAGCTGCAGTGGAGGGAGGCCTCGTTGGTGGTGGCAGATGGAGGCCTCCATGCATGCCTGTGGTTTGGGAGGTGCAGTGGTTCTCCTCATAGAAACCGCTTTACAAGTCAAGGGCCCTCATCTTGGTGCCAGCGTGATTGATTGGAGACACAGATGTGGGCCCTTACTCCTGTGGGACTGTGTGTTGCAAGGTGATTATCCAGAATTATTTGTGAGGAATAATGTTGGAAGTAATTCATAGAAAATGAAAGCCTTAAAACCTGTGAATTCCTAATGTTCTCTTCTGTTTTTTATTTTATTTATTTTATCTTTTTTCCTTGCTGTTTGTTTTCTCAAGTGACCTGTCTTCACTTTTCCATCCCTGTTTTGAATAAAGGATTGGGTGGAAGAGGCAGCTGGCCTGGGTTTTCTCTGGTTGTGCAGAGCTGAGTGTTAGTAGCTTCTTCCTTGTCTGCTGAGTTGGCCGTGGTTTTGCATCCATGCACAGGGCTTGTCAGCAGACGGGGCTCCCCTTGGGCTCCGTGTGAGGAACAGGCCAGCTGGTGCGCAGCGTCCCCGGGTGGGGAGGGAGGGGTCTTTCCTGCTGTGTGGCGTCCTCTCCTTTCTTCTTTCTCGTGGAGGTTTTGGAGTTACTGTTGGCTCTCCTGTGCACCTGGCCCCCAGCGTCTATTTTGAGACCTTCCCGGCAGGTCGCTTACGCCCGAGCTGCCCTGTGTCCGCCGAGCCCTGGCCCTGGGCTGGGGCTGGTCTAAGCTCTGTGTGGGCTCAGCAGGGTCCGCCTGCAGCCCTCTGCCCTGCGGTATGTGGAGCGGCCCCTTGCTTGCTCTTTCCCGCGGGACCCCTTGGTGTTTGCGACACCGCCGGGGAGGAGAGGAAGGAAGTACTTACTCCCCCCCAGCTTGGCCTTCTTTTGGTCTAGTCGTGGAGTAGGGCTTATTTTTGTTTTTAAACTTTGAATTAGAAAGTTTCACACGTAGCAGTAGAGGGCCTTGTACAGTGAACCCCATGTGCCCCCAGACAGTCCCGGTGATACTGACCTGGGCCCACTTGGTTTCTTCTCCCCTGTTTTGAAGCAGATCTGAGCAAGCATTTCAATTCTAATTACTTCAGTAGGTGTCCCTAAAAGACAGGGACCCTTTTTTAAAGGATAATCCTACCACTGGCACAACTAAAGTAAGATGAATCGTGATTCTTTGATGTTATCAAATATCCAGTCATTGTTTTTCAGTGACATTTCAGTGATGTTTTTTTCCAGTTTTGTTTGAGCCTGTGTCCGGATGAGACCTGTGTTGTGGTCGGCCAGTGTGTGTTCATCTCTTGGACGATCAGTTCCCACTTAGCAGTCACTCCCTCTCCCTCTCTCTTCTGTTCTTTCTATTTTACTTGCTTTTGTTGTTGTTGAGGAGGCCCAATTATTCTCTCATTTCCCACAGAACCTAGCCTGCTTGTCACTGATACGTGCCTCTGCCCTTTGTATTTCCTGTAAGTTGGTTAAACAGAGAGTCTACTGGGGTCACGTTTGTTGTGTTAGATGCTCCGCGGCTGTTGTGTCCGTCCATCGGGGGTGCGTGACGTCGTCGCCACTCGTGTTGTTAGCAGCCCCAGACGCCCGCTGCCTGGATGGGTTCTTTACAAGCAGGGTCCCTCTATTCTGGGCTTAGTGCATTACAGCATTTTGGAAATTCGTGAGAGTGGTTTAATAGGTTGTGTCTCACAGGACTGACCAAAGTCCCCGAGTGTCCCTCTGCATGGCAGGGCCTGTGTCGGGGGCCCTGCTGTCAGCAGAGTCCTGCAGCCGGAGTTGGCAAGTAAGGCACCACCTGCGTCTGGATGTCCTCCTTAGACACTCGGCTGCAGAAACGACAAGAAACTGAAGATCCCCGAGTCTGTGTGTGACTCTATGACTTGAAACGTCTGTTAGGTTGTGACTGCCCACTGTGCCCGCATGTAAAGCCAATATTGATAAAAAGCGCACTAATTTAAGATAATTAAGGCTCTTCCCCTCTTGTACTTATAGAGCCTTTTAGAAGACCCTTATCCGATGGTCCGTTCCACAGGGATCCTTGGTGTTTGTAAAATAACTTCCAAGTACTGGGAGATGTTGCCTCCGACCATTCTTATTGACCTTCTCAAGAAAGTAACTGAGGAACTGGCATTTGATACGAGCTCTGCTGACGTGCGCTGTTCTGTCTTTAAGGTAAGGTTTTAAATTATATAAGCAATGCCTATTTATTGTAGAATAGTTCTCAAATACAGAGAAAGAATAATTTAAAAATCACCCAGAGCCCTACTCCATAAATATAGCACTATTGACATTTTCGTTGTATATCCAAAGTAACCTTTTAAAAAAACAAAAGAAAAGTGTTTTCTAAAAAAATAGTCAAATTGAAATAATACTAGTTTTTAGTATATGTGTTAGGGGGAGGGCATAGCGTTTTAGAGTAGTAGCTGCATGTATTTAAAATTTTTTAACATTATTATACATTCGAATGGGCTTTTTGTGTGTACTGTATGTACTTTAAATAAGAGCCTACAAAAATATTCTTTGTCCATCATCCAGTTTCAGCAGTTCTCAGGGTGCATCCACTCTTGTTTCACTGTAGCTGCATCCGTCGTCCCACATTACTTTGAAGCAAATCCAGGACATTTATCAGCTCATCTGTAAATATTTCAGTGTGATCTTTAAAATATAAAGTCTCTTAAAAATGTATATCCTAACAGCTGGAAAGAGAAGGTGATGGAGCACGTCAGCTCTTCAGACGTGCGTGTCTGGTTGGAGCTTGGGCCGGTCTCTCGGACGCCCGTGTGAGGTGTGGGCACAGCCGTGCGGGCCCTGTGCCCCTCGTTTTCATGCAGCATTGAGTCAGGAGATACAGGGAATCTGTGGGATGTTAAGAGAACCTAAAAGGACCCTTGGACTCCAGCTTTGGGGCCTCTCCACCAGGGTCCTCTGGCTTCTTTCAACTGTAATAAAACCCATTAAAGTGTAGATCAGAGAAAGCACTGAAAAATTATTTTGTAACCACTTCAATCTTGTTTGAATGAAGCAAGGGATGAGCTGATTATCAGTCACTGAAGTCATACTAATTCATTAAAATATGCTTTTTATATGAAGAGGTGTTAGAAAAGAGTTATCTTCTGTGGGTATGTGTATTTCACTAGTAGTTTTAGTAAAGATGGAACTGAATTTTTCTTACCTGAACTTTTCATGGTTTATGTTCTAATTTTGAACTCTTTATCTTTCTCCTTTCTTGTAGTGCCTGCCAATAGTTTTGGATAATAAATTAAGCCACCCGTTATTAGAGCAACTTTTGCCAACGTTAAAGTACTGTCTCCATGACAATTCGGAGAAAGTGAGAGTGGCTTTTGTTGATATGCTGCTGAAAGTTAAGGCTGTGAGGGCTGCTAAGGTAAGGTGAACAGAGGTTTTCTTACTTAAGACACGAAATAAATAAGTACATTTATTTTCAACAACAAAAAGACAAAGCAGTTTTAATTCCAAGAGTTTCAGTGACTGCATTTTAAACCAGTTGGTGTCTGGTATATTCTACTAGTTGTTTGTGTCATAAAATTTTATTTGTTTTGTCAATGTATGTTTTCTTTTTGAAAGACATTAATGCAAGCAGCCCCCACCTTAAATTATATTTTTACCCTATACATGAAAGTTTTTGTTGAAATATTTAAATGCTTGGCACACAGTAAGCACTTAAAATATTACTTGAGAAAATGGTGAGTATGAGATCCCCACCCCCCACATTTACAGAAGGAAGCAATGAGGTATTTGTTGGTCTGTGTGCATTTTGGTGTAAACGACTGAGGGGAGAGTGTCTTCCCTTAACTCCAGTTCCGTTCAGCGTTTGGCTAAACATGTTAGTTATACGGCTCTGCATTATCATTTGCTGACACTGAACTTTCTTCTCTGCGCAGCAGCTCCCTGACATTTACTGTAACGTACTGTTGTGTCGAGGCCCGGGATTTGGGAACCAGCTGACGTGTCCGTCAGTATAGGGTCGGCGCATGGCCCTGGGGTGCACTCGTGCCAGGAAGTGCTTCCGTGCGGCCACAGAGAGGAGCGCACTTAGGAGGAAGGGCCACTCAGCGAGGCGTGTGGGAGCGAGTGCAGACGAGCTGTAGGGTCTGCCGGCTCCGTAGGACGGGGAACATATGTGTGCATCTGCTCAGCTACGGCTCACACATCCCTGGGAGAAAACAGGAAGTCGGCACCAGTCTCTGAGGCGAGGGGAGGGGACTGGATGTCTAGAGACAGGGTGCTGGGGAGGCCTTACCGCTGCAGAGGATACGCATTATTTTATGCTTTTCAACTTTTGAACTGTGAACTTTTTTCATGAGAAAAATAGAATATTTTACGTGACCCACGTGGTACAGATACCCCACGTCATGCCCAGTCGTACTGCCTTGGTACGTTTGTTGAAAATCAGTTGCTTGTGTGTGGTCTGTTTCTGGACTCTGCCTGTCCA
Source organism: Mesoplodon mirus (assembly GCF_964341445.2). NCBI lineage: Eukaryota > Metazoa > Chordata > Mammalia > Artiodactyla > Ziphiidae > Mesoplodon > Mesoplodon mirus. The sequence continues at coordinate 115,229,006 of NC_138985.1, read as the reverse complement.
TCCTCAGGCCAGGGCCGCACTTCTGAGCTCACTGCAGCTTTGCAGGACGTCTTGCGGTGTGTGTCCTCCCGCTCTGCTCTTCTTTCAGAGTTCCTGGTGGTTTGGGGCGTTTGTATTTGCATATAAAGTTTAGAATCGGCATGTCAATTTTGCTAACAAAAAGGCTGGCTGCAATTTTGGATGGATTTGTTATGACAGCCTGTTGAAAGTGTAGGTCTGAATCTGAAATGGGAGTTTCCGCTTAGTGCTTTGTTTGAAGTGTGCATCCGTTTGCAGAGGTGACGGCTGGTGAGGCGGTGGGCAGAGCAGCTGTTCTGAGGTTTGTGGGTCTTCCCAGGAGAACAGGGAAGACCTGGACAAAGTGTCTGACTGGAGAGTTTGGGGTTTGGGGGAGTAGCAAGAGCAGAAAAGGAAGAGTAATGTTTTAATGAGGTGCTTCTTTCATGTTAGCCCTCGGCTTGTACAAGCAGGGCAGAGCGTGATTTAGCTGTGAGATCTCTGGGAAGGTTTGTTATGGGCGCACCAGCTAATTCTCCTTGAAAATCAAGGTCAGAGATCGACAGGCCTGTGGAGAGGCAGCTAACAGGAAGGGGGTCGATCATCCAGCAGGTCGGCGTGACAGGCAGTGTGCCGCTGCACTGTCTGACACTGGCCATGCTTGTGTTATTAGTGCCCGCTGGCACAGCCTGGCCTCCTACATACTGCTTTGACGGAGTGAGGGGCCTACCTCCTCACTTTCCTTGGCGAACGCTGGCAGTGCTGCACTCAGGATCTAGGAGCCACGTCTTATTTGCGAAGGCCCTGGGCACGATGACACGGTAGAGGATTAAAGCTGACTAGATAACATTATGTCCTGTGGCCAAGGGGCAGTTACCAACTTAGTTAATTAGGCCTCTGTTTATAATTTTCATTGTCAGTGCTAGGGGTTTCAAGTTGTTTACTGTTTGTTTTGAAATTCTACATTTTTAGTATTGTATACCTGAGATTTAGGCCAAATCAACAGTTACTAATATTGAAATGTCCTTATTTAAAAAAAGGGGGGTTTCTTAATATGCAGTTATTATTTTTTAATTTATTTATTTAATTTATTTTATTTTTGGCTGCGTTGGGTCTCCGTTGCTGCGCACGGGCTTTCTCTAGTTGCGGCGAGCGGGGGCTACTCTTCCTTGCGGTGCGCGGGCTTCTTATTGCGGTGGCTTCTCTTGTTGCGGAGCACGGGCTCTAGGCGCGCGGGCTTCAGTAGTTGCGGCTCGCGGGCTCTAAGGCGCGCAGGCTCCGTAGTTGTGGCACACAGGCTTAGTTGCTCCCCGGCATGTGGGATCTTCCCGGACCAGGGCTTGAATCCCTGCATTGGCAGGTGGATTCTTAACCACTGCGCCACCAGGGAAACCCCTATGCAATTATTTTTAACATTAGGAATGAAACACCAGTTAACAGTTTTGTTTATGGTCTTGTCTGATGTTAATATCAACCTGTGGGTAATATGTTTAGATAAAATAAAACCTCAGGTAATTGAAGAACCCTAAACTAATCAGAATTGTTCTTCATTTTATTTTAGAAAAAGTGAATCAAAGAAAAATAGGTTAATATGGGGAGTTTCTGGAAAGGCAGACTTGCGGGGAATGTTCACTGCAAGAAAAACCCGTGGAACCTTGGCATTTGGTGTAAGTGCTGATCGCTAGTTTCTGTTCAGGGTCGTCTGGTCTCCATGAGGGCTCAGGAGCCAACCTTTCCAATGTGAAAACCTTCTCTTTTAGGCACTGCCCCTCGATCCAGTCTCAGTGCTGTGACCTACAGTGTTTCTTGGATATATTGGTTTCAGCAGGTCTGAACTCTGCGAGGTCTTGAGGCTTGAGAAGCCCCTGCTCTCCTGAGTGCCTCGGTTTCCCTCTTGGGATCTGTCTGTCGCTGTGCCGGCCGCTCCAGGGTCGACACTCAGCTGGTGGCATGGCTGTCGGGCGGCATTTGTCTTTACTACAGTGACTATTTCAGAAACACCAAGTGTGCGCATGGAAGTGCTCTGGGAGCATCTGGGGGAACGGTGGTAGTGTCGGATGCTTGGACATTTCCTCGGGAGAGGGGGAGTATGTTTGTCTGAATGTGCAAGGTCCTTCTGACCTGAAGGGTGGACTGAGGTATCGTGGGAGTGAGGACAGGGCCAGGCGGGCAGCTGGTGGGGGGTGGGCAGCTGGCGGGGGGCGGGCAGCTGGCGGGAACTGGTCCCTGGGTGGGGGGTTGGTGGGGGGAGGAGACCGGGGAGCGTACTTAAGTGCTGATGAGAAAGGTCCACTGGAAGTCCTGGAGAGAGGGGACGGTCATGAGAACCAGGTCCTTGAGGAAAGTCTGTGTCAGTGGTGCTGTCCCCTTTACACAGATGAGTGTTAAGTGTTTGCACAAGTGACAGAGACAGGATTTGGACACTGTACTGTCAGAGTCTCTTTTATTTCCATTTTCTGTGGTGTTTCCCCTTGTTTTGAATTTCTTGCTGAGAAGTTTGGCCCTTTTCTGTGGGCAGTGGACGACTTTGATGCTTTTATGCTGAGGGGCAGCATGACAGTCCTGCCGTGTGCAGGTGTGGGCAGTGGCCGTGAGGCGGCTGGAGGAGGCCTGTGGCCACCTGGGCAGCACCCAGGAGAGGGCGGGAGGGGTGACCGGGAGGGGTGCCTCTGTGTCCGAGGTGGGAAACGGGAGACTCACTTTAGCTTTCTGTGCCAAACCTGTTGTAGATGTTTAAATTCACTTTTCATATTAATGGGCCCAAAGTTGTGGTGTTTTAGGAAATTTTAAAATTATTAGACTGATAATCATAACTGTCATTTGAGGGTCCACTGATGGTCCTGATGGATTATAACTAATCCCAGCAGCCTTGTGCTTATCTGCCTTATGTGTCAGTGCTTTTTAAAATACAGGTTTATTTTGTCTACAGAAGAGTCACAGATTCTGGTATAATCATTTGAGATGAATTTCCTTGAATGTAAAAATTAGTTCCTTTTTGATTATACTCTCCTTCTGCACATGTGCTTTATCCACAGTTTTGGAAAATATGCCCCATGGAGCACATTCTGGTCCGTCTGGAGTTGGACTCTCTGCCCGTCACTCGGCGCCTGGTGGGCCTTATCTTCAACTCCTTCCTGCCCGTGAACCAGCCCGAGGAGGTGTGGTGCGAGCGCTGTGTGACGCTGCTGCAGATGAACCATGCGGCTGCGCGGAGGTTCTACCAGCACGCGCACGAGCACACGGCCTGCACCAACATAGGTACCCCGCCCCGCCCCGCGAGCCTGGTGTGTTTGCTTCATGCTCAGTGTGGTTCTTAATGAGTTCCCATAAAGTAACACTTTAATTATTTGGGATTATAATTTCACTGTTAGAAAATTTTGTTGGAGAAACACGTAAATTAATTATTGGTTGTCTTACACATTTTAGCAAAGCTGATTCATGTGATTCGCCACTGCTTGAACGCCTGCATCCGGAGGGCTCTGAGTGCATGCGGGGAGGGCGACGAGCAGGGGAAGGAGAACGTGAGCGTGAGTCGAGCCGCTGCCGCCCAGCGCCTCCTTGGGGCCATGGGGCTGGGGCCGGGGCCACGGGGATAGGGTCAGGGCTGGGGCCGGGGCCATGGGGACAGGGTCGGGGCCACGGGGACGGGGACAAGGCTGGGGTTGGGGCCACGGGGTCGGGGCCACGGTGACGGGGACCGAGACGGGTGCTTCTCCCGCGGGAAAAGGGCAGGGCGGCAAGGCAGAGGTGTTATTTCCACAAGCCGTTACCTTAGCAATATTTTTATTTTCCATTTATTCCTTTAGTATTGATACTTCACCTAATTATTTTGGAGGATCATAAGTAATTTTCTAGAAAGAATTTCTGTGTATCCTTTGTAGTTCACTGTGGAGTTTGAGTAGGATTTAATACAAAGGAAAAATTATTATTGGTGACACTCTTTTCCCAGTTTTCTTCACCTTAAGCTTCTGTATATTTTAATTCGACCTGGGGTTGGCACACATGGATTGGGTCTGGACGTTACCGTATTTTACAACTAGATGGGTGGTGGCGCTCTTAAGGATTTATTCACCGCCACTGCCCTAAGATTCTACTAGAAACGTCCTGGGCTTGAATTTTTGGTAATGAGCTTTATTTAGAATTGTCTTTGAAAAAGTAATTTATCAAGGAAGCTATGTAGCTGGTATTTCTTCAGAATCCATAGTGACCAATTATATCATTAAAAAAGGAACATTTAAGACTTAGACACGTATTACTTATAAGCAGTATCTTAAGCTTATAAACAAACTCTCATGCTTTTTACTCTAAAGTAAAAATTTTGGGTAGTTTTGTGGTGCTATGTAGATTAGGAAACTGGCCTTTAAAAGAAAGTCACAAGATGTTGAATATACTTCCATTAAAACCCCCCAAAAAATGGACGTCACAGAAGATAGTTTTGCCCTTTTGATGAAACGTGATGCACGCTGGCTGCAGGGTGAGGCTCCTGTGCTGTCTGGCCGCCCCTGTCTCCGTGTCCTTGCCCTGGACTCAGGCCCTCGGCCCTTGAGAGCCAGGAGCCGACAGTGTCGCCCCGCGCTGAGGCTGGGGCTGCGCCGGTGGGCTGTTTGTGGGGCTCAGTCAGCCTGCCCGGGGGCTGGGGGGAGCACTCCCCGGACCCCCGCCCCCGCCCCCCGCTTCAGCATCCCCTGTCCTGTCTGTGCACTGGGGCAGAAGGGGGAGGAGAGAGAAGAGCCTGCTGTCATCTTAACGGCCGAATCTGCCTAGCAGATCCATCAGTTCACAGGCCTGTTCAGCCTGGGCTCAGGAAACCCTCAGCCGGGAGCGTCTGGAGCTGGTTCTGCTTTCTTGGTGGGATTTGAGTTCCGCTTTTCAGGGTTTTCCCCTCAGTATATGGGTTGGGTGGGCAGGATTTTTTAGGAAAGTGATCCTGTAACTTTAGAAACCCTCACTGGGATGCCAGCTCCAGGCTCGCGGGGCCCTGCACCTCTGGGCCACCCCTGCACACTTGTTCTGATGGATGGTGGAAGTGGTTTCACCAAAAAGCGAAAACTGTTACAGTTCTTAAAACTGAAGGAACCCTCCACCCCCTTATTGAACCTAGACATTATTGAGAAAGCTTGCATTTTATCACATTTTAGGTCAGTTTCTGTACCGTTAGAAAACACAAGGGTTTAGAAATACATAGCTCTATTGTAACCGGTAGTAGAAAAAAATACAATTTGCCGTCTGGATTTTGTCATTCTAAGAATATTTAATGGCTAAAAGCATAATTTTTTGAATTGGTTCTTTTACCTTTTCACATTGCTATCTACTAAAAATCTCTGCTTTCTATTTAATGAAATCTTACTTAGGAACTTAACATATTTTTATAAAGGAGAAGTGGTGGCTTTCTCAGGGGACTTTAATGATAAGAGTGCTATGCTAATCACTAGAATGTAAAAAGTAAAATTAAATACAGATTGAAGTTTTGTCAATTTGTTATCTATATCATTCTCATAGTAGTGTCTAAGCCTTTAGTAGTTTCATTGCTTTTTAAATTTAACCATAAGTCATTCCAGGTATTTGGTGCCTATTGAAAAATCTAACTTTATATAGCAACTACTTGTGTTTTTTCTGTGTGCCCTCATTAATTTAGTTAGTTTGTTCCCCATATCTTTTCCCATTACATCTGAGTAGCACAAAAATACCAATACCTGAAATGAATCCTGCTTTGCATCTCAAGGTAGCCCCTTCCAGGAAATGGCCTGTGTGGCAAGTTGTCAGTTTGTCACAGTCACCGGACAGGGCTGGCATCTGAAGTGGAGCATGCGCAGGCGAGCGTGTGGTGCTGGGGAGGCACTGGGGAGGCGGCCCCACCCCTCTGCGCAGACGAGGAAGGCTTCACTAGAAAACACGCAGACACCTGGTGCTGTCACTCCCTGCCAGCCCACAAACCAGAGCAGCCCCCGGTCGAGGGGGAGTTGATCCCATCAGACATCACACCACAGTCTTAGGGCTTCTATCTGCCTCTCCTTCCATCTCTGCCTTAGGTCTGGAATTCTGAGATGTGCTTTTAGACACAGGGCTGTTCTCTTGAGAGTTATTATGATTTGATTCTTTCACAGTACAATTTTTTGTATCTTAGGCCCTGGACCAAACGCTGTCAATAAATGATGCTGCGTCCATGGCGGGTTTGTTAGAGATCGTTGTGATTCTTTGGAGAAGCATTCACAGGAGTATGGAGAATAACAAAGAGGCCAAAGTGTACACCGTTAGCAAGTTCGCCTCTATGCTGCCAGAGTACATGAAAGCGTTTAAGGTAAGACGGGCCAGCCTGCTAAAGCCGGCGCGCTAGGTCACGTGTGTGCAGGACCAGCCTCTGGACCTGCTCCTCATCTGCAGAGTCGGGGGCTGAGCCACCTCCTCCCCTGCAGGACGCTCGGCCTCTCTCCCTTCACGGGGTGAGGCCACATGTCCTCCAGCCTCCATCCCAGCACCCAGAGACTTGTCTGGGGGAGCACTGGTTTTCTATCTCTAATGGCCTGACACTATTTTAGAGTCTGGTTTGATTTGCTGGGAATTGAGAAAGAGGAGTTTGTGAACATCAAGATGTAGTAGCACCTTGGTTTTGGGGGCAGTTTTAGGCATTTGACGGCATCCGGCAAGCACATGTTTCTGAAGTATCTGAGTTGTGTCTGTGTTATTGAGACAGGCAGAACTGTGTGCATAACTTCTGTTTGGAGGAGGGAAACCTCCTCATTCCTTGACTTTCTATTTCTGAGCAAAGGCCATATTTCAAAATCAATGGAAATAAAACTGCTATGTAGAAATGCAAATTTATTCCTAATTATGAGGAAAGCGTGGCTTAAATATAGAAAGGTCATAGGTCTTATGAATCACCCTTCTCTTGGTAAATTTTACTTTTGGTTCTTCTACAACTGCTTATGTGACCTTGGACCTCTTAGCTTTTCTGAGCCATATTTCTGTGACTGTTATGTCTCCGAGCTCCATCCTGCCTCTGAAATGCAAACGTGACCTGTCTGTGAAGGTAAATAATCAAGCTTGCCCAAGTCACTAGGACATTTAAAAGCTCAGATAATCACATGGGGTTGAGAATTAGAAGATAAACACAGAGGCCATAGGATACCAGACGAGATGACAGGTGAACAGTGTGGCCTGGGTGTGTCCAGGAAAAGGGAGGTGGTGAATTAAGTCTTTAATCCCGAATTATTCTGGCCAGAGAGCTTCTCTGCCCTCAGTACCTCCCAGAACCTTGTGGTCAGCCCATAAGTGGGTAAGGCATCTGTAAGCCACACATGGAGTGGAATCAGGAGTAGCTGCCAGCCGACTGTTGTAACATCAAGAAAATATTTTCTTTATTGGGAGTTGGGGGTGAGGGTGGGTTCACTCTGCCTGAATGCAGATTAATTACAGGCCAGATTGTGACATTGCACCTGTTTCTGTTTCATGTATATGTTCAGGAAAATTGTTGTTTCTTTTCCTTTTAGGGCCCATCTTCCTTCATCCTCTCATCCAACCAAGGGTGTTTCTTATTAAGTGGTCTTGATGGAGTCTGGTCTGTCTGCTCTGTTACTGTGATAATACTAGTGTGGTAATGTAGCTGCAGTGGGGCCCGAGGTGGCTTCCTCACTTGGTTCCTGCCAAAGCCCCGCCCTCAGAGACCAGCCCTTCTCCGTGTGTTGTCCCAGCTGGTTGGGGTGTGGGATCTCATGGGACTTGGGTTTGACCAGGTAGCTCCCTTGCACTGCACTGTCTTCCTAAGGTGTTCTGATTATTTTACTTAGGAACTTTTCTGACTAGTTTCATTCCCTTGAGTTTTATCCTCAGGACACACTGAGCGTATAGAGTTGGGTTTTTTTTTTTCCTTTCATCAGTATTGTTTTTCAAATACCAGTCAGTGCCTTGACAGCAAGGACTTTTGTCTATTCTGGTTACTGCTGTATTCTGAGGATCTCCTGGTACACAGTAGGTGCTTAATAAATATTTGCTCAAATAATTCACCACAGAAAGTAGTAAAGTGTACTATAAAACTTTGAGAAGACTTATCAAACCTAATGCTTCCCAAGGGGTTAAGTCCTCCTGTTGTGTGTTGAGAGCATCACTCTAATTCCTACCGAGCAGCTTTGAAAATGGGTTCCTGGGAGTCATGGGGCCCTCGGGATCCCATTGTTTACGTTCCCTGTTGCTGTGTGTCTTTTCATGCTTTCAGGATGATCGCTGCAAGACCCCTCTGTCTGTGCTGGCCTCCCTGATGCCGGCCTCGGCTGTGCCCACCTTCAGGTGCCCACCCTCTCTGTGCGCTCCTGGTCTCACTTGGCGACGCCTGCGTGACCTTCAAGCCCCCAGTGCTGTGCTCCCTGCCCCTGGCCTCCTCCCCTGTGGCAGGGAGAGCAGGGGATGTGGCTTCCAGGGCTCCGGGACTGCTGAGGGACACAGGAAGCCACCATGGGAAACTGAGAGTCTGGCGTTGTTCAAGTGCCAGATGGTGAGACGTGAGCCATCCCGCCGTCCACCACGGAGCCTTGGCCACACGTGACTCTGAGTGCTTAGAATGTGGAGTCTGGGTTGGGGCAAGCTGTGTGTGCATCCTGGTGTGATGCAGACTCGGGGACCTGGTGTGAAACAGGGATGTAACATGTTTCATCAGTAGTTTTCTACAGTGATCACGTCTTAAAGGATGTCGCGGGTAGGCTGGGTTAAGTAAGATACATTATTGAAATTAATCTTGCCTTTTTAGACGTGGCTACTAGAACCTTTATAATGACACACGTGGCCTGCTTTTGTGGCTCACATTGTGTTTTTTATTGGGCAGTGTTGCGCTAGGGTGTTGGTTAGTAACTCAGTAAAAATTACTTATTTTTATTCATATTTATAAAAAAAAAGAAAGGTTTGATGCTAAACAAAGAGTGTTGTCCCCAGATTATGGATCTTTACTCTAGGGTGTGACAGAGGCAACACAGAAACAAAAGGCCGGGGTCTGTAAGTGCCTGGTGTGTCCTCGGTGCCTCACGTCTAGGGGCCCCTGAAGCTGCTTTCAGAGTCAGCATTTTGTGCTGGACCTTGTCCTGCATAGTAATTGTGGGAAAACAGTGTATTTTTCCTGCGGTGGAGAACGTCTGAGAGTTCCCACGATAGGAAGGGCTTATGTGCCCTCAGTTTTTAGCTTCTTCATTTTCCCCACCTTTTAGAAAAGTGAGAAATTGCTATTGAGATATTAGGTATGATTTTATATATGTGGCATTTTCAGCTGTGGTGTGATTTCCACACTAAGAAACCAAGAGGAAGGAACAGCTGACAAGAGCTACTGTATTCTGTTAGACTGTCTCTGCTCCTGGGGGCAAGTGGGACATGTCCTGGAGCTCGTTTGTGACTCGCTGCCAGAAGAGCAGCCTCAGAGCAAGGTACACCTGTGTCATTTTTAAAGTTTGCTGAAGGAGGGTAGCTGTATGCTAGAACTCATGTGCTTTCCTGCTGTGTGCCTCTCTCTCTCTGCGCTTTCAGGGTAACTCTGCGTCTAAGCGGAAAGTGCGGGTCCAGGACCCGCGCCCAGTCAAACCCGGGCTGGCGCTTGTCTACATTGAGTACTTGCTGACCCACCCAAAGAATCGCGAGTGCCTGCTTTCCGCGCCCCAGAAGAAACTGAACCGTCTTTTGAAAGCCCTTGAAACATCCAAGGTAACTTTGTAGAACAGATGCAGATGCCGTGGAAGTTGAGTGATAGGGGAAGGTCTAAGTTTTCCACATTTAAAGTGTAAAATTTTCACCTGGGGGCGGGATGGGACTGGGTGAACACTTCTAGACCGTGGTCTTTCTAGCAAGTCGTGTTCAGAGCCCAGTGTCCTGTTGAGTCCAACTCTGAGGGTGAGCTGGTCTGTCGGAACAGGCCCGACAGCAGGAAGACTGCCCGCCACCCCAGGTCGTCTTGCTCTGGCCTTGCTCATCGACGAGGGAATTCCAGCCCCCTGAGTCCTGGGCAGGCTTTTCTAGGGCCCTTTGGAGAGCGAGTCCTGTGAATTTCCCATCTGCTCTCCCTGTCCTGTCTCTTTGGCCATCTCCTCCAGGCCAGCCCTCGGAAGCAGCCTGTTGCCGCCACTGCTGCCAGAGGCTCCCACCTATCAGCACCAGACATCGGCGGGATGGAGGAGGGGAGCGGGGGCTGCAGGGGGCAAGGGCTGGACGAGCTTGATCCTGAGGGCTCCTTGAGCAGCACCTATGAAAAGGTGTCTTCTTGTCCCTTTACGGGAGGCTTGGAGGAGGGAGGACACTCGCCCTGCTGCTCTGGCAGCCCTCTCCCGGCACAGCTGTGTCCTCACCTCTTGCGCTGCCTGCTGAGCCGGAACCTAGCCTGCAGATGTCCTGTTTCACAGGTGGACCTGGAATCGATTTTGCAGTCGCCAGGTGGGAGCCCTCACCACCTGAGTGAAGGCACTGCCCTGCGAGCCTTCAGCCTCCACTGTCGGTTGAGTATCCATCTTCAGCACAAGGTGTGTCCACCAGCTTGGGTCAGAACACGGGGCGTATCGGCCCAGCGGCTCTGTGACTAACCTGTCTTCTGTTGTTGTTGGACAGTCCTGCTCAGAAGGCAAAGTTTACCTGTCCACTTTGGAAGACACTGGGTTTTGGTTAGAAAGCAAAGTGTTATCTTTTATCCAAGATCAAGAAGAAGAATATCTGAAGCTTCACAGGGTCGTTTATCAACAGATTATCCAGGTTAGAAGTCTTTAGACACAGAAACCCTTCTCCAAATTGTGATGTGCTTCCAGGTTTTATTTTCTAATTTAAAGCTGTAACTTTAGTCAGTAGTGCTGCTCTTCTTAAACACTTACAGTGGCATCTGAATATCTAGAGTTTATCTTTTTTCTTTTTGTATGTTTATTTATTTATTTATTTATTAGTAGTCATCCATTTGATACACATCAGTGTATACATGTCAATCCCAGTCTCCCAATTCATCCCACCCCCCCACCCCCCCCGCCGCTTTCCCCCCTTGGTGTCCATACGTTTGTTCTCTGCATCTGTGTCTGGATTTCTGCCCTGCAAACCGGTTCATCTGTACCATTTTTCTAGGTTCCACATGTACGCATTAATATACGATATTTGTTTTTCTCTTTCTGACTTGCTTCACTCTGTATGACAGTCTCTAGATCCATCCACACCTCTACAAATGACTCTATTTCATTCCTTTTATGGCTGAGTAATATTCCATTGTATATATGTACCACATCTTCTTTATCCATTCGTCTGTCGATGGGCATTTAAGTTGCTTCCATGACCTGGCTATTGTAAATAGTGCTGCAGTGAGCATTGGGGTGCATGTGTCTTTCTGAATTATGGTTTTCTCTGGGTATATTCCCAGTAGTGGGATTGCTGGGTCCTATGGTAGTTCTATTTTTAGGTTTTTAAGGAGCCTCCATACTGTTCTCCAGAGTGGCTGTATCAACTTTGCTGGGTTGTATGGTAGTTCTATGTTTAGTTTTTTAAGGAACCTCCATACTGTTCTCCAGAGTGGCTGTATCAATTTACATTCCCACCAACAGTGCAAGAGGGTTCCCTTTTCTCCACACCCTCTCCAGCATTTGTGTTTGTAGATTTTCTGATGATGCCCATTCTAACTGGTATGAGGTGATATCTCATTGCAGTTTTGATTTGCATTTCTCTAATCATTAGTGATGTTGAGCAGCTTTTCATGTGCTTCTTGGCCATCTGTATGTCTTCTTTGGAGAAATGTCTGTTTAGGTCTTCTACCCATTTTTGGATTGGGTTGTTTGTTTAATATTGAGCTGCGTGAGCTGTTTATATATTTTGGAGATTAATCCTTTGTGCGATGATTCATTTGCAAATATTTTCTCCCATTCTGAGGGTTGTCTTTCTGTCTTGTTTATGGTTTCCTTTGCTGTGCAAAAGCTTTTAAGTTTCATTAGGTCCCATTTGTTTATTTTTGTTTTTATTTCCGTTACTCTAGGAGGTCGATCAAAAAATATCTTGCTGTGATTTATGTCAAAGAGTGTTCTTCCTATGTTTTCCTAGAAGAGTTTTATAGTGCCCGGTCTTACATTTAGGTCTCGAGTCCATTTTGAGTTTATTTTTGTGTATGGTGTTAGGGAGTGTTCTAATTTCATTGTTTTACATGTAGCTGTCCAGTTTTCCCAGCACCACTTATTGAAGAGACTGTCTTTTCTCCATTGTATACCTTTGCCTCCTTTGTCATGGATTAGTCAACCATGGGTGCGTGGGTTTATCTCTGGGCTTTCTATCCTGTTCCATTGATCTATGTTTCTGTTTTTGTGCCAGTGCCATATTGTCTTGATTACTGTAGCTTCGTAGTACAGTCTGAAGTCAGGGAGTCTGATTCCTCCCACTCTGTTTTTTTCCCTCAAGACTGCTTTGGCTATTCGGGGTCTTTTGTGTCTCCATACAAATTTTAAGATTTTTTGTTCTAGTTCTGTAAAAAATGCCATTGGTAATTTGATAGGGATTGCATTGAATCTGTAGATTGCTTTGGGTAGTATAGCCATTTTCACAATATTGATTCTTCCAATCCAAGAACATGGTATGTATCTCCATCTGTTGGTATCATCTTTAATTTCTTTCATCAGTGTCTTATAGTTTTCTGAATACAGGTCTTTTGTCTCCCTCGGTAGGTTTATTCCTAGGTATTTTATTCTTTTTTTGCAGTGGTAAATGGGAGTGTTTCCTTAATTTCTCCTTCAGATTTTTCATCATTAGTGTATAGGAATGCAAGAGATTTCTGTGCATTAATTTTGTATCCTGCAACTTTACCAAATTCATTGATTAGCTCTAGTAGTTTTCTGGTAGCATCTTTGGGATTCTCTATGTATAGTATCATGTCATCAGCAAACAGTGACAGTTTTACTTCTTCTTTTCCAATTTGTATTCCTTTTATTTATTTTTCTTCTCTGATTGCCGTGGCTAGGACTTCCAAAACTATGTTGAATAATAGTGGTGAGACTGGACATCCTCGTCTTGTTCCTGATCTTAGAGGAAATGGTTTCAGTTTTTCACCATTGAGAATGATGTTTGCTGTGTATGTTTGTTGTATATGTTTGTTTGTTATATATATATGTTTGACGTTTGTTGTATATGGCCTTTATTATGTTGAGTTAGGTTCCCTCTATGCCCACTTTCTGGAGAGTTTTTATCATAAATCGGTGTTGAATTTTGTCAAAAGCTTTTACTGTATTTATTGAGATATCATATGGTTTTTATTCTTCAGGTTGTTAATATGCTGTATCACATTGATTGATTTGCGTATATTGAAGAATCCTTGCATCCCTGGGATAAATCCCACTTGATCATGGTGTATGATCCTTTTAATGTGCTGTTGGATTCTGTTTGCTAGTGTTTTGTTGAGGATTTTTACATCTATATTCATCAGTGATATTGGTCTGTAATTTTCTTTTTTTGTAGTATCTTTGTCTGGTTTTGGTATCAGGGTGATGGTGGCCTCATAGAATGAGTTTGGGAGTGTTCCTTCCTCTGCAATTTTTTTGGAAGAGTTTGAGAAGGATGGGTGTTGGCTCTTCTCTAAATGTTTGATAGAATTTGCCTGTGAAGCCATCTGGTCCTGGACTTTTTGTTTGTTGGAAGATTTTTAATCACAGTTTCCATTTCATTACTTGTGATTGGTCTGTTTATATTTTCTGTTTCTTCCTGGTTCAGTCTTGGAAGGTTATACCTTTCTAAGAATTTGTCCATTTCTTCCAGGTTGTCCATTTTATTGGTATAGAGTTGCTTGTAGTAGTCTCTTAGGTTGCTTTGTATTTCTTTGCAGTGTCTGTTGTAACTTCTCCTTTGTCATTTCTAATTTTATTGATTTGAGTCCTCTCCCTCTTTTTCTTGATGAGTCTGGCTAATGGTTTATCAATTTTGTTTATCTCCTCAAAGAACTAGGTTTTAGTTTTATTGATCTTTGCTTTGTTTTCTTTGTTTCTATTTCATTTATTTCTGGTCTGATCTTTATGATTTCTTTCCTTCTGCTAATTTTGGGTTTTGTTTGTTCTTCTTTCTCTAGTTCCTTTAGGTGTAAGTTTAGATTGTTTATTTGAGATTTTTCTTGTTTCTTGAGGTAGGCTTGTATAGCTATAAACCTCCCTCTTAGAACTGCTTTTGCCTCATCTCATAGGTTTTCGATCGTCGTGTTTTCATTGTCATTTGTCTCTAGGTATCTTGTGATTTCCACTTTGATTTCTATAGTGATCTCTTGGTTATTTAGTAACGTATTGTTTAGCCTCCATGTGTCTGTGTTTTTTATGTTTTTTTCCCTGTAATTGATTTCTAATCTCATAGCATTGTGGTCAGAAAAGATGCTTGGTAAGATTCCAGTTTTCTTAAATTTACTGAGGCTTGATTTATGACCCAAGATGTGATCTATTCTGGAGAATGTTCTGTGTGCACTTGAGAAGAAAGTGTAATCTGCTGTTTTTGGATGGAATGTCCTATAAATATCAATTAAATCTATGTGGTCTCTTGTGTCATTTAAAGCTTGTGTTTCCTTATTTATTTTCATTTTGGATGGTCTTTCCATTGGTGTAAGTGAGGTGTTAAAGTCCCCCACTATTTTTGTGTTACTCTGAATTTCCTTTTATAGCTGTTAGCAGTTGCCTTATGTATTGAGGTGCTCCTATGTTGGGTGCATATATATTTATAATTGTTATATCTTCTTCTTGGATTGATCCCTTGATCATTATGTAGTGTCCTTCCTTGTCTCTTGTAACATTCTTTATTTTAAAGTCTATTTTATCTGATATGAGTATGGCTACTTCAGCTTTCTTTTGATTTCCATTTGCATGAAATATGTTTTTCCATCCCCTCACTTTCAGTCTATATGTGTCCCTAGGTCTGAGGTGGGTCTCTTGTAGACAGGATATATTTGGGTCTTGTTTTTGTATCCATTCAGCAAACCTGTGTCTTTTGGTTGGAGCACTTAATCCATTCACATTTAAGGTAATTATCGATATGTGTGTTCCTGTGACCATTTTCTTAATTGTTTTGGGGTTGTTTTTGTAGGTTCTTTTCTTCTCTTGTGTTTCCCACTTAGAGAAGTTCCTTTAGCATTTGTTGTAGAGCTGGTTTGGTGGTGCTGAATTCTCTTAGCTTTTGCTTGTCTCTAAAGCTTTTGATTTCTCCATCGAATCTGAATGAAATCCTAGCTGGGTAGAGTAATCTTGGTTGTAGGTTCTTCCCTTTCATCGCTTTAAGTATATCATGCCACTCCCTTCTGGCTTGTAGAGTTTCTGCTGAGAAATCAGCTGTTAACCTTATGGGAGTTCCCTTGTATGTTATTTGTCGTTTTTCTCTTGCTGCTTTCAATAAGTTTTCTTTGTCTTTGATTTTTGCCACTTTGATTACTATGGGTCTCGGCATGTTTCTCCTTGAGTTTATCCTGTGTGGGACTCACTGCGCTTCCTGGACTTGGGTGGCTATTTCCTTTCCCACGTTAGGGAAGTTTTTGGCTATAATCTCTTCAAATATTTTCTCGGGTCCTTTCTCCCTTTCTCCTCCTTCTGGGACCCCTATAATGTGAATGTTGTTGCGTTTAATGTTGTCCCAGAGTTCTCTTAGGCTGTCTTCGTTTCTTTTCATTCTTTTTTCTTTATTCTGTTCCACAGCAGTGAATTTCACCATTCTGTCTTGCAGGTCACTTATCCGTTCTTCTGCCTCAGTTATTCTTCTATTGATTCCTTCTAGTGTATTTTTCATTTTAGTTATTGTATTGTTCATCTATGTTTGTTTGTTCTTTAATTCTTCTAGATCTTTGTTAAACATTTCTTGCATCTTCTTGATCTTGCCTCCATTCTTTTTCTGAGGTCCTGGATCATCTTCACTGTCATTACTCTGAATTCTTTTTCTGGCAGTTTGCCTATCTCCACTTCATTTAGTTGTTTTTCTGGGTTTTTATCTTGTTCCTTCATCTGGTACATAGCCCTCTGCCTTTTCAACTTGTCTATCTTTCTGTGAATGTGGTTTTTGTTCCACAGGCTGCAGGATTGTAGTTCTTCTTGCTTCTGTTGTCTGCCCTCTGGTGGATGAGGCTGTCTTAGAGTTTATCTTTCTGCAAAGCATAAACTGCATAATTTTAATGTAATTTGAGATATTGCACGTAACACGTGTTCAGTAATGTTTGTGGATTACATAAAATGTGTTTCTAAATTTGTTATGGAAAGAGAAATGAGAATTAATGCATCTTTATGGAAATTCCTTTTTAAACATCTTTGTAGACATCTGCATTATGAGACCCCTAGTGGCACCCTTAGACATTAGGAGCTTTACCAGCTGGATGTCCTCTCTTGTCCCTTCTGTGGCCTTTGTTGGGAAACCACATCATCATGTCTACCTCTCTTACAGACCTACCTGACTGTGTGCAAGGATGTCATTGTGGTCGGCCTTGGTGACTGTATGTTTCAGACACAGCTTTTACAGCGGAGCCTGGGAATCATGCAAACAGGTACTTTGTTTATTAAAGGACTAGTTTAGAGCAACTAGCAGTCAGAACCAGCCCCTCTCCCCTCCCTCACTTCGCTGGTCAGGACTCTCGTTTTTAAGTGATAGATGTGTAGCACAAACTAGCTTACACCAGAAGAGGAATTAACTGGCTGAGGCAGCCAGGAAGTTCAGAGGTGTTTCTGGCCTCGGATGTGACCAAGTTCAGAGTTTCTGGCAAAGTCTTGGTATTCTCCTCCGGTGGTTTGTGTGATTGCAGCTGCTTTGCTGTGTGGTCACCAGCACGGCCCCAGCTTCTCTGCTGCTCCTGTCTGGTGTCTGTCATCGTCTGCGTGCAAGTCAGGAGCTGTTTAATGTCCCTCCCGCCACTGCCCCCCGAGGCCACTGGGAAGTTGCTGTCACCCCAAGGACAGGATCCCTGGTAACTAATACCATGGCGTCCACACAAGTTAAATGTGTTCAGTGAGTGAGTGAGAAGTTGGCCTCCTTCCAGGTGGGCTGGGCTTAGGGATTATCTGGAGCATCACATCCAGGGGGGCCGGGCCAGATCCTTGCAGCCCCGTCTCATTGTGGCGGGGGGAGTGTGGGTGGACCCAGGATGCCTCCTCTGCCTCGGGTCATGGGCTGGCTGAGAAGGGCACCGCTGGGCTGTGACCCCTGCCCGCCGCCTCCCTGGGGCAGCTGAGTCGGCACAGAACACTCCGATGCTACAGTTGGTTCTTTCTGAGATCCCTAGAAGCTTGGAAATGCATAATTTGAATTTCTTTAAGCCTAAATATTTGCTAAAAGAGATTGAAAATATTATCATTTACCAAATTCAACATGAAGTTTGCAGTTAGCTCTCTGGAGTCTTTTGCTGTAGTCTTGAGTATTGCCGTGCAGACCCCGGGGGAGTCTTGGCCACAAACCCCACAGCTTCTTTCTTTCATGGTTCTGCCCCTGAGGTTGGCATTTGGCCTGCATGGGAGCTGGGGTGGCAGTCACTCTGCTCTGCTGTCTCGAGTATATGTGTCCTTAATCTGTAATTACAAGCAAGATTTTACATTATTTGGTTACAATAGCCACAAAGACTAAATATTAAATAGAACAAATGTTTTTTGTTTTAAAATCTAACTTTTTCCTTTGTCTTTATAACTCTCACTTTCTACTGTGAAAACAGCATTTTAAACTTAAGCTTAATGATTGAAACATTAAAAGTGATTTGCATTTTTAAACTCAATTTATCATTTAAGAATTATTTTCCCCTAAGGATTAAATCTATTTTTAGTATTTATAAAATTTTCCAAGGAGCCAATAAGAATTTTAGATCTCCAGTGCAGCCAGTAAGCTACTGACCTTACCTTCGACCAGCTGAACTGATCTTTGTATTTATACATTCTAACAATGGGGATTTCCCAGGAGAGAATCAACTGTGTGCTCATTCTTTGTAGTCCTGTTACAAATGAGATTATACTTTGCAGTTTTGCTAAGTAAGCCCAGAGTCTGTTCTCTGGACTTGCTCTACTTGAAAGAGTCCTAATAGAACATTTAAATTTAGGGCTTCCCTGGTGGCGCAGTGGTTGAGAGTCCGCTTGCCGATTCAGGGCACACGGGTTCGTGCCCCGGTCTGGGAAGATCCCACATGCCACGGAGAGGCTGGGCCCGTGAGCCATGGCCGCTGAGCCTGCGCGTCCGGAGCCTGTGCTCTGCAACAGGAGAGGCCACAACAGTGAGAGGCCCGCATACCGCAAAAAAAAAAAAAAAAAAAAAATTTAAAGCTCAGTCACATTTATGTAATTAACATTTGAGCGTGGCGTTCTCCATGCTGAAATGCGTATTCTGGAAGAGATGTCCTTGAATACAGCTGAGTTCCCACATATAACCCAGATGTAAACAGCTCAGTTCACAAAAATGCAGGTGTTTCTGCTATAATGCAACATGTGTGTTTTGAAAAACTCTGTGTTCTGCAAAATCAGGCACTGTAAGTGACGGGGCTTGTGAGAGAAGATGCCTGTGGTGGACTGTGGGCCGGTGCCGCATGACAGCACCAGGAAATGATAATGCTCCAAAAAGTAATTAGCACGACTACGAGGAAGGTTGAATTCCTAATAAGTAAATATTACAGTAAATAATGGGCTTTGTGGTCACTGCAAAGGTAAAGCGGGATTGATGGGGACCACAGCCTCCTGTGTAGAGCCGGGCAGGAGGGGCTTGCAGGACAGCACACCCCATCTGAGACAGAAAGGGGCATGGGTCCACGTGGTTCTCGGTGACTGCTGCCCTGGGCTGGGCTAGTGAGCGTCTCCTTGCGTACAGACTCATGGTGGCCTGAGGTGCTGACCGTCAGTGCTGGGCCGACGTGACCCCCAGCTTAGCCATCCCTGTGCACCAGTCACTCCAGAGAAGCAAGAACTTCCAAAGTGAGGGCCTTCTGTTTCCCATAGCTGCAAATCCTGACCTACCTTAGTAACTTATCATACTTCACTGAACCACTACCTATATGTATTTGGTCACAACGCACATATGGCTTGAATGTAATGAAATAACTTTCAGTTAAAACTTCCGACATTTCGGATTTTTGTCAGTAGTAAAGACACTAGTTGGTGTGAGGTTCTGCCACGGCACCAGGACCTTGAGGGCGGATGCACGGGGACAGGCCGCCTTCCCCTCAGAGCCCCGTCACCCTCGGCGTGTTGGCCTCTGCTGAGCCGCTACCTCTCTGCCTGCTTCACTGACATGACTGATGCGTGGAGGCTGTATCTCTCCGCCTTCTTCTAGACAGAGATCTGTGTCTTGAAAGGTTCTGCTACGTGTGCAGAGACTCTCCCGACGTTGTGTTCGTTCTGGTGGTGCTGTACACCTTCTGAGGGGCAAACTCAACTGGAACATGACCGTTTCTTTTACTTACTTTAGTAGATAAATTTGGATTTGGGGTTAGTTTCTTATTTCTGTCTCAAGCAGGGCTTATATGTCTGTTAATCTCTTTCATAAATCAAGGAGCTTCCCTATTGGGGCCACGTGATTCCTATGTAAGGTAGGAGAGGTCATAACGCTTTGTCCCCTAGATACTAATCTTTCAACGAGGAACATTATTTCTGTGCTTTTCTGTGTGACAGGTTTTAAAAAAATATACATGTATAGTTTATATAGTATATACTTTTAAATGTATATAAGGAAGAATCATGGTTCTGGCCCAGCCCACCAGGGATGCAGCCCTGCATACAGACCTGAAGGTTAGTCAGTGGTGGGCAGCGCGAGGTGCAGCATGGGTGCAGAGTCGGGCAGGGGCGTGGGAGGGCGCGGCCACTGGCTTTGTTTGCAGCGCAGCTTACAGGCCAGTCTGGGTAGAAACAAAAAAGAAAATTGAAGGTCATCAGCATGAATTGTAGAATTGAGTTCACACTCTGAAAACATTTTACCAAATCATTGCCACACAGGAAAGGAGAGAAAGACACCAACAAACTACACAGTGTTGGGGATTTAACAGAGTTGGCCTCGGAGATTCTTAGGACATAGTTTGAAAGCTCTAGGGTCTTTCCTCTGAGACCTGCCAGCGATGTCACCATCGTGTGAAAAAGTAAGACACATCCTCCACCCTGGTGTTCAGGGAACCACACTGTCCACACATGCAGTGCTTCTTAGTGCCTGAGCCAGGTGGGCTGTTACTGTTATTGAAGGCGTCGGCTTTATATATTTAATAAAAGGAGCAAGTCGTAGGTATGTGTGTCTGTTAGGTTTTATATTAACCTGACAACCTGGTATTGGCTCACCAGCAACAGTCTCTTCTAAGTTACCATAATATACACGTGTTAAGTGAAAAAAATATACTAAGTTCAACTAAATTGTGTGATTAAATAACTGATTTTTTCAACTTTCTTTCCAGTGAAGGGATTCTTTTATGTTTCGTTACTTCTTGGCATCCTGAAAGAGGTAACCAGAAGCTCCTTGACGCAGAAAGCAGATTCAGAGAAAGAAGTCTTAACGCTGTTTGATTTGGTGCAGAAAGTATTTCAGCAAATGTTGGAATGTATGGCGCGGAGCTTCAGGAAGCAACCAGAAGAAGGCTTGCAGGTACTGGTGCCTCCCCAGGGCGGGACAGAGGGACTAGAGGGACAGCGCCCACCTGGTGGACCAGGGTGCGCAGAGCCAGGCCTGCTCACACACTGGGGCCGTCGGGTGGGGAGAAGTGCCACACAGGCAGGAAGTGGCTGCCAGGTGCCACCTTCAGCTGGTGCTGCCAGCCCTCTCCCTGGGGTGGCACGCTCTGGGGCAGGAGGCGAGGGAGGCCAGGGGCCCACCTCCGGCCACCGGTCTGGGGACAGTGTTGGCGTGTTCAGGTCAGTAGGCCAGCGGCCCAAGAGCTCCTCTGCCCAGCAGGACAGAAGCAGAGAATGAATACAGTAGCTCGTGAGTGCCCAGCTGTTAGTAGTAAAGATTTAAAAAATGCTTAAATGGGAGGATGTTCATGAACTATTGAAACTTTCAATTTTATCCTGTTTTAGCTGATAGAGGTAATTGAAGGTTATTGGCCATATTTTCTGTAGCCTAGCTCCTATTTGAGTTAATTTGAAATAGTCCTGTTTTTGATGAGTTGGTTCAAGTGTCTGTGATCTGTTTACGGAATTTGTGCCAAAATATTTTTCTTTTCTCACCATTGTCTGTGCAGCTTCGTTCAGAACACGTGGCCTCATAGTGGGTGTCTTCCTTTCATGTCAGTGATGTTTGTTCATCTCTCCTTTCGAAAACTTTATTAACGTTATTGATGCTCCTGTTTGTGGGGGTTTTTCTTGGCTCTGGGGCAGGAGTGTCATAAAGGCCCTCCTGGCGGCCTTCAGTCCTGTGCGCCGCCTTCTGCTCGCGGTGCCCACCAGCTGCAGAGAGGACGATGTGGCAGGGAGGGTGGGCAGATGAAACGGGCCCCGGGCCCCCGGGGGACAGCAGGAGGAGGCCTCATTCTTGAAAGTGGCTTTTTAAGCACTAACAGTGACTGATGTGTTTTTCGTAGCTCCTTTATTCTGTTCAGACCCCTCTTCATGAATTTATCAGCACCGTGCAGTCCTGGCACGTGGACACACCTGTCCACCGGGGCGTGCTCTCCACTCTGATTGCCGCGTCCGTGGTCGAGATAAGTCACCGGCTCCAAAAGGTGAAGTGTGTTGTCCTGAAACTGCTGTGTCTTGTTTTGACTATTCAAGAGGCTGTTTTCTGCCGGCAGCACATTTTAATGTTTTTCCAAGTATTTTTTCAGAACTCAGGTATAGCGGGAGGTCTGCTTCTCCCGCAGCTCCACCACACAGTTCCGTGGCTGGTTTGTGTTTAGAATCACGTGACCGTGGGGGGAAACATGCTAAGGATGTTGTCGTTCTTCATTAAAACCAAGCTGCTCCTTGCATCTTTTTTTTTTTTTTTTTTTTTTTTTTTTTTGCTGTACGCGGGCCTCTCACTGTTGTGGCCTCTCCCGTTGCGGAGCACAGGCTCCGGACGCACAGGCTCAGCGGCCATTGCTCACGGGCCCAGCCGCTCCGCGGCATATGGGATCCTCCCAGACCGGGGCACGAACCCGTATCCCCTGCATCGGCAGGCGGACTCTCAACCACTGCGCCACCAGGGAGGCCCTGCTCCTTGCATCTTGAATACTTCTTTTTGCCATATTTTAGAGGTTTAAGCGAGTTGATACATTTCTTAAGATTCCCCTCTCCTGACAGGCAAAAGTGGCCATGGTCAGTGGTGAGCAGGATGCACGGCTACTCTTGGGCTCTGTTTCTGGAATAGTTCACATCTCTGACTGCCTTGCTATACATAAGCCTTACTTTCTTTTTCTTTTACGCATAGGAAATTTGAACCTCTGATATCAGTTTAAACAGACAGTTTGTTTGCCCCTGCTCTATAAAGGACTGGCCGTTTTCCTAGCAGTAACCTATTTTATATGATTAGCCTACTTGGTTCAAGATTGACATAATCAGGATGGTAATTCAGGTCACAACAAAAACCACTCTTTCACGGCATGGAATCCTGGTGGGGGTGAGTGAGGGCATGGAAGAATGCCTTAAGATAGTTAAATAATGATGCGTTTTCTCAGTATGAAAAGCTGAAGTCTGATAGGAGGTATCATTGACATATACAAATGCAAACATATAGTTTGTATAAATTTTGTGTTATAAAATCACAAATATAAAAAAAGTTGACAAAATTCTGAGACATTAATAGAATTTAAGCCCCTCCTGAAAGCTTAAAGGGAGGTCATTTTGGTTTAGGAGTGTGATTCCTGGACTATACGCAGCCCAAGAACTGGAGGTTATTCAGGCCTGTGAGCTACACAGCTGATGACGATGAATCCGTCAATGGCCTGTGGGCCATCGTGGCCCACTGTCTGTTTTTGTAAATAAACTTATATTGGAAAAAAAAAAACCTTATATTGGAACATGACCAAGCCCATTTATTTACCTTTTTTCTATGGCTGCTTTGTGCTATAACAGCAGAATTGTGTAGTTGTGACAGAGATCGTTTTGCCCACAAAGCTGAAAATATTTACTCTTTAAATATTTACTATTTTACTACTTTATAGAAAAAGTTTGAGTTGAGAAAACCTGATCTGGACTAATAAGAGTAACGAGTTGTTTGCTTAGTGTAGAAACATGTTGTTTACAGAAGGTAATCGAATTAAAGGGTGTTCGACAGAAGGCTTGTTGAGTGTCATGTCTTTTTTCTTCTCTCCAGTTGATTGACACCACTGTGTATAGTAATAGGTTAATCATAATTATGGTAGGCATTGCAGCAATTAATAAAAATCATTGTTTTGAGTTTCTGGAAAGCCTTTCTCAAGTTTGGAGGAAAACCCAGGGAAGTGTAAAATGAGTGATCAGTGCAGTCTCAGTCTCAATTCATGTTACTGACTTGACTTTTTTTTTTCTTTTTTTTAGGTTTCTGATACCAAAGAGCTTACTCCCCCAGAGGGTCTTTCAGCCCTTCCACCATTTTCAAGGTGTTTAATAGGAATAATAATAAAATCTCCGAACGTAGTCAGGTAATCCCTTTTTCTTTGCTCTTCTCTTAATGCTGTCGTGGCTGTAAGCTCTCAGGAACTTTAGCTCTATTCCTTTTGCTCTCACCATTTGTCAAAAGTGCATTTTTTTCCTGAGAGAAAACATTCCATACAATTTTCTCTCATTTTATCAGAGATTAAAAATATTAGCATTATACAAAGTGAAATTCTAACTTTCTGAAAGATATATTCATCCAAATAGTCTCTGGTTATGCTTTATCATAACTACAGTTCATTTAGAGGGAAACATTTAAAATTTTAATGTCACTGAAATACTTCCTACAATGGACACTTTCAAAACACTTGACTTGGGTAAATACCATGTGGTTTTCATTCGGCACACAGCTGTTACTCATTTCTCCATGCCATGTGTCACCTGACCTGCTTCTAGGGTTTCTTGTGGCACATGCAGGACTGGGGGGCTACAAAAGGGATAGTTTTGCAGATACCTGATACCTGTGGAATTTTAATAGTAGATATGTTCCTTGAAAACTTCAGAAAGCATTGTTTTTAACAGCTATGAATTATCTTTCAGTAGCATATCAAATCTTTTTTGTGGGCATTACGAGTATGCAGAGTGGCTTTATTCACTAACCAGAACAACCCTGTTCTCTTTCTAGCAACGCCCTCTGATTTTAGTGTCTCACCTGTATGATTTGGCATGCTTACAGCAAAGAGTATGGGAAGAGTTTAGTCAACTTCCCATGTTACCTGAAAACTAGAATTCATGGTGGTTGATGAATCTTGGCTATATTTGTCTTTCTATAAAGTATTAAGATATACTATAGAGTAATTTCAGTTGTTTTTTACTTTTTTGCAGGTCATTTTTAGATGAATTGAAGGCATGTGTTATTTCTGAGGATATTGAAGGCATCGTGTGTCTCACAGCTGTTATGCACATTATCTTGGTTATTGATAAAGGTTGGTTAAATTTTCTATGGTATCGTCTGGGACAGTGCTGGGTGCATCTTACACAGAACTGTTGTGGAATATTTGGGAGTGAATCCCCTGCTAGTTAGGCTCTCATGGCACTTTCCTCCAAGCTCTCCACGCGCTACACGTGTGCCGTCTGCCTGGGCGTCTGCTATGTAGCTGCCCTGTACCAGCTTGAATAATGGTAGCTTCTTTTTTTTTTTTTTTTTTTTGCGGTATGCGGGCCTCTCACTGTTGTGGCCTCCCCCGTTGCGGAGCACAGGCTCCGGACGCGCAGGCCCAGCGGCCATGGCTCACGGGCCCAGCCGCTCCGCGGCACATGGGATCCTCCCAGACCGGGGCACGAACCCGTATCCCCTGCATCGGCAGGCGGACTCTCAACCACTGCGCCACCAGGGAGGCCCAATGGTAGCTTCTTAATGCAGCTGCTGTCCACTTTCCCGACTGGACCCATTACGTCTCCCTCTCTGTGCCTTAGACTGAATTTCTATTGATTTGTCATTTATTACCTTTGTCATGTACATTTAAAAATCTGAATTCATTTTTGCTAATGATGGTGTGTTTTGATATTAATATTTAATGTATCTGTGTTTTGCTTAGCTTTAACTGTGCCTATTCTGGGTTTCCCAGCCAGTCGAAATAGTATTGGAAAAATAATTGGAGATACCTAGGAAATGCTTACCTAAGTGTAAAATATGGTAATGTCCCTGCAGATGGACTACTGTTAAGTTTCTATATTTTTTGACCAGTTTTACTAATGTTGAAATTATTTTCTAAGATATTATTCATAGAGTGTTCCTCTCGAAACAAGCTCTCCCCATAAGCATGAATGCATAGTATGGCTGTAGATTCATGACAGGAATTTGTAACTAGTTTGACCCAGGCCAAGCATCAGGAAAGACTTGCCTGAGGCAGTGTCGCCTGGGGAGACATCTGCAGGAAGAGGGACGTTCTCCATGTGGAGGGTGTGAGGCTGGAGGTTGGGGTGCAGATGACCACCGTGTACTTAATAGGTACCTAAATATTTGCCAAACAGATGATGACTCTGAAATGTGTTAGTTCCGTTACTGTTGAAGGGTTGGTGATCATCAAGTCTGATGCCATGGACAGAACTCACGGGATCACGGCCTTGGGAACTACCTCAGAGCCAATGAGGTGCTTTGTAATCACTCATTGGATCTTCTAACATCCCTTTAAAGGGATCATTACTGTTCCGCAGGTCAATATATGCACTGACTCAGAGGGGAGGGTAGGGTAGGAGGCTCTGTCTTACTGAAATCGAACCTGCATTGATAGAGTGTGTGTGCTTTTTGTGTGGTTGTGTTCAATACTTTTCTGTCTTTAACAGGTAAACATAAGAGTTCAAAAGTGAAGGGTGTTGCCGCTACGGTTCACAGAAAACTAAAGACATTCATGGAAATTACTTTGGAAGAGGATAGCTTGGAAAGGTAAAGCACTAGATACCCACCAGGTGTGATTATCTGAACACTGCTAGTTATTCCTTAGGTCTATTTTAGATCACGTTTTCATTGCTGCCCGTTACAGCCAGGTAGAAAACTGGGGATTGAAGGGATAGAAGTGTTTCTGTTGACAAGACCCCTTGAGCATATGTTTTAATCACGTCCTCATTCTGTCTTTAAAAACAAAAACAAAACTGTCACTTGCAAGATTCTGCCCTAGAAAAGGAAGGCCATACAAACTCATTCTATATGGTTTTATTTTATTTATTTTTTATTTATTTATTTTTGGCTGTGTCGGATCTTAGTTGCGGCACATGGGATCTTTCCTTGTGGGCTTCTCTCTCGTTGTGGTGCACGGGCTCCAGAGTGCGTGGGCTCAGTAGTTGTTGTGCATGGGCTTAGTTGTTCCGTGGCATGTGGGGTCTTAGTTCCCCGACCAGGGATCGAACCCGTGGCCTCTGCATTGGAAGGCGGATTCTTACTCACTGGACCACCTGGGAAGTCCCATCATTCTATATGGTTTTTTTTTTTTTTTTTTTTTTTTTTTTGCGGTATGCGGGCCTCTCACTGTTGTGGCCTCCCCCGTTGCGGAGCACAGGCTCCGGATGCGCAGGCCCAGCGGCCATGGCTCACGGGCCCAGCCGCTCCGCGGCATATGGGATCCTCCCAGACCGGGGCACGAACCCGTATCCCCTGCATCGGCAGGCGGACTCTCAACCACTTGCGCCACCAGGGAGGCCCTCTATATGGTTTTAAACCTAGACAGATTATATTTGGTGGTTTGCTGTGTTTTTGAAACTATGGACATTCATTCCTGGGTTATAATTACCAGTTTACAAGTATCCATGTTGGGAATGGGAAAGGTCCCTCCAGAGACAGAAGAAATGTGCACTGTTTTCTACTTTCCAGGTAGCCTGTTGCTGCTGCAGGGACTGCTGTCTAAGAATGTGTTCATTGGGCTATTTTTCCAACCAGGTGTTTTTGCTGCTGTATAATGTTTTTGACATGCTGTGCAATTTCCTATAGACTCTTTTCTGAATTGTGTTTGACTCTCAGACCAGCCACAGAAGCAGTGTTTTTCCTGCTGTTTTCTGAACACCATACAGTTAAGTGTTACAGGGCTTTGAACCAGGTCATTAGTTTTATATATGTCTGGGAAATAAGCCACTTTCCATAGCTACTTTCTCCTTTGGAGAAAGGCTTTCAAAATCCTAAATTGCTAACTTATGAACAAAGACAGTTTTATCTCTTCCTTACCAATCTGTATACCTTTCTTTCCTTGTCTTATTGCATTAGCTAGGGCTTCTGGTACAATATTGAAAAGGAGTGGTGAAAGGACATACTTGTCTTGTACATGATCTTAGTGGGAAAGCTTCCCATTTCTCACCATTAAGCACAATGTTAGCTGTAGATGTTCTTTATCAAGTTGAGGAAGTTCCCCTCTATTCCTAATTTACAGATAGTTCTTATCATAGTGGGTGTTGGATCTTGTCAAATGCTTTTTCTGCATCTACTGACAGGGTCATAGGATTTTTCTTCTTTAGCCTGTTCATGTGGTAGGTTACATTAGTTGATTTTCAGATATTGAACCAGCCTTGCATACCTGGGATAAATCCCACTCAGTCATGGTGTATAATTTTTTAATACACTGTTGGGTTTAATTTGCTAATATTTGATTAAGTATTTTTTTGCATCTATGCTCATGAGTGAGATTGTTCTGTAGTTATCTTTTCTTGTAATGTCTTTGTCTGGCTTTGTGACTAGGGAGTTGCTGGCCTCATAGAATGACTTAGGAAGTATTCCTTCCCTTCTTCTATCTTCTGAAAGAGACTGTAAAGAATTGGTATAGCTTCTTTCTCAAATATTTGGTTAGAATTCACCAGTGAATCCATCTGGGTCTGGTGCTTTCTACTTCGGAAGGTTATTAATTATTGACTCATTTTTTTTTAATAGATGCCTATTCAGATTGTCTATTTCTTCTTGAGTTAGTTTTGGCAGATCGTGCCTTTCAAGGATTTGGTCCATTTCATCTAGGTTGTCAACTCTGTGGGTATAGCATTACTTAATTGTCTTTTTTTTAATGTCCATGGGATCTGTAGTTATGTACTCTCTTTCATTTCTGATATTAGTAATTTGTGTCCTCTTTTTTTTTTTTTTTCCAGCCTGGCTAGAGGCTTATTGGTTTTATTGATCTTTTAAAGAACCAGCTTTTGGGTTCATTGATTTTCTCTATTGATTTCTGTTTTTCTTTTCTTTTTTTTTTTTTTGCTTTCTGCTCTAATTTTTATTATTTCTTTTCTTTTGCCTGCTTCGGATTTAATTTGCTCTTTTTTTTCTTTTTTTTCTGGTTTCCGGAAGCCTAGATTACTGATTTTAAATGTTTCTTCTTTTCTAATCGTCAGTGCTATAAATTACCCTCTAAGCACTGCTTTTTCTGCATGGCACAAATTTTGATGTTATGTTTTTATTTTCATTTAGTTAAAAATATTTTAAAATTTCTCTTGAGATTTCTTCTTTGCCGTGTGTATTCTTTAGAAGTGTGTTATTTAATCTCTCAATTTTCCAGTTATTTTTCTGTTATTGATCTCTAATGTCTGAGAGAAGATTTCTATTCTTTTAAATTTATTAAGGTGTGTTTTATGGCCTAATATGTGATCTATCTTGGTGAATGTTCCACAGGAGCTTGAGAAGAATGTGCCTTGTGCTGTTGTAGGGTGAAGGAATCTGTAAATGTCAGTTGTATCCTGTTGGTTGATGTTGTTGAGTTCAGCTTGTCCTTACTAATTTTCTGCCTGCTGGATCTGTGCATTTTTGACAGAGGGGTTTTCCTTTATATATTTTGTAATCCTGATATTAGGAGCATATGATTTTAGAACTATTGTATCTTCTTGATGGATTGACCTTTTTATTTTTATGAGGGGTCGCAATTCTTCTCCAGTAATGCTTTGCTCCGTAAAAGCCATTTTGTCAGGTATGAAGATGGCTCCCCAGCCTCCTTCAGTGAGCATTTCTGGAGCGTTCTTGGTGTTTTAGTCAGGAGGCGGAAACCCCACAATGACGGGACAGTGTAAGCTCCACGTCAGGAGCCCCCATCAGGGCGCCGGTGCAACGGACTGGGGGCTCGTGAGGTTCACAGCGAACTGTAAAGGGTGGGGGAGCGGCAGATGTGAGGAGCAGCACTACCCCTAGGGAGGATGCACACCCCAGGCTGAGCCTCTTCAGGATGGAGAAGTCCTGAGGCCTTCTCGGGGGACCGCTGGCCATCTAGTCTCTGGGGGGCGGGGCCCATCCGTAGGGAGGTGCTGGGGGAGCTGCTGAGCCCATGAGCCCCGCCACGGGTCAGGCAGCCGCCCTGTGGGCCTTGGGTGCTGCCTCTGCTTCCCGCGCTCCCCGGAGAAGGCTGGACCTTGTGGGAAGCCCTCCGGCGCCCCTGCTGCCAGGGCTGGTGCCGTGCCTCATGAGCCCCAGCGGGGCCCTGGAGCCGGGGCTTGCTCGTCTGCGAGCCAAGGACGTGCGTTCAATTACAGGCTTTACTGCAGAGACTGTTGACTATTTCCTATGCAGTTTAGGAGGGGTCTTTGAGGAAGAAACCCAACAGACTCTAGGGTTATGAACTTGTTTAATTTCTAGGTATGTGAGGAAGAGGGAAGTGAGCTTCTAATTTGGAGGAAACTGAGGAGTGTTTGTATGTTTCTGAAAACACAGCGCAGTGCAAATACTAAATAAGGCTGTCAGAATTACAAACTAGGTAAATGATAGGTTATTGCCACGGGACATGGTCATAACCTCGGAAATGCAAGCATTTTACAAGATTTCTCTGTTAGAAATACCATCTGTAAGGATAGTTTTTTGGAAAAGAATGGTATGAACTGCTCTGAGGGAGCAGTAAGGAAAGAGGGACGTTTGCACTTGTACAGAGGCTCCAGGCGAGTACTTGCATTGTGTTAGTTACATTGACAGAAAAAAAGGCCTTAGAAGTTCAGAACTCACTCCATGGAAAAGAAAAGGATATTCATAGAAATTAAATGCAGGGCATGTAATATTTTGTTTCTTCACTGTTTCTACAACTGTGCAGTTTTCTGTGCTGAGCTGATACACAGATGGCAAGAAACAGTTCTCGCCTTTAAGGAGGAAACATCCTAAAAAAGTAAATAGGTAGAGACTGAAATACTGGCTTCTTACTTCGATATGCAAGAAGCACACTGTACAAAAACCACTGTCTGGAAAATAAAAAAAAAGAAGGACTTAAAAAAAATCGATGAAACAAAAAAATCAATCTAATGGAAGATAAGCAGTTAAGATTTAAGACTCTGTTTTAGAATATTTTTTTTTTTTTTTTTTTTTTTTCTTTTTTTTGCTGTATGCGGGCCTCTCACTGTTGTGGCCTCTCCCGTTGCGGAGCACAGGCTCCGGATGCGCAGGCCCAGCGGCCACGGCTCACGGGCCCAGCCGCTCCGCGGCATATGGGATCCTCCCAGACCGGGGCACGAACCCGTATCCCCTGCATCGGCAGGCGGACTCTCAACCACTGCGCCACCAGGGAGGCCCCCTAGAATATTATTTATTTTTGTTGGCATAGAGACGTTAAGGCAAGTCTGCATCTTTAAGACTCTTGGGACCCTTTGGTCCAATGAATATTTTAGGAAACGGGGCATTAATTTAGAAGTGGCTGTTTTCTTATGCAGTACACGAGCTTTCTCTGCTGCAGGGTTAGGATTTTGTTGACTGGTCCCTTGGGTGGTGTCTCATTGCACTTTCAGTGCCTCACCTGGCGTAGGGCTCTGTACATTGTGTAAATTGTGTAAACCGGACTGTTTTCTCAGGAGCAACAGCATGCATTCACCAACGCACTCATGCTTTTAAGTGTCAAAGGATGTCACCTTTATTCCTTTCATACATAGTATATGAGTAGCACTATAATTAGAGATTATTTTCTTAACGTTTGTGTTATATCATGAATTTTTCCCACTAAGTGAACTGGAATCATATTATAAGCAAGTTAATTACCAGCATTAACTGTGTTTTGGCAGCTTTGGTGGTGTGTGTGCGTCCCCAACGTTAAACCTTGTGATTAGACTTGAAGCAAAGGAGTATTCCCTGAAACAGTGGCCTCTTTTTTATTATCAAGTATTGATACGTAATATCACCTTATTCCACTGTATGTAATTTTCATAGTCTTTTGAAAAATGAATTCGAGGCTGGATGCTTTTTGTAGCTCATTTAGAAGCATGCATCAAAACCTAGGACCTTGGTGTGGATAATTAAAAACTACTCGTAAATAAAACCCTTCTTTAATTAGAAAACATACGTTGCTTATCTTATCGATTGTTTTTCTCCGAAGGCTGATTTTGTGCCTCTCGTGTGTTGGCGTCTCCAGCTGTGAGCACGGCCGGCCTTGGGCCGTAGGAGCTGGAGGTGGACGGGTCGTGGGGAATCAGAGCTCAGTGGGTGACATGGGGGACCCTGGACCAGGGCTGCCACTGTCCCTTCCAGCTCTGAAATTGTACGCTCATTTATTTTGCCCCTTAATAATTCTGATTCCTCTGGTCTATACAGTGTATCCAACCCTCTCCCCAGGTAATAGGAGAATCACTGAATTCACAGGAGAGCAGAAGAGCTTGTTGCTATCCAAGCCCCGTGGGGTAGTCAGAGGCCTGGTTTGCACCCGCCGTACCTTTGCTGATGCTGGGGTCCCAGGCAGGTTGCTTTGCCTCACAGCCTCGGTTTCTGGCCTTGGAAGGAGAAGTCAGGATGCCCGTCAGCCCAGGACTGGCCTGGTGCTCGGTTCAGAGGTGACCAGAGTCTCAGACTGGACTTAGGCCAGCATGAGAGGCTGATTACCCTATAGTAATTTAATAAGTCATTTTGCCAAGGTAACCTAACATTTTTCTTTAAGGGTTTTAAAGTTCTTACATAAGGAGACAATATTTTCGAGTGATTAAAAATAAGTCTTAGATTCTGGGGCGTTGGTGACTTACCGTGTCCTGTGTCCCTCTGTCTCGTCTCCTGGGTGGGACAGTGCTCCCTCCCTCTGGCCACCAGGGAGCTGGGGCCTGGCTGGCATGCCGGCCCTTGCAAGCGTCCTAGCCTATAGCTCTCGAAGAGCTGATGCAGGAGGGTGGTGCCGTCGGACACTGATGCCGGGAGACCGGAAGGGATGGGGAGCATCGAGTCTCCTGGTGTTTCTCCGGATGCAGACACCTGCTCGCTGCTGTGATGGGGCGGCTTCCGTAGGCTTCGTGCTTCCCACTGTCTGCCGTCTCTGCTCAGCCTGAGGCGTCCGTGGGGCGCAGACAAAAATGACTGCACACTTGCAGCAGTGGAGCGGTGAGAGAGAAACAGGACAACCGTTAGTAAAGCAGCAGTGCTGGGCCAGCCAGACACTTAATGACAAGAGTCTTCAAAGAAAAATCAATCGTAGCCCAAAAGAATGATCTGGAACTAAAAACCCTTGAGTTGGAAACGTTGTTGAGGCACTGGAACCTCAGCTCCCAGGTGGTCCAGAAGGTCGCCGTGGAGGGTGCCCCCGAGCAGGACAGACACCGATGAGGGTCCTGGGGGAAGCAGACCAGGGAGAGACCCAGGGAAGCAGCGATCCAACCGCCGACGGGAGAGGATTTCCTGGGGCCAAAGAGATATGCAATTTTAAAGATTCATTTTTTGTTGTTGTTTCTTTAACTAAAGTTTAGATGGGACTGATGAAAAAAATCACACATAAGTCTGAATAAAATTCCTGAATTTTGAGACAAAGAGAAAAATATGAAAACTTTTCTAGATCTGTGTTGGCCCCTACGGGGCCCCTCATGACGAGTGGAACAAGTGAGTGTGACTCGAGATGTGGCCCAGGTGTGGGGACCCACAGGCTCTGCGGCTGGTGTGCAGAAGGGCTGTGAGATACGTTGGTGATGTTTTTGTGTTGGTTACAGGTTGACTTACTTCGGTGTGTGAGGTTAAATAAAATACACTGTTGACTCTTGGACAGCACAGGTCTGAACTGTGTGGATCCACTTAAATGCAGACATTTTCCATAGCCCAGGACTGCACAGTTGTAGTTGGGTGAATCTGTGGATGCAGAACTGCGGATATGGAAGAGCTGCGTTCTCAGAGGGCCGACTAAGTTATCCGCAGATTTTCAACTTTGCGGAGGGTCGCGTCGCCCCAAACCCCTGCGTCATTCAAGGGCCAACTGTCTTAAGACGAATTTCACCCATTCTTTTCATCTCTTTGAACGTGGCTACTAGAAAATGTAAAGTTACCCCATGCTTGTGTTGATACTGGACAGGGCAGGACACGGGCAGACCCGAGTGCCCATAACAGCTCCAGGCTGAAGAGTGAATCAAGCTGAGAGGCCATTTGGGATAAAGGTTGAGGTTTGTCTCGGCAGGAATTCAAAGGTTGGCTGGCCCGCACACCCTCTGAGGGGAGCTCGGGGGATGGAGAAGGAAGGGGAGTGGGTGACGGGCTGCTCAGCCAGTCTCGCCTGGGGACAGGTGTGCAGGGGGTGGGACGAGAAAGTGAGGTGTGTGTGCAGGAAGTGAGCAAGCATGGTCGCAACAGTGCGTCATGGGGGTTAATAGTTGTCGTTTACCTTGTGCTCTCGCGAAGGAGGGAGACGAGCTAGCGATTGTGGGCGTGGGAAAAGGGGGTGCCCGGCCGTACCCGTGAGCCTGCTGTGTGTCTGCGCAGCGGTCTAGATCCTCCTAGAGGAGAGTCCTTGTGAGTGAAAGAGGAAGCACGGCCAGGTGAGCACCTTTCACTGAGGGGGTCTTCTGTTCGTGTTTCTTGGGGACGGAGGATGCCTCCGGTCCCGGATGGCTCTGTCTGTGTGCCGTGTGTCGCGCTAAGGTTTCTGCTGATGGCGATTCTTATTACTCCATTTACCTATGAGAAACAGCGATTACTTCAGTTTTCTCTTTAAGTGTATTCTGTTGCAAACCATTTTTAGATTTATTCTGTGAAAATGTAAATTTGCATACTTCAGTCACATTTTTCTGTAGCTAATTCTTTCTCTGTTTCAGGTTTCTCTATGAATCATCATCAAGAACTTTGGGAGCACTTTTGAATTCATAACCAAGCCAACAGCTTGGTCATTAAAAATAGAGAAACAGGACTTACAGAAAGCGAGATGAATGTGTGTTTTCCTAGTGGTGTTTTCTTTTTTTTGTTGTTGTTGCGGTACGCGGGCCTCTCACTGTCGCGGCCTCTCCCGCTGCGGAGCACAGGCTCCGGACGCGCAGGCTCAGCGGCCATGGCTCACGGGCCCAGCCCCTCCGCGGCATGTGGGATCTTCCCAGACCGGGACACGAACCCGTGTACCCTGCATCGGCAGGCGGACTCTCAACCACTGCGCCACCAGGGAAGCCCCGCTAGTATTTTTAATGTTAATAACCCATATAGTAGAGAAGGGGTAGGATTTATTTGAGGGTGGGTATGAGTAGAAGAACACTCCAAGGTTCTCACATGTTTGCCCAGCACCTGCATAAATGATACATTTAATGTAACAGGCTCCAGGTATGAATGGTGCAGAAACCCACAGTGCAAAGAAAGAAAAAAGACACCTTTCTAGTAAACCCGGTTGTTTTAAAAATGACTTTTATATATAATATTGCTTGCAAACTATGAGTAATAAAGCAATGACAACACCTGTTTGTCTACTTGATTTAAAAATATTAGTACAAGTTTTCCCCTGCAGGAACGAGGGCTGAGTTCTGGGAAGGCCTGCCTTTCTACCAGGGGCAGAGGTGTAAAGCGCAGGGAGTGGCTGGGTGGGTGCGGGGAGAGGGGCCACGCGCGGGGGCCTGGGGCTGTGAGTGCCAGGACACAGATCCAGTCATTCAGCCTGAAGCTGAACCACGTTTTCTTTCCGAGAGCTGTCCCGGCTGACGGAGGACTGGCCCCCGGCTCCCTGGCTGCATCATCCTACGTCACCACCCCCATTGCCAGAGTCTCCACGTTCAGATCCCGACAGCCACGGCCCAGGTCGAGGCCGTCAGCCTCCTGCCGCCTGGGGTGCCGCTTCAAACGCACGTGTGTTCTGTCTCAGCCCCCCAGCAGGAAGGAAAGAAGTGCCAATGTCTCAGTGCCTCTGTTTCTCGAAGAAGGTACCTAAATGGACTGTGCACCGTGGTCATGAGCATTTAGCGCAAGGTTTTACCGAGGGATATCTGAGGACTGGGAGGTGGGGGGTTGATTACTTAGCTGGTTTGAACATAAGACTATCTAAACATCTTTGCTAATTAACTAAGCCATACTTTGTATTGGTGAATTTTTTTTTTTCTTTTTTGCCCTTTCCTTGTTTGATTTAGTTTCAAGAATAGGCAAGCCTCATAAAATGAACTGAGGAGTGTTCTGTCTTTTGGTATTCCTGGAAGAGTTTGTTCAAGATGAGTAGTTCCTTGCATTTGTTGTAGCACTCTGAAATGGAGCTTGGTGTTTATTCCCTTTGTGGAAGAGGTTAATTGGCTTTTTAATTTGCATGTACGTTTTTAGGATAGTCGGGTTTTCTTTTATCTTGTGTCAAACTTGATGGATGAAATAATCCAATTTGTGAAAAAATGTAATTCCATTTTTATTGGGTCAAAATAGTTCAGACACTCCTGCTGAAGGCATACACCCTAAGAAGTCCCTACACGTGTGCACGGGGGACAGAGCGGGGTGCTCAGATGCGGAGTGGCGGGGTGCTGGGGCGCTGGGGCTTCACTAGGGGAGCAGGTTTAAAACACGCAAGACTGAACGCTGTATTGCTTATGCTCGCGTGTGTGATGACAGTGTGTGTGTGGATGAACGAGGACAGGAAAAAGACACGCTTCCAGTCTAGTCCACCCCACCCCTTTCCTGCCCACCCATTCACAAAGCCCTCCTCTCTGTCATTACACACGGAATAAAAGCAGGGTCTCCTGGCTAACAGGCAAGGGTCCCTTCATGGGGTGGGGAGGGGGTCGCCATTCCCAGCGGGGAGGCCCTCCTTGAGATTTCCATCCTCCGGGTCTCCAGAATCCTCTCAGTGTCCTGCAATCGTATGTTCACCCTGATTCCTCCAAGCTTTGGGGTGCAGCTCCTCCCTCCCCACTCTGGGCTGTGCCCTGGAGTCAGGCGGCACTCGGTGTGGGACAGAGCTGTCACCCCAGGGAGAAAAAGGGAGGCACAGTGTACTCGGGAGTGGGCAGTGGCAGGCGATGTCCCTG
This sequence comes from Mesoplodon mirus, assembly GCF_964341445.2. Classification (NCBI taxonomy): domain Eukaryota; kingdom Metazoa; phylum Chordata; class Mammalia; order Artiodactyla; family Ziphiidae; genus Mesoplodon; species Mesoplodon mirus. The sequence continues at coordinate 115,192,950 of NC_138985.1, read as the reverse complement.
TGCTGAGTGAGGGCAGCCACGTGGGGTCCTGGCCTCTGCAGCAGTGGGATGGGGATCGTTTGCTCCCCGCCCTCTAGAAGGGGCTCTGTGAACGTCACAGGCTAGCAGCCGAGGGCCCATTAGAGGCCCCTTTCCTTGGGGTTTGGCAGCCCACTTTCCCTCCTGGGTGGAACTGGGACCATCAGATGTCCTGATCAAGTGGAAATCCAATGGGCATTCCAGCCTAGCACACTGGGCGTCCACCAACATGAGGGAGGACACCGTCGGTGCTGCTGACGCGGTAAAAACCTTGGGATCCGTGTCTGAGCCCGTCTCCCGCCGGCTCCCACACCCACCATCCCAGTGAATCATCTGCGGCTGGGCCATTTTTTTCAGCACAGAGAGTGGGAGCCCAGCTCCCCCATTTTGAATACTTTCTGGTCCTAATGAGATGTCACAGATATTCTGGTCAGCTCCGAGGTAATCCAGAGCACTGACAGTCAAAACCATCAGGTTTACCAGTGGTTTGATCTGTCACCACTCAGGAGTATGAAGGCCGACAGAGCTGGTGCACACAGGGCTGGGATTTGAGCCCCACCTGTGTCCTCGCTGGGAGTTTCACTCTGCTCCCTCCTCAGGTGGACAGGAGGCCCCTGAAGGGACACATGGCTCAAGGGTCTTGAAAATCTCCTTGAAAGAGTCATTCCTTGACCTGTGACTGCAACTATGTTCTCACTGTGAACCACAGGATGGCATCACATACAGACTCTGGCCTGCTATGGCTGTCTAACGTAAATATCGCAAGTGTGACAGTAACAGACTGAGTGATTTCATAAGGAGAAAAAGGCACAGAGCGTCAATCCATGCAGGAGACACCCCCCCCCCACCCAAAGGGCTCAGGGAGTTAAGCATGTGTTTGGGTTTGAATGCTGTGCACACAGTGGACAGACACACGTGTCTCCGTGCCTTGTACAGCATTCAGACGTGTTGTCACACACGCATACAGACACGCTCCCGTGTGCACACACGCACACCTGCTTGCCGGGGCCCAGCACTGGGGAGTCCTACCATGCCCACGTATCCGGCCGGCACTCCAGAAGGGGCCGTGCACAGCCCTCCCGCCCATCAGAAATCTGGGCTGCCTCTGGAACGGCCTGTTCTTCCCATGCGAGATTTCCTTTCCTCCCTTCCTCACGCTCCACTTCTCCCCCCCGTGAGCGTCCTCTGTCCCGTCGACAGAACTCGGCCGCGTGGCAGGCAAAGCCGAGGCCAGCACGGTCTGCTCCGTTCAGCGCAGGGCAGCCTCCTGCACCTCCTCGTGGGTTTTGTGCTGCTCCCCATGCCCTGTTGCTACGATTTCCTTGCGGTCCCTCCTGTGCCTCTGGTTCTCCACTTTCCCTTTCTGGGGTGTTTCCCTCTAACTGTGCTGTGACTGCCAGAGTCCTGGAGCTGGGGCCCAGGGGTGACGCAGGACCTGGTTCCGGAAGCCACCGTCAGCAGCAGCCAGGCAAACAAGGAAAGAACGAACCCCTCCGGGCTCTTCCTGGAGCCCGTGTAACGATGCCCGGGAAGGAGCACCACAGCCCCAAGCGGCAACAGTCCTGCAGGGCGCGGGCTCAGGGAGGGGCCTGGCTCCTCTGGGTCCTTCACCAAGGTCAACCTGTAAATGCCCTCGGATTTGCCTGTCAGGCAGGTACCTGACGACAGAGACCTGCATCTACAAGAGGTGGAGTTAGGCCCTTCGGTATCACACAGACATTGCTGGGCGGTTTCACGCCCCGCCCTCGTGCTTCTGAATCGCTTAACAGCCTGTCACGAATGAGCTCTAGCTTCTAGCCTACCCTGGTCTTATTCCCTGTCTTTTCCTGTTGTCAGCAAATGTATCACCAGTCAGCTCTCTGGACATCAGAGGACAGACGTCCTGTCAGCCTCAGGCCTTCACCGGGGTGGGTCTCATGCCCAGAGCGCACATTTGGGGTCAGCCCCATGGGCTTCCATTGCAGATGGCGGGGTGCTCAGCGTGGCTGAGGAATGAGCCTCTTGGAGCCTTTCTCAGACGAGTCTGGGGGTGAATCATCTCAGTAGGTGCGTCCACTCCGGGCGGCTCGTATGCTTTGAGGGGAGAGCAGCATGGTGCTAACGCAGGTCTGGCTGCAGAGAATAACGCAATGAACAAGTCGTGCCCTGAAAAGCCCACTCGCCAGTGCTTTTCCCCAACCCGTGGGCCACCCTTTGTGGGGTGCTGTGGGACCACGATGGATGGTGGCGGCGGCTGCATCCTGGGGAGGGACGGTGTCCCCACAGGGTGGAGAGCGCTTTCTCTGGGGGGCAGTCCCCTGGGCCGCTGGGCCAAAGAGAAGATAAAACTCCCCACCCACCTGCCTGCCAGGCCAGGAGACAGGAGGAGGAAGTGCTCTCTTGGGTGCTGCGGCACGGAGGGTGCCGAGCAGGGTCGGGAGGCGGACGCGCCTGGGGTCTGTGGGACAGTCAGGCCCAGTGTTCAGTTCCACATGCAGGTGGGCTGGCCGAGCTGTCACCCCCAGCCCCAGCGTCTGGGCAGCCCAGCCTTGTCTGGGGTGGGGAGGCCGCAGGAAGCCTGCCTGGATGAGGGCCCGGCAGGGACCAGGGACGGGCGGGAGTAGGCACAGCTGGCCCTGGGGACAGCCACACCAGCCAGCGGAGAGGGGTGACTGAGGGGATAAGCCAGGGTAGGGTGCAGGGGACACCCAACTCAGCCCCGCACACGCACACCGCCCCCCTCCTCTTTCACACATACACAGCCCCCATCTGCGCTGTGCCCAGGTCTTTAGGGAGTGGAAGTCTCCTGGGGAGGAACGCAAGGGCCCCAGCACCCCTTGCTGGACCCTCGGACGGTGGCCCGTGGAGGGCGGGCTACGGGGAGCAGGGAAGGACCCCCGCTGACCCCACCTCAGGGCAGGGTCCCCACTGTGGAATCCTGGCCCCGCTGTCTGGAGCTCAGGGCCGCAGCCCCCGTCCCCGCTGACCCCGCAGGTTAGGCTCCCCCAGCCCCTTCTCCCCAGACTGAGGACCCCCACACCCGCAGACCCTGCGCGGCTCCAGCCCCCTCCTGGGGAGGCCCGCACTGCCAGCTGCAGGTGCGCTTCAGACTCAGGCCGTGGGCCGGCGTGGGGTACGGGGTGGGCGGGGGCTGGGCGCCCGCAGGGGCGGAGAGGTCGAGGAAGCCGTGGGACGCAGGCGGGCCGGGGAGGCTCGGCGGCCACAGGGCAGCAGGAGGCCAGGGGCTGGGCACGGGGGACTGGGCGCCCGCAGAGACGCAGCGGCGCTGTGGGCCAGGAAGGCCGGAGCACGTTTCGCAGACCGCTCCCCGCGGGGTGGGGGCGGGGAGTGGGCGTGGCCGGCCGGCGGGCGCGCGGCGTGTCGGGGGCGTGTCGGGGGCGTGGCCGGGCGTGTCGGGGCGGGGCCGGCGGCGCTGTCCGGTGCTGAAGCCGCGGCAGCGCCGGGAGCGCGAGGAGGGGCGGCCGCCATGGACTGAGCGCCGCCGACATGGGGCCGTCGCTCGCGCTCCTGCTGCTGCTGCTGCTGCTGCCGCGCGCCCCGCCCGCCGCCCCCGCGCCCCGCGCCCGTCCGCTCCCGCGGCTGCTCGGTGAGTGGGGGTCGGGGTCTGGGTCGAGGTGGGGGAGGGGCTCCCGTGTGACTGAGGGGAGCGGCGGAGGGGGCCCGAGTGGGGGCGGGGGGTTCTTGGTGCGAGAAGGCGGTGTCGGGGGCGCCTGGGAAATGAGGGGCGGGGGGGAGGAGGTGAGGGCCGCGCGGGCGTCGCGGGTCCGCTCGTGCTCCCCCTCGGTTTGCGGCCCCCGGCGGGCGCGGGGCGGTGGGAGCGCGCTCTGCGTGGGCGACCCCCGCATGGTCGTGCCGCGTGCGCCGCGGGCCGCGCCGGGGGGCGGGCGGGGCGCCCGGGGGGGCGCGGGGCCTTCGCTTCCCCGGCCTCTGTCCGCCGCGGGGTCCTCTCCGCCCCGCGCGGCCTTCTCCCCGCTGCCAGCGCTCGCAGTCGCACGGACATTTTCCTGCCGTGACGGGAGTGGGAGGGCGAGGGTGGGAAGCGCCAAGGGGAGCGCCCCGAATCGCCTTCCTGCAGGCGTGGCCTTTGATACTCCGCCCCGGGAGCAGTTGGGCACCTCCCTCCCGCCGCGCTCATCTTTGTGTGCAGGAGGCCTTCCAGCCGCTGGCGTGCCCGCGGCTTCAAGGCCGGAATAAACGGTGCTACAAGACTGAGCGCAAATCCAGGTCCAGGGTGGTGGAGGGGACCTCGCTCCGCCGCCCGCCGCCTCCTCCTGCTTCTGGTCTCCTTGGGCTTCGCTGTCCCAAACAAACGGAAACTGCAGCGAGCGGTGGACAGGCGGTCTCCCCAGACTCCTCGCTAATGCGGCCACTTGCCCTGAGTCCCCTGAGTCCCTCTCTGCTTTCCGGGTCTCCACACGCACTCCCTGGCCTGGTGGGCAGCGTCCTGGCCTGGTGGGCAGCGTGGCACAGTTGGAGGCAGAGCTGGATCCAGGAGGTCCTCGCCTGCTGGGGTGGAGTCCTGGGGTGGAGTCCTGGGGTGGAAGGGTGTGTCTGGTTGACCACATCCTGGGGTCCTGTTGTCAGAGTCACCTCGGGCCCTGGGGGCCGCTCCATGCACAGGTGAGCCCTGCTTGGGGAGGCTTCGGGGCCTGGCTCACTCTGCCTTGAGCTCCAGGGCCTTGCCCCAGATCAGCAACAAAGGCCGAGCTGCGCGCTGGTCTGCTTTTGCTGGGCTGTGTTCCCTCCTTTGTCGGGCCGGAACTGGCATATCACCTCACGTGAGAGCTGTTTGCTCAGCTTGCCAGACACCACCCTCCACATACACACACACGGTCAGGGAGAGCCAGGGTCAGCTGACACTGGCCAGTCAGTGTTGCAGGGAAGGCAGCTTCTACGAGATGAGGGGGAGGCTGGTCCTCGACTACTCTCTTTCCTTTGTAATTGCCAGTTCATAGCATTTTTCAGAAATCGTAGAGAAAGGAGGAAGTGGGGAGGGGGTGGTAGCTCAGGGAGGGAGCAGGGAAAACCCAGGGCCGGACACATGTGAAGAGAAGAGAACTGCTAAGCTGCCCAGGACAGCACTGCCCGACACAGCAGTGGAGTTCCAGCTACAAGCAAAGTCGAGTCATATCACTGAGAAGGGGTGACTTATTCTCCCTCTGTTCACGATGTGGCCCAAGGGAGCCTCCTGGATGCAGTCTTGATGTGGGACAACATTAGGGGCCCAGGCATTGTTAGAACTGTCTCAGGGACTCCAGGTGATCCGTTTAACCTGCTGTATCCAGGGATGATTGGACACTGCCATGGCAGTGTATACAGGTAGTGAGATGGAAGTGTGGTCTTCCCATTTGGGGCCCCAACCCGGGGTTGCATGTAGCCGTGTCTACCTATGTACGCTCCCAACGTTCTGTTCACCCAGCCTTATGACCGTGCGCCGTCCTCACCCGGAGGGCTGCTGCCTTATCCTCAGGATTCACATTCACAGTCTCCAGAAGGTGCACGGGGAACCGTGGTCACCCATGAAAGGCATGTGCTAGTATTTTTCTCTTTCTCAGCCATCTGGATCTTGTTTGTTAGTGGTCACACCAACTACAGTGTCCAAATAACGATGGACAGGGAAAGATGCACCCAGAGACCTTAGATCTGGCCCCAACCATGTCACTTGTACCTGTTTTTTTATTTAGCTCTTCACACTCAACTTCGCGTTAAGGCCTATACGACACATGGTTCAAGGAGATAACACGTTTTTGCTGCTCACTTGCACCATGAAGTTGTAGGTTAGAATGAAGGGTCAAATGTCACCAAGACCTAAGACCAGTTCTTTTTGCACCAGATGCCTTGCCTTGAGTGAGGGGCCTCTTCACATTTAGACAGTGAAGGAGCTCTTGTTGAAACCCTGGGTTGACTAAACTACCATGTCTGAGTTTAACTTCATTGCTCTGAGCCACATGCCATGGCGAGGCCTTATTTCCACAGCAGCTGATGGCAGCTTCCCACTGACAGTGGATGTCGCACCTCTCCCTTTCTCTTCAAGTGCACCCTTTCCACCTTTATCACTTTAGCTTCCTGACCTTGCACCACCCATTCTGCCGATGTCTTTCTGGTGCAAAAGGCTCCCTTATGGCACATGGTGTCCCATTATTTGTGACACTATTATCAGAGTTGAATGGGGCAGGAATAAGGCACCCCTTCTCAATGATATGACTCAACTTTGTTTGTAGCTAGAACACCATTGCTGTGTCGGGCATTGCTGTCCTGGGCAGCTGAGTGATTCTCTTCGTATAAGTCCATCTTTGGGTTTTCCTTCTCCCTCCCTCTGCCTTTCCCTGTGATTTTACGAAGTCCTTTTGTTCGGGTGCTCAGTACTTTTTCCATAAGGCTGATGCGAATGTGAGCCTTTTGTCTTTAAGCCATTCTTCAGTTACAGGGAGGCCAGTTTGTGAACCTGCTCCGGCAGCCTCCATGTTTAAGGGCCATCATGTTAAAGACCCTCCTCTTTTGCTAAAGAAAAATGAATTTCCTTTGCCAAAGGACAGAGTCAACCTTTCGTGCAAATTTTGCTTGGAGAATCCAAAGTCAGGCCTACCCAGTGCACCCGGCTTTGAAGATGGGCGGCTGTTTCTTTTTTCTCCTTTGTTTTTGCCTCTCGATTTGCCCACACATAGTTTTCATTCGCTAGTGAGCCCACTCCCGGAGCAGGAGTCAGCTTGCTTTGTCACCTCCATGGCATGGCGTTTATTTTTAAATCAAAGCATCCTTCCTGCCACAAAAGCACAAATCCATCTTTGCTTCTTGGGGCCTGGAGCTGTTGATTTTGTTGGTTGTATGGTGATGAGCAGCCTGCTCCTCCCCCCGAGAGAGCCCTGCTGCCTTCTCTTTGGCTGTGAGCCTTTCTCTGCTTGTTGTTTCCTCCTCCTCCTGCTCTGGCTCCTACAGCCTCAGGTGCTGGTTGATGTCCCCATGCAGAAGGATTGGGGCACAGGGAAAACCCCAGGCTTCCGGAAAGGGGAGGTACCAGACAGTGGGCTCGCCCACGGATGCAGAGGCGTGGGGTGGAGCTGTGGTGCGGCTGTCTCCTGTGTCCAGAGACGGCGTTAAATGTGTCAGACTCAGGAGGAATGTGTAGGGAATTACAGAGGTTTTTAGATGGCTTCCTCTCTGTGCTAAGCTTAGCTGTGCATCTCAGCATCTTGCATCTCTTCTTTTTGCACCTGGTTACCAAGATCACCATCAGTGGTACCCACCAAGGAGGTGCAGGGGGTGTGCTAAATTCATAGTAGTCTGCTTTCTACTTTCCTCTCGGTGGTGGTGCTGGTCTCCGCTGATAATGTCTATACGCCATGAGATGTGCAGACTTGCTGGATTCCTGGCTTCCCGTGAAGAGGGGCAGTACCAGCACAGTGAATCTGCGGCTCAGGCCGGATGGAACCCAGGGCTCATCACCCCAGGGCGCATGTTTTGATGAACTCTGTGGCAGTCATTGGTTCTTTTACGTGATAATAATTTATGCATTCTGAGTTTATTTTGTTGTGTGTTTTACATGCAGTATTACCTAACTTGAACATGCAGTTATTCATCCACTTTTCTTAGGATTTTTGGAAGTTAGGAATATGGGGTGAGGAAGTGGAGTGAAGTGTGGAGAGCTGGGGTCAGCTGAGCTGTCATCACGCATGGTCTTATCAAGAAGGGTTTCCATCACCATGACCTCTTGGAGCATTACCTTAGAATTTCAAGATATGTTATACAAGGGTGTTGGTAACTAAATGTGATCCAAACTAAAAATAACCCTCTGGCTTTGGGTGGTAGATATTTAAGATATGCCTGGTTATGTGCAAATATTGCTAGTTTAAGGATTCCTTATGTGTGGAGAGGTGAAAAAAAGCTTAAGAAGTGGACAAAAAGGGTTTTCATCTAGATGTATCCCAGTAGACGCAGGCCTGGTGAGGCTCAGCTAACTAAGAACCTATCTTATCTCTTCTGACAAGACGTTCCATTTCCTGAGAAAGCAAACAGTTGAATTCATGGCAGACAACTCTGTGCCACAGAAAAGCACCTGGCAGCTGTTTTCACATTAGTCTAAATTGACCTTCATAAATGTAGACCCAGCTGGACTTATTTTTCAAGTCTTGGTTGACAGGAGGCCAGAGAACTGAAGGAGCAGAAAACAGTCAATGCCCTTTTCTGCTGGCTGGAAACAGAGTGTGTGGAAGGAAGAAGGAAATGTTTTCTTTTAACTCATGCTCTAACAACTTGGCCATGATCACTACTCAAGTATCTAGGGCAGGAAGTGAAAAGAGGTGCGGTTCTCCTGGAAACACTCATGGTCACATGTTAAGTGACATTTTCGTTTGTTAGTTGTGGTAAGTGGGTGACTCCCATGTTAGCCAGAGAAACTGAACTTTGGGCTAGAGGTGCTGATGTGTGAAACATCAGGGCCTATATAATGGCCTCTGTGTGTGACGTGCAGAAATAAGGAAGCTGTTGAGGGTTTTGTGATGATCACTTGGCGTTACCTCTCCTGTGTGGAGGTGGGTAAGAGGGCATTTGGTTTACTTATTTTGTGTTTATCTGTTCTCTCCAGTCGTATTGACTGTGATTCAGAAAACACAAACACACGCCCTCTCAGCCTGTGTGACTAGTAGTGGTTTCCGTGAGGGCAGTTGGAGGGTGTGATGGGCTGGAGGGGATGAGCTAATAGTTATAAAACAGATTGGGGTGATTTCTCTTTTTAATCTAATTAAAAATGATCACACAGTGAAATGGAGTTTTCCTTTTGGTATATGGTTCTATGTATAGATTCCAGTGACAGGAGGTAGCACGGTTCCATGACCCCAACATTGCCCCATGCCCTCCCTCTGTCCCTTGAACCCTGGCAACCCCGGGAGTACTCTACGTGTGGTTACGTGTACGCCCCCGAATAGCTTTGATAGGTAAGCGTTTCTATCTCCATTTCACAGATGGAAACACTGAGACTTGGAGTGGCTAAGAAGCACGCTGTAGGACACCCAGTGCTAGGATTGGGTCCTGGGTCTCTGACCTTTTCCAGCAGATGACCCCAGGATGGGGCAGGGACACCTCTATAGGATGCAGGTCCCAGCAGAAGGACCGTGTGATGTTAGAACTTGTCCCTCCAATTCCACAAGAACAAGGACATCTGGGGCAGGGGACATTGGTTTTCCAAGTTGGGATTTGTTCTGAGTGTCAGATTCAATTATTTGGTTAGCTGTTCTGGGGAATTTTGATGTATGGAAATGGATGACTTGTTTCTGGACACCTTTAGCCTTCCCAAGATGGCAGGAGTGCAAGTGCCACCGTAGCATTCACAGATTGATGTGTCCATAAACTCTGTTCAGAATGCCTCTGGGTTTCCATCTGCTTTTTAAAATGTAGTAAAATACAAACTCCAAAGAAGCTAGCTCTCATCTGAGACTTGTTACACCAAACAGTTGACTTCGGAGTAAGGCATGAAGGAGGGCTTACTTTCATAAGAAAAACTTAAGAGTGGGTTCCGTCTAAGCTTGACATTTAGAGTGGCAGACAGGCAAGGGATGGGGCATTCTGGTCACTCATTATTCTTTCCTGAGGTGTGCTGGCAGGTAAGAGAATGAAGCTCCCCGCATGTGGCATGAGCAGTCTGTGTCACCACGTGGTCCTAAAAGCCCATTTCGCAATGTCCTACGTACAGTACAGAGGGTGTGTTTAGAAGTTTGTTTGGCGGAAGGAACTTCCAGAAGGAAGGCTGAGCTGGCTGCCGAAGGGAAGAGGACTTTACGTTAATGGTGCAGGTCAGTTCTGACTCCAGCAGTGACATATAGTCAACTCGTAAATGGACGGAGCAGCCATTAAAGTTGGCCCTGGGAGGCTGATGCTTTTTCCATCTGGGGCTGTGGCTTTAATCCAGCTCAGAGCAGTAATTAACCTGAGGTACGGCTTGAAGCCAATTCAGTGATATGTATGTTCTCTGAAATAGCTGGTATTTTAATAGCACCAGACGAGGCAGACCAGCGAAAGAGCACAATTTCTCCATGGTGGGTGGGAATGGGAATCTGGAGAAGAAGCAGCGCAAGTTGCCGTCCCCCGGCCTTCCCGTCTCAAGCCGTTTTCTGTCCTGCAAAGGCACGTTGCTTTTACCAAAAAATACTTTGGGTCTTCTTGAATCTCCTTTTCTGCTTTTGCCTGAAAATAGGCCGAGGTTCAGATCACCAAACTTCCATCTGAGTTAAGTATTGCCTAAGCAAAACACAGGGAAGTCCCAGGGTCAGTTCTGGGAGACTGGGGCCCAGCCCTGTGACTGAGCCTTCCGCAGCCTCATACCTGTCTCCCCAGGGCATCCTGGTCCCTGATTCCATGACATGGTCCACGTTGAACCAAGAGAGGATTCTAGTAGTTTCCAGACACGTGGTTGGGACTGAGTGGATATGGGTCCAGGACAGATTACATGAGAAAAGATACCATTTCAGGGGGCATGTGACTGACTGAGCGCCTGCCACATCTTTCCGTCTGATAATCTTCACAGTTTGCACGCACAGTAGGAGTCAAGAGAAATGAAAGTACTTCACCTAAGCCACTCTGAATTTATACCATGGGAAAAATACCTAATTCTTTGTGTGTTTGAGAAGATTTTATGAGATGGTGGGAGAGCCCTTGGTAATGGCAGTCCTAGTTGTAACCCTACTTGTTTTTAGAAGCTCCAGGTTTCTCCAGCTTGGTGGCCAGACAGGGTGGAATATTGTTATTATTGAAAACAGTGTGACTTTGCTGAGTCCAAGTCTCAGCTGAATTGACTACTGAGGTTTTTGCAAAAGCATTACCATTTAAAGTAGTAATATAGGGAATTCCATGGCGGCCCAGTGGTTAGGATTCCGTACTTTCACTGCGGAGGGCCCGGGTTTGATCCTTGGTCAGTGAACTAAGATCCTACAAGCCTTGTGGCACGGCCAAACAAACAGAAGTCATATGATTTATGTTTTTTAATAAGCATATTTAAAAAACAGTCACCAGCCCAACTAGGATGCATTCCTCATTATATTGTAACAATGAGAACAAATAACGGAGAACAAACACGTCTGCAGGTTATGTCATGCCTTCAAAGAGCTTAAGGCCCTTGAATAAAAGAGGGCTTAAAAATAGTCATACGAATTCTTACACGTTTGAGTGGAGAGTGTAATAAAAAGGGATGGTCCATACTCTTTTTCAAACACAGTAAACACTTTCTTTTAAATAATATTTAACTATTTGATATTTGATAAATGCAGAAATCAGAGCACTTCTGGGGGTATATTTGACAAGCCTAGTTGGCACTGTTTTTCAGTGTCTGGATTTTTGTGTCGTCACCGAAGCATAAACATGTTTGACGGTAGAGACTGAAGGCCTCACACGTCTCGTAGATGCGTTGGGTTCACACGCAGCCCTCGGGACCCAACTTGCTGAGCATGTCGGCCTTCTGCGCCTGACACAGGATACGGCGGCCGCCCAGCGAGGGCACCACACGCAGCGTCCACGGCAGCCCCGCCGGGCCCGGCTCTCGTGGAGAGAGGGCTCCCCCAGCGCGGGGCTTCCGAGTCCACCCCCGCCTGCGCCGCTCACCTGGGGATGTTCTGTGCCGCAGGGTCTGTCGCAGAAGCTGGCCGCGGCGGTGACGGTAGCCGCGGAGCGGGGGCCTCGCTGCCCCCGGGTCCGACTCTGCTGTGTCTCAACTGTGGGCCCTGGGCTCAGGCCTTCGGATTTGGGACCCGGGGTGCGTGGTCCTGGCACCACCAAGTCCCCTCTGGTGTCCGGCGGTCACTGCAGGCTGTCCCTCTCTGCTTGCCTGTGTGGCTCCGCGGGCCACCCCCATCCGCGCCCTCCCGAGGGGAGCTCGGTGACTCTGGCCGGTCGCCTGCCCTCTGAACTGCAGTCTGAGGGCCGAGTCTCGCCGCCCCGTGTTTGGCAGGCCCGTGGGAAGGCAGGTCTTCCACCTGCGTGGGCTGTCGGATTCCTGCTGCGTGGTATCTGCTGGGCGCTGGTCAGGGCCCCGGTGTGCTCCTGTGCTTTGCTCCCCAGGTCCACCCTTTCTTCCCCGCAGCCTTTCTCGCAGAGGAAGGACGGCGGGGACAGGCGCTCCCTCGCTCTGCTTCTGGTTTTCGTCAGGCTCCTCAGGTTCTGGGGACCCGGCCCATCGGTGGGCGGTGGGAGGTCAGGAGCTGAGCTGGCTGTCTTCCGCCTTGCCTGACCGTTTCTGCCAGGGACGAGCCCTGGTGCCCCGCAGGTGAGCGCGTGTGGCCGGTGGCTCGCTGCCCCGCCGCCCCGCCCAGAACCGCCCCCAACGAAGGTCCGACTTTCCCCCGTCCACGGTCCCAGCTCTCCACTCCGGGAGCTCACTCCCAGCCCTCTCCAGGCTGCACCCCACTCCTGTCCTTGCCGGGGGTCCGCCGCGCGTCCCTCCCCAGAGGAAACCGCAGCGCGTGTCTGTGGGGAGGGGAGGCAGACGTGCCAGCGAGATGTCCCGTGGGGAGCAGACGGCGAGGCTGGGGTCCTGGTGGAGCCCTCCTGGGGGGGTGGGGCACGCCCTGGGCCTTACCCAGCAAGGATTCCAAGTTCTTCGCCCAACTTCTGTGTCACACCCAGGGCCTGGAATATGCTTTAAAAAAAGGCTTTTGGCAGAGTGTAGGTGGAATAGGGAAACTGTGGTATCAGAAGCCAAGGCTTCCATCTCTTGCAGAACCAGGTGTGGGCTGAATTTCTCTGACAGGAGCCAGGCAGGGTGCCTGTGCAGGGTGGCCCAGCCCCCGGCTGTGCCAGCGTCTGTTTCCCCGGAAGTGGCCATGCCACCAGGCCTTGGGTCTCCTGTTTGCTTTTGTCTTGTTTGGGGCAAGCACTTCAAAGGGCACGTCAAGTGCGCATGCTGAAAGCCCAGAGAATGCTCTTTTATGTGAGTTTTTCATCACTGGGAGTTTAAGCAGGAGGAAGCATTTTGATGACTTGAGTAAAGAAACCTTTTTTAAATGGAAAAATTATTTCTCAGAATAAAGATTAGATTCTTAGTTTAGTCTGCTAGGAAGCCAAATCACTTATGTTCTATCTGTGATAATTTTTTTTAATTTTTGCATTTTTATTTTATTTTTTTATACAGCAGTTTCTTAGTAGTCATCCATTGTATACACATCAGTGTATACATGTCAATCCCAGTCTCCCAGTTCATCCCACCACCACGCCCCCGCCCGCCACTTTCCCCCCTTGGTGTCCATATGTTTGTTCTCTAAATCTGTGTCTCTATTTCTGCCCTGCAAACCAGTTCATCTGTACCATTTTTTTAGGTTCCACATGTACGTGTTAATATATGATATTTGTTTTTCTTTTTCTGACTTACTTCACTCTGTATGACAGTCTCTAGATCCATCCACATCTCTACAAATGACCCAATTTTGTTCCTTTTTATGGCTGAGTAGTATTCCATTCTGTATATGTACCACATCTTCTTTATCCGTTCGTCTGTCGATGGGCATTTAGGTTGCTTCCATGTCCTGGCTATTGTAAATAGTGCTGCAGTGAGCATTGGGGTGCATGTGTCTTTTTGAATTATGGTTTACTCTGGGTATATGTCCAGCAGTGGGATTGCTGGGTCATATGGTAGTTCTATTTTTAGTTTTTTAAGGAACTGTTCTCCATACTGTTCTCCATAGTGGCTGTATCAATTATATTCCCACCAACAGTGCAAGAGGCTTCCCTTTTCTCCACACCCTCTCCAGCATATGTTGTTTGTAGATTTTCTGATGATGCCCATTCTAACTGGTGTGAGGTGATACCTCACTGTAGTTTTGATTTGCATTTCTCTAATAATTAGTGATGTTGAGCAGCTTTTCATATGCTTCTTAACCATCTGTATGTCTTCTTTGGAGAAATGTCTGTTTAGGTCTTCTGCCCATTTTTAGATTGGGTTCTTTGTTTTTTTCACATTGAGCTGCATGAGCTGTTTATATATTTTGGAGATTAATCCTTTGTCCATTGATTCGTTTGCAAATATTTCCTCCCATTCTGAGGGCTGTCTTTTCATCTTGTTTATGGTTTCCTTTGCTGTGCAAAAGCTTTTAAGTTTCACTAGGTCCCATTTGTTTATTTTTGTTTTTATTTCCTTTACTGTAGGAGGTGGATCAAAAAATATCTTGCTGTGATTTATGTGAAAGAGTGTCCTTCTGCTAACCTTGGGTTTGGTTTGTTCTTCTTTCTCTAGTTCCTTTAGGTGTAAGGTTAGATTGTTTATTTGAGATTTTTCCTGTTTCTTGAGGTAGGCTTGTATAGCTATAAACTTCCCCCTTAGAACTGCTTTTGCCGCATCCCATAGGTTTTGGATCGCCGTGTTTTCATTGTCATTTGTCTTTAGGTATTTTTTGATTTTCTCTTTGATTTCTTCAGTGATCTCTTGGTTATTTAGTAACGTATTGTTTAGCCTCTGTGTGTCTGTGTTTTTTACGTTTTTTTCCCTGTAATTGATTTCTAATCTCATAGCGTTGTGGTCAGAAAAGATGCTTGATATGATTTACATTTTCTTAAATTTACTGAGGCTTGATTTATGACCCAAGATGTGATCTATCCTGGAGAATGTTCTGTGCGCACTTGAGAAGAAAGTGTAATCTGCTGTTTTTGGATAGAATGTCCTATAAATATCAGTTAAATCTATCTGATCTATTGTGTCATTTAAAGCTTCTGTTTCATTATTTATTTTCATTTTGGATGATCTGTCCATTGGTGTAAGTGAGGTGTTAAAGTCCCCCACTATGATTGTGTTACTGTCGGTTTCCTCTTTTAGAGCTGTTAGCAGTTGCCTTAGGTATTGAGGTGCTCCTATGTTGGGTGCATAAATATTTATAATTGTTATATCTTCTTCTTGGATTGATCCCTTGATCATTATGTAGTGTCCTTCCTTGTCTCTTTTTTTTTTTTTTAAATTAATTAATTAATTTATTTTTTGGCTGTATTGGGTCTTCGCCTCTGTGCGAGGGCTTTCTCTAGTTGTGGCAAGCGGGGGCCACTCTTCATCGCGGTGCGCGGGCCTCTCACTGCCGCGGCTTCTCTTGTTGTGGAGCACAGGCTCCAGACGTGCCAGCTCAGTAGTTGTGGCTCATGGGCTTAGCCGCTCCACGGCATGCGGGATCCTCCCAGACCAGGGCTCGAACCCGTGTCCCCTGCATCGGCAGGCGGACTCTCAACCACTGCGCCACCAGGGAAGGCCCCTTCC
This sequence comes from Mesoplodon mirus, assembly GCF_964341445.2. Classification (NCBI taxonomy): domain Eukaryota; kingdom Metazoa; phylum Chordata; class Mammalia; order Artiodactyla; family Ziphiidae; genus Mesoplodon; species Mesoplodon mirus. The sequence goes on along the minus strand of NC_138985.1, from coordinate 115,177,718 downwards.
TTGTCTCTTGTAACATTCTTTATTTTAAACTCTATTTTATCTGATATGAGTATAGCTACTCCAGCTTTCTTTTGATTTCCATTTGCATGGAATATCTTTTTCCATCCCCTCGCTTTCAGTCTGTATGTGTCCCTAGGTCTGAAGTGGGTCTCTTGTAGACAGCATACATATGCGTCTTGTTTTTGTATCCATTCAGCAAGCCTGTGTCTTTTGGAGCATTTAATCCATTCACGTTTAAGGTAATTATTGATATGTATGTTCCTGTGACCATCTTCTCAATTGTTTTGGGTTTCTTTTTGTAGGTCCTTTTCTTCTCTTGTGTTCCGCACTTAGAGAAGTTCCTTTAGCATTTGTTGTAGAGCTGGTTTGGTGGTGCTGAATTCTCTTAGCTTTTGCTTGTCTGTAAAACTTTTGATTTCTCCGTCGAATCTGAATGAGATCCTTGCTGGGTAGAGTAATCTTGGCTGTAGGTTCTTCCCTTTCATCACTTTAAGTATATCATGTAACTCCTTTATGGGTTGTAGAGTTTCTGCTGAGAAATCAGCTGTTAACCTTATGGGAGTTCCCTTGTATGTTATTTGTCGTTTTTCCCTTGCTTCTTTCAATAAGTTTTCTTTGTCTTTGATTTTTGCTAATTTGATTACTATGTGTCTTGGTGTGTTTCTCCTTGGGTTTATCCTGTATGGGACTCTCTCTGCTTCCTGGACTTGGGTGGCTATTTCCTTTCCCATGTTAGGGAAGTTTTTGACTATAATCTCTTCAAATATTTTCTCAGGTCCTTTCTCTCTCTCTTCTCCTTCTGGGACCCCCTATAATGCGAATGTTGTTGCGTTTAATGTTGTCCCAGAGTTCTCTTAGGCTGTCTTCATTTCTTTTCATTCTTTTTTTCTTTATTCTGTTCTGCAGCAGTGAATTCCACCATTCTGTCTTCCAGGTCACTTATCCGTTCTCCTGCCTCAGTTATTCTGCTACTGATTCCTTCTAGTGTATTTTTCATTTTAGTTATTGTATTGTTCATCTCTGTTTGTTTGTTCTTTAATTCATCTAGGTCTTTGTTAAACATTTCTTGCATCTTCTCGATCTTTTTTCCTCCATTCTTTTTCCGAGGTCCTGGATCATCTTCACTGTCATTATTCTGAATTCTTTTTCTGGAAGGTTGCCTATCTCCATTTCATTTAGTTGTTTTTCTGGGGTTTTATCTTGTTCCTTCCTCTGGTACATAGCCCTCTGCCTTTTCATCTTGTCTATCTTTCTGTGAATGTGGTTTTTGTTCCACAGGCTGCAGGATTATAGTTCTTCTTGCTTTTGCTGTCTGCCCTCTGGTGGATGAGGCTCTCTAAGAGGCTTGTGCAAGTTTCCTGACGGGAGGGACTGGTTGTGGGTAGAGCTGGCCGTTGCTCTGTTGGGCAGAGCTTATTAAAACTTTAATGGGCTTGTCTGCTGATGGGTGGGGCTGTGTCCCCTCCCTGTTGGTTGTTTGGCCTGAGGCGACCCAACACTGGAGCCTACTTGGGCTCTTTGGTGGGGCTAATGGCGGACTCTGGGAGGGCTCACGCCAGGAGCACTTCCCAGAACTTCTGCTGCCAGTGTCCTTGTCCTCACAGTGAGACACAGCCACCCCCCACCTCTGCAGGAGACCCTCCAACACTAGCAGGTAGGTCTGCTTCAGTCTCTATGCGGTCACTGCTCCTTCCCCTGGGTCCCGAATCGCACACTACTTTGTGTGTGCCCTCCAAGAGTGGAGTCTCTGTTTCCCCCAGTCCTGTCAAAGTCTTACAATCAAATCCCACTAGCCTTCAAAGTCTGATTCTCTAGGAATGCCTCCTCCCGTTACCGGACCCCCAGGTTTGGAAGCCTGAAGTGGGGCTCAGAACCTTCACTCCAGTGGGTGGACTTCTGTGGTCTAAGTGTTCTCCAGTCTGTGAGTCACCCACCCAGCAGTTATGGGATTTGATTTTATTGTGATTGCGCCCCTCCTACCATCTCATTGTGGCCTCTCCTTTGTCTTTGGATGTGCGGTATCTTTTTTGGTGAGTTCCAGTGTCTTCCTGTCGATGGTTGTTCAGCAGTTAGTTGTGATTCCAGTGTTCTCGCAAGCGGGAGTGAGAGCACGTCCTTCTACTCCGCCATCTTGAACCAATCTCTGTGATAATTTCTAATGGTTGTTTATTCCTAACATATCATAATGAACTTAGATTTTAATTTACACTCATCATAGAAGATGTGGATGCATATATACAGATGTATAACCAAGATGGTGTAAATGACATTGCTGGTGTGCTGTAAACCATTGTACGGAATTCGTATGACAATCAAATGTCTAGGAGAATGGACCAATGCAATAGCAAAGGAACAGTCTGGGAATGAAAACCTTGTTAGTAAAAAACATAGTAAGTGTGTACAGGATAAAGAGTATCAATACTTAGCAATGAAGCTAGATCCTGCTTGGTTACATCTGTTTTGTCTCTGAGAAGAAGTAGTTCTGAAAGAATATCTTGATTTAGTGCTCTTCTGAGAAGATAAAAATGTGCAATCAAGCTGAAAATTTGGATATGTATGTAGATATGCCTGTTCTTATTCTCCAGAGGTTTTGAGGGAGTGAAATATAGATGTAAAACCCATTTTAGGGCGCTAGGAGACTACATTATTGACATATCAGTACGTTAATTAAGCAGTCTATTGGTGATGTTAAAAAGTGATATGTTTGGTCTAAATTGATATTGTTGAAGAATAGTAACATTTGTTTAATGATTAAATGTTTTCCTTAGGAACTCTGAAAGAACATCAGATATCCAGGGTACATTTAAAGTCAAACACTGGGAAAAAAAGAATGTTCCAGATTGTTAGAGGTGATCTTACATAAAATAAGATGTTTCACAAAGATTGTAGAAGATTAAATGGGTCTAACTCCATAATCAAAGCCTTATTTTGAAAGAATCGATGTGGGTATGGGTGTACGTTTTCCAAATGGTGTAATAGTTCCTCCAGTATATCAAAAGCTGCTGCTTTGCTGTGTAAAATGAATAAAGGGGGAAGAATGTCCTTTGAAAAAAGGTGGAGGGTTGTTTTAACTTTCCCCTAGAGAAGGGGGTGTGCAGTTCTTTTATGTAACCCAGTGGTTCTCCACTGGGGTCTCAACTGTCTTGGTGACATTTTTGGTTGTTCCAGCTGGGGTGGGAGGTGTGCTGCTGGGACCTCCAGAGAGGGACCTGAGATGCTGAATGAATGTCCTGCAGTGCACAGGATGCCCCCACCCTGGAGGACTGGCCGGAAGGTCAGCCGGGCTGGCTGAGGAGCCCTGATGCAGATGCGGGGGCTTGGGAGGAGCTGCTGGCTGTGTGCTTACCTGCAGGAGAGGGAGAGGAGGGCTGATGGGGGTGGCAGAACAAAGTGTAACAGAAAGAGATCTTGTCTCCTCTGCATGCCCTCCAGTTCTGGTGCAGTGACCCGGGACTCCCCCGAGAATCTGACCCTGTCACTGTTCTGCTGGAAACCTCGCCTCATGGACGTGGTCCACACCATGTGTGTGTGTACGTGTAGAGTTATACACGTATGTGTGTATATATTTGCAGATTATCTACATGCTTTACTGAACTAATGCTTATTATAAAACAAATTAAAAATAAATTTAAAAGAATGAGAGATTAAACATTGCCAATGATTAATTATTATTGTCGAAGGTACAAAAACTTTTTGTACTCACTAAAATTATTAATATTGTTTCAGATGCTTACTTTTAAAGTCTTTTCAATCTCAGTGGCTTCAGGGTATAACTCCTGTCTCAAGGCACAATATGCAGTTAGAACAGTGTCCACCATTAATGATGATATATGTAAGTCCATATTTGAAAAAGTCTGGAGGAGGATTTTTAATTTTTTGACTGCTTTCTTGTTGGGTCCTTGGACCTCACTGTGTCTGACGAGCCCCCACTATCAGCTCATCCCATTTTCTGTGTTGGTGTCATCATTAACAATCCGAGATTTCTTTGCAAGAATCCCTTCAAATCTGATTCATATTGTGTTTAGTTAAAATGGATCGTCAATCACGTCACCGGGCGCACGTGAGCGGCAGCACATCGAGAGGACAAGTGGCAGGCGGGCAGCCCTCCTTCCCAGGAACTCCCGGGCCTGTTGGCCGCGGACCTCGTGCCGCTGCAGAGTGAGCCCGTATATCAGAAACACCTAGTTTTCAGTTAGTGTAATGGTGGGCATATCTGAATACATACACTCAGTCATATTTGCTGAATAAATGAATGAGCCAATTATAGACTTTCAGAGCTGGAAAAGATTCCCTGGTCCAGTTTCATCAATTTATAAATAACTTCTAAGTAAGGAGATTCAGACCCGGGGATGTGGTGATCACGAAGCCTCCCAGACTGACCCAGACAGAGCCTGAGGAGGGATACGGGGGGTTCTCTTGGCCTGAAAGTCTTCACGGGCAGAATAAACATAGCCATGAAGTGTGGGCGAACACTTGCTGGAAGTCGGGACACTGGCCCAGTTATTCTTCAAGACTCCCTTCCAGTTACTCTGGGGTTGGACTCTTTTATTTTCAGAAGTGATACTGGGGACTTCCCTGGTGGCGCAGTGGTTAAGAATCCACCTGCCAATGCAGGGGACATGGGTTTGAGCCCTGGTCCAGGAAGATCCCACATGCTGCAGAGCAACTAAGCCCGTGTGCCACAAGTACTGAGCCTGTGCACTAAAGCCCGCGAGCCACAACTGCTGAGCCCATGTGCCACAACTACTGAAGCCCGTGTGCCTAGAGCCTGTGCTCTGCAACAAGAGAAGCCACTGCAGTGAGAAGCCCATGCACAGCAATGAAGAGTAGCCCCCGCTCTCCACAGAGAAAGCCCGAGTGCAGTAACAAAGACCCAACGCAGCCAAAAAAAAAAAAAAAAAAGAATGACTATTTTTCACAAATATACATAATCTTATTTTGAAAATTTCTTGACTATCTGAACATCTCTTTTGGCCTCATCAGCACCCAAAGTTGATGTTTTGTGCATTTCTAGGAAGCAGATTCCCTTTCTTGTCCCCCCCCCCCATTTCTCTGGGTTGGCATAAAAAGCCAGTGAAATACAAAGGACTGTTGATAATCCGATGACTAATTCCTATCAATTATTTTATAAAAGTGGGATGAGGGAAGGGAATACATTTCTACATTATAAGCATCAGATTTTCTTGCTACTATTCATTATGCATCACTCTAACCTCCAGAATAACACTTTATAAAATTCAGATTCTCATTCTAAGAACATTTCAAAATGAGTGAATGACTAGTCTTCAGCTTAGAAAATGTCAGGAAGTGAGGTTTGCTTATTCAGTTGGAATAAAATGTAAATCACTCAGAAAATATAAACTCACATGTGGGAGCTTCCTCTACCGGCACCAGTCAGTGGGCTGAATGACCCATACCATGCTCTCATCTTCATTTAGAAACCACCATTTTCATGTCAGCTTAATTGCTTTCTACTGAAGACCAAATCTAAAGCTATTTCAATGCCAAAGATTCCACAGGGAGTTCTGTGTCCATTAGTGGTGGACTGAGGCGTTTGACTAACCCACTAGAACACAAGAGAATCTGGACAAGGGGTAGGAGATAGAAAAAGAATCAGAGTGAAGAGTTAGGGGTGGAGCTCTAGGAGAAGACGGATCAGAGCATCAGCCAGTTCTGGGGAGGGCTCCCTACTTCCCAGGCAGGGGTCCTTGGAGTGTCTCTGAGGTGCCATTTGGGCCCCAGTGGGCTGTGGACAAGAAGCGGTTCAATGGAGAGAGGACAGGCCTCGCAGGGACAGAGGTCCAGCTGCGAACCATCTTGTCCTGGCTGGACAAGGCTATTGGGGCCCTCAGTCCTTAGTCACCAGACAGAAGCCAGAACCAGGCTTCTCTGGAGGAAGGCGACATCCTTAGAGGTAGCGCCACAGTTCACATTTGTGCCCAGGACTAAACAAAACGACAGTTCACCCTTGAATGGCATGGGTTTGAACTGTGTGAATCCACTTACATGTGGGTTTTTTCCGATTAATACGTTACACTACAATCTGTGGTTGTTTGCATCAATGGACGAGGAACCACAGATACAGAGGCCCAAACGTGGGACTTGAGCATTCGTGGATTTTGGTATCCATGGTGGGTCTTGGAACCAATCCCCCATGGATACCAAGGGACAGTGGTACATTTTGAGGAAAATTCAGATATTTATCCTTTGTCAGGTTTCTCTATTCTCATTATGAACAGAGTGTCGGTTTTCCTCTGAACTCTACGGTTAGCCGTGTAGAAAAACCTCTTAGCGCTGCAGCGGACTGAGCACATACTGTGTGCCAGGCCTTGTACTGGGTGCTGGGCGTGCAAACACAAACAAGTCAGTGTCTCCCTGCCCTCCAGAACCTTCCCTGCCTTCCCAAACTGTTACCACACCAGGTTCAACCAGGATGCTGAGATGCTGAGGTTGGCAGCAAAGAGAGGGTTTATTTGCAAGGCAGGCCTCTCCGAAGGCAAGGGGCTCGGGGGTATCTATGGGATAAGAAATAAAGGAGGGGTCCGAAGCCTGGGAAAAATGGGGAGGGTGGGGAAAGGTGCTTGGGAAAAGGTGCGGGAATCGTAGTTCTGTGCAGGTGTAACTGGGCTACAGGCCTCTGCATGTTCAAAAGGTCACTGAGTGGACATTCACGCAGGCCCAGTTGGAGGGCTGGTGGTCCTATCTTGTCTCAACCAGCTCAGCTCAAACTAGGTGCAGCTGATTCCAAGTTCCTGGAAAACAACTCAGGCAAACATCTTATTGTTTAGGCTACGTGCTGCTTGGAGGACACGTGATCTTAAAACGACCTGGATTAGTGAAGGCGGGTGAAATGGATCTGACTAATTACCCATGGTTTCAGAGCTTTCCCTGTTCCCAGAACCTCTCCTGCCCTCCAGAATCTTCCCTGCTTCCAGAAGATCACCAGGGCCTCTTTCCTGTAAATTCCTAGTGCTTGTTGTATAATGGAATTTTATTAAGTTATTTCACTTAACTGGAGAATTTTCCATGCCGCATACACGTTGTTGGTTTGGGAAGTCCTTATCTGGAAAGGGCTACCCATGTGAGAAGACCTTCATGTGTAAGTTCTACATTTTTTTATTCCACGGATATTTATTTTGTTCTGTTTCCTAATTCTTTCCAGGAAATGGAAGTAGCACTTAACGAAGGTGACGTTTACCTTTTGGGACCCTGAAGAAATAGATGTTTCCCATGTTACTCATTAGCTGTGCTGACGAACATGGGCCTTACTAAAAAATAACAACATGTCAAAACAAACAAAAATCCCAAACCCTGCAACAGGCGGAATAAAAGAAGTGAAAGAGGGAGCCGATTAGAACCTGAAGACTCTGCAGGCGGAGTGTCAGGTCCAGCTTGAAAGCACACCTTGCAAAACGCTTTTGTATGAACGTGGTGGCCCCAGGGCGGGCGTTTGGAAAGGCAGGGCTCCTGCGTCCTGGCCTTCCTCCCCACCTCCTCGTCCTTCATGGCCTCTGTGATTTGTTGTCTGGGCCCTTTGGGGCTTTGCACGGGGTAGCTGCTGAGGTGAGAGAAGAAAGCTCTTCTGTAACGGAGGAGCCGTCCCTAAAAAGATATAAATGTCTCAGCTTCTGTGCTATGAATTGTTTCCTTAGCCACGAACTACCATTGACCTCAATCTAGCAGTTTATAAAGTGTTCCGTGTATCAGCCCTGAGTGGCTAAAAGGTGACCCATCCTCTTTAGGTGCCTCTGCTGACTGGCGGTGAGTTCAAGGGCCTGTAAGGATATTCTCTGTTTCTCTCTGCTCTGTGCTCTCTGCATGGCTTGTGTTTGGAATTGACTTTCGGCTTCTCTGGGCTGTGTCCTAAATTAACAACTAGAAAAAACTGAAAGTGAAGTGTTTGTGGAAAGAAAACGAGAGTGAGAGGAAGGGTTCTTGTCTAGATTTGCACGCTTGGTGGTGCCGGCAGGGGTGTGAGCGCTCAGCTGTCTTGTCCTGACTGCACAGACCAACGTGTGATGCTCGGCGAGTCGTGACCTTCTGGTCCCACGGCCCAGGCTGTGAGTGGACAGCATCTGAATCTGCGGTAGATATGTGGCCCGGAGTTGTGAGCTTCCTCTCTTTGACGGCTTTGGTTTGGTTCAGAGGCTGCCCCTGTTTCTGGTAGGTGGGGCTCCAGGTCTTGGGGCAGCACCCCTGTGATAAGACCTGGCGGAGCAGCCCGGGTCCTGAGACCTGAAGACAGTGAATCAAGAGAGGGAGGCGGGGGTCAGGGCAGACCCGGGCCTCCTGCTTTATGAGTGAAATGCCCTGGAAATGGGGCTTATCACACATTGTTTGCTCTGGGGCAGGAAGGCAACATTACTCTGAGCAGAGGCTTCCTGATCTTTTGAAGCGGGCTTTTCCCATCGCTCTTGTCCTGGCCTGCCCCGTTTGCGGGCCTGGTGCTCTGAATTTTCTGATAGGGGTGAGGTGCAAGGTGGCATTGGCGGACTTAGAATTCAGACTGACCATGTGTGCTTGCTGCTGGAAGCAAGGGGGACAGCAGCGTGGTTTGGGCCAGTGGGAAGGACGGCCAGCGCCCGAGGGGCTTCACAGGCGGTGCGGCCACCATGGTCTCTTGGGTCTCTTGAGAGGACACCTCCTCTGTAGCAAGAATGGCGGGGGCATCAGCGTCAAGTGGGCCTCTGCCAGTCCTCCTCTGCTGGTCAGGGTGATTCTGTTTCTCCCGTCACTGTGAACAGCCAGGCACGTTGTCTGTGGGCAGCGAGCTTAGGTGGACGCACACACACACACACCGTACAGTGTTCCCAGGCTTACCAAACTGCCCTCGCCTGGCTCCCCGGCTTCTGGCCCAGCTCGCAGTGACAAATGTCACATCAGGTCCCTGAGTGTCAGGACGGTGGGGCTGGGTGTGCCCTCTGTTTTGTGGAGGCCCAAACTTGGTTTCTTTCCAGGCTGCTCAGTGAAGATCCAGTTCTTGGAAGTCAGTCCACGCTCCCTTACAAAGCCCAATTTATAGCTGAAACCTTGAGAGGACTGGGGACGTGCGCCCCGGGAGTGACTGGCGTGGATCATTTCCCCTGGGCTGCCCCGAGGATGGGGTCTGAGCACCTGGTGGGGGCGGGGCAGACTTGACGTCCCCAGTGCCAAAGGGACGACGAGTGACTCGTTTCCATCAGGTCAGATCTGTTCACTTGGAAAGACTTAAAAAAAATTATTATATCCTCTCTTTTTTTGTTGTTAGTGATTTTTCTTTTAAGAAGTGATTGTGGTAGCAGGTGGTAGGGTTTTTTTCTTTTAAGCATTTTAAAATTGGAACTGTAAAGATTTGGCAACTTTGTATCAGTTCCCCAAATCTGAAAAAAATGGTTACTAGTTTGCAGGATTAAAAGAATATAAACGGCTATTTTAAGGAATGTTTATTTTTTTCAGTTTCAGTTTTATTGAGATACAGCTGACATACAGCACTGTGTAAGTTTAAGGTGTACAGCGTAATGACTTGACTTACATATATTGTGAAATGATTACAGTAAGTTTAGTTAACATCTATCATATAGATAACAAGAAAAAAAGAAAAAGAAAAAAATGTTTTTTTCCCTGTGATGAGAACTTTTAAGATCTACTCTCTCAGCAACTTTCAAATACACCACACAGCAGTGCTCCCCAAGGCCCCTGCGCTGAAGCAGTCTTTCTGTGAAGTGTGACAGGTGAATGAGCTGCTCCAGAAGCATTTGTTGAGGTATTTGTGGTAAGTATCCCAAATTGTGCAGCATAAGTCAGGCATATGATTGACACCAATATTTGAAGCCCCCCTTTCCCTGCAGATTCCCTCGGTATGTTGGAAAAAGGAAGTCGAGACTGAAAGTTGTTTTTTCTCCCAGACCAAGGACCCCAGAAGGAGTTATTTAATGTCCCTATCATTAAATTATCTGTGAGTAACAGAAAAAAAGTAAGGGGTTTCACGATATTATGAGTGACCAAATTATCTACTTTCTCTGGACCTCAGTATATATACATAATAAGGAGGTTGAACTAGATATATGTATAGGTATACAATTTATAAACAGTAGTTTTTGATAAGTAAAGGGAGTCACCTCCCTCTGCACGTGTCTTAGTGACAGTCGTGGGCGTAGCTAGCAGCGGGCTGGTCAGCTTTGTGTCCAGGATGACCTGCATACCCACCCTGCACATCTGGGCTGGGGCGTGGCGCCTGGTCCCGGGCCGGGACCTCTCCGGAGCCTCGCCTTCCCCGAGAGCCCCCATGTCTCTGCTCCTCCTCGGAGCACTTTCATCACGAATCGCCCGCCTCTTGCCTCCATCCTGGAGGCTGTCTTTCCTCCAGAACTTTCATCGGTTAGTCAACTTGGATGTTGGGTTGCCGGCTTTGGGAGGTGGGCCAGGCGGCTCAGCACAGGACAGGAGCGTGTGCGTGTGTCAGATAATGAGCGAGCCTGGAGGTCTGGAGGGCGCCCACGGAGCCTTAGCCCTGACATTTTACATCGCCATAATGAAAAGCCTTCCTAAAATAAATGCTGCCTGGGTAATGTCTGATCTATTCTGTTTGGAGGGCTAAGTGCAATCGCAGGCACAGCAGCCTCAGCCAGCCTGTTTGTCACAGTGACAGGGCAGCCTGGCGAGAGCTCAGGAATCTTCAGGCCTAGAAAAGATGGGAATAAACACCATAAATATCCAGGGAAGCACAGGGCCAGATACATTTCATTCATTCAGTTGGATGAAGGCCGTTTGGCTTCCGTTAATTTTTGATCACTTCCATGGTTGTAGTGTTTGCTAATGGACCGGCCAGGAACAGGACTGTCCAGTAACCTGCGAAGACCAGGGGAGCTCTGCCCTCCTCCCACCAGGAGAAAACCATGAGGATGAAAATCCTTTTCTCCTTTGGAGACGTTTGAAGGAAGGAAACCCAGAAGCTCAGAAAGGACGCCAGTTTCACTAGTGCAGGGCCCCCCACCTTTGAAGGTCACAAGCACAGGGATCAGGTGTCCTGGGGTTAAAGGTCAGGGCTGCCCATGCCAGGCGACTGGATGGGGCTGGAGGAAGGGAGGCGGGCCATGGGGCTGTGCACTGACCTGGAGAGGGCTCTGCAGCGTCACAGGTGACCCTCTGTCTGATATTCTTGTCTTGAAGACTCGAGGACCTAGCAGGACCTTCTGATGGCTGTGGTTGATCTTCAGCATCTTCAAGACGGTTTATAATCTCAGGGAGAGGTTTTCAAGAGGAGGAAATGGCTCAGACGAAGGAAACTTCTTAGGGGATGGTGCTGTGGTGGATGCCTGGGTTGGGGTCATGTGAGGGGGAGGCCCTTAACACCTCCATGCCTCAGTCTGCTGTCCTGTAAGGGGGACTTTGTGGTGAGGCAGGAGTCGGATCGTTCCTGTTTATTGTGTGGAGTCCTGACATGACAGAGCGGCGTCGGGACCCCCAGCGGCCAGGTGTCTGCTCCCAGGGGCTCCACTTGTACTCTCGGCCGAGGCTGGGGAAGTCTGGTGTCCAGTTAGGGGCCCTCCCCACACTGGGCTTCCAAGGGAAGCTGCACTTCTGTGGACATGGCCACTTAGTGCCAGGCCAGGCAGAGCCCGATGGCCTGTGGGGTGGAGATGAGCAGTTGAGTGGGGGGTGGCTCTCGGCAGTCTGCAAAGCTCCCCTTCCGGATGGCTGTATTGGAAAGTTGCTTATTTAGCTGTTTTGACAATCTATGTCATGTAGCCACAAATATTGCCTGTATGAACTGCGTGTTTGCAGGTAAAAGTTAACCCTCACTACACGTACAGTCAGATCCCGTTCCTCAGACCGGATGCAGCATGGGCCACCTTCTGTCCTGGGAACCTCATGGTTTTAGAACGGGGGAGCCTCATGCCTGTTGGGTCAGGCCTCACCTCTCTCCCCATGATATGGGGTTCCAAGCCCCGCACAGCCCTGGGACTGCGGCAGACAGGACGGGCCTTGGACCTGGGTCTCCCTGTGGTTTCTCCCGAATGCAGATCCCATGGAGAAGCAAGCACTCGCACACAGGCACGATGTGGGCCCCGCTTGCCCCACGGCGCAGTTCTTCTCGGGTTTACACATGCTTCTCCTTGCTCCAGCAAGACCCTCGTTCTCCTTCGTGTTCCTGGCTGATTTAGGTCATGGAGCCTTTCCTGGGGCTAAAGGATTGGCGGCCTGCTGGCTGAGCTGGTGCTTTCCGGGCCTTACCTGCCCTATAAATAAACATGTGCCAGGTGAAGCTAAAGCAAAAGGGTTCTAAACGGAGATGGGGGACACAGTGGGAGGTGAGGGGATCAGGGCAGGTGCCCCCAGGGGTGCCCAGCTGGAATGGGGCGGGGCAGGAGCCTGGCAGCCACACACAGCCTGGCTCCCTGCTGACTCGCCACCCTGGGCTTGGGTGCTGCTTATGTTCTTGTTTGGCCTCCAAGCCTCACACAGCACAGGGGTGACTGGCGGGGGCCTGGGGTGCCTCACCCTCATGCCCTCTTGGTGGGAGTAGAGTTGCTTCCGCTTTTGCAGTGATGTTTGTGCAAGGATCTTCACTGCTGCATTTTTCTGTTACAAAAGGATACTAGAGGGACTTCCCCGGTGGTACAGCGGTTAAGAATCCACCTGCCAATGCAGGAGACTCGGGTTCGAGCCCTGTTCCGGGAAGATCCCACATGCCACGGAGCAACTAAGCCCGTGCTCCACAACTACTGAACCTGCACCCTGGAGCCCACGAGCCACGACTGCTGAAGCCCACATGCCTAGAGGCTGTGCTCCACAACAAAGAGAAGCCACTGCAATGAGAAGCCCACGCACCGCAACGAAGAGTACCCCTGCTCGCCACAACTAGAGAAAGCCCGCACGCAGCAGCAAAGACCCAACGCAGCCCAAAATAAATAAATTAATTAAAAAAAGAAAAGGATACTAGAAACAACTTACTTTTTCATAATAGGAGACTGGTTAAATGTATGCTGTATTCATACTGCAGCTGTTGGAAAGAATGAGGTGGAAGAGTCTTTGGAGCTTTGGCGAATGATACTTGGAGTAACAATTAGCTCACATGGAGAGCTTGCTGTGTGCCTGGCACTGCTCTGCCCTTTATCCTGGTCGTCTTGTTTAGTCCTTGCAGTGGCCCTGTGATGGAGGAGCTATTCTGATGCACGTTTCATGGACACACTCAGGCACTGTGGCTTCGGGCCCGAGTTCTTAAACATGACAGTAAATAGTCAGGTGTAAAGCACGACCCCACTGGCAGGTTTTAAATATATATACATATGGCCTGTAAATAGAAAAGACTGTTCATTAAAAAATAGGAATCTTACAAAAGGTGTCAGCATCTTTTCGAAGCTTATTGGGGGATGAGATGAAGGGAGGTGAGACTGGGCCTGTAGAGTCCCCCAGGGTCTCGGGCCCCCTTCTCCTTTCCCTGCCACACTTGGGCCTGCTTCAGGCCACGGGGCTTGCAGAAGGGGTGTGGCCCAAGCCGACAAGGATGCCCAAATGTTGGAGACAGGAACGCATGTCCGGTGCTCCCGTGCAAGCTGCCGGGAGCAGCTGAATGCCGTGTGATTAGCTCCACTTGGGAGAGGCGTTCGTTGTGATCAAGCCGTATTTCCAAGGGTTTGCAGCCCAGTTGTTTCTCCAGCTTTGCACCAGCTGGGTGTTGGCACTGCCTCTCCCAAATTTCAGATTATGAAACATCACGGCCAATTTGCAACCTGCTGTAAGAATAAGCCTTGCAGTTCATTATGGTTTTGGTTCTTCCTGATGCACCTGTGTCTGTTATGTTTGATTCCTTCCTGTGTCGAACTTCAAGAAAAGGGCATCGGTGAATAGTTAATGCTGGACGGTCAGTCAGTGATTCTGCCTTTTCCGAGAGGCCACTTCAGGATACGGCCCCACCCCCACCCCCCGCCGCTGCCCCCAGGACTTTAGCTGTGAGTTTGCAGTTGTGCCTTGGTGGCAGGGATTTCAGCTCTTGGGTCACCCCATGCTGGGGGCGCCTTCTTCCTTGCCTGCATGAGGCAGAGGGGGCTCTCTGTGCGTGAGGGTTTGGCCATTGTGGGCAATTCCTGTGCAGCCAGGAGGACCACTCCCTGCCCCAGGGAACAACTGCTGTGGGAAATACTGAGCTACCAGTGTTTCCAAACCAAGCTTGGGTCCGCTCACCAGACGCGCAGCAAAGCCAGTCTACTGACATGAAGTTGTAGCGAAGGGAAATACAGTGTTTACTGCAGGGCCAAGCATGGAGAACAGGCAGCTCGTGCTCAGAAGACCCAAACTCCCTGATGGCCTTCAGGGAAGGGTTTTAAGGACAAGGTAAGAGGTGGGGTCACAGGGTGTGTGATCAGCTCGTGCACAATTCTCTGATTGGTGTTTTGGGAATCTCAGTCATCAACCCTCTGGTTCTAACTGGTCTGGGGTCTGTGGGCTGGTGGTCAGCAGTTAACTTCTTCCACCTGGTGGGAGTTTCTGTATCTGCAAAACAACTCAAGGATATGGCTCAGGACATTATCTATAGCCCTTGGGAAGGAACTGAAGGTCCTTGACTTTGTTTTATGGCTAAACTCTTATTTTGTCTTGCTTGACTGTTTTTCTTTGTTTCAGCACTTTCTCATTTTTCTGATTAAATTTGCTCTTTGGAACTTGGGGAGGGCCTAGGTGGCTAAACCTTTTTGGTAAACGAGGTGGGGGACACAAGGGCGGTGGTCTGTCCCCAGGAAGGCCGCTCAGGGTCCTGCTTGGTCTCACCAGCCTCTGCCATCCACTGATGCTGAGACAGATCAGGGAGAGATCCTGTGCTTTTGAAGGACATGGTACTCAGTATAAAGAAGGCTTTTTATGTCTTTGGTTTGGCATTTAGTTAATCTACTCCATCCACACATGTGGTTTTGCGCTGGGTCCCATCACATGCTGGCACGGGCCCTCTGCAGCGTTCATCACGTCATCGATCCTGAATTCCTGCTGCAGGCCTTCCAGCCCTGTGTAACCGGTGGGGTTGGCGGTACAACAGAAGACGCTCTTCGTGAATTATTGAGCCGGTGGTAACTAAAGAGTTCCCTCTCACGGTGTCTGTCAGCACACTGTCCTTCCTCAGGCCTCCCGCGCAAGTGCCAGCACGTGCCGGGAGTATTGGAGCTGCTGCTGTCAGCGCTAAATGACTGTTTATACGGGAAGCTTTCCCTAACGCTGGCTTTGTCTGTGGGAGGTGGAGGGGGTGTCCTAATGCAGACAGGCCCTGGGTGTGACTGTGTTGACTCGGATTTTGTTTGCTGCTGTTGTCAGTTTCACGATCACTTCTCGTGTGAAGGGAAGGTGGAGCCAGGCTCTATGCCCCTCTCCCCACCTCAGAAGATGGGGACTGGAAGTCACGCGAGCCCCTGAGAAGACTCGTGTTCGTTGGCCTCTCTGCTGATGCCCTTGGCACTAGATTTGTGGTCGCTAGGCCTCACCCTGTTGAAATGTGTCTATGGAGACTTCATCTGTGGGCGTCCTTCAGGCTCCTTTCTCAGTGACCACGCTCACCCAAACCGTGGCATTCCAGCCGAGCATGGGCAGCAGGGAAACCAATGTGATTTCAGGCGTGGCATGTTCGCCCCAAGGATATCTGCCTCATAAGCAGCGTCTTGTCTCACATAGGTTCTCAAACTGAGATGTGACTGAGTCACTGGGGATGGTGTTAGAATGCGGCTGTAGGTTTGGACCCTCTGGGGCCACACTTAGAAAGTGAGGTCTGAATCACCGTTG
Organism: Mesoplodon mirus; assembly: GCF_964341445.2. Classification (NCBI taxonomy): domain Eukaryota; kingdom Metazoa; phylum Chordata; class Mammalia; order Artiodactyla; family Ziphiidae; genus Mesoplodon; species Mesoplodon mirus. The sequence goes on along the minus strand of NC_138985.1, from coordinate 115,161,977 downwards.
AAGCAATGGGCTAAGCAAGGAACCCAGTGTTGCTTGGGGATCAGGAGAAAGTTTGCTTTAAAAGAGAGAAATGAAATAACACTAAAACTTGCTGGACCACATGGTCTTTTCTTTAAAAAGTCTGGTGTGCTCAAATAAAACACGCAGATAGTGGAGGTTGCCCACGGTCAGCAGAAGCAGACGTTTCCCCATCTCACAAAGGAAGGGCTGAGAGCCCCTCCCCAAACAGCTGTCAGGGGCTCATTATCTCTCAGACCTGAGGCGCTTTGCTTTTCTATAGCAGTAGGTGTTGCAAATGTGTGATTTTGAAAAACACCCTGAAGTGTTCATCAGAGCTGTTGCGTTGCTCCTTTTGGAACATTGCAGAGTTCCAACTTCAGGGAACTGTGGCAAAGTTGGACACATGCCCTGATCCTCATAATCTTTCTGAATTTTTGAGATGTATTGACTTGGTCAAGTTTACAAGGGGGGGAATTAGTAAAACTAAAACCCAGGGCTCCTGACCCCCAGACCTGGGCCTTTCGCCATTCAGCTCCCGTTCATGGAACGCCTCCGTGTGCGGGGATTTTACTGACAAGTGTCAGTGAGCCTTCTTGACGTGGATGAAGGGAAGCACTGAGCGGAAGCTGGGCAGCCGCACTTGAGTCCTGCAGGGCGGGGCGCTTCTGGGAGCGAGAGACGCCATCACCAGTGGTCTCACTGCGGTTGGGCAGCGCTGCGTGGTATGGCCAGGCCCCGTGGTTTTGTTCACTTGCTCCAAGGCCAGGTCTGTTATGGGGCTTCAAAGGTCCACTGTTTCATTTAGCACTTCCTTGACAACAGCATCCAGGGAACAAACCCGGGGGAAGTCACGGCACCTGCCAGAGGCCACGCAGGGCCCGAGAGGCAGGGTGGCACACTTGCTGGGGTGTGGCGTGGGACCTGGGGTCAGGGTCACCTGGTGCCACAGGGGCCTCTTGGGGGGACCCCGGGTGCAGAGGGGCAGGAGTGGGAGCTGCCCGTGTCTAGGGCAGAGGGAGGACGGCCTCCTTTTTAATCCCCACCGTCACCCACGTTCTCGTCGGAATCCCCATGGCCGGTGGGCTCCACGTGGACGTGGATGAGTAGTGGCGGGCCTTCCTCCTGGCCTGCACACGAGCGTCCAAGCAGGGCTTTATCTGCGGGGCAGGGACGGGCTGCCCAGCGCCTCCCGGTCTTAAATTTGGCTCAGCGCCGTTGTGTAACTGATACCAGGCCCGTGGTCTGTGCCCTCTGGGTTTCCTTCCCTGGGAGTCTGTAGATCTGCTGGCCTTCGTGAATCTGCTGCCCTTGCATTATTTACGGAGGAATTGGATCCACAGAGGAAACTCCTGGGGGAGGAGCGACAAGTGCTGGCTGTGGGTCTCTCCCTTCCGAGAGCACACACGACGTAAGCGGACATTTTTATTCAGGGACCGTGGCTTTCCCAGGGGGTCGATCAGCCTTTACGTTTACTGCTGCAGACAGTGCATGGAGCCAAGTACAGCCCTTGACAAGTGTCTACAGAACGCTGTGGATGGGGCAGGGCTGCAGGTAGACTTATGGTTGACGGCTCTGAAGGTGGACAGAGGACGTTAGGGGGCAGCGCTGGGGTGAACTCAGTGTTTCCAGAATTCTGCATTAAGGGTCCTCCATTTCCAAGGTGAATCTGCTGTCTGACCCATTAGAAGACCGCTCTGAGGGGCTTGGGTCTTCCAGAAAAGGAAGCAAAAATAAACCGATAGGAAGAAAGTCAACTTTGCCTGCACAGAAGTGAATGCCGTGGGGTGTCTGCTTTGCGGTGAGCAGGACGGAGGACTCTGAGGTCCGCGGAGGGGAGAACAGGCGGTGCTGTGAATTTCCGGGCTGCCTAGCGGCCTGCCCGCCTGCACTTGCTTGGTGGCTTTGCCCTGAGGGAGGAGGGCTCTGGACACGCTTGGGCCGCTTTCCCACTCAGCCAGTGACCGCCCACCGCGCACGCGTCCTGGGGAGTGATGGTGTGACCAAGTGGCCGCGACGGTGGGAGACACACAGGAGCACTTCTCAAGCCCACACCCTCCCGGCTGCTGGCACGGGAGGGCACTGGTTGGGGGTGACAGCTGGGGCTTCCATGCAAGGTCATTCTGTCCTATTTCCTTCCTCTGCATCGGCCCTCTGAGCACCTCAGAGATAATTCATTTCTCCGGGGACAAAGGCTGCCTCTGTCCAACGAGCATGTGCTTTCAGAGAGTGACACTTGGAGGGCAGCCAGCTGGACTCCTCCAGGGGTCCTTACGTGTTGCTGGCGGCGATTTGTTAAAAGGTCCAAAGCTGTGCTCAAAGCTTGTGCTGCAGGAACCCCCATCTCCGATGCAGGTGGGAATCTCAAGATGCTGGAATGTTCTCTGTATGTGGAACTGAAGCCAGGTCCTCTGTGCCTCTCACCCAAGAGGGTGCAGTCAATGGCCGAGACTCCTTTTTGCTTTCTCGCTCCAGGAGGACACACCCAGTCCCCAGATTCCTCATTTCTTGTCACTGTGCCCTGTTGGCATCTCAGAGTCCCCCTAGAACATGACACAGGCTGGCCTGAGCCTCTGGCCGTGTTGCTGTCCAGTTTGCTATGGGCTCTCCCTGGGTGGTGGTGGGGAGCTCAGGCTTGGCTCTCTTGATCTGCTGGACGTTATGGTAGGACCAGGAATTCCTGCGAGAGTGAGTGGGTGACATGCGCCTTGTAAGTCTGCATTTCTGAGTCTCAGTTTCCTTAAATGTAAAACGGGCAGCGCAGTGCCTACCCCATAGGGCTGGGAGGAGTAAATGAAATAACGTGGAGTACAACGAACACTGATGGCACTCAGTGGGCTAAATTTATCACTGTCCTCGCACTCAGCAAGCTGGTCAGCTGGAGCTCAGTTGCCAGCTGCTCGGGGTCAAACATTTTGGCAAAGGCCCAGAGTGCAGATGTTCCAATTAAAATGTAAATGCTTTGCTAACAGAGGTGACACAGTTATGTCTTAATATTAAAGTGAGTGCTGAGCTTCCTGGCAGACAAAGCAAAAACAAAAACTCATCAGATCACACGATTTATATTTGCCGATCAAAGGAAGCGTCGCAAGGAAATTGAATGTGCACCTTTGTTTTGGCAAAGGTCCCACGCCGGCATGGGAATCACCTTTGAGCTTCTCGTGGGAAAGAGTTCACTGAAGTCACCTCAGGTCAGAGCTGGGCCCTGAGTGGGAGAAGTGCATCCAGCCGCACAGAGAAGGACAGAGGGCGCCAGAGGGCCAGGTCCAGCAGCACCGCCCGCTCCTGCGTCTAGCGGAGCTTGCCTGGCTCAGGTGTGTGTGGGCGTCTGACCAGGCTTGGTCTCCAGCTGCAATTACTGCTGAATTATGTCTTGTAAAATCTGAGGGTCTTAAAGGAAAAGGGGGCATGATGAGATCTAGAGGGGACAGCAGCCGGGAGCGACGGACAATCCACTGGTCGCGTTCTCCTTGACGGCGGCTCCTTGCTTCCCCTCAAGGGGTCTTGTGCTGCGTCTGCACCACTCCAGTAGCTAGTGCGAAGGCTCAGGAAGCAGTCCCCTGGCGATGTTTCGAGATGGCACTAATTTGAGGCCCCACAGACGCCTCTCTGGGATGGAAGGTGACCGTGTCAGTCCTGGGAAGGGTGTAGGGAAGAAGAGGAAATGGCACGTGAATTTTACTTGGAAGGAGGGTTTATGTAGGAACGAGAGGTTTTCTGGGCTTTGCGTGTGTTCTGAGCAGTTATTTTGGAGGGTAGAGTTTGATGGAAGCACCGACATGGCCAGTGGCTGCACCCCACCGCCCCCTCTTCGGACCTTCATCGGCTCCACCTGGTGTTGCCTCGGTGTTGCCAGGAGCCAGGAAAGGCTGGCAGTGGAATGATGCGGGCACCACCTGCTCCTAGCACCTTCTGGAAGCATCCTCATGCGGGTCCCCGTGATGTGACAAAGGCCAGGCAGGAAACAGGATGGTGGTTCCCCAAAAAGCCAGATGTTTTTACGTGTCTAACTGCCCCTCGATGTTACTCAGCTGGGTAGAGGGTTAGGTACTGAGATTTGGGGAGTTAAACTATTCCTATTTGCTTTTTTAAAGGGATGGTGGTGAGATAAGTTAAAAAAACATGTTAAGTAAAATCTTAGAAAAAGAGGAAACCATCAAATTCCCAAAGCCGACTGGATAATGAGGCTGCTGGCTCCAGCAGTGACAAGACGACAGCCAAGTGTCTCTGGTGGAAACGGGCTTTCTGACCGTGACACACTGAGCTGTGCGGGAGGGCTCTGCACGCTTCGGACGGCGCTCGTCTGGGCTTGGTGATTGTTCTGGGTGGGTTTGTGGGGGAAGGCGGGGCCCCCCAGGATCGCATCTCTGCACAGCCCCACCCTTTGTGTGCCAGGCTCACAGCAAGCCCCTCGGTCTATGACGACACAGCCACGGCCCTCACACGCCTCCCCGAGTCTCGGGACCTGGTGTGCCGGCGGAGTCCGATGAGCTGGGCTCTGGTGCCCGACAAGGAGCACCCCTCAGGGAAGGAGAGAGTGCTCCCCTGACTTGTGGAGGTTGGAGGTGGGTAGGGCTCCAGATACATCAGCCACGGTCCTGGCTGCATTTTTGGCAAAGGACTGGGAAGCTGTTAGCTAGGAACTAAAATTGGCTCTTCAAGTTAAGGACTGGGTGAAGGACACCGAAGATTACCCTGCAGGGTATCCAAATGCTTGCTTCTGACGAACCCTCTGAGGTCACAGACAGATTCAGCCTGGGAGGGGTTTGTTCCCTCCGCCTGTGGCAATGCTCAACCCCACAATCACAAGGCAAGGCAAGCTGGGGCTCAGGCCTGTGTGCAGGGCTCCGAATGTTGCTTTGTGTTAAGTATTTCCTGGCACTCACTGCGTTTGCAATTAGGCCTCACACATAAGTAAAGTGTGGTTTTGGATAATGCTGGATTAAATGTAAGATCATGTTTGTATCTGCACGTGCCAAAGTGCAAATATTATAATTTCAAATGTTCTGCCATCTTGGCAGGAGTTTTTTTTTTTTTTAAGATGATGCAGTTACCCTCAGTCCTGTTTTTCCATCACATATCAGGGTGTTTTTAGTTATCATAAGAAGGGAAATAAAATACAAAAAAAGAAATCGAGCTATTTGTGGCATGCTGACCTTTCTGAGGGTTTTATGAAACCGAAACAGTGATGAGAGGGATGGAGTGCGTGGCTTTGCTCTGGCTCTGTGCGTTTCTCCGCCCACCTTCCCGAGTGGCCTCCGCGGGCTGTGACGGTGCAGAGGGCTGTGCCCGGTGAGGCCGACGGCAAAGCTCCCGCCTTCCTGCTCAGGGCTCCGCTGTGACCGGTGGCCGACAGCAGCTCTTCCCTCAGCTCCCTGGGTCTCGGTTTTCCTGTTTGAAAAGTGAATGGACTGAACAGACCGGTATTTTTAAAGTGGGAGAATCTTTTTCTTCAGACGAAATTTGATAAAAGCGTTCACTAGGAGAGCATGCTCATTGTCCTGGGGGCGTGCAGGGGCCGTGGAGGGGCCCTGGCCCTTCCTTGCCCACCGTGGGTCGCCTCCCGGCGGTGCCTGCCCAGCAGTGACCTTCAGAGCTCGGGGATCGGCGAGCTTGTATCTGCCGCAAGGGCCCGGCTCCCCTGTTCCTGGAGGCTTCAGAGCAAAGCCTCGATAAATAAAGAAGGAGCCTTCTCTACACACAGAACCCAAAGGCAGAGATCCGTCGTCAGCATGTATTAGCGTTGTATAAAACGTAATTTTAGAGACTTCCATCATTAATATCTGAAGAAGAAAAAGAAGGCTTGCAGGCTTTCTGACAGCGTGAGATTGTGGGGTTTAGCGTGCAGCTGAAGGACAGCGGGGCTGGCGCTGCCGTTCCTCCCCGGCTGCGCCGGAAAGCGGCCGTGGGCAGCTGGGTGCTCTGTGCTCTGGTCTGTCCTCGCCCAAGAGCGACACTCACTCGCAGAGCCAGAGGACCACCCGCCGGCGGATGTGTGTGTGGCTCTTTGATGCCCCAGAAAAATGCCCCAGAGAAGTCAGTATGAAGTAACAAAAATAAGGGAGCTGGTTTCTTGGGACTGATGAAAGATCTAGAAAACGTGTCCAGTTTTAGTTTTTTAAAGAATGTAGCTAAAGCCAGACAGACACATGTTTTTCTTCCTTAGGGACCTTACTTTATATATATATATATATATATATATATATATATACACACACACACACACACACATATGTGTATATAACATGTATCTAACATATATATATATAAATGTTAGGAATTAGCATATTAATTGGTGGTTTGACAGTGGATGCTGTAATAAAGCCGTGTTTGTGGTCTCAGGTTGGACCAGTTTGCTTCATAAATCACTTTAACAAACCACACCTTAGCAACAAGCCTAAATTCTGTGCAGATGCCGCGTGGGAGTGAAGCCTTGCTCTTTCTTTGTGTTCTTCTGTCTTTCTTTTAGTTTCTCCAAGTTGGCCCCCTCCCCCTTCCAATGCAGTCTCCTTCTGTAGCACTGCAGCCCTTTTTCATTCTCAGCTGTGGCAAGCTTTAGCAAGTATTTCGATGTTCTTCAATTCACTTAGCTAAACCTTAAAAAAAATTAACTACTGTTCACAACTTGGTAGAATCATAGCCAGATTTTGTAGAGAGCTTGTGAAATGGCAGCCAGATGGCCGTGGAGTCTGAGTCTTACTCTGGAAACAGTAGCAGGTTTTCTGTCTTGATGACGTTCTGTGTGCGAGCTCACCTGGCTTGGGGGCCCGACACCCCGTTTGTGGCAGCTACACTTGTGTCACACAGCGGGACGGAAGGAGGGGGCACCCGACCCTGGGGTGCAGCATTGGGGCAGGACTGGGCAGGACTGAGTGAGTAACTGCTGCTCTTCTGGTGTTTGGACTTGAATTTGAGAAAACAAGTTATGCTCTCAGTGCTTCTGGGCAGATCAAAGCCGGTGGGTTGCCTGCTGTTGTAGTCCTGACTCTCAGGACGATGCTGCCCGCCAAGCACCAGCTAAGGCTGTAGGCACTTCAGGTGGCACATGGTGACGGAAAGCCCTACAGGAGCCCAAGAATGTCACTTCGACATTTATAACAAAACTCTGCCCTCCATCTTCCAGAGGAGAGGCTGGCATATGAAGTACCATAGTGCCAGGCACTCTGACGGTATGATTTACTCAGGTATTTTGTGACCATACAACCAGGATCAGACCTGGATTCCAATCCCAGCACCAATTATTGGCTGTGCAGCCTCAGATCATTTAACCTCTCAGAGCCTCAGTTTCCCCATCTGTAAAATGGGGACTTCTATCTTGCTGGTTGTTGTGAGGATTAAATGAGGTCATCTATGGAAAGCACTCTGTGGTTGGAACTCAAGAAATACTTGATAGGGGCTTCCCTGGTGGCGCAGTGGTTAAGAATCCGCCTGCCAATACGGGGGACATGGGTTCGAGCCGTGGTCCGGGAAGATCCCACATGCCGCGGAGCAACTAAGCCCATGCACCACAATTACTGAGCCTGTGCTCTAGAGCCCATGAGCCACAGCTACTGAAGCCCGCGCACCTTGCACGACAAGAGAAGCCACCGCAATAAGAAGCCCGCGCACTGCAACGACGAGTAGCCCCTGCTCGCCGCAACTAGAGAAAGCCCGCGTGCAGCAACGAAGACCCAACGCAGCCAAAAAAAAGGGAAATACTTGATAAATGTGACATTATCACTAGATGTCAGATGGCCATAACTGAAGGTGTAACCCTGTAGATAGATGCGGGCACATGATACTTCTTTGGTTGATCTGAATGGAAGGAAAAACTCGTGAGATTTTAAGGGTGGAAGAGGCACCAGTGGTGGGTAGGTGTTTGGGCACCCCCACGGTGCACAGGGAGGCCTGGGGCCACCATGTCACTGCCCCGAAGTCCCAGGGTCTGTGCTGCCTCCATCCTGGAGAAGGGAGGGTGCTGTGCCAGATGTCCCCGAGCCCTGCACTTGCCAGCCCTCCTCAGGTGTGCGGGGGAGGGGCGCCCTCCTTAGAAATCCCGCCGCACACAAGCCCTGTTCCCCGGATGATGGAGGGGGCGTGCAGCCAGCTCCTCCTCGCCCACGAGGCTCCACCTGCGGACATGCCTCTCAGGCAGGGAGCCAAGTGCCCTCGCAGCCCCAGGGACACTTGGCTGGCAGCCTGAGCTCCAGGCTGAGTCTTCTGTTTGAGGGTGATATCAGTGACTTAGGAGTCTGAGGCCCTCTGCAGGGAGACAGCAGGTGACGCTGAAGTGGACCCCGCAGCGTGGAAAGGCGGACCAGGGCAGGCCCCGGCCAGCCGGACGAAGTGCAGCTGCAGCGGGGCGGAGTGCCCACGGGCACAGCTACACGCAGGCTGTGGCCCTGCCACACCAGGCTCCATCAGATTTACCCCAGCCTGTGGCCCAGCGGCGGGTACTGCCGGTGCAGGCACGGATGGTGCAGACAGAGGGTCCCCGCCCAGATGGAGAAGGCGCCGCCCTGACCTGGCACCGGAGGCACCGTTCGCTCCAGCCACACATCACGGCTGTGCCCCCTCCTCCTCCTCAGGGGAGGCCCTTGGAGCTGCCCTCTCTTCCCTGCCCCAGAGGCTGGAGCTGAGTGCACTCCTGGGTCCTCAGTCAGGGCGGGCTCTGTAGACTCATCCGGGAGGCTGCACCGAGGCCGCGGGGAGACGGGAGGGTGTCGGCCAGGTTCAGGGCTCACACGTGTGGTGCTGAGCTGCTCACACGTACGTCTCTGTGGAAATTAAACGCTTGCTTTTTTGTTTTGTTTTTAAAGCCTTTGAGTAATTAGTGTATGAGACTGAAATAGAACTTTTTTTCTTAAACCCACACACTTTAAAACATTTTATTTATTTATTTATTTATTTTTGGCTGCATTGGGTCTTCGTTGCTGCGCACAGCAACGTCACTGCCCCGAAGTCCCAGGGTCTGTGCTGCCTCTATCCTGGAGAAGGGAGGGTGCTGTGCCAGATGTCCCCGAGCCCTGCACTTGCCAGCCCTTTCTCTAGTTGCGGCGAGCGGGGGCTACTCTTCTTTGCGGTGCGCGGGCTTCTCATTGCGGTGGCTTCTCTTGTTGCGGAGCACGGGCTCTAGGCGCGCGGGCTTCAGTAGTTGTGGCACGTGGGCTCAGTAGTTGTGGCTCGCGGGCTCTAGAGCGCAGGCTCAGTAGTTGTGACGCACAGGCTTAGGTGCTCCGCGGCACGTGGGATCTTCCCGGACCAGGGCTCGAACCTGTGTCCCCTGCATTGGCAGGCGGATTCTTAACCGCTGTGCCACCAGGGAAGCCTGAAACACTTGCTTTTAAAGGAGCAACCCCCAGGGTGTTTAAAGCAACCCCCTTGCCAGTTTGGGGGGTAAATCTATGTTAATTAAATGCGCACAACCAATATTACTATTAGTTGTGGCTAAAAGCACTGAAAATGTGAATAAGATAAATAGTATGTCCACACCTTAGTGCATTTGAGTATAAATTTCGAAAGATTCTCAGGCTCATTTGAATTCATAGTCATATTTTTATTTATTTATTTATTTATTTATTTATTTTTTGGTGGTACGTGGGCCTCTCATTGTTGTGGCCTCTCCCATTGCGGAGCACAGACTCCGGACGCGCAGGCCCAGCAGCCACGGCTCACGGGCCCAGCCGCTCCACGGCATGTGGGATCTTCCCGGACCGGGGCACGAACCTGTGTCCCCTGCATCGGCAGGCGGACTCTCAACCAGTGCACCACCAGGGAAGCCCCATAGTCATATTTTTAGACGCAATTTGGAGAAATAGTTCATAGGAAAATGTGCCAGTTTACTAGCTTGTTACCAGTGTAGGTCTTTGCGTTGTCTAACTATGGAGAATTACAGCTAACAGCCAGGAGCATTATTTTCCTTGGGACATTTCTGAATCTGTAATTTAGTTCCCTGCAGAGCTTTGGGAAGGAAGAGGGTGATCACCCCACTGGGTTTGGAAAGACTGGCCTGCAGGGGTGGGCCTAGGTTTGGGAGTGAGACCTAAGGATGCAGGGCACCCAGCCTGCGCCCCCTCTGTTTGCTCACCTGTAAAGTGGGAGTAGAACGCTTCCACTGAGAACTCTTGCTCCATGCTGAATTGAGTATTCATGTAATTGTCTGAATTACGAGATGATGAGGTAAAGCACTGGACTCAGTGCCCACACGTGGTCAGTGTTCACGAATGCCAGCAGCCATTCTTCCCAGGCCCAGCCTGGCCTTCCTGCCTGGTGTCCTCCTTTTGAACCATGCAGTGGACACAGGCATGTCCAGGAGGTTTGGAGCAGCAGAGGGCCTGCTCTCATCTTCACTGCTGAGGGAACGGCGAGATCCACCTGTGGGATTCCAGGGAGCACTGCAGAGCTTCTGGAATCGATCACGTCTGTTAATTGAAGCAAATATGCGTGAGCCGTGCTGGACTCCTGCACATCACGAGTGTGGCACGTCGCTCTTGTTCTCTGGGGACTCGAAGTCATGCCCTGATTGGTGTGGAACACACAGGACAGTCAGACACAGATGCGAGGTGTCCCTTAGCGGGATTCCACAGGACGACTTCAGCGCAGGAACGATGAGTGGCTAGGAGGGAAACCACTGAAAATCAGTGTTTATAATTGCGCTCATCACTTACTTGGTAAACAAAAGAAGATCCTTAAAAACAGTTTCAGAATGAGATGCAGTTCACGGTCCTGGCCGTGTGCTTTGTGAAGCATGAAAAGAAAGCAGCTTAATGGGGCTCCCTAAAAAATTGACACTGATCCAGAACTGCCTGCACTGTGTTTAGTCTCTGTCCAAAACAGACTTTCTCCATTGCCCCAGGGGGAATATGAAATTCCCTGGTGTTTTTACTCATTGCAGCTCTTGGAAAGCCAGAGTTTTGCTTCCAAAGCTAGAAGAAATAAATTATGAGCAAAACCAATTATTTCCTCTCACCAGCTCTAAAATGACGGCTTTTCAGCATTTTGAAAAGCTGTTCTGCTGCTAGAATTTGAAACAAATTAAATTTATGAGGTCCAGGTGAAACTAGGAAATGTAACAAGGGAAAAGACATTCATACACAGAAATGAAGAAGGGACCGTCATTTATCAGAGAGCTAAATAAGGACTTAAGCTGAGAGTGCTGTCAGGCGAAACTGTTGGGGTAAGGGTAACATAGCCCAATCTTCAGATTTTTATGCAAGAAACAGAGTTCAGCAGAGGGGCCCGGAGCAGGCTGGGCGCTTTGCTGGCAGGACGTGGCCTGGTGTCCTCTGTCTTTCCAGGGATGTTGTCTGCTCTCCCCATCCTGCTCGAGCCACAGGCTGGTCTGGCGTCCTGGCAGCTACCTGGCTAGTGGCCCTGGTCCACTGGCAATGGGAGCCCAGCAGGCACTGAGAAGGAGCAGGGGTGTCTGGGCTTTCTTCCTCGGACCCCCTCCCACTTGGCCCTGTCCTGGGGTTGCAGGTCACCGCCCCCCAGCGTCTCCATCTCCTGGGGCCTTGGACGCCAACCGGGAGCTCCCGCGGAGCCCCAGCGGTTCCTTGCGTCCTCCACACGCCCTTTTAAGTGGCCTTCATGTGATCTTAATCTGGCTGAGCCATCTGTCTTAGTCCCTCTGGGCTTCTGTAACAGAACACCATGGACTGGGCGGCTTAAACAGCAGATGTTTGTTTCTCATCGTTCTGGAGGCTGGAGGTCCAAGGTCAGGGTGCAGGTGCTGCAGATCTCATCTGGTGAGAGGTCTCTTCCTGGCTTGCAGACAGCTGCCTTCTTGCTGTGTCCTCATGTGATGGAGAGGGGAGGAAGAAGCAAGCCGTCAGGTCTCTTCCTACAGGGGCACCAATCCCACCACGAGGTGCCATCCTCAGGACCCAGTCCCCACCTCCTGACCGTGACCTGGGGGACTACGGTTTCAACATGAATTTGGGGGACGCAGCCATGCTGTCGGCAGCTCGGCTGTCTTATCTCCTCCCTGACTAGTAGACCTCCCTGAGGTCTGGCTCAGTTTCAAGTTCCGGCTCAGTTGGCGGTGGAGCTGGAAGCCCACGACGAGTCCACTGCCCAGCTGGTCTCATACGTACCCGGTGCAGAAAACAGACGTCACCCAAGCAGGCTCACTTATTTAGTTTCTTCTTATTGTTTGTTTGTTTTTCCTGACAGTGTCATCAACGTTATGAGCCCATCAATGCCTCAAATCTAAAATCTTCAGTTTCACTCGGCAAGCTTGTTTACCCATCCTTATCTGGGCCCTGAGCCGGAGTGAAGATTTCCAGCAAACCTTAAAGGGCATTTCAGACCTTCCTATTTTAATTTTCATGTTGTCAAATTTATTATTTTAATTGATTGGATCAGTGAAACTTCAGGCACTGCATCACCACAACCACAACAAAAGTTGATTGGGGGCTGGGCTGGGTGTGTAGTTGCTTTAGAAGATCCTAGCCTTGTGAGTGTCAACTAAAATCTTCTTTTCCCTGTTCATCTTACCTCGGGCTTGGCCTTTTAGATTACTCATTTTTGAAGTGTTTTTCTGAAATAAAAATAACACAGGATCATGGTGGAAAATTTAGACCTGTAAAGAATGAAGAAGAGAAAAGTGATACTACCAAGTATAGCCCCTGTATTAAGATTTGCTATCCTTCTCTCCTGTGTGTCCCTGCCTGTCCCGCCTGTCCAGTGCCTGGTGTGGACCCATTACCGCCCCAGGCCCTGGGCTCCGGGCAGGGACAGCTGTGCTGTGGTGGACGTCCTGGAGCTGCCGCTGCACTTCTGAGAGGGGCCCGGCCCATCCTTCGTCCTCACGGCCTGGCATGTCCGGGCCACTGCTCAGGCTGCCCGCCACAGCCCCTGCCGGGACAGCCGGTCGAAATGCACGGTTGGAAAAAACCACGGTCATGGACGTGCTTGACGTACAAGTTGTACCCCGTTTTCTTCACTTTGCATTGTGTAAGCGAGTTACCAAGTAAGCGAAAACCTCCTTATAACCTCATTTTTAATGTTTGCCTAATGAGTATTTTCATATGTTTTGAATAAATAACCACCTGAATTCTGTGAGAGGGAGTCACCTATGCCATGATCTGGTCCCCAGGGAAGCCCTAATCACCCCTCCGGCTTTCTCTCTTTTGTTAAATGTGCATTTGACAGCAGTTCAGTTGCTGAAGGCAAGGTTTCAAACGAAGTTCTGTATGGGGAGAGAGGCAAAGCCAGGCTCCCAAGTCAACTGTTGTGCAGGTTCTCCCTGGCGCCCCCAAGATAGGCATCACCCAGCCCCCATTTCACAGAAAGGAAAACCGAGGCACAGTCAGTGTAAATAGCCTGCCCAGGTTCTCACAGCTGGAAGAGATGGCGTGGGGATTCAAATCAGGTCCATTTGGCCGAAGCCCACGATTCCCCATTGTACTGTATTGCCGGGAGTATCAGAGACCAAAGCTACTTTTTTCTTTGACAAGACTGTGGAAGGAACAAACTGCCTTTCCTACAGGGTAACTTGGAACTTAGACCCTTCCTCAGATTATATGAGTACGAGCCACAGGAAGGAAGCCCCTGGAGACCTGACGTTTCCAGGTTGGGAATCGTTGGGGTGACAATGCAGGAGGAGTGGGGGCTCGAGCAGCCTGTGGGTGTCTCAGACCCCGAGGGTGTGGCGTGGGGCCTGAGCTCTGAGAGGGGCTTCTGTTCCAAGCCGACAAGTCCCGCTCCCAACGCTGGCGCCTTCTGTGACTCAGCCCGTGGGAGCGTGCAAAGTGGGAACTGGTGCGCGGTCTCTGCTGACCCAGCAGCACGTCTCTGGGAGGGCGACCAGCGAGCCACACCGCTGATCTCTGGCCAGGACGGTGAGGGCCAGCATGGCAGAGCCGGCTGTCCCGGCAGGGGCTGTGGCGGGCAGCCTGAGCAGTGGCCCGGACGTGCCAGGCCGTGAGGACGAAGGACGGGCCGGGCCCCTCTCAGAAGTGCAGCGGCAGCTCCAGGACGTCCACCACAGCACAGCTGTCCCTGCCCGGAGCCCAGGGCCTGGGGCGGTAATGGGTCCATGCCAGGCACTGGACACGCGGGACAGGCAGGGACACAGACTCCAGGCACGTCTGGGTGAGGCATCCCTCCAGCAAGGCCCGCCAGCTGGGGGAAGCCTGGGTTGCAGGCAGCGGGAGGGTTAGCGTTGCCCTATTGCTCGTGTTCTGTTCAGTTCATTCAGCGTCCCTGTCTTGAGAGGAGATCCCTGGGACGCTGTGGAGAGCCCATCGGGGCACCTTGGAGCGCCTGGGAAAGGCTTCGTGGCGGGAAAAACAGCACCCGTTGTAGTTGGGAGCTTTCATCATCGATGGGCTGATTGACATTGGCTTGTTCTCCGTTGCTCGAACGCCTGTGAGCCTCGGTGCTCCCGTGCCTCTGCAGGCTGGAAACCAGCCAGGGTTGGGGTGAACTTGTTCCTCTTTCCTTCTGGCTTTGTGGTTTGCGTGCAGTTTTAATGCAGCAAGAACCTATTTTAAGAACAAAATAAGCATGTTTTATTACTGGTGGAATGAGAGGACTCAGACTGCTGTGGCCTTTTGCCCCCATGTTCTGGAGAACAACCAGCTGGGACACCTGGGCTGTCACACTTAGGCCTTCACACCTAGGCGCTCACACCCGGGCTCTCACACCTAGGGCCTCACACCTGGGCCCTCACACCCAGGTAAATGTGTAGGCAGCAGCTTTGCACTGGGGAGCTCAAGCTTCCAGGTGATTCTGCAGGGGCAGGGATGGTGCTGTTTGTCTTACGGTGGTACTTGGCAACACGTATGAGTGGGCGCGTGTTTGTGTAAGAGTGATAGGAAGTGCACTCCTGCACAACTGTATTCCTTTACTCTCTCCCCGAGGTTGCGGTGGCAGGTGGTGGAACTGAGGCTGGCGTGTGAACGTTGGTTTCATGGGATACACTTTTCTTAAGTTATTTCTCCGAAGGTGGTATTTTAATGGCTCATTGCTTTCATTTCTTTCCCGAACTCTCTGAAAGCTGTGCACCTCTTGGCCAGGACAGTTTATTTTTATTTGCTGCTTTCCAGGAGGCTGTTTGTAAAGTGTAGCTTCCACTCACCCGCAGTGGCTTTGTGGGGAGCCTTTGCCCGCTGCTCCCCTGGGGCCTCTGTGAGTACGGGATGGGGGTGGGAGGCCGGGCCTGGGCCCTGTGGGCGCCGTGGGGCGGGGCCGGGGGTGGGGCGAGGGGTGGGTGGGGGCGTCCCTGGGCCTGCGGTTTGACCTTGGCTCACAGACCTGCATCAGGACTTTTTCCTGCCCCCACGATCGTTCTCCGAGTGGCTGCCGCCCGCGGGTGTGACTAGACTGTCGCAGAACTGAGCAGGGTTCCGGGCCGGCCTCCTGGGTCCTCCAGCTGCGGAGCGTCTCTGGTTTGGAGCACAGTCTTGTTTTTTTTTTTTTTTTTTTAACATCTTTATTGGAGTACAGTTGCTTTAAAATGGTGTGTTAGTTTCTGCTGTATAACAAAGTGAATCAGCTATTCGTATACATATATCCCCATATCCCCTCCCTCTTGCGTCTCCCTCCCACCCTCCCTATCCCACCCCTCTAGGTGGTCACAAAGCACTGAGCTGATCTCCCTGTGCTATGCGGCTGCTTCCCATTAGCTATCTATTTTACATTTGGTAGTGTGTATATATCCATGCCACTCTCTCACTTCGTCCCAGCTTACCCTTCCCCCTCCCCGTGTCCTCAAGTCCATTCTCTACGTCTGCGTCTTTATTACTGTCCTGCCCCTGGGTTCTTCACAACTCTTTGTTGTTTTTTAGATTCGATATATAAGTGTTAGCATACGGTATTTGCTTTTGTCTTTCTGACTTACTTCACTCTGTATGACAGTCTCTAGGTCCATCCACCTCACTACAAATAACTCAGTTTTGTTTCTTTTTATGGCTGAGTAATATTCCATTGTATATATGTGCCACATCTTCTTTACCCATTCATCTGTCAGTGGACACTTAGGTTGCTTCCATGTCCGGGCTATTGTAAATAGAGCTGCAATGAACATTGTGGTACATGACGCTTTTTGAATTATGGTTTTCTCAGGGTATATGCCCAGTAGTGGGATTGCTGCGTCCTATGGTAGTTCTATTTTTAGTTTTTTAAGGAACTTTCATACTGTTCTCCAGAGTGGCTGTATCAATTTACATTCCCACCAACAGTGGTGGGAATGTAAGAGGGTTCCCTTTTCTCCACACCCTCTCCAACATTTATTGTTTGTAGATTTTTTGATGATGGCCATTCTGACTGGTGTGAGGTGATACCTCATTGTAGTTTTGATTTGCATTTCTCTAATAGTGATGTTGAGCAGCTTTTCATGTGTTTGTTGGCAATCTGTATATCTTCTTTGGAGAAATGTCTATTCAGGTTTTCTGCCCATTTTTGGATTGGGTTGTTTGTTTTTTTGATATTGGGCTGCATGAGCTGCTTGTATGTTTTGGAGATTAATCCTTTGTCAGTTGCTTCGTTTGCAAATATTTTTTCCCATTCTGAGGGTTGTCTTTTGGTCTTGTTTATGGTTTCCTTCGCTGTGCAAAAGCTTCTAAGTTTCATTAGGTCCCATTTGTTTTTATTTCCCTTTCTCTAGGAGGTGGGTCAAAAAGGATCTTGCTTTGATTTATGTCATAGCATGTTCTGCCTATGTTTTCCTCAAAGAGTTTTATAGTGTCTGGCCTTACATTTAGGTCTTTAATCCATTTTGAGTTTATTTTTGTGTATGGTGTTAGGGAGTGTTCTAATTTCATTCTTTTATATGTAGCTGTCCAGGTTTCACAGCACCACTTATTGAAGAGGCTGTCTTTTCTCCACTGTACATTCCTGCCTCCTTTATCAAAGATAAGGTGACTATATGTTTGTGGGTTTATCTCTGGACTTTCTATCCTGTTCCATTGATCTATGTTTCTGTTTTTGTGCCAGTAACATACTGTCTTGATGACTGTAGCTTTGTAGTATAGTCTGAAGTCAGGGAGCCTGATTCCTCCAGCTCCGTTTTTCTTTCTCAAGATTGCTTTGGCTATTCAGGGTCTTTTGTGTTTCCATACAAATTGTGAAATTTTTTGTTCTAGTTCTGTGAAAAATGCCTTTGGTAGTTTGATATGGATTGCATTGAATCTGTAGATTGCTTTGGGTAGTATAGTCATTATCAAAATGTTGATTCTACCAATCCAAGAACATGGTATATATCTCCATCTGTTTGTTTCATCTTTAGTTTCTTTCATCAGTGTCTTATAGTTTTCTGCATACACGTCTTTTGTCTCCTTAGGTAGGTTTATTCCTAGGTATTTTATTCTTTTTGTTGCAGTGGTAAATGGGAGTGTCCCCTTAATTTCTCTTTCAAATTTTTCATCATTAGTGTATAGGAATGCAAGAGATTTCTGTGCATTAATTTTGTCATTTGCTACTTTACCAAATTCATTGATTAGCTCTAGTAGTTTTCTGGTAGCATCTTTGGGATTCTCTATGTATAGTATCATGCCATTTGCAAACAGTGACAGTTTTACTTCTTCTTTTCCAATTTGTATTCCTTTTATTTCTTTTTCTTCTCTGATTGCTGTGGCTAAAACTTCCAAAACTATTTTTTGGAATAATAGCAGTGAGAGTGGGCAACCTTGTCATGTTCCTGATCTTAGAGGAAATGGTTTCAGTTTTTCACCATTGAGAATGATGTTGGCTCTGGGTTTGTCATATATGGCCTTTATTATGTTGAGGTAGGTTCCCTCTATGCGTACTTTCTGGAGAGTTTTTATCGTAAATGGGTGTTGAATTTTGTCAAAAGCTTTTTCTGCATCTATTGAGATTATCATATGGTTTTTATCCTTCGGTTTGTTAATATGGTGTATCACACTGATTGATTTGCATATATTGAAGAATCCTTGCATCCCTGGGAGAAATCGCACTTGATCATGGTGCATGATCCTTTTAATGTGCTGTTGGATTCTGTTTGCTTGTATTTTGTTGAGGATTTTTGCATCTATGTCCATCAGTGATATTGACCTGTAGTTTTCTTTTTTTGTGACATCTTTGTCTGGTTTTGGTATCAGAGTGATGGTGGCTTCGTAGAATGAGTTTGGGAGTGTTGCTCCCTCTGCTGTATTTTGGAAGAGTTTGAGAAGGATGGGTGTTAGCTTTTCTCTAAATGTTTGATAGAATTCGCCTGTGAAGCTTTCTGGAGCTATCCTGGACTTTTGTTTGTTGGAAGATTTTCAATCACAGTTTCAGTTTCAGTGTTTGTGATTAGTCTGTTTATATTTTCTATTTCTTCCTGGTTCAGTCTCGGAAGGTTGTGCTTTTCTGAGAATTTGTCCATTTCTTCCAGGTTGTCCATTTTATTGGCGTAGAGTTGCTTGTAGTAATCTCTCATGATCTTTTGTATTTCTGCAGTGTCAGTTGTTACTTCTCCTTTTTCATTTCTAATTCTGTTGATTTGAGTCTTCTCCCTTTTTTTCTTGATGAGTCAGGCTAATGGTTTATCAATTTTGTTTATCTTCTCAAAGAACCAGGTTTTAGTTTTATTGATCTTTGCAACTGTTTTGTTCATTTCTTTTTCATTTATTTCTGATCTGATCTTTAGATTTCTTTCCTTCTGGGAACTTTGGGGGTTTTTTTGTTCTTCTTTCTCTAATTGCTTTAGGTGTAAGGTTAGGTTGCTTGAGATTTTTCTTGTTTCTTGAGGTAGGATTGTATTGCTATAAACTTCCCTCTTAGAACTGCTTTTGCTGCATCCCATAGGTTTTGCGTCATTGTGTTTTCATTGTCATTTGTTTTTAAGTATTTTTTGATTTCTTCAGTGATCTTTTGGTTATTTAGTAGCATATTATTTAGCTTCCATGTGTTTGTATTTTTTACAGTTTTTTTTCCCTGTAATTTATATCTAGACTTACAGTGTTGTGGTTGGAAAAGATACTTGATACGATTTCAATTTTCTTAAGTTTACCGAGGCTTGATTTGTGACACAAGATATAGTCTGTCCTGGAGAATGTTCCATGAGCACTTGAGAAGGAAGTGTATTCTGTTGTTTTTGGATGGAATGTCCTATAAATATCAATTAAGTCCATCTTGTTTAATGTCTCATTTAGACCTCGTGTTTTCTTATATTTTTTTATTTTGGATGATCTGTCCATTGGTGAAAGTGGGGTGTTAAAGTCCCCTACTATTATTGTGTTACTGTCGATTCCCCCTTTTATGGCTGTTAGCATTTGCCTTATGTATTGAGGTGCACCTATGTTGGGTGCGTAAGTATTTACAATTGTTATATCTTTTTCTTGGATTGATCCCTTGATCATTATGTAGTGGCCTTCTTTGTCTCTTGTAATAATCTTTATTTTAAAGTCTATTTTGTCTGATATGAGAATTGCTACTCTAGCTTTCTTTTGATTTCCATTTGCATGGAATATCTTTTTCCATCCCCTCACTTTCAGTCTGTATGTGCCCCTAGGTCTGAAGTGGGTCTCTTGTAGACAGCATATTTATATACGGGTCTTGTTTTTGTATCCATTCAGCCAGTCTGTGTCTTTTGGTTGGAGCATTTAATCCATTTACATTAAAAAAAATAAATTTATTTATTTTATTTATTTTTGGCTGCGTTGGGTCTTCGTTGCTGTGTGCGGGCTTTTTCTAGTTGCGGCGAGCAGGGTCTACTCTTTGTTGCAGTGCATGGGCTTCTCACTGCGGTGGCTTCTCTTTTTGCGGAGCAGGGGCTCTAGGCGTGCAGGCTTCAGTAGTTGTGGAACGCAGGCTCAGTAGTTGTGGTGCGCAGGCTTAGTTGCTCCTCAGCATGTGGAATCTTCCTGGTCCAGGGCTGAAACCCACGTCCCCTGCACTGGCAGGCGGATTCTTAACCACTGCGCCACGAGGGAAGTTCTAATCCATTTACATTTTAGGTAATTATCGATATGTATGTTCCTATTACCATTTTCTAAATTGTTTTGGGTTTGTTTTTGTAGTTGTTTTACTTCTTGTGTTTCCTGCCTAGAGAAGTTCCTTTAGCATTTGCTGTAAAGCTGGTTTGGTGGTGCTGAATTCTCTTACCTTTTGCTTGTCTGTAAAGGTTTTAATTTCCTTGCTGAATCTGGATAAGATCCTTGCTGGGTAGAGTAATCTTGGTTGTAGGTTTTTCCCTGTCATCACTTTAAATACGTCCTGCCACTCCCTTCTGGCTTGCAGTTTCTGCTGAAAGATCAGCTGTTAACTTTATGGGGATTCCCTTGTATGTTATTTATTGTTTTTCCCTTGCTGCTTTTAATATTTTTTCTTTGTATTTAATTTTTGATAGTTTGATTACTATGTGTCTTGGCGTGTTTCTCTTGGATTTATCCTGTATGGGACTCTCGGCACTTCCTGGACTTGGGTGACTATTTCCTTTCCTATATTAGGGAAGTTTCCAACTATAATCTCTTCAAACATTTCCTCAGACCCTTTCTTTTTCTCTTCTTCTAGGATCGGTATAACTCGAATGTTGGTGCATTTAGTGTTGTCCCAGAGGACTCTAAGACTGTCCTCAATTCTTTTCATTCTTTTTTTCTTTATTCTGCTTTGCAGTAGTTATTTCCCC
The DNA here is from genome assembly GCF_964341445.2 of Mesoplodon mirus. Classification (NCBI taxonomy): domain Eukaryota; kingdom Metazoa; phylum Chordata; class Mammalia; order Artiodactyla; family Ziphiidae; genus Mesoplodon; species Mesoplodon mirus. The sequence goes on along the minus strand of NC_138985.1, from coordinate 115,141,426 downwards.
TATTTTATCTTCCAGGCCACTTATCTGTTCTTCTGCCTCAGTTATTCTGCTATTGATTTTTCTAGAGAATTTTTAATTTCGTTTATTGTGTTGTTCATCATTGTTTGCTCTTTAGTTCTTCTGGGTCCTTGTTAAACATTTCTTATATTTTCTCTATTCTCTTTCCAAGATTTTGGATCATCTTTACTATCATTACTCTGAATTCTTTTTCAGGTAGACTGCATATTTCCTCTCCATTTATTTGGTCTGGTGGGTTTTTACCTTGCTCTTTCATCTGCTGCATATTTCTCTGTCTTCTCATTTTGTTTAACTTACAGGGTTTGGGGTCTCCTTTTCACAGGCTGCAGGTTCGTAATCCCCATTGTTTTTGGTATCTGCCCCCAGTGGGTGAGGTTGGTTCATTGGCTTGTGTAGGCTTCCTGGTGGAGGGAACGGTGCCTGTGTTCTGGTTGGTGCAGCTGGATCTTGTCTTTTTGGTGGGCCAGGGCTGTGTCTGGTGGTGTGTTTTGGGGTGTCTGTGAACTTAGTATGATTTTAGGCAGCCTCTCTGCAAACGGGTGGGTTTGTGTTCCTGTCTTGCTAGTTGTTTGGCATGGGGCATCCAGCGCTGGAGTCTGCTGGCCATTGGGTGGAGATCTCTGGGAGAGCTCTTAGCATTGAGTCTTAGCGTTGAGATGGAGGTCTCTGGGAGAGCTGTCGCTGATTGATATTACATGGGGCCAGGAGGTGTCTGGTGGTCCAATGTCCTGGACTCCCCTCTCCCACCTCAGAGGCTCAGGCCTGACACCAGGCCAGAGCACCAAGACCCTGTCAGGTACATGGCTCAGAGGAAAAGGGAGGGAAAAAAAGGAAAAAAACCACTTTTTTTAAATATTAAAAAAATAAAAATAAATAAAAAAAGAAGAGAGCAACCAAATCAATAAACAAAGCCACCAATCATAACAAGCGCTAAAAACTATAGTAAGATAAACATAAAAATCAAAGAAAGCACATTGGGAGGTCAAGTGTGCTCCCTGCACTTTACATGGAGTCTGAAGTTCATGAGATCCATGGAGCCCAATGAGATGGTGCAGGAGATCAGTCAGATACTGCAAGAAAACAGCTGTGGGTGGGAAGTGAGCTGCTGTGGGTGCATGGCCCATCCTCGAGAGGTCTTTGTGCAGTGGAAGATGGAGGTGTGCAACCTGCCTGGCCTTTAATCACGGGGTTCAAGTAAGAGGATATTCGGCGCCTCCATGGCCTTTGAAAGCATAGTCTCCAAGTTAACTGGCAGCTCAAAGGACTGCCATGGGGCCACTGGGGAGACAAGAGGAGAGGATCCTGGCCGGAGCCGCAGGCCGGCCCCTCCCCCACACCTGGGTGAACTTCTGAGGCTAGACTGTTACCCCACCCCCGGCATTTCTCCTCTTCATTGCTCTTCTCCATCTTGTCTTCCATGTTTGTGGGGGAGAGGAAATGACTCGGTAGAAATAAATACAAAAAAAAAACCCCATAAAAATCAGAAGTCAGCCACAGACAGCAAACCCCAAGTCTACAGTTGCTCCTAAAGTCCACCTCCTCGATTTGGGACGATTCGTTGTCTATTCAGGTATTCCACAGACGCAGGGTACATCAAGTTGATTGCGGAGCTTTAATCCGCTGCTTCTGAGGCTGCTGGGAGAGATTCCCCTTTCTCTTCTCTGTTCGCACAGCTCCCGGGGCTTAGCTTTGGATTCGGCCCCGCCTCTGCGTGTAGGTCGCCGGAGGACGTCTCTTCTTCGCTCAGACAGGACGGGGTTAAAGGAGCCGCTGATTCGGGGACTCTGGCTCACTCAGGCCAGTGGGAGGGAGGGGCACGATGCGGGGCGAGCCTGCGGCGGCAGAGGCCGGCATGACGTTGCACCAGCCCGAGGCGCCCCGTGCGTTCTCCCGGGGAAGTTGTCCCTGGATCCCGGGACCCTGGCAGTGGCGGCTGCACAGGCTCCCGGGAGGGGAGGTGTGGAGAGTGACCTGCGCTCGCACACAGGCTTCTTGGTGGTGGCAGCAGCGGCCTTAGCGTCCCACGCCCGTCTCTGGGGTCTACGCTGATAGCCGCAGCTCATGCCCATCTCTGGAGCTCCTTTGAGTGGCGCTCTGAATCCCCTCTCCTCGCGCACCAGGAAACAAAGAGGGAAGAAGAAGTCTCTTGCCTCTTCGGCAGCTCCAGACTTTTCCCGGACTCCCTCCCGGCCAGCCGTGGCGCACTAACCCCCTTCAGGCTGTGTTCACGCCGCCAACCCCAGTCCTCTCCCTGCGCTCCGACCGAAGCCCGAGCCTCAGCTCCCAGCCCCGCCCACCCCGGCGGTGAGCAGACAAGCCTCTCGGGCTGGTGAGTGCCCGTCGGCACCGGTCCTCTGTGCGGGAATCTCTCTGCTTTGCCCTCCGTACCCCTGTGGCTGCGGTCTCCTCCGCGGCTCCGAAGCTTCCCCCTCCGCCACCCGCAGTCTCCGCCCGCGAAGGGGCTCCTAGTGTGTGGAAACCTTTTCTCCTTCACGGCTCCCTCTCACTGGTGCAGGTCCCGGCCCTATCCTTTTGTCTGTGTTTATTCTGTTTTCTTTTGCCCTACCCAGGTACGTGGGGAGTTTCTTGCCTTTTGGGAGGTCTGAGTTCTTCTGCCAGCGTTCAGTGGGGGTTCTGTAGGCGTTGTTCCACGTGTAGCTGTATTTCTGATGTATTTGTGGAGAGGAAGGCGATCGCCACGTCTCACTCCTCCGCCATCTTGAAGGTCTTCCCACAGTCTTGTTTTTGATGTGTCTTTTAGTTTGTTGTTGGCCTTTTGGTGGCAACTAGAGTTCATGTGAATTCCACCCACGGACTTCCACCTGGCGGCAACGCCGACTTTTCTTTGAGGGAAAATGAGAGAGAAATGAGCTCTGTCTGCAACTCTAAAGTTCCTTACTGGTTTTGCCTTTACTTTTTCCTTTTTAAATTAAAATAACTGGAACACAGAACAACTTCAAGTTCTTTGACTTCTGGGTTCTGCTTGTGTCACTCAAGGAAATAGTGGTGCTTAAACCACAGAGACTGGATTGTAAATATCTTTTGTGTGCACATAAAGTTGGTTGTTCCTTTGTGCATTTCCCCTCCCCCAACACATGCCCTCACACGCACGTGCACACATGCATTTATGTTTCGAGGTGACTTGCCCACTCGATCACCCGCTACCACCATAACAGCCATGCTGTTCTGAGTGAACAGAGGCTGCATCAGGAACTGTAGGGGCTACGCCACCCTCAGAAAGGGTGGAGAAATGGGGGTTTTGGTGGTAAAATACACCTCAGGAGCGTGATGTTCTTTTTCCTTTGCTAACAACTCTTCATGGTGGGTAATTCCAACCCTGGCTCTGCTTTTCCATACATTTGCTTAAACCTGCACACACACCCTGCCCACACACATGCACTCACATTCACCGCACGTGCACACACACACACAGACGCACGCCCTGTGGCTGTGTCCCCGCCTTTCTCTTCCGACTCTCCCGCCCTCTCCTTGCAGCCCTTTCTCTTACCTGCCTCCTCATTTACACTGTGAGCTGCACAGCGCCCCTCACAGCCAGTAAATGTGAGAACAGCGCCATTGATTCACCCCAGTGCAAGGAAAAGGAGCAGGACGACGAGAGGCGAAGTACAGGATGAAGTGAGCCACGTGCAGGCGTCGGGGACTTGAGTTCGCCCGGAAGGCTCTGCAGAACCCCTGAATCACCGCCCTGGTCCTCAGCCTGTTCCCACTGAACTGTCTTCCTCAGGTTCTTGAATCAGCACTCAGTATGAATAAACATTTATTGGGGTTCAATTCAATTGTTTTTGCTTAATATTGCAAAGAGCTGGTTTTTTGTTACTTTTCCATTACTTTTTTATTGCAAATATGTAGTATTTAAAGTGTATTTTGGATTAAACAGGTTTCGTGGGCTGGCCAGGCCACCAGGTCACTAGTTCTGGGCTCCAAATATCTGACTTAACTCTACTTCTTTGTTGGGGACAGTCTGTCCTAAGAGTGAGTCTCAGTATCTCTTTGTGTTCTCTGTTTCCATGTTGGATGCAACAGAAACCCTGAGGGGTGTGCTTGTGTGTGTGTGTGCGTGTGTGTGAAGGGGGGTGGGGGAATGACAGGAGCTCCTTTCATGTTTCTGCTCAGTTCCTTCCCTTGGCCCCCTTGGCCCCCTTTTGCCAAATGGTCGGGACCCCCATGGAGACCCTGAGTGGTGTAAGAGTGAGGGAGGGTTTCCAGGGGTGAGAGGCCCCCTCCCACGTTTGCATCTCCTCATGTTCGTCAGAGCCGCTTGCTATGCTGCTTCCCGCTGCTCCCTCCTCCCATCTGATTCTCTTTCATCCAAAATACACAAAATCCCTGACATAGAGAACTCAGGTTGTCCCAAAGGACTGTAGCCCCTTCAGGAGAAGCGAATTTGCAGTCACATCCAAGTGTGGTGCTGTGAACATCCATGTCCATCCCAGTGTCATCTCTCCGTCATCCATCTGTGGATTATCTGTGGGGAGGTCCATGCTCCTCCTGGGCATTTCCAGTTTGTTTCTGCTTGCCTGGTGGGCAGATCATGGTGTGGGCAGGGCTGGTTTCTCTGAGGCCTCTCTCCTTGGTGTGCAGTTGGATGTCTTCTCCCCGTGTCCTCACGTGGTCACCCTGTGTGTGTCTGTGTCCTGACCTCCTTTTCTCATAAGGGCACCAGTCATATTGGATCAGGGCCCACTCATGACCCATGGTTTTAACTTAATCACCTCTTTAAAGACCCGCATCTCCAAATGCAGTCACATCCTGAGGTCCTGGGGTCAGGACTTCAACATACAAATGTTGGGGGACCCAGCTCAGCCTGTCGCACCCATACATAGGAAACGAGGTCAGGAATGCAGGACAGAGTCAGTTTTCCGGGCCCTGGTGAGGCCCCCAGAAATGGAGAAGCAGGAGACAGAGGAAGGGCGAGGCCAGAGCCAGGTGGGTTCAGAGGCCTCTCAGCAGCGGCAGGAGGGGAGACACTTTCTCCCGTATCGGCGGGTGGCTTTTGGGAGTGTGAGTCTCGCCGGATCACCCCTGGGGCGTCGCGTGGGAAAGCCCCTCTGGGCTCTCGGGGCCTCTGGACCTGGTCAGCTACGTCCCCTGGGGCGTAGTGGAGGAGGGAGGCCACGCCGACCAGGAACCCCCTCTCCCCCCAGCAGAGCCTGCACCCCTGGTGCTGGCAGGCGTGTGACTGCTGTTGCAGGAAGTCACGTCTCTGCGCTCGTGTCTGTCTGGGGCCCCGCTCAGAAGTTTCCAGAATTTGTGACCCCCTCAGGGACTCAAGGACATGCTTGCTTCCCCAGAAACCCATGGAAGCCTGGCGCCAGGAGGGCCGTGTCTGTGCCTTTTGCAGAACAGTGGGTACCGAGCAGGGCCTAGGTTGGAGTCCTGCAGGCCACGTAGGGAGCCACACGAGGAGCAGTTGCTGCTGCCGGGCCCCGAGGAGCCTCCGGTTTCACACCACGGAGCCGTGGGCCCTGACGTGAGGCCCGGTGTCAGGGTGGCTCTCGGGGCACTGTGTACCCACGAGGCTCCCTGGAGGCCTTCTGTGAGCCATGGCCTCGGGCTTAGGGGATGTGCTGGTGGGGAGCGATCAGCAGGGCGTTGGCCTGAGACGGGGGGCGGGAGGAAGGCCGACCTGCCTCCACGGGAGGCCTCTTGGAGAAATGCGTGCTCACGGGTACATGCATCTCTGACATTCCTGTAATACACGGAATTACGCTAAATAATAATTAAGCGTTGCAGCTGTTAGCCTTCAGGTCCCTGAGGACCTGTAGCTGAGGCTCCTCTCAGGAGGGACAGGAGAGCAAGTAGTGTCGCTTCCGGAGAACAGACACCCTGGGCTGGCGGGGAGGCCGACTCCCAGCAGCTGCAGAGAAGCCGAGCTTGGGCTGGAGGAAGTTCAGTCTGCGTGTCTGCGATTCCTTTTCCTCTTTCCTTTCTAAACCCATAAGGGGCCCAGGGGCCAAGCGGGCAGGGAGAGGGTCAGTGATCCGAGGTCTAAAGTGGGAGCTTCTCCTGGGGCCGGTGGGAAGAAGAGCATTGCAGATCCCCGGAATAGCACGTGCAAAAGCATGGAGGATGCGGCTGCCCAGAGCTGCAGGCGGGGGGCTGTGAGGGAGGTGGGAGTGGGTGCTGACAGCAGACCCGACGAAGGGGCCCCGTGGCTTTTTCTAGGGCCCATCACTGGAGGGTTCTCTTCACTGGATGCAGTTCATTTGGTGTCGTAGAAGGTTTCTGGTCGCAGAGAGAAGAGCTAGAAGGGCCGTGGCTTAAAGCAGAGGGACTAGTTAGTAGGCTGTCGAGGCAGAGGATGGGGGGATGGACGTGGGAGGAGGCGGCGGAAGAGGGGCTTTTAGGAGATGCAGCCGACGTGGGCGCGGGTGTCATTGGTGAGTGAGACGGGGCAGCGGATGAGGAGTCCAGCGTGGGACCACTCAGGAAGAGGTGCCCGTGCCACAGAGGTGACAGTGTCCAGAGAAGCTGGATTTTGCATCTGGAGCTCTTGGAAGAGTTTGGAAATGTCTTTGGGACTCACGACTGATGAAGGCCGTCCATGTGCAGGGGCCCGGGGAGGAGTGTACAATGTGAGAAGGCAGCGCCAACAGTAAAAGCTTGGTAGACGCGGGTGAGTCGAGGGTGTGTGGAGAAGCGGCAGCGGGAGGGCGATGAGGGCCGGCTGGAGGAGCAGGAAGACCCGCTCGCAGACGGCAAGGCAGCGCGTCGGGCACCAGGCGGAGGAGGCGGTGATGGAAAAGCCGTCGGAGGCCGTGGGCGCCGAGGAGGCTGCAGGTGAACTGAGTGGGAGGAGGCTCTTCCTCGTGTAAAGACGCTGTTATTTAACAATTAAATACGTGGTGGGGAGAACATCCACAGGCGCCAAGGACCGCTCTCGAGCTGGAGTCGCCGCCCCCCGCGCCCGCCCGCCCCCGCCTCGGCGCTCTCGCTGCGGCGCGCACTCTTCCTGAGCATCTGCAGTGTTTGCAACGTTTTTTGTTTTTCTGGTTTTTTTTGTTTTTGTTTTTGTTTTTGTGGTACGCGGGCCTCTCACTGTTGTGGCCTCTCCCGCTGCGGAACACAGGCTCCGGACCCACAGGCTCAGCGGCCATGGGTCATGGGCCTTGCCGCTCTGCGGCATGTGGGATCTTCCTGGACCGGGTCACGAACCCGTGTCCCCTGCATCGGCAGGCGGACTCTCAACCACTGCGCCACCAGGGAAGCCCTTGCAACGTTTTTAACGTTCATTGAAAGTTATCTGGGCAAGAAACGGTACTGCGGGTATCAACTGAAGTGGCACAGGTGGATGGTTTCCTTTACTTCGGATACTTTTCCTCTCACTGTCTCCTCAGAGGCTTTTGTGGTGAGAGAAGGCAGGCCTGGCTGGGTCACCAAACCAGACACGTGCCAGCATGACTTGGGCGGGTAGATGGTCGTCATTCTGGGAGGGGTCAGCCATGTGGTCACATTTGTGACATCGTTTTCTGTCCCTATTTTCCTTTTAAACAATTTTGTATCAACTTTGAAAGGTAGTTTCAGAGGGAAATATCTTTTGACCTTGAAATTCCACAGAAACTATCACTGTTTTCTTTTTAAAGAAACAGATGAGGGCAGATCTATCCTCTAATATTTTCTTTTCATAAATATTTTCCAAATCTTTCATTAGCTTTAAGTGAGGAAGAAGCAAAGTCAAGCAGACAGCTGCTTGCACATTGGTGGGTGCTGTGTTCAGGTGTCGGTGGTGTGTTTGCGTGTCGATGGGTGCTATGTTGGGCAAGTGAGTTTGGTTCTCACCTGTGTTTCCTTTGACCACCCTCTGGGCACAGGGGAGGAGGGGTGGCTGTTACACACATGTGAGTTGTTGCCGATGAAATGATGACTCTTCTGTCAGTGGGAGCCATCATCTTGTCCTGGGGTGCGGCGGTATGTTATGTTCCTTGGGGACGCCCACAGCTGGACACAGCTGAGACTGTTTCCTCTGGGGCCACGTGGGCTTAATTACTTCAGCAGCGCTAAGTGTCGCTCTGCCAGGCCACTCTTGTGGGGCTCACAGCCCCGAAGGTGCCCGATTGGCTCCCACCTGTTGTCCCAGGCTCGTCCCCACCAGCTGTGTGTCCTCTGTGTGAGCCCTCCCCATTTACTGGTATGTGTTCAAGAGAGCTCAGCCCAGAAGCCCCGACATTCCTGGGGTGGGGTAAGGAAACCCTCGGGGACAGAAGGAAAGGTTAGGGCCTCTCGAGTAACCCTTCTTGGAATCAGTCTTAGAGCATCAGGAAGGTAATGTGGTCACAGCTTCTTTGTTCAGTAGCTGCATTGTTCAGTTCAAGGTTTGTTGACACAGGGTTCTGGGCATTTTAAAGATGAGCCAGATCTTTTGGTTTTCTTGGGGTGATGGGCTGAGCGAGTGGGCAGTCAAAACCACTTTCAAACTGTGAAGAAATCAGGATCGTTTCCTCAACTTCTTTTATCCAATGACTTTTTGTAAATCCAGTAACTGATAACCTGTAGAATATTTCATACTACAAAGGCAGTAACATTTAAAAACACAGATTCACAAAAAAGAAGAAAATAAAATGGCAGTATATTCCCACTGCCCAACGTAGAAGACCACTGTAAATTTCAGTGCTGCTTTTTACACCCTTTGTATTTATAGCTAGCTTTTTAGAACTTAATTTGGCATAAGCCTATTATTATGTTAAGAAATATTAACTTATAGAATGTTTGATGGTTTTGTATATTCCATTGTGTGGCCATACTATATATAAGTGTATGTGTGTGTATATATATATATATATTTTTTTTTTTTAATTTATTTAAAAACAACTTTTTAAAAGAACAGTTTAAGATTTACAAATAATTGTGACGCTAGGACAGAGAATCCCATATACCCCACACCCAGTTTCTCCTTATTAGCATCTTACATTAGTACATATATTTGTTATAATTAATGAACCAATATTGACATATTACTATTAGCTAAATTCCACACTTTATTCAAATTTCTTTAGTTTTTCTCAGTGTCCTTTTTCTGCTCCAGGAGCCCATCCAGGTACCGTGTTACATTAGTCATCATGTCTCCTTAGGCTCCTCTTGGCCATGACGTTTCCTCAGACTCCCCTTGTTTTTGGTGACCTTGACCTTGAGGAGTGCTGGTCAGATATTTTGTAGAATGTCCCTCAGTTTGGCTTTGTTGATATTTTTCTCATGATTACACTGGGGTTATGAGTTTCTGGGAGGTAGACCACAGAGGTAAATGCTGTTCTCGTTACATTACGTCAGGGGCACACACTATCAAGATGACTTGTCCCTGTTGACGTTGACCTTGATCTCCTGGCTGAGGTGTGTTTGCCAGGTGTGTCCATGTGAAGTATCTCTTTCCCCCCTTTCCACACTGTACTCTTTGGAAGGAAGTTGCTATGCACAGCCCACATCTAAGGAGTGGGAGTTGTGCTCCCCTCCTCGAGGTGGAAAATCTACACACATTATTTGGAATTTTCCTGCACAGGAGATTTGTCTCTTTTCCTCGTTTATTTATTCACTAATTTCTTTTATACTTTGGATAATAACCCACTACTAGTTTATTTTTTTTGCTCAGATTTTTCCAGCTTTGGTCATTAGGAGCTATTTCAGCTGGCTATCTTCGAATACTCCCATCTGTATGGCTATTTTTTTGAGCACTTCCTTACTTTCTGGCACTACATGATGCTCTAGGCTCATCTGGTGTATTTCCTGCCCGAATCTTAGAATTAGCCATTTCTCTAAGGAATCTGAGTGCCTTTTATTTGTGAGTGGGATTAGAAGCCAGGATCTGAGCACTCGGTGTGCGCATTGCTACTGCGGTGTCATTGCTTGTGGACGTCTTAGCTAACAGAGCGAGGACTCACACGTGTGTGCACTAATCATACTTATAAATATTTCTCTCTGTGACCATCTGTATCTGTATCAGGCTGAACAGCAGCTCTTATCTGTGTCTCCAGCCCGAGTTCATCGCCACGGGGGTCCTTCCATCTCCTGCCTTTGCTTCTGTAGTCTCCAGCTCCGACAGTGAGAGAGCTGGCCCCCACCAACTGCCATCTATTTACTTAATTGTTGGATTTCAGTGTCAGAACTGCTAGTCTGTGCTCCCGGTGAAACTTTATCAACTAGAATACAGGGCTTACGTACAGTCTCTTTGGCCAGTAGTTTTATAGGCTCTCCTCATTTCCGAAGTTACTTAGGTCAGCATCTTTCCCCCAGCCCCTGAGAGGTGGTGGTTTCTCACATTTGTAACACGGTTAGATTCTTTTGTCATAGCCGTCATTCCATCCCGGGGTACTCCTGCCTCACTGTTAATTTTTGGTTAAATTTGCATACATTTAGGTTCATCTTTGTGCTGTAAGTTCAATGGGCTTCAACAGGCGTGTAGAGTCATGTGTCCACAATTACGGAGAAGTTTCACTGCTCAAAAAATGCTCTGCGCTTCACCCAGTCAGCCCTCTCTCCCTGGATGCCTGGAAACCACTGATCTTTTTCCTGTCTCCATAGTTTTACCTTTTCCAGAATTTTCAGACTGGCTTCTTTCACTTAAGGATGACTTCTCTTTAAATACTGTGGTAACAGCCCTGGTCTACCCAGGGGCCCAGTGAACAGGCTCCCACCCACATGCTCCAGCTGATCCCCTGGGGCCGCAGAGACATGACGCTTGGGAAGCGTGTGGGGACTCTGCGTGTTATCTGTGGGGCAAGGCTGTGCGGCGAGACTTGCCTGTAGAAGTTTTCCTTTTTCTACAGCAAGGCCGTGGATGTCTGTTGAGGTATGGTCAGGGGACAAGGGCAGCACCCTGTTTGTATGGTCTTTCATGTGGCTACAAGACGTGCACGGTTTAGAAGAGTTGGAGGAACAGATCATTCTGTGATTCGTGGGTTCTCTTACCTTCTGAATTCTACGTAAATTGATGTAATCTCCACGTTCATATCTCAATGCGTAGCCTTTGTCCAGTCACTTAAGTGGAATCACAAAACCATGCTGCTCTCTGTGGGCCGTGGGACAGGATGAGGCTGGGGATGCTAATCCTGGAAATGGACCTTGAGATGCTATTGCCAGTCCTGACACATCAACTCGCTCCACTGCCTCTTTGTTTTTTGAGGTCAGGGGGAAATGAAGAGAAAACGAGTGAGAGGGGAGGGAGGGAGGAGGTTCTGCAGTGATTTGCACCCACGAAGAGGGTGTGGAGTCACAGACATCAGAAGAAACTTAACCTGGCGTTGTCTGCGGTCCCCAAGTCCTAGGCAACTGTCCTCAACCTTTCGACTTGAGAAAAACAAATTGAAAATCGTGCATCAATGGCACATGTTATGCTGGTGAGATTCTCTGCAAACTACATACAGTCTCACGTGTGCAAGAGAGTAAGGCTTGTTGTGGGAGGGGTCATAAGACAGCAAAGTGCCTTGGTTCTCATGGGTGCTGCTGCCCTGTGCACAGCAACAAGGACCCACCACTTTCTCATTAGTTAATTGTCTCTGAAAAGAAGCCAATCTCATTCCATCAGAGTGTTCTTTGTGTCCTTCCTGGTGGCTTTTCACATTCCCGTCTGATCTACTCGTGACTGTCTTTCTCCTTCGGTTCCTTCTCCTCCTCATTTTTCTAAGAATGTGGTTCCTTTTTCTACATGGAATTCCAGTGTTTTTCATCAAATGGGAGAATTTCTGATGTCTCTGAACTGCTTTACTGTTACAATAGGAAAGAAAGAGCCTGGGCTAGAACAGAAGGGGGAGTTACAGTGGATGCGAAGAAGGGTAGACTTTTCTTTTTGTAATGAAATCTTGGAAAACATAAAATAGCCTTCTTCTGAACGTGTGAGAATGAGAAGAGGGGGAGTTTGAGGGCGTGCGGTTCTCACGGGGTGAGAGTTTGAGAAATCACTCATTCATTACTGAATAAATGCAGCAGAGCTTTTAGTTCCTCTCTACTGAGCACCTGCTCTGGGCTTGAGTAAGCGAAGCAAACTTACGTCAGCGCACCGGGGACATCCGAGTTATTCTGTGTCATGGGGGCTGCGGGGGACCCCAGAGGGAGAAGCTAAGATACAGAGTCATCACATTGAGAACATGCAGTGTTCCCTCTGAGAACCAGGCCCAGAAGAATGTTCCCTAGCATGCACAGGGCAGGGCACATTTTCTGGCATGCCCTTGACACTTTGGGGATGGAGGCCCTGAAGCGTTAGTGGTGGGTCGTCATCACCGATGTGAGGTATGCAGATGCACTTACCTTAGTGGCTTCTGGGGACGGGTCTCTGTATTTCACTTGTGTCTGTCTGTGTGGCCCATAAGGGACCTTGAATGGATGCTTGCTGAGTGGAATTGCAATTTAAGACGCCCCTAGTTGCTCACAGCTAGGCACGGAGAAGGCGGTGGGCGCGTCACCCATCACTTCTCCTGTGCAAACCTGTAGGCAGCTCTGCTGGCATGTCACCGTCAGTTCTCGCCATGTGTGGCCACCCAGGACCTCAGGCCAACCTGCCAGCACCAGACAAAGACAGGGCTCATCACATTTTCCTCGCGGCACTCTGCCCATGAGCTCAGCCACGCCTGCTGGATGCTGGCTGGCAGTTTGCCTTTTCCTATAGTGTGTTGTCAGCAGAACCCATAATATAGATGTAAATGAGGCCGTGGAGACTAGAAAGAAGGAAAAGAAATCTTGAGAGTTGATTTCCCCACTCATGCAGTTCTGGTCCTGCTTTTTTTGTGTGTGTGTGGTACGTGGGCCTCTCACTGTTGTGGCCTCTCCTGTTGCGGAGCACAGGCTCTGGACGCGCAGGCTCAGCGGCCATGGCTCACGGGCCCAGCCGCTCCGTGGCATGTGGGATCTTCCCAGACCGGGGCGCGAACCCGTGTCCCCTGCATCGGTAGGCGGACTCTCAACCACTGCGCCACCAGGGAAGCCCTGGTCCTGCTTTTTGAAACAGCACTCAACTTTGGTTCTGTGTCACCTTGACCTTTTAACTCTGCTTGACAGAAGGGGGAAATGGGTTGGATGTTGGGCCCTTGAACTGAATCACAGAGGTGACTCCGTGAGGTTCATGCAGCTCCTACTGGGCGGGGGGCAGGATGGCACGTTGACCACAGTCCCGCTTCCTTCTCTGGAGGAAGAGTCCCGGGCCTGCCCCGCAGGGTCAAACAGCTGTGGCAAATGCGGAAAGAAGGCTCGTAGGGGCATTTGCTGCAAGCTTTTACCAATGACATTGGTGGTTAGCCAGCCCTGGACGTGGCCCCAGGCCCAGTGCAGAACTCAGTTGGCCCTGCCTGTCCAAGACTTAGATATAGATGGGAAGGATGGACCGGTTGATTAAATGTGCACAGGACGCAGAGGGGAGGGCTGGAGAGAAGCTGGAATTGCACAGGTAGAGCCCAGAAGATTTAGGCTGTGGCTACGACAAGTGTGAATTCCCACGAGGATGAGGACAGAGTCCTGTTCTGGGGCCAAGAGGTCAGTGGTGGGAGTGGTCCAGGAGGGTCCAGGCTGGGTGGCTCAGCGGTGAATGTGAAAAAAAACCAGCTTGTGTTCTGAGGTGAACTTAGAGTCCATGGTGTCCTGGGATCCTGGAAAGGCCCACATGCTCTTGGGTGGTGCAGTCCAGGTTTGGGGGCGTGTGGCGGCCCCTGTGTGGACTGTGCTGGCACCACGAGGCCACCTGATGTCGGCGAGGCCAGCCTTGCTCTCCCTGCCAGCTCTGAGTGGTGCAGCAAGGAGGGGTGCCCGAGGAGTGTGCTGGGCCTGGCTGCTGCGGAGTCCCATGGGGGCGGCTGCATCCCTCGTGCTGTGTTCTGGAGGTGTCCTGTCTTGGTTCCCGCCTATTTTTTCAAGCTCAGTTTCTAACCTCCTTTTGGTCCCATGAGCAATCTGCTTTCCTTCTAAGGGACTGGGGCCAGCTCAGTTTTCTGTAAAATAATTGAGGCTTTTCAGGCCCATGGTGTGTGTCACAAGTATTGAGCTCAGCTGTTGTAGGAGAGAAGCAGCCATAGATGAGGTGTAAGCAGGGGGGTGGGCTGTGTCCCAATAGCACTTTACCTGCACAAGTGTGTGGCCGTTCTCTGCATGCCCTGGGTACCCTGAAGCTCCTGGGGTTCCTCTCTCTGACCCCCGGGTGGCTTGATGGGCTCCAGCTCTGGTGAGGGGAGGGGAGAGGCAGAACCAGGGAGAGGAGTGTCCACCGCTGCAGGTGGCCTGTCACTCCTGGCCTCTGTTCACTCCTGAACTGTGTGCCTCACTGGAGACGGGGATAGACGAGAGCAGGGAAGGTAGACTGAAACCTTGCCAGCTCACGTTTTTCAAGTGTAGCAGCCCCAACCCTTTCTGAATAAAGCGTATTAACGTACCGTGGCCTGTGTCCTGCGGGATGCCATTGCCAACAGGACGCTGCTCGTTCATATCACTGTGACACAGTTTGCAGTCACTTTTCTTCTCTGTTCCGCTATGTAATCTGGACCTACCGTGGACAGCAGGGTGCAGGAGATCAAGGATGCTGAAATACAACAAGTTCAAGAGGAGGACAAAGACAGTTACTGCTCAGATTCACCCAGACGCCCTTCCTGGCCCTTCAGCCCCATCCTCTGCAGTGTGTCTGCGTGTCCCCAGTACTTCAGGTGTCAGTGTTAAAAGGATGTGCAGTGACAGTTGTCTCATTTGAAATTGCATGTTTGGCATGAAGACTGCACTTACCACCATGCTGCTTTTGTGGACAGGTGCTCACAAATAGCAAACGTTCTTTCTTATCTCATCATTTAAAAACAAAACCAGAAAATTATCTGAAAAAGACCTCTGATGTTTTTGAGCTCGTAGTGTGAGGATTCTAAACATCAAGCCATAGGGGCAGTTCTTGCCTTTTAATCCTGATTGAAAAACATATATAAATATACATCGATCTTAAAATGAAACCTAAGATACTCATAAATGTTAGTTGATGTATGATTTTTTTCCTTCATAGCTAATACAAAATAATTTGAATAAGGCATGTCACTTGATGCTTGGGAAAATACAGAATTTGGATCCAAAAAATGAATCATAAAGAGTTTGTTAAATTTACTTTATAATACAATCTTTAATAATATGCTGATTCAAAATTTATTGATTTATTTTTGGGAGGGGATGCTGCTATTTATTTATTTATTTATTTGGCTGCATTGGGTCTTCGTTGCTGCATGCAGGTTTTCTCTATTTGCGGTGTGCAGGGGCTACTCTTTATTGCAGTACATGGGCTTCTTATTGCTATGGCTTCTCTTGTTGCAGAGCATGGGCTCTAGGCGCATGGGCTTAGTAGTTGTGGCACGTGGGCTGTAGAGCGCAGGCTCAGTAGTTGTGGCACCTGGGCTCAGTAGTTGTGGCTCTCGGGCTCTAGAGTGCAGGCTCAGTAGTTGTGGCGTGTGGGCTCGTGGGCTCTAGAGCACAGGCTCAGTAGTTGTGGCATGCGAACTCAGTAGTTGTGGCTCATGTGCTGCAGAGCGCAGGCTCAGTAGTTGTGGCACGCGGGCTCAGTAGTTGTGGCTCGCGGGCTCTAGAGCACAGGCTCAGTAGTTGTGGTGCACGGGCTTAGTTGCTCCGCGGCATGTGGGATCTTCCTGGACCAGGGATCGAACCCGTGTCCCCTGCATTGGCAGGTGGATTCTTAACCACTGAGCCACCGGGGAAGTCCTAAAAATTTAAATTAAAATTATTTCTACATGTTGTGCCCTTGCTTCTCGTTGGAAATGCGGAAACTTGGGATCCACTCTGGCCTCAGGAATCAACATGGCATTTTATCAGGACGGCAGTTGATTCATGGGCACTAAAGTTTGAGAACTGTGTGTTCTATCATGTGACGATGGCAAAATAAGATCGATTTCCTAAGGAGGGTCCTGAGATTTTATGTGACTATCCAGGGGCCCCATGCATCAGGAATGGCTGAGAAACTGAACTAATCTTTCCCTCTTTCACCTGAGACCCGAGGCAGCCCAGTACTGCGACAGTCCCCAGGCCATGCATCCAGCACATCCGCGGAAGGGTGGGTCTGCAGCGCACGTGCACCACACCCACATCCCTACTTTTGTCTGGTCTCCGTCAGTTGTTCTCACTTCCACGCTGTTCTTTCACGGGGAGCTGCTGTGTTTGGCCTGGCTCATGACTGCACCAGTCGGGGGGTCTCTGGGGTTCCATTTCTTTCTCCTAATGCAGTGTGTATTTGCACCCTCAGTATTTGACATTCAAGGCTCCTTGTTAAATATTTTTTTCAAAGCTTTTCTTTAACTTTGTATCTATGGAAACAAGGTTAGAAATGCTTTCTAAATCCAAAAGAATAATTCAGCAAATACCCTTTTTTGGGAAAATATTATTGCATTTCAGAAAACCTGTCTGAGAACAAAAAGCAAAGAGACAGTTAAAATGCCACTCAGAATACACCTAGTCCAGCTGGAGCGGGAATGCACTGGGCTGATGTTACTGAACCAGGTGCGCTTTGCCCGCCGCACAGCAAGCCGCCCAGGTGTGCAGCAGAGAGAGGTTCACGTGGCTGTGGGGTGGGAGGTGTGGCCCTGGCAGAGCCCACACCTAACAACCGGGGAAGGTGAAGGTGGACGTGCAGGGCGTGAGGACGAGGGCTGCCACCCCCGGGCCACGGGCTGGCTGCAGGGCTTTGTTCCTGTCTCCGCCCCTGCACCGTCCCTTTTGTGGACGGAGACATGCTGGTGGACGGCTGCACACAGCAGAGGCGATGCCCGCCCCCCTCTCTCCAAGGGGAGGACGGGCCTGTGACGGGAGCTGCTTCTCCTTCTGGGGCGTCCTGGGGGGGGCGGGCAGCCTCGCTGCTCCCTCTCCCCCTTTTCCTCCCCACTCTCTTTGAAATCTCCATCAGGGCTTCGATCTGAGATCTTGTTGTCCTTGTCTCCGGAGGTAAGCGCCAGTTTCAGATTGTGCAGCCCCTGGGCTGGTGCCCTTTAATCTCTTGCTTGCTTTTCAGGGTCTTGTTCCAAGAGAAGTGGGTTTTTAACGTGGAAGTGGTTTTCTATTGCTGCCTGGACACCCTGCCCTGAAACGTTTTTGCCTTTGATCGGACGGAAACGTCCAGGCACAGCACAGTGGGCGCAGGGGCCCTCGTTGTTTGTGTGGGCTGTGCCTGGGGCGCGGTGACGTTGAGAGCAGTGCCGGGTGCAGGGAACCCCCCGCTTCACCTCGGAGAAGACCGAGCGGAGCTGGCCCCTCCGCTTCCCCTTTGGGATATTAGAGATGAAGACGGCTTTAAAGAGAACCTCTCTTCACTCTTACGCCTTCGTTGCTAATGTAGTTCCTAGAAAAGGGTATAATTTGATCCCCAGAATTCAGGGTTTCAGGCCCTTCGTGTTTTCCGTGAGGGAGACGATGAGAAGTTGATAAGGGGCGGCCACTGCCGGTGGGTGCAGCGGTCACGTACCCCGGGTCCAGGGGCTCACGGCCCAACTGCGCTTCCTGAGGCCCAGCAGAGCCCAGCAGACACGGCGCCGCTGCCAGGGAGCAGCAGTGGGGCTGAGGGCCGGGCGGTGGGCAGCGGGCTCAAAACGTGCCGGCAGCGGCGCTCGCTGCGCCTGGGTGTCTGGTGGGGTCACGAGGAGGTCAGGGGAAGGCGGGGTTTCTGTCACGTGACTCTGCCTTGGCTGTTTACGTCGTGACGTCCGCCACGTTCCCCGTGACGTCCGCCATGTTCCCCGTACCAGAGCCGGTACGGCTGTGGCGTGGAACACCTTTGCAGACGCCGTGGCCACGAGGCGTTGAGTGTCTGTCCTGAGAGGCCGCCTTCCGTGCTCGCACGACTCTGTCCGCCCCGTGTGTGTGGCGCTGGGTGCAGCTCTGGGGCGTCTCCGGGTACCAGCCTCAACGTGGGCCCCGCGGAGAAGCGCTCGGGGCGAGGGTGAGTGAGTGCGTGCAGGCACCGCCCGCGGGCCCTGAGGAGGGTACGCACAGGCCTGGTGAAGAAGCGGGTGACGGCCCGGGCCCGGGGGTGGACGGTCACGGGATGAGGGTGGTGCGCGCTTTACCAGAGGCCTTGTCCCAGTCACCTGGGTTCTGACGCCACTTTTCCCAGTAAAGGGAACGGCTGAGTCGGGCCAGCCACAGGCTGAGTGTGGACGCCTCGGCGTGTGGGAGCTGGAGGCCTTGAGAGCTCTCGTCCGGCTCCCTTTAGCCGCAGAGGAGCGGCCCCTCCCATGGGCTCGCCTGGTTCGCCACGCGCTGGCCCTGCCCCCGGGCGGGCCTGGCGGAGGACGAGCAGGGGGAGCCCCCTGCGCGCGCGGGCGTCCAGAGGAACCGCGGGCGTCCGTGCGCAGCTCCAGCTCTGAGGGCTTCCCGGTGACCCCGTGGGCCACGGAGCCGTCCCGGCTGTCCTGGCACTCGCCGCGGGGAGGTGGCCCTCAGGACCCACACCCGCAGGGCCCCCCTGGCCTGCAGGCACCGCTCCCACTCGGGTCCAGTGGCTCACAGCTCGGTTCAGGCACGAACCTTCGTGTTCCAAGGCCGCACACGCGCAGCTTGTAGGTTGCTGCTGCTTAGACACGTAGAGCCAAGAAGCAGCTCCCGGAAAAAGAGAAGTGGTCCAAACGAGTGGAGGACAAGCTGAGTACATGACAAGTCGGGACCAAAACAGAAGCCTGAAAAACAAACCAGCCCCACATCGCTGTCTGCCCGTCCGCCGGGGCTTTCCTGGAGCGCCACCAGGTGGGGCGCTGCGCCTGCGCTGGTTTCCCCGTCAGCGTCTGCTGCGAGGCTGGCCTCAGGCCGGTGCCTCTGGGCCGGGGCTTCCGGTGCTCAGCTCGCAGGAGCGGGGTCTGCCACAACTTCCCTGAGCCCTGCCCGCTCTCAGTGGCCTCCCGTCCCTTCCTGCCGGGCTGGGGGCTGCTCCCGGGGCGCTGGGGCAGCGTGTTGGGGCCGGGAGCGGAGCCGAGGCAGGGGTGTCGCCGTAGGGGAGGAGCGTGCGGCTGCAGGGCCTCTCGCCCTCCCTCCGGACGGCAGGTCACTGAATGACGCAGACTGTCCTCTCGTTCCCCCAGATCTGCTCTGCACGCACGGGGGACAAGGGCCGCGGGTGAAGGGGGAGGAGTGGAGGGGTGAGGGCGGAGGTCTGGACGTGCCGCTCCATCAGGTGGGAGTCCGGTGGCCGCACCCCTGCCTCTGTCTGCTCAGGTGACCTTGGTGAACCCAAACCATCTTACCCGGAACAGCGTGCAGTAGTGGGGAAGAGCATCTCTGGGGCAGGGTCAAACCAGGCTTTGGGCTGTGGACATATTACTCACCTTTTTGGGGCCTGGTTTTCCTCATCTGTAAAATGGGAATCAGTGCGTTGCAGGGTTATCGTAGGACTCGACACAGTGTACGGAAGGCACAGGTCACAGTGTTCAACTGACAAGCTCAGGAGCACAACTGTACAAGGTAGCGGGAAGGTCGCTACATTGTATTGTTTACTTGGGACAAGTGAGAAAGTAACGGAAAGTCCACGTATGAGAAGACGTTTTGTGGAAAATTGCCACTGGGAAAAGGATGACATACTTGTCATTAACACATGCCACGCAGCCCTTGTGCGGCTGGATGTCGCTGTAGCTTTACTTGGCTGATACTAAACCATTCTTGGCTTAGCAGCAGTATCAGCTCTCGGTTTTAACAAAATTGGGTGAGACTGCTCTTGGCTTCTGAGAATCTTTCTCTTACCTTGTAGAAGATCCAGAATCACTGCTCTTGTTCTTGTGGTCCATCTGAGAGGGAAACTATTTTATTTCTGGTGAGAGAATTCACTTTACATTCAGCTTTTTCTTACATTATTCAGTCACAAAACCTCTGTATTATGTTAGTGCACGTTTATGTCTGTCTCAGAACTTTTGCAGAAGCCCTGAGGGAGGGGAGGAGTTCTTTTGATTCTGGTTTGTCAGGCGAGAATACCAGACCCAGGTGGGTGAATGGCTCCATTGTGGCTGGTTGGAATGGAGGTGATGGAGTTGGTGGGGCTGGGGCCTCTGGCCCCTGCAGCAGAGTCCCACCTGCGGGGACCCCCAGGAGTGGAAGGGACAGGTTGGGGGCAGGTGAGGGTGAGTCTCCAATCGACAGGGCGGTGGGGTCCGGCCCACATGGACTGTTTCCACCACAAAATACAAAACCCTTTCTGAATGCCTCTTGGGAGTGGTGGGGCATGAGAGGCAGAACCAGCCTGGCTCCGTTCAGAAGAGCCGGATCCGTTTTGATTCTGAATAAGAGAAGAAAAAAGAGGCACCACAAGGCACCAACAAGGCACACTGTACCTCTCAGTATTCAGAGAAAGTAAAGAGGAAGGAGAGTTTGAACTAAAAAAGCTCAGGAGTGTGTGTGTGTGCGCGTGTGTGTGCGTGTATATGTGTGCGTGCGTGCGCTCCTCGTCTTCATGGACGGTGTGGACCACACCCTTAAGTGGGGAGTTCCAGTGTGAGCCCTGGGCCCCAGGAGACTCCGGGTAGATAGCCGGCTGTGGCTTTCTTCATGGATTTAACTCTTGCCTTCAGAGTGGCATCTGGACCCGAGGCCATCCATGCACTTGACCTGAGGCGGCAGTGTGAGCGGTGACCGCCCGGGGTGAGGGGGCAGTGCCGAGCTGGGGACAGGACTCTGTCCACACCGAGCGCTGTCACACCAACGTCTCTTTCTTTCTCTCGTGATGGTTTATGGCTGATATTTAAAATGAAATACGGTCTTCCTTAATCTTAGTGCGAATAACAACACAAGTAACTTAGCAGTCAAATGAGCATGTTGCCTGGCTGGTGAGATGGGCACAGCATTTGCAGCTCTGGCCGTAAATAACTTGACATGCTGCCGTTGGCGGTCTCTCTGACGCATTTTCTCCGGCTCCCTGGGGTGGACCAAGCCAGGTGGACACTGATAGCGCGCACTGTTGTTCCCAGGTTCGGATTCAAGAGTGAATCGTGATGCACATCCCATTCAGGTCGCATCTCACTGTCAGCCGTGATCAGAGCAGGATGGGGAGCGAATAAAGCATTTTCCTGATGCCTTTTCTAGCAGTGTCACCTGCCGCTTCCACGTGACAAGCACAGAGTTCTTACTGTGAGCGAGTCTCCGGCCCGAGCCGTGCGGCCGCCCTTGCCCCTCTGTCCTGCCTTCCTCCGAGGTCTTCTGCTATCGTCCTGGGCGGTTATGGAGAGCAGCCTCCCCCTGAGGGCCTGGGCCGTGGGAGAGGCGGCCCGAGCCCTGGGCTTCTCGCGAGACCCTTGGCAGTTGCTTCTGGTCACCCAGCCGAGCGGGTCTCCCTCTGGGTGGATGAACAGAGCCTAAGCGGTCGGCTAACCTGGCCCTGATTTCAGCGCTCAGGATGCTGAGACCAGAGGGGCCAGGTGACCTCCTCGAGGTCACTGCTTTGGGGGGAACCAGACTGGACTCAGTCTCCCTAAGTCTCCCTGTGCCAGGCTGTCTCTTGGGAGGGGCATTCGCGCAGCTTCCCTCTTCGGGTGTTTTCCTCCTATCCCGCACTCAGCCTGGCTCTGGAGGGAGGGAGGAGTGGGACAGGAGGCAGCAGCTGCGAGGAGGGGGGAACGGAACACGGGGGTCAGTTCACGGTAAAGGAGGCGGCAACGGTGTGCGTTGAAACTAGACGAAGAAGGAAGTGCTGTTTCTCATGAGGTTATGAGGTTTCAGGAAGATGGAGCTTAGAGCTGAGGCCCAGGGCAGTGTCCAGCTTGCTTCAGGTCTGCACCCTGGGCCTGCCTCTTAGGGCTTCTCCTCTGGAACGAGGGGACCGTAAGGTCCGGCTCTTAAGGTTGTCACAAGGGCAGGGTGAGGCTCCTTAGTCTCATGAACTTGGGCAGTTCCATCCTCTGTGAGACTCTCTTCCTTGGTTCTGGGACCGTATTATTTATTTAGTTATTTATTTTCTGTACGTGGGCCTCTCTCACTGCTGTGGCCTCTCCCGTCGCGGAGCACAGGCTCCAGATGCGCAGGCTCAGCGGCTGGGGCTCATGGGCCCAGCCGCTCCGCGGCATGTGGGATCTTCCCAGACCGGGGCACGAACCCCCGTCTCCTGCATCGGCAGGCGGACTCTCAACCACTGCGCCACCAGGGAAGCCCCCTGGGACCGTATTTTTCATCCTCTGTGGATCCGGGTTGTGGGCCTTCCTCAGTCCTTATCTGTTTAAAGAAATGAGTGCTTCAGCTGTAGGATCTTAGAGCAATTCCCTGATTGGAAACTTTACAGTGACCCTGGGGGTGAATCCTTTGTAATTAATAACTTCCTGTATTTGTCACCCTTTTTCACTCATCTGTTTCCTCTTGAGCACCTGCTGTTCTCCAGACACACGGGTAGCCATTCAAGAAATGGTAGAGGAGAAAAACATACATTTATGTGGTTCCTCACCTTGAGAATCTCATATTCAGAGAAGTTGTGCCCTTAAGTTGACCTCACAATACAATGTGGAGAGTCCTATAGCAGATGCCTGGACAGAACTATTTGGCCAGCCTAGTCAAGGGAGTTTCCAGGGGGGACTATTGACTTCGGTCTTAGTGGATAAATAGGAGTCTGTCAGCTGGAGGAACAGGAGTGCAGGCATTACGCTTTGAAAGTAACGTGTTCTTCGCATTGCTGAAAGGCGCGGTGTGTTCAGAATACACCTGGCTTTTGTTGGCTCACGGCCCTCCACTGGGGCAGGTGTGATTATAGCATATGGGGGCCCTGGGGACCACTCTGACCGTTGTTCCAGTTGTTCACACCCTCACCTGCCCGGGTCACCCCACCGGGGATGGATTTTCTCTTGTCCTTTCCCTGCGTCGCAGATGTACTTGAACGCAGGGCAGGAGGGCCACCTTCTGTGCCCTTCCCCCGCCCCCTGCTTGTGGGTAAACTTGTCTGGCGTTGCACTCGCTTCGCTTTCTGGTGTCTTTATGGAGCGTGTACCTTTCTCCCTCCTCTTTGTCCATTCCTTGGCCACAAACGCAGGCTGCCTGTCCACTTCAGGCGTGCACGTAGCGGGTGTTAGGATGTTTGAGAGAGGGACCCAGAGGTGCTACCCGAATGATGATGCTCACAGAGCCCTGGGGGCCTGGCCCTGATGGGGAGCTTGCCACGGAGTGTCTGCCTGAAGGGCTCACCCCCCGCGCCCCCTCTGCTGCTCACAGGAAGGTCCCCTCGGGCACACGGCCCCTCCTTGTTGCCAGAAGGGACAGGATGATGGTGATCATCCTCCTGATGGAGAAGCTGGGCCTGCATTTATTCCCTCTCACTGACTCAAGCCAGGGGCATGTTGTTCTGGCTTCCAGATGATGCAACATCATCTCAAAAAGGCCAAACCCACAGAGCCCGTGCAGGTCTGCACTGTTTCTCTGGGACGCAGGAGTCAGCATATGCCATGGCCCCGAGGGCTGCATTGCTCGTCTTGAGGCTCTGACTCCTTTCTCCTTTGTGTTTCCTCCCCAGGCTGCTTATTCGAGGATGGCCTGTGCACACCCTCTGAGACCTGCGTGAACGGTAAGTGCTGGTGCCACCGGACACATGGCTGAGGGTCTGGGTTTGCCTCTATCCCACCAACCCACTGTGACTCCAAGCGTGGCTTTTCACTGCATGGAGCGAAGGTTCTGGGTGAGGCTGATTTTGTTTGATTCTTCTGAAGAGCGTCGTGGAGCTGAAACTTCTCTGGACACTACTAAAAGGAGAGAAAATGGAAAATTAATGGAAGTAGAACAGGGTCTTTCTATGGATGTATGTTTGTGTGTCCGTATCTTTATCTGTACCTGTGTCCCAGTATTTTAAGCTGATTCATGAGAAGCTTTACAACTGTAAAGCTGTTTATTTGTATTTAAAAGTTACAGGTGATCATGCTCAGACTAGTGTCCATGAAAGTAGTTAAGGCTCCATGAACCTGGAGTGCCGGAGTAGAACTGGTTGATCTGGGGACTCTCAAGTCTTCCCGTCTCTCCTCTTCTGCAGCTTCATCCTTTCGACCCCCTCTTATCCTCTCTTATTAGGCGGAGAAGAAGACGTCTGGTGCTTTATGTTTTCTGGTAGGGCTCATAGCCCACAAGCCGGGGACCTAAAGTATCAGAGCAGGGTGTTCTCCCAGGCCCGGGCTCTGGAGCCTTTGCTCAGAGGGACTGCCCCTTAGAAGAAGACCCGGCGTCATTTGATGGGCAGCAGATCCGGGCAGTGCACACGTTGATCGTGGCCCAGCATGAGGCGGGCTCTCTCCTCCCTCACTGCCCGTCCCTGTCGTTAGATTATGGGTGTGTTTGGGGTGGATTTTGTCCCTGCCTGGATCCTGCCGGCGGCGCTCACCGCCTGACACAGGTGCTCTAGCTCCACCCGGCTCTCTGTGCAACGCAGGGCTTGTGGGTGGACCCAACTTGGTAGGCCGTGCGGCGCTGGGACCCTTCTGTCCAGTGCAGTGAGGCCCTCGGGGTGAAGGGGCCTCTGCCTGACCTTCGCTGAGCTCACTGGTCTTTGCCAGGCCCACGGGGGACACTGTTGAGGGGCTGAAGGTCAAACACCAGGTGCGCCAGGCATTCAGGGTGAGAAAGTCCTGGGTCGGAGAGCGCGGATTTCAGGGCTGGGAACAACTTTGTGCCTGTGTCCCTGCAGCTTGCGTGCCCTGGGGACGAACTGCTGACGGGCTGGATGGTTCGGTTTTGTGTCTTTGCTTGAGGGGGGTTCTGTTCAGTCATGACAAGCGGTGGCCTGGGCTGGGGTGTGGCCTCTGTGACCAGAGCTGTCCCGGTTTGCGACGCTGCAGGGCTGTCCGGCCTGAGTGCCTCGGGGTGCAACCTCGCGCGGCCGGGCCTCTCTCTGGGTCCCACTGTGGCTTCTTGCGACGGTACCTCCTGAAGCTTTTATTTGGAGGCAGCTTTAAAAATAATTTTATTAAAAAAATATGTCATCTGCCCTGACTTGGTGACGTTTGATTATAAAGGAAACAGGTGTGCCTGTTTAATTTAATTGGAGACTAGGGTGGCACCAGCAGGATAAAAGCTGTAGCTCTGTTCCCTCCCCTTTGTCCTTGACAAAAAGCAGGCCTGGAAGTCACAGCTGTTCTCGGAGGCTTTCCTTCCCTAACCCCAACTGGCCTCCCTGGCATGGAATTACATTAACGTTATATAACAAAATAGCTTTGAGTTCTTTGGAAAAGGAAAGCAATTTAAATGTAAGTATAAACACACAGGCCTTGATTTATGGAGACAGACAATATTTGATATGTTCTCTAGTACAGTTAAGAGCCGGCTGTGAAATGGCAGCGTGGGGTGGGAGGCAGTAACAAACAGAGGTGCTGCCCTGGGTCTGTGCTTCCCACGAGTGACCGCGTGCTTCAGCCTGGCAGCAGGGGGGTGTGGCCCGGCAGCCAGGACGTCGCTGGGGGCCGGTGTGTGGAGCCCAGAATGTTCTGCAGTCAGACTCGGTTCCTCTCTCTCTCTCTCTTTCTCCCCCACTCCCCCTCTCGCCCTCTCTCCCTCTCTTCTCCCCTCCCTTTTCTTGGGATACAGGTAGAAATATATGATCCTTACTAACCTTATATATATTTTCAAAAAGCCCAACAGGCCTTGTTAAGCACAATTAAAATGCTTGCGTGGAATAAGATACTTTATAAAGAAAAGTCAAAAGAAACAGACTGACTGCCTCACACCTATTATGATGGCTACTGTAAAGAAACAAAACCCAGAAAATTACAAGTGTTGTCAAGCATGTGGGGAAATTGGGCCCCTTGCGCTGTTGGTGGGAATGTAAAGTGGTGTAGCTGCTGTGGAAAATAGTATGGAGGCTCCTCAAACAATTAAAAACAAAGTTACAGTGTGATCCAGCAATTCCACTTCTGGGTGGAATATACTCGAAAGAAACAGGGACTCAGATGTTTGTACCTCCAAGTTTACAGCAACGTTACTCACGGTAGCCAGGAAGCAACCCAGCTGTCCACTGATGTGAACGGGTAAACAGAACGTAGCTCATCCACACACTGGAACGTCATCCAGCCTGAAAAAGCAGGGAAGTTCTGACACGTGTCACAACATGGATGAACCTGGAGAGCATGATGCTGACTGAAATAAACCAGTCACAAAAGGACAAATACTTAATGATTCCAGTAGAGTGATTCCAATGATTCCAATGGAGTAGATTAATAGAGACAGAAAGTAGAATGGGTGGGGGGCACCAGGGGCTGGGAGGGGGCATGGGGAGTCATGCTCAGTGGGGACAGAGCTTCAGTTTGGGAAGATGAGAAAGTTCTCAAGATGGATGGTGGTGATGTTGCATAGCAGTGTGGATGTACTTACTGCCACTGAGCTGTATACTGAAAAATGGTTCAGATGGCACATATTTTGTATATTTTGCCACAATTATAAAAAAGATAAACAGATTGGGAAAACCATCAGCAACGTGGCAGGACAAGTGTTTGGATTCTTAACTACACAGAACTCTTACACATTGTAAGAAAAAAGCAAAGAATTCCATAGGAAGGTGGGTGAAGATGTGAAGAGTAATTTACAGAAGAGGAAATGAAAAAGGCCCACAGACGATGTGAAATACGTTAACCTTCAGTAGTAATTAAGGAAATATAAACCACACGCATCAGATTGCCAAAAATTAAAAGATGAATAACATCCAGTGCTGGTGAGAACACAGGGAAATGGGCACTGAACGTACTTTGCTGGTCAGTATGTTTGGTGACATTCTCTCAGAATGTAATCTGGCAATATTTACCAAATGAAAAATACACTGATAATTTGATTTATTTTTGAGATTCACACATATAAAAGCAAAGGCGTCCAACAGTATTTATAGTGGCAAAAACCCATGACAGCCGTAAATCCAGTGATGTGGGAATGGTTTATGGTAATGGTTTTATAAATTATGGTGGATCTATGGTATGGAATATTACAAAGATACTTAAAAATGAGTAAAATGTCTATTTTCTGACTAGGAAAATGTCCATTATATAGTAAGTAGAAAAAGTAAGTTGCAGAGCTGTGGTTATAATGTGATGTAATTTTCTGGGAAAGCCCATCTGTGTATCTGCATTTCCCCCTCTCTGTATGACCAGGAACAAGGGTGTGAAAAGGACCACTGGTATCTTTTTGGGGAACTAGAGACAGTTTGGAGTGGGTGTGTATGGGGGGGGATCATTAACTTACATTTAAGTGCCTTTGCATTGCTTCATTTATTAAAGCAATCGTGTTACTTTTGTAATAAGACTAATCTTATAAAGACATTTCAGGGTCTGATTTGGAAAGACAGATCTTGGACTTCCCTGGTGGCATAGTGGTTGAGAATCCACCTGCCAATGCAGGGGACATGGGTTTGAGCCCTGGCCCGGGAAGATCCCACATGCCGTGGAGCAACTAAGCCCGTGCGCCACAACTACTGAGCCTGCGCTCTAGAGCCCGTGCTCAACAACAAGAGAAGCCACTACAATGAGAAGCCGGCACACCGCAGCGAAGAGTAGCCCCCGCTCAGCGCAGCTAGAGAAAGCCCACGTGCAGCAACAAAGACCCAACGCAGTCAAAAATAAATCAGTTTGTAAAAAAAAAGAAAGGCTGGTCTGGTTAAGGCCTGCTGCCTTGGGTGCTGACCTGTGCAGGCCACGACTCTAGCCAAGCCCCCATCTCCCATGCAGAGGGCAGCCCTGGGGGAGGCATAAGACCCCATTCTGGCTTCAGATGGAAGCTTCTTGATGGAAATGTCTTGGGTGTCTGAGGTGAGTGGGCAGGAGGACAGATGGTACCTGATGGTATTCAGGTGGGGTTAACACTGGGTGGGCAAGTGGACGAGAACCTGGGCACAAAACAGCCCCTAAGTCCAGCGATGAACACTAGTGGGGCCAGGGGTGGAGAAGCAAATGCTAGGGCTGGGGAGGGGACCTCTAGGATGGCCGCCTAGCTCCCCTAAACAGCATCCATCGCCACAGCAAGAGCCTCACTGGGCCCAGCTGGGCTGGCGGGCCTCCGAATCTGGGAGCAGCCTGGGGTCAGGTCCCAGGCCACCCACTGCCTCTTTCTTGAGTTGGCCCTTCTGGGGTCTCAGAAATGCAGCTGCTGGTCCTCAGCAGCACAGGCCCCTGGGCCCCGAGCACGTGAAGGAACCATCCTCCCTCCTCTCTCCCTTTTTTCTTCCTTTCCTTCTAAAGCTTTCTTGAGGTCTGAAAGAAGCAGACCAAATCAGTATTTTTGTTGGAAGCTCTCAGAACATTTTTCTTTTTTTTTTTCATTTTCGTGTTTAGCGACCACAAGCTGGGTTTGTCAGCTGCTGGTTGTGATCTACTGGTGTACCCAGCATGCCATGGCAAATTTGATAAACGGAGCTATTCTGTTTTATTGCACTGGAAAAAATAGAATAATAAGATGCTTTAATTTGACAACTTGGAGACTATGAAAAAGTACAGTCAGTTTGAAAAAGAGATTAGGTAACAGCAATAAAATCAACGCGGTATGAATTATGGGCCTCCCAGAGAGCCTGAAAAGGCCCGTGTGATCTGGACATTCTGAGGCCGCTGGCTGAGGAAACTTGGCCCTTGGCCGCTGCTGGCTCTGTGCGGAGGGGCTGCCCCAAGGGCGGGCTCAGCATTCAGCTCTTAAGGCCGATTTCGGGAGCTTAATGGGATTTCCATGGAATGGCTTTACAAACTGCACTTTGTGAGAACCATTTTTTTTTTCTTTCTGCATGTATGCATTATTTACTTTTGGTGGGTGTGGAAAGAAGGGAATCTGACGTCCTTTTAATTTTTATTTATTTATTTATTTATTTATTTTTATTTAACAAATTTAATCAGTTATACATATACATATGTTCCCATATCCCCTCCCTTTTGCGTCTCCCTCCCGCCCTCCCTATCCCACCCCTCCAGGCGGTCACAAAGCACGGAGCTGATCTCCCTGTGCTCTGCGGCTGCTTCCCACTAGCTATCTACCTCACGTTTGGTAGTGTATATATGTCCATGCCGCTCTTTCGCTTTGTCACAGCTTACCCTTCCCCCTCCCCATATCCTCAAGTCCATTCTCTAGTAGGTCTGTGTCTTTATTCCTGTCTTACCTAGAGTCTGTCATACAGAGTGAAGTAAGTCAGAAAGAGAAAGACAAATACTGTATGCTGACACATATATATGGAATTTAAGAAAAAAAAATGTCATGAAGAACATAGAGGTGAGAACAATTTTCACCACCTTTCAGGAAGATGATGCTCCTGTTGCGGCTACTGCTGTTTAGGTAATAAAAGCAGCGCCGAGGGATGATCAGATTACTGGTCTTCACTTGACAATAATGTTCTGATAGGGCTTCTAGACTCCAAGGAGGTAGAGTCTGATGATAGTTTTGTCTGGATAAGTCTCAAGTTCATGGCGCTATAAATCTTGGATAAAGATGTTGAGGACATGGCCTTTTAAGGATCGTTTTATCAGCCAGATGTAGAGGCCAAGTCTGTGGGTTTTGATCTTCACCAGTGGGCCATTCTCTTGCTTCTCTTGGCTATTCCAATTCCTAAAGCATGCTCTTGGGAGTTAAGCTGCAGTGTTTGCATGTTGGCCTCTGCTCAAGGCCCTGGGGGTGTGTCTGAGGACGTCCCTGTGCTGGGCAATGAGGACCAGTGGCCAGTCACCCCTCCTCTTGTCCACTTTCCCACAGAAGCCCTTGCTGAGCTTGCTGTGGTGGAGACTACAAATGAGACCAATCACATGGCTCCAAAGGATCAGGAAGAAATTTAGGATTTGAATATTCTGAAGTCTGTCAGTTTGGGGTCAGCCCTAGTGCTTTCTGTGATCCACGTTGTTCTGGGCCCACTGAGCAGGATTTTCCTTGAAAAATTCCTGAATCCTGGGAGAGAAGTTGTGCCCATCTGTCTGTAGTTTGCCCAGATGGGGGGGGCCGCCATTTGTAACCTGGGGGAGTTTTCAAGTACCCTGGGAGTCCATTTGTCTGCATCAGAGAAGGGATTCCTTTAAGGAAGCACAGTTCTCCTGCTGTGTCCTCTGCCGTTCAGTCTCATATCCTCACTCCCCTGTGTCCTCAGTTCTTGATGATGTCCTACCCTTTCCGTGGAGGAGGGGCTTGGGGAAGATGGTGTGTCCCGGCCGCAGGAGAGCTTTGTGCGTGGAGGAGCCCCCTCCTGGGGAGTGAACCCTGAGTGGTGTCGCGGCCACTTCCCAACGAGCAGCTGCTTTTGCCATGACCACCCGGGTCCAGAGGGAAGTCTTAGTCCCTGCAGTAGAGCCACAGACTGCACACACACACCGAGCTGGCCCGGCTCACTGAGCTACGGGAATGTTGTCATTGCAGCACGACTCAGCCTTGGCCGGCTGACCAGGAAGTGAACAGGTGGAGTGCTTTCCTGCCCTTGAGGTTTCCCCACCTTCCCCGAGCAGAACTGTGAACTTGCCCCTCTGGGCGTGCGCGCGTTCCCACGCCTCTCCTGGGAACTCATCCCACGCTCTGGTGCCTCTTCTGGATCTGGGCCCTCTTTCTCCTTCCTGATTTCTTTAGTCATTTCCTCCCACTTCTCTTCTTTTAATAGAGGCGGGCTCATATTAAAAAGTTTGAAAAGCAGAAAATATGAGGAAAGTAGAAGTCACTGCCCAGGGAAAACCTCTGTGTTAATAGTTTAATGGAATTTCTCCAGCCTTTTTTCCTGTACAGATTTTTGCATAGTCACCAGCATATTAAACCTATAGTTTTGTATTCTGAACAGTTAATAGTCTAAATCTGCATTTTCTGATGCTACGAATAACTGTTTGCAGACCTTCTCTTTTATATCTGCCTAATATTCAAATCATGTGGGTGTAACATAACTTTAAAGAGCATTTCCATGGTTTTTAGTATTTAGGATACGTCCACTGTTGTTTAAATTAATATACGTATCATAGCAAAGAAGAGCTCTGTGCCTCAGGTTTTCAGTAGTATTTTGCATTGGTTTCCTAGAATATATTCTCACACCCAGAGTACTGGGTGGTGGTCTGTGGGGCTTTGGAGGCTCGTGGCATGTGCTGGCAAACCGGTTTCTATCACGCGGTCTTGATTTGTGCTCCCATGGCAGACATCTCACTTTTCAGCCGAAGCACGATCTTTTAAAAATCTTTGCAAATTTGATTTCCGTTTTTCTTTATGTATGGAGTAGTTGATAATTACACCTTCAGAATTTATTTTTAGGACATAACATCTGTTTTTTGACCATCTCCCATTTTGGGTTACTGGCCATGGAATCAAATCTACTTTTAAAAAAATTTGGAAACCTGCTTTCCTAATACTTAGTATACCTATGGGATTTCACCTAAACTCTCTTTTCTGTCATCTGTTCCAGGATGATGTAATCTCTTTCTCTCAAGACACTTACATTTGTTCTCTAATGGCCAAAATTATTGCAGTTTGCTCTTTCAAGTTGTCCTTTTCGTCTGTCGCCCTAGACCTAAGGGACCCCTCATGCACAGCGACCCCCAGTCCTGCCAGCTCTCCCTCTGCAGTATTTTCTGATTCTCTGGGTTTCATGCTCACAAGGACCTGTGCTGCTGCTTTGCTGCATTTCCCTCCTGACTGGTGGACCTGCCCCCAAGTCCCCTCCCCCTCCATGCGTCCCACCCACTTCGACTGTGGTCCTCAGTGCCTCTCTTCCCACAGAGTCCTGTCTAGACCCCTACGGCCAGCGCGAGCTTTTGAGGTCATTTGCCACGTGGCTGCCGCCGCCGGGTTACCTTTAAGGTGACCTCCCTTCACCGGGTTGCCTTCCGCGCTGTCCTCGCTCTCCTTCCTTTCCCGGGCCCTCTTCCCTCGTCCAGACCCCCCCCCCCTTCCTCCTGCGTTCCTGCACCTGCTGATCTTTCCTTCCTGCCCTTCACCAAAACACCTACCTTGTCCTGCCACGGATCTCAGTGCCTGGAGTTTTTTCAAGGGTTTGTGTTTTAACTTCCCTTCTGGGTTGAAGTTTTTCGAGGAGTCTTGAAGTACTACTTTTCCTCTGCTAGGGGTCTGCTATCATGGGCATGCAGAAAGTATCTACTGATTTCTGGACAGTTTGCATCCAGACACGGAGGCCTGTTGGAGATGAACGGTGGCGGTCCATTGAGTGAGGGGTCCTTTCCTGATCCATGCAGTTGCTGGGAGCACAACACTTCCTCTTCAAGGACATGCCCTGGACCCACGGGGGGCGCTGGTCAGATGGCACCGGTCGTGGGGTTAGCGCACAGAGCACCTCTGCCCGCCCACCCACCCTCCGCCTTGCCTCTCTCATGGGTTCCTGCCCAGCAGTG
Source organism: Mesoplodon mirus (assembly GCF_964341445.2). Taxonomy (NCBI): domain Eukaryota; kingdom Metazoa; phylum Chordata; class Mammalia; order Artiodactyla; family Ziphiidae; genus Mesoplodon; species Mesoplodon mirus. Next base: position 115,109,198 of record NC_138985.1, on the reverse strand, counting down.
CCCACCTGCCGTGGCCCCTGTTGGCCTGGCCTCATCGCTTTTCCTGCCCCCCAGGTGCGATCTCCATCCTGGCCACGGACAGGCACGGCACATGGGCTAAGTGGCTGTGCCGAGTCGGGGCCTCACTCGGACTCTCTGCTGGTTGGGGTGACCCACAGGACTTGCGCTCGTCCCAGAAAAGGCATTTCTGGAACCCGCTTGGGGGCCTGCCTGCCTCCCGGGACCAGACCCTAACACGGGTGTGAGCATGGGTCCTGCCGGCTGCGGATGGGGAAGCAGAGGAGGAGGAGCTTGGAGAAGCTGGCCAAGTGTGGCTGGACGCAGCGGTTGGCGGGGGAGACGGGGGGGGCCTCCTCTCCCCCACCCCCCGCTGCAGGGTCCGCTTCTGCCCTCAGCAGCCCTCCCGTACCCCCTGCTCCAGCGTTGGATTCTGTTTTACACGTCTGTTGAGCTCTAAGGAGAGAAAGTAGGGCTCCCCATCCAAGCTCAGTTTGTCCTGCTGGAGGATTTTCATGTGGCACGTGACCCCAAGGCGAGTCCTCTGCAAGCAGCATCTGAACGCAGCTGCATCCGCATGTGCTGCGTGGACCAGGCTGCTGCCCGCCTGTGATCGGAGGGGCAGCGCCAGGTGGGGCTAACCCGCCCTCCTTCTCATACAGCCTCGAGGGTTCTGGGTGGAGAGCGTAGGGCCGTTCTGGCCGTCCACAGGCATCCCTGGTGACGGGGAAGAAATGAGGGGACGCCCACATACGGGTCGGTGCGTTTGAGAACCAGAGCTGTGGAACGAGGGGCTGTGCGCCTGTAAAAGTCTGTCCAGAGCCCTTGAAACTTACAGGAAGGGCGCATTACTGAGGGCAAAGATGTTTGTCTGTTTTAGTTTGGCTTTAATGGAGAGTTTGGCACCTTCTCCTGAGTCAACAACATGCTTACTTAATGTGTGTTGGTTTAAAGCTGAATAGCTGTTTGGAGGGTAGAAAATGGGAAGCAAATATGTATTACCCATAAAATGTAAATGGCGATGGTTTCCAGAACTTTCTAGTGTACCAGTTTTTGCAGAGACATACTGTCAGGTAGTAAAGCACTCCCAGAGTCCTTAAGATGGATACCATGCTGAGAAGCTTATTTAAAACAAAGCTTGTGAGAAATAAAATTGTGTCTTTTGTCATTTTCTAGCGGACATACACCATTTAATTGAATGATAGTGACAACGCCAAAAATCTCCTCTTCCAGGAAGTTTTCCTGGTTGACTTAGAACCACCTCCTCCTCTGCCCTGAGCAAAGTGCATGTGCGCACCTCCCTCACCACAAGCTCCGAGGTCGGGGGCCAGCGTGTCACCTAACTCACGGGCTTCATCTGTGGCAGTTGGCAGAATAAAGGAGATTGTTGGAGATCAAGGAGGAAATGGCAAAGTCTAACTTTGCATTGAGTCACAGCGTGTAAATTCTCACTGCTTATATTCACATCTGTTGAGTGGATTTTTAAAAATAAAGACTTTATTTTTCCTAATTATAACTTACAAAATCTGGAAATAAAGAAAAGAATAAAGGACACAATAAAAAGTCCCCCGAAGATAACACCACGGCTCCATTCTGTTTCTTCCACTTAAGCAATTCTCTTTTCTCTTTCTCAAGTTTTCACACCATGTGTGCTGTGTGCACACAGGACAGTGGGCGGCGGCCTGCACTCGGCTCCCGTAAGAAGCAGAGCATCATGGTTAGTCCTGAGCCCACTTCTGCATTATTGTGATGATAGAAGATGGCAGCAAAGTCTTACTGGATAAGAAAGGAAAACGTTAGATCCTGGAGTATTTACCTGCTTTTCTCTTTTTGACTTGTCATGTATTGATTCAAAGTGGATTATACTGATAATACTTGGATACATTCTCATTAAAAATGAGCGGTTAGGGCCACGTTAAGTCGGGTCAAAAGGGACGGAGTGATTTGGGCGTTGGGCCCCGAAGCAAATTCCCAAAGCAGCATTGGAAATGCAGAGGGCGTTTAGATATGCAAAGGGATGGTCCCCCTTACAGATGACGAGTCTGGCCGTGTGGATGAAAGGCTCTTGGTGCTGCAGCCAGGAGTAAGTGCTGTGCCTCTGAGGTGGGAGAGCCAACTTCAGGACACTGGTCCACAAGAGACCTCCCAGCTCCACATAATATCAAACGGCGAAAATCTCCCAGAGATCTCCATCTCAACACCAGCACCCAGCTTCACTCAATGACCAGCATGCTACAGTGCTGGACACCCTATGCCAAACAACTAGCAAGATAGGAACACAACCCCACCCATTAGCAGAGAGGCTGCCTAAAATCATAATAAGGCCACAGATACCCCAAAACACACCACCAGACGTGGACCTGTTCACCAGAAAGACAAAATCCAGCCTCATCCACAAGAACACAGGCACTAGTCCCCTCCACCAGAAAGCCTACACAACCCACTGAACCAACCTTAGCCACTGGGGACAGACACCAAAAACAACGGGAACTCTGAACCTGTAGCCTGCAAAAAGGAGACCCCAAACACAGTAAGATAAGCAAAATGAGAAGACAGAAAAACAGACAGCAGGTGAAGGAGCAAGATAAAAACCCACCAGACCTAACAAATGAAGAGGAAATAGGCAGTCTACCTGAAAAAGAATTCAGAATAATGATAGTAAAGATGATCCAAAATCTTGGAAATAGAATAGACAAAATGCAAGAAACAGTTAACAAGGACCTAGAAGAACTAAAGATGAATCAAGCAATGATTAGAAACACAATAAATGAAATTAAAAATACTCTAGATGGGATCAATAGCAGAATAACTGAGGCAGAAGAACGGATAAGTGACGTGGAAGATAAAATAGTGGAAATAACTGCTGCAGAGCAGAATAAAGAAAAAAGAATGAAAAGAACTGAGGACAGTCTCAGAGACCTCTGGGACAACATTAAATGCACCAGCATTCAAATTATAGGGGTTCCAGAAGAAGAAGAGAAAAAGAAAGGGACTGAAAATATTTGAAGACATTATAGTTGAAAACTTCCCTAATACGGGAAAGGAAATAGTTAAGTCCAGGAGGCACAGAGAGTCCCATACAGGATAAATCCAAGGAGAAATACGCCAAGACATATTAATCAGACTGTCAAAAATTAAACACAAAGAAAACATACTAAAAGCAGCAAGGGAAAAACAACAAATAACACACAAGGGAATCCCCATAAGGTTAACAGCTGATCTTTCAGCAGAAACTCTGCAAGCCAGAAGGGACTGGCAGGACATATTTAAAGTGATGAAGGAGAAAAACCTGCAACCAAGATTACTCTACCCAGCAAGGATCTCATTCAGACTTGATGGAGAAATTAAAACCTTTACAGACAAGCAAAAGCTGAGAGAGTTCAGCACCACCAAACCAGCTTTACAACCAATGCTAAAGGAACTTCTCTAGGAAAGAAACACAACAGAAGGAAAATACCTACAATAATGAACCCAAAACAATTAAGAAAATGGGAAGAGGAACATACATATCAATAATTACCTTAAATGTAAATGGACTAAATTCTCCCACCAAAAGACACAGATTGGCTGAATGGATGCAAAAACAAGACCCATATATATGCTGTCTACAAGAGACCCACTTCAGACCTAGAGACATATACAGACTGAAAGTAAGGGGATGGAAAAAGATATTCCATGCAAATGGAAATCAGAAGAAAGCTGGAATAGCAATTCTCATATCAGACAAAATAGACTTTAAAATAAAGACTATTAGAAGAGACAAAGAAGGACACTACATGATGATCAAGGGATTGATCCAAGAAAAAGATATAACAATTGTAAATATTTATGCACCCAACATAGGAGCACCTCAATACATAAGGCAAATACTAACAGCCAAAAAAGGGGAAATTGACAGTAACACATTCATAGTAGGGGACTCCAACACCCCACTTTCACCAATGGACAGATCATCCAAAATGAACATAAATAAGGAAACACAAGCTTTAAATGATACATTAAACAAGATGGACTTAATTGATATTTATAGGACATTCCATCCAAAAACAACAGAATACACATTTTTCTCAAGTGCTCATGGAACATTCTCCAGGATACATCATATCTTGGGTCACAAATCAAGCCTTGGTAAATTTAAGAAAATTGAAATTGTATCAAGTATCTTTTCCGACCACAACGCTATGAGACTAGATATCAATTACAGGAAAAGAGCTGTAAAAAATACAAACACGTGGAGGCTAAACAATACACTACTTAATAACGAAGTGATCACTGAAGAAATCAAAGAGGAAATCAAAAAATACCTAGAAACAAATGACAATGGAGACATGACGACCCAAAACGTATGGGATGCAGCAAAAGCAGTTCTAAGAGGGAAGTTTATAGCAACACAATCTCACCTTAAGAAACAGGAAACATCTCGAATAAACAATTGCACCTAAAGCAATTAGAGAAAGAAGAACAAAAACACCCTAAAGTTAGCAGAAGGAAAGAAATCATAAAAGTCAGATCAGAAATAAATGAAAAAGAAATGAAGGAAACGATAGCAAAGATCAGTAAAACTAAAAGCTGGTTCCTTGAGGAGATAAACAAAATTGATAAACCATTAGCCAGACTCATCAAGAAAAGGAGAAGGCTCAAATCAATAGAATTAGAAATGAAAAAGCACAAGTAACAACTGACACTGCAGAAATAAAAAAAGATCATGAGAGATTACTACAAGCAACTCTATGCCAATAAAATGGACAACCTGGAAGAAATGGACAAATTCTTAGAAATGCACAACCTGCCAAGACTGAATCAGGAAGAAATAGAAAATATGAACAGACCAATCACAAGCACTGGAATTGAAACTGTGATTAAAAATCTTCCAACAAACAAAAGCCCAGGACCAGATGGCTTCACAGGCGAATTCTATCAAACATTTAGAGAAGGGCTAACACCTATCCTTCTCAAACTCTTCCAAAATGTAGCAGAGGGAGGAACACTCCCAAATTCATTCTACGAGGCCACCATCACCTTGATACCAAAACCAGACAAGGATGTCACAAAGAAAGAAAACTACAGACCAATATCACTGATGAACATAGATGCAAAAATCCTCAATGAAATACTAGCAAACAGAATCCAACAGTACATTAAAAGGATCATACACCATGATCAAGTGGGGTTTATTCCAGGAATGCAAGGATTCTTCGATATATGCAAATCAATCAACGTGATACACCATATTAACAAATTGAAGGAGAAAAACCATATGATCATTTCAATAGATGCAGAGAAAGCTTTCGAGAAAATTCAACACCCATTTATGAAAAAAACCCGCCAGAAAGTAGGCATAGAGGGAACTTTCCTCAACATAATAAAGGCCATATATGACAAACCCACAGCCAACATCGTCCTCAATGGTGAAAAACTGAAACCATTTCCACTAAGATCAGGAACAGGACAAGGCTGCCCACTCTCACCACTCGTATTCAACATAGTTTTGGAAGTTTTAGCCACCGCAATCAGAGAAGAAAAGGAAATAAAAGGAATCCAAATGGGAAAAGAAGAAGTAAAGCTGTCACTGTTTTCAGATGACATGATGCTATCCATAGAGAATCCTAAAGATGCTACCAGAAAACTACTAGAGCTAATCAATGAATTTGGTAAAGTAGCAGGATACAAAATTAATGCACAGAAGTCTCTGGCATTCCTGTACACTAATGATGAAAAATCTGAAAGTGAAATCAAGAAAACACTCCCATTTACCATTGCAACAAAAAGAATAAAATATCTAGGAATAAACCTACCTAAGGAGACAACAGACCTGTATGCAGAAAATTATAAGACACTGATGAAAGAAATTAAAGATGATACAAATAGATGGAGAGATATACCATGCTCCTGGATTGGAAGAATCAATATTGTGAAAATGACTCTACTACCCAAAGCAATCTACAGATTCAATGCAATCCCTATCAAACTACCACTGGCATTTTTCACAGAACTAGAACAAAAAATTTCACAATTTTTATGGAAACACAAAAGACCCCAAATAGCCAAAGCAGTCTTGAGAATGAAAAACGGAGCTGGAGGAATCAGGGTCCCTGACTTCAGACTATACTACAAAGCTACAGTAATCAAGACAGTGTGGTACTGGCACAAAAACAGAAAGATAGATCAATGGAACAGGATAGAAAGCCCAGAGATAAACCCACGCACATATAGTCAACTTATCTTTGATAAAGGAGGCAGGAATGTACAGTGGAGAAAGGACAACCTCTTCAATAAGTGGTGCTGGGAAAACTGGACAGCAACATGTAAAAGTATGAGATTAGATCATTCCCTAACACCATACACAAAAATAAGCTCAAAATGGATTAAAGACCTAAATGTAAGGCCAGAAACTATCAAACTCTTAGAGGAAAACATAGGCAGAACACTCTATGACATAAATCACAGCAAGATCCTTTCTGACCCACCTCCTAGAGAAATGGAAATAAAAACAAAGATAAACAAATGGGACCTAATGAAACTTCAAAGCTTTTGCACAGCAAAGGAAACCATAAACAAGACCAAAAGACAACCCTCAGAATGGGAGAAAATATTTGGAAATGAAGCAACTGACAAAGGATTAATCTCCAAAATATATAAGCAGCTCATGCAGCTCAATAGCAAAAAAACAAACAACCCAATCCAAAAATGGGCAGAATACTTAAATAGACATTTCTCCAAAGAAGATATACAGACTGTCAACAAACACATGAAAGAATGCTCAACATCATTAATCATTAGAGAAATGAAAATCAAAACTACAATGAGATATCATCTCACACCAGTCAGAATGGCCATCATCAAAAAATCTAGCAACAATAAATGCTGGAGAGGGTGTGGAGAAATGGGAACCCTCTTGCACTGCTGGTGGGAATGTGAATTGGTACAGCCACTATGGAGAACAGTATGGAGGTTCCTTAAAAAACTAAAAATAGAACTATCATAGGACCCAGCAATCCCACTACTAGGCATATACCCTGAGAAAACCATAATTCAAAAAGAGACATGTACCAGAATGTTCATTGCAGGTCTATTCACAATAGCCCAGAGATGGAAACAACCTAAGTGTCCATCATCGGATGAATGGATAAAGAAGATGTGGCACATATATACAATGGAATATTACTCAGCCATAAAAAGAAACGAAATTGAGCTATTTGTAATGAGGTGGATAGACCTAGAGTCTGTCATACAGAGTGAAGTAAGTCCGAAAGAGAAAGACAAATACAGTATGCTAACACATATATATGGAATTTAAGAAGAAAAAAAATGTCATGAAGAACCTAGGGGTAAAACAGGAATAAAGACACAGACCTTCTTGAGAATGGACTTGAGGATATGGGGAGGGGGAAGGGTAAGCTGTGACAAAGTGATAGAGAGGCATGGACATATATACATTACCAAACGTAAGGTAGATAGCTAGTGGGAAGCAGCCTCACAGCACAGGGAGATCAGCTGGGTGCTTTGTGACCGCCTGGAGGGGTGGTATAGGGAGGGTGGGAGGGAGGGAGATGCAAGAGGGAAGGGATATGGGAGCAGATATATATGTATAACTGATTCACTTTGTTATAAAGTAGAAAGTAATAAAAAAAAATGAGCAGTTTGGAAATACATAGGATAAAAAGTGAAGTGTGTGTGTTTTCTCCACACCCTGTTGTCCACCGCATCTCAGCCCACCGAGAGGCAACGGCTTTTACGAGTTGCTGTGCGCCCTGCCAGACTGTTTCCCGTGTACGTTGACGTGGAACGTGCCCAGCGCTTCCTCAGGAAAAAGGTCTAGCAAGTAGCATGCCTGAACGGTCTCACCGCCTTTGTCTTGTGCTGGGATGGAACCATCTGTGTCATCCGAGGCTGCTCTGTGGGGAGGACTATGGCCCCAGCTGCAGCCCCGGAGCCCAGAGGTGTGGGACTGCATCCTTCGGCGTGGCCGGGAGGCTTTTTCTGTTCCCAAATCCCAATTAATCAAAACTCAGAGGGAATGGGAATTAATTACTGAGTTAAATGGTGTGAAGCAGAGTTTAATTTGGCATGTTAACAGGAGAAGAAATGCAATTTTGAGCCTCACGTGAATGACTGGAGATGAGTTAAAATTGATTCTGCTCCATTTGCGTGCCCGCCTCACGCACTTGTGTGCTCAGAGCGCGGGCACAACTGTAGGCTCCCAGGGCTCTGAAAAGCCCTTTGCGTCTGTCCCCCAGGCTGCCCTGCAGGGGAGGCGGGAGGGGCAGGACCCGGCTTCTCTCTCCTCCTCTTACCTCCTTGCCGCTCGGGAAGCAGGAAGCTGCACCTGGAAGTGACCCACTTTTCTTCCTCTCAGCTCCGGGGCGGTCGGCAGGTCGCCAGGCCGCAGTCAACGCTCGCACTCCCCTCCCGCTTAGTGGCTCTGGGCCTTGAATTTCCAGGGAGATACGGGCCGCTGCTTCTTCCTGCACCTGGGCTGGCAGTTATCGGGGGATTAAAAGACATATGTCGGAAGCTGAGGACTCTGCTTCTTTGCGTCTTCATGGGGTGCCGCGTCAGCATCGTCGATGCGACCCTAATGTGTTGTATCTGGTGTGGCTTTGTAACTGCAGTAATCAATACTGGGAAACGACGGGGGTGTTTTATTCTGAATAAACACGAGAGGGTCCACGTGCCCAGGAGTGAAAGTGTAGTTTCAGGCCTAGGTGTCTGCGGTCTTCCCTTGAGTCAGGGTGTTGAGGAAGCAAAGTCCTGGGGGTTTGTCCCTGCACAGCATGGTTCTGAGCGTGCTGATCCCCGCACCTCTTCCCCAGCAGGCTGCCCGACGAGCCTCGCTTAGCCTGTCCTGGGGCACCCACTGCCGGACTCGGTTAGGCTCAGCTGAGCGCACCCAGCCCCTTGGAATTTCAGGGTAACGGTCCAAGGCCCCGTGCCCTGTCCCCTGCTCCCAGGGCACAGAGGTGACCTGCTGCGGTTCCCAGTTGCCCGGTCATCGCGCATCCACAGGGAACAGTTAAGCTGTCCCACTGGGGGCTTTCGCCTCGCCAGGCCTCTCCAGGACGTCCTCGGGCAGGACTCATCCTCCAGCCAAGTAGCCCGTCCTTCCGCCAGAGACCCGCTGCCGCCTTGCCCACCCGTCCTCAGGTGTCGCCCTGCCAGGGGTCTTCACCTCCACCTGGTGGGCCCCCCCACCAAGGAGGAATGAACAGGACTGTGAGGAGGTGTCTGCATTTCACAGATGGACCACCGGCTTTGAGGACAGTGCCCCAGCTGGGGATGTGCACGTGTATGAAGGCACTCTTGAAATATTATTTTTCCCTTTTGTCCCTGTTTCTAGATTGATTTACCAATTACTCGAATTAACTCTTCAAAATCTCTAATTGCAAAGACAGTAGAGGATAATGAATTATCTAGTAGATGAAGCCTATTTTCAGGTTTTCTGTTATATCCAAACCAGAGCTGTTGAGAGCTTTCTCTGGGGGAAACTCGAAGGGCCAGTTATGGACAGTGTCTCCTACAGGGTCCAGGGTCCATGGATCCGCCGGTGATCTCGGTGTGTAATAGCTTCTTGATGAATGAGCAGATTCCGTGTGTGGAGTCTGGAGGCCCTGTGCCTCTTCCCCTGGGATCAGGGTTTGCTGTGATGAACGGCCAGCTGCCAGTGGGCAGCGCTGCTTGGCTGTGCAGGTGGGCGGGGGCTGAGGGGATGAGAACCCACATCCACACCCTGGCACCCGCGCTCACCAGGGCTTCCTTTCTGGCCTGAGGCTCTGCTAATTTGTTTATGCTGCGGTTTGGGTTTGGGTCTTATAAGTACTAGACCTTGTGTCTGCCTAAGAGTGTCAGCAATGTAAAGAGGAGAGCTGTTGGACAGGAGCATCTGGGGCCTGGGTGGAGTGAATTAAGCCAAGTAGATTATATCAGAGCCAAGAAGTGTCACTAGTTGAGGTTTATATTGGACTGGTATTTGCTCTGCAGTTTTTTTCTTTTCCTTTCAAGTGCCTAAAACATTTGGTTTTTAAGATATTTATGGCAACCTGTTTTTTTCTACATTAATATTTAAAACAACATTTTTTTTTTCAGTTTATCATCATCAACTGTTAGATAGTTGGATGGTCTGAGCTGTCTTTGGAAGCCAAGATTGGAGTTGTAATTAGCTCATTTCAAACCACCCTAGATTTCCTGAGCCTACGACCGTGCCCTTCTCTGGAGCCCTGCGTCTGGGGATGCATTTTTGCACTTCAGGAAGCATCCCCTGCTCAGAGTTGGAAACCCTTTCCTCTCCCCCGCCCCATCCAGTTGCCACGGTGATTATAAACGTGTCACCAGCGGCGGGGGCAGGGCTTCAGCAGTGTGGTCCAGTCTGCAGGGTGTGGTCTTCTCCCACTGGCAGCAGCCCGTGCTGGGCGCAGACCCTGTGGTTGCATTCACCCTGTCTGTTCTGGGGCGGGATCGGCCCACCTCCTCGGAGCTGTCTCAGGAGTGGGCTCACGCCTCCCGGCCCTGGGGACGCCCACCCCGTGAAACAGCTTTTTACAGACACAGTTTCTTCAGAGGATGGACATGGGTTTGTGGCAGGAAGGGTTTTAAAGTTTTAACAAATTCATGGCTGCTCCTTCTCTGTTAGTAGGACTCTGAGTCTAGAATTGCTGCAGTCTTGAGAGAAATGTGCTACATCCTCATTCAGTTTTGGTTCATTTTGCTGGAGGCGTTGGAAGAGATTGGGAGCTGGCGTTGGGGTTCACGAGCTGTTGATGTTTTCAGCCACGACCAGAGACTAGTTGAGGGGCGTGTGCCAGTGGTCACGCCACTGCGAAAAGCACAGGAATATTTTTAAAGCAAAATTTTATACTAAACTTGAGTTCTAGAGACGATATATTTTAAAAACACTTTTTTTTTTCTTTTTTGATCTCTAGGTAACCATGTGGGGACTAACTAACAGTGGTTCAGCCAGTGGTATGTTGGTAAATGTTCAACAACCAGCTTTGGCCGGGGGGTGTGTTGATTTGCAGTCAGTTTCCACGGCGTAAATGTTGCCCCTGGGCTGATTTCCAGCCAGCCGGCTCCACCACAGGGGCACTGGGCAGACACGACGGTCAGCTGTCAGCAGCCGGGGCCATCCCAGGGTGAGCCTCTGTTTCAGAGGTGCCGTCTGCCCGTCCTGGGGCCCTTGGGCACACAGGTTCCGCAGGGGCGGGTCTGTTGAGTGTCAGTTGACGGCTGGGTGATGGCAGGGGTCTCCACTACCGTCCAACTCAGGGGTGATTTTCACGAGGTCAAGCTTGGCGTGGGCTTGTTTTGAAACATGCCCTGGTCTGTTCCCCAGGCTCAGAGCTTGTGAGGGAGTCCGAGTGGGGTAACGCCCCGCTGTCTCTTCTGTAACTGAAACAGGGTTACATGACAACAGTGTGTTTGCATTGGGTGATGTACTTTTCTGAGTGTTTTCACACGTTATCTTCTGGGATTTCTGCAACATTCCTGAGCGATTCTTTTCTCCTGAGATAATTTCGTTCTCATTTAACATGTGGTAAACTTGGTCTCTTAGATGTTAAATTGGGTGAATGTGGCAGAATCTAGACCCAGGAGTGACCCACTGTGCCTCCAACTGAACTCATCATTTGCTTCCCACAGCTGCACAGAAGCATGGGGGGATCACCCTCATGGGCCCTCAAGGGGCAAGTTCTCGATTTGCTACTTGTGAACCAACCCTTCATGATGTTGGCAAAAGTGAGGAAATGGTCGTTTATGGTGAGATGGGTGTTGAAGCAAGAATAACCGCATGGCGAGCACCTTTGCAGGAGCTGGGGCGGGGGCTGGTGGCACTAGCTGGGCAAGCTGGTGACTGGTGTTGTCTTTTTGCTCTGAAAACAGATTCCAGTGATAGAATGAGCCAGGAGTTTCACGCTCATCCAAACCCTGGAGAAATCCTGGGCCAGGGTACCCATCAACGGGGAGGTTCTTGGTTGCTTGCGCTTTCATGAATAAGAGAAAACGATCTGTGGAGGGGCCTCACCTTGATTCATTTGGCTCGAAATCAGTTTTGTTAATGGGGCTTTTAAACTTGTTCTCAGAATTGGAAGAAATCCCAAAGACTGGAAACCGGTGATGCTGTGTGTGGGTGAGACCCTGTGGAAATCAGGCTGTGGCCGGCCTGTGGGCTTTATTAGGAGGGCAGGGGCGGGAGAGGGAGAGGGAGGCTGGCCCTGTGGCCAAGGAGAAGGTTCTTCTTTCATCTCCAAGGAGGAGGCTCACTGGCTCAGTCCTTTTCCACCGTGGGGTGGGGGAGGGCTCTTCCTCAGCTTCCTGCTGTGAGGTTTGACAGGAGGACCATTTGCTTTCCTGTTTTTTCCTCCATTTTGGAAAAAAAAAAATAACAGCTCTGATTTTTGCTTAGAATAGAACTGATCCTCTGAGAGTGCTTGGAGAGAAAGAGGGGGGAAAGCGTGATTGCCTGAAGGGCTGTCAGTGGTAGGATTGGTCTGGACAGACCTCAGGCTCCCCAGACCTCCCACCGCTCTGGGTCTGTAGAAGTCAGGCCAGCTCAAGGTCAAGAGTCCAGTTTTTTGAACAGAGTAACTTGGTGAAGAGATTAGAAGTAGTACAAGATTAATGGATGCATTAGAATAGTGATTACCTGGGCTGTGGTCCAGACGTGGACTGGCCTTATCAAGATGACCAGGGTTTTAAGTCCTTGAGGGGCCAATCCGACAGAGCCGGGGCGGGGGTCTGGTCACCATGCAGGTCCTGGCCCCTCCCTGCAGTGTTGCCCTGTCCTCAAGAAGTCCCTGGCTGCCTGGTGGGCTCACCTGAGGATGGAGCAGACCCTCCCCACCCCCATGCCTTCTCTGCCCACCACCAACATGCAGCTCACCCCGTCCTTAAATTCTATGTGATGCATGAAAATCCACCGAGATGCGCACTCAGGGTTGTGTGTCTCCCTCTCTGTACGCTACACCCCAAGTAACGTGGGGTCTTGAGCTTGCTCTCCACCTGGGCCGTCCACACCGTCCTTCACCTCGGCCCTCTCTGGCCCACACCTGGCAGAGTCGAATCAGAATTGGGGAGGGGGCGGTCGGCATCAGTGTTCTTTCTTTTTCTTCTTTTTTTTAAGCTCCCTGAAGTGATTCTAATGCACAGTCATAGTTGAGAACCACTGGGCCAGATGATTTCTAAGAAACCTTCCAACCCTAAAAATTCCATGACATCTACACTAGAATGCCAGCTGTGCTTTGTGCAACAGAGCCAAAGGTATGGAGGGGGAGTTCAGTCTCCTCATTATCACTTGTTCAGTTTGTTAGAAAGAACATCATTAGCATAGAAGATATTTCTCTGTGGACGTGCAAATCAGTGCAAATGACTAATCTGCCATTTAAGAAATTGCAGATTGCAGCGCTAAACTGTCTTAGGTAAATAACCCTAGTCCAATTAGTTGACAGTATTCTATACTTTATTATTAGGATATTTGCCAAAACGCAGAAGACTGTAAAAATGCTACAAAATATTATTAGTACCTGCACAGTGTTTTATGATTTATGGGAGATTGCATATACTTTATTTCACTTGGGCCACAAAATTCCAGTTGTACCCTAGACTGACTACTCGTATGGCTATTTGGTCAGGTAGAAATAGGGTAGGGTGTCAAGGAAAGCAGGGATGTAGACAGTTGGCAACAACTCAGTACAACCCAACCCAACAAGGCCAGATCTGGGAGGGGGCTACCAGGTCTTTGGCAGTAGAATTACTAAGTTTTGGAGGCCAGTGACTTATACATATGACATGTAAAGTGAGGGGGTGCATTCTGTGTTTGCTTTATGTGTGTCCTTTTTGTTGCTGCACAGATGCAGATGCATCATGCAACAGAAAGACCGCTGGGCAAGAGGGCAGGGGATCTGGGTTCAAGGTCTGAAAGTAGGTCCCCAGGTGAGCAGCTTAGCACATGTGACCCTGGGAGCTCTATGCTGTAGACTCAGGAGGTCAGAGACCATGTGCCCAAGTCTAGCAGGTGCCTGGTGTGTGACTGGGTCTTAGCAGGCATCTACTGGAGGCCATATATTTAGGGCAGTGTCTGGAGTGTGGCATCTGTCACCAGTCTGGATGCTAGTTATGGGTATGGCTTACGGTCTGTCTACCCCTGGAATGTGAGCTGCATGGGCAGGGTCTTGACTGTCTAGCTAATTGATGTTTCTGGGCATCTACAACAGCGCTCGCTGCAGGGCTGGCCGAGGTAGAGGTCAGTGTTTACTTTGTGTTTATGGGACATGGTGCTTTTAACTTTCCCTCAGTTAACTTTATCAAAGCAATGTATATAGGTAGTTTCGAACAGTCAATTAACACGGGGTTCCAATAAAAGCAGAACACCCCGTCCCCCTCCCAGGCTGCCTGTCCGGGTAGCATTTCCCACAGGAGCATTGCCTGGCCGTCCAGTCTGAGGTCCGGCGGTTGCCTCTGTGTGTTCACGTTGTGCACTTCCACCCTCGGTCACCGTGGTCCCCTGGTCCTTCTCTTGTTCCTGTTGTAACAGAGCAGGGCCCTGTGGGGACTTCCCAGGACAGACCCCCCGTGTCCTCTGCCTGCCTTTTGTCTGTAGGAAAACTTTAAAGAATAAATTAATCAGAGAAGTCAGAAAATGCAGAAGCAAAGGAAAACAGTGAAACAAGCAAAATAATAGTTTAGCCGTTGAAGTCAAAGCCCTTCAGTTCCTCCTCAGGGCAGCAGATCATATGCTGAGTCACGTCCTGTGAGCTGCTTTGTAGATTCTGAAGCGACCCCACTAGGTTCACTACGTGACGACCAGACGTAGCCGTGACACAAGCTGCCACAATTCCGAGAACTGGCCTTGAGGAAACAGCAGCGAACTGCCCTGGACCTGAAGCCCAACTGTATTAAAACAATCAAGACGACGCCGGTTGGACCGTTGCACGAGCAGTTTCAGGGTGGCCGTGGGAGCTGTCCGAGCCGCCCTGCCATGTGTCCCAGCAGTGGGGCGGGGCGGACAGGCCACAGGCATCCTGAGAGGTGGGGGATGGAGCCAGGAAATCATCCCCCCACCCCAGAGGTGGGAGATTCCTCTTATAATTCCTCCCCGACTCCTCGAGGGTCGCGCACGGACTTCTTGGGATCAGGCTGAGCCCCTGTGGAGTGGCGGACGCGCGGTGGTCTCCGAGCGGCGCTGCCCCACCGAGGGCACGCGGCTCTGGGCTCCCCGGCAGGGCGCCTGGCCGGGCAGGCACATGGGGCTCCGCGCCCCTTCCTCGGGCTGGTTCACGCAGCACGCGGTGGGGAGCGTTTCGGGCCGGACAGCTCTCTCGCCGATTCTCGGGGTCCCAGTGGGCCGAGCGGCCTTGCCCGCTTGGCCAGCTGCTGGGAGTGCCCGAGCCCTGGACGGCCAGCTGTCCTCCGGCCCCACTTCTGGGCCCTCTCGCAGGTCTCAGAGCTGCTGCCCCGGGTAGCAGGAGCGAGTACCGCCCTGCATGCAGCCCGTGGGCAAAGCCAGCTGCTGGGGCACCGCCCATGGGGAGCCCTGCGTGCAGACGGGGTGACCGTTCCCTCCGACCACGCCTGGCCGAGCGGGCATGAGGCGGTCCCCACATGATCTGCTTGAGCGTCCCAGAAAACGAAACGGAGCCGTCTATTCTGACATCCACACAGCGGTGCCCTCAGATCCCGGTTCTCCAGGGCGCAGAGAACCCCCAAGTCATAAGGCAGCGTTATCTCACGTTTAAGTGTCAGTGCTTCATAGCACCTCATAAAATGTAAGTCAATCTTCTAAACATTGTCACTGACAGTGAGGATGACGTGGAAAAAGGCTGGATACTTGAGTAGAGATGGGATCCAATCAAACTCGAAAAATTTCCACAGATGTTTCTCTGGGCAGAAGTAGGTTAGACTGCAGGGGAAGATGGCGGAAGAGTAAGACGCGGAGATCACCATCCTCCCCACAGATACACCAGAAATACCGCTACATGTGGAAATACTCCTACAGAACATCTACTGAATGCTGGCAGAAGACCTCAGACCTCCCAAAAGGCAAGAAACTTCCCCTGTACCTAGGTAGGGCAAAAGAAAAAAGAAAAAACAGAGACAAAAGAATAGGGACAGGACCTGCACCAGTGAGAGGGAGCCGTGAAGGAGAAAAGGTTTCCACACACTAGGAAGCCCCTTCGCGGGCGGAGATTGCGGGTAGCGGAGGGGGAAGCTTCGGAGCCATGGAGGAGAGTGCAGCAACAGGGGTGCGGAGGGCAAAGCGGAGAGATTCCCGCACAGAGGATCGGTGCCGACCGGCACTCACCAGCCCGAGAGGCTTGTCTGCTTGCTCGCCGGAGCGGGCGGGGCTGGGAGCTGAGGCTTGGGCTTCAGTTGGATCGCAGGGAGAGGACTGGGGTTGGCGGCGTGAACACAGCCTGAAGGGGTTAGTGCGCCACGGGTGGCCAGGAGGGAGTCCGGGGGAAAGTCTGGAGCTGCCGAACAGGCAGGAGACTTTTTCTTGCCTCTTTGTTTCCTGGTGCGCGAGGAGAGGGGATTAAGAGCGCTTCTTAAAGGAGCTCCAGAGATGGGCGCGAGTCGCGGCTGAAAGCGTGGACCCCAGAGACGGGCGTGGGACGCTGGGGCTGCTGCTACCGCCACCAAGAGGCCTGTGTGCGAGCGCAGGTCACTGTCCACGCCCCCCTTCCGGGGCGCCTGTGCAGCCCGTCACTGCCGGGGTCCCGGGATCCAGGGACGGCATCCCCGGGAGAGCGCATGGCGCGCCTTATGCTGGTGCAATGTCACGCTGGCCTCTGCCGCCGCAGGCTCACCCCGTACTCCGTGCCCCTCCCTCCCCCCCCGGCCTGGGTGAGCCAGAGCCCCCGAATCAGCGGCTCCTTTAACCCTGTCCTGTCTGAGCGAAGAACATGCGCCCTCCGGTGACCTACACACAGAGGCAGGGCCAAATCCAAAGCTGAGCCCCGGGAGCTGTGTGAACAAAGAAGAGAAAGGGAAATCTCTCCCAGCAGCCTCAGGAGCAGCGGATTAAAGCTCCACAATCAACTTGATGTACCCTGCATCTGTGGAATGCATGAATAGACAACGAATCATCCCAAATTGAGGAGGTTCTTGGTGCTGCAGCCAGGAGTCAGTGCTGTGCCTCTGAGGTGGGAGAGCCAACTTCAGGACACTGGTCCTCAAGAGACCTCCCAGCTCCACATAATATCAAATGGTGAAAATCTTCCAGAGATCTCCATCTCAACACCAACACCCAGCTTCACTCAACGACCAGCAAGCTACAGTGCTGGACACGCTATGCCAAACAACTAGCAAGACAGGAACACAACACCACCCATTAGCAGAGAGGCTGCCTAAATTCATAAAAAGTCCACAGACACCCTAGGACACACCACCAGACGTGGACCTGCCCACTAGAAAGACAAGATCCAGCCTCATCCACCAGAACACAGACACTAGTCCCCTCCACCAGGAAGCCTACACAACCCACTGAAACAACCTTAGCCACTGGGGACAGACACCAAAAACAATGGGAACTGCGAACCTGCAGCCTGCAAAAAGGAGACCCCAAACACAGTAAGATAAGCAAAATGAGAAGACAGACAAAGACACACCAGGAGAAGGAGCAAGATAAAAACCCACCAGACCTAACAAGTGAAGAGGAAATAGGCAGTCTATCTGAAAAAGAATTCAGAATAATAGTAAAGGTGATCCAAAATCTTGGAAATAGAATAGACAAAATGCAAGGAACAGTTAACAAGGACCTAGAAGAACTAAAGATGAATCAAGCAATGATTAGAAACACAATAAATGAAATTAAAAATATTCTAGATGGGATCAATAGCAGAATAACTGAGGCAGAAGAACGGATAAGTGACGTGGAAGATAAAATAGTGGAAATAACTGCTGCAGAGCAGAATAAAGAAAAAAGAATGAAAAGAACTGAGGACAGTCTCAGAGACCTCTGGGACAACATTAAATGCACCAGCATTCAAATTATAGGGGTTCCAGAAGAAGAAGAGAAAAAGAAAGGGACTGAAAATATTTGAAGACATTATAGTTGAAAACTTCCCTAATACGGGAAAGGAAATAGTTAAGTCCAGGAGGCACAGAGAGTCCCATACAGGATAAATCCAAGGAGAAATACGCCAAGACATATTAATCAGACTGTCAAAAATTAAACACAAAGAAAACATATTAAAAGCAGCAAGGGAAAAACAACAAATAACACACAAGGGAATCCCCATAAGGTTAACAGCTGATCTTTCAGCAGAAACTCTGCAAGCCAGAAGGGACTGGCAGGACATATTTAAAGTGATGAAGGAGAAAAACCTGCAACCAAGATTACTCTACCCAGCAAGGATCTCATTCAGACTTGATGGAGAAATTAAAACCTTTACAGACAAGCAAAAGCTGAGAGAGTTCAGCACCACCAAACCAGCTTTACAACCAATGCTAAAGGAACCTCTCTAGGCAAGAAACACAATAGAAGGAAAAGACCTACAATAACGAACCCAAAACAATTAAGAAAATGGGAATAGGAACATACATATCGATAATTACCTCAAATGTAAATGAACTAAATTTTCCCACCAAAAGACACAGATTGGCTGAATGGATACAAAAACAAGACCCATATATATGCTGTCTACAAGAGACCCACTTCAGACCTAGAGACATATACAGACTGAAAGTAAGGGGATGGAAAAAGATATTTCATGCAAATGGAAATGAAAAGAAAACTGGAGTAGCAATTCTCATATCAGACAAAATAGACTAAAATAAAGACTACTAGAAGAGACAAAGAAGGACACTACATAATCAAGGGATCGATCCAAGAAGAAGATATAACAATTGTAAATATTTATGCACCTAACATAGGAGCACCTCAAGACATAAGGCAAATACTAACAGCCATAAAAGGGGAAATCGACAGTAACACATTCATAGTAGGGGACTTTAACACCCCACTTTCACCAATGGACAGATCATCCAAAATGAAAATAAATAAGGAAACACAAGCTTTAAATGATACATTAAACAAGATGGACTTTAATTGATGTTTATAGGACATTCCATTCAAAAACAACAGAATACACATTTTTCTCAAGTGGTCATGGAACATTCTCCAGGATACATCATATCTTGGGTCACAAATCAAGCCTTGGTAAATTTAAGAAAATTGAAATTGTATCAAGTGTCTTTTCCGACCACAACGCTATGAGAGTAGACATCAGTTAAAGGAAAAGATCTGTAAAAAATACAAACACATGGAAGCTAAACAATACACTACTTAATAACGAAGTGATCACTGAAGAAATCAAAGAGGAAATCAAAAAATACCTAGAAACAAATGACAATGGAGACATGACGACCCAAAACGTATGGGATGCAGCAAAAGCAGTTCTAAGAGGGAAGTTTATAGCAATACAATCCCACCTTAAGAAACAGGAAACATCTCGAATAAACAACCTAATCTTGCACTGAAAGCAATTAGAGAAAGAAGAACAAAAACACCCCAAAGTTAGCAGAAGGAAAGAAATCATAAAAGATCAGAAATAAATGAAAAAGAAATGAAGGAAACGATAGCAAAGATCAGTAAAACTAAAAGCTGGTTCCTTGAGAAGTTAAACAAAATTGATAAACCATTAGCCAGACTCATCAAGAAAAAAAGGGAGAAGGCTCAAATCAATAGAATTAGAAATGCAAAAGGAGAAGTAACAGCTGACACTGCAGAAATACAAAAGATCATGAGAGATTACTACAAGCAACTCTATGCCAATAAAATGGACAACCTGGAAGAAATGGACAAATTCTTAGAAATGCACAACCTGCCAAGACTGAATCAGGAAGAAATAGAAAATATGAACAGACCAATCACAAGCACTGAAATTGAAACTGTGATAAAAAAAAATCTTCCAACAAACAAAGGCCCAGGACCAGATGGCTTCACAGGCGAATTCTGTCAAGCATTTAGGGAAGAGCTAACACCTATCCTTCTCAAACTCTTCCAAAATGTAGCAGAGGGAGGAACACTCCCAAACTCATTCTACGAGGCCACCATCACCTTGATACCAAAACCAGACAAGGATGTCACAAAGAAAACTACAGGCCAATATCACTGATGAACATAGATGCAAAAATCCTCAGTGAAATACTAGCAGACAGAATCCAACAGTACATTAAAAGGATCATACACCATGATCAAGTGGGGTTTATTCCAGGAATGCAAGGATTCTTCAATATACGCAAATCAATCAATGTGATACACCATATCAACAAACTGAAGAAAAACCATATGATCATCTCAATAGATGCAGAAAACGCTTTCAACAAAATTCAACACCCATTTATGAAAAAAACCCGCCAGAAAGTAGGCATAGAGGGAACTTTCCTCAACATAATAAAGGCCATATATGACAAACCCACAGCCAACATCGTCCTCAATGGTGAAAAACTGAAACCATTTCCACTAAGATCAGGAACAGGACAAGGCTGCCCACTCTCACCACTCGTATTCAACATAGTTTTGGAAGTTTTAGCCACCGCAATCAGAGAAGAAAAGGAAATAAAAGGAATCCAAATGGGAAAAGAAGAAGTAAAGCTGTCACTGTTTTCAGATGACATGATGCTATACATAGAGAATCCTAAAGATGCTACCAGAGAACTACTAGAGCTAATCAATGAATTTGGTAAAGTAGCAGGATACAAAATTAATGCACAGAAATCTCTTGCATTCCTATATACTAATGATGAAAAATCTGAAAGTGAAATCAAGAAAACACTCCCATTTACCATTGCAACAAAAAGAATAAAATATCTAGGAATAAACCTACCTAAGGAGACAACAGACCTGTATGCAGAAAATTATAAGACACTGATGAAAGAAATTAAATATGATATAAATAGATGGAGAGATATACCATGTTCTTGGATTGGAAGAATCAACATTGTGAAAATGACTCTACTACCCAAAGCAATCTACAGATTCAATGCAATCCCTATCAAACTACCACTGGCATTTTTCACATAACTAGAACACAAAATTTCACAATTTTTATGGAAACAGAAAAGACCCCGAATAGCCAAGGCAATCTTGAGAACGAAAAACGGAGCTGGAGGAATCAGGGTCCCTGACTTCAGACTATACTACAAAGCTACAGTAATCAAGACAGTATGGTACTGGCACAATAACAGAAAGATAGATTAGTGGAGCAGGATAGAAAGCCCAGAGATAAACTCACACAGATAGGGTCACCTTATCTTTCATAAAAGAGGCAGGAATATACAGTGGAGAAAGGACAGCCTCTTCAATAAGTGGTGCTGGGAAAACTGGACAGGGACATGTAAAAGTATGAGATTAGATCACTCCTTAACACTGTACACAAAAATAAGCTCAAAATGGATTAAAGACCTAAATGTAAGGCCAGAAACTATTAAACTCTTAGAGGAAAAACATAGGCAGAACACTCTATGACATAAATCAGAGCAAGATCCTTTTTGACCCACCTCCTAGAGAAATGGAAATAAAGACAAAAATAAACACATGGGACCTAATGAAACTTTTAAAAGCTTTTTGCACAGCAAGGGAAACCATAAAGAAGACCAAAAGACAGCCCTCAGAATGGGAGAAAATATTTGCAAATGAAGCAATTGACAAAGGATTAATCTCCAAAATATATAAGCAGCTCATGCAGCTCAATAGCAAAAAAACAAACAACCCAATCCAAAAATGGGTAGAAGACCTAAATAGACATTTCTCCACAGAAGATATACAGACTGCCAACAAACACATGTTCAACATCTTTAATCATTAGAGAAATGCAAATGAAAACTACAATGAGATATCTCACACAAGTCAGAATGGCCATCATCAAAAAATCTAGCAACAATAAATGCTGGAGAGGGTGTGGAGAAAAGGGAACACTCTTGCACTGCTGGTGGGAATGTGAATTGGTACAGCCACTATGGAGAACAGTATGGAGGTTCCTTAAAAAACTACAAATAGAACTACCATATGACCCAGCAATCCCACTGCTGGGCATATACCCTGAGAAAACCATAATTCAAAAAGAGTCATGTACCAAAATGTTCATAGCAGCTCTATTTACAATAGCCCGGAGATGGAAACAACCGAGGTGTCCATCATCGGATGAATGGATAAAGAAGATGTGGCACATATATACAATGGAATATTACTCAGCTTTAAAAAGAAACGAAATTGAGCTATTTGTCATTAGGTGGATAGACCTAGAGTCTGTCATACAGAGTGAAGTAAGTCAGAAAGAGAAAGACAAATACCGTATGCTAACATATATATATGGAATTTAAGAAGAAAAAAATGTCATGAAGAACCTAGGGGTAAGACAGGAATAAAGACACGGACCTACTAGAGAATGGACTTGAGGATGTAGGGAGGGGGAAGGGTAAGCTGTGACAAAGCGAAAGAGAGGCATGGACATATATACACTACCAAATGTAAAAAAAAAAAATTAGGTTACAAAAAGCATAATACAGACTAATAATTATTAAAAATCATTCAAGAGTGATTTTTTTTTGCACAGTCCTGTTCTCAATTTTAACTGATTCCCTTTCGATCAAAGTTTTTAAAAATGCAGTTTGGTTTTCTCCTTCATTTCCTTTATCCCACGACAGGGCCCCTCTCCAGTCGCAGGTAGAGGCGGTCAGTCTGCCCTGCAGGGTGAGGCCTTGCTCCCTGGGACCCCGTGCCTGCCGGGCGGGAGTCACAGCGAGTCCCTGAGGGCTTCAGTGTTGGCACAGTGGCCTGTAGGCATTGCTTATTTTAAGCAAAAGGTGCTGACTGGTACGGCCCAAAGCGCAGAGTTTTATGGAGGTTTTATTTATTTTCCATTCTAAAAGCAGTATTCTTCATTAAAGAAAAATTGGGAAGAAGATGAGCCCGTGGTCCTGTCACCTGAGGCAACTTAGTTTTGATCTCTTTTTTTCTGTGTTTTTCCTGCATTTGGACACGTTTTGTGCATTTATAAACATATTGTTACTATAATTTTCTCTTGAATTTATACAGTACATATTTTCCTATCTAATTCACTCTCTTCCTAAATATAACCTTTTAAAGAGTAATAGTTTTGGGTCCTAAAATTAATATCAAAATCAGAGTCCCTCTTTACTGCTTAGGAAATCGGTTTGTTCATTAGTTCATTCACTCACCGTTTTGTGAAGGGACTTTCATTTATGAGTGTCAGTGCCAGAAACTGACTGGAGCTGGGGTTTCACACCACCCCAAGCATGTAGGGATGTGGGAAGGCAGACATCTGAATAATGGTAATGGGAAAACACTCTCCCACCCCAAAGATGGAGCATCTAACCCCACCTCATGGTGGGAGAACAGGAAGGTCCAGGCTCACAGGTTTAAGGATGAGTAACATTGTGGAGAGAGAGAAAAAATTCTAGGCAAGAGTTAATAAGTTTTTACAGCTGGTTTAAATGTCACCTTTTCTCTGAATCTTCCCTGACCTTTCATGGTGGTTGTTTGTATCCATTTTCCTACCCACCCCGCCCCCAGGGAAGGGAAGTTTATGTATGACCCGTGACCCAGTGCTGGCGCATGTGAAGCGTCAGTGTGTTTAGTCCATTTGGCGACACTGACCATCTGCACTTACGCAGCGTGAGGAGAAGGGAGGCTTTCCCATGGACTCAGCTGCTGTCCAGACGGACCTGCATCTCCAGGAGGGCTGTGTGTGGTACCACTGCCCGCCCATCCATATACGTGTGTGTACACATGGGGGGCTTTGCCTTAAGAAGTCTGTTTTAGAAGAAATGAACAGTAGACAGCAAGTTATTACAGTGACATTGTTTATAAAAATACCACTTTTCTGTCTAACTTCCAAAGCATTGATAAATCCAGTGGTAATTAAACAGCTTTGGAGCATAACACACAGAAAACCTTCAAATTCTCTATTACAAAACAGCATTGATACAAAAAGCTGTAAAAAATAGCCCACAGTCAAAAAATCATAGTACAGTACCACTCAAACAGTCTTACACATATCCTAAATAAAATATTACTGACACAATCTAGTAGCACATTAGAAGAATACTATATCAGAACCAGTTGGGGCTCATTCCAAGAATGAAGAATAATTCCATAGTAAGGAGCTAATATGACTTACCATATTAATAGGTTAAAGGGGGAAATACATGTATTTATTTGCAGAGTACCAAAATGAGATTTGAGAACCTTTAACATCTATTCCTTAATGTGATAAGATTTATAGGTAGATAGATTGTCAGAACCTAGCTTAACTATGTAGATTTCAGCGTCCACATGTACATGCATACCAGCTAAACATGTGACTTGAGTCCTGTCACTGAGCACAGCGTCAACAGCACCAGCCCAGGGCTCTCAGCCTTGCCTCTCATTAGTGTCACCTGGGAGCATTCAGGGGCTTCTGTTGTCTTCATTTTGCCCCAGATCAGTGGAATCAGAATTTCTGTATTAGCTAATCAAATAAATGTGAAAAGCATAAGAGGTATAAAACCAAAAGGAGGAGACATCCTGATCATTGTTTTCAAATGATATGATTACTTACCTGGAAAACCTCGATGAACCCACGGGAGAACTACTGACAGTATTCAGTGGGGTGACTGGCTCCATGATTAATGTAGAAATGAAGAATTTTCTTAAATACCAACAATCAACAGAAGACACAGTGGAAGAAAGCAACAATGAAAAACGTTAAACCATCTGGGAATAATCTGAAGAATGTGCAGGTCATTTAGGAAAAACCCCTCATATTCTGCTGAGCAAGTTTCTGCTTCTGAGTGTGATGACCAATCTGCAGCAGACCCATTTTACCTTAAAATGAATAGAAAAGCTGGATAAAGTAGAGAAAACTTCCAGTAGAAGACACCAGGGAGTTACAAAGACAGCCAGGACTTGAAGTGCTGGGGCCGCAGGAAGAGGAGCCACTTGAGGCAGTCAATAATCGATGCTCTCAGAGGGATGGCAAGAGAGAAGGCAGCCACTCAGAAGCAGTTCTGTTGACTTCTGGGGGCTGGAGAGCTGTGGTTCAGGGCCTGCCAAAGTGCGGGGACCCTGGCGGGCAAGCTAGGCTTTCAGTTGGGGCCCCTGAAAGGCCATGAGTACAACAGGAGAACCGCGGATGGGAAATAGTCCAGTGTCTCAGCCCAGCCCAGCCCACGATGCATCCAGGCCCCTTGCCCTGCACCGCTGGCTGCGGAAGCTGAAGAAAAGCCCTGTGTGGGGTAAGATACCAGCAAAAGCCTATTCCACTGTTCACACGCTGGGTCAGCATTTGGTCAAAACTGCCTCGCGTGTCAAGTGACCGGACTGAGAGAAGACAGGCAGATGGTACAGGCAGATGCAAAGTGGTGCAGGTATTGAAGTCATCAGCCTTTGACACTGAAATAACGATGATTCAGGTGTTTGAAGCAATAGTTGATAAGTGGAGAATTTCAGAGAAGTACAATCAGCAGAAAAGAACCACGTGGAAATTCTAGCCCTGAAAAATGCACGGTACTGGATTTAGGAATGTAATCGATGGGTTTAATAGCAGATCAGACATACTGGAAGTGGAGATGAGTGAAGGAGGTCAGAAGACCATATCCAGAGAGAATAAAGGATGGAAAATACATAGAAAGGGAGAGACCCATGAGCACTGTAAGGAGGTAGCTTACTGTGAATTATAGTCCACAGAGGGGAGGACACAGAGACTGGGGAGAAGCAGTGTTTGAAGAGGTGAAGACTAGCAGGTTTCCAAAACGTGGGAAAGACATCGAACAAAAGTTCAAGAAGCACCACGAATCCCAAGAAGAATATGCCCGCGTGCCCACCTGCACACACACGCGCGTGCGCACACACACACACTCTGGGAACAGTATAGTGAAATTGTTGAAAATACAAATTTAAAAAAGCTAGAAAGGCCAGAGAAAAGACATATAACCTCAGAGGTTCTAAGAAGACTGCAGGGAAGATGGCAGTAAGTCCCAGGTCTTCCTCTTTTCCTGCACTCGGGCCTCTGCCAAGCAGCTCTCGTTATAGATGGTGCTCATTCCCCACTGCCTTATTCTGGACCCAGCTGCTGGCTCACCTTGGTCAGCCAGACGAGGATGGAATAATGAGGTCCTGATACGGGGGCCTCTCTTGCTTCTCCAGCGTTGTCATGAAGATATGACTGAGCCACCCCCTGGCCCCAAAGGAGGAGGAGGGTCACTGGGAGCACAGCCACCCCTAGTTGACCCCTAGCTCGTTCACAGACTGATGCGAAATTGCATGTGGTTGTTGCTTTCAGTCCGTGGGTTTTGGGAGTGTTTCCTTATGCGGTTGACAGCAGCTTTGACAGAGTTGGGGGTGGCTAGAAGATAATGGAATGATATCTTTAAAGAACTGAAAGAAAATAACTGCCAAACTGAACTTCTATACCCAGAGGAAGTATCCTTCTAAAAGGAAAGGGAAATTATGACATTTTCAGGCCATCAAAAAAAAAAAAAAAGAGAATTTATTGCTAGCTGCCCTGACTAGAGAACCACCACCAGGAGGTCTTCAGGCAGAAAGTCTGTGACCCTAGATGGCAGCAGAGGGAGAAGGGCACGGAGGGCAATGGGGAAGGCATGTACACAGCCAGTCTGGACTCTGCCAAACTCCGGCTACAAAGGGGTGAATTGCTGGGAAGACAGTGTTTCTGGGTAGGAAGGTTTAACATGATCGCATATCAGTTCTCTCTGAATTAACCATGTTTAAGTGAGCACAACAAAACATTAACAAAATTTCTCTTGAAACTGAGCAAACTAGTTTTAAAGTTCATGTTGAGAAATAACAGCAAGGTCGTGAAGCAGGGAAGTTGTACGGGGGCCGTTGACCATCCCACACCTGGTGCTCTGAGATGATGGAGTATTTACACCCGAGTGGCCGTGATCATGAACAGACAGATGGATTGAAGGAAAAGAATAGAAAGCCTAGAAATAGACCCAATGCATATGAGTATTTAGTATATGATAATGATGACATTTAAAATCAGCGGGGAAAGATGTATTATTCAATAATGATTTGGGGACAACTGGCCAGACATTTGGAAAATATATAGCTGGATCCCTCCCAAATTTCTTACCCCAAAATAAAATCCAGATGGCTCAAAGACTTAAAAGTATAATGGGACTTTATAAGTACTAGAAGAAAACTTGGGGGAGTTTTTAATAATTTTGACAGGGAATTAATTTTATAAGGCAAGACAGAAAACCCAATATCTAAGAAAATGTAAAATGCACATCCTTTTAACTCACCAGGCCTACTCCCATGAAAGTCCATGATGAATATGCTTAAGTATGTTTGTAAAGAATTAAATGTAAAATGATTCTTTGAAAAATTGGAATAGAAAAAAAGCATGAGCATCCTAAATATCCTTCAAATTATGGTTTATCCTCAAGATGGAACTGTATATGTGCAGATATAGAAAGATCTGAAGATATTTTGAATGAAAAAATGAAGATGCAGAACAGCTGGAATCTATATTAGGAAAAATGAAATTGGATCTATTTTCTTTCATATCGGTCAACTCCTCTATACTTAAGTGAAAACTGTTTTTAGATGAGAACATAACATTTTCATGACCTCAGAGTAGATAAAGTATTTGAAACAGGATTTAAAAAACACCAACCACAGAGTAAAAGATTGATAATTCAAACTACATTAAAATCAAGAACGTCTCTTAATAAAGACAGAGTTAAGACAAGCGACAGTCTTGGGAGAACGTGAAGTACGTGCACCCAGAAAAGGCCTCATGGTCAGTAACATAAAGACTCCCAACAGATCTTTAAGGAAAAGGCAAACAACCAAGAAAAAATTGGAGAAACCCTTGAGCAGGAACTTCTAAGGAGGAAATGCAGTGACACAAATATATAAGATGGTGTTCAACCTGGTTATTGAATCAGAGAAGTGAAAGGGAACCACGTGATACACAGTGGCCCACTGACTAGATGGGCAGGAACTCCAAGTCCGCCAGTTCTGGGTGCTGCTGAGAATGTAGAGCACGAGAACGCTGGCCTGGTGTTGGAATAAACACCATCCGAGCTCCAGCAGGTCCCTGGATGGCAGCAGGCAGCGCCCTGGGGCACCGAAGATGCGCATGCAACAACGTCCATAAGTAGGGCTGTTTGTTAGCTTCGCAGTCTGGAAATCCTCAAACGTACTTCAGGGGCAGAAGAGATGAAATAAATATTTCATACAATGAAATTTATATATTTTGCATATTGTATGAATATTTTTCATATTCACGAATATAAGCTGAATATACTGTATATTCGTTACATTCATACAACAGGAACATCCCACAGCAGTGAAATTGAACAAACCATGACGACCTGGATCACATATAAAACTGAGTGAAAGAAGGAAGGCACGAGAGATTCCATGCCACGCGTGTCCAGTTCTAAGAAGGGAAAGACTAGAGTACACAGCGGCCACCTGGGCAGGTGTGCTCGGTGAGGGGGCTTCTGGCTGCTGCAGGATTATATTTCTGGACCTGGGGAATGATTCTATGAACATTCACTTAATAGTTGTTCGTTATACATTTTTGTGCACAGTTCTCTATGTTCATTATGTTTCACAGGAAGACTGAAAAAAATGCAGGAATAAATCCCTGTTGTGTTTAACCAATGTGTGTGTGTCCTCATGTGTAGGAAGACAGTCTCTGAAGGATGCCAAGAATCAGCTGGCATCTGTAGGTTGGGGGATTGGAATAGGAAGAAAATTTGTATTCCATTGTTAATTCTTCCTCATTAATTTTTTAAACGAAAAAAGAAAAAACTCACCTTAGACTTCTACAGTGCATGTGAAACCCTACAATTTCAGAAAAATTCACCAATATGCAGCTTTTCGGAGACTGTATCTAATTTGTTCAGATACAAGGGGAGGGGGGCAGGGCGAGGCCGGGCACGCACGGTGGGGCTGCCCCCGGGGATGCTTCTGCTGCTGCTCCAGGAGAGCTGCTGCCCAGGTGGAGCGTGGAGATAGAATCTACTTAAACCTCCTCTGGAGGCTTTTATGGCAGAACTTTAGGCATGTGTCCTGAAGGCCGTACTGCGCACGTGTGATCATTCTGACAGGGAGGCAAGTGTGCCCGATGTGGACTCAGGCCCATCTACCCCTGGAGGGAGGACGCTTGCACCCGAGCATCCACTGGGCTCATTTCAGCGCCCAGCACCTCCTAACTTCTGTGGTGTTCGGAGTGGTCTGTCTTCCCCCGTTTTCACCAAATGAAACAATTTATTTAAAAGCCCTCCTGTTTCAGCGTGTTCAGCAGACAGTAATGAATATTTTTCCAATTAAGAGATAGTCTGTACCTAAGTTTCCCTTCTTGAGGAAGAAAAAATTAAATTCAAGGATATGCCTGTGATTTCATTCTATAAAGTGGTGGAACTTAACAAATGAAGGTTAGATTCATCCTCAACATGAACGTTGCTTAAAGAGCTGCCCTCAGATTGGCTGGGGGTCACTGACAAATGACAAGATTGCCATTTTGAGAATAACAAGTTCCGGCTCTGAGGCGGGAGCGTGAGCTGGGGCGTCAACGTTGGGCCCAGCAGCTGGAGGCCAGACTCACCACGCACACCGCTCTCTTTTGAAAGGGTAAGAAAAAGAAGAGGAAGAGAGAGAAACTACAGGAATCTACATCAGTCTGGAACTGAACCTGTAACGTCTCCAGCGTCTGCCTGTTCCTATTTTTTTTTTTCTTTTTTTTTGCGGTATGCGGGCCTCTCACTGTTGTGGCCTCTCCCGTTGCGGAGCACAGGCTCCGGATGCGCAGGCCCAGCGGCCATGGCTCACGGGCCCAGCCGCTCCGCGGCATATGGGATCCTCCCAGACCGGGGCACGAACCCGTATCCCCTGCATCGGCAGGCGGACTCTCAACCACTGCGCCACCAGGGAGGCCCTGTTCTATTTTTAATTGATTAAAATTTCAAAAAAGGACCAGAAAGCAGAACAAACATAGAGTATGGGAATATTAGCCAGACAAAAGCACAGAAGAATGGAATGAAAGACAAAGAAACCACACTAAAGGGCAAAATTGGACAAGTGTTGCCATTAAAGACGATGTGAACAATCGTCTGCAGACTTCTATGTGGGAGTGCGCAGGTTCAGGAACCTCTCTACAGGCACATCAGGCCAAAGCTCAGTATGCTGGGTCCTTCTTTGCCGCTGTGTACCAAAGGTAAAGTGGAAAGGGGTACTAGATCTTGAAGAGCATTGATTGAAATGATGAAATAGACGGGCAGTATAGCCTGTGGTGAAAGATAAAAAGATTTTAATTCTTTTGTTCCGAGGTGAATGTTTATAACTTGGACCTGAGATTACAAAACCATGAAACAGGATACTAAATGAAAGGATGGTTCTTTGATTCCTACAAATTTTCAGGGAGAATAGAGACTGTGATCTTTTAAAGGATTTGTATGCATTATATAGTTTTTCTAGAGTGGAAATTGGGGCCTAATCTATTTATGCCCCTTGAAGAATTGTGGTTCTGTGAAATGTGCTTAACTTTCTTCCATCACATTCTTTTTAACTTTATGTTCTTCAGAATACTTTCATGACCTTAATTTGGCTTCGTAGATAGGTTTCTTCTAACGGGAAAGGAATACCTTGATGGAAAACGAGAGGAAGGTTATCTAGGTAGTTACAGTTCCCATGGTAAATGAATATATAGACCATCTCTTTAGCAAATTAGTGTTCTGTGTATTTGGTAAGCCTATGGCAGGCTGTTAGGGCCTAATAAACCCTTCAATCGTGGAAAAAAAGACTTGAAACTGAGGTAATTAACTCTAAGACTTTTAAGGACAATGATATATGCCACCAAAGGAAATCTGTGTATGCAGATAATCTAGGATTTGCACATATAAGCTATGTTACTCACTGTTACCTTACATTGGTTCTTGGATACTGTTGAGGAGACGTGTTGACCTTGGCATATTAGCAGTGCCCAAAATGCAACACAACTAACTTAACAAAATGCAGCTAGCTAAATGGATTATTAATAGAATCATTGCTATGGGCACTAATTAAGATGAAAATTAATTGCATGACCTGGCATAAGAAAACATCTAATCACATAAATTATCACCATTATAGAAAACTGTTTGCCTTAAGAAGCCACATCTTTAAAAGGGTGGGAATAAACCACCGTATAAAAATTGCTTATTATAGCCATCTAGTCATTGTCCTTGAATACATATTAAATGCTTATGATATTTCATATGACATATGTTAGGGTTAACAGTGATATAAAGGTACTATTTAGAAATTTTTTTCAAGATATTTATTTCAACCAAGTGGAAACCTAAGAAAATTTTATACTGTATTATCACAATAAACTTTTTTGCACATGCAAAAAAAAAGAGTAACAAGCTCCGAAAGCCCGCGACATTGTGGGTGCAGTGCCCCCTTTGCTGATGGAGCAGCGGGAGGCGGGTGTGTCCCTGGCTGCCCGGCTCATTGCCGAGCACGCTCTGTCCTGTGACTTTGGCCACGGTCCACTGTCACTCTGCGGTGCTGAGGACCAGTAGTGCGTCCTCCTCACTTGGCCGCCTGCCTGGCTGCCAGTCCTCACCTGTGTCACTGCCCGACTCAGGGGCATCCAGGTGACCCCAGGAGATGGCTGTGAGCATAGGAAAGCGTGGGGAGGAGACACACAGCTGTTCTCCTTTCCTGCTCCTTGCTCTGGAGTGTACATCATGGCAGCAGGACACCGGAACACTGGTCACGTCAGAAATTCCACCGCCCACGAAAGGCTGGGGAGTGGAAGTGCTCCGTAAACAGGTGCAACCTGAATGAATCGGCAAAGATCTTCCTCTTGCGTCACCAAAGGCTGTTGAAAGCAGAGTGGAACCACGTGGCTGGCTTCGGGAGCCCCTCTCTTTTCAGACTCCTGGAGAGAGCGTGCTCCTGTGTGAACTGACTTTTTGCGGGTGATTCTGTGGGCAGTGCACATGCCCACCAGCCTGACTGTTGACCGACACATAGCCAGGAACACATAGTCTCCCCAGAGCCCAGCCCAGGGCTCTCCCTGGGACACAGCTGCCCGAGGATGGCTTCCGGGTGGGCCACCTGGTGCCCTCTGTTGCCTCCCAACCTCCCCTCTAGACGGTTGAGTTTGTTTGAGACCAGGCCACGTAACAGGCAGCATGACTTCATCATACGGTGTCTTTCCTGTAAGCAAGTGTGTGGGTCCAGTGCTGAACGGAAGGAGACGAGATGAGACCAGGACTTGAGTGAGGTCGGCACCGGCCCGCAGGCCCACCGGGTGAGCTCTTTCTCAGCTCAGGCCAGATCCTCCCTGCTGCGTGGGCAGTGATCTTGCCAGATCAACCCTAGTTTATTCAGAGTGATGTGGATAAAGTCGATGAGTCGATGTGCAGTGAGTGAGAGGGAGAAGGAAGATGGCAGATCCTGGCTGCAGTCGCTGTGGAACCGCAGGAGTGGGGCCCCCCAGCTTGTGTATCTGAAGGGGGCACTGAGGGGCGTGGCCCTTGCACACAAGCACAGCGCTCTTGTCTACGTTTCCACCTCCGTTAGAGCAGCGTTTCAGGTTGGTCCTAGCTCTGCTGTCTTCATTTTAATACCAATTATAACATGATTTTGAAAAGCAGATACTTTAGGAATAAAAGGGGGTTTCGTATTCCTGTTTGCTGGGAAAATCACAAAAGGTTACTTGATTACAAAGGATGGATGAAAGGCCACAAGTTATATGACTGCTGAAAACAGCATGACTTGTTAATAGTTTCATTAAGATGCTCCAGATGCAGTCGTCAGGCTGCTGAGATGCAGGGGACAGAACTCTCAGCTTCATGCTGGTCTGCTTTACCACGTTGACGGTGATGTGGGTGAGCTCAGAAAGGACAAGCAAAAGCCTAAGCCCTCAGCACTTTCACTGCTACAACTTGAAATCTCTTAGTTCAGTCCCACTCAGCTGGCAGTGCCCTGCATGTCTCTGTCCATGGAGACCGGCCCTGTGGGTTCATCCCTCCTTCGTGACCTCGGGGGATGTTCCTGTCCCTAGGGACGGTGAAGATTGAGTACGGTGATTCCCTTTGCCACGTCCCAGGCAGTTCCCTTTGGAGCCTCGCTCTTTGGGGATCTAGGAGGTGAACGGTGCGAGTTACGGTGGAGCTGGCATCGTCCCTTCCGAGCGGGGCTGAAGGGGGAGGGCCGATCACCAGGTCACTGTGGTTCTTCTGTCTCTCCCTGTGGCTC
The DNA here is from genome assembly GCF_964341445.2 of Mesoplodon mirus. NCBI lineage: Eukaryota > Metazoa > Chordata > Mammalia > Artiodactyla > Ziphiidae > Mesoplodon > Mesoplodon mirus. The sequence goes on along the minus strand of NC_138985.1, from coordinate 115,075,978 downwards.
TCCAGCCAGCGTGCTTTTGGAGTGACACACATTTGAGCAAACCAGGCACATCATAAAAGTGTCTGTTGGAAGCTGTGGCCCTGTCAGCTCAGCCGGTGCTCACAGTTCTGGAAGATTCCTGTGAGTCGAGTGTGTGAGCTCAGCTTTGGACTGGGGTAAGTTTCTCTTACTGGAGACATGCCGCCCGCCCCCATGACCTGGGCGACACGGGGTTCCTGCTTGTTCCCCTGCATTGGTTAGTTGGGAGGAGAGAAGAGAGGGAGCTGGTTTGTTTCCCCTTCCGTGTGAAGGTTCCTGGACCGTGAACTTGCCCCGTGGGTTGCCAGGAGGTGTGGGGGAGGGTGCAGGGTCAGGCGACTCCTGGTCACCTGGGTTTCAGTCCTGCGCACCACGGTGATGGCATGCCCACGTGTCTTTCCCCGACTGCGGACACCCAGAACGTCCCCCCGGGTCCTAAAAACAAGTCCCCTTGTTCACGAGAGCTTGAAGCGCAGGGAGTCTGGCCGTGTGTAGTGGTGGAACCAGCCCCAGGCTGACCGGGCGGGCTTGTGAGGCTGTGACCTTCTGCCCAGATGCAGAGGCCAGAGCTCCTTCCCTGGGCGCTCTCTGCCCTGGACGCCCCCCCGACAGCGGGAAGCACGGCAGCTCAGGCCAGGGGCAGGACTGGCCTCCTGCTTCTTGGCACCGGGGTGAGGGAGGGGGTGGGGGAGGGAGGGTCACCTGATGGGGAGGGTCACAGGGGCCAGGCATTTTTGCCCACGGCTTGGGAGGCAGCGGTCAGCAGGACGAGGTGACGTCTGTCCAGGGCGTGCAGCTCTCACGCGGATGTAAGATCAGCTTCAGAGGAGGTCACTGTGCAGTAGCTGAAGCTCCAGCTGGGCCGGGACGAGGGGAGGAGGGAGTGACCACAGCCTGGGTCTCTCTAGGGAACGGATGGCTGAGTAAGAGGTGCCGGAGGGGCCCAGCCTCCAGGGCTTCCCACCGGAAGCCCAGCAGCAGGGCTGGTGTGGAGCTTGGCTGCAGGCCTCCCCTGGGCAGCTGTCCCCGGCCTTCGTCCCCAGGGCACCTCCCAGCAGACCCCTCTTTTCTTTAGCACTGGCCCGTGTGGCGGGTGGGAGGAGGGTGGTACCCAATGGTGACGATGGGCACCTCAGAGTCCGGGAGGCGTGGTGTGCGATGCTGGGAGACAGGTGCTCCTGCCAGGAGCACTTCGCGCCCCCCCCCGAAGGCTGCCAGCTGCCCCACCTGGACGGGCCCCTCAGGGCCCTGCCGAGTGTTGGGGCCTCACGTGGTACGGGGTGCTCTGCCGTGGGGACCGTCTCTGCTGAGTGTCACTTGTAGGAAGGGACCCTGTGGGTCCCCTCAAGGGGAGAGGGTGGCCCGCCTCCAAGTGGCTGCCATGCCCAGTGAGGAGGAATTGGCCCAAGTGTGGCTCTTGCAGGCCAGTCCCTCTGCCTTCCTCCCCCTCCCCCAGGGCCCTCCCGGCAGCTGGAAGCGACACAGGTGCTCAGTGTAACGAGCTCCATGGCACGATTAACCAGGTGGGCAGGGAGTAAGCCCACAGCTCTTAAAGATTAATTCTCCATTGACTCATTTTATCCTTTTGGAAGAAATTTTTTGTGTATCAATTTGATATAAACCACCCCGCCCCCCGGATTCATGGGCAGCTCAGACAAGAGGAGGTGACTCTGAACGAAGCCTTAGGTGCCCTTTGTTGAGAGTTCGCCCTTCAGGCTGTGGCTCCAGCCACAGGTGAGCATCTGGGAGGAGCTGCGGTGATGGAGCGTGTTCTGCGCGTGGATGCTTTCCATCCCCACCCGTCCAGTCATCTGGCACCCCTCAGGTGGGAAAAAGGAGTTTGTTCTGTGCTTGTTGACTAGGATTAAACAGAGCAGAAGGTATTAAAAAAAAAAAGAGGCACAGCTATGTCCCTGAAAGGGCTCTGTCCTGCTTTTTTATTTATCTTTCTGGAAAGCCTTTGACATTTTATATTTAAAAAAATTTCTTTTAAGTGACGAATGTGGTCAGTTTGCTTTGGGCCCCTTTCCTCTTCTTATCTCCCATGATTTGGGAAAAATGGAAGTAGATGGAATCTGTTTTAATTTTTCACAAAATTGAAATGTATTATTTAATTTTTTGATGAGAAAGGAAATATATTTCCTTTCATACTTTTTTCATATGCACGTTTCCCAAAATATTTCCCATAATTATTCCCATAATTAAAGCATATATACAATAAAAAAAGAAATATGCTGAATGGTGGACATTTGGGTTGTACAGAAAGTTGTAAGGCATAAAATAAAAATCACGTACTTATTATCCTAAAACCCCAAAATCATCATCATGAAGGACACTTCAGTGAATAGCCTTTCAGATGCTGTTCTGTCACAAAAATGGAATCCTATAGTTCTGCACATTTTTCTTGTCACTTATCACAATACAGACTCTTACCCCAGTTTGCTGAGTCCTATCCCACTAGTAGGTACTGACAGGCAGTGCCCGTTGTAGGGAAGTGCTGTTGTCTTTAACTAATTTTCTAGTGATGAAAACTTAGGTTTCAGTGTTCTGCTTCAGCCCCTTTAACCCCTTCATTATCATAGGAAGATACTCTCAGCTCAGGTTTGGGGAATCCATTACTTTCAGTTTTTGGTTTTTTTTTAAACCATGTCACGTGCTCAGAGAATGGTCTTCTGATTACCACCACCACCACCACCACCATCATCATCCATGTTGAGTAAATCTGGCTGGAGCTGTGTTAACACCCTGAAAGTACCCGTATGAAATCTGTGACCCTTCACAAGCACCAAGGCCTCCAGTATAGGGCCTTTCTGGAGAGTGTTGAGCTCTTGGGGGCTGGACCTGGAGGTGTTGGGCGTCTCAGTATCAAGCCCATGGAGCATGTGTTTGAGGTGGTGTCTGCCTACAAGGAGACAGTTTCTAGTGTGGTTCTCCACCTCTGCAGCTGTGGCCACACAGGCTATCCTGGTGGGGTTAATGCATCGGTTTCTGTTCTTACAGCTGAGCTCGGGGGTAGTGTCTGATCAGAAGTGGTGACACATTAGAGTGAGAGGCCAGGAAGTTGGCAGGACCCAGTAGGACTCACGTGAGCACATAGAAATGAAGCTATTTTCTAAGTGATTTAATTAGTTATGTCCAGGAAACACAGGTGATGTCTCAGCATGACATTATAGAACCTGAAACTAGCTTTCACTTGGGGTGAAGTCCCCAAGTGAGTCAGGGACCATGTTGTGCAGCTGTCATCACCCAGAGGAGGGAGCCTGCAGGTGAACCCCGTGACACAGTGAGCAGATAAGAGAGGGAAAGAAAGCAGACTTGATAACACAGTGGAGCTATTGCATGCAGCTCCCCTAAAATCAGCCCTGTTTTCTGGACGCTTTAGTTACGTGAACCAACACATTCCCTGATTTTAAGCCAGTTTCAGTCACATTTTCTCTGACTGGCAACTGAAAGTGTCTTAATTGATACAGAGGTGGAAATTTTAATCGGTTCTGATTTATTCAAAATTGCACAGCTAACAAATAGCAGAGCCCAGAACTGGAGCTTATGTTTTTCCCAATCCAAGGCCCCTTTCCACTGAACCATGCCCGTCACGGAACTGCAAGGAGCAGGCCTTCCAGTGCGGTGGCCTCAGTGCACGGCGCCCAGAGCTGTCCCCAGACAGCCAAGCCACTGCGAGCCCGGTTGCTAGAAGCTTTCTCGCCTAAATGAGTTCCACATAAAATATAGGCCTAGACATCACCCCTCTGGGTGGGAGACCACGCTGCACCTCAGCAGGGGCTGACTGCATTCCTTGGGCAACTACAGTTCAGTGTGATTCTCTTGCCTGTTGGAGTCCTTACAAAATATTGTTGCTTGATAAACCTCCATGTTGGGCGAGTAGGGGTTTTTACCTCGCGTTGTCCGCCGGGTCTGGGGTGGCCTTAGTCTCTGTGCCCTGTGGAGCCTTCCTGTTACCCCCTCACCCGCCTCCCTGTAAGTGGTTGCTTCTGTTTGGAGGTTGGGACTCGACACTGCAAACCACACTAGCTCACAGTCCGTGCCATATCATGGGAACCCCCTCTCACGTCTGTGTGCGTTTTAGTGAAAAGCCTGTAACTTCCATGAAATACCAGGAAACGAGTCTACCTGCATCTTTTCACATATCTGCTGATAGTTCTGCCCTGGAGCAGTTTGTCTCGGACAGGACTCTGCTGTTGGGGAGGCTGTTTGTGCACGCCTGAGCACTGGGTGACCCGAGCCACAGGTAGCCGGGACTCCAGGCCAGGAATGGGTGAGCCTGTGGGGACTGGGTGGACCTAAGACATCTGTAGAAGCTGAGGAGCTGGATGGTGGGAAAACCCCGGGAGCCAGCGAGCGCTGGGGGCTCCCGTCAGCCTCCAACCTGTGCTCTCTGCCCACACGGCCTTCCCTGGGGTTTCTTGGTGCCCCATTTCTTCATGGGTCTGCTGGAATGTGCCATGGTTCTGATTTAAACATGCTCTTCCTGGAGACACTGGGGAGCCCATGCTGTGGAGAGAAGTTTGGAACTCAGTTCTGGGTGCTCTTGGCACCCCCAGGTGCCCGGGACTCGGGGATGGCCACTCACTCAGGTGTCCATTACCCACGGACAGAGTATGCTCCAGGAGCAGAGCTGTTGTGAGAACGTCACGAGCTAATAACTACAGTAGCCGGAGCTAGGAGTCAGAACCTTGAGTGCAGGCCCAGGCTTTGCCGTCGACCAGCTGTGTGCCCCGGAAGGATCCGTTGCCGGTTAGAAGTTGTGAAGCGCGTCCTCCCGCCTGCAGTGCGGGGTGCTGTCAGCGGGGGGCCGAGCACACAGCGGCTGATGATGGCAGGTCAGCTTGTTTCACCGTAAGAGTTCCTTTTATTGCTGTAAATTCCCAGTGCTGTAAAAAAAACAGCTGTCTCTATTGGAAAGAACTCTGAAAGAAGTGACCAAATAAAATATAAGTACATGGGCGGAACTTTCTGAGCAAAATCAGGAATGATAGCTGTGATCGAGTTGTAACTCCCTTCCTGTTGGATTTTGTTTGCTGCCCGGCCCTGCAAATCTGCCACAGTCCACTCAGAGGACATTTGCTAACTGCGAATGACCTTCCTATGCAAAAGAGAGGCATGGCAGAGTAACCATGAGCAGAGGGTGAGTGCTATGTGCCATTAAAATGATATTTATGAAGAGTTTTCTAAGGACAAAAGAAACTTCTTGTGGCATAATGCTAAATGAAAAAGGAAACTGTACAATTGTACAAATAACGTGACCTCAACTATGTGAAGAAAGCCTAAATGGAAAGAAAAGGAACTGTGCCAGATGTTAACAGCAATTCCTCAGATTGCTGGGGGTGTGAATACTTTTGCTTTTCTTCTTTACAGTTTTCTGTGTGTGAACAAAAATTCTTTAAAAGGACAACCTTTGACAGGACTTTTAGGAAAGCTTTCCTTAAGGCTCTCACCACCTCTCTTTCTGAGCCATAGGGAATGGACCCTTTTTCTCTTGGATGCTCTGTGAATTACACTGCATCTTGTATGCACTTACCACCTTATGCTACCCTATTTGAAAAATGACTTTCTGGGCCTCCCTGGTGGCGCAGTGGTTGAGAGTCCGCCTGCCGATGCAGGGGATACGGGTTCGTGCCCCGGTCTGGGAGGATCCCATATGCCGCGGAGCGGCTGGGCCCGTGAGCCACGGCCGCTGGGCCGGCGCGTCCGGAGCCTGTGCTCCGCAACGGGAGAGGCCACAACAGTGAGAGGCCCGCATACCGCAAAAAGAAAAAAAAAAAAAAAAAAATGACTTTCTTTCGCTTTGGCCTAAAACGAACTGTTCCAGCGCCTGCGTCCCTCTCTTAGGAGCCAGTTTCATATGTGGCCCCAGGTTAGAGATGGGTTTGTTGGGTTCCATAACACCTTCTTTTGAACACTTGGTTATAGGTTAAGAGAACCACTGAAATTTGGAGACTAAGCAGAACTTAAGGTCTAGGCAGAATTAGATACTGAGGCATCAGCCTCTCTCCTGATAGCAAATCAGACAGGACTTTTTCAGTGTATCATTCCAGGTTCTTAGCTGCAACCAGCAGACGGGATCTGCTCTCTGAAGCCCTTTTCCCACGTACTTCTAGCAGCAGGCAGCACGACCTGAGGGGGTGCCTATCTGCCTCCACCCAGCCTCCCTCCTGTGTGGCGTCTCTGGCCTGCACCCGCTCTGTGGATCTGGACCTCCCCCTTTTCCCTTGCTGTGTCCGCTTGGTCATCTAGTCCAGCCCACCTTCCCAAGAGCACCTCTCTGATCCCAGGTTCACAATGACAAAGCCTAGTGCGTCTCCTCTGTACCCCGAGTGCTTGCACGTACCCCTAGGTCAATGCCTGTCTTGTGACATTTTGTTGTAATGACATATTTTCACCTCTCTCTCTCTCGGCTGCTGTATTGTGTGGTTTCCAGAGATGGAGAAAAAACTGTGTGTGTGTGTGTGTGTGTGTGTATGTGCGCGTGCGTGCGTGCATGCAGATATTTACCTTAAGGAACTGACTCGGTGTCTGTAGGACTGGCAAGTCCACCCTCCGTGCAGCAGCCTGAGGCTGCAAAGCCCCGGCAGGAGGGGACGTTGCAGTCTTGAGGCAGAATTCCTGCTTCTCGGGAAACCTCAGTCCCTGCTCTCCAGGCCTTCATATGAATGGACGAGGCCCAGCATGTTGTGGCGGGCCCTTTACTTACAGTCAGCGGATTGTGGATGGTAATCACATCCACAGAAACCTTCACAGCCACACCTAGATTAGGGTCTGTTTAAAGAGCCAGTGCGACGGCCTGGACCTGCACAGGACCGCGCGTGAGCCCCTCCGGTTGCCCGGCGCTTACAGGGGTGTGAACAAGTGCTGCGCCCACACCCTGCTCAAAGGGCTGCTGCTGCTGGAGGAGGTCTCCTGACAGTGGCGTCGCACTTGCAGACGTGTGTGCCGTCTGTTCTGTGTGCTCAACATGTGCTTAAATTTGGCCAGAGACCCGCTGAGAACGGAATCAGGAGGGTCGGTTCTTTAGTCATCTCTGTCTCCGGCGGTCCTGGACTCTCTCTGCTGTCATGCAGCATATGCCCTTGGGTGCTCTGAGCCAAGGTTCTAATCACAGGCTCAGGAGCAGCAAAGTGTTCGGGGCGGCTTCTGACAGTGTTCCCGCACTTTGCCCCTGACTGAGTCCTTTACAGCTGAGAGGCTCAATGCGACTTCCTGTTTTGCCCCTGCTTTTCTTCCGCTTCACGAAGCCGAGTGGAGAACAGAAGCCCAGTCGGCAGAAAGGGCGATGCCGCCCACCCTGCTGCCTGGGCCATGGGCTCCACGTGGGCAGGGACTGAGCGAGGGCCACGGGCACCCCCGGGCCACGTGCACGTGTGCACCTGCGCTCAGGAGAACTGTCCAGCACCACAGGGTGGGAGGCCGAGCAGGGTCCGCGTCACCTTCCTCACTGACAAAGTGCAAGTAAGAGGAAAGTGTGAGGGTGAAGTGAAATAGTGCAACTGCTGAGTGCAGGCTCAGTGCTGCTTTCTGATTAAATTCCAGTTTGGCCCTAATCCTCTGTCAGGCCTCTGCTTCCCCTTTCCTCATCTGGCAGAGGAGGAGTCAGGCCCGTTTTTAAGATCCCCGGGACAGTCATGGGGCTCAGTGAGGCCTCGGGGGTCCAGGGAGGTCCTCACGGCCTCGCCACCCAGGGCTGGGCATCCTGAGGGTCTGCTGAGGCCCCGCCAGCCCGCAGCCCAGGAGGAGGGGTCGTCGTGGCTCCTCCCACCCCTCCCCTCTGGGCCGCTCGTCTGAGTGTTTCCCAAAGGCTCGCTTCATCCAGCTGACCCCGCTTGGCCTTTCCTTTCTTACCTTAAGAAGTTCTGGTTTTGGGCTTCCCTGGTGGTGCAGTGGTTGGGAGTCCGCCTGCCGATGCGGGGGGCGCGGGTTCGTGCCCCGGTCCGGGAGGATCCCACATGCCGTGGAGTGGCTGGGCCCGTGAGCCATGGCCGTTGAGCCTGCGCGTCCGGAGCCTGTGCTCCGTGGCGGGACAGGCCACAGTGGTAAGAGGCCCGCGTACCGCAAAAAAAAAAAAACAAAACAGGTCTGATTAAAAAAAAAAAAGAAGTGCCGGTTTTGAGACACATTTGCACGTGAGGGGCACTAGCCTCTGGTTTTCTTTCCTCACTGCTTCGGGCCCCTGAGCGGAGCAAAGGGCCTGTGGTCCATTTCCGTCCGGGGAGGTGGTTTGCGCCATTGCCTCCGCTCTCGTTTCCTCTCTGGGGACAGTCAGGACCTGTCTTGTTCTCGCTGCTGCCGTGCAGGGAGCGTGGGGCGGAGCGCTCTGGGCCAGCTGGGCTCGGGAGTGAGCAGCCCGAATCAGCGCCACCTGGACCCTGAGTCGGCCACAGGCCCCGCAGGCGGGGCTGCGGGTCACGGCCTTGCAAGTGGCACCTGCTGCTTCGCGTGGGGTGGGGGCACTTCTCTTCTTTTTTCTCATTTCCATCTTCCTTTGATTTTACTTTCTTTGAGACGTGCAAGGGTAAGTGTGTGTCTGTGAAATGAGAACCGGCAGCTCGCAGAGTGTCCCGGCTCGCGCCCGCGTCCAGGTCTGTGGCTCAGAAAATGAGAGGGTGCTTGGCAGCTGCCGGTGGCGGCTTGCTGGGCCCTCACTGCATGCGCTCCAAGTCTTCCACAGCCGAGGGGGCTGGAGCGCGGTCCTGGCCCTCGTCTCTCCCACTGCGGGGTGCTGTCTGTGAAGCTCAGCAGCCCGCCTGGGACTGGGAGTCTGTGCATTTCTTGGGTGCGGGTGGGTTTCCTTGGAGACCGGTTCTGTCACAGCTTCCATCTTGGAGGCAAGATTCAGTAAGTTGTGAAATTAATGCATTCCTGTCAATTTGCATTCTAATGACACGTTTCTGTAGGTGTTCTTTGAATGGTGGATTTTATTGAAGTATTTCTGTGATGAACCTTGTATGCTAATGAGCAAACTTCCTCTTTAACAGTAATGGGGCCTCCCTCTCAGCCCCTCTCTGGAGATGATTTCACAGATCTGACAGTGAAGGAAAGGAAACCTAACTGTTTAGAGTTAAGACAAACTTTGTTTTTTTATCCCCAATAGTAATTCTCTATTCTCTCACAGCTATTGATGAATATGTGGCGTAAATGTTTGATCACTACTTCTAAATGTAAAAAGTTTCAACTTCAGTTATATCCCACATATATCAAACAGAGCATATGGCTCTCAAAGCAGCACAGAACATATTGGAGAGAAAACCAGCGACTTGCTCCACATTCAGCTTCATTTTTCTTTCACTTTCATGGAAACCATAGATTGTTTCTGTGTTTCAGATCAAACATGTTTTTGAGCAAAGAGTACATTACCCAGCTGTCCTAAAAGCCATTACTCGTCACTGTTCAAATTTAACCCAAGCCATCTGTTACACTTCTTTCTCTGCATTTATTTTTGAGGCACATCGCAGGAAAGCTGCTTCTTGACATATCTCACTTGGAGCAGTTACAAAAAGGAAAATATGTCAGAAACTTTAGGTATCGTTTTGTTGATGCATTTTTGCATAAATAATTAAGTTATATTTCACTTAGGGTTCAGAAACCCAGTGCTATTACCCCAACTTAGAAATAAATTTGAAGACTCCATGAAACAAAACAAATCTTATATTTCTTAATGGGGTGGCTCTGAATAATATGCAACAGGTTAAATTCTTCCCTTTAAGTGTGATTCTGTTGAAATTTCTATCTGAAGACTTGAGACTAAATGGTAATTAATGTGTAATATATATACTAGTGTATTCGTAATTGGTCATGTACCTGGTAAATGGGTATAACTGGTCTATTTTTATTCTGAAGCCTGAAATAAAGATCCGAGCCACAGGGGCTTAAGGAGGTATGAGTCATCTCTCCAGAAATGAACTTGAGCTCAGTCGTGTCATCAGATGACCTTGGTGGAACTGGGCGCGTGGTTGCCTCCTGCATCGGCTTTGGAGACGATGGGAGGATGGAGGTGAGGTTCTCCGCACGGCTCTGCTGGAACCTGGGCTGTTTCCTTCCCCTCGGCTGCAGTCCCCGTGGTTTCCCGCTCTGTGACTCCGCCGCACTAGGGATATGGACACGTCTTGTTAACAAGGACAGGGAGAAAGTGGGCAGTGGTCGCAGCAACCTTGGTCACGACGGCTGCCATGGTATTACACGCTTCAGGATGGAATGTGGGACCAGGGAGATGGAATCTGTTTTTCTGGAAGCCCGTGTGGTTTAGAGTGAAGACACTGTTTTCCTGATTAACGTCCGTGACAGCCCGTGTCTTTGGGAGGGAAGAACGCACAGGAGCCACACCTCCGTGTGTAAATTGACTGCATAACATTGGTTAAGTCTCCCCTTCCTGGAAGTACCTCTCGAACTGAGAGCAAAAGCCGGCTTTGCAGATGCGCTGCTCTCCTTTGCCTTCGAGGAGGAGGGGAAGCTTGTGCGGACGCTCTGCTGGGAGAGGTCCTGGGCTGAACCCTCAGGAGGGCAGGCCGAGGGCCCGAGCTCTGAAAGCAGCCCCTGGGCGCGCAGAGGGTGAGGAGGTCACGGGACCCACCATGGGTAGGCCGTGGTCCTACTCCTCCGATGGCTGTGTCTGAGCCCCAGGCAAGGCCATCGCCATGCCGTGGACTCCTTGCCTGCCTTGGGAAGGAAGGCCGACAGTAGCTGTGTCAGGAGAGAGATGGCTCTCGCTGTTCTGTGCCCTCTTACCAGTGCTCAGACCCAACCTGGCAAAACCCATTACGATGTGGCTTATTCCCACTTAGGCTTGGAGATGAGGTGGATGAAATCATGTGCAGAGAGCATGACAGTTGCTCGTGCTCAGCCAGTATTTGCTGAGTAAATGGCGGAGGTGGTAAACGTCTGTACAGCCCAGCTCATGCTCTTCTCCCATCCCGGTGGGCTCCGTCTCAACTCTGGCTTGTCCAGGCCTCCCTCAGGAGCGCCTTTGAAACAGAGACCACCACCTGCCTCTGGACTTGGAGGTGGTGGAGGGATGGAATGCTGAGCTTCTGGAGACATTAAAACGTTATTTCTGGGCTTCCCTGGTGGCGCAGTGGTTGAGAGTCCGCCTGCCAATGCAGGGGACATGGGTTCTTGCCCCAGTCCGGGAAGATCCCACATGCCACGGAGCGGCTGGGCCCGTGAGCCATGGCCACTGAGCCTGCGCGTCCGGAGCCTGTGCTCCGCAACGGGAGAGGCCACAGCAGTGAGAGGCCCGCATACCGCAAAAAAAACAAAAAACAAACAAAACGACGTTATTTCTAAGCAGCCTTAGAAGTCTCTTGGTGGGGAACACTGGTACAGGAAGGAAACCGTGGGCTTGTTAATTGGGCCGTTTACCCGCACATATCATTTTAATTCCGCTCGGCAGTACACTGCCGACTGGCCTCTTGGCATGAAGTGGAAGAGGAAGGTCTGCACCAATCAGTATCAATCCCTGAGGAATAATGATTGGAAAGGAAAGAGCTGACGCTCATCTGACTTTCCACTTTAACAGTGTTTTTGTGAGGCTGTGCATTTTAAGGGCTCCCTGATGCACTTGGTAAAGACTTCCTAAGTTTATGATTATTAATTAGAGCAGCGAATGGATCCTGGTGTGTACTGTGTGTAATGTTTGCAAAACAGCCATTTCCTAAAGTGGGGCCTTCTTGGCCAGAAGGACTTCCTGTTAGAAAATAGTTATCAGGCCTGTGCTGTCCTCCCAGTAACATTTTGGAAAGATGGATGTGCACAGAGGTGCTCATGCTGGTCAGTCAGGAACCAGGCTGCCCAGGACACAGGCTTTCAGGCCGGACATCCCTCTCCACGCCTGGTGGCGATGCTGTGGCTGTCCTGAACAACGTGCTCGAACACAGAGGGCACTCACGAGACCAGAGCCCACGGTCCTCACTCTGCATGGAGGCACAAGACCCAGATGAGGCCCCACCAGGCTAATTGGGACTGAGGACCATTAACCACCAGCGGGGAAAATGATGGTGTAAAAAAATGAAGAAGTCTCTTAATGCTGGTTATGTGTGTATAAATGGAAACAGAAACGTTGATATTGATTGAATGCATGTAACTTAAAACGTCAGACACATTGAGAGTCAGCCGTCTTAAGTCTGGTTCCAACAGTGCTTCCTTGCGTTACAACTTGTGAGAAGGAGGGAGCAGCTGTTCTATGACTTGGTGACTCGTCCTGCACCTTTCCAAGTTTAGCTCAGCTTCCAGCGTTTTATCCTTTGAACGTTCGACGTCGTGAAGTATCTCCGAGTGTTCCTCACTGTGAGTGTTTCTGCCTCCCCCACTTTGCCCTTTTCCTCGCAGCCATGTCCCTCGTTTATGTGGATGAATGGCCTTTGCCACCTTCCTGGGGCCCCGAGTCGAGTCTCTCAGATGGTGGCCGTGTCCCCGTTCCCTGGTCAGCTGCTTTCCTCCATGACTCAGATTTCACTTCCAGCCTTACCTGCTTTTCATCTCTCTGCTGCACTTCTGTCTTCCTTGGTCAGTTTTCTGTCTTGATGACCCGTTTCTGCGAAATGTTACGCGGTTTGTCACCGGGAGCCAGGGCGCCAGCACGCCTGTGTGTCGCTGACAGACTTTGGAAGAAGAGCCGTGAGTGGTGACCGGTCACGATGCAGATCTGGCATGTACGCGGCGATTCGTGGACTGAGGACCTGGCAGCAGACTTTGTCCTTTAGGTGACCGTGACAGTTACCGTCCTGTGGGAACTGAAGTGTGAGTGTGTGCCTGGGGGCGGCACTGTGTAACGAAACGAGGGGGTGAAGCCAGCACGGCCATCAACCCATCACAGACAGCAGGGCCTCGGACCCGGCGATTACTGAGTGGAACCGAACTCTGGTTGCTGGGCCCCAAGGCAAACCTGCCAGGTCGTGTACATGCGTGGAAACACTCTCAGGCAACTCTGATGGGCAGTCAGGTTTGGGGGACACTGACAGGCAGGGTTCAGTGTCCACGAAGCCCCCCACAGTCAGGTGTGGCAGAGAAGCAGGCCAGGCTCACTACACGGTGTTGCTGCAGGGGGCGGCCTCACCGAGATGGAGGCCAGGAGGCTGGCCCAGGGCGTGGCCCAGAGAGCAGCCAGGAATCCTAGGTCTCACAGCTGCAGGGCCGCGGAGGTGACGCCCAGCCTTCCGGTTAGCGCTCTCCCACTGAAGGTCCTTGCACACGCGATCGTAGGACCTGCTCTGAAGTCAACTCTTGGTGACTAAATCTAGGCTAAATCAACCTGATTCACTCAATTTTCCTTAAGAAACTTTCTTGTTTATCATGCAACAAGGAGGAAGCACGCTTGGCCGGGGAGCCTTGCTGAGGGGTCTTTGCTGAGGGGTCTTTGATGAGGGGTCGGGGGAGAGGAAGTCGTCAGAAATAATTCTCGGGTGGGTGCAGTGGCATCTAATTTGTGTCCATGGGATCGGCCCAGGGTTCTAAACCCTTACTGCTGCCCGTAGAGTCTCCTGGGGAATTTGTGCTGGAGCCAGTGTGGATGCCACCAGACCAGTCCCATCAGAGCCTCCAAGGCAGGGCCCAGGCACCTGCGCTTTCAAGGTCCCAGGTAGTCCCGGTGTGCAGCCAGCGCCCGGGAGGTTGGTAGGGGCTTCGAGGGGCCAGCAGTCACGGCCGAGGCGACGCCAGGCCCTGAAGGCAGTGGCGCTGGCCCTCTGCGCGGCTAGAGCAGGCGGGCTCCCGGGCGGTCTGCTGGGGCGTGGCTGGTTGGTGTGCAGCTTCACACCCACGCAGATGAGGGGTCCCAGAGCGGTGACTGGAGAGGAGAAATGAATCTGGAGGCGCGAAGCAGATGGTACAGCTTGTGGCCCTGCCGTCAGTCAGGAAAGTAAACGGCTGGGCTCCTGTTAAAGGGCCTTGGCCGGAGCAGCCCATTAAGTTCCAGTCCAGCGGGGAGCCTCCTTCCCGCCCCTCGAACGTGGATGACTAGTAACAACTTCCTTCCATCGACCCGGCCGTTCCGTTAGCGGGATGGATTTGGGGAGGATGGAGGTCCTCCACCCCGGTGTCCACAGCCCTGGGTGTTGGTGGGAGCCTCGAAGCATTAACCACATTGGTGTGGACCCCGCAGGGGAGCGGGGCAGTCTGGACAGTTATACTGGATGTGGGACCTAGGGGGGCGAGGCCCTGTGGGCCATGGGAGGAGACTGCGTCCCGGCATTCATAGCACAGGGAGCCAGCTTCTTAATGGGAATTCTCGGCAGGTGGTTCTGATACATTACTCACAGCTGAGTCCGGAGATGCCTGATTTCTTTTGCACTCCTCCTTCTCACAGATGCAATTACTGTAGTGAAGTGTGGTCTGGGAGGATGTGATGAGATTCTATTTCAAGGTGATTTCTTTTCTCTGGAGAGAAGGCTCCAACAGCCACTGTTAACACCCTGCTACCTTCCCGGATCTTCCCTTTGGGGCTCAGTGCTCCAGCCCATTAAGTTGCCCTTTACTTTCTCCCAGGTGGGCTCTCCTGGTCAGCGCCTTTGTCTTAACCCCATGGTTAGTGCCGCCATCCTTCCTCACGGTGGGCTGGGAAGCCCTCCTCCCTCTGGGGATGGTGATGAGGGGTCACTCCACACAAGCGCCATCATTTGAAAGCTCTCTGGTCCGTGGCTCCCACCTCCCCGACTGGACCCGCTGGCTGGGGCCCCGCCTCAACTTCAGGCTGTCCTCGCGCACCCGGTGCCCTGGCCGTGCCGTCCTGCAGCCTCCTGGAAAACTGCTCGCCGCCGAGGAAGGCTCTCCCGAGCTTCGGGGGAGCCCGTAACTCAGGGCTCAGGGACCCCAAGTGGGTGCCCGGGGCCCTGGGCTAGGGAATCATCTCTGGCCTGAAGTCTTCCCAGGGTGTTTTCTCTAGAAAAAAACGACCAGTCGTTGCTGGGAGGCCGTGGAGAGTGCCTGCTGTGTTTCCTCGTCTGGACTGTGCTCTGGGAAGGTGGTTGGAAAGCCCCAAGGCTGGGCCCCGCTGTCTGTCAGCGTCCAGTCCAGAAGGCAGGCGGAGGAGAGGGCAGCAAACCAATGCGTTATGTCCGCACCCCGTGTCTGCTTAAGGGTAGCGTCTTACTGTCTTTTATTTTTGTCTCCATTTGGGTTCAGATGCTAAGTGAACTGTGTAGGAAATTTAAACATACACTAGGAATTGAGTTCTCCTTTTTTTTTCATAATGCCCTACAACTTGTTACAAATCAAATACAGAGGGTTATTTTTCTTCTGAACTAAACTTCAGTTCAGAATTTGTCTTCCTTGCTGTAGATTTTGTCATGGGTCTTTAGCCAGCTCACCTCTATTACACTGGAACTGGAAAACTGACGTCTGCTCTGTGGAGAGAGGAGTGGAGTGTCCCAGAGGCGAGGTGTGCTGGGTGCTGGCCGGGCCGGGTCCTCCACCAGGCCTGCACATGTGTGGTCTCCTGTCACCCTCATGAGATGGGGATATGGTCCTCCTGGGTCACAGACTGAGCCTGCGGAGGCAGCTCACTGCTACCCAGGTCACACAGCCCTCCGGCGGGCTGGGAGGCTCACCTGGGGGGAGGTCAGCTGACTTTGGGTGGGGGGCTGGAACTCCAGGGGGCCCCGACCTCCGTGGGCGACTCCTTGCCAAGGGCCCAAGGTGGGCAGTGTAAGCCTGGGTGGTGGTCTTCCCACCCCCATGGACTGTAGTGGATCCACAGGTGGCCGAGTGTCCCAGTTTGAAGTGAAGGTGCTTTGAACAGTATAAGGAGAGTGACTTAGTGCTGGTGTTCTCTGACGGCGGCTGTTGCTACCAGGGGACTCGCCTCTTAGGAAGCAGAAGGGGATGTATGGGGTGCCTTCCTCAGGCGCAGTTGACCCCTGGGATAGACTGAGGGTGATGATGGCGGAGCTCCTGGTGCCCTGGTGGGAGCAGTGGGGAGACTGCCGGGCACCCGCGGGAGTTGGGGCTCTGAGCACAGTAGACGGGCCAAGCGGAGCCCCATCCAAGGTGTGGGGCCGACAGCGGCCTCTGCTGCCATCCTGCAAAGGGGATGCTGACATCCACCAGCCTGGTAGAGAAATAGACTCTGTAATGTAAAAAATAACGAGCTTTGTCACTCCGGACAGGAGAGTTTATTAACGGGCAGTGCACAAATGAGTGCCAGACTCCAGGCCTGAAGACAGCAGTCGATTTTAGAAGGTATTGAGTGATGATTACAAGTGCAGGTTTCCCGGCAGCGGCTAATCTGGGACGTGTCGAGCCCAGAGTGATGGTTCCTGATGGCACCACCACTGCTGCCAGTTCCTCCCTCGCGGCTCAGGCGAGCTTCAGAGATGGAAATGCAAGACCTCCTGGGTACAGATCCACTGGCAAGGGCCTGGCGACCACCCCGTGGCTCCTGGCCCTTCGGCCGTGTCCTGAGATGGATACGCACAGAAACGCATGGTCACACGCGGGGCCGAGAACGTAGGGCAGGTGCTTCAAGGAGCAGGTTGCTCGGGGGCTCTTGATGAGCTGCATCCCCCGCAACCTTGGGGAGACCAGGGAAGTGTGACCGTCGAACCCAAGCCTGCAGGGGGTGTTGAGGGACCCCTTGGCGAGCTGAAGTAGTCCTGCAGACGCCGAGGACTGGGCCTGTGGAGTGAGATCCCCCCCGACCCCGAGAGGGCAGGACAAGCTGCCGGGGCTGTGGCTTCCTGTGGCCCCATGTGCCGTGTGGAAGGGAGAGATGATGAGGGTCCGGAAGGGCACGGGGACCTTGGTGGGATGTGGTCGGGTGGAAGAAGGAGCCAGGAGACCTGCGGCCGAGAGGAGCTCGGGGCTGACTGGCTTCGGGGCGGAGGCCCAGGGCTGCACACGTCTCCCAGCGGGGTCGGAAGAGACAGGCCCCATGGAAACGCTCACGAAACTCAGGAGCTTTGATCACGGTGACGCGCTGTGTTCCCTGGGTCCCCCAGCTCCCTGGGGTCCATCCGGTGTCCGCTCCGTGAGAGGCTGAGCTGCATGTGAGACACAGTTGGGTCCTTGTCTTGGGGAGCCGGCCAGTGAAGAGGAAACTCTGCCCAGACCCCCGGCCTCCGCCCTGTGCACTGTGTGCATCTCTTCTTTTGCAAGGACCCCAGGCATTGGGTTCTGGGCCCACCCTAAATCCAGGATGATCTCATCTTGAGGTCCCTAACTGATAGCATCTGCAGAGACCTTGTTTGCAAGTACTGTCGAGTTCTGAGTGGACATGAGTTTGTGGGGACCCTGCAGCCCATCCCAGGACCCTGTTCCCGAAAGCGTGAAAAGCCACGGGCGTCTTTGCTCTCACTTTAGGGCCGAGGAAACGGCTGCTTGGAGAGGTTGGTTTCGCCCAAAGGCTTCAGCTGACTCGGGATGCCCTGGGAGCGTCTGCCCCCTGGTGCCCACAGGGCCTCAGAATCCCGGAGCTCTGGCAGGAAGGAACCTTGGCTGGAGCTGGAGGTCAGCTTAGAGAGCATCCACTCTGTCACCTTCCTTCTGCAGAAGTTTGGGGTCGGCTGGGTAACACCGGCACGACAGTGATGGACCCTGCTGCCGTGACCTTCGGCTGTCCTCCTCCTCACCGCCCCCCCACCAAGAGGGGACCACGTGTGTGTCCTCATCGCTCTTGATGAGGCTGATACTCTGGGGGTGGGGAAAGAGCTGCAGGAAGAGAATGGAGCTCCTGGGTGGGCATGTGCCTTGGCCTGTGCCTGGAGGTGGGAGCAGAGGGCATCGGTGCTGCAGAGGTCGGCTGCGTGTTTCTTACCCAGCGCTAGAGAGGGAGGGTGTCCACAGACCTCGGTGCGTCAGCAGGTACTCTCGAGTTCTGCGTGCAGCCCCTGGAAGATTTCGAGGGCTAAGTCCAGACCCTGGGGTGAGTCAGGAAACTGCTCTGGCAGCGAGGTGAGCATCTGGGTGGGAACCACGTAGGTTCCCAGGGGACTTGGGAAAGCAGGTGCATGGCATCTACTCAGAAAGGCACCAGCTTTCTTCTTAATACTGGATTTTTGGACAGGTGATGTCAACACATTTTTCTTAGCTCTTTACTTCAGTCTTAAAATACTCCTCAGATCCTGCAGGAAATATTCTGAATGTCTGCACTTTTGTAAGACCCCCCTGCTCCCCAAGCCTTGGGCGGGCGGGGTCTAAAACCAGCCAGAAGTTACCTGCTCTCGGGACCTCCAGGGACCCCCCTGCCCTTCCGTCAGGCCCTCACAGGGTTAGCTCTCCAATGCTTCCTCATCTGCGTGGACCGCTGTCTGCTCTGGACATCTCCTATGTATGGAACGATGGTCTGTGGACTTCTGCACTTTGCAAATGGACGAGCCTTGGTCCTGAGGATGAGGACGTCCTGTCCAGCCCAATGTGCTGGCAGCGGCTTCAGCACAGAGGCCAAGGGGAAGCGCTGCCTGACCGCATCTACTCCAGCCTCCGCCCGGCGTCTCTCTTCTTGGAAATAGAGAGTAGCTGCCTGGTCCAGCAGCTGAACCTTGGCGAATCTAGCTTAGAAACAGAGCCCCCCACATGGAGAGCAGCCACGTCACCTCCTTCCAGACCTGCACCAGGGTTTATTACTGATGACTCCGTGAGGGCCACGGCCTGAGCCTCCTTCTCAGGTGTCACGACTCGTGTCGAGGTCGGAGGGTTTTCCCTTCTCAGCCGGTGTGGCCCTGCTCATTTCTTCAGAAGCTGCAGTAGCCCAAACATCCAGGGCCTGGCTGGAGCCGCAGGGGCGTCGACCCAGCGTGGGCCGGGTCAGGAGGAGGGCCCACCGCGGGGGTGGGTGAGGGAAGGGGGGCTCCAGCTGCAAATGCCGACGGCTGGGTCTGCAGGATCCCCCTTCTGACCACGCAAGATGCTGGGCGTGCTGGCACCTCCCCAGCCGGCCACAGTGTTATCAGCCCTGCAGCCTGTGGTACCTGAGAGCCAGCCTTGCCTGCAGGGTGGGGGCCTGCACTCCTGCCTTGGTGAGATTCGCCCCGGGCTCTGGCTTCCCTGCTGTTCCCATTGCCTTCCAGGTTCAAAACCAAGAAAGGAGCGGAGGGGGTCAAGCCAGGCTTTAGAGGGCGGTAGGCACTTGCATCATTTCAGCACGAAATACAAATGTCCACAGTCACGTTAGGAGATGGTGGGGTGTCTGTCCAGTGTCAGGCGCCTTGCTGGCCTCTGGGGTGACCTGGCCGTCGCTGTCCAGCGGAGCTGCTGAGGAACGTGGCGGGACAGTCCAGTGCTGACTGTGGACAGTGGGACTGGCCTCAGGTACCACAGTAGCCAACAGGGAAGCGAGCTCTGCACGGCCTCGTGACGGCGTGGACGTGAGCCCTGGGAGCCACGGTGACATTAACGCAGGAGTGGGCGTCGCCTGGGAGGAGGCGTGGCGGCAGGGAGAGAGACACCTGGGCGGGGCCTGGGGCCACGCCGCGCATCCAGGGAACTGAAAACCTCCCTGAGGCCGGAAAGGAAACCTGGGATGGACGGACGCTCTTCCACGCCTGGAGATGCCACTGGTTCATCTGTGAGACGGGAGTCACTTCTGGGGTGCAGCAAAAAGTGGATTAGATGGTGCTTGGTGAGGGGGGCAGGGATGATGACCCTTTGATGCGTTTTACAAATTAAAGAGAGTAAAGTTATTACCAGAATGGGTGGCAAATATGGGGATTGACTTTGTTTCTTTTAGGGTAACATTTCCAGTAACAGAGTTTCAGACTGTGTTTGGAATCTGTAGGCACAGACAAGCAAACACATACAGATGTTACTGGGGAGATCCCGTGTCTGTGTTATCGGTATTTTATATAAACATATTTGACCTTTGAGCAACTTTGAAATTTCCATTGGGCCTCCCGTCTTCTCCGTGGGTTACAGTTATTACTGCAGTCAGATTGAAAGGGGTGGGTGCTCGTATGTTTGAGTGTATTTCTGCAAACTCAGGGGAAACACATATACCATGAAATCACCTTTTCTTATGATTTGGAGTTTTCTGAGCCCATTGAATTGCCCATTTTATTAATTTAATTTTGACACACACAGTAATACATACCACTTTGCAGAAGGAAGTGATGAACATGCACTTTCTCCTAATTGCAGTCCTGGAGATGCTGCGGAACGTCCAGCCTCTTTGTATTTGCAGTTCTCCCCAGAGGAGAGAGGTCTCCGGGTTGGTGTCCACTGGGACTGACTTCTTCCCCGTCCTCTTCCTGTTAAATTCTGTTTGACAAGTTCCACTGCGCACGGAGCTACTCCAGTCTGGCTGTTAAGAAGCTGTGGCCCAGGAACAGGAAAATCATGCTTTATTCTTTTGGTTTATTAACATGAACAAGGCATAAAGATGTGCTCCTGATAATTTCTTCATTATTGTATTAACGTTTTCTACTGCCTCTGGTGGTGTTTGCTTTCAACCCCAAAGAAGAGGTGAAGACGTGTCTTCATTGTATGTGTGTTCAGATCACAGAGCGAGAGACCACCAGATGTCAGTGTAACTTAGGGTGAAATCTCAAGGCCGTGTTGCTCTGTCAGGGGGTCTCTGCTGACCTGAACTCGGGAACTTTGGGGACCGTGCACACGGCCCTGCAAGGATTTGAGTCGTGGAGTGTCGCTGTCACCCCTGCAGAGTTTCTAGTCCATCTCCTTTGCTCTCAGCAGCATGGTGCTCCAGATCACGAGGCGGCCCCTGGATCAGGGCCAAGGTGATTCAGTCTGGGTCTCGGTGTCTTTGTCTGAACTTTGACCTCCTCAGAGGTGCAACCCCACCCCCTCCCCCGAATCAGTTTTCACTCCAGGGCCCTTGCTTACAGCCCGAGGGTGTACAGGCCTGTCGAGGGTGCGTGGGCTCCTTTTCTTTCCAGGGCTGTGGCTGAGTATTAACTGTGGGTGAACCCCTGTGCTGTGTATGCTTTGTCCAATTCGTATTTATAAGTTTCTCTCCACGTTTCGTAGTTGAGGGAAGTGAAATAATTTGTCTCAAGTCACTGATCTGTCCGGTTCAGAACCTTGTAGTCTAGGCTCTGTTTGATGTCAGGTGAGAGAAACAAAACTAGCTGAAACACAGACCTAAAAGAGACCCCCACATCAGGAGCATCTGTTGAGTACAGAAGGTGTTCATGGAAACCGAGTGAGGAAATAGCCAGCTGCTTGTTCAGCAGCACAGTGGGTGAGAAAGTGGCCTCCTGAGGGCCCCCGGCAGGACAGGCGCTGGGAGAGGAGTCCAGGCTCAGGCAGGAAGCCGTGGAGGCAGCGAGCGGGGTCCCGACGGGGGCTGGCAGCCGGGCCTCTGCGGGTGGCCACGTCCAGCCTTCGCTCCAGCGTCTGTTGTTTGATTGTTCTGTTGTTTGACAATAGCATCAGGCATCACATTTATAGTCAGGAAATTTAACATTTAAAATTCTTGGGGGGACAGTGCACTCTGAGTAAGTGACTTTTAAAAAATTAATGTTTCTTATTGACACAGCGATGCCTTTTAACCTAGAAAGTTCAGAGGATACAAATGATCAGTAAGAAGAAGGTTTAGGTCACCCCAATATTCTATGACTGTTTTTGTGTGTGTCCTGTCAGTACTTCTTTGCTTTGGTAGGTGCATGAGTATTCATAAAAGTGAAATCATCATGCACTTTGTGACTTTTAACCTCTATTTAAAATTTTATTACCTTGATTAGTTGAATTTTTACGTTCAGCTAAGAGGTAAAGCAAATATCCATTTCCTCCCTTTCAACAGTTGTTGATTTTTCCAAAGTGTGTTATCCTAGCATCAGCTTCAGAACTCCGGGGAATCCAAATGAGGTCTTGTTCAAAGGGACTTTGGTGGGTGTAGGGCTCCTCCAAGTGGGTGGTGGCCAGTGTGATTCTCACCCTGCCATGTTGCCCTCACCCCAGTTAGTCTATTCAAGTGAATCTCTCCGTGCTAAGCAAATCCTCTGTCTGGAGTTTGGGCCTCACGTGCACTTACTATTGGGCCCTGGTTCTCAACCTGCTGCCCAGGAGAACTGCCTGGCAGCCTGACTCATCATCCGGGACCTGGTCTAATCGACCTGCACCTCCCCATAAAAGCCCTCAGTGGACTCCCACGTCCAGCCAGGATGGAGAAGGACTGCTCTAGCTCATACCCTGGGATGATTTTTTAAAAATCGTACAAGAAAGGAACTCCCGTATTTGTCTCACTGGCTTCTTTGGCTTAAGAGTTGGCTTCTTTAGACCTCTGTTAGCAGAGGCCCACCGGCCCGGGCTCTGTGCTCGGCCCTTTGCTGCTGCAGACCTGTCCCTGTCATGTGGCTGGATGTGCTTTGCCTCACATGCACAGATCGTGAAAGGCACCACGGCGCCTTCGTGGGGCTTTTACCAAAACTCCTGAGCTGCCTCCAAACCGTCTAACCAGGAAGGGGCGGAAGTCCGTCCTGGCTGCCTCGGGACGTCCTGGGATGTGGGAGGTGTGCAGGGGACAGAGTGCCAGGTCTCCAGGGCCCACACGCTTGGAGAGCAGCACGAGATCAGGAGGCACTGAAGAACAAAGCGGACCAAGAAGTAGCTGACCTGCGCGTCCTGTTATAGCTGAGCTGTGCCCCAAGGCCACATGTTGAAGCCCGAACCCCGGGCGCTGCAGACGTGATGGTTACTTGCAGCGGGGTTGTTGAAAATGTAATGCATTGAGATGAGTCATTAGGGTGGGCCCTGCTCCCATATGACGGGTGTCCTTGTAAGAGGAGGGGTGGCCATGTGAGGACACAGGGAGGAGATAGCAATCTACACGCCAAGGAGAGAGGCCCCAGGAGAGACCAGCCTCCAGGAGTGAGGAAGTGCGCTTCCACTCTTCTAAGCCGTCCGGTCTGAGGCACTTGGCTATGGAAACTGATACAGGTCCTATCTCCTTAGCTGTGACTCAGCTGCTGCCCTCTCTGGGGCTGTCGTCTGGCTTCTCCAGGGCTCAGAAGCTGCCGCAGCTGCCTTTGCATCTCTGACTCCAGACTTGCACCTTTTCTCACCCACTAGCTCTCAGCTTCCCTGCCCCCGAAACTAAAAAACTCATCTTTCCATTCGAGCGCCAGATGGAGAAAAATGCTCATTTGGTCTTTGCCCAAAAGTAGCCTCTTTTTTTTCTCCTGAAAGTCAGTCCAGTCTGTCTTGAGTGACAAGAACAGGGAGAGCCTGTGAACTTTTCTTGGGAGTAAAAATAATGTCTTGACAGGGTTGCCACGTCCATGCTGGTTTGATGGGAGCTAGTTTTCAGAGTCTAATCTCAGAGTCTTTTTAAACATATGCGTACAGAGTCGAGTATGTTGGGCGGAAGGACAAGTAGCAGATGCGGCAGCTGGGCCGGCCCTGGGGTCTTCCGCGGCACGAGGCTGTGCCTGCCTTGAGAAGACAGGAGTGGGGAAGTCTGGCTTGCATCTCAAGACACGAGCTGTGCCGAGACACCAGGAAGAGGCAGCAGCCACCTGTGTCCTCACACATCCCTCAGGTCTGTCTGGTGAAGGACCGAGCCCCCATCATAGGAGCCCGAGCGGAGGACCAAGGATAATCCCTGCAAGGCTGGGCCTTGAGAAGCCCTAGCTCGGCTGCACCTGTTTCCTGTTTGGTGCAGGCTCCCAATTCTCTTTTCTGCTCAGTTGCTGCAAACCCTGAAATGAACCCAGAATGTGCAGCCATCAAGAGGAAACGCCCGTGGCCTACCATAACTCCATGGAAAGGAGCATTTCCCCTTGCATGTGTCCAGTGGCCTGGGATGCACGTAGTGCTCGGAACAGAGTGCCGTGTCTGCTTGGTGGACAGAGACGTGGGGTGGAAGGCGTAAATCCCCTCTTTCCACCTGGAGTTGTTTTTCTGCTTCAGATGGCGCCTTGTGCCAGCGCTGTGCGTGCCGATGCATTCAGGGGGTTGAGGTGGACTGACGTGAGTAGACGCCGTAACGATAACCTGCCGGATGGCCAGTGGGACGGAGGCCACGACTAGGTCATCGGGTGGCAGAGGAGCATCCTGTTCCTGCTTGTCTGCAGTGACTGTGAACGTGGGCCGAGGGGAAAGGAATTCGGAGGCGGGTTACCCATCGGCGCTCCTAATGGAAGACCTGCTCACGTGACCTGGAAGTTGCAGGAGGGAGGATGGGGACTCGGCCCGCTGTACCACGCAGCCCCAGCAACCGCCACGCTGGCTGGGCTGCCACGCTGGAGGGCCAGGCCACCAGCCCGCTGTGCCGCAGGGAAGCCTTTAGGAAGGAACTTGATCGTTTGTTTGGCACAGTTTATCTGCTGACCTGGATCTGGCCACGAGGGAGTGAGGTGTGTTGCAGGGCAGGGCACTAATGGTAGGCAGGCTTCTGTGAAGCACAATTACTTGTCATCTCAGGACGGACCCGGTGCCTTAATTACATCTGCAGTTAGGAGATGTGAAAATTCTGACTGATGTTCATGGACCTGCTTGCCGAATGTTGGTGCGAAGACACAAGTACCAGGGAAGCTCAGGCACATTGTTATTCCCCACCAGCCCCTCAGTTGTGCAGAGGGAGTGGTAGTTCAGTCCCAGAAAAGAGAGATTAGAGTCATGACAGGACTGATTGGAAATTACTAATGGGATGTCTATCCACAATGGACTCAACTAGATTCTATTTAATCACATGCAAAAATTGTCCAGGGCTGTTCAGTAGTGACTCAAGTCTGAGGACTCTGGGAGGATTGCAAGTTCAATTGAGGGGTAAGTTTTATAAAAACAAACAAGGGGGTCGGGGATGGTGAAGCAGGAAGCACCCCAGTCTGTCTTCCACCTGGACAGCAGCTGTGCTGGCAGAATCTCTCGGATGTAACTGTTTTGGAGCTCTGGAGTCTCTTGAAGGCTTGCACCTTCCAGGAGAAGCCTTGGGCGGTCATTGCGGTTAACTTTGGTCATTTCCAGCTCTTAGTGCAGTAGCAGCTGCCCGCCCCCCGCCCCAGCCAAACAGCAGGTGTGTTCCCGGAGCAGCCTGCACGCTGACTGTGGGAGGGAAGCAAGACCTTGTCCTCCAAGTGTGGGCATCTGTGCTCTGCTCACGCCTGCTGCTTCCGATCACAGAGGTGAGTACTAAGCCCATGGTGGCATTTGCTGCTGCACCTCCCCCGTTGTCACATTACCCTCCCCCTCCGGCTGAAGTCACTTCCAGGGGATTTAAAACGTCAGCATCCTTCTATTCACCCCTTCATTTTTCACTTTCCCCCTTTTGGGAGCCAGATGTTAAAAACTAGGATATTAAAAACAACTGCATGTATGGGGAAAATTAGAAAGTGACTAGGTATGCCCAAGGAAAGGCCCAAAAAAGAAGTAAGAAGACACTAAGTTTAGACCTCAGGCTGATCCTCAGCATAGAGCCAGCCCAACAATCAAAATAACAGTAACAAAACCCATCAAACCCTGGGAAGGAGGGAGAATTTGATTTCCAGACTCACCACATTATTAGATTCAAATGTCCAGTGTTCAACAACAACAAATCACAAGGCATACAAAGAGGTGGGAAAGTATGGCCTGTGCAAAGGGAAAAAACCCAACAGAATCTGTCCTGAAAAAAAGCCTAATGGCAAAGGTCTTTAAAACAACTGTCTTAAAGTTACTTACAGAACTAAAGAAAGATGTGGGGAAAGTCAAGAAAACAATATGTGAGCAAAATGGAAATACTGATAAAAAACCTAAGAAGAAATCAAAAAGAAATTCTAGAAAAAATACGGTCTATTGCTATTTGCAACAACATGGATGGACCTTAACGGTGTTATGCTAAGTGAAGTAAGTCAGAAGGAGAAAGACTAATGCTCTATGATCTCAGTAATATGTGGAATCTAAAAACAAACAAATAAATGAACAAATCAAACAAGAATGAACATGTAGATACAGAGAACAGAGTAGTGGTTACCAGAAGGGAAGGGACAGGGGTTAGGAGGGCAAAATGGGGGAAGGGGATCAACTGTGTGGGGCTGGTTGTGTGGTGGTGAGCATGTTGTAGGGTAAACCGAAATAGAAACAGAATGTGGTACACGTGAAACCTACATAATGTTACAAACCACTGTTACCTCAATTAAAAAAGAAATTCTGGAGCTGAAAAGTACAGTAACTGAAATGAAAAATTAAGTAGAAGGATCCAAATGCAGATTTGAGTGAGCAGAAGAAAAGTCAGTGAACTTGAAGGTAGGACAACGGAAATCCAGTCTGAGGAACAAAAAGAAAAAAGATTGAAGAAAAGTGAACAGAGACTAAGTGGATCAGTTATGCCCTGTAGGATTCCCAGAAGGAGAAGAGAGAGAGAAAGGGGCAGAGAGAATATTTGAAGAAATGCTGGCTGAAAACTTCCCAAATTTGTTGAAAGGCATGAATATAAATATCCAAGAAGTTCAGTGGACTCCAATGAGATGAACTCAAAGAGACCCACACCAGGACACATTATAATCAGACTTTCAAAAGCCAAAGACAAGGAGTAAATCTTGAAAGCAGCAAGAGAGAAGTGAATCATCACATACAATGACCTGAATAAGATTACCAGCAGATCTCTCATCAGAAATTTTGGAGGTCTGAAAGCAGTGGGCTGAGATACTAAGCGCTAAAAGACAATAAATTAACCAAGAATCCTATATCCAGCAAAAATGTCCTTAAAAAGTGAGGGATAAACCAGGACATTCCCAGATAAACAAAAGCTGAGGGAGCTCGTGACCACTAGACTTGCCCTTCAAGAAATGCTCAAGGGAGCCCTGCAGGTGAGATGAAAGGGCACCAACGGTGCCCCCAAGCCATACGAGGAAATCTCACTCAAGGTAAATACATGAGCTGTTATAAAAGCAAGTATTATTGTGACAATGGGTTGTGGCTGCACTCTGTTTTCTCCATGATTTAAGAGACTAGTACATTTACAGGGAAAAAAAATTAGTGCAAAAGCCAGCCTTACTGTACCTTTGGTTTGTAACTCCAAATCCCATTTTCTACATAATTTAGTGGACTGATGCATTTAAAATAATTATTATTTGTGTTTTGGGGCACACAGTGTATAAGGATGTAATTTTGTGACATCAACAACTGAAAGGGAGATGGAGCTGTAAAGGAGCAGAATTTTTGTATGTTTATTGAAGTTAGGTGCTATGAGTTCAAATTAGAGTGTTAATAACTGTAGGATGTTAAATGTAATCCACATAGTAAACACAAAAGAATTGCTATAGAACATACACAAAAGGAAATTAAGAAGGCATTTAAATATTTCACTCAAAAAATCAGCCAAGCATAAAAGAAGACAGAAATGCAGGAAATGAGGAACAAAAAGCTTTGGGGCATAAAGAAAAAAAAGAGCAAAATGATAGAAGTAAGTCCCTCCTTGTAGTACTTGCTTTAAATGTAAATGGACTAAATGTTCCAATCAAAAGACAGAGATTGGCAGAATGGATGAAAAGCACATGATCCCACTATGTGCTGTCTACAGGTGACTCACTTGAGATCCAGAGACACAAAGAGCTGAAAGACTGAAGTGGTGAAAGACTGATGGCTGCTATAAAAAAGGAAACAGGTGTCGCTGAGGTTGTGAGGACACTGGAGCCCTCGTGCACTGGTGGTGGGAATGTAAATTGGTGCAGCCATTGTGGGAAACAGCGTGGAGTTTCCTCAAAAAACTAAAAACAGAACTACCATATTTATTTGAAGAAAACAAAAACACAAATTCAGGAAGATATCTGTATTCCCATGTTCATTGCAGCATTACTTACAATGGCTAAAATGTGGAAGCAACCCCGGTGTCCATCAATAAATGAATGGATGAACAAAATGTGGTCCATCTATACAGTGACCTATTATTCAACCTTAAAGAGGAAGGAAGTTCTACAGTATGATACATGGATGAACCTTGAAGGCATCGTGCTCAGTGAGATAAGCCAGTCACAAAAGGACAAATACTGTGAGGTCCCCGGGGGGAGTCAAATTCACAGACACTGAAAGCAGATGGTAGGGGCCGGGGGCTGGGGAGGGGAATGGGGAGTGAGTGTTCAGTGGGGACAGTTTCAGTTTAGAAGATGAAGAAGTTATGGAGGTGGATGCGGTGATAGCTGCACAACACTGTGAAGGTACTTAATGCCACTGAGCTGTGTGCTTAAAGGTGGTTAAGATGGTAAATTTTTTGTTACGTGTATTTTAACATAGTAAAAAAAAGAAAAACAACAACAGAATCAATGATGCCATTGTAAGGTGTTGAGATAGTCAGGTTTTGAGGGCAGATTTTGATGAATTGTGAAGGTAACAAGCCGTTAGGGATGGAATGGGCTTATTCTGCTTGGTCTGCTCCAAGAATCATGACCGACAGGGCCTTAAATCTCAATAGTTCCGGGTGTCTGGTCATTCATGGCAAAGATGTATGGACAGACGGAGGAGGGGAGAGCGTGAGTGAGGCCGCCTAATTGGTCCTGCCGACCACAGCGACCCACCTGGACGTGGCCATCAGTGACCAGCCTTGCACGCTGTCCTCCTTTCCTAGAGGGGAAAGCCTTGTGCGGAGGCCCTTGAGGATTCTGGCAGAGGTGGTGAAAAGCCTTACTGACACGGGGGGTGTCAGTCTGCCGTGCCTCCTGCCTGTAAAATGGGGCAACAAGATGGGCCTTCAGTGACGGCCCGAGGCTGCCCTGGCCCCGATTCCAGTCTTCTCAGAGGCGAAAGGGAGCAAGCTGGCTGCACACAGGAGCTTGCTGTACCCGAGCACAGGCGACATCACACACGCGACACCGCAGACTCGTGGACATGGTCAGCTGCTCTGGGTGCGACTCAGCCCTGGAAGGCAGGGCCGGGCTTTCTTGAACTCACCCTAGCTGAGCAGGCTAAACTGGGCCTCGGTTCTCTCCTTGGAGAGGGACATGGCGCGTCTACCTCACTGGGACTTTGCTGACTGGGCTGAGCATGTGTGAAGAACTGAGGCGCAGAGATCCACGCAGAAGGGGAGCCGTGGGGTCGCACCCTTTGTTTAGGTCGAGGAGGCGGAGAGCCTGCCTCTGGCATGGCCCACGCCGCCAACCGCTTCCCAGCTGCTTCTTGGTCAAACACGTTTGCTGTGGACGCCACACCCACCCATCCCTCCATCTCTGGCGGCGTCAGACCTTGAGCCCACGCACCGAGTCGTCATGTAGGACGTGGGGCTGCAGGGACAGTGGACCCTCCGCCAAGACTTCCCTTTCCCGGGAGGGAGTAGCAGGGGCTGCCCAAGGCGAGTCAGCCTCAGGACGAGTTGCACGACCCTAACCCTCTGCGTCTGGGGGAGGGGTTTACTTTTATCGGAAAGTGTGGGCTGAGCCCCTGCATATAGGATGTTGGGATGCAGTCATGCCGCAGCATCGGTTTCTGGCGCTGTGGTGCGTGGACTCCTGCAGGACATTTAGATTCTCACTGACTTGGACTCACCAGAGTGGAGGGTGTGGGTGCATTAGCACAGACCCCACAGCACGGCCACCCACTCCTGAGAGTCCAGGTGACCTTCCGGCTGGATGCGCCTTCCCGCCTGAACGTGCGTGCGTGGGCTGCACCGAGGTCCAAGCCTCCCTAGCAGGGAAAGCCCGAGACAGCCCTGGGTACCCAGGCCCTGCGCCTGCTGCTCACCTGTCCTGACGTCAGTAAAGTCGTGACCGCTCTCCGTGCTGGGTCTCTGGGATTCTCCCGAGCTTCTTGGTCTCCTGACCGGTTATGGAGTGGGTGCCGGCTCTGCTGACGTCCCCAGCTCCTCTCTGTCCCCAGCGCTGGGCCTTTCCCAAGCCCTGTTGGACACCGACCTGATCCTCCTTTCTCAAGTGTCGCTGACTTTACTGAAGGCGGGATCCAAGGCAGACATCCCACGAGATGACTCACACGTCCCAGTTCTTAGGCTCCCATGTCCATCCCTGTGCGGGGCGGGTGTCTGCTGTCTCCCGGGCTCCATCGGTGCAACCACTTGACTTTCTCACTGTCTGCCTCTCGGCTCTTTCACGCCATGTCTTAGCTATTCTTTCTTCCTCTAAGATACATCAAGGTATTTTACTGACTGTACTTTTTCCACAAGATTTTGCTGTTGGCTGTTAAGCCAACACTTCTCCCCCTACTTGTGACTTTCTAGTAGAATGCAATCACAGCTGTGACCCGGGTACCAGGGACCCCCACCTTCACACACACCCCAGGGCCGAGCCCCTCCAGGTCACTGCCTTCACTTCTTGGCGCCGTGAGGGTCCAGCTGCTTCCGTTGTGGTAGCAGAACGGGAAATGAGCTCCCGGCTTATTTTCTCCTCTGTGGAGGGTTTAAAGACTTGCCATTGTAGAAGAATGGGAAGCAACAGAGTGGAAACAGCAAAGGAGGAATAAGTGTCAGGTCTCACGCCTTCTCTGCCGCGCTGGGAAGGAGCCGCGCCGGGAAGGAGTCTGGCTCTGCCTCTTTGGTCCTTGTTTCTGAACAACCGTCAGACCCTCACGAGTGCCAGGAACCCTTAGGCCACTTAGGATCACTGCTGCCAGCTGCACACCCATCCCCGTGGACGGCTTCCTGCTTTTTCCCTTGTTGTCCCCTGTCTCTCAGTGGATGCAGAGAGCACCCCTCATGATGATGCACCTTTGGGTCAGCAGAGGCTGCAGCAGGACACAAGGGCAGTTTGGAGGAAACCCAGTTTGACTCCTTGCTCGGCTTTCACTCACAAAGGGAGAAGATCCCAGATCAAGGGTATTTTTCACAGCATCTAGGGAGGGAAGGAGAGGGATGGAGGTTATTGGGTGGTGTTTGAGGAGCTCACCCAGAGCCAGACTGCCCCCGGAGACCTGTCCCGGCTGGCGTGGCCAGTGTGGCTGGTATGGCCGGCACGGCAGAGGCAGTGCCTCCGTGTGTGTCCAGGACACTTTGTGAAGCTCCATGGGACTTAGAGCCCGACCCTGGTCAGGTGCTTCAGGGGTTATGAACAAACGCATCCCATCTGCATTTGTGGCTGGAGGGGTGGCCACCAAGTCTTCTGGCTGCTGAGGTGGGTCTCAGCTGCTGGAGAGATGCAGCCCACGGTGCAGACGGGGAGCTCACGGGGACGGTGACTTCCGACCATTTTTTACTTTGGTCTTAACTGAAACCAGAGACCAGAGGTTAATGCAGTTCCTTTGTTTTTATCGGATTTGCATTGACCTGACCCATGCAACATTATGATGTCAAGATGGCTTTGAATACCAGAGAAATTGACTTGAGTGATTATAAAGTGATCCCATTGATTTTTATGGGTCTTATTTTGTTGTGGTGATAAAAGACTTTTCTGTCCGGTGTTTGAGGAGCTCTATGTCTGATAAAGCATACAGCAATACAACAACAAAAGTCTGCACAAACCCCAGGTGTGGAGGTAATAGGAAAGCCTGGCTTTTGGTTCCAGACGCTGCTCCGTCCATGCAGCCAGTGCCTGGATTCATGCTCCTACTAAAACTGATTGGGGGGATCCAGACGTAATCAAGACATTGCTTTCAACAGAAACATTTATCAGTTAAGCTTTTCCTTTGGGCAAAATTCATGAAATTTATGGGGTCAACAGTAAGCTTGGTTGTGTTAAGTAGAATGTCTAAGATTAAGTTTCAGGCTATCAGAAAGGGCAGTGGATACATTTTTAGAATTTCTTTCCTGTTTGGACTTTATTTCTTGGATTATTTACATAAAAGCATCTATCATACATAAAAGGTATTTATCTACTCTAGTTAACCCCCAATACGAAAGGGAGTACAGGAGCCATGTAGATACAGTGAAAGTGTTACAATCAAAGCAGATTTTTTATATCCGGGTAGTTTGACAAAAGCCACCTAGAGACACTTGCCTGTCGCAGAGCTCATGCTCCGGCCCCAGCCCCTTCAAGGGCGTGACCCCATCTGCGATCCTTTGGGACTGAACATGCAGGGGACTAATAAGCCCTGCTCCCCGCCCCTCTTGCTGTAGGAGCCCCAGCCAATGGCCAACGGAGGGGGTACCCCAGCTACCCGCTCCTTGGGTGGGGTGATTCTGAGGCGTGTGGTCACTTTAGTGCCCAGGGTTTCCCCGTGGGGTTAAGCTCCAGGCGCCCACAGTGATAACTGGCTTGACTGTGCCTCTGTTGTTGGAAGCCTGCCTTTCCTTGTCTCGCTGTTCCAGTACCAGTATTTCTTATTTGAGAGTCTGCTTCTGGGGGAGCAGAAACAAGGACGAAATTTGCCCAGTGGAACAGCTCAGTGGGATTTTGCTTGTACTGACACCACCGTAAGCAGCTCCAGCTGCACACAGCTCCGAGGCGGCTGCTTGTTGCCTGATTATTAGATGGGCGCAGGCCGTCCAGGGCCCCCGGACACTTACAGAAAACCTGCAGGAAAGGACAGGAGCCCAAACAAACACATGGAGGAGGACAAAAATAAACAGAGGCTGAAAATGAAGCAAACACGTGGGACTGTCACAACTCCAGGAAACATGAAGTATGAGAAAGGGATACGGATCACGGTACATTACGCGGCCTAGCTGGGAATAGCACTGACAAAGTGATACTATCGCAATTATAATCCAATATTGACTTAATGAAAATTACATGTAACTGAAGTGGGACGGTAGGTGTGTGTGTGTGTGTGTGTGTGTGTGTGTGTGTGTGTGAGAGAGAGAGAGAGAGAGAGAGAGAGAGAGAGAGAGAAAGAGAGAGAAAGAGAGAGAATGTTGGAAGCAGTGCTGTGTGATGGAGAAGGCAGGCCCCATCTCCCGTAATAGGAAGTCAACAGGTAACCCTAAATCTGAAAAAATGAGAAAGAGCAACGTGAATGTGACATTGAGAGATATGGAGATGAAAACCAAAAGAGCCAATTAATTGTTGAAAGTGCTTGACTCTGAGGGGTAGGAAGAAGGTGAGGGTAAGAGGGTTAGAGATTTGCTGGGTTTCCTAACAAGACTTAGACTTTTCAAACTACACTGTGTATGGTGTTAAAAAATAAACCCTAAGATAAGAGGAGAGAGTTAGCCTTTACAACCGCAGCAACAAAAACCCAAATACAATTTATGTATTTCTTCTCTTTGTTCCAGCAAATGCGTTGATCAACCTCTGCCATCACTAGGGATAGATGGGTGGACGTCATGGACCCGACCTTCCACCCGGGGCCGAGCAGTGTGGGCCACAGAGCCAGCTGGCCCCTTAGGAGATGGGCAGCCAGTCCTTGGCGCCCAGCCTTGGAAAGGCTGTTTGGGGAAGGACAGCCTAGGGACGGGACATTTCCTGCTCCAGATGGGAGAATAATATCTAGCATTTATTGGGCACTGTCAGTTTTTCTGTCACACTAGTTCTGGAAACATGCAGTCAGTACGCGGGGGACACTTTGAGCAGAATGCGCTGGTTTATGGACGATGAATGACATTTTGTACTGTGGTCGGACATTTCCAGACAGGTTTATGAGTTTGACTGCTTCCCTCAGGACCACAGGAATATATAAAAGTGTCCCCACTGAAGAATCTCTGAAGCGTCTGAGCCCCCTGACCTGAAAGTGAGGCCTCATTTCCCTTTGCTGTCCTCAGCCTAGGCTTCAGTGAGTGGCCGTCCTCTCCCCCCACCCCCGTCAGCACCACATGCACTGGCCGCTTCACGTTTGCAGGCCCTTTGCGCCATCCTGCCCTCCAGACGGCACCATCCTGTTGGTGCATTTCCAAGGGCGCTTCGTTTGGTCTGCTTTGCACGTTTGTCTATATATTCAAGTAGTTGCTCTTATTCTGTGGTTATACTTTTATTCTATACGTGTTTCTTGTTCCTTTTTGGTTGAAATACCTCAAGAGGCCTCTCTTCTCTTGAGGGTGGAGGAACGCAACCCAGATAGAGGCTCCGAGGTGTAGCAGTTGGTTCACTGGTGGCAGGACCGAGGCCCTACCCCGAGCTCTGGGATTCTGAGACCAGCGTCGTGATTTCATTCCGTCTCTTCCCCTGAAGTCTACTTCTGGGAGGCCCGGGTGCGCATCACTGGAAGGATGTGAGGGGCTCCGATGGTGTGGCCCGTGGACCCCCAGCTCTCTGGGGCAGAGTCCTGTTCCATCCCTCCTTTGAAGCAGGGACACGACGAGCTGTTTCTCTGGGAAGGAGGGCAAGGGTGCTGGGACATAAGAGACGCCGGGGCTGCAGGACCAGCCTAGACCTGGGTGCCAGCCCTCAGCATCCGACCTCACTGCCGCAGTGAGCGCTCCGAGGGCAGGTCCAAGGAGGGGTCCTGCTGCTGACCACCCTTACGTCATGGGGGCACTGGTGGGCGCCTGTATGGTTCCAGGAGGTCTGGAGGGAGGATCCTGGCAGCCTCTGTTAGTAGGATCAGCTCAGAGCGGGGTTTTCTGCAGGGCCCAGGTCCAGTCCTGACCCCACCTCTAGAAGTGGAGCCCACGTCTCTGGCCCAGGACTCAGGCAGCGAGTCTCTCTAAACCTTGCTGGGCTTGGGAATTATGCAGGGAAGGGAGAAAGCAGAAGTCTGAGTTTCGGAGTGAAGGCAGAGTGGGGGCCAGGGAGGGGAGCCCACAGCAGGAGGCGGAAGGGGGTGTGTCCAGGGGAGGCGTGGTGGAATTCTTCCCGAAGCTGTCTCAGCTGCCTGTACAGCACCCTTTTCGTGGAGTTTCAGCTCTTTGGGGGCTGTTTCTGGGCTCCCGCCTTGTTGTTTTGGGCGCTGCTGGCTGGCTTTGGAGGCTGGGTGTTCTTTCCCGACGTCTGCGGCTGGAGGGCGAGGACAGGGGATGACCCGCGTGCAGGTCTCACCCTTTCGGTGCCCATTTCTGAAGGACTTGTGGTTTCAGGCCATTCTGCCCGTTTGAAAGTAAAAATATACATAGTAGCCATTACCCCACACAGTACTTTCATTCTGTGTTTCAAATAGTTTCTTTTTTGGTGAAAATGCTCAAAAGGCCTTTGACACTGACAGTAAGAGAAGCAGCCCCAGTGGGGTACAGCATCTCCCCTGGAAGAGGGGCCCTCCGCCCTGTGGGCCTGGTAACCTGCCCCATGGCCCTGAGCAGTGTCCTCAGGCTGTCCCCAGAGCAATGTCCCCATGGCTGTCCCCAGAGCAATCTAGGGGCAGCATTTGACCTCCTCTTCAGCCTGAGAACTCGGGTAGCCAGGTCACAATGCGGGGAGGCTGGGGCCAGCCTGAGTGTGAAGAGCACGTGGGAGGGAATGGCCCCCCCACCTGCTCATCTTGGACTCACTGGACCCACCTGGGTAGCTTGAAACGGTCCCCTGCTGGGCTCTTCGCCAGAGGGTCTGGGTGGGCCCGTGACGGGGACCTGCCTTCACCCCTGCGAAAGCCCGGAGGAAGGAGCTGAATTCCCTGCTCCCTGCAGCCCTGGGGAACCAGCCCTCGCCTCCCTCACCTGCTCTCCCCGCTCTGGAGGGAGGGCACTGAGGGGCAGGTTCACCTGGACCTGGGGGGCGGCTCCCCACACCTCCCGTAGCAGGTGCGAGGCTGTGCCCAGGGTTTGGGGTAAGGCCTCTCTTGGGTGCCATCTTGTGACCGCTTTGTGGTATTGCAACCCTCCCACTGGAGCCAGGATCCCACAAAAATGGGTAGAATTAATTCCACCCTAGCACCTGGAAGGGGGAGTGGAAATCAAGGACGACCACCCAGATGAAAACAGAGGCTGCCTACCTGGAGCCGGCTGCAGCAGGCCGGGGCGGGGGTGCTTCCTGGGGGGCAAAGGGGAGGTGGCAGGTCTGGGGGCTGCAGGGAGGCAAACAGGGAGCCGCGTCCCACGTGACGTTAGGGGAACCAGGGCTTCCTCCGGGGTCCTGACCGCGTGGGACCCAGTCCTGGCTGCTCCAGCCGCGTCCCCGAGCCCGTGCAGCCTGCCCGAGGGCTGTGCTTGATGCCGAGGCTTCAGGTCTTAGAGAGCTGGGGGAGGAGCAGCCCCCCAGCCCCCGTCCACCGTGTCTGTCCTCTACAGCCTTCGTTGCTCTTCCTCGAGGACTGGAAGGTTTAACTCTTATTTTTCTCCTCCAGTAGGAAAGTTTCTCTGTTCGCTCAGCTCACCTCTGTCTCACTCTCTCCCTCTGCTTTGGGGACTTGCAGCAGGTGGTGGGCGGTACCTCTGGGGCAGGGGCGCAGGTCCTGAGCAGCCCCGCTCCCAGCTCAGCCTGGTCCTGGAGGCAGCGACCTAGACGACCTCGCCCCCCAGGGCCTTTGCTTGCAGGGCCCCCCTGCCGCTCTGAACTGGGCCGGGCTTTCACCTGGAAGATTCCTCCTTGCCTCTAGGCCTGACCCTAACCCCGCTGGCCGTCACTCCCCGCGTCCTGGGGGGAGAACGCTGGTGGCGTTTGACGGTTGGGGGTGTGTGGGGAGAGGGGGAGAAGGGAGGCCGTGGGAGGCGCCTCGTACCTTTCCCAAGAAGCCAGCACGTGATGTGCCGTCGTGAGGCGCTTCGCTGCTGCGCGTTGCAGCTACACGTCACAGCTCCATCTTCACGAGTGTTAGGTAATTAAGTTAGACTGAACACTGTTAGAGCAGGTACAGCATTTGGAAGGCTCGCCCAGAAGCCATGAGAAGTTGCTTTGAAAAACAAGAGGCTTTACCTGATGAAAATTACATTTGAAAAATTTCAATTCCAAGGTGCAAATTCGCCAAAGTAAGAAGGCCACAGCAGTGTCAAATCCCGAGCAGGCACCCAGGCAGGAGGCCCGCACGTTGTCTCACAGAAATGCTTCAGCCCCCAAACGGTGCCCTAACCATCGTCTCTCCGTCGCATTGTCCCCGCGAGGCGCGGGGACTGGGTGGTCTGGGTGGGCCCGTGATGGGCATCTGCTGAGGGCAAATCTGCCGGCGTTGCTCATGGCATGGGTTCCCCCAGGTGCCCCCGGTGGGTGTGTCTGAGAAGCCAGGCTGCCCCGTGGTTTCCCAGGTGGGAGCTGGGGCGTGTGCTGAGTCCACACGACCTTCTGAATTTAGAACCACACTAGGTGTCTTAGGTGTTTGCAGGGTTTTCAAAGGCAGGTGTTCAGGCTAAAAGAAGCCACGGGGTGGGGGAGGGGCCGTAGCTGCAGTCGAGCTCTCGTGAGGGGCATCCGCCAGCTCCCCGTGCCCCTCCTGCCCCTGGCTGCTTCCTGGCCCAGGTCACAGTAGGACCACGGTCCCCTGTCGAGCGCAGGGGCCCTGTGAGGACTGGTCCCCGCCGCTTTTCCAGGGACCCTGGGGCTGGGGAGAGGGAGGCAGCATTGTGGGGACTGCCCAGTGACCCTTTCCCTCCTGGCGGGCAGGGACCTCTGCACCGCTTCAGGGGGGGCAGGAAGGGCAGGAAGGTTGACAGGTTGCCCTCCGTGTCCTTATCACCCTTTTCCCTAATGGAAGACTTACGTCCCAAATTCCACCCAAGGGGCTGCACGGGGCGACACCCCCAGGAGCGAGGGGAGACCTGGGAACGTGATGCAAAGCCAGGGCGGAGGCCCAGTTTGCGGGTCCAGCTGGAGGGGAGTCTCGAGGCAGGAGGGGCGGGGGGTCAGTGAGGAGCGGGCGGCAGGGTCTCCGGCTCGGCTTCATGCCCTGGCAGCTCACGTTTCGGCGTCATTGCGACGTGATGGGGTCCCGGCGCCTGAGTCAGCTTGACCACAGCATGGGTGCACCTGGGCTGATGGGTGGGCGCTGAGGCAGTCCCTCCCCACGCAGGCTGTGCCCTGGGTCCCTGATCAGCCGGGGGTGTCTGTCCCTCACCCGACAGCCCTGAGCTGGCCCTCCTCACATCGGGAGCAGCGTCCACTGGAGCTCTTACCACCGGGACAGGGCTGAACACGTGAACCACCCCGCTTTCCACCCTTCTCCTGCCAGCTGAGGTGACGGGCTGACAGATTAGTTCTTTTTGCCCATTTTTTCAGCCACTCTTTCCAAGGTGAGCCTTGACTCCTTTCTGCCTTAGCTTCCCAGGTTCACATCCCTTGGTGGTCCCACCAGAGTGCCCCCTGCGTGGCCCCCAGTGTCTGTCCCCCAGGTCTCTCGCCGTGGGCGCCCCAGCCAGGCTGTTGCCCTTGGTCGAAGGCCAGCCCTGTCCACACCAACCCCCCTGTCCCTGGGGTGTGGCCCCTCACCGGCCCTTAAAACCCACCAACCCCGGTGCTACACTGGCCCCGAGATGCCTTCCCGCCCCCAACCCGGCTCTCGGAATGGCCCCCCACTAAAATTCCCGTAGCTGCCCAGGTGGGGTTTGCCATCTGTCTGTCCGGAGCCCGTCCAGGGCGGGTCTTAGCTCACCAGCAGGGCTCTTGTCAGCCCCGGGAGCTAAGGCCTGGGAACCCACCCTGGCAGGATGGTGTTGTGTGAAGCCGTCCCTGGTTTATGGGGCTGGCTTTGCCTGGGGTGCGGCTCCTTGCCCCTTACTGACCACTGGGGCTCCCGGTCCAGCGCTGGAAAGCCCACCCTCACGGAGAGCCCTCCTTTCCACCCGCACCCACCTGGCCTCCGCTCATTGCACCCCCGGGACTCTCGCCCCTCATGGGAGGTCTCGGGGCATCAGCACCAACCGTGTGTATCAGAAGGTCCCTTTTCCTGTGGGGTGGTTAGATGTTTCTCATCATACAATGAGCCATCTTATCCCCTAATCTGGTGATTTTTGCTCCAGGAAGAGCAGGGGGCACCCTGCTGTGGGTGGAGGTCCTTCCCAGAGCTGGGCCACCTCCTGATGGGGCCCAACAGGCAGAGTCCCGGAGGAGGGGCTTTGGCTGAGAGACTGGAGCAGGACCTGGATTTCAGGAGTGGTAAGGACTGGCCAGGAGAGGGCGCTTCTCCCGAAATCCGAGGCTCTGCCGGGGCAGCACCCCTGCCCAGAAAGCTTTGCATAAGCAGACGTTGAAGCCTGGGTGTCCCTGTGTCCTTAAAGGAAGAGCAACCATGGGTTAGGGCCTTCGGATAAGAAGGGTTTGTTCTGGCTTGTAATTGGCAGTTTTACATGTGAGCTTTGAGGTGTAGCAGCTGTGTTCAACCCTCCTAGGCGGAAGTAGCAAGCTAGCCTGTGGTTGGAGTATTGCAACCCCACACACTCTGGGGATGTGCTCAGTGGTTTGCAGCACGAGCACTGAGACCTGCGGGAAGCCTACGGTGTAGACAGCGAGGGGACACCGCGGTTTTCCAGCTGCCTTTCCTCCTGTCTTCTGCTGTCTCCCCTTCCTTTTGCTCGGACGTTAGTACAAGTGCACTGCACTTGGTGAGGCTTCGGAGCGGAGCGGAGCGGATGTGGGCGCGGGGCGGCGGGAGGGGGGTGACTCTGTAGCCGCCGAGGCCTCAGGGCGGTGCCCGGCGGAGGGAGTGAGGCACAGCCCTGAGGACGCTCCCGCTCAGCCGGGCTCCCCCCGTGAAACGAGGCTGTCGGCGCCCAGGCTCCGAGGGCTGGGTCTCTGTTAACTTAAGTCACATCTCACAGGGATACAGAGAGGAAGGCCCGGGCGTTCTGGGGTCCCCCATCCCACGGAGGAGGAGTTCCTCTCTGCGGTCCCCCTCCAGCTGTTGGTTCCACTTGGCACTTTCTTTGAAGGCGAGCCCGTTTTCCATAAAGCAAATGAGTTTGCCTTGACTTTTCCGTGGTCTCTGCCTCCAGATAACTTCTTAGGAAGGACGTGTTCCCTGAGTCTCCAGGGCTGTGAGGCACGCGCCCAGCAGGCTGATCTGAACTGAGCTGAGATGAGCTGCAGGACCCGTCAGAGAGACAGGACGAGACCCAGGACAGATGATGTCCTGGCGTCCGGGTGGAACCGCGTTTGCACACATTTCAGTGCATCTGGCAGCGGGGTGATGGGGGTGTGGGTAGGGAAGGAGGCCTGTGGGGACAGTGGGTTTGAATGGAAGTGGCTGAGAGTTGAATAGCTTTTAGAGACTTGACCTCTCTTAGGCCCCATCTGGCCTTGGGAAGGGATGTAAAGAGCATCGTTACCCAGCCCCTGGAGGGGGAAGCAGGAGCCCCGTGGCTGCAGGAGGGAGGCTGGTCTCCAGGGTGCGCTGCCTCGACCAGAGCCGCGGCCCAGGTCTCCTGCGTTTGGGACGTATCTATGAACACTTCACGCCTTGCCCGAAGACCTCTTGACTCCTACCACTTTTCTGCCCAATAGCCCCCACTTGTGAAAGTGAAGAAGACGTGGTGAGGAGGGAGGGAAGAAAGCGGGAAGGGAGGGTGGGTTATCACTCGGCTCTTTTTGTCCTGGGGGCTGTAAGGCACATAATAGACGGACAGATGGGTTACCACGCCTTCAGGACCACAGAGAGGCCAGGGCCCTGTTCTGGAACCAGAACCCAGAATTAGGTTTGTGAATATGGCATCTCTTCATTTTAAGTGTGCTTTTCTTACGGATCCATCTCACAGATCCTATTATTTTGAATTTACTTAACGAGAGGAGTGTTTGTTTCATGGCCCAGAGTCAGAGCTGTGATTGTTTACATTTACCTCCGTATCTGTGTGAGGGGCCATGGGTCCCTGATCCCTATCCCTATCCCTCAGTGACAGAGACTTGGCGGAGGTGCCGCCACAGGAGAAGGTGCACCTTGTCTCTCTCCTAACGGATTTGCACTTTGGAGCTTAAACCCAAAGGAACGGAATTTTGTAGCCAAGTGTGTTTTACTTCGTGTGGTTAATGAATGCAGCCATGTGTCATCCACAAGTTTTCTAACGTGTACTGATTATATCAACAGAAACAACTTTATGAAAAGTGGGTGTGTTGTGTTTGATTTATTTAGGAATCACTAACTGAAACGGGGGCCAGGCCTGGGGTGCGTCAGCAGGTCCTCCCCAGGTGTCGGCCTCCAGTTTCCCTGTGTTCCTGCAACTTCCGTCCCAAAACACCAAGTCCCAGGGGCCTCCTGGCCCATGCATGGGCAGCATCACCATCAGCCGTTTCTTCTCATGTTGGGTTAAGACCCTGCCCTTAGGTTCCAGGCACCCTTGGGGGAAACCCATCCCTTCAGACCTACCACGGCTGAGCCCAGTGCTGGGGATGGGAGTAAAATTAAGTTCAGTAGAATCTGTGTGTGCTGTAATAAAAAAATACTTCAGGTCTCTTTTTTTGAGCTAACAGAATTATTACTATTATTATTTTTTGCGGTACGCGGGCCTCTCACTGCTGTGGCCCCTCCCGTTGGGGAACACAGGCTCCGGACGCGCAGGCTCAGCGGCCATGGCTCACGGTCCCAGCTGCTCCGCGGCATGTGGGATCTTCCCGGAGCGGGGCACGAACCCGTGTCCCCTGCATTGGCAGGCGGACTCTCAACCACTGCGCCACCAGGGAAGCCCCCAGAATTAATTTTTTAGAGCAGTGTGAGGCTCACAGTAAAACTGTGTGGACCGTGAGAGTTCCCACGTATGGCAGCCCCTCTGGCATCGCTGTCCTGCGTCAGTGTGGACGCTCGGCATCATGATTTGTCATAACCAGAATGAGGACCACAGCGAGGCCGAATGTGAACCCCAGGCTGTGCGGTGTCTGGTCTTTGTCCTGGTCCCCGACTCACAGCCCCTGAAGCACTGGAATCTCTGAGTGACAAGAGTCTCTTGTACATTGATGCGGCAGCTGGTGTCTGGGGCCCAGGATGGCTTCAGGAAGGGACTGCTCCCCAGAAAGATCAGGGCATGATTAGAGGGGTGGAACTTTCAGCCCCACCCTGACCTCCAGGGAGGAGAGGGGCCGCAGGTTGGATCAGTTGCCAATGGCCAGTGATTTAATCAGTCGTGCCTGTGTAATGGAACCACCGCAGAAGCCCCTAAAACTCCTTAAAGGACTGCGCTCAGAGAGCTTCGGGCTGGTGAAACGTGGAGGGCCGGGAGGCTGGGCACCCTGAGGGCATGGAAGTCCTACCCCACCCCCTCCATCCGGAGGTTCCTGAGTTGTGTCCTTACAGGGAGCAAAGTGTTTCCCTGAGTTCCACGGGCCACTCTGGCAAATTACCAGACCTGCGGAGGGGTTGGTGGGGACCCCCGG
The DNA here is from genome assembly GCF_964341445.2 of Mesoplodon mirus. Classification (NCBI taxonomy): domain Eukaryota; kingdom Metazoa; phylum Chordata; class Mammalia; order Artiodactyla; family Ziphiidae; genus Mesoplodon; species Mesoplodon mirus. The sequence continues at coordinate 115,034,126 of NC_138985.1, read as the reverse complement.
TTTGTAGCTGGTCGGTCAGAAGAGTGGGTACCCGGGACACGGAGCTGGCGTCGGAAGCGGGGGTGGCCTCTGGGACTGAACCTGTGACCTGGGGGTCTGCACTGACGCCGGTGTGAGTGTCAGATTTGGGTTAAATTGTTGGACATCCAGTTGGTGTCAGGGAGTTGGGGGACTGGGCTTGGAAGAGACGCCACATTTGGTGTTGGGGGAGCCTCAGGCTGTGCTTCCTGCAATAAAGGAAAACTTAGACGTGACCGTGTGTGTTTAAATGCAAGTTACTCGTTGATGGATACAGTCCTCATCTACGCGTCTTGGTTTGGGGAGAGTTTTATGAACATGTGGAAAAACCACCTTCTAAACGTACCTGGGTCTACATGAACAACTCGGAAGGAGCGTAGGGCCAGGGTGTGGGCTGACCGTCCCGGAAGAATCCATTAGTTGGGTTTTTGTGATCAATTTAGTAATAGATATTGTTGGGGGAAAATAAAAAACACTCATAAAACCATAATGGAAAATGGAAAACTATGAAAAATATGAATTATGGGTGAGGGAGCGCCAAAGTAGCACGTTATGAGCGTTCTGGTCTCCAAATCGTTCTTTTGCTTATTTTTTATTACATGAGTAATTAAATATAAACATTAGTTTATGTTTATATTAACTAATGTTTATATTTAATTACCCCTGTAATACATCTTACTATAGAAACATGACAGACAGGGAAAAACAGTGATCATCTTTGTCCCAAGCATGGCAGTAGCTGTAGGTGTGATTCTCACCGCCTGAGATTTAGGACCTGGAGTGCTGGGATGGGTACCACCTCCTGCAATCGTTGGCAGGCCATAGATTTACACTGGGTGACGGGTTGTTTTTCTTACAGGTAAATACTGAGGCATGAGGGAGTGTTTAATCCAGGACTGAGGCTGAATCGCATCTCAAAGGACACATCTGACCAGATTCTCGGGAGTGAACCCGTTGTAGTGTCTGGGGGTCCCCTGGGTGGTCGTCCCATCAGACGGGAAAGAACAAGCTGGAAGGAGGGGCTGCCCTGGGGAAGCAGAGCGGAGTCCACGCCCAGAGCCTTGGAGCAGGACCCTCCGCCCCGCCAAGCAAGTGCAGCAAAGTACAGGAATGGAATTTGTCCATCGAATCCGGGGACGGAAACCCGTGATATGGACCATTCAGAGCACACTTCACTTTGGGAGCAGATTTTGATAAGAAATCGGTGATTTGAGTTTTCAGGAGAACGGCCTCAAGTTACTCTTCAGTTCAGAGCAGTTGTAACCCTGGCCCTGCCTGTCTTGGGCACAAGCCCGAGGAAAGCGGGGACAAGGGCATAGGACTTCCTGGGGAGCTGGGGGCTGCCCAGAGATGCCACCTCAGTATCTCAATGTCACCCCAGCATGGCGGGGCCACTTGGTTTGGCCACTGTTACCTGAATGAAAGAGGATGTTTTTTGAAGCTTGAAAATTAAAGATGAAATGATTGGCATTCTAATCACTGAGAAAAATGATACTATGGTCTCGATTACCTGATCTTCAGTTAACTAGGATGTTGTATGTTTGCCCAGGCGGATGTGTGTCTTTGAATTTGATTACCTCCGAACAGCGCTCTCTGGTTGCAGTGCCGCGAGATGTTTTTCACAGAAATAAAGACAGACGTCAGATTCTACTTTGCTTGTTTTGTGTTGACCTTTAAGTCCCTTCAAAGCTGAACTTGCATCAGAGCAAATTTTCATGGGTGCAATTAAAAAAATTTCTCTGTGGCGTCTTGCCTTAATTATAAAGGGATGAAACAGAATTGGCTGGGACTCTTGTCTCCGGAGCTGCCCCCAGGACTTTATATCAAAGCAGCTTTTGTTATCGTGGGTCTGAAATAGTGGTGGCCTACGCAGAAGAAGTTTAGGTCCTTCTTTGTGTTACCAGAAGGAATGAACTGTCTCCTCTTTACCCTTCAGGGTACCCAGGGCACTCGTGGGGAGTGGGGAACAGAAAACTCAGAGGAGGGAAACCCCACCCGGGACGCTGAGGTGCCGGTGGGATCCAGTCCAGCGGGCCCTGCTCCCGTCCCTGCACGGCTCGGTTGTCCTCCGAGAACTGTCACTTCAGTGCTTGTGCCTTTGCTGCCTTGTACGTGAAGGCATATTCCAGAGGTAAATATCATTGTTTTTTTTTTCTTTTGTAACGTAAGCTTATTTTAAACATACAGTTACAGAGTTTGAGGGGATTTTGGATGAGGTGAAGGTTCTGTTTGCTCACGAACACCCTTCCGGCCCGACGGCCCCTCTGAGGTGGCCTCCACAATCCAGAGCTCACCTGGCCTCGGCTCTGGAGGTGCTTGTGCTCCTTGGCTTCTGCTGCAGGGACCTCTGACTGCCAGTGACCAGCCCCCCTCACCACAGGCAGCAGCGTGGTGGGAAGAGCCTTTGGAAGTCGGATCATGGCTTCCGCAGCCCTAAGAGGGGCTTTTCCTGCCCATGGTCCCTGCAGCCTGGGTGCCCGTTCTCAGTGTTGTGTCTCCTCAGCTTGTGCTGCCGAGAGCGCCTTCCTGGTCTCCAGGCTTCCAGGAGCCCTGGAGGTCAGCGGACTCCTCTGCTTTGGAATGTGTGGGCGCAGACCCCTGGCGGCCTTCCTCCTTCACCTCCAAACGCTGCTCTCTGGGGGCCGTCCGTGGACTCAGGTGTGTCCGGTGAGGTTGAATGAGAAGGCAGAAGGCGGGGCAGGCGGCACGCGTGGGGCACCCGTGCAGGGCGCGTGTGGATGATCGGTGACAGAGGCAGAGGGCACCACGGGTGAGTCCCCAGAGGCTGCTGTTTGCCACGGTCTCGTGTCTGTAAAAGCACCAAGTCCTTAATTTAAAATGTTGTTCTTGTCTCCGAAAATGTTAGGAGTCCAGAGTTCTCAACAGAAAGTAACACTACAAAACAGGGAGCCTTTTCAAACCGGGGGTTCAAGCAAAGCCAGATTCCTTCTGTGTACTCAGACTTCCTGGATCATAGTATTTCTCACACGTCAAAGGACTGAAAAAATATTAATGGCCACGCTTGTTAGTGTCTCTGCACGTTAGAAGGCAGAGGTGATTCGGCCTCTGAGCATGCGCTGTGCCCGCCTCAGCCTGGTCCTGCTGCCCGGGTCTCTCGCTGGCACTCCTCTAAGCTCGCGCTCTGGCTTGACTGACTCGATGCCCGTTTTCCCTGACCATGAAGCGGCCTTCCTCTGCCCCCTGTTTTGATGAGTCTTATTTAGGGTGTTATCTTGACATTTGAACTTAAATGAAATTTCTGACACTCTGGCGGGTTAGCTTTAAAATCATTTCTTGGATTCCCTGCAGGATACTTAGCGTCTTAGACTCCATGTAATTAGTGCAGTGGCTGAACTCTCCGTCTCGCTCCGGCGGCGCAGTCGGTTGGCGCGTGGCACTTCCACAGCAAACTCTTCGTGTCGCCCTGGCAGCTCCAGAGGGCCGCTTGCACTTTAAGATTTACGTGCGAGCAACGTTCTGTTCTGTTGGTAGGAGTGACGTTATTGATGTCATCGTGTGCTCCAGAGCAAAACACCGTCCCGTAGATCATACCAAACAGATACACGCAGGACTGGAGAGAAGTGCCTGGCTCCACCTGCCCCTTTTGCCTCTGATCACTTTTTTCAAGTGAGTTGTAAAAATAATTCTTCAAAGCAGTTTAATAAGAATGTTACGTTAGGTCTGCCTTTGAGCTCTTGTCAGATGTTCGCTTCGGGAGGTGTGTCTTCCAGGAAACCCTGGCGTATTAACACACACGTCAGTATTCTCTAGGTGGCGTGTGATGATAAACGTTAATAGACCACAAGGAGGTTGCAGGGAGTGTGTGTCATTTATTGATGTTCCACAGGAGAACAGAACGAGAGAAAACATTCTTTCCTCAGAAGAAAGATTCTCTTCCATGGTATTTCCTGAGGAGAGGAGGGGGTCGGCGGGGAGCCAGCACTTTTAGAGGACTTGGCGATTTGCTGCGGTTTCGCCTACGTTGGGCTCACGGGGTCGTAACCCAGGGAGCCGCGGGGCTGCTTTTCGACCCCAGTGTCTGCGATCCCAGCCCGGGCTGGTCAGTCCGGGGCTTGGCCCGGCTTCCTTGTCCTCCTTCACGTCTCTGAGGGGCTTCCAGGCTGCCCCACCCCCGGGGCCGGAGCCTGGGCTCAGCGCCCATCTGGGGGGGCGGGTGCTCGGAGGGACGCTGCTGAGGGCGGAGCCGGCACCCACCTGACCTTCGAGGTTGCGCCTCGCAGCCCACATCCCGTGAGCCCGTGGCGAAGCGCCGGCTGTCACCCTGCGGAGCCTGGCTTTGGAACTGCGACGTCTTTCTCCTGCCGGTAGTCACTGGAGTTCAGGGTAGACCTGGCTTTGCGCAGGGTGATGAGCGGCTTCCCTCCCCACCCTCCTCTCTCCTCCTGGTTTTCTTTCTTCTCATTCTTCCCTTTCCTCCTTGCCTCCCTCCTGTCCTGCTTTCAACAGTACTTTTTGAGCAAATACTGTTTGCTGAGCCCTGTCCCCGCCCATGAGCCCAGCTGAGCTGCGGCCTCCAGGAAAGGTCAAAGGTCAAAGGTTGGGTGGAGCGGTGGAGTCGCGTCTCCCACCCCAGGGCCCCCACCTTCGTCCCCTCACCCCGGGTCCCTCCAGCAACTCCTCCGGCTGCTGCCCGGGGAGCCCTAGGTGCCGGCCGCCGTGTCGTCCCAGCCCCTCGGGAGCTCCCCCGGTGTCCTTACGCGGAGACGAGCTCGTAGGGGCCGTGGCTCTCCCACTTCAGCTCCACTGGGCGGCGGTCGGAGCCCCGGGGCCCGCCTGGGGCAGGGCCGCCTCTGTGCTGGACTTCTCTCTCTCTCTCTCTCTCTCTCTCTCTCTCTCTCTCTCTCTCTCACACACACACACACACACACACACACACACACACACCCAACACCCCCCCCCACCCCCCCACCCCCCCCACCGTGGGCTGCGGCCGCCTTAGGCCAGGTCTGCGGGCAGGGGGCCCCGGCCTCACCTCAGCGGTCCTTGTTAACTGTCTTCTTAGATGCGCTCCGCGAGGGCTCAGGTTTAAACACATGAGCTCTCAGTAAATGTTCACTGGTAAATGAGTTCACAGACGCCAGGGCTTTGGAGCCGGAGTTCCCTCCATTCTGTTAAAGCCCCGCAAGTAGCCTAACGCCGTCACCTTCATCATAATGGCCGCCATCACTGTTTCGGTGAGACGCTCTCTAAGCATTTTGTGTGTATTATTTCAGCTATTCCTAACAACAGTGCTGTGAGGGTGGGTGGTACTGTTCTCCTAACTTACTGGTTAAAACCTCTTTGATGAAGCGCTTGTCCAAGCCCGCACGACCAGAAGGCTCTCAAGTCCACAGTTCCACCCTGGCCCCAAAGCCCAGGGGTGTGCGTCCTCGCTTTGGAAGCGTGGAGGTGCCACGGCAGGTTACCTGCATGAGGACTCTGGGGCCAGGTAGACGGGGTGCTCAGCGGGAGAGGATGAGGTGCTGCGCTGGCCTGGGCGCAGGTCCACGGGATGGGGGGCTGCGTGCTGCACAGGCGCCTGCTGCCCACCCTTCAGAGCTTCCCGTTTCTGTGAAGAGCGTCAGGCTTCCTGCAGCAGGCGGGCGTCCGATGTGGGACGAGCAGGTGAGGGCTCATCACGAAGTGGACTGGGACGTGGAGCCCGACGGCTGGATTCAGTGGAAACACCATAGTCAGGGTCTGTGGGGTTGCCAGCAATAGCCTCCCAGAGTGGCCAGTGCGACACGTGCTGAAGCCGGGTTTACTTGGGTAATTACGCATGTGACTTGCACGCAGTACAGGTCGTTCTTGTGGTGCCCGTCTCAGAGGCTCCTGTTTACCACCGAGTGGCGCTCTGTCTCCAGGTACACAGATTCTGTTTACGGATACAACATCTGCTTTCCTGTTGATGGACATTTCCTCTTTCATTTTTGGTTATGAATGAAACTCCTTTAAACATTCTTGTAGTTATTTTTATGGACATGTTTTCATTCCTCCCGGGCAGATACCTAGGAGCGGAACTGCTGGGTTATTGGGTAGGTGTGTGTTTATCTTATAAGAAACTGCATGTTGTTCCCCAAAGTGGCTTTCTACCCCGTTTTACTAGGAACGTGGGAGCCGGTCACTCTGCATCCTGGCCAGCATCTCAGTTTCCGTTTGCCACGTCCCTCTGGGGCATAGCTCCCCATCTCAACAAGAGCTTGGTGTCAGAGAGGTCAGTGTTTGGAACCCAGCTCTTCCCGGAACTGCTGCTGGGACCTTGGGCGAATCACTCAGGCTCTGACCTGGTTTCCCCTCTGTGAGATGGGGATGGTGACAGCGCCCATCAGGGGAAAGGGGTCAGTTATGTGGAGCAGCATACAAGTCCCCCTGTTGTCACTCTTTGTCCTGGGTGCAGCCCACGGTCCTAGTGCGCTGGTTCAGCTCAGCGCCGCGTGCGGAAGCGTCTCATCCCTCATCCCGTCATTCCGAGGTCCTTGGGGGCCACCTGGGGCAAGGCCGACTGTGGCCTTGGGCAGGAGGCAGGCCACACGGAGCGGGGACCTCTGGCTTCAGAGAGGCCCTGGCCTCTCCCATGCAAAGCACTTTGCTTTTCCTCTTGCCAAGCTGGTCTCTGCTTTTCAGGCGACCGTTATTTATTGGAATGTTCCCGAGTCCTGTTCCTTCTTCAAGTCTCATTTGCTGGGAATTGGCTCTGCTGCAGTAACCCTCCATTTCAAAGATGGATGGATCACATCAGCCCAACAGAAAACAGCAATCTCGAAACCAAAACAACCAAATATCTGTGCCAGGAGACACAGACTTTACTTGATTCTGCAGTAGCTGGTGTAGCTTTTCCTCCGAAGAGATGGAGTAAAAGAACTCGCAGTAAATATGTGTGTGTTACAGAAATGGCCTCACTGCCTCTGAGCCCACTAGTTTACTAAAAGGAAACATTTTCCTTTAAATCCATCTAACTTTACTTGCTGAAGATAAATGTACTTAAGGACATGCTGGGTGGTGCTGTGGAGGTCACAGCGTTCGTCCCCAGCCGGGACAGGAGTGCCTCCGAGCCTTCGGCAAACCTGACAGCAGATCGTAGCGGGAGTTTCACGTCAGGGGTCGTCCAGAGCAGGCCGGGCCGCGGCCCCGTCTTCAGTTTGGGACTCCGTTTGCATCAGGCGATTCTGCAGTGCACGGGCTTTAGGATGGGGCCACGGGCTTCCGTTTCAGTTTCGTAAAAGCTGTGTTAATATTCCCTTCCAGACAGAGCCGCCTTGGTTCCTGTCTGCACAAGTTTCTTGTGTGTGACAATTCTGGATTCCAGACACCACTGGGTGAGCTCTCTGTGGTTCCACTTTGTCGAGTGCTGGCCGGGTCGAGCGGCCGCCTTCATTTCCAGCAGGGCCGTTGGGAAAGGCACCCGGAGGCGGTCCATGCAGGGCCGGGGCCGCGGGGCTCGGCTGAGCTGAGGCTGCCGGGCACGCGGGGCGTCTGGAGGGCAGGGGAGCCCCGCTCTCCCTCACTGCATTTCCTCTGGGTTTGCTTGCTTAGTAATGTCACCTCCTGCACTTAAAAATAACACAAACTGTATAAAAACCAGAAGAAATAGCAGGTGGGCTTTCCCAGGAGGACGTTGAGAGGGCGCTTGCAGGGGGCCCCGGGGGGGCGGTGCGGGCAGGTGGTCGCTCAGGCCACCGGCGGCTCAGCCTCGGGCAGGGGGCTGGGGGGCCTTCCGAGCTGGCCTGAGCGGGATAGACGGGGTGGCCCCGGGACACACTGCCCTGAGCGCTGAGCTTCCAGGTACTCAGCACAGGCCTGGGCGCCGTTCACACGCGTGCCAAGGTGGACCCCTAGTATTTCAGGCTCGTTCTAGTTTTCACTTCTTGTGCTGAGAAAGTGTGTTTTTCATTTTGTGAATTTTAGCCGTGAAGGTTGTTTCAGGTATTTTATCCTGGGTGTTGATTATATTCTTTACATGGTTTAATAAAAAGGTAAATCTTTATGAGATTAAATTGACGCTCCCCGTTGCTTTCTTTTTTGCTTGGAAGACTTTCTCATTCTAAGATATGATGACTAGTCACCTAAATTTTTTCTAGTTTTTTTTTTTTTTTTTTTTTTGCGGTAGGCGGGCCTCTCACTGCTGTGGCCTCTCCCCCTGCGGAGCACAGGCTCCGGACGCGCAGGCCCAGCGGCCATGGCTCACGGGCCCAGCCGCTCCGCGGCATGTGGGATCCTCCCAGACCGGGGCACGAACCTGTGTCCCCTGCATCGGCAGGCGGACTCTCAACCACTGCGCCACCAGGGAAGCCCTTTTCTAGTTTTTTAAAAGGTTTTATTTTATTCTATTTAATCTATCTCTATTTTGCTGTCAGGGGTAAACTGAGAACTTATCCTGGTAACACACACCTCATTTCATGCCTCTGTTTCCTTCCTATGTAGCTGGTCATGTCAAGGTTATTCCTAGGTATTTAAATTTTTGATTTACTTTTGTGAATGAGATTATTTTTCTCCATTACATTTTCTAAGTGGTAATTCCTTGTATATTTTTAACTTTCATCTTACAATGGGCTGCTTTACCAAGACTCTGTAATTTTAATAGTTCATTTAATTCTTTGTAACTCAAAAAAGTTACATATAAGGACTTTAAAAACATTATTAATTTAATGTGGTATTTAGTAAACTGTTCGATCTTCAGAGGAGACCCGTTGGTCCTGAAAGGCTTCCTGACTTACGACCTTGATGTTGTTTCCTTTCCGCTCACCTGGTTTCCTCTTCCTTCATGCCCTTCCTCTTCCGCTTCCCTTTCCTCTTCTTGGCGTTTACCCTGAAGCTGGCTCTCATTCTCAGTCTTCTTTGTATGTCACCTTCTTCACCACAATTCGTTAACATAGTTTTTATTTTTCCATGTTTGGCTTCCATGTGACCGATTGGGTTTTCCATGAGGGACAGTTCTGTCTCGTGAGTCTGTGATCCAGACTCTCCATTATTGCTTCTCTCCTCATACGTTTTCGTATCGAACTTCGTTTTTTCTGTCTTTCATTGAATTCCCTTTACATCTGGCCTGTTGTACTATTATCTCCATTTTTAAAAATTTATTTATTATTGGCTGCGTTGGGTCTTCGTTGCAGTGCGCGGGCTTTCTCTAGTTGCAGTGAGCAGGGGCTACTCTTCGTTGCGGTGCACGGGTTTCTCATTGCCATGGCTTCTCTTGTTGGGGAGCACAGGCTCTAGGCTTCGGGCTTCAGTAGTTGTGGCTCGCGGGCTCTAGAGCACAGGCTCAGTAGTTGTGACACACGGGCTTAGTTGCTCCGCAGCATGTGGGATCTTCCCGGACCAGGGCTTGAACCTGTGTCCCCTGCGTTGGCAGACAGAGTCTTAACCACTGCGCCACCAGGGAAGTCCCTCTGATAGTAATTTTTAAAAATATTTTTCTTGCACCATCCGTGCAGGTTTACGTTTTTTGTGTTACAGAATTATTTTTTCAGCCCTCACTTTCTTGTTTTTGGTGTCTGATGTTGTTTGTGGCTGTTTATAACTATTTTTTATCCTTGCACGAGGGAGCATATATTCAGGGTGATATTTGCCCAGAACAGCATGCGTGGGCCTCCTGGGTGCAGGTGGAGAGACGTGTCCTCGTGGCTGGGCAGTGGGGCTCCCTCTTCCCGAATGCCTGTGGTGGCCGGTTTCTCTCTCGGCCCCGCCAGGCAGGGGCACCCTGCTCCTGCCCCCGGCTGCCGGCTGGCTGTGGAGGGCTTGGTCCTTGGATACTGGGTCGAAAGGTCGCTGTTCCCACCATGCACAAGCTCCCAGTTCACGCCCTCTTTCTTCACCTTTGTCCCACACGCTTTGGTCCTAAACTTGTAATTCCCACGAGAACACAGGTGTGGAGAAACCAGATCTGCAGATTCCCTGTGGCCTAGGCACAGGCTCATCCCCCCCTTCTGGGCGAACTCGCCTTTCCTGGAGACTTGCAGGGACTCTTCCGAGCAGAGGCAGCTCCCCGGCCCCTGCGGCGCTCCTTTCCGAGTCCAGGAAGAAGACGACAGGTCTTTGCAGTAACGGTGCGTTTGCGTTGCTGCAGCAGGAACACCCACCAGAAATCAGGAGGGGAACGGCTTCACTCTTGCTTTCCTTGGCCTGTCCTCACTTATTTTCAAGGTGTGTTTCCATTTGCAAATCCTGGAAGCAGAGATCAGTTATGTGGCAGCAGCTTTTGGACCTCTGGTGACCAGAGGCAACCAGAAAAAACCCAGGGGCAGAACCCCCGGCTGTGGGTGATGGTTGATTTAGCAGAAAAGTGTCCTTGAACCAGACCCACCAAACGTGGCGGGAGAACCGCCCGTGATGGCGTGGCCTCCCGTCCTTCAAACAGCATGGGTGCCGGTCGCTGGAGATGCCTCCCTGTCGCTGTGCGAGGGAAACAAGCAGTGTCATGCTTGTTCAGGGTTGCCATGGCGATTCCTCATTATCGTCAAGCCGGGGGAGAGGCGTGCACAGGGTGCTGGCAGTTCACGTGTGTCCTGCTGCTTCTTCCAGTAGTGATTGTGCTCATGTGCGTGTGCAGTGCACCCACTCAAGAAAGGATCCTTCTGCCTGCAGGAGCTCACGCCAGGACGCACGCCCGGGCCCTGGGCGGGCACAGGCCCCTGGTGCCGAGTGCACACACCTCGACCTGCACCCCTACCCTGGAGAATAAATACAGAGATGTTCCTCATCGCAGCGTTTGTGGTATAGGACGGAGGGAGAGACAGTCCACTGCTTTTTCATGAACACAGAACTCTGTAGACCCGGGCTATGAAAATATATACCACTAATTTCTGTAAACATTCTTAAACACAAAATGTTTATCACACACTTCCTGTAGAAAATTAGTATGCAAACCTGAAGCCCAAAACAAAACCAACACCTCACATTTGCAAATGGGTATTATTTTTCTATAGAATCAAAAGGAATTTTTCTTAAATAACTGAACATTCTCTACAAACTGAGGCCCATAATTATCTCATCAGTCTTAATATGATGATTTAAATGTAATAGCGACGTTCTTTGAGACTTTAAGAATTTAGGACACTTTATTAGATCCGCCAGTCTCACCCTGTTGTTGTAGCTGTAATGTGGTGACAAGCAGAGGAGAAGCTGAGGTCATGCTGGTCATTTAACAGCGGCCAATTAAGTGCGGAGCCTGGTGTGTGCACCTCGCTGTCTTGGTGAGCGAGCAGTGGGCTCTCGGAGCTACGACGGACATGCCGACGTCTGGCGAGGTCCGTGCTCTGAGTGCTCCAAGCGCTTTAGAGAAAGGTCTGAATGTTTTAAAACTTTTGATCAGATTGCAAAATTGTCCTTTAGAAAGAGCGTGTCCCATTTACACGCTCCCCAACAGTAATTATTTGGTTTTTAAATGGATGAGCCTAAACAGCTCAGCAAACAGCAGCGGCCGGAACCATCACCACACAAAACCTTTGCCAACCCTTTGGGCAAAACCACTGTGTTGCTCTCGTTTGCACCTCCTTCGTTATAGGTGAAGAAAAACATGTTTTTCTCCCGTGTGTGTGTGTATGTGTGTGCTCTTGGCACCAGCCTTCCTCTGGCCCATCCATCCCTGTTGCCTGATTCCATGGGGGGGTCCTGATGTTTGGTGACGGCCGCTTGGGTGTAGCCTGGCTGTGCATCCGTGTCCTTGGTGGGCAGAGGGACACCGCTGCCCCTGCGGTGCCCTTGGAAGAGCTTGGGGATGGGGGTGGCGGCGGGAGGTGCCGCAACTTTCTCACCTCTCCAGTCTGGGACTGGGTTTTAAATTGCATAACAGAAAAGGTCTGGATCAGGTGGCACATACTCAGGGAGCAAGGAAAGAAACTGGGGGCTAGACGGGAGCAGGGGCCTGAGCACCAGGCAGGGAAGTGCGGATCACAGTGGGAATGGTCCAGAGGTCAGGGCCAGTGCAAGAGGCCAGGCGGGCTGCACAGCCCAGGCCAGGCGTGGTTCCGCATCGCCGCTGTCAACACGGTACTGGTTGTGCCGGCTCGAGATGCCCTGGAGGGCCCGAGTTTGTGCCAGAGCCGCGGGTGACTGGACATGGGCAGGGAATGCCCTGGGAGCCTCCTGCCCGAGGCCCTCGTGAGGTCAGCTGTGGAGCCAGTGGGGACACTAGGGTCCAACCCCTCAGTGCCTTCACATCCGTACCTGCTTCAGGATCCCCCTGTGAGGTCACCTGGTCTGACTTTCCCTGGACGGCTCTGGGCTGCCTGGGCAGTGCCTGAGCTGAAGTCAGGCGGTGCCATGTTGTAAAGTCTTAAGAACCTGCTGTCTGTCTCCTGTGGCTACTGTGGTCTCAGAGTCTGAGAATTAGAGCCCAGACTCTGTGAGGATTCTGTCAGCGGTGCCTGCAGTGTCCTGGGTGTGGGTAGACACTAGGGTCCACGCCCCCGTCTGAGGACCCTCTGTTGAGTGTGGTCTCGGTGAGGCCCCACTAGATGTGGTGCCCTCGGCACCCTACTTCTGCATGTGTCCCAGGTCTTGGGCTCCGAGAGGACACCCTATCTGTTAGTGCAGTTACTTGATATTAAAACTGTCAGAGAAAGGAAAGCGGTTTCATCAGGACCTCAGCTAATGAGAGCTGGCTGCACATTCCTTTCCTTAGGCATCTGGGCTCTTGCAGGGCTGCCATTCTTAATCATATTTTAATTTTCAAATAAATTACTCTCATTATCCTTTCATTTCCTATACCATGTGTGCACCACTGCTCATTAATGTTTGTCAGCCCTTCTCTGAGCTTGGTTTTTAAATAGCCATGGCTGCAGTACAGTAATTAAGGATGATCCGTGTTGGTTTAGAGGAATGATTATTTTTTAGTCTTTGAGAAAACGACGTAGAGAGTTGCTGAAATGGGTCCTTTTGATGGAAACCTGCGAAGGCCATGTGAGGACGGGGACTGTCCTTGACCTTGTCTGGAGGAGGCTCCTGGGTCCAGCTGGCTCTTCATCAGGAGGTCCGTCTGGGGTCTGGCAGGGACCAGACTGGCTGTCAGGCTCACCGGAGATCTCTTTGCCAACAGGAAACCAAATGAAGTTGTTTTTGTAAATCCACTATTTAAGAAAACTCATCCAGGACTTCCCTGGTGGTCCAGTGGTTAAGACTTCACCTTCCAGTGCAGGGGGTGTGGGTTCGATCCCTGATTGGGGAGCTAAGATCCCACATGCCTCACGGCCAAAAAACCAAGACATAAAACAGAAACAATATTGTAACAAATCCAATAAAGACTTTAAAAATGGTCCACATCAAAAAAAAAAAACTTAAAAAAATATAAATAAAAAAACTCATCTCCCCAGGAGCTGATCTTGTTCAAATCAAAACCAAGACACTTTCAAGTTAAATCATGGGCTCTTCCACTGGATATGCTTGTCTCTAATGAGGTCTTGCGTTCTGACGATGCGTTTTGACCCACACATGGACGGCTTTGGCCCATGAGGTTCTGGATTGCGGGCCTCGGGAGTAGCGCTGCTTCGTCCTTATCTCTGGGCAGCTCTCCGACCATCACTTCACGCCGTCTCGAATTTCCAGCCTGGTGAGTCTGCAGGCCTGTCTGCCATCACCGTCCTCCAAGTGGGGAGCTTCTCTCTCCCGTTCGGTTTCTCACTCATTCGCCAAGTTTCTTATTGCTCTTTTAGAAATGTAGTAAAATATACATAACATAAAATTTACCATTTATTTTAACCTTTTGGGTTCATAATTCTGTGGCATCCAGTACATTCACATTGTTGTGCAGCTATCACCACCATCATCTCCAGAAGTTTCTCATCTTCCCAAATTAAAACTCCGTCCCCATTAAACACAACTCCCCCTGCCCCCCTCCCAGCCACCGGGACCCACCATCTACTTTCTGTTTGTATGCATTTGATCACTGTAGGTGCTCATATAAGTGGAATCATACAGTATTTGTCCTTCTGTTGTAGCAGCTGTCAGGATTTCTTTCCTTTTTCAGGCTGAATCATGGGTGGACCACATTTTGTTTATCTGTTCATCCATCAGTGGACACTTGAGTTGCTTCCTGGCTGCTGTGAATGTGCAGGTACAAATATCTCTTCACGTCCCTGCTTTAGATTTTGGTACATTATTATTAAGTAATTTCCATGGGCCAAGCATTCTGGTAAGTGGGACCCACCTTCCCTACTGCAAAGGGACAGGTGGGCAAATGATGGTTCCAGAATGCAGGGCTCACTGGACACCAGGGAGAGTAGGTGATGCCGGGGGCCGGAGGGGCCAGGAGATTGAGTCCTGGGGGAGCAGTGAGCCGATTCCCAGCTGCACGGACTGGACCCCGGGATGTGGAGAGCGTCCTGGGACTGTTGGGAGGGGTGAGGTGAAACAGGAGCCTCCGTACAGCAGGGCCCCACTGCTCCCCCGGTGAGCGCACAGAACGCTGAGGGAAGGGAGACCAGGGCAGTGGAACCCCCGACCCTGTACTTTCATGTCGGGAGGGTGAGGGTGAGGGTGAGGTCGTCTGCAGGATACACCCTAACACATTCCCTGAGCACATGAGGCCTCGCTGGGTCTGGGGGGAGGCAGGCCCACACGTGCATCGCCATCCCAGGAGAGCTGGGCTCCTGGCGGGCCAGAGGGCGGGACCTTGAGGCGAGGCTCTGGCCTGGGGTCTGCACCCCCTGGACCCCCCTGAGGGGGAGGCTGGTGGCCACAGAGCCACCCTCCCCAGTGTGCCTCCCCGGCCACTCGGTCCTCCTTCCACCAGCTTGAGGACAGAGCTGGGAACAAGGCAGGGAGAGGGTCTCGGTGGGTTTGACCTTGGCTGGGGCATCCTCCTGAGGCTGGAGCCAGGGGCAGGCCCTCTGGGCTTCCCAGACTTGGGGCTGTGAGTGGCTCGGCTGGGTGCCCCTGGGCTGGAGGGCATATATGTGGGTGACTCAGCGTGTGGGACCTTCCATTCTGAGGAGCTGCCTCTGTCTGTGAGAGTGGAGGGGGCAGGGAAGTGGGGAGGGGAAGAGGAGGAGGGGGGAGAAAGGGGGGGAAGGGGAGAGAGAGGGAAGGGGAGAGGTGAGGGATCCTTATGATAAACCTGGGTGTGGACAAGTCCCCTCCTCCCTCTCCCCTCCGCTCCCCCTCCCTCTCCCTCCCTCCCCTCCCCTCCTTCCCCCTCCCTCCCCTCCCACCCCTCCCCTCCTCCCTCTCCCTTCCCCTCCCCCTCCCTCTCCCTCCCTCCCCTCCCCTCCCCTCCTTCCCCCTCCCTCCCCTCCCACCCCTCCCCTCCTCCCTCTCCCTCCCTCCCCTCCCCTCCTTCCCCCTCCCTCCCCTCCCCTCTTCCCTCTCCCCTCCCCCTCCCTCTTCCTCCTTCCCCTCCTCCCTCTCCCCTCCCTCCCTCTCCCTCCCCTCCCCTTCCCCCTCCCTCCCCCTCCCCCTCTCTGGAAGGTGGGTGAGACCCTCTTCAGTAGGTGGAGCAGGAGCGGGTGCAGAGGCAAGTGATGGATGGCTGTTTCTGAGGAACTGTCACCGTCCAGATAAGACGAGGGCTAACAGATTCCGTCCCCATATCCCACATAATGTGCCATTTTCGTTCCGTGCTGCTCACAGCCCTCAGCGCCAGGCCTTTCTGTTCTTCTCTGAATAGTCAGTGGAACGTTCGGGGCTGATAAGAGAGGCGGCCTGGTTCCCTGGCAACGGGCTGAGCAGAGGGCTGCTGATGGGAGATTAGCTGCCTCAGATCAACCACCTTGCTTCCTGCTGCTTGTCTGTGCGCCCAGGACAGACGGCAGCAGCAAACCGAAAGCCCGCGGAGGATTGCGTGGGATCTGAGCTCCTGAAATGAAGTTTGCTGAGTGCCCTTGAGCCAGCCTTGGGCGGGTCTCTCTGCCAGGAGGGGCCTGGCCTCCCAGGACCTGGAGGAGGGGCTGGCCGGCTGGTTAATCCTGTTGCCTCCAAGAAAAGCATGGAAACACCTGGGAAGCTCCGAAGCCTGGCCTGGCCAGTGTGTCAGCCCAGGCCAGGCCATCGCCTGGGGGCAGGGACACTCCACCCAAGAGCTTGCAGCTGAGGCCTGCAAATCGGGCGCAGTCAGTGGTTTGGTGTTTGCTTCTTCATCTTTTAATTGTCTTTCTTCCAGTAAATGCCCCTTAGTGTAGTTGAGACCCTGCCGGCGTCTGGGAGCTGTCTTCCTGCACACAAGCCCCACGTCCACTCCACTCTCCTCTGCCCTTGAATCTTGGCTTTTATTTCCTGGTTGTTTGTAAAAGAACGTGGAATTTTAGAATTGGAAGAGAGGTTCAGATCATTTGATTCCTCTCTGTTATTTTCAGAAACAAACCAACAAAATTCAAACCCCAAACCACTGACGACCAGAGAGGCTGAGCATAGGGCAAAGGTCACACAGTCCTCTGGGCTCCTCCAGGCTGGGCTTCCGAAAGTGCTTCCTGCTTCCCAGCAGCGATTTTGAGGGTGACCATGATGTGTTTTTGTTGGTCTACATGAACATTCTCTCCCCGGGAAGTAAGTTAGTCCATCTAACTTCCCCATAGAAAATGCAAAGACAATTTGGCTATTAGAAATTGTACTTTAGCTTTTTTATTATGTTATCACTTGTCCACATATCTGACTCCTAGAGAAGACGTGAGGCTCCATCTCTATCTCTGCATTTTCTTCTCTGCGAGGCTCGTGTGCGTTGAGACAGGCCTCTTATTCACTTACTCAGAGGCATGCCTTGGGCCTGTGTTGCAGGCCAGCCCTGGGTTTGTGCTAGAATTCTGGTCGCCTTTCCGTTGGGGGTTTACCGTCATGAGTTTTCATTATGTTCTGCTTTCCTCTGACGACAACAGCAACAAAAGTAAGGAAGCAGCAAAGCGCTGCAGCGTGAGTCGGATGAATTTGGAGTTGAAATGGGAAATCCTAGCAGAGGAGCAGAGGGAAGCAGACGTGCTGCCCTCAGCAGTCAGGCTGCTGCACCGAGTCTTACATTTGCCTGGAGTCCCCAGCATGTGGGAGAAAAGGGGAAAAACAAAAGGCTGGATGCGGTTTTCTAAAAAATATACACGTTCACTTATGAGGTAAAACAAAGAGGGACGAGTGACTCAGAGTCCAGGGAGGGTTTTATCAACAATTCAGCAGTCAAACTGGCTTTATTGTCCTTATGCTCAAAATGACCATCTTTTTTTTTTTTTTTGCGGTAGGCGGGCCTCTCACTGTTGTGGCCTCTCCCGTTGCGGAGCACGGGCTCCGGACGCGCAGGCTCAGCGGCCATGGCTCACGCGCCCAGCCCCTCCGTGGCATGTGGGATCTTCCCGGACTGGGGCACGAACCCGTGTCCCCTGCATCGGCAGGCGGACTCTCAGCCACTGCGCCACCAGGGAAGCCCCCCAAATGACCATCTTTTACGTTAGCTATCTTGTATCCCAGCAGTGAGGATTTTAATAATTTATTGAACTGCCACAGAGGCAGAGCCACGAAGACACTTGGCATGGGTGTGTGTGTGAGAAAATTCTCCACCGTAAACAAAGAGTGGGCTTAAGGCTCAATGGCTGCGACCTCAGTCCTGAGAATGAGGCGCCTGGAGGCTTGTCAGTGCTGGGTCCTGGAAGCGGGGCAGTGGCCGAGGGGCCGAGCTTCTTCTCCACGGCCTCAGGGGCCACAGGCGCGGCACTCCTCTCTGCCTAGAGTCCTCTGGATTTCGTCCCCTCCGGCCGCCTGTGTGGATAGCAATCCCCGTGGCGTCCAGGTGGTGGACACCGGATCTTGAGCGTGGCTGAGCAGCTCTGCAAAGCCTGGTGCTTTGGGGACCGGAATGAACCTCCGCCAGCCTGGTGCTCTCGGGCCGAGGCCCCCCGGCTGCTAGAGGGCAGCACCACGCGGGTCTCTGGCTGTGGCGGCCGCCTCTGTTCAGTTCTCTGTTCGGACACAAGTGGACAGACGGGCCCAGTGCAGGGAGGAGCCGGTGCTGGCAGGGGCTGTGGCTGCCACTCTCGGAAGGGGTGATAACATCGTCTTTATTAATCCCCTGTCCTATGATCTCTTCCCAAAGAGATAATGAAGAAATGTAAAAAAAGACATGTAACAAACAAAAACAGGCAAAGACCTTAGAAAAGGAGGAAAGAGGATGGAACATTATGGGAGCAAAGAAAATATTTACTTCACTGAAATGAACAGTACCAAAGCCTGCACAACTGAGAAAGGTTGGTAACCTGACAGGAGCTGCCTGGTGGGCCCAGGCAGAGGGTCCTGGAAGGTGGAAGGCAGTCCATCCCAGCGCTGGGGTCTGGGGGGGTCTTCCCATGGTCTCAGGATAAAGATGGCAGTGAAACCGGGGGTGACTGTTCTCAGTAGGTGCACAATTAGGTTCCATAGGCTTTTTTCTTAGAAGGTCCTTTAATGCAGCCGGAGGCACATCACTGAAGCGACACGTAGCAAAAACATCTGTCTCAGGGGGAGCCTAAACCGACTTGTTCCAGCCCATGGCTGCCCGCTGGCCTGACCTGATGGCTCTGGGTCGTCCTCTGAGACACCCAGCACACAGCAGTCCCTGAAAGCCACGGCATCTTGAGGGTGAAGGCTCAGCGTCTCCACGTGTCCCTTCCCCAAGCGGAGGTCCACCTTCTCCATGTGTGAGGCTGGGAAATGGATGTGCTCGGGGTGGGGTGGGGCCAGCACCTGAGCCTGAGTGTGAGAGGGGAGGAGGCGCAGTGTTGGCTGAGAAAATATGGGGGGACACGTGCGCCTCGTTTGCTGTCCCCACCGTGACCCCCTGTTTTGCCTCAGTGATTTGGGTCCTTAATCCAGCCAGGTCATCTGCTGGGAGTTGAAGACTTCTAAATCTGCGTGAGGGCTCTAGCTAGTGGTGTTACACGTTTCTCTGGGCATCTCTGTTTTATTCCAGGCAAACGCAAAAACACCAGTTAATCAGATACAGATATTTATTTAATCCACAGTGGCTGCAGAGCGCAGTGTCAGATGCTTGGGAGGTTGAAGAGGCGGGAGCTGTGACGCCTGCCTTCTAGGAGCCCGGGCGCTCCTGGACCAGAGGAGTATGTTGGTGCCCAGGGGTTGGGGGGTGAGGGGGTTCCTGTCGACATGGAGATGTGAGTGCATGTGTGTGCACACGCATGTGGTGGTGAGGCTGGCGACACACGCAGTCCCACATTCTCAGGGGCAAGTGATCTGGAAAGCTGGTCCAGGAGGAGGGCCTTGGGATGGGCCTGCATAGGTGTTGAGGGGACAGTGATGGTTATGAGTGAAAATGACTTTTGCCTGTAGAAACAGTGCTCTGAGGAGAGCTGGTTAAAACAGATGAACAGACAAGATAAACAAGCAGTTTTTTCACATCCTTCCAAAAATCCAACCAAAAAATTGTTAATATTTTCCCTTTCCAATGGAAGAAATCAGCCTCCCAGTTCTAGGTGACTGATAATCAGAGTGTCTCTAAACAGAGCTTTTGCTCCCAGGACTTCTGGTCTGTGGTGCTTGGTTGGCTGGGAGACGGCCATCTGCTTTCTCAGGGCCTCAGACCTTCCCCCCATTCCCATCTTTAGACCCATCCAATCTCTGGTCCCCAGAGGCAGTGGGGATCAGTCTTCTGCTCTGCAGAATAAGTGGGGGATGTGGGGACAGCTTCAGAGTTCCGCTGAGTTCCCCAAGTTTGGGAAGTTCAAGTCCATGCCTGCATCTGTGGTTGCTGTGGTCACCTCCCACAGAGGTCTGGGGGGTGACTTCCCCCTGGAAGGACGCAGTCTCGCTCCCCTGGAGGCCCGTGGGCAGTGCTTGGGGCCAGTGGGCGTCAGGAGGCTGCCGCTGTTTCCCCACCTCTGCCAGCCAGCCTCAAGAGGGCTTTGTTACAGCTTTGGAGAAGCACACGTTCTATGAGCCGCCTCTCAGAATACCCCCTTGAGCCCAGAGCCTCTCTGGGACGAAAACACGGGGGTGGGACCATCCTGTAGCTGGGCAGCATTGGTGTCCTGCGGGCTCACCTCCGAAAAGGCTACGGGTCTGTCTAGTTCTTCCATCTCCACCGCCCTCACTGAGCCACCCCCTCTGCATGGGCAGCCCCCTTCAGCCCCGTGGCTCCTGGCAGAAAGCGGCCCCTGCCTGCAAGGCCCTGGCAGCCTCCTGCAGCTCCCAGAGGAAGGCCAAGCCCTCCCCACGCCCTCATGTCTGCCTTACCTGCCAGGCTTGCTCCAGCCTTGGAGGTCTGTCCCTCTTGGTCCCGGAGCCCCAGTGACCAGGCGCTTCCCTCCCTCTGCAGGTCCAGCTCCCCAGCCTGCAGGTCCTCGCCAGCCCCGCACGGCCAGCCCGTTCCTTAGATGCCGCTTCTCTGGGGCCTCTGCGTGTGGCACGGGGCTGGTGCCCCTCCTTCGTGCTGTCCTCGTAGCCTGTCCACTGTGGCCCACATCACAGTTAGAGGTGAATAATTTGCGTGTACTTAGTGCTGTGTGGCCGTCTGCCCTGTGAGCTGGAAGCCCCTGAGAGCAGAGCCGTTGTGTCCATCTTTGCCCTGAGTGCACGTCCCACGGCTCTTCTGCCTGTTGGTCCAGTGGGACGTTGGAGCAGGGCCGTGTCCGGGGCTCAGGGGGCAGCACAGAGCAGTGCATGGGGACGAGTCCCCTCACTGGAGAGGGAAGGGGCCTCACAGACTCACCGTGGACACGGGACCGGACGTGCTCAGAGGTGTGCCGACGAGAGTGTACACCGTCCTCCAGTGGAAGCAGAGAAAAAAGTAGTGAAGTTGTTTGTTGAGGAATAAGTGAGGGAACCAGGTTTCTGGGACAGAGGTACTAGAAACATCTGTTTATGGGGTGAGTTTAGAGTTTGGAAGAGCAGCTTCCTTGTTCTTGTGGTGAGTTTGGCAGTTAAACAAGTGTTAGAGGCTGTGTATATCTATACACACATACGTACATGTGGGCACTGATGCACACACATACGCATACACATGTATGCACACAGTAGACACGTATACACCCGTACACACATGGAGGTAGACACATATACATACACAGTACATGTACACATATTCACATACATATACACAATACACATCTACATATGCCTACACACGTTTGCAGGCATGAAAACACACACATATGTAGACAGTACATAGCACACACATGCGCATACACTTATACCTTGGTGTCCTTTAAATGTGGTGGAAAGATGAACGATGTTGTTGAAAAATGCATTGGGTAAAACAATAATGAGCACAGTACACCTACTAGAACAGCCAAACTCCAGACGCTGACAACACCAAATGCTGGCGAGGGTGTGGAGCAAGAGGGACCCCTCACTTCTGGTGGGGATGCAAAGTGGGGCGGCCACTGGGGACGAAAGCTTGGTGCTTAATTACAAAACTAGACAGACTCTTACCATAGGATCCAGCAGTTGTGCTCCTTGGCATTTACCCAGAGGAGCTGAAAACATGTCCACACAAAAACCTGCATATGGATGTTTATAGCAGCTTTATTCATAGCCGCCCAAACCTGGAAGCAACCAAGATGTCCTTTGGTAGGTGAATGGGTAAATAAACGGTGGTGCATCCAGGCAATGGAATAGTATTCAGTGTTAATAAGAAATGGCTGTCGAGCCTCAAAAAGACATGGAGGAACCTGAAATGAATATGACTGAGTGAAAGAAGCCAGTCTGAGCAGGCTGTATTCTGTATGATTCCAACCATATGACATTCTGGACAAGGCAAATTTATGGAGACAGTGAAAAACATCACTGGTTGCTGGCGTCAGGGAGGAGGGAGGGTTGAACAGGTGGGGCACAGAGGAATTCTAAGGCAGTGAGAATACTCTATATGACACTGTGATAGTGGATATGTGTCATTATACGTTTGTTCAAGCCTATAGAAGTACAGCACCAAGAGTGAACCCTAACGTGAACTGTGGGTTCCGTATCCGTATGATGATGGCGTGTCAATGTAGGTTCGTCAACTGTAACAAATGTGCCATTTGATGGCAGTGTTGATAATGGGGAGGCTGTGCCTGCAGCGGGGCAGGAGGTTTACGGGGAAGCTGTGTACCTTCCTCTGAATTTTGCTGTGAACCCAACACTGCTCTGAAAAATAAAGTTTATTAATTAAAAAAAGCTACTGGGGACAGTGTCTCCACCTCATCAGCATGGCTAGAGTCTAGGGGCAAAGAGCATCCAGGGTAGCTTCAAACAATCCAAACAATTAAATTATTAGCTAAAACTAATTCTGAAAGCACAAACAATATTATGTATTATGTTATCTATAGTCTAAATATATGTTTGAAAGAAAGGTTTCAAGAAAATCTGATATTTTTCTTAGAATATATTTACAACGTTGTACACCACAAACCAAATTTAAAGAATGATGCCATTACACTTCAGAAGGGAAATAATTTACTTGGAATGCTCCAAAACACAGAGGAAATGTCTTTGCCCATTTTCCTCTGTGACAGCCTGAGTGGTGGGGTGTTTCCTGCGGGAAGTGGTTCTCAGACACGTCCCCGGAAGCGGGGCTACCCGCAGGCGTTGAGCTGGTCGCTGGTACGGACCTGATCTCTCTGCCTGCACTCAGCTCAACTACTTACCCCTCCCCGAGGCTGAGGTCCCTACACTCCAGCCTCGGTTTTCTCATCTTTAAAACGTTGGGTTGGACCGTTTTAATTCTCCTTCCATTCCCTGGTCCCAAGATGCTTCCATTTGAAGAGGGACATGAAAGTTCCGGGCGTATTCTGGAGTGTTCCACTTTTCTCTCCTTGCCCCACACCCCAAGCACACCACCCACTGGCATGGAGTTCTTTGCATGAAACAGAATCAAAGAACAGGGACACTTATCGTCTGTGTTCCAGCCGAGCAGACCGTGCGTCTTGCTGAGGGGTGGCAGTGGGGAGGAGACCCTCCAAGACAACTGTCCCCGGATCACTGGTGGCAGTTGGGTTCATTTCAGCAGCGCTCACCGGGTGGGGGCAGAGGCTGATGGTTGAACTCCTCACGTGGCCGTCGTCTGCCTGCTCCCAGCAGCCCGGCAGCCCGTCAGGTCGCCTCCCGGATTCCCTGGGCTTTGCAGAGGCCCACAGAAATCCGGGAGGTGCTTGCGAGAGGACACTTAGGATGATTCTCTGCTGCTCACGCGGGGCATCCGCCTTAAGCACATGTGGAATATCCAAGCAGCAGTTACTGATCAGCCTGGTGCTGGGCAAATGTGCTTCTGCTAATTAAACCGGTTGCATTTGAAAGGCAGTGAACAATGGAAGCGCTTTCCCTCTGCGCAGAGCCTGACGCTGTAGATGCCACCCTGGGTGAGGCCCTGGGTCCTGAATTAGCCTTTTGTACCCAAGGCGGTGATTTGAATGTTTGAACCCCCATAGGAAGCTTGTCTCAAAGTGAACAATTCGCTGAATAAAGATTAATTAGGGTCTAAATTAATTAGAAGGTGTGGTTTGAAAAGATGTTGATGAGCAGAGTCTGTCATTGCAGACAAATAGGACAGAGCAGGGTAATGGGTCCCCATTGATACCTCACTCTTCCTGGAGGCCCCCTTCTTCACCGCAGTGTGAGGAGGCCCCTGGAAGCCAGCCCTGCTGGGGCTCCACGGCCCCGCCACCAGTGCCTCCTGCAACCTGGCACTTATGTTCCTAGGCATCCTGTTTCTCATCTGGAAGACCGGCCCTGAATACTATTGACCTTTTGGTCACTGGACAGGCAGGAGCAAAGCTTCACGTCGAAAGTGTGAAAGTCTCCGGTGGCAAATGACAAAAAGGCGGGGGCTGGGCAGGGAGGGCTGGAAAGTAGGCTAAAAACCCAGACGACGCTGGACTCAGCCCAAAGGCTGAGTGGTGTCCACGGTGCCCTGCTTTTCACCTAAAACACGGTCACTTTGCAGGTGCTTCTGATCCTGGCAGCTCCTCAGAGCCTCGCCGCGGTGCATGGCCAGGGCTTCCTGGCCGTCTGTCTGTCTCCTCTCTTACCTGACCTGCCTCCCTTTGTTACAGACGGAGCGTTTGGACGGTGTCAGGAGCTTCCAGCCGTAGACGTGCACCGCTACGAAGTGTCGCCAAGGGTCCTGCGGCACCTGACAGCCACCCTGCGGGCGCTCTCCCACACAGGTACGCAGGCCTGGGCCCAATCCGCGTCCTGGCGCTGGGCCAGTGGCCTCTACAGCGCCAAGTGCTCAGCAGACATGTTGCATCTTCTTAAAAACCCTCGGCCTCTTAGGTGGTGAGGAGTTAGAAAAGGGCCGAGCCAGCCAGCGTGTGATGGGCGGGGGGCAGGCGGCCTGGGTCCCTCCTGGGTTCGAGGTGGTCCCGGCAGCCGTGGCCGGCGCTGCCGGTCAGTGAGGGTGGGGGGGTGGCCGTGTGTGTCGCTGCAAAACGGCCGCGCCGCTGGAGCCCCATTCCTAGTGTCCCAGCCCAGCTGCCCGGCTGCTCGGTGGCCCGCGGTCAAGTGTGCAGCCTTGAATGAGGCCCAGGAGCAGGCCGGGGGCAGCTTCCTCAGGGAGAGGCGTTTCCTGCAGAGGATGGACCCTGTAGGTCTGCACTGTGACTCACCTGCCGCGGCCTTCCTGGGCTCCTGCAGCATCGGGTCTGCCGTGGACCCTCCGAGCGCAGGCGTCTCACCCGGGCACGTGGGACCATGGCTGCCTCCTGGCCACAGTGTCCTCAGTGTCCGGTGTGAGACGAAAAGCGATCAGGGCCCCAGAGCCCTGGATGGTGCCGGGGGCTGGAGCGCTGACACGTGGCGGTACGGCTGGCCTGGCCCATGAGAGTGGGCTACCTCTGATGAACCCCCGCGGGCAGGGGAGCAGGTGCCGTGGGCCGTGCCACTCGCTCCGGCAGAGAAGACATGTGGCGGCGGCAGCGGTTGGCCCCATGCGGGTCCCTTCGTGGAACCCACTGCCGTCCTCCAGGACACGCCGCCGTCCGCGGACGGGCGTGGGAGTCCTCACACCCTCCTTGGTGGCGGCGCAAACCTCTGCAGTCCCTCCGGGAATGGGATGTTGCTCTTGGTCTGTGATGTTGTAAGTGGAAACTGTGGCGTTCGGTGGTCTTAAGTGGAGGTACTTTGAGTGCCTTTTCCACGTGATACCCTCACTCCGCAGGTCAGGGAACAGGGTGGGGATTCTGGCAGCCGCTGAGTGTGTGCATTCCAGAGCCGGGGAGTAACCACAGGATGGGTTTGCTCACCTGCCCCATAAGCCCCTCTGTGCCTGGCGGGCCTTGGTGATGTTTTGGGTCTTTTGGTGTTACAGTCAGTTGAGAGCCGGTGTCCAGTGGTCACTGAAGAGTCTGCTGATGTCCTTTCCCTCAGTGCACGGCTGCCCCGGTAGAAGGCTGCAGGTCCCTTTTGGAGGCTGGGGGAGAGATGAACAGGATGAGCGTTTGGCTCGTGCAGCAGAGTCTTTCCTCCAGGGGGCTTGCTTCCACCCATCCTTCAAGGGGCTCTGGTCTGTGACATGGAGTTTCCAAGTGTGGAAACTGGTGGAGGGGCTGTGACTATTTTGGCGATTCAGTAGATGTAGAACTTTCCTGCTGGTGCAGGTCCCTGGATGCTGGTGGAAGGCCCATCTCATCCAGCTCTAGGAGCACTGCCAGCAGCTAACCAATGCCCCAGGCCTCATGGGCCACTTTCTTCTGATTGGTGCTCTGTGGTGACCACATCCCCTTCTCTTTGGCACTTAAGTGCCCCCACTTGGCCCCTGCCTCCCCAAGGCCCCATCATCCTGTGCACTCAGGGGTCCCAGATGAATGGAAGCAGCTCCCAGTGTATTCCTGACACATGTGGGCATCACTGTGAGCTCTTCGAGGATGCTGGGACCCATGAACTTCTCGTGCCCTCTGGACCCTCCTGGGGTCATTGGCAGGTCGACTGTGCTGATCTCTCTAAGCCTTTGGGCACATGCCTCTGTCACGTAAAAAAGGAGTTCTGGTGTTTCCACTTCACTTCAGTAGGGACCTTGTGTCCCTATTTATGTCAACCAGCGGTGGAGACTGCTGGAGCCGTTGGCTGGCGAATCTGTGCTTAGGGGCCCATATCAATAAACTCCGTCTGGTCCAATTTCTGTTCATTCCACCTTGACCTCATATCCTGAAGATCCATCCCCACATGTGTTTCTGTTGCTACAAATTGGCAACATCATGCAATTCTTTCATGTGGCACTCTCTCTGTGGCCATGCCTCACTCTCTGGGCCTGCTGGGACTGCCGGTCCAGAGGTGGGTTGAGACGCACAGAGAGGTGGAGGGTCAGCAGGGCAGCAAGGCCACCACCTGGGGGGCATTGCAGGTTCCTCAGGAGAGGAAGGGGTGCTTCTCCTTGCAGAGCAGTTTTGAGGGTTCAGTGTCCCAGCTTAGTCAGGATGTGTCCTTGTATCCCCATCCCAGTCCCCAGCGCCTGTTCCCAGCACTGTGACAGGAGGCCGTGAAGCTGGGGATCCAGTGTGTATTGCGGTTCAATCTCACGGGGTCAGACTGTGAGATCATTTCAGTCATTTCAAAGGGAGTTCGAGACATACGGAGAGCACTTCATGGAGGAGGCGAAACATAGTGGAAAATAGGTTGTTTTTTTTTTGCAGTGCGCGGGCCTCTCGCTGTTGTGGCCTCTCCCGTTACGGAGCACAGGCTCCGGACGCGCAGGCCCAGCGGCCATGGCTCACGGGCCCAGCTGCTCCGCGGCACATGGGATCCTCCCCGACCGGGGCACGAACCCGTGTCCCCTGCATCAGCAGGCGGACTCTCAACCACTGCGCCACCAGGGAAGCCCAGTTTTTTAATGAATAGATTTCATTGTTTTGAGCAGTTTTAAATTTACAGAAAGGTTGAGCAGGAGTAGAGAGTTTGCATGCACCACTCCCCCGCTTCAGAAGGCTTTCTCGATTGTCAACATTTGGCTTTGGGGTGATGGGTCAGTACTGATACATTATTATCAACTAACATCCATAGTTCACATCAGGGTTAACTTTTTGTTTTGTACATTCTGCGGGTTTTGACCAACGTGTGATGTCACGCATCTACCATTACGGGATTGCGTAGAGTAGTTTCACTGCCCTCAAAAGCTTCGGTGCCCCACCTGTTCATCCCTCCCCTCCCGCCAATCCTTGGCAAACACTCATCTTTTTTTTTTTTTTTTTTTGTGGTACGCAGGCCTCTCATTGCTGTGGCCTCTCCCGTTGCTCCGGACGAGCAGGCTCAGCGGCCATGGCTCACGGGCCTAGCCGCTCCACAGCATGTGGGATTTTCCCGGACCGGGGCACGAACCCGTGTCCCCTGCATCGGCAGGTGGACTCTCAACCACTGCGCCACCAGGGAAGCCCAAACACTCATCTTTTAACTGCCTTTTCCAGAATGTCATACAGTTGGGATCATACAGTATGTAACCTTTTCAGATTGGCTTCTTTCACTTAGTAATATGCTTTGAAGTTTCTTCCATGGCTTTTCATGGCTTGACAGCTTGTTTCTTTTTAGCACCGAATAATATTCCATTGTCTGAGTGGACCAATTTGTTTACCAGTTGACCTACTGAAAGACACCTTTGTTGCTTCCAAGTGTTGGCAATTATGAATAAGCTGCTATAAACGTCTGTGTGCAGGGTTGTGTGGACATGAGTTTTCGGCTCCTTTGGGTAAATACCGAGGAGTGTGATTGCTGGGTCGTTTGGTGACGGCACGTTTAGTTTTGTTTCTTCGTCTGGTAAATGAGGATGATCAGACAGGGCTGTTGTGAAGGTCAAACGCTGAAATCAAGTAAACGATCTTAACCCCTTTTATAAACGTAAGTATTTCCAAGTGTTAAATATTATTTATTTGATACTCTGTTTCCAGTTTATGGAGCTATCACACAGATCATGCCCACCTATTTTTTTTCCAGTGGAATTATCGCAGAGTTTCTGCTAAGTTGGTTAGCTCTGTGCATCAGTTCAAATGCCGGAAAAACAGCTATCTTCCAAGGGATGAGGATATGTTCTAGTTCTTTCCTTAGAACAGTGGTGACGATGATGATGATAACACAGGTCCGCTCACTGACCGACGAGCACGGCTGTGCCCTATGGGAGCCAGTCTGGAGGTTCCCTGTGATCATGACGCGAGGGGACAGGCGGGAAGGACATGCAGGGCCTGGAGCTGCAGTCCTGTCCTTCCTGAGCCCAGCTCAGTCCCTCCCCGGAACACCTGGTCCCTCCCGGGAACACCTGGTCCTTCCCCGGAACACCTGGTCCCTCCCGGGAACGCCCTATTTTTAAGCTGATTCCCCCGGCCTGTCCTGAGCAGGTTGCCCTCGGTGTCTCGGGAGCCCTGGGGCGCCTCGCACAGAAGCTGGAGGAGTTCTTTGGGGCCTGGGGTCCTGGTTGGGGAGGTGTTTTGGCTTCTGCTGCTGGTGGCTCTTTGCTCCTGGGCCACTAGAGGGCATGTCCGAGTGACTGGACAGGCCCATGGCGTTTCACTCTGTTAGTTTGTACCTGGTGGCACGTTGCATTTCCTTCTGTCTTAGCGGCAGTGGAGGACTTGCCCTAGTAAGCCTGGAGGTGTAGGCGTGAAATAAGGTTTTATACGCTAGGTTGAAAAGAAGCATCATGGGGACATTTGTGCTCTCCTAAACTGCTTGTTCTAGTACTTTCTGGACATGCTTCTGTGTTTTTCCTTGGGCCCCTCCGCCGGCTAATGCTGCAGCTCTCCGTGCTCCCCTCCCCCCTCCCCAGGCGGCTGATTCCGGGACTCCTTCTCTGCCTCTCCCCCCGCTGGCCAGCATGCTGGAGGTGGCGGCCGCAGGCCTTACGGGTAGACTCCCCTCCAAACTGCCCATTGTCCTTGGGTGTGAGGGTCAGTTTCTGGAGGTCAGGTCTACAGACGTTATGGGGTGTAATGATGGATCTCAGGGAAAATCATCATCCAACTGAGAGTCTGACGCCTGGGACTCATGTTTTCACCCTCTCGTGTGGAAAATCACAAGATCCAACCTCCCTGCCATCTCATGGCCTCGGCAGCCGCGTCCACAGCAGAGTCGGCTGAGTGTTGCTATTGCTGTTGCTCGGCCTCATCACGGCCACTCCTCAGAGATGAGGGTCTGGTGTCAGTGACAGACGGCAGCTTGCAGGGCCTTCCTCTGGAGGAAGGAAGGGAAAACGGGGTTTCACTGTGCAACTTGCTTCTTTTTTTTTTTTTTTTTTTTTTTTTCCAGTTTTGAGGGTATTTATTAGATTTAAATGATACAAGTTGCAAAAAATTACACTTGTTCCCCTAAGATTATATTCACCAAAATCCTGTCTTTATTTTTATCAGCTATTACAGAAAGCTTCAAAATCATTATAGAAGAAAATTAACATTTTTATCAGTACGCAACTTTTATTCCATCACAACCAAGCCAGCTGAATATAGAACTATTTTAACAGCAAAAAGCCCTCATCATAAATCAAGACACAAATCAGCCTTCAATTACATGAGTTAGAAAACAAACTATGCTTATGTTGCAGTCTACCGTAAAGCTTTAACTTCTATGTCAGAATTTAAAACACACACATGCACACACACACCCTCTGGATTCCTCCTAGTTTATCTAAAACCTACTTTTGTGAAGATCCACTATTTTCTTGAGTCTTCCGGAATGAGCACTGTGGCCATGCAGTTGGCATCACGACCTCTGTAGCCTACCCCAGCACCCCTTGCCTGGTCAAGAAGGTAGTGCTTGCAGGGCCCAGCACCGTCCCTGGCTCAAAGCAGGGGCTAAAATATTTGTTGGGTGAATGAATAAATGATTATCTGCTGACAGGCTTGCCATCAAGCCTCACAAAGAAAAAATTCAGAAAGAAAAAAGTAAGAGACGCTTTGTTCGCCTAAAGTCAGCATATGATACACGTGAAGACCAGATGACTGGTTCACCAAATGGCTATGATACAACTGGCTAGGTGGGCTCTAGACCTCATCCCACCGCAAAGTTAAATACAAGTATTTTAAATACCATACAAAAAACACAGGACAACTTACCTATAAGATTCTTTTGCATGTATCAAATATGTATATATGAATATAGCACATCATCAAGTTTTTTAGGAAGGAAATACAGATGCACATTGTCATGTTTTTAGAGTAGGACTTTCTAAGTATAAAAGCAAAAGAAGAAACCGTAACAGAAATTTTACATAACAAAAAAACAAGCAGGATCAAAAGATACATGACATGGGCTTCCCTGGTGGCACAGTGGCCAAGAATCCGCCTGCCAATGCAGGGGACACGGGTTCAAACACTGGTCTGGGAAGATCCCACATGCCGCGGAGCCACTAAGCTCATGTGCCACAACTACTGAGCCTGTGCTCTAGAGACCACGAGCCACAACTACTGAAGCCCATGTTTCGCAAGAAGAGAAGCCACCGCAATGAGAAGCCCACACACCGCAACAAAGAGCAGCCCCCACTCGCCGCCAACTAGAGAAAGCCCACGCACAGCAACAAAGACCCAACACAGCCAAAAAAAAAAAAAAAAAAAAGATATCCGACAAAGTAGGAAAAATATCTGCATGATGACAAAGAATTAATTTCCTTAATACATTAAGAGTTCTTATAAATTGACTTAAAAAGAAATATCCTGAGGGAATGATAAATGCAGAATATGAACAGGCAATTCACAAAGACCAAATACAAATGGCCAATGACTACTGACATTCAGCCCCAGTAATAACCCAAGGAGCACAAATTTAAAAGATGGATATCCAATTCTGCGAGGGTATGGGAACTGGCACTTTCTAAGACTGTCGTGGGAAATGGGATAGACATTTTGGAAGGTGATGTGGTAGTACCCACCAGTAACTCCAAGTCTAGGCAGCCATTCTTCAAAAAGACTGGCACGTGAGGAAGTTCAATCCAACAGCGTCTTAAAATGTGAACCATTGGGAAAACCAATAGGGGGACAACACATGACAGTAAATTGGCACCAAACCATGCTGCTATTAAATAGAAATGAGGCAGAGAAACGCATCACATGGATAGATGCAGAATACGTACAATACCATTCTTGTTTTGTCAAAAATACAAAAGGTGCGTATTGGCGTAGCCTGAGAAGATGATTCAGAAGGATCTACGTTAAGCTATTAACAGCAGTTACTCTGGGTAGTGGGCACGGAGGGTAATGGGGAGCTTTCGCTTTTTTACTTGATATACTTTAAAATGGTTTGAACTTTCTATAAAAAGCATGTATTATTTTTATAATTTCTTAAAAAGGAAGAGAAAAATAGCAAGATATCAAGCACTTATCTATTAAAAACAGGTTCTGTCCTTTGAGAATTACCTTCAAAGTTCCTTGAAGCTCAAATGGCCGTGTCTTTCCCATTCATAAGTAATAAGAAATATTTTTAAAAACATCTCTTCCTTTCTACATTTCTTAGAAGAAACTGTACAGAGTCACCACTGTCTTCTAAAATCCATTCGTAATCTGAGAAAAAGACTATTAAAAACATAAATCACCCCCTTAGGCCTAATATCTATCAGAAGAAACCCATTCACTGCCTATATTACATTTAGTCCACCCAATTTCTGAGACAATGCACAAAGCGCCAGCCACAGAACTCCCACCAGCATAAATACGTGGCGTACAAAGAACGCCCTGTCGGCAGGGCCCAGGGCACAGCCCGCAGCGGTAAATGGGAATGACAATTTGAGTCACAGGATCAGGAGTGAAACCGAACTTGGGACTTGGAGGCAGTGTGATGCTCTTCACTTCCTTCTACACCTTTTATTCTCTGCCACCCAAACTCTGCCCCTTGCACAGCCCCGAAATGGGCGATCTGTTACGGATGTCCACACGGCTTTACACTGAGGCGTCAGAAACCACTAGAGAGATACAGCAAAGTGCTACTTGAGGGTCTCAGCTGGAATCACAATGGCAGCATATGTGTAAACCCACATTTTTTCTGAGCCCTAACATTCCAGCTACCATGGAATCTTGTTGGAGCTGGTCTACAGAAGCAAGATGTATTCTGGGGAGTCACGTGTCACATCAAAGCAGGAACTGGTGAGTCTGTATTTTTATGGAGCAGTCTCTCCTCCTCGCCTCCTCCTCCTCCTCCGCTCGGCGCGGCAGCGGCGGCGGCGGCCATTTTCCGGACGGCTTTTACCACAGCCCTCTCTCCGAGAGGCGCAACTTGCTTCTTCAATGTAAATGCATACGTCAAGGAGCAGAATATGTTCACTTTTATTCACTATCCTTGTCTCCTGCAGTCAGCAGTGTTTCATGGGTGGACACATTGTTCTCTCGTGCATTAAATTTTTTTTAAAGAGTTTTAAGAATTTCATGTAATGTCTGAAACATTTATATTAACATATTTCCATACAAATAACCCAAAGAAAGTTTATTATTAGTTGTTTTTATTTTAATTTTTGAATTTTATTTTATTTTTTATACAGCACGTTCTTATTAGTCATCAGTTTTATACATATCAGTGTATACATGTCAATCCCAGTCTCCCAGTTCATCCCACCACCACCACCACCACCCCGCCGCTTTCCCCCCTTGGTGTCTATACGTTTGTTCTCTACATCTGTGTCTCAACTTTTGCCCTGCAAACTGGTTCATCTGTACCATTTTTCTAGTTCCACATACATGCATTAATATACGATATTTGTTTTTCTCTTTCTGACTTGCTTCACTCTGTATGACAGTCTCTAGATCCATCCACGTCTCAACAGATGACTCAATTTTGTTCCTTTTTATGGCTGAGTAGTATTCCATTCTGTATATGTACCACATCTTCTTTATCCATTCGTCTGTCGATGGGCATTTAGGTTGCTTCCATGACCTGGCTATTGTAAATAGTGCTGCAGTGAGCATTGGGGTGCATGTGTCTTTTTGAATTATGGTTTACTCTGGGTGTATGCCCAGTAGTGGGATTTCTGGATCATATGGTAATTCTATTTTTAGTTTTTTAAGGAACTGTTCTCTATACTGTTCTCCATAGTGGCTCTATCAATTTACATTCCCACCGACAGTGCAAGAGGCTTCCCTTTTCTCCACACCCTCTCCAGCATTTGTTGTTTGTAGATTTTCTGATGATGCCCATTCTAACTGGTGTGAGGTGATACCTCACTGCAGTTTTGATTTGCATTTCTCTAATAATTAGTGATGTTGAGCAGCTTTTCATGTGCTTCTTGGCCATCTGTATGTCTTCTTTGGAGAAATGTCTGTTTAGGTCTTCTGCCCATTTTTGGATTGGGTTGTTTGTTTCTTTAATATTGAGATGCATGAGCTGTTTATATATTTTGGAGATTAATCCTTTGTCTGTTGATTCGTTTGCAAATATTTTCTCCCATTCTGAGGGTTGTCTTTTCGTCTTGTTTATGGTTTCCTTTGCTGTGAAAAAGCTTTTAAGTTTCATTAGGTCTCATTTGTTTATTTTTGTTTTTATTCCCATTACTCTAGGAGGTGGATTAAAAAAGATCTTGCTGTGATTTATGTCAAAGAGTGTACTTCCTGTGTTTTCTTCTAAGAGTTTTATAGTGTCTGGTCTTACATTTAGGTCTCAAATCCATTTTGAGTTGATTTTTGTGTATGATGTTAGGGATTGTTGTAATTTCATTCTTTTACATGTAGCTGTTCAGTTTTCCCAGCACCACTTATTGAAGAGACTGTCTTTTCTCCATTGTATATCCTTGCCTCCTTTGTCATAGATTAGTTGGCCATAGGTGCGTGGGTTTATCTCTGGGCTTTCTATCCGGGACTTGGGTGGCTATTTCCTTTCCCATGTTAGGGAAGTTTTCGACTATAATCTCTTCAAATATTTTCTCTGGTCCTTTCTCTCTCTCTTCTCTTTCTGGGACCCCTATAATGCGAATGTTGTTGTGTTTAATGTTGTCCCAGAGTTCTCTTAGGCTGTCTTCATTTCTTTTCATTCTTTTTTCTTTATTCTGTTCCACAGCAGTGAATTCCACCATCCTGTCTTCCAGGTCACTTATCCGTTCTTCTGCCTCAGTTATTCTGCTATTGATTCCTTCTAGTGTATTTTTCATTTCAGTTATTGTATTGTTCATCTCTGTTTGTTTGTTCTTTAATTCTTCTAGGTGTTTGTTAAACATTTCTTGCATCTTCTCGATCTTTTCCTCCATTCTTTTCCCGAGGTCCTGGATCATCTTCACTATCATTATTCTGAATTGTTTTTCTGGAAGGTTGCCTGTCTCTGCTTCATTTAGTTGTTTTTCAGGGGTTTTATCTTGTTCCTTCATCTGGTACATAGCCCTCTGCCTTTTCATATTGTCTATCTTTCTGTGAATGTGGTTTTTGTTCCACAGGCTGCAGGATTGTAGTTCTTCTTGTTTCTGCTGTCTGCCCTCTGGTGGATGAGGCTCTCTAAGAGGCTTGTGTAAGTTTCCTCTCATGTATTAAATTTTTAAAAACATACGTTTCCCTTCTTCTGACAAGCCATTAAAATTCAGCATATAAATGTCACTCTTTGGCATGTGATTTGCTGTCATAGAAACATCTATGGATTTATTTCCTGGCAAGAGTCCCCTGACGTATTGAGCTGTATGTCAAAAGCAAAAAACAAAAAAAAGCAAAAATTAGCAATCTAACAGAAGGTCGCATTTCCCTAAAAGAGAATGAAAAGAAATCCCCTAATGATACGGAATGGAACGTGGGAAACCAGCGTGGGCTGCAGAGGTGGTCAGTTGGGCTGAGACTTGGCTCCCACGTGGCAGCTACCTCGGCTCCAGTGACGCGCACTCACTCACCCGTCGGCTGCTGTTGGAACACCTGCCCTGTGCCCTTGGAAACTGGGGTCACCCCTTCTTGCTGGGGTCTGGCCAAGGCCACCAGCCCGAGCTCCTGGTGGGCTTGCGCTGTGGGGTGGAGGGGAGCACGTGAGGATGGGTCCTGGTCACGAAGTGACACTTGCCCTTCACAGGATTGTGTGACGTCCAGCTGCACGTTCACTCCTGCTGGAAACACGGCCCAGGGACCAGCAAGGGTCCAGCAAGTGGAGGGGAGACAGAGGTGGTGAAGGGTCCTCCGTTCTCGCGGCCCCCTTGCCCACCCTGCACCCGGGGTGCTTCTAACTTCTCCATATGCCCGGCCGTTTCTGTGAAAGGAACTCCTGTTAAAGCACCTGCTTCCCAAATAACCAACATTAGCTTCAAAGCTCGGTCTTAAACAGGCCCATGTGGTGGGCAGGCAGCAGTTTTTGGGTTTAGGTGCCGTGTGGTAAGGGGCCACCGAGGCCAGGGCTGGGCCCTGCCGACCCCTCCCCTAGGTAGCACTGCAGCCTCACACAGCTCAGCTTTGAGGAGCCTCAGTGACCACTAAGGGACATTGTTTCTGCACTTGAGTTTCTTGAGGCTTTTAAGGGCCCAGGGGCTCAGCACACTACCTGGCACAGGGCAGGATTCCTTTGGCGGCAGAGAGGAACACTGACTGGACCCCAGACAGAGGAAAGATAGTAGTTTCTGGAGGCGGGTGGTGAAGCAGACCACGCAGGTCACGGCTGCTGGGGGGTGTCACCCGTCCAGTGTCAGAAGCCACTCTTTTCAGTGGGGCGCCCTGCGGGTCACCTGTGTGCTGGGGGGTGTCACCCTTCCAGTGTCAGAAGCCCCTCCTTTTGGTGGGGGCCCTGAGGGTCACCTGTGTGCTGGGGCCTTGTGCAGTTTATCTCCAGCACGGCCTCCGCCCGCTCCAGACCCGGTCAACTGGAAAGGAACACGTGCCAGAAGGGGACCGTTCGTTCTGTTCACACCCCTTCCCAAACCTGCGCTTTCTCAGTCTTTGCTCGTTCGCGTAAATGTCATCAGCACCCACCACCTCGCCTGTGACACCAGCTCTGTACCTCACCTGTCCTGGCCGCCTGCCTTCCCTCCTCACCCCACCTGCCTGCCCACAATACTCCCTCTGATTCTTTCTGGAGTGGGCTTTTATTCTGGAACTTTCTATTCCAGTGTCACTCATCACAGTCAAGTAAAGCGTCCGTCTTGGCTTTGCTCTCCTCTGTGGCACCATTACTTTTGGATGTAGTGTGTGAGGAGCTCCGCGGGCCTGGCTGTGGTTGTTCGCTGCTGCGCTGGCACCTGGTGAGCAGTAGGTGTCTTGTTGGACAGGTGCATCCCGACTCCACAGTAAACCTGCACAGCGGGGAAGGCATGGCCACACGGGGACAGGCCATTCCCTGACCGTGAGCCAGGACATCTGAAGCTCATCTCCAACATAAACTAGCTGTAGGATCCCATCACTAAGGCCTCTTTCCTTTAAAGACACTTTTTAATCATTTTATTGTAAAATGAAGCACAGATACAGAGAACTGTACACAACCTGTACGTGTGTGTGTGTACGCACACATATAAACACACATGCGTTTATATACATCCTCATGAATTCATACTGATATGTCTAATTCAAATTAGGACTACAAAGTTTATGTAACACTTTTAATATTATATTTAAATTTCCTTTCTTCCACAATGAGAATGCTGGTTTTCCAGGGGACAGGGAATGTTGCCATAATATTGACTTAGTTTATGCTACTTTGCACAGGCAACAGTCTCAGAAACAGTATGAAGACTCTCTCTTCCAACTGCTGTTGCTGAGAACAGTTACGAATTGCCTTTGCTCACGCCCTCTGCGTTTCCCACTTGTTCTCATGGTTGTGTCTGTTCACCTTAGCGCCAGGTCTCGTGGGCGTGTGCTGGAACCTTGCCACGACCCTCCTCTGATCCTGAGTCCCCGAGGAGCTGTGTGTCACTGCTCACTGTCCCTCCTCTCTGGCCCGCTTTCCCATTGTCTGTAGTGATGTTATTCTGTTTCTTCCTTTTTGTCTCCTCTTGGTAACTTTTTATGGGATTTGATGCCTGCAGTTTTTCGTTGCTCTTTTTAAAAATGTGAACTTAGCTTCCCTGAACGTTTAGAAGGAGGCTGGGTTTCTAAAGCTTTTCTAACTCTGTGGAGCTCTCTGTTCTGTGGGGTTTTTTTGGGGGGGGGTGCAGTGTCAAAAAACATGTGGCAGGTTACTTCTTTTTTTATATTATTGTGATATAATTGACGTGCCACAGATGAACTCTTTGGAAGTGTACAGGTTACTAGTTTTTAGTATGTTCATGAAGTTGTTCATCACCACTAGCCTTTATCAGAAAAGAAGCCTCAAAGATGACTCAGTACTCACTCCCTCTTCCCGTGCATGCGCCGCCCCCAACTCCTAGCTACCACTGATCTAGTTTCCTTCTTAATGGATTTGCCTGTTTGGGACATTTCATATAACTGAGTTCATACAAACGTGGACTTTTTGTGTTAGCTTTCTTTTCCTCAGCAGCATGTTTTCAA
Organism: Mesoplodon mirus; assembly: GCF_964341445.2. Classification (NCBI taxonomy): domain Eukaryota; kingdom Metazoa; phylum Chordata; class Mammalia; order Artiodactyla; family Ziphiidae; genus Mesoplodon; species Mesoplodon mirus. The sequence goes on along the minus strand of NC_138985.1, from coordinate 114,996,906 downwards.
GTTGCATTCATTCTGCAGCATGTATCAGTACTATGTTCCTTTTTAAGGCTGAATAATATTCTATTGCCTGGATATACCATATTTTGTTTATCCATTTATCAGTTGGTGGACATTTGAATCGTTCCATTTTTGGCCATTATGAACAACATTGTTATGAGTACTCAGTACAAGTTTTTGGGACAACGTATGTTTTCAATTCTTCTGGGTATACCTAGAGTGGAATTTCTGGGTCATATATATTAACTTTATACTTGTTTTATGACCTAAAATGTGGTTTCTCTCTAAGAATATTCCATGTGCATTTGAAAAGAATATGTATTTTGCTGTGTTGTGTTCTCTAATGTCTGTTAGGTCTAGTTGGTTTGCAGTGTTGTCCAAGTACTCTGTTTTCTTGCTGGTCTTTTCTTTAGTTGCTCTATCCATTATTGAAAGTGTAGTATTGAAATCTCTGACTCTTATTGTCTATTTCTCCCTTCGATTCTGACAGTTTTTCTTTTCGTACATTGGAGCTCGGTTGTTAAGTGCCTGTATATTTATAATCATTATATTTTCTTGGTAGATTGACCCTTTGTCTCTAGCAACACCTTTTGTCTTAAAGTTGATTGCACCTAATATTAGTATAGACACTCCTGTTCTTTTTTGGTCATTATCTTTTTAATATTTATTTATTTGTTTACACCGGGTCTTAGTTGCAGCAGGCAGGCTCCCTGGTTGTGGCATGCGAACGCTTCACTGTGGCATGCATGTGGGATCTAGTTCCCCCACCAGGAAATGAATCCAGGGCCCCTGCACTGGGAGCGTGGAGTCTCATCCACTGCACCACCAGGGATGTCCTTGGTGTCCTTTCTTTTTTCAGCCTTTTAATTTCAGCTATCTGTGTCTTTGAAAATAAAATGTGTTTCTCATAGCATATCCTTGGATCATGCTTTCTAAATCTATTCTACCAATCTTTGACTTTTACTTGGAATATTTAACCCATTTACATTAATGCAATTACTGATTAGGTAGGATTTATGTCTTCTGTTTTGCTATTTGTTTTTCTGTTTTATGCTTTTTTTTTGGTTTTTATATTCCTCCATTACTGTCTTCTTTTGTTTAATAGGTATCTTCTAGTGTATCATTTAAACTTCCTTGTCATTATATTAATTTTTTACAATTTTTTTAGTGCTTGCCCTGGGGATTACAATTACTATCTTACTTTATAACACCTAATTTATGTTAATACAACTCGATTTCAGTAGTATACACAAACTTTATCCATGTATTGCTTCTGTCCCTCCTCCCCTCCTTTTTGCTGTTATTGTCACACAAGTTATATTTTTATACATTATATATCTATCAGCACAGATTTATAATTATTGCCTTACGTCGCTGCTTTTAACTCAGGAGCAAATAAAAGGTTAGATACACAAAATGTATGTATTCTGTTGTTTATGCTTACACACATAGTTACCTTTTCTTGTGCTCGTTATTTCTTCATTTGGATGTGAGTTATTATCTAGTTTCCTTTTGTTTTTGTCTGAAGTACTTCCTTTGGTATTTCCTTTAGGGAAGGCTTGCTAACAATGGATTCTCTGTTTTTGTTTGTCTTCATTTTTTTTTTTTTTTTTTTGCGGTACGTGGGCCTCTCACTGTTGTGGTCTCTTCCATTGCGGAGCACAGTCTCCGGACACGCAGGCTCAGCGGCCATGGCTCACGGGCCTAGCCGCTCCATGGCATGTGGGATCTTCCCGGACCAGGGCACAAACCTGTGTCCCCTGCATTGGCAGGCGGACTCTCAACCACTGCGCCACCAGGGAAGCCCTTGTCTTCATTTTTGAAAGATAGTTTTGCTGGATATAAAATTCTTGGTTGACAGTCTTTCTTTTAGGATTTTGAATGTGTCATATCACTGCCTGTGGCCTCCACAGTTTCTGATGAAAAGTTAGTTGTTAACATTGTTGGGGATCCATTGTATGGGATGAGTTGCTTCTCTCTTGCTGCTTTCAAGATTCTCACTCTGGCTTTTGTCAGTTTGATGCTGACGTGTCTACATGTGGATCTCTTTGAGTTTGTCCTACTTCAGATTTCTTAAGCTTATTGGATGTGCTGATTCATAGTTTTCATCAAATTTGGGGAGTTTGGGTCATTATGTCTTTAAATATTCTTTCTGGCCCATCTCTCTCTCTCCTCCATCTGAGACTTCTGTTATGTGTATGTTGGTGTATCTGATGATGTCTCATAGGCTCTGTTCATTTTTCATCATTCTTTTTTCTTTCTGTTCCTCAGACTGGATAATCTCAACTGATTATCCTCAAGATTGCTGATTCTTTCTCTTCCTGCTCAGATCTGCTGTTGAGCTATTCTAGTGGACTTTTCATTTCAGTTATTATAATTTTTAACTGAAGAATTTCTATTTTTTTAATATTATTTTTACCTCTTTATTGGTATTTTCTATTTGATGACACGTTGTTCTCATTCTCTCCATGAGTTCTTTAGACGTGGTATCCTTTAGTTTTTTGAACATATTTAAAATAGCTCATGTAAAGTCTCTGTCTAGTAAGTTCAACATCCAGTTTCTCAGGGACAGTTTTTATTGTTTGTTTTCCCCCTCTATGTATGGAGCATACTTTCTTTCTTTCTTTTTTCTTTTTTTTTTTTAACAAAGAAAATGTGTTCTTTTTGGTGATTACAGTGACTCACTAAGATTCAGGAGTAGAATACACTTTCATTTTTTAAGATCACTGGGGGACTTCCCTGGCAGTACAGTGGTTAAGACTCCATGCTTCCAGAGCAGGGGATGTGGGCTTGATCCCTGGAGAATCAAGATCCCACATTCCTCATGGCGTGGGGGAGCATGCTCTCTTGTTTCTTTGCAGGTCCCAAAACTTTCCATTGAAAACTGGATATTTTAAAGGATATAGCATGGCAACTCTAGAAATCAGGTTCTTCCCCTACTCAAGGTTTGTTGTTGTTACTATTTGTTATTGTCTATTTGTTTAGTGACTCTGGTAAACGAACGCTGTAAAGTCTGTACTCTGTTGTGTGTGGCCACTGAAGTCTTGGCTCAGCTAACTTAGTGGTCAGATCATGACTGGACTGGTTTCCTTAGACACCTGGAATCAGTAAGTCTCTAGGCTTTGCTGAAGGTTCTGTATGTGTATACCCTCAACACTCAGCCAGGCAGCTGAGAACTCTGCCTTGGGCTTTACTTCCCACTGGCTCAGAGCCTCAAGGGCATCCAGAGGTGAGCACTGAGGGTCTTCTCATGTCTTTCCTGAGCATATGCACAGCCCTGGGTATGCGGTCAGCCCTACACATGCTTGTGGCCATCCAGATTCCCAGGATTATGGGAGAGCTCTACAAAGCCCCTATGGATGTCTCATTCCTGAGTTTTTCCTTACAGATTCTTGGTTCGTCTATTGTTTGCCCCAACTGTTACCCCACTGTAGGCAACTGAGACATTGAACATGCCTCTAAATGTTTTCAACAACTGCCCCTGGGGAAGAGGCTTTCACACATGTTGAGCTGTGAGTCAGATTAAATAAAGACAAGTCAGGTCTTCTAGGGAACCACAGCCAGGTCAGATAGTGACAGTCTTCTGGTAGTGAGGCTTTGAGGAGCTCCAGCCTGTCCTGCCATTTCCCATGGCTGCCAGGCTTCTGTTTTCACTGTGATTCTGGCTGTTCATTTCCAGGCTGTGGTGGAGATGGAGAAGATGATGGAAATAGGGCAAGTTAGCAAGCCAGGAAGTTCACTGTTCTTACTGAGAATCAGCCATTTTTCTTGAGTAAATTCTTCCCCCAGAATCCAGCCAGCCTTGATTTCCAGAGTTTTGAAAAAGTTGATTCTGACCATCTTTGACATTTTTCTCACTGTTTTTATGAAGGACTGCCATTTTTACTGATGCCCAGAGTTGGCTTCTTGAGGTTTCTTGTCTCTAGTACTCTTTCTGGATATTGTCTTGGGGTTACCTGTCCTTGGAGATAACTTCACTTAGATTTGATTTAAATGTGGTCCTGGGTTTTGCTCACCACCTGGTTGCTATGTCTACTTTTATGTGGCAATTGGGGATTATCTAAAGCATTGCAGCCATGGCCATGTCCATCTTCCCAGAATTAACTGATCACTCAACCAAATTCTATCCTCTCTCTCTCTGTATATATATGAGAAAAAATATATATATATATCCTCTCTCTTCTGTCTGACATGGAAATGAATGCCTATTTAATCTGTTGCCCTTTCCTTGTTGAAAACATCCATTGCATTACTCTGCACTGAAGGAAGTGAGCCGCTCTGCCTTCAGAGCAGCAGTTTCAACCCTGGCACCACACTAACATAACTTGGGAAGCCTCAAAAAAGAGGATGTCTGAGCCTTACCCCCAAAAGATTCTAACTTGAATGGTTTCATACGGGGCCTGCCATCTGCATCACTGAAAAATTCCCCAGGTGATTCCAGTGTCTTAATATCTCTTTTCCTATAAAATGGGATTAAGAGTCTCTGAATTACCTAAAACTTGTTTTAAATACAAGCATACGAATCACTTTCTCCCTATGGGTGTCTTAAATTTTTTATCTGAATGTTTTAAGATTTTCAAGTTGCACGTTTGACATCATTTTAACCTTATACAGTAAGTTAATATGATATATTTTGTTATAATTTTCATAGAATAACAGAGAATAGCAATACTCAGTATAGTATAGAAGAGTATAATTTTAAATAGTTATAATTTCAATATTCCACCCATGCTTTCTTTTTGCTGTAAGAGGAATGCACCTTTTTATTTAGTACATTTAAAAAAAACAGAGGCACAAAGGGTGTCCCCAGTGTCATTCAGTTGGTGCAGAATTGGGGTTAGAACTCCAGCAGCAGCAGAGTGTAGAACAGTAGTTCTCAAAATTCTGATCTCAGGAACCCTTCATACTATTAAAAATTATTGAAGACCCCAAAGAGCTTCTGCATTTTTGTGGGTTTGTGCTATCTGCACTTACTGTCTTAGAAACTTAAAACTGAGAAAATTTTAAAAAGCTGTGTTTTAATTCCGTTTAAAATAAAAATAGTCATAATAAACTTGTTATATAATAACCATAGTAACTCTGTCTTCCAAAACATTTTTAAAAATGTGCTAAGTGTTATGTTTTGTTTTAATTTTTTGCATATTTCTTTAACGTTTGCCTTAAGAGAAAACAGTTGGGTACTCATATCTGCTTCTGCACTCATTCTAGGCAATTTCCACCCACATAGCCTCTGGAAAATTCCAGTGTAAGAGAAAATAAAATGAAAAGGATAAATAGTGCCTTAATATTTTATGAAAATAATTTTGACCTAATGCCCACCTTAGAGCCTCAGGGACCCATGGAGGCCCTCAGGCCACACTCTAAGAACCGCTGTAGAGAGAAAAGGGGGTGGGTTTGGAGTCAGAAGGAAGCATCAGCTCCAGCTGTGCCCCGAGTGGGCCCCATCAGCTCGGCACACACGTTGTGACATTACCTAAGCTCTCCTGGTTTCCATGTCCCTGCCTGTGGAGTGCGGGCAGCACCACACGCCTTTGGTCGGGCGCCCTGGAACTAGACACTGAAACAGAGGTTTGCTGCGGTCAGGTCCTTGGAGAGTGCTCAGGGCATAACACCTGTGCAGGGGATGGGAGCCTGGTTAGGCAGAGGGGTGATGCAAGGGCGATGCCGCGCAGGAGGTGCTGAGCGGAGCCCAGAGGAGCTCTGGGTCTGGAGCTGGGTTCAACCTTCGGAGGTGACCCCATGGGGGCACGGGGCTGGGCCCAAGGAGGGCCAGAGCCCTGGGATACGCTCTGCCCAGGAGGAGGCTCGGGGCGGTGACTTAGGGAGAGGCCGTTCCCCGTGGCTGCAGGAATGGAGCAGACAAGGCTCCAGCTGAGAGCTGCCGGCCTGCCAGTGTCAGAGGCCGAGCCCCGGGGAGGCATGTGTGCAGCACGACTCCACCCCACAGCCACTGCATGATGTTCCGTCGTTTCTCAGACGCACTTTGTGTTCACACCTTAACACCCCTGAAATCAGGGGTGCATCTTACATCAATAGCACGCCGTCATTTAACCGGCAATATTTTGGCTTTTTCTTAGCAATACTGAAATGATGGTCTGTCTCAAAATCAAAATTCCTTAGCATGGATGCAGTACAGTAATACCGTCTCATAGGACTGTTCCCATCCCAGGTGAGGCGGGTGGCACCATTCACTAAATACTCAGGAAGTGTTGAAGCCCTTTGTCACCCACGCTGAGTTACGGAGAGCCTTCCCTTCCACATGGACTCTCTCGACTCAAGCCGGCGTGAGCTGGGCGGCCGGGGAGGAAGACTGCACGTCCTCAGCGGATGGACTGCTGGCTCAGCGTGACCGTCCTGTGGGTCAGTTATGACTCTAGAGCATTCTGTCTCAGGAGCTAAAACGATAAATCAGAATTGGGTACTGTGGTTAACTGCTTGGGATTCTGAATATATACATTTGTTCAGCTTTTTACAGTTGGGCGCAAATCAAAACAAGCAGATCGGAAAAGGAAGGTGGGGCTGTAGAGCGTCTCGGCGGCGGGGAGCCTAAAAGCCGCCGCCCTGAGCAGGAGCTGACGTCTGCGCATGTTCCACCTGCGCCAGCTCCGCAGCCGCAGGCCCAGCGCTGGGGAAGAGCAGGAACTAAGGCATCAGACGTCTCCTCTGCAGTGTCCCTCCACCTGTTCTGGTGTTTTTATTTGCTGTTCCACGTCATTCTAAGTCAAGAAAAATTAAGAAATTATGAGCACGGACTTTCACCATTTGTCTTTATATCGTGCAATTCTGGTTTTAACTGCAAGTATAAGAGCATCTAATGCCCATGCAAAATCACCCAACTTCTATTTCACGGCTCGAACGTGCATACCTGCTGTGCGTGTTAGACGGCGGAGACACTGCTCTGTTTCACTTCTCGATGCGGACACGTCCCATCAAGCCCGCCTTCGGCTCCCCCATGGATACGTAGGACCGAGGGAGAGGAACTCTGGCTGCCCTACCGTCCCCTCTCCTTCCCTGTCGTCATTCAGCATAGATGGCTGGGAATTCAGGGAAGTGGCGGGAATCAGAAAGGATGCGACGGGGCCCCCTTGTCTGTGTTTCTTGGAACACCGCTGCTTGCTTTCTGTGTGTGAAGCGAGTCCTGGGCGGCGGCGAGCTCGTCTCTGGGGGCCCCCTGGGATCTGAGTTGAGGGCGTCTCCGAGTCAATGTGAGCGGGCCAGGAGGGGCTGCAGGCACGCGGACGGGGTGCCCCTCCGCCAGCACGCACCCCCGCCGTCTGGCCCCACGTGCCTGCAAAACGCAAGTTCAGAGATGAAGTTGACGGTTTCAGGACAGGGGCGGTAGAGGAGGAGCGCATAGACCTGTGTTCTGTCCGCAAGGCTGGGTGGGTACGAGAGGGACCTCGGTGTGTGGTTGGCGGCCTCGCCTTGAGCGGGTCACGGCCGACGTCCCCGCTGTGCATCACCACCGGCGGCCCTGCCCGCCCCAGCCATCCACCCAAGCAGTCGCCGAGCGCGTGTCTCTGTGAAAGTTGGCTTCTGCCTTGGCCCACCTCGTACCTGCAGAGGCGGTGTCTGTGGTTCAGAGTGACATCAGTTGCTGCCGAAACGTCCCAGGTTTCTACGTAGAACACAAATCCTTTTGACTGTCGGACGTTGGGAAAATGTGTTTCTGGGAGGAATGGCAGCTATTGCCGCCCGCCTAGCCCCATGAGCCCCTGGATGCCGACTCCGGGAAAGGCCTCTGTGGGACAGGCCTGCACTTTGACCGAGGCTTTGGAAACTGGCCTGTGGAGCTGGGGCGGAGCCCGGGCAAGCCAGGCCCGGGGCGTAGGCCTGGGGGGGATGCACGCGAAGACCCGCCCGTGGAAGGCAGACGAGCGAAGGTGGGAGACCAGAGGGGGCACCGTGGGGGTCGCTCTGGCCGGGTCGGAAGGTGGGAGGGACTGAACGTGGAGCACGAGGACCACGGATACCCCCGCCAGCGGGGTGCGGCGAGGCTGCCCTGAGGACGCGCCTGTGCCGTGCGCCCCGGAGAGCGTGTGGGGCGGCTTCCAGGCGTCCGAGCTTTGCGGCCGAGGAGCCGCCAGCGCCGAACGCCCGCATCTCCCCGAGGAGGCGGCGGGGGTGGGGGGTGCTGCGTGCCCTGCTCCCGGAGGCGCCTTCCGAGGGCTGCAGGGTGAGGCCCGGGCTGTGAGACGGGCCCCCCGCACAGCGGAGAGAAGGGCGACGTCCGCTCATCGCCAGGCGCGTCCCCCGAGCTCAGGCTGGTCGGAGCCCCTTTCCGGGCTCTTTCCGTTGCTGCACTTTTCTCCACACCGTGTCGTCACAGGCCCCGTTTACCCGGAGCGGGTTTGTGCTTTTTGTTGCCCGCATGTCTGAACGGTGGCGTTCACGTGGGCGGGTGGGTGGGTTTGCTTCCTCGCCCCGCCCACCCCGCCCCTCCCACCCTGCGTGGTGTCTGACACAGGAGGTCCCCGAATACAGACGTTAGCAGCGGGGACGGTGGAGTGGCTTCTGTCCTCCTCCATGGCTTTTCCTGCCACATCTCTCTGGGTGGGAACGAGGCCTCCACTTAGAGCGTGTTATCGCATTATTTTAGTTAGAGCTCTCGATCATTTGGTTTCCACGGGAGAGGGTGAAATCGTGATACCGCCAGGCAGTTGGAGGTGTCTTTTGGTTTCTCCCACACTCAGGCCCCTTCCCACTGAGGACCACGCGAAAAGTTGACCTTTTCCTTTGTTTTGTTCCTGAAAAGCTATAAGAGTTATTAAACAGAAATCAGCACCCAGTTCAGAAGCTGGCCCCGGTCCCTCTGTCGCGTGTGGTCTGGACCACAAAGGTGCGTGAGGCCTGCCGGGGAGGGCGGGAAGCAGCCTCCAGAAGCTGCACTGAGCCAGCGGCATCTGAAGTCACGGCAGCCGTGGAGCTTGTGTGTTCACTGCAGTCGCTGATCCACACATTTACTAACATGTTAAGGAGGCGCCTCGAGTGTGAGAGGGAAGGAGCACTGGCTGGACTTCTGGGGAGCCGCTTTCACACCAGAAAGGAGGCGCACGGGAAGGGGAACTGACATCCGGGGAAACAGGAGGAAGAGGTGTCGGCGCAGCTCGGAGGGGGCTTTCCCCACCCCGCTCACGCTGGACGGACTGGAGTTCTCACAGAGACACCCGCCTTCAGTGCTGGGGCTCCTTCATGTGGCGGCCTGGACGCTGCAGGGACCGAGGCAAGGGGAACGTCACCAGCCACAGTCAGCCATCTGTACTCACGTGCTCATCCGATACACCTCCAAAGCGGAAACGTCGCTTAGTGGATGGCGTCTGGACACAGCCCTGGCCGGGGTCAGCCCCCTGCCTCTCCCTCTGGTCCCAGGCCTGGCTGGAGAGACCCCCGTCCCTGACTTTCCACGGGAGCCGCCCTGGCAGCCTGGGAAAATGCCCCGGGATGGAGGAGGTAGAGCGGGCTGCTACCTGTGCTCGGTTCCGGGGGGAATCGGCAGTTTCCGCTCCCCGCCTGCCAAGTTCCCGTGCCTCCTGGTTTCCTTTCATCTCTGCCGTCTGTTCCCTCCTTATTAAATTCTTGGCGTGAGGGCCCGTGCTGGGGGTGTTGGCGAAGGGGGCTGTGGCCTGGGCGGGAAGCTGGGGGACCAGCCTGTGCTCCCTGCAGGGCCGAGCTCGCCCGGTGCTCTTTTCAGATGTGGCCCGACCGGGGTGCCCAGCGGGTGGCTGAGGACCCCCGGCCGCTGCTTCTCTGCGGTGAGCGGTGCGTCCGACTGTGTGTGGTGACTGCGCGCAGCCCTCGCTCCGGCCGCGGTCTGCCCGGCAGACTTAGAACCAGCGGCTCCAGGCCACGCGGAGGCGTGTCTGGTGCTGCCGAGCCCCACAGGCCGCCTCTGTCTGGCCACAGCCTCCCCCCGCGAGCCTTCCCTGGTTTGTGGCCCCGAGCTCTCCTCCCTCCACGCCCCCTGCCCTGACCTCCGCAGGAACAGTGCACACCGGGTGGCTTTAAGTCAGGCTTTAAACTGCAGGAAGGAGGAGGGATTGCGATGGGAGAGACTGGAGAGGATGCTGAGGGGAGGCTCATCCCCCGGCGGGTTGACCGCGAGTTCCGGGCAGGCGGGGGGGAGTGGGGCTCCCCACCAATGAGGGCCATACAGCACGGGAGGCACAGGGGCGGGGCGGCCACGGGGCCGGGAGGGCCTGCTTTTCAGGGCTTTGCCCCTTAGGCTTGTAAGAGCCCCCCGGCCTGAAGTGCGAAGGTCTGTGTGTGGGGAGGAGACGCCATAAGGTCGGGGGACAAGACTGCTGCCTGAGCGCGGGTGTGGGCACAGGTCCTCTGAGCCCGAAAGGGGTCCCCGGCTTTCTGAGTTTTCACACATGTTGCCGGTGGGAGTGGGTAGCCATGGGAGAAGGCCCAAATGTGGAGGTTGATGTGGGCCCTGCTGATGGGATTGGCCCGGCCACCAGCCCCTGGCGTGTCTGCACTGTGCCCTCCTGCGTGGCCGTGAGCTCGGCCCAGGTCCACCTTGCAAGGCTGACATGCTCAGACTCAACGCATGGGGCAGCGTGGGAGCCGGGAAGCTTCGGAAGTCGGTTCCCCAGAAGCATTTCAAAGCTTAGCCAGCAATCTACCAGATATCCTTAGGTGACATGATTTGCTCTGGAGTAACGTGTGTTCTTTTGAAAAGCTAATTTTCTGTTAAATGAGTTAAGACGGGGTACTGTGTTTTAGTCTGTCTTCTCCTGGAGGTGGTGGTGAGCATTAGTTTCCTCTATTAATGAGCCATCTCACATTGGTTTCAAAACTAGTGTTGCCCTCGAACTGATCCAGGTGTTAAACATCTGAGAATGGTCATCTCCAAAACAGGTTCCTCAGAGATTATATGCTTATTCTGACTAAGCTGCCTCTGCTGATGGCACTGTGGGGACTCCCCTTTGAAAATGTGATCAGAGACTAATGCGTCTGCTTGAATATTCATTGAAAGCAGAACACTTCATACATGGAAAAAATACGTGGAGAGTTTTAGAACATCTAAATGTGCTTGGAGTTAAATACAACAATCAGGAAGATTTTTGGTGAGAAACAACATTATACAACCAAAAAACTGGACTATTTATGTGTAATTATGAAGACAGTTCCTGAAAGAAAGTCTCGAAGTTATTCTGAAGGTTGGCATTTCTAGGTGAGTGTTCATGTGCTCCTTCTCAGAGGACTGTGTTTATCAGGACAGTTCTGTAGAACCGCTGAGATCCCAGAGGCAGATGGAAGCCACACTTTCCTGACTTCGATCTGCAACAAGCGGGAAACCTTGACTCAAACGAGATCACAGGAAGAAATCACCCACTAGGATGAGCCAGAAGAAGCAACAGATAAAAGAATCAGACTCTCAGAATAGAAATAATGGAATAGGCTGAAAGAGGCTGCCTATTCACTGTTCGAAATAATTAAGGAAATAACGCAAGCAACAATAAAAATGCAACAGAACGAAAAAGGAATGAGAGGTTAAAACAAAATTACCAGAACTTATGGAAATAGAAAATATGGTCCTGCTAACTAGAAACTCTGCGGATGGATTAGACGGCTGGTCAGATGCCCAGCCATAAAGTGAGGGTTATTGAGCTGCAGCATGGATCTGAAGAGGTGACCCAAAGTGCAGTGTCAAGAGTGACAGGGATGGAAAACGTGCAGGGACAGGCAAGGGATGGAAGATCCGCATGGCATCACGTGCACATTCCTGGAGGGGAGGGGAGGGGGCAGGAGAGGCAGTACTTGAATGAGTGGCCACGGAGCTCCCAGAAGTGCGAGGAGGCGCGACGCTGCATGCTGCCGGAGTGCCTGGGTTCCTAGCAGGGTGTTGCCAACTGGAAAGTCAAGGTTGGACACATCGCAGTGGGTCAGTGGGAGACCAGAATCCAAGAGAAGAGACAAAATATGTGAGAAAGGACAATATTTAGATTGCACCTTTCTCAACAGCAAGGAAGGCCAGGGAACAGTGGGGATACTTCCAGATCCCGAGAAAACCTAACTGGCACCAGGACTCGTATGTCCACTAAAGTATCATGAAAAGCAAAGGGATAAATAACAAATGGAAACAGAGTTTCCCACTAACAACTAAAGGAACTTCTAAAGCATGGGCTTCAGGAGGGACACAGACCCCCGAAAAGATACAGAAGTACAAACCATAGGGGGGCGAGACCGGAAGAGATCCAAGTGTTGTGACAGACAGCGTTTGTGTGTGGGTGCAGGAAAGTGCAGAGCAGCGCGCAGGCAGGACGGGGATCCTGTGACACGCAGTCAGGCAGACGTCAACGCCCAGCACGTAAAGAACACGCATAAGTCAGGAAGAAATAAAGTCTGGCCTGGCTCACTAGACATCAGAGAAGTTGAAGCTAAAAATCACAAGATATTATTTCCTTAACTGTAAGATTGGAAAAAATGAAAGAATCTGGCAATCCCAAGTGTTGGCCGAATCTAGGGCACATTGGAAATTCTTAGACACAGCTGATGAAACCATTTTTGACGCTGTTTCGGCAACAACAACAAAAATGATTTCATGAAAATCCTACATCGAAGCTCTTCCATCTGTAGTTACTCACTCCAGGTATTCTGGGCACTGGGAAGCCTATGCCTAACAGTCATGCCACATCCGTCTTGACAGCAATCAAATGGGAGTTCCCCGAACACCCATCAACCAGAGAGCAATTCAACACCTCAGAGTAACCACCATCAACCACCCGGAGGCACACGTATCAGCAGGTCTGCGTCTCACAAGCAAGGTGAGCAGGTAAAGCACAGAACACACAGAGGTAGAGAGCATACGAAGTCAAATGAGAAACCACACCGTGTGCCGTTTAGGAGAACTCACACACGCAGTGAACATGTAGTGGGGAGTGTGGGATGTCAAGCACGGCAGTAGGACAGTTGTCAGCTCCGGGTGAGGTGAAGAGAGAGGCACAGTCAGAGAGGAATTGCTAACAGAATGTTTTATATCTTCCGTAAATCAGTGGCGTGAACAGGCTCTTCGTTATGTTTCTTCATTCCTTTGTGACCCCCCCCCGGGACGTTTCATAATAAATTAAGTAATAAAAAGGCCAACAGAGCAAGCGAAAGACAGAAAGAAGGAAATAATGAAGAAAAGAGCAGAAAATGCGAAATAGATGGAAAAGGCAAGCATCAGGAAAACAAACAAAAAACCTGGTTCTTTGAAAAAACACGTAAGACAGACCTCTGTGTAACCAACAACAGTAACAAAAGGGCACAAATACGCAGTTACTGGGAAAACAGGGAGCATCACGATAGGTGAGCTGGGTTTAAAAATCACAAGAGAACACTATGCACAATTCTGAGAAATGTGAAAAGATGACATAAAAAACTATAAAACAGTAAAAGTGGCTCAAAAAAGGTCACTTTTGAATTAGCCTACAATTGTTAAAAAATCATATACCTAAATTTTCAAAAAGTTGTTTTTGTAGATTCAGTGAGCATAGTCTACATTCATAGTGGAAAATCCATTCTGTCCCCAGACTACCCTATTGTGATGATGCCCCAAACCTGGGACCGGCCCCCATAGGTGAGGGGGCACCTCCACCGGAAGTCGTTCTGGCCTGGCCACTGGTGCACGTGGAAATCTAAACGTTGCAAAAGCCTCTGTGAGTCTAAACACTGACCATCATCTCCTGTTTGGTGAGAATCCCCCTGAACTGTATTTTTTTTCTAGGTCCATATTTACTTGTAACATTTCCTTATTGGCTCTAAAGAACCCCTCCTTATTGGTGAGTTTTGCAATCAAAGAGAAATGAGGGCCTTAATTAAATGAAGACCCTTTCCAAGACAAATGCCTTCTCTGTCTCTAAAGAAGCAGAAAGAATGGTCAAAGGAGCTCATGGTGTCCTGGGCTGAGGGTTGCTGAACTGAAAGGAAAGACAGTGTCCCAAACGAATGCCATAGCTACATCATCGACACTGCAAAGGGGGCTTCCGAAAGCATTCTTGGCAGATTTCCTTTGAGCAAGAGCTCCCCTGGTACATTTCAGAATTGGTTTCCAGATCCTGACACCAGGGCAGACATGTGAAAGCCAGAGAGTTCGCAGCTAAATGTTGATCAGCCTGGAATGAAGAGAGAACGTCCCTGTGGTTAGGACAGAAAATACGATCTGTTTCTAAAGCTCGCTTGCCCGGACGCTTAGAGCTGTGATACCAGAAACTGCACGTCCGCACCTGCTCCTCTGGGACGCGATTCTGAGAGAATCAGTCTTACTTTGCACGTTGCATTTTCAGCATTTCCTCTTCAGGAGCAGAATAACCAGGAAGACATGTGTCTCTGGATGTGGAGAGCTCATATTTCCTGTGACGTCTGAGGACTCCCAGCATGTTGCCGTCTGGCCAGCACTTGCCCGGCCCCCAGCCTGGCCTTTTGGGGTCTCAGCGGCACGGATGTGAGGAGGACCCCACGGCGCAGGTGCACGGCCTCTGCGCCACAGACCACACGCTCTGCCCCACGAGCTGCTGCAGAAAGATGGACGGCGGTCACGAGCAGATGGGCCGAGAGGGCTTAGATTCATCAACACAAGTTCACCCTCCGATCGTTTAGCTGCCTAACCACCTCTGTCATGTGTCTGAGAGTCGGCAGTATGACAATTTGTAACTGGCACGAGCTGTCCGTGAACGAGCTGGTTGTCGTGGAGATGCAGGAAGGGGCCGACAGGGCAGGTGTCGTGGACGCCCCACGTCCGGGTCTCAGCCGGGCGTGCAGCCCAGCGGTGGCACAGTGCACCCAGCTTCCCTGCCCCTGGGGATCCCCGCCACAGTCTTCCGCCACGGCCCCTTCTTACCAGGTTCTCCCTGTCCCGTTGCATCACAGGCCCCGGGTGGCTCCTCCAACCATCAGAAGAGACGCGGACACGTTTCTGAGGCCACAGTTTGTCTTTCTGGAGCGGATGGCTGGTACTGCACGACTTATTCTCACCGCAGAGGAGATGCAGAGAAGGGAGCTCTGTCACCCGAGCTGGGGTGCCATTAGCTGACACCAGGGCAACCCTTTACTTCACAAGGAAGACTTCGAATATGGGAACCAGAGATGCAGACAAAAACCTCCCACAAAGTGTTACCACTTTGGGGGCAAACCACAGACATTCTTATTTATATGTATTTGAGAGGCAAATTTTTCTCTTTTAGGAGATGCCTAGGTATCCCTGTAGGTTCAAGGAATACTGACAGACTGTGTACTACTCTTCTAATTAAAACTAGATTTCTTTTTTTTTGTTTTGCGGTACACGGGCCTCTCACTGTTGTGGCCTCTCCCGTTGAGGAGCCCAGGCTCCGGGCGCGCAGGCTCAGCGGCCATGGCTCACCGGCCTAGCTGCTCCGCAGCATGTGGGATCTTCCCAGACTGGGGCACGAACCCGTGTCCCCTGCATCGGCAGGCGGACTCTCAACCACTACGCCACCAGGGAAGCCCAAAACTAGATTTCTTAACTTTGAACACTCGTAAAGCTTACATTTTTTTCTGATGCAAACTAGAGGTTTTTCCTTTTTAATTTTAAAGTATGAGGTCACGTAGATTTCATCTGCATTAAATTTCATAAGCTGAAAGCTTGGTTCAGGGCACTGCTGAGCATTAATGGAACGGCTGAACCAGAAGCAGGCGGGCGTCTGCCTTTGAACGACCTGGAGGGGGTGCTTCATGTCAGACACGGCAGCAGAGCCTTCACCCTCAAGAGAATTGGATGTAGCAACAGAGGCGGAAATTGAGACCTCTAGAAACCTGGAAGCTTCCCAGACGCACTGAAAACCTGCATTTCTGAGAACAGCAGGAAGGTGGGGAGAGGGTATCCATTTATGGGCTGTATGGGATGTAATTTTGTCTTAAACCTCACTAAGAGCTATATGGGTCATGGAGACAATCAGGCTTTTATTCTTTGAAATAATTCACATTACAGGCTTGTGTCTTACTTGCCTTATCAAATGAAAGCCTTTAGCCTCGTGTGGGCAGATAATTGCAAGTTGATTTCTGGACCTCTCATTTTGGAAATGGTTTTTGCCCTCCTCCTCTTCTTTCTCTTCCTCTTACGTCTCTCTCTTCCCCAGCTAAACTTTGTGGTTTTGTAAGGTTCTGGGGGTGTTAGCTGGCCATATGAGTAGATGGCAAAGCTGTATGAAGAAGTCACTTTTATTTGAACTCAGGAATTGAACTACAAAGTGCAGGAACATTGGTGCCGAGAGAGAATTTCTTTTAACACTGTCTTCAGCCGCTAAAGGACTATTAGCAACCAGAAAGCAATAAACCAGGCAGCCGGTGGTGCCGGCAGGGTCCAGCGTCCCTCACAGCTGCTCTGGGATGTGTTCTTGACACTGAACTCTATTTTACTCAACCCGGCGAATCTCAAGTTTCAGGACAAAAAGCAGATGGATAAACACCTTTTGTAAAACATTAGAAGCCAACCACAATCTAGTTTATTCACCAGAACGAAGTGGGGGAATTGGAGGGTCCCAGACCCTAGACTGAAAACACAAAATAAAACAAAACAAAAATAAACACACTCCAGTACATGAAATCTCCATTATTTCCCAGATCTGCAAATATGTGCAGTTCTGTTCCCGACCCTGCCTAGAGCCCTCAGGCATGAGGACGGTCGGCCGTGGTCAATCGTGCAAAGTGACACGGCCGGACCCACAGCAGACTCGACAAGACCGATGGCGGGTGTGCTCAGAGGACCGCAGAGCAGGTGGGTGGGGCTGCTGCCAGCCTTGCCGGGGGAGGGGGGCGGGCAGTGGAGACGCCTCTCCTCCCCACCCAGTTCTGAACCCTCTCCCTGTCCGGGAGGCACTTCCTGCTCAGCTGGTCACCTCTTCCCCTGCCGAGTCCCTGCTGCCTTAGGAATCAGACGCCCTTTGAAGACTTTGCAGGTGCTCCCGTGTCCAGCAGCCACCATTTCTGGAATGTTCCAGGTTTACTGGACACGGAGATGGGCCCCTCTAGACCCTCTCTCTGGAAGTTCGCCATCGAGCAGAGAAGGCTGGTGACAAGGGCGCGACGCTCCGTGGGCACAGTGGGAGGTGCTCTCTGAACGGAGGACGTGGGAGGGGGGTCTTCCTGGCCGTCACGGGCCAATTGCGCCGTCTCTCCCTGCACACCCGCCAGGAGCCGGTCTGGCTCACTTGTCCCGTGCAGTGGACAGCAGTGCACGCTGACCCCACGGCTGCAAGGGGAGCCTGGGCGTGCCATTCCGCCCTTTCCGCGCAGACACGTTCCCCCAGCAGAGGACCCGAGCGCCCTCCTGCTCGGCCCCAGGGTCTCTGCCCCCTCTCCACACCATCCCTGCAGGAGCGTGACCCTCACGGGGACGCCCACACTCAGCATGTCGGAAACACCTTATGTTTTCAGTGGAGCGCCAACAGGACAGGGTCCGAGTATTCAAAACCAAAACCACAAACGAACAAAAATCAAAGCGGAATTTCGGAGCTGGCTGGTGGTTCGTCGCAGGATGTCGTCACCCTGTAGATTGTTCCAGGGCGATAGCGTCGGCGTGGACAGAGAAGGCCACGTGGCGCAGCATGGGTGGAGGACGGGTGTGGGCAGAGGACAGGGCTGCGTGTTCACACCCTGTGTGGTACTGCCGTGTGGCACACGTGCAGTAGCTGTGCTCACAGGTACTCACGGCTGCACACTCAGAGCCCTCACCTGTTTGCTCAGGAACGTTCTGGCAGAGAAGCAGGATGGGAGGACAGACAGGGAGGTGGAGGGGGGGCCGGCCAGGAGGAAGCGAACCCTGGGGGGTGGAGCGGGTACAGAGCGAAGGACCTGGTATTCTAGGAAAGGCCGCGATGAGTTGAGAGTTGTCCTCAGTGGTCACGAAATGCACGGCCGGGTACTGAGCATCAGTACTGCGGGTGGTGGGGTCCCTGGGAGAACGGCCCTTCCACCTGCTGCAGCCTGACTGGGCGAGAATGCATGGAGCTGTCTAGGCCTCCGTCTCCCCGTCCGTACTCCGGGAGTGTGTGGGAGGGAATTTGAGAGGGTTGATAGTGGAAATGCAGTGGCCTCAAAATAGAGCTATGATCACCTCTCTAAAGCATGTTTTAAACATGTAATTGACTAACATATGATCTGCTTTTGATTTTCTTAAAGTCAAACATTTTTTAAAAGCAGGAGAATCATTTTGAAGAAACTGGTCCATTTTCGTGTTTGCTCCTCTGGGACACGGCAGTGAAGACGGAGACAGTTAGAGTGCATTTTGGTGGAGTGTCTCACCTTTTCTGCTGTTCTGGGTGCTCCCGGGTCCTCTGGGGGGAGTGGGCTCTGTGGGAGAGGCCTGTGAGTGTGGTTCTGCCTTCGGGGGGTGGGCGGGGCCCGAGGCAACCTCCCGTTCGTCCCTGAGTAGGACGCTGCTGGTTTCTTCTTGTGCCAAATGTAAAATCACAGTCGCAGGTGCCGGTACCCCTGCTGCCGGGCACACAGCCGACTGCGCCCTCCTTCTGGCCGCCTGCCCTTCTTCTCTGTGTTCCTTCCGTCAGGGTGTTTTCCTCCCCGAGTCTGGGGGTCGGGGACGGGGGGGAAGCCCTCACCTCCGTTGTATTGTCCCATTTAACGCTTAACACGTCTCACAAGGTAAGTGCGGCTTCCCCAGGTTCACAGCTACGGCCGCAGCCTTAGGAAGGGTCAGGTCCGCCCTCGGGGCTTTGGGACTGTGAACCCCGGGTCTGCAGTCCCCGCCCATGCTCTGTGCCCACAGCCCAGTAATAACTGCGTCCGTGTTCACTCCGGAGCCGCCCTCTGTGTTCCCGAGTCACCTGCTTCACCCACTGTGTTCCCGAGTCACCTGCTTCACCCACTGTGTTCCCGAGTCACCTGCTTCACCTTTTACGTTTCAAAACCAAAATGTGGGCTTCCCTAATGGCGCAGTGGTTGAGAATCTGCCTGCTAATGCAGGGGACATGGGTTCGAGCCCTGGTCTGGGAAGATCCCACATGCTGCAGGGCAACTAGGCCCGTGAGCCACAACTACTGAGCCTGCGCGTCTGGAGCCTGTGCTCCGCAACAAGAGAGGCCACGATAGTGAGAGGCCCGCGCACCGCGATGAAGAGTGGCCCCCGCTTGCCACAACTAGAGAAAGCCCTCACACAGAAATTAAGACCCAACACAGACATAAATAAATAAATAAATAAATAAATAAAAAAGCCAAGCATTTGTAGCCCTTTAAAAAAAAAAAAAAAAAAAAAAAAAACCAAAATGTACTTTCCCCTCCACTTTGGGTGAGTTACGTTCCCAAGACGACGGGAAAAGACAGGTGACTCAGCTGTAGTTTTTAGGGTTCTGTGCTGCTTATGCTGGGTGAGAATCTGTCGAGAAATAGCAGAACAGGTATCCTGAAGCTTTCTTGGACAGATGCCTATTTTTTCTGTTTTTCTGCTTTAAAAGAGAAAAGAGCCGCCGCTGAGGGTAGTTGGATTATGAACCACAGGCCCTGTGTCAACAGGCTCGGTCGGACTGTACAAAACCGTTCCGGGGAGACTCCTGAGCCTCACTAGTCTGAGGCCGGAGCCCCCTCTCAGAAGGCAGCAGCCTCTCAGAGCAATCCAGAGGGAGTCCTCACCCCGGACTTCCCACGAGGCCACAAAGTCTGGGAGACCATGGCTGGGCTTTGCATCCCTTGAAACCATAAATCCCCTTGTTCTGTTAGCAAAAACGAGCTGTGTGGGATGGGGGCATCTGAGACCCTGGAAGCCTGAAGAAAACGGTCAGGGTTTCTGTGGCTTTTACCTGTTACTGATTCACAAGCCTGCACGGAGAGCTGTCTTTGCCAGGAGCGTGGATTGGGGGCTGTGGCCCTGAGGGACTTTGGCTTCCAAGACAGGGTGCCTGTGTCCTTCAGGGGATGTGGTGGGAAGAAAAGCCAGTCCTCTCATGTCAGGACCTGGGCTCCAGGTCCGCTCCCTCCCCCTGCCCCTCAAGTGTGTCCGGTTAGCGCTGTCGAGCACCAGAGTTTTGAGGTTGGGCGGGATGGTGCTTTGAGGGTGACAGTTCCTGTCCAAGCTCGAGGCCGGCTGGTGACCCCGTTCTCTGTGAAAGGACAGTGAGCTCGCACGTGTGTTCTTATGCAGGATCTGTGTGCCACTGTGGCGTCTGCGGGCCACACGGGTTCTAAGTGAAGGGCGCGAGGCCGCGTGCAGTCAGCGGTTCTGAGGTTTGCCCTGTCCTCCCACGGCCCCTCTGCTTCGCCCGTTGTCGTGCCCCACCCCCATTAGGCCTGGCTTTTCATTTCTTAAATGCTCTCCGCAAAAAATGCTTCCATGGTTCAACGTTCGGGAAAATTTAAAAATTGATAATATGGCCCTCGGGGGAAAGAGGTCTGTGCTGTTCCCTCGCTGAGCTCCAAGGACCTGGGGGTGGGGAGCCCGGAGTCCGTCCACGCGGCGTCCTCACGTGCCTTTTTGACATCTGTTCGTCATTTCATCTCCTGCTTCTCGTTTTATCTGCTCTTCCCTCTCTCGATAAACCCCTGCTCTTTCTGGCTTTATCTCTGTACCACAGTGAAAGGCCTTCAAAGAGCTAGTTTCAAAAGCATCCTGCGGAGAGAGCCAATTAAATACATGCAAATGGCTTTGGGGGGAGGCTGGAGTGATTGGGGTCACGAGAGCGCCTGGAACTTCCAAGTGGAGCGTGGAAGCCGGGGCACCGCAGCCCCGCCTTTACCTCCTCAACAGAGTGTCAGAGCCCCGTGGCCTGCGGGGGCCCCGTCCTGTCCTGCGCGGGGCCTCCCCTCCCCAGCAGGCAGGGTGTCTCCAGCAGCCACTTGGCACATTGGAAGACATGGCCCCAGCTCTCTGAGTTCCAGCTTCTGCGCGGGCCCCTGATCAGGGAGGCTGCGATCCAGGACCTGTGGACTCCAGTGCGGAGACTGGACTGGACAGACACAACAGAGCCTGGACGTTCCCCGGGGCAGGAGCTCCTCCAGCCCTGCCCGGCTTCGTGTGGCTGCACATAGGGAGGTCCTGCTCGCTGACGTCTGGTCCAGTCAGGAGGAGGGCCTCCCTGAGCACAGTGATGGACTCGGTGCTGGGATTTGACCTCGGGCCCCTCTTTTCTGGGGGAGGCGACCCAGCGGGAGGCAGGTAGTTCCTGCTACTTCATCCGAGAGAAGTTGCATCTGGGAGGGGTGTCCCGTCCTTCTGGAAGCATCCTCGGTGAGGCTGGGGGAGCGGCCCTGGGCCCCCAGGGAGGCTCTGAATCCCACACACATCTCTCTCTGGGGGGCCACACCCTCCTCGAGGGCGAGGAAGCAGCCACCCCGGTCCCTCCCGGCCACGGGCTGTCTCCTCTGTCCTGGGAGACCTGGCCTGGAGGCGGCTGCCCACGGAGGTGCCCCGAGTAGGGGCCCAGCCCTGGCAAGGCAGCAGCATAATGCAGCACCTTGCCTCTCACCAAAGAGCAAAGATTACTCACAATTACAAGCAATCAGCTATTTTAAATTACTAATGGTGGTGAAATAGTGTGTCTATTCAACAAGGAATCTGTCATAATTTTTACTAATTGAAAGTAATTTCTAGCAATTAAATCCTAATTTAATGCATTTTCTGGGTGATGCCTTTTTTCAAGGGGTGCCTCTGAGTTGTATTATTGGGTCTTTTTTCCAGGCACTTTGTTCAGTAAAATTTGCTGGGTAAGGTATTTGGGGGAGCAAAATAACCATAGTCTTGGAAGCGAAGTAAGAATAAAGGGTTGATCTGGCTAACACAAGGCCGCGTTTGCCAAGGGTGTGAAAGATGTGTGCCCGCCCAGTCTTCCCCACTGAGTCACCCCTTCTGGGTTTGTTCAGAGTCACTTACAGGAGACTGGCCTGGTGAAGAGCCCCAGAACGGGGCCAGCCCTCAGACCAGTGTCCAGGGGGTGCGTCCTACCCACCCGCTCGCTGGGTCCCAGGACACAGGCCAGGGCGGCCGCTGGCCCTCTCGACAGCCAGGCTGGAGCCGGGGCAGCACAGGGCGGCGCAGGATGCAGAGGCTGCTGCACAGGCCCCAAGTCTTCTCGTTTACTTCTTCCTTTAACTTCCCGAACTGAACGCTCGACTCAGCAGGCAGGGTGCTGGGGGAGAGCTGGGGCCAGCAAGGGCGGGAGACTCTGGCCGCACCAGGATAACTTCCTCATGGTGGGTTTGCCTGTGGACGGCAGGCAGGAGACCATTGTGTCCACCCGAGAGGGGATCTTATCCCTGATAAAATCTGCCACCTCCTTTGTTAAGCAGCAGATAAATATTCTGAGTAAACTCTTCAGAAATTAAATGACTTGGGCTCATCTGGGAACCTTGCCAATTAGTCATTTTAACTGTGCATGACTTCTATGTCCTGGGCGGTAAGTGAAACTTGAATGTGGTTCCTGCCCTCCTGTGTTTATTTTCTGTCAGGAGCAGTGGGACCAGCAGCCAAAAACCAGAGATGAAAGGTGAAGGTGGTTACACACGTTTCTCCAGAGTAAACCGGACTGGGGTGACGACCCCCCCCCCGCCCCTCCCGGACGGCAGCCCTGTTCATACCGTACACGCAGTGCCCTGGGCTTGGGGCCGAAGGCTGCCCCTGCCCTCGCAGCTGCTGCTGTCCACACCATGCCACGCGTGCTCACCCTCTGTCTTCCTCCTGTCGCTCAGATTCCTTTGCCAAATCTGAAAGCCCCTCCCTGCCTGGTGACCTGAACTCCTCAAGCCCAAGTCCACAGCCATTGCAGAAGGTCACAGGAGGGTCACGCCTGGCTCACGTGGTGGGGCTCAGCCTTCTCAGATCCGGGTGCTCTGTATGTGAAATATTTTGTCACGTCCCCTTTACTACCCTGAAATAATAATAGCATCCCAACACACAAGAATTTTGAAAAATGAAATGCTGTGATATAAAGGACAGGCAGGAGAAAGACGGGTGATGATAAAGCAACACAGGTTTTGATCTGTGCGCGCCCGTGCACGGCAGGGCTGAGGGTGGAACAGAGTGCCTGGTGCAGATCTCAGAGCTGGTGTGTGCCTCTGGGTGATGTGGGGCCCAGCACTGAGTCTGAGTTATAACAAGGGCCTTGTAAATGACGAGCAGACGAATGAAAATACGTTCTGGAAGCTGCAGTCCTGCCCTAAGTCTCCAAAGGTGACCAGGATCCGGAGGCACACTGCGGTGGGTCCTTTCAGGTCCTGCCTCCTGGCGGCCGGGGGCAACCTGAGTGCTGAGGCGGGCGGTGTCCCCGGAGGGACTGGGCGAGGCCGAGCTCCCCCGGTCACCTGTGCGGCCCAGCAGGGAGGAGGGCCAGATACCCTGTCTTCTCCTGCCTGCCCTCTGCTCGCAGGCCTGATGCCGAGACCCAGCTCCCAGGCAGAGGTGGGCTGCTCCCCGAGGACCAGGCAGCAGCGGCGGGTTCAGTGAGTGAGTGTTCAGTGGCCACACCAGCCGGAGGGCCTCCAAGCTGTGGAGAAGCCGTGGCGCCCAATCCGTTTCCCGGCTCGTTTGTTGGGGGAGCCCAGAGCACTGACCTTTTCAGCTTAGCTGCCATCTCTCAGGCAGAGTGGTGTGGGTGGAAGGAAGCAGGGGCGGTAGGTTCCCTTTCTACAAACGTGACCAGAGGGAACAAAGAGCCGCCTGTGCTCTACCCACGAGCAAGGCGAGGAGAGAGAGCAGGAAGAGGACTCCCAGCCGCGCCGCGGCCCTGGCCTCGGACCCTAAGGGGCAGCAGAGGCCTTCCATTTCTGGGCAGCGCCTGCCAAGTGGCCAGCACACAGCGGGGCCTGGCCCTCCTGCTGCAGGCCAGCCCTGGCCCCAGGCTGAGGGGAAGTGCCTTGCTGAGGGCGCGTGTCCATTCGGTCCTAACTCAGGTCTAGGATGACACATGTAACACCCCTGCTTCCTCTGCCGGGTGAGCGGCCTGGACCCAGAGTCTCCGCTGGGCGGGAGGCGTCCAGCTTTATGTGTTAACTGCGAACGTGCTGAGGTCAGTTTGTCACGGTAGCATCACCAAAACCTAACACGGAGGAGATTCAGTCTAGAAACAGCTCATAATGCTGCTGTGTGATGACTGGAACAAAAGCTTGGCATTCACGGTGGATATATACTAAGATTCTTGTGAATGCCAAAATTTATTAATTACCTCTGTAACAGCACATAACGTACTCTTTAAGATGGTAAAAATATAATTTAAGAAACTAAGGAAAATTTCAGAGCCTCAATGATTCTATATGAATGGAACTAAGGAAGTTAATAAAGATACAGAAATATCGCCGCTAAACTAAACCGTGTCTCATTGTTACATCACTCAGGCAGTTAAGTGCCTTGGCCCCTGCAGCGATGGGGCAGTGAGCAAGGTTTGTTGGAAGTTGGTTCCACGCGTGTGGATGGCTGGAGGTGACGATGATGGTGATGATGAGATGTACAGTGTGTCGAGGTGAAGTCACGACCCTGACTTGGGGAAGAGCTCCGGACTTCGCAGATCAGCCGGGTCTCCAGGAAACGGAAAGGGCAGAGCGGGGGAGGGGAGAACAGGGCCGACAGCACAGGCGGCGGGGGCGGCGCGTCCTCCAGAGCGAGTTCTCTCCTCCCAACGCTGATTACTGCCTGATCTGGAGCAGTTTTAGGACCCGATGGACTAATGCTGCTGGTGGAGTCAGCTGGGGCGCCCTGGGGGGCGACCGGCAGGGGCGACCGGCGGGGGGCGACCGGCGGGGACACGTGTTACGTCCTCCGTTCGTCGGCCTGACCCTGCTCTCCCCTTGGCCGGTCCTCCGGCCCCTCCGGTTAGTGCGCTCCATCACGCTCGTCCACGTCTAGGACACACTCACCGGACACTTGTGAGCTTCACGTCACCGCTCCACGAAGGAGATCCAGCAAAGTCAGGTGTCATTGCAAAGGGCTCCCTGGCCCACAGCAGCTATTTCAGATTTCCTGGCGCCCGGCACTCAGAGGTTTACGCCCTTGTAATGGTGGCTCGTGTCCAGACTCGAATTTCACCCCCGGGGCGCTGTGTGTAGTGTGTGGAGGTGGGACCACGTGCTGGTGGAGAGCGAGGGGAGCACAGTGGGGACGGGGAAGGACGTCCTGACCTCGGGGTGCAGGGACTGGATCTTCTGGGCAAACCCGTGAGTGTCTTTGGTAAGCAAGGCCTTCAGTGTATTTACCTAGAGAACAGTCAGGCAGGAGATGTGAGGGCAGGGCGTGAGCAGGGACCACACCTGAGCCCTCCTGGGTCCACTGTAAAGAGCTGGCGGCGGTCGCCCTGACCTTCCTGAAAACAAACCTGAGACGTGCAGCGCACACTTTGGAACCACTGCAGGTTCCAGGCCTGTGGCCACTACGTTCAGTGACGGTGTCACCGGGTGTCCCGATAACAGCGTCCCCAGGTGTTCCCTGCTTGGCTCTTGACTTGCTCACAGCTGACCTGTGTCACTGGCCGGTGTGATCGCTGCTGGCCCTCTGCCCGCACCTCGGGGTCTATTGTGTTGCCCTGAAGATCCCTCTGGCTTCAGCACTAATGGCCCCAAATGCACTCAGTTGGGCCAGTGGTCTGTGTGTCACCAGCTCCCTAGGTGTTCAAGTGACAGGTGGGTGGAGTCCACTGTACCAGCTTTCACATGACTTCTGCAGCAGAGGAGGGGAGGAGATATTACAGAGCAGGAAATAATATTTCGGGCACCACGGGCACCACTAATGTAAAGAAGTGCCCAAAGCCCTGCCTTGGAGACGGGAAAAGCAAGAGCCGGGCACGGCTGGTCGCAGAGGCTGGGTTTCGTTTGCTGCCCTTGGGTCGTGCACAGCCCAGGCACTAAGAAGTGGGCATGCTTGGGCTTCCCTGGTGGCGCAGTGGTTGAGAGTCCTCCTGCAGATGCAGGGGACACGGGTTTGTGGCCCGGTCCGGGAAGATCCCACGTGCCGCGGAGCGGCTGGGCCCGTGAGCCATGGCCGCTGAGCCTGCGCGTCCGGAGCCTGTGCTCCGCAACGGGAGAGGCCACGACAGTGAGAGGCCCACGTACCGGGGAAAAAAAAAAGGACATTAACTTATGCAAGGAAAGGGAGAGAAAGGACCACAGGATTTTGGACGTCTTTGTCCAGAGAGGGCGGGTGGGGGCTCAGCTCCGACCGAAGCAGACCCCCCATTCTGCTGTCATCAGTTCTCTGAGAGCTGGCCACACTGACAGCCCTGTGCTGCCCGCCAGGCTCTGGCTTCACCACCGTTAGCGTGAGGGGTCCCAATGGAGCCCCCCCCACCTCCTCTCAGGGTCTCCGCGGCTCCAGGATGGAGGATTCCTGTGCCGAGGGGGCTCTGGCACCTGGTGCTTTGTGGCCAGGAGGGCGTGGCCCATGGTCACTGCTGACACACTTGCTCGGATCCTGAAGACGCTGAGACGGGGAGCGGGCCCTCCCGGGCGTGTCCGGCGAGGTCGGCGTCCCGCCCGTGCGTGGCTCTGCGCCGGCAGGTGCTGACCACCGGGGAGCGTGGCCCGTGGTCGGGCGAGAAGCCGGCGCTGCTCCCCTGGGTCTCTGTGGCTCCTTCCTGGTTAAGCACGTGGCGAGGCCACAGCAGGGTGTCAACGTTTCTGCACCTCGTAAATGAAGGAGCTTCCCGAGTGTCCGGCGGAAGCTGCGGCAGCTGTATAATGTATAAGTCATTAGAAGGGGGCTTGGAAGTAGGCGAGGCATTTTTGCTGCAGCTCCTCTGCCCTTTAGCAGCAAAAGAAGTGGAAGAAAGCTGCACGTGTCTGACGCAGAGGGGAGCAGGCTGGGCGCGGCCCACCGGAGTGCAAAGGGCAGGTCCCCCGGCAGCGGCTCCCCGGCAGCACCCTGGTTAGCAGACGTTTAAAGAACGCCACCGCTCGTCATGACAGTTGGAGCCTATTTTCTTCCCTTTCGTTTGGCCAGTGGATGAGAATTTAAAAAATCTGATGTAATTGAACTCCATCTTTTTTAATGATTTTTTTCTTTCTGGCCACACCACGCAGCAGGTGGGATCTTAGCTCCCCGACCAGGGGTCGGACCCGCACCCCTTGCCTTGGAAGCATGGTGTCTTAACCAGTGGACCGCCGGGGAAGTCCCTGAACCCCATCTTGTGATGGTGTCATTTGACGATGGTACTTAGAGTGATTGAACTGACTGTGAATTCAACCTTCAGAGATGACAGAGCTTCACCTCCGCTCTGATTGCAAGTGCAGTGTTGCTCCAGCGGCCAAGGCTGTGAGGTGCCTTCCCCACGCCTTCCCTTAACTGCGCAGAGTCAGGCGCTGCCTATGGTCCCTCTCACGCGTGGCTTCCTTTTGCCACACGTCACAGAGCCAGGAAGGTGCCCGCGGCCCCACATGCACCAGCTCTGCGCCCCACCGTCCCCAGGGTGGCTTTGGACGTGACAGAATGTTCTGGCTCCCCCCTCTTCCTTGTCCCCTCTGTCCAATTCCAGCAGGCCCCGCAGTTGTCCCACTCACCTTCCCCCAGGAATGCTGGGGAGCCAGGCAGGAGGTGAGCGCGGCCTGCACGTGGCCCCTGCATCTGTCTTTGTGGAGCCCAGGCTTGGCCGCTGACATGACTGTGGTGATGGGCGACAGGGGGTGAGCGTCCCACTCTGTCTTCCTTCAGGACTGTTCCCGGGTGAATAGTGCTGGGTTTGGGACACGTGTATCCCTCCCATGCCCCAAAGAGAGGAGGAGGGAGCCCAGCTGGCTCGGGCTCTGAAGGCGCACTTCCTCCGCTGACCTCCTCCTCCGGGAGGGAGCGCAGCCAAGGAGACGTGTGACTCAGTGCAAAGGCCTGGCAGGACCGCGGCTCGGGGAGGAGCTGGTGCTCAGGCCAAGGCCCTTTGGAGAGGGGTCTGGACCACCACCCAGCTTCTCATTCCTCCCGTCCACCAGTGTTCGTGGTGCCCGCTGCGAGCGGGTGCGGCTTTCCCGGGCCGTCTGTGCCGCCACCTGGCCAGGGCCACGTGTGCCGGGGTGACGGGAGCCCCCGGGTCCACCTTTCCCCGCCACGCAGACAGCAGGCCGCCCAGAGGATGGCAAGCCTAAGCCAAAGCAGGAGAACAGTACTCGGCGCCTGCCCTGGGGCCGCCTGGAGGGTCCCCAGCAGAATAGCCAGTGAGGGTGTGGAACCAAGGCCACTGGGGTCTTAGCTGAGACCACTGCCCACCAGCTTCTGAGGAGTCACCACAGAACAGCCCCTGTGGTCAGGAACAGCACTCCATGGTGGAGGGCTACGCTGAGCACATAGGAAAGTGACCCCCAGGCTGGGGCATGCAGAGCAGAGAGCCCAAGGCTTGCAAGGAGGCACGTAGAGGGAGACGGTGTCTTGTCTGCCCCGCAGGTGAGAGGGCGGAGGAGGGGCTGTCTACACACAGGGAGAAGCAGGAGGAAAGAAGCAAAGTTTGGGACCTGAAGCACCTCCCAAGATTTTGAGGGAAGTGCCCAGGGTGGACGGGGCCCTGGTGTGGACATGACACTGGCTGGGGTGGAGGTCACGCTGTGGAGAGGGTGTGCTGGGCACCGTTCCAGGGCTTTCTTCCAGGAAGGCACATAGCATAAGACCACCTTTAGAGTTCGGGAGTTTGCAGCACCCAGCTGAAAAATGGGTTGGAGCTCTGGTGAGGAAAGGGGTCCTGGGGAGAAGCCCCTGGCCCCCACCCCTCCTGTCCTCCCGTCCTGACAAGGGGATCTGGAACCGTGTCAGGTATCCATCCAGAGGTGGCCTCTCTGGCCTGGACTGTTGCAGTAGCCCCTGAAATCACCCCTCCTGCTGCGCTTGCCTGCCAAAGTCTCTGCACAGGACCTGCTGGGCAGCCTTCCTGCTGTGAGCAGGGCCCAGAGAGGCCGTGGTGCCCTGAGAATTATGAGAGTCCAATGCCAGGCGGTGGAGACTTTGCAGTGCACTGCATGCAGTGAGGGCCCAACAAATAAACACGCCTCTAGTAGGACGCGACTCCACACGTGAAGGTTAGCAGTGCCCACAGGTAACTCTGCAAGTTCGTGCCCGTGTTTTATTTCCTCTGCTGAGTTGGGTGGTTTTATTCTCCGAATGGGAGGCAGCTGTCACCTCTGAGCAGATGAGCACTGACTCTACACAGGATGCAGTTATTGACCAGGGCCAGTGATGTCAGGAGGGTCGGAAGGTAGGAGCGAGTCATGCCTGGACCATCCGACCTCCTTCCACATCGCCCTTCCCAGGGTGCAAAACGCGAATGTCGGAGGGTAAGTGGGGAGGCCAGTCTGACTCCAGGGAGGGAAAGTCAGCACCGGTCAGCTGGTCAGTGGGCTGCAGGTCACCGTTAGTCGAGTGAACAGGCGCAGGATGTGCTGGGAAGACACTGCCGTTGGGTCAGCGGTCCTCGAGGATGTCTGTGGAATCAGTGTGACTGGACACGGTGCAGGGAGAGGCACAGAGCTGGATTGCAGGGTCCTGGCAAGACGGTGTGTGCTGTGTGTACGCATGTGTTAACGTGTGTGAGTGTATGTATGTGCACACTTGAGTATGTGGCTGTGTGTGCACAGGTGGGTGTGTGCGCGCACGCACGCGAGTGTGTATGTCAGTCAGGAGAGCAGGGCAGGGAGGCGGGAGAGCCTAGGGCGGCCTGGGGCAGTCATTGCAGCCTTCGGGCCTGAGGAGACAGCCCCTCCTCCGTCAGGCAGCAGGTTCCGGGCTCTGAGGCCCTGGGGCCCTCGGTGCTGCTGGCCTGAGAGCAGGGGGCCTGGGACTCCTGGGGCAGGACGTGAACTGCGGTGCGGTTTGGGGTTTGAGGCCGTGCGTGCCCCGAAGTCCTGAGCGCTACATGCAGAATTGGCTTGTCCTGAAATTGTGGGAAACCCACCGGGATATTCAAAATGCAGCAGACCCGTTTCCTGAGCACGTCTCCACAACCTGGAGGTCGCATCTGAAAGGTGTCCGTGTGTCCTCGTCTGCCTGGGTGCTGGCGCCTGCATCTCCGGGGAATGGCCTGTGTCTAGGGGCCCGTCTCGCTGCTTTGTCTTCCCCACCTCGGCGTTCCGCTCAGGCTAGGCTGCTGGGGTCCTGAGCTCCCAGCTGAGAGCTGCTGCCCCTGCCTCACTGCCCCCGCACCCCATGCCCCACGCCCCTCGGCCTTGGCCCACTGCTCCTGGAATGTGCCCGGGTCTCCTGCAGGGGCCACGTGGTGGGCTCAGGGAACGAGCGTCTCTCAAGTCCACATGCTGTCGCTCTTTTCTGGGTGACGTTTACCTCAATCCTGGGGGTTCCCTTGTGCCCTGCGCCTTCCTGGGCCACCTCTTCTGCTCCGGCCTCGCCCACCCGGAGCTGGGGTGAGGGAGCTGCCCGGTGGCACAGCTTCCCCCTTGCGCTGCATCTTCTGGGCTGTCGGGGAAGAGCCTGCTCGTCCTTCTCTCCGGGCCACTGTCTCTGCCACTTACAGAAACGTGAGCCGTCCAGGTTGGGCCGGTGGCTCCCTGGGTTAGACGCCCAGGTCCCCGTTGGAATGAAGCTGCTCAGAGGACCGACTCCTGCTCTCACGCCGCGGGTGCTGGACCGCTGAGCCGAGCCCGGAGCCGCTGCCTCCGCTCTGCCGTCTGCCCGTGGCTCCCGCGAGGCTGAGCCGCGGTCTTGGCCTCGCTGTTGCCTGCCCGAGCTGCTGACAGGTCCC
Source organism: Mesoplodon mirus (assembly GCF_964341445.2). Taxonomy (NCBI): domain Eukaryota; kingdom Metazoa; phylum Chordata; class Mammalia; order Artiodactyla; family Ziphiidae; genus Mesoplodon; species Mesoplodon mirus. The sequence goes on along the minus strand of NC_138985.1, from coordinate 114,966,310 downwards.
CTCTAGCGTTTTAGCCTGTGGGTTTCCCCAGACTGCTTTTCCTTCTCAGAGTTTAGGAGAAAGAAACTGCATTTGCACGTGCCGGTATCACTTTTCTCTGAAGGTGCTGAGTGCTGCTTCGCGGGCAGGGATTTTAACCTTATCCTAACAATTTGAACGTCGACAGGATACAGTTCTGCGGGTGTTTTGTTTTGGAGGTTGTGGGAGCATACACTTTGGATTTTATAGCCCTGCTGGGCTCTATCCAAATAGGTGATTTTCCTGGGCCTTTAGAAAAAGTCATATTCAGCTGGGCTCATGGTTTCTTAAACCATGATTTATGAATGTGTGCATCACGATATATTACGGACAAATTATTTATAAAGCAAAGTTTTGTGTATAAAACCTTATTTCTCCATGGGATTATTTAATAAAGTTTGAGCAGTGCTGAGAAGGCAGCCTTGCAGGCACTGATATGAAACCTTTTGTCAAGCCTGCGGTGGATGCGGGCAGGCATCCCGTGGCAGCATCCTGGCTCCGGGGTTCTCACGTTGGTAATTTGCTCAGCTTTGCTGGGTTTAGAATGTCTGGTGGCTGCACAGGTGTGAGCCTCCAAGCCCCACGGACGGACAGACAGGCGTCTTGTCCATCAGGCATATAGGCACTCTGTTTCCGTTTTCAGACTCGAATGCCCCACACATACACACACATGCAGATGTGCACATGTACCCGCACACACGCACACGTGCAAATGTGCATATGTACCTGCACACGTGTGCGCATGCAAATGTGCACACAAACACACCAGCACACACGGATGCACACGTGCACATGCATGCATACACATGCACACACAGTTGTGTCCGCTCCCTGGCAGAGGCTGAGGGGGCACATTATCCTCATCCCAGAGTGGGAGGGGTGGGATCCACAGGGAGGAGTCACCCCGCCCCACCCTTGGGCTCTTCCGTGCCAGGCGTGGAAGTGTTTGTGCCGCGCAGTGGTCAGGGTGGTAGAAACACTCTTCTCCAGCTTCTGAGCGAGATGTTCCAGCTGTTGGTGAAGACATACTTAGGCGGCGGTCGCAGTGGTCCACGTAGGTTCATCCCAGCGACTGAGGGGTGTTGGGACCTCACTGCCCTTTCCCGTAGTACAGTGGGGGCTGCAGGAGCCACTGAGGGACCAGAGGACACCCGTCTCCTGCGCTGCCTTCCCGCCTGCTTGCACGCACCTCAGCTGCCATCCTTGCTGTCCAGATGCCAGTTGTCATGTGTTTATGCTCTCACAGCCTCTGCCTGAGCACCTTCTGCTCCCAGAAGTCTCCCCACAGGTTCTGCTCCTACCACACTGGGGTTTGCGAGTGGCTTCTGACTTGATAGAATCTTCAGCATCAGAGAGAAGAGGCATCAAGGAGCCTTTCAGAGCAGTGTGTGTGCTTCAAGGCCTGGCTGTGCAGGTGGCTGCCTGGAGGCCTCCTGGGCCATGTGCCCCGCTGGGTCTCCTGTCCCGCCTGTGCCTCCTTTACTCCACGTTAGGGCTGTTTCGTTGGCGTCACCCCCTCCACAGCATCTCCTTATGGGACTGGGACGTCCAACAGGGTGCTGTCCACCCACCAGTCAGCACTGCGTGCACCCCAGTGCCCGCTCATGGGAGAACTCTCACAGCCATGGCTTCTGGTTTAGGGGTCACGTGAAACCACATCTCCAAGTGTTTCCCCACAGCTTAACAATATGAACAACAAGCAGCAAAAACAGACAAATAAGAGTCAGAAAAACCACAGGTGTGGGCAGTCCTCGAGAAGCCCGGTGATCCCACAGAAGTGGACCCTCTCAAGGTCACTCCTCATCCTCCCAGAAATGGTTGCAGGAGAGTCTTACCTGAACTGCTACCCAGGGTGTCCCTTTGGGTGGAGATGCAGGGGTGCAGAGCAGAAGGATGGTGGACGCACCGATTGACATTCCTGCAGCAACCAATAGAAATCCAATCAGTGTCAACAACAGGAAAAAGAGAAGTCATCTGTGAAGACTAGAGCAGGAGGGAGGCCCACAGAGAAGAGGGTCCCCATGGGCAGCCTCCCTGCCGGATTCCTCACCAGTCTGCATGCAGAGGAGGGGCTGCAGGGGAGATGCTGTGCCGCAGGTGGGGAAGCTGCTGACTGGCGTTTCTGGAAGAGTCTGAGGCTTGGGTGGGTTTGGGAAAAGGTGCTAAGGCAGAGAGAGTGGAGAAGATGCCAGGCAGGACATTCAGCAAAGCTGCAACAGGAACATCAAGTGAGAAAGATTCAAGTAGATTGATAAACCTACTTGAAGACAAATTGTACGTGGGGTTTCTCAACAAATGGCTGGTTTCCTGAAGTAGGGTTAGTGCTCCACCTAGAAAGGAAAAACTTCCCCATAAATGACTCTTTGATGGCAAAGAATAAAAAATGCATTACATTCAACACTGGTGGTGTATGGCTAAAGCAGCACTCAGAGGAAAAGCCATAGCCTTTACCACCCACATTACAGGCAGGAGTGCTTCTATCCAAAAGGAAGGAAATCCAACAGTGGGCTGAGCAATACAGGTAGTTCTGATCTCTCCACACAAGGGAGTTGGAAGTAGACGTCTGTTAACTGGTCCATGATATTGGCTCAGACCTAGATTCTTTGTTTGTGCTCCAGAGTTCTCAGCACATTAGCTCTTCTTTCTCAAACTTCTCACCCCTGTCGTTGTTACCTAATGACCCCAAATGTCTCCTACATTCCAGGCACCATATTTGTAATGAAAGAGGGAAGAACAAAGACGAAAGGAATTTTCCTTGAGTGGCTCTTTCCTTTTACAGCAAATGAAATAATTTCCACCCCAGCCCAGCACACCCTCCCTGGGTGAACTCCCGTCTTTTTCAGTGGTCAAAACTGGTCACCACCGACCCCCAGGCATGTGGTCAGCTCTTCTAGCCTTGACAGGAGTAGTAAGGGATGGCCCAGGTTGGCCATGCATGGTGTCCCCACGATGTCTGAAACAGAAAGGGTGGGGTAAATGAGTGAAGCATTTAGTCAAGAAGTTAGAAGAACAAGACACACTCAGGAAAGCATAAGAAGTAAACAAAGACAAAGAAGATGAAGCAGAAATTAATGGGTTAAATATGGAAAGTCAGTAAAATCGACAAATAACGTTAAGTGCCAGCTATTTAGGAGAAAAGGAGAACAAGAACATAACGTGCCAGCTAATCAAGAAAAAAGAGCGATAACACAAATACACAAAATTAGATGCAAAAAAGATCAGTCATTAAAGAAAAAGTGAGTACTTTGTAAAAGCATACAAATACATTTAAAATCTGAATGAAATAAATTCTTTTAAAAGAAAAGAGTTATTAAATCTGATCACAGAAGGTGAGGGCTACCTAAACAGACTGCTGGTATTGGGAGAGAGATCAGTTCTACAACCAACCCCACCCACCACCCATGAAGTAACCCGCTAGTTGGTTTCAGAGGTAAATTATTTCAAATCTTCAAGAAATGGATAATTTCAGTGCTATGTGAGCTATTCCAGAATATAGATAAGTAATGAAGGTTTTCACGTTAAGCATCATGCTTCATAGCTTATTAGAAAAACAAAGGAGAGTCCAGAAATAGACTAAAATACATACGGAATTTCAGTCTAATAAAGATAGATTTTTAAATCAATAGGAAGAAGACAAATTGTTCAATAAACTGTTCTAATTGTTTGGGGAGAAAAGTATATTTGAGTTCTTACTTCTTTTGGCAAAAATAAATTCCGAATGCATCAATAATTTAAATGAAAGTAATACAAAAAAGTTGTAGAAGAAAGCACGGGTGAACTTGACTTATGTCGTGGGAGCCCTTTTTAATTGTGATGCAAATCTAAGAAGCCATAAATGGAAAGAGTGATCAATTTGCATAAAACTTTTAAAAAGTTGAATGGAAAAAATACCGTAAGAAAAGTTGCGAGACACGTGGGACTGGCTAGAGGTAGACTTTCACGTACTTTATGTCTCCTGCAAACGGGCGTGAAGAGCACAAACAAGCGACTGAGAAATGGCCCAGGCTGTGAGCAGCCACCTCACAAAAACAGGTGATGGGAGCCACCTGCAGGTACGTGAACACTCAGCCTCACTCGTAATCACAGAAACAGGCAAAACCAAAGGGACAGAATTCCTCACTCAATAGATTGACAAGAAATGAGACCTTTGGTGGTGCCCAGTGCTAGGGAGAGGCGTGGAAAAGGGAACTCCCATACTTAGTTGATGGGGATTTAAATCCGTGCAACTTTCTGGAAGGAGAAGTTGTTCTCTCTTCAGTTACGAGTTCAGGTACCGTTTGGACCGGCGTCTTCACCGTGAGAAGCGACCTGTGCGCGTCCTTGGCAGCTGTGTGGCTTGCTCAGCACTGTTGTGGTACAGGAGCCGGAGACAAGCCAGGTGTCTGGGACGGCGGACGTTCCCGCGGCGGTGCTGCTCCCGCCCTGCGCGCGTGCTTCTCGTCCCTCCCGCTCGCGGCCTCGCGCCTCCCCGACCTCACACTCAGGGCCTCAGCAGGCCGGCTAGGCCCCCTTCCCTCCTGCTCCCCCCTGAAGGCGGCAGGTAGCCCTGCGCTAGGCCCCCCTCTCCCCCGACTCGCCCTCTGACTGTCTAACCCACACACTTCCTTTAGGCCCATCCGAAGTATCTCTTGTTCTGACCCCGCGTCCAGGCTAGACCCCAAGGGAGCCTCCTTCCCCTGAAGGCTGGGCCGTGGGGGGCAGCCATGTGTGGACCTGCTCACGCCACTGTCCTCTGCTCTGGAAGGAGGGCCCGTCTTTTCCTGTTTACACCCGCCTCTGATCTGCCTTGATCTCCTGCCCACAGACTCCCGGGACTTCGGGTCTGCTGTGCCGCGATGGGGTCAGGGTCCAGGTCCCAGCCTGGGCTCTGCCAGGCGTTCCCGAAGGTGGTGTGAGGCCTGCGTTTCTCCGCGTGGATCGGACCCTCCAGGGCATCCTGAGCAGGAGGGGCTCAGCAGGGCTTATTCTAAAGGGTTAGGATTGCCCCCCGTTCTAGCAAGAGGGCTCCCGCTACCCAGGCCCCCGGCTGGAGCTTGGCCATGTACCTAGCCAGGCAGCGCGGTGAACATGCCGTCAGGGAGGTAGGACGCAGCCTCGGTCAGTTGTGGCTCTCACGAAGGCAGGGAGGGCTCGGCGCGGGCTCGCCGAGGCGACGCTGGCCACCTGGGACCACGGCGCAGGTTGGATCGGCGCCTGCTGAGTGGAAGGTCCTTGAAGGCTGGCTGTGGGGGCCGTGGCTGGGGCTCCGCGGCACAGCCCCTCGTCTTCTCCTGCAGGGCCCCCCAGGCAGCCCCACCCCCCGCTCCTCCCTGGGAGCGCCGGATGCTGCGTCCCACGGGGACCAAGGCCCTCGGATGAGACGGTCAGAATGGCGCTGCAGCGACTGTTCCAAAGCGTTGTGTTCCAGTGGGTGACGTGAGGCGGTGACGCTGAGAACTGTCCGATGGCAGGGGCACGCGGCCACACGGAGACCAGGGGCGGGGCAGAGCAGGCCCGGAGCCGCTGGGAGGACCGGCTGGACATCCAGGCCGGTTGGGGGCGCGCCCACACGCAGCAGCCCGGCGCCCGAGCCCCGGCACAAGCTCTCCTGCCCTGCCCTGCGCGGCGCGGGCGGCTGCGCCTCGTTGCCGGCTCCGCATGGTGAAGACTGACGTGCTCCCGACGAGGAGGAGGACCTCCCGCCCTGAGGTCCGGGGGGCTCCTCTCGAGGCTGCCCTGGGCGTGAGCCCTCTTTTTCTCCAGGAGTTTGGCCCTTCGGGGTGAACACATTCAAACAGGGCAGGTCTGTGTGTCTGTGTTTCTTTTGTGGTGCGACCTGCGGGACGTTTGTGGGAAGGGTCAGAGAGGCCCCAGTATTTCTCCCAAATATGCTTGGGTGAAACCCCATTATTGGTGTTCTTTTGGTGGGGAAATCATAGCCTTGAACGGGTTCTTTTAAAAAAGCATACACCTGCGTCTCTGTGTATATGCACGTGTGCCCGTATGTGTGTCCTAGCAGGCCTGCGTGGGCTCCTAGTTGTGAGGGGCTGGAGGTTCTGGCACACTGGGTGTCAGGAATGGACAGGAGCCCCACAGAAGGAGGGGCCGGGAGGATGGTGTGGAGGGGATGCCGAGGAAACAGAGCCTGAGCCTTCATTTTACCCCCTTTACAGTTTTTTCCTGGGACGAGCCCACATCTCAGATGTTTCCCTGTAACTCTACGATTTGTATTTCTTATTTGTTTTCAGGTCTGTTTTGCTAGACAAAGCAGGTTTGTCTATGAAATAAATTTCAGGGCTCAAGGAAGTTGACGTACTTGGTTTTCCAGGAGCAAAGGTGACTGACGTCGCCCCCTGTCCCGTGGGGAGTTAAACCCACACCCTCTCTGTCCTTATTGTGGGGTCAAAGGCCATCGGCGTCTCCGGGAAGCAGAGGGTCTGTGCTCCTCTGAAGACAACTGTGGTGCTTAGTGTTCGGCCAGGTACTTCGCCGGGGCTGTTCGTCTTCGCCCAGAATGTGTGTGAACCTCTGCAGTGTCGTTTCAAGAGTTGGTCCACCCTTCTTGGAGCCATTTTCTCAATGTCTGCCTCTTTTTGGAGCATGTTTTGCATTTTTAACACTGGGCGCCTTTGTTCGGGGAAGTCTCCGATCCCAGCTGCAGACCCAGCAGCCGCCAAGCGCAGGGGCAGAGTCAGCAGGCAGGCTGTCCTGTGCTGACTGGGGCGGGGGGCACCGCGTCCTGGTTCCGTGCAGGGTTCTTTGTAGAAGGAACACATAGGACCGTAATCACGGGGACCTGCCAAGAATGGGGCTAGGAGGCTTGCATTCGGCGCATCCCTTTCTCCTTTCTAAAAGAAGGTCCTGTGACAGGAATGGACTAACAACTAAGTAACTTAACTACTCACTGATGACTGATGACCAGGCCCCGCTCTGGTTGCTGGCTCAGCCTGGGCAGCTTCAGCTACGCACGCCCAGGTCCGGGTCGCCCAGACAGTGAAACGGCCAAGGTGGGTCTGCACGATCCGGTCAGTTTAATGGGAGCAAAGATGCACGCTTTTATTTTAAAGCCTCCCAGTGTTAGCGCATAACACGTATTTAAAGCACTTGGAAATAAAAGGTAGAATAATCCTGGTTTGATTTGTTCTGCACAGTTAATTCCCACTCAAGGGAGTCGTGCCTTCCCCTTTGTCTCTGGTTCTTGGCTCGTGAGGGGGAAGTAAGGAATTCTGGATCACACTGGCTCCTACCCGGCAGGCCTCAGTTCAGGGACGAAGGAGCAGACCGCCCTGAGTGAATGGTGTCCATCTGGGAAGCAGATCTGTTTGCCCAGCGTCTAAGCCACCTCATCTCTGGCTGGCGCTGTGGGAGGGGTGGCGTCGAGGGCAGGCGGAGGCCCCGGACTGGGTCTGCCCATCGCCCACGTCTGTAGGGAGCTTGTGCTGTTTTCTGTCCAACACTCGACCTCACTGGATTAACTGCCTAGCCCTTCTCGATTTCGGCGCTCAGCTGTGACCGCACCCCGATCCGTCCCGTTCTGTGATGCCAGGGCTCCGCCAGCGGCCTCCCCAGAGCCCCTGCCTGGGGCTGGGGGCGGGGCTTGCATCCCTCGAGGGGGTTGGCTGGGGGACGCGAGTCCCCTTTGCCTCCGTAACCAGGGCAGAGGTGAGGGTGGGGAGCAGAGACTTCCTTTGCTTATTGAACACATTCTGTCTCATTCTGCTCTGGCTCTGGGTAGAAGCCCAGACTGGGCTGAAACAGCAGGCGTTCACTGCTCACCGTCTGCAGGCCAGAAGTCCAAGGTCAGGGCGCCGCAGATGCGTGTCTGGTGGTGAGGACACTGATTTTGTTTTGCAGGCGACCTCTCAGGGCCGAGAGGGAGCGAGAGTCTTTTCCTCTTCTTCTGAGGGCACTGATCCCACCAGGGGGGCTCCACCCTCAAGACTACATCCAACCCTCACCTTCTCCCAGGAACGTCCCCTGGGGGCTGGGCTTCGGCTCCTGGATTCTGAGGGACACAAGCCCGCAGCCCATGCACCTTGTTTTTCCCTTCATCGCTCACCTCAAGGAACCTTCCTCCGGGTCATCAGAAGACTCCCCCACGGGTTTGCACTGTCGTTTCCACATGCTGGTGCCCTTTCCCCCTTTAAGTGCTGACTTTAATTTTTGTAGGGTGTTTATATTTTGCTACCTGTACCCAGAGGCTAGGAGAAATGTGTATTTTAAGTAAGTCTAATAAATAAATGCATCCATCTGTGGATGCAGCCTAGCCCGGATTATCCGTTTGTAATGTGTACTGATGTCACACAGTCTGGTGTCATCACTGGAGGTAGCATCCTGCAGTATTTATGCTCACGGGTGGAGAAGGCGTCTCAGAAAACCTCGCTGCCGCCACCCTTGTCGGTTTGTGCCTCGATGTAGCTGGAAATCATGTTTCCTCCGAGAGGCTTTCCCCGGGGGCGGGGAGGGGGTGTCAGGCAGGCGCCTACCCTGAGGGTGCTCGTGGCGCAACGTGGATGGTAACAAGGACTGAGCGTTAGGACCGCCGTGCGTGCTGTGCCCACTGCTTCCTGGGCCGGCTTGTGAGTCCTGCCAACAGCCGTGTGGATCCTGTCCAAGCCTCGGGAGAACAGCGCCGAGGGTGTGTGGGCCGGTCCCACTGCCGTGAATTTGGACGTGCGGAGTCCATTCGTATCCGCCAGACTAGATCCAGCCCGAGAGGCTCCCTCAGCCCGGTTCTTCCTGAGGAGACTCTGTTCTGTTTTGAGGCATCTGCTCGGGTCAAGGCTCTCTGCGGCGACGCAGGTGGGGGCGGGGCACGGTTCTCTGACCAGCTAATCAGTCAAGGCCACGGGCCACAGCGCTCAGTCCGTTAACCGAGCTCATTCTGAAACAGTGCGCCCACCGGGAGGCTTTCTGTGGGGCAGGCGCCCGAGCTCCTCCTCGCGTGGGCCCCCAGGATGCGTGGGAATAGCTGGGAGGTAGGGCTCTCCTGGCCTCTTTTGAAAGATGACTTCCGGTCACATGGGTTCTCCCCGCCCACATTACACGTTTCCATGGATACCCGGGTTACAGGATGCAGCATTCCAGGTGTAAATGAAACACATTTTGTCTCCTTTAACGCTTGAGGCAAACTTGGTCCTCTTACATATGAGGAATCCGGTCACCTGAATGGGTGATGTCACTGCCTGGAACACGCAGACTGAGGATGGTGGGGTTTCCTCCCCTCCCCTCCCCTCCCCTCCCCCTCCCTTCCTCTTCCCCCTCCCCTTCCCCCTCCCCTCCCCTCCCCCTCCCTTCCTCTTCCCCCTCCCCTTCCCCCTCCCCTCCCCTCCCCTCCCCTCCCCTCCCCTCCCTTCCCCCTCCCCTTCCCCCCCCCTCAGCGCCCACTCCACATTTGTTACATCAGCCACACACAGGCTCAGAGAAAGTTCAGTTCCTGTTAAAACACACGCACACACATGCAAGCACACACCCACACTCTCACACGCATGCACACGCACACTCACACACTCATACGCACATCAGACAACACAGCGTCTGTGAATGTTCCACGTCTCTTTCTGTCTCCGGATTGGTACTTGTAAGCAAGACACGTTTGTGGGAAATTTTTAGCCTTCTGCTTCAGTTCAGTGCCTTGACTTTTTCACTTTTCATTTGTTTCTACTTTGAGGTACTTTTGTGCCACCCCCTGCCCTAAAGCATCATTTTGAAATTTAGTTTCATTTTCTGCACTTCTGAGTTAAGAAATAAAAGTCCTTATGGAAGTTCTTCCAAGTCCCAGGGAGGATGCCATGTCAGACGAGACCAGGAATGTTTGTCTGAACTCGAGATGCCCTTTGTCTGGACGGGGCCTCGACTTTCTCTCCTGACTGAGCAGGAACCACCGTGCGAGTCCCTGGGAAGGGGGCCACTTGCTCTCTGCCCAGGGCCGGGTGCTGCAGCCATGGTCAGAGGGGAACGTGGGCCATGGCGGGAGAAGGGAAGGAGGGAGGGAGGGCAGTGACAGGTGCCATCTGAGAGGCAGGGGTCAGGACTCAGTGGATGCTGTGGAGGAGGTACTTGGTCCCCAGCAGTATTTAGTCCTCTTAGCACTCAGTAGTACTTAGTCCTCCGTGGAGACACCTGTTGAGGAGGCACTTAGTACCCAGTAGTACTTAGTCCTCAGTGGAGACAGCTGCTGAGCAGGTACTTAGCACTCACTAGTGCTTAATCCTCCACAGCAAAAGCAACAAGACAAGCAGCTTAGTGAAAATATGGTCTCCTGTGTGAGACGCATCTTGTGTCTGAGAGATTTCCGATCCCAGTGCCGCTGGAGCCTTGCAGGCCCCTTTGCTCGCAGGTCCACATGCATTTTTAGGAACGTTGACGCTGTAGCATCTCCTTGACTTGAAAACTGTTCCGAAATATTTTCCTACTCAGTGAGCACTTGAGGGGCCCTGAAGCTGTGATTTCTCATCAGGGGAACTGTGGGCCATAGAATGTTAATTTAATTTAAAATCAGTCACAAGATTCTGGTAGAATCCTTCCCCGGTGGACCAAGACCAGAGGGGTAAGAATTTCAGGAAACAGTACCATTACGGTGAGTTTGGGTGGGCTGACTTGTACTTTGAAGTCTGTATCGAGGGCAGTGAAGGATTTTAGATAAAAGGTGGAGTCCATCAACAGTCTGTCATGAAAGGAAATATTGCCAGAACCAGCCTGGTGTTGGAAAGAATTTATAGAACCCCATGAGCTGGAGAACTGTGACGTCTCCGTTGTAAAGGGAGACCTGCGTGCTTGCAGGTCCTCAGCACAGAGACCACTGTCACGGGGGCTCTAGCCCGAGGGTGCCTGCGTGAGACTGTGCCTGCCAGCACCACCGATGTGCTTGGGGTCTGTTGGCTTGGAAGCGACATCCTAAGAGCTCCTGGGCTTGCACGGGGCCCTCCACCAGGCTGTCACCGCAGCCTGCGCTCACTCCCTGCTCCGTTCATGAATGGTTGAGAATAAGGACTTTATCTCAATCGTTTAATGGGGTTTTTCTCATTTGCTGTTAGAAAAATGTGGTTCCCCGCTGAACGGGTCTTGAACAGAGTAATAGACTCTGGTAAGTGCAGAGTTTGAAGGAGATGCAGCCTTTAATCACACCGGCCTTTCTGGTATGGCTGTGGTTTGGGTTTTTATTTAGTAGCATTGAATACAGTTCCTTGCTTTCTCTACCTCCCTTCTCATATTTGTCTAAAAGACCAATTTGCTGGTTTTATGTCCTGTGACTCCCCTTTTTTCTCATATATTCCCCAATCATTTTACTGGGCCTGTTAGCAGGGGAGAAGTGGAGTTACCCTGACCCAGTTTCCTCTGTGTCCACCAGCGTCGCAGGCCTCAGAGACGAACGCGCTGCGAGTCCCACCGAAGCTGCACGGGAGCCCGCCTGGGTCCCTGAACCTCCTGCTGGTGTTTTCCCCTCTTGCTTGGACTGCGTAGCTCTGGCCACAGGGACCCTGTCCTTCCCTGGTGACTGCAGGTGGCCTGCTTGTCGGGTCAGACTCGCCAGCTCCACGTTGCCACTGCACCCTCCTCACACAAGCAGGTGCCCGTGGTTAGTGCGGCTGCGTCACCAGGCGGCCGAGGGGGCCTCGGGGCCTGCTGTCCTCTCGCTGGGTGGTGACTGCGCCTCAGCTCCGCCACGTCCAGCAGTGGCAACAGGAGTCTCACTTTGTGCACCCGCCCAGGCAGTAGCTAGGAGAGCCGTGTGAAGTGACGCAGACATCCTTTGACATGTCCTTATTCTGGAAATGCAAGTCTGCGGTGAGATGAGGGTGGTGGCTGGGGGTCCGTGGAGCGGCCCCAGGGATAGTCAGGTCCCTGTGTTGACCCGGCAGTAGTGAAAATGGGCGAGAGCGCTCACCTGTGCCCCGCACATCCTGACGGGATGATGGCCAGGGCGTGGATGTTGCAAGGAGTAAATAAAGCATCAGCCTTAGGAAGGGATGGAGATGGGGAGGGGGAGGGGAGGGGGAGGGAAGGAGGACGGGGAGGAGGGGGAGGGGAGGGAGGGGAGGGAAGATGGGAGGGGAGGGGGGAGGGGAGGGAGGGGAGGGGGAGGGGAGGGAGGGGAGGGAAGATGGGAGGGAGAGGAGAACCAGGCTCCAGGGCTCATTGTGAGGGTCGTGGCTGCAACAGTGTTTCTGTGTCGCTCCAGTAAAGCAGACTTGCTCACTCTTGTCTGGAAGGTGTGGTTTTCAAGCCCTGTGAGGCCAGCACACTCCCCCTTGTGAAGTTTCCTGATATCCGGGAAGGCACGGAGGACCTACAGCTTTGTGACCGACGGCAGAGGAGGTGGTGGCCTCACGGGGGTCTCTGGGCCCACGAGTGCCTGCAGCCTCTTGCAGGAGGGATGCGATGCGGCCTGGGCTCAGCATCAGGCGACCCGTGGACAGACGCTGCGTGGGGTCTGCACCTGGTGTTATGGCACTGCCCCGCCTCTGTCCCACATCCCATGTCACTGGGTCCCTGATTTTGTGGCCTCTTCCAGGGTCCTTTGTTACTCAAGGCCTGCGGTAGAGGCCCTGTCACTGCTAAGTCACTCGTTGGAATGCTAAGGCTGTTGCTGGGCCAGTGGAGCCCAAGGCCCCGGGGAAAGCCCCCAGCTGGCCCCCTCCTGGGGAACTTGCAATACAGTAGGGAGGAAGTTCCCATTAAAGAATGGGGGGGGGAAGGGAGTCACAGAGCGATGAGTCAGGAACCTGAGCTCCAGAACAAGATAGTTTCCAGCAAACAGGACTCCTGCTCGGACTCATGTCGGGTTGAGAGGGACGGTGACTCAGGGAAGGAAAAACGCATTTTCAGTGGGCAGGTGGGCCGAGCAGACCCTTGGGGTAACCTCCTTGCCCTGCCTGAGTCCTGCCATGCTCTGCTTTTGCTGCTAGATAAACCCACTTTCTGTTTTTTAAAGATATTTTAATTTTTTAAATTTATTTATTTTTAGCTGCACTGGGTCTTCGTTGCTGTGTGTGGGCTTTTCTCTAGTTGCAGTGAGCGGGGGCTACTCTTCGTTGTGGTGCGTGGGCTTCTCAGTGCGGTGGCTTCTCTTGCTGCAGAGCATGGGCTCTAGGCACACGGGCTCAGTAGTTGTGCTGCACAGGCTCAGTAGTTATGGCACACGGGCTCAGTTGCTCTGCGGCATGTGGGATCTTCCCGGGGATCGAACCCTTGTCCCCTGCATTGGCAGGTGGATTCTTAACCACTGAGCCACCAGGGAATTCTCCACTTTCTTTTAAATTGGGTTTGCTTGGCCAGGGAAATGCAGGCAGGCTGCTTCCCTGACTCCTGGGAACCTTCAGGTGGAAAGTTATTTGCTACCAGTTGGGATGAATAAGTTATTTACAACCAACTCAGTAAATAAGTTGATTATCACAGTTTTCAATGTGAAAGTGAAGTGAGAATATATAATAACAAGACTGATTTCTTGTATGGTTTGTAAATTGTCTCTGAAAACATTTTTCAAAGAGGCAGAGAAAATTATCTTGACCATATGGCACCGTCTTTGAAAGTCCTGGATGTGCAGGTTCCGGCCTGACTTACTACTTACTGCAATGCCTTGATCTTCCACAATTATGCAAACCTGAGTTAAACCCCCTCAGGGGCTTAACTCTGTTGCCTCTGACCCGGAGCTCCCTGGTCTTCAGACCAGGCTCACACCCGCAGCCTCAGGGATGCACTGTGAGTCTGGACTCTCCTCACAAAGGAGAACTGGCTGATGCCTATGGTCAACCTTATGCGTCTTGTTGAGAAAACGCCCCTTTCTACCTGGGGTCATCCTCCGCACCTCCACACCACACCCAGGGCTCTCGTGCTGCAGGTGACGAGCGCTGTGCTCCTCTGCAAGGACAGGCAGCTCCTGCCAAGGGGTGGCCTCCAGGTGCCTACCGCCATGTCTTCCCATGAGCCTAGATCCTGCCAGCGCTGCTGTCCCCCCAAAACCTGCTTGCCGCTGAGGGCCACCCTCTGTGAGTTCCCCCCACTGCTGTGAGGTCCACCCTCTGTGAAGTCCCCTCTCCTCTGTGAGGTCCCCTGTCCTCTGTAAGGTTCCCCTTCTGTGAGGTCCCCCCTCTCCTATTAGGTCTCCTTTCCTCTGTGAGGGCCCCTCTCCCCTGTGAGTTCCCCACTCTGTGAGGTCCCCTCTCCTCTGTGAGGGCCTCCATTGTGAGGTCCCCCCTCTCCTGTGAGGTCCCTTCTCCCCTCTGAGGTTCCCTCTCCCCTGTGAGTTCCCCCCTCTGTGAGGTCCCCTCTCCCCTCTGAGGCCCCCCCTCCCGTGAGGTTCCCTCTCCCCAGTGAGGTCCCCTCTCTCTCCTCTGTGAGGTCCCCCCCTTGCGAGGTCCCCCCCATGAGGTCCGTCCTTCTCCTTTAAGATTTTCTGTTCCTAGTGGTGCAGCTGCGAGCCTTTGAGCTCACCTGCCCCTTTCCTCTGGCCTAAACTGCAGCTCAGACCACCCGCACTAATAGTCCTTGAGAGCCCAACCCCATAGTGTCTTGAAATAAACAATTTTTGTTTATTTATTTATTTTGGCTGTGTTGCGTCTTCATCTCTGTGCGAGGGCTTTCTCTAGTTGTGGCAAGCGGGGGCCACTCTTCATCGCGGTGCGCGGGCCTCTCACTATCGCGGCCTCTCTTGTTGCGGAGCACAGGCTCCAGACGCACAGGCTCAGTAGTTGTGGCTCACGGGCCTAGTTGCTCCGCGGCATGTGGGATCTTCCCAGACCAGGGCTCGAACCCGTGTCCCCTGCATTAGCAGGCAGATTCTCAACCACTGCACCACCAGGGAAGCCCGAAATAGACAATTTTTACAACTCTTACCAAATGCTTTTTTCCTTTTCTCTACTATCTTTAACTCATTATTCACAAATCATTAGGATTAAAACAGGAAGTACTTAGGAGAGTGCCTGGCTCATGGGTAGATATTTTTATTGTTTTAAAATTAAAAATATTTTTCATGTTGTTATTTTATCATATTTCTAAGACATAGTTGTATATTTTTGTCCTACTCAGAACGTTTTTAAGGCTCCGTGGTGCATGCAGAAAACACCAGCCCTTCCTTGTGTGGTGTCCAGGGCCTCCTGTGGCCTCACACCAACCCTCCACCCGCCTCTGCCCCCTTGCTGGACTCGCACCCTCACCAACCATGTCAAGCCCTGCCCTGGCACACCACAACCTTTTTGGATTCGCTTTTTCACTCGGCAGAATTTTCTGGAGATTCATCCAGGTTGTGGCTGTGTCTGTAGTCCCTCCCTTTTACTCCCTGAGTCATTTTTACTGCTGAGTACTAGTCCATGGTGTGGATGGACCTGTTTGTTTAACCCTCACTTACTGGATGGCATCTGGGCTCTTTCTCATTTGGGGGTATTATAAATGAAACCGCGATAAACATTTATTTGCAAGTTTTTGTGTGAACGTAAGTCTTCGTTTCTCTGGAATCAGTGGCCAGGGGTTCAATTGCTCAGTTGTATGATGTGCGTGTTTAGTTTTTACGAAACTGCCAAACTGTTTTCCAGAGTGGCTGTACCATTTTTCAATCCCACTAGAAATGTAACAGTGGCCCAGTTTCTCCAGATCCTCGGCAGAAGTTGGTGTTGCCACGATTTTTAATGTGTAGTGATATTTCATTGTGTGTTTAGTTTCCATTTGCCTGATGGCTAATGATGGGGAACACCTTTTTGTGTGCTTCTTTGCCATCTGTACGTCCTCTTCGATGAACTGTCTCCTCATGTCTTTTGCCCATTTTATAACTGGATTTTTTAATGTGTAATTCTGAGTGCCCTGTGTACTCCAGATACTAGTCCCTTGTTGGATGTGTAGTTTGAATTATTTTCTCCCACTCTATCTGTCTTTTCCTCCTCTTAATAGGACCTTTCACAGAGCAAAAGTTTTTAATTTTGATGAGATCTAGCTTATCAATTTTTCTTTTTATGGATGATGTTTGGTGTCAAGTCGGAGAACTTATTGCTTAGCCTTAGGTTCTAAAGATTTTCATTTTTCTAGTCCCCTAAAATTTTTATTGTTTTATATTTTACATTTACATCCATGACCCGTTTTGGCTACTTTTTGTGTAAACCATGAAACCTGTGTCAAGTTTCCTCTTTTTTTGCCTCTGGATGCTCAATTGCTCCAGCACTGTTTGTTGAAAAGGCAATTTTTCAACCATTAAGTTCCTTTTGCACTTTTGTCAGAAATCTGTTGGGCGTTTCTGTGTGGGGCTGTTTCTGGGTTCTCTGTTTTGTTCTGTTGATCTCTTTGCCTCTCCTTCCACCAGTACTACACAGCCTTGATTACTGTGCCTATTAGTAAGACTATAGGTATAGAATTATTAGGTAGAATGATTCCTCCAGCTTCATTCTTCCTTTTCCAAATTGTTTTAATTCTCTGGTTCCTTTGCTGTTCCACATAAATTTAGTGTCTGTATCTACAAAGAATTTTTCTGGGATTCTGATAGGAATTGTGTTAAACTTGTATATCAATTTGGGGAGAGTTTACATCATTTTTATGCTGCGATTTCCAGTCCATGAACACATTATGTCTATCATTTATTTAGATCATTGATTTCCTTCATCAACACTGTGTAGTTTTCAGTGCACTTTTTACTAGATTTACACCTAAATATTTTACTTCGTGAGTGACTGTAAATAATATTTTAGTTTCATTGTGTTCATAGCTAATATAGAAAAATAATTTATTCTAGGAGTTTTTTGTGGATTCATTGGAATCTTCCATGTGGAAAATTATGTCATCTGGAAATAGGTACAGTTTTATTTCTTCCTTTTTCATCTGCATGACTTTTATTTCCTTATATTGCCCTGTTGCACTGCTGAGAACTTTTGGCTCTGTTGAGTAAAAGTGGTGGAAGAGGACATCCTTGCCTTTTTCCTGATTGTAGTGGGAAAGCTTCTAGCTTCTCACCATTAACTATGATGTTAGCTGTAAGGCTTCTGTAGATGTTCATTGCCAAGTTGATGAAGTTCCTCTCAATTTCTATATTTGTGAGAATATCCATCATGAAAAGGTGTTAAATTAATTGATTTATTTTGGATTAAACCAGTCTTGCATCCCTGGAATATAAACCCCATGATGTACAATTATTTTGATACATTGCTGGATTTTATATGCTAATATTATGGTATGGATTTTTATGTCAGTATTCATGAGGGATATTGGTATGTAGGTTTCTTGTTTCTTTTTCTCTTTTTTTGGTATTGTCTTTGTCTGCTTTTGGTATCAGGTTAATATTAGCTACATAAAATTAATTGGAAACTATTTCCTCCTTTTCTGTTTTCCAGAAGGAATTGTATAGAATTCATATTAATTCTTCCTTAAATGTTTGGTAGAATTATCCAGTGAAACCATCTGGGTCTGGAAATATCTTTTGGGGAGGTTTTAAATTATGAATTCAATTTTCATAATGGTTATAGGGCTATTAAATTATCTATTTCATATTGGATGAGTTGTAGTAGTTTGTGTTTTTCGAGGAATGGGTCCATTTCATATAAGTTGCTATGTTTATGTGTGTAGACTTGTTTGTTCCCTTATGAGGTCTGCAGGGTCTGTACTGATGTTCTCTGTTTCGTTGCTGATATTGATAATTTGTGACTGGTCTCTCTTTTTCATTGTCAGTCTTGCTAGAGGTTTGCCAAATTTACTGATCTTTTCAGTAAAGCAGCTTTTGTTTTCACTGATTTCTCTATTTTTTTAATTTCAATTTTGTTGATTTCTGCTCTTTATTATTTCCTTCCTTCTACTTGCTTTGGGCTTATTTTGCTCTCCTTTTTCTAGCTTCTTCATGTGGGAATTTAGATGATTGATTTGAGACTTTTTCTAATGTAAGTATTTAGTGCTAAAAATTCCACTCAGTGCAGCTTTAACTGTGCCCCACAAATTTTGATATGTTGTATTTTCATTTTCACTCAGTTCAATGTAATTTTTTTCTTGGATTCTCTTTGACCTGTGGCTTGTTCAGAAGTGTTGTTTAAGTTCCAAGTGTTTGGAGACTTTTCTTGTTATATTTATGTTATTGATTTCTAGTTTGACTCCACTGTGATTGGAGAACATACTCTGAATGATTTTGATTCTTTTCATGTTGCTGAGTTTTATTTATGTTCCAGGATATGGTCCACTTTAATTGGATGAAGATGCACATGTTTAGGAGGGTAATTGGTATGATGACAATTTAGAAACTTTTGTCAGTTTCTGCTTCTCATATTTGCAGCTCTGTTGCTTGGTGTGTATATATTTAGGATTGCTATATCTTCTTGGCAGATTTACCCTTTTATCATTATATTATGTCTCTGTCCCTGGTAATTTTGTTTGTTATGAATACTAATTTATCTGCTATTATGATAGCCACTGCTACTTGTCTTTAATTAATGATATATCTTTTTTATCCTTTTACTTCAACTTGAAAGCTGGAGTGAGTTTCTTATAAACAGCATATGGTTGGGTCATGCATTTTTAATCCACTCAATCGATGTTTGTCTTCATTGGTATATTTAGCCCATTTATATTTAATGTAATTATTGATTTGTTAAGACTTAAACTCCTATTATATTTTTTTGTTCTATTTGTTCTGTTTTTGTCTGTATTCTTTTTCCTGCACTCCTTTAAGTTATGTTCACCATTTTTTACAAATCCATTTTGATGTATCTGTATTGTTTTTGAGTGTATCTCTTGATAGCCTTTTTAGTAGTTGGTATAGATAGTACACATTATATATATATATATATAACTATTGCAGTTTACTGGTGTCATCATTTTATCATTTTGAGTGGGGTATAGAAACTTACCTCCTTTTATGGTTTTCCCCCTGTTTATTATAATTATTTTAAATATTTCCTCTACGTATATTTAGAAGCACATCAGACAGCGTTATCACGTTTGCTTCAACTGTCAAACATAATTTAGAAAGCTCAGAAGAAGGAAAGCTTATCGTATTTACTCATACCTTTACTTTTCATGCTCTGTTTCCGTCTTGATGTTCCAAGTTTCTTCTGTCATCACCTTTCTATTTAGAGAAGTTCATATAGCAATTCTTTTGGGGTAGGTCTGCTGGCAAAATATGCTCTCATTTTCATTTATCTGAGAATGTCTTCATTTCCCTGTCATTCCTGAACAGTGTTTTCACTAGGTATCTGGATTGGTAGACTTTCAGGATTCTGAATTGACAGCTTTTTCTTTCAGAACTTTCATGTGGCCTCTGTGGTTTCTGATGAGAAATCCTCCGTCATTTGAATTATGTTCCCCTCATAGGTAAGGTGTCATTTCTCTGGCTACTGTTAATATTTTCTTCTTTGCATATAGTCTTAAGAAGTATAATTATCCTGTGCCTTGGAGGAGATTTGGGTTGATTGCATTTGGGGTGCTCAGCTTCTGGAATCTTCAGGTTTATATCTCTTGCCAAAACTGAGAAATTTTCAGCCATCATTTGTTTGAGCACCTTTTCAGCCCTGCCTTCTTCCTCCTCTCCGTCTGGGATTCTGATGACGTGAAAGTTACAGCTTTTGTTGTAGCCCCACAACCCGGAGGCTCTGTCCCTGTTTTGTTTTTTTTTCAGACTATCTTCTCTCTATTGTTGAAATGGGGTGATTTCTATTGTTCTCTCTTCCAGGTCACTGATTCTTCTCTCTGTCCCCTCCATCCTTCTATTAAGTGTGTGCAGTGAGCTGTTTATTTTGGTTATTGTATTTTTAAATTATAACATTTTCACTTTTTTAATATATATTTGTGTCTTTATTGAGGCTTCCCATTTTTTCATTTGTTTCCAGAGTACTCATGATTGTTCACTGAAGCATTTTTATCATGGCTGCCTTATAGTCTTTGTCAGATAAGGCTGACATCTCAGTTTTGGTGTGTGCTGACTGTCTTTTTTCCTTCAGTTTGAGGTTTTCTTGGTTTTGGTAAGAGTGGTTTTCTGTTGAAACCTGGGCATTTTTGTATTATGTTACGAGTCTCCAGATCTCATTTAAACTTGTGTTTTAACTGGCTTTTCTGGCACTGCTCTGCTGGGGTAGGCGCTCTGTTTCTGGCAATGGAGGTTGAAGCCCAGGCTCCCCACCAGGTCTCTGCTGGCACCTGAGGGAGGGTTCTTGTCCACGGCTGGGCAGCAGGTAGGTGGGAGTCTGAACTCCCCACATGGTCTCCACTGGCGCACCAGGGGGTGGTTACCACCCAGTGGGGAGGGAAGTCCCCCTCCCCACTTGGCTGCTCTGATGACACTGGCAGAGTCACTCTGGCCTCACAAGGGAGGATGCCCAGGAGCCCTCTCGGCCTTTGCACTGTTTGGTGGGAGTGGAGCTGTTGTACTGTCTGCAATGTGCTAAGTCTCTTCTCTCCGGGCCCTCTAACTAGAGAGAGGTAACTTCCGCTGGGCCTTGTCGGCACCAGCGTTGGTGGCTGATTCAGTTCCAAGTCTGAGGTCACAGCCCAAGGGAACCCCAGGGGGCCCAGCACCTGTTTCTTGGGTCCCTGGGTCTCTGGCCAGTCTTCTTTCCACACTGCACAGCCTTCCACACGTATGGTTTCCAGGGATTGGCTGTACCTGGTGAGAAAAGTGTCTTCTCATCTTCCAGGCCCAGACCCTCTCTTCCCAGGGTTTTACCTCCTCTGACTGGCCTTGGAGAGAACTTCAGGGAGCACGTCTAGGCCCCCGGACCTACACATTCCTTTGTTTTTCTGTCCAAGTGCCCAGTTCCTGCCTGCTCCCAGGAAAGTTGAGAGATCCGGGCTGGGGTTCAGGGCTCCCCTCACCGCCCGTATAGACCACGTCTATCAGGTGGCCACCTGCTGCGACTGAGGCCTCCCCACAGACCTCAGAGTCAGCACAGCTTAGACTTCTGTGCTCTTTAGATAAAAATATTACTGAAGGGCTTCCCTGGTGGCGCAGTGGTTGAGAGTCCGCCTGCCGATGCAGGGGACGCGGGTTCGTGCCCCGGTCCGGGAGGATCCCACGTGCCGCGGAGCGGCTGGGCCCGTGAGCCATGGCCGCTGGGCCTGCGCGTCCGGAGCCTGTGCTCCGCGACGGGAGAGGCCACAACAGTGAAAGGCCTGCGTACCGCAAAAAAAAAAAAAAAAAAAAAATATTACTGAAGTTCTGTTATATAAAATTTAAAAATGATTTTTTTTCACAGAAAGTTCTTTTTGTGCTCATGATTTTTTGTTTCCTGGTGGATATTGACATGAAGACCATCCTTTAGGGGATGATGTGGTTAAACCACGCCTGCTTTCTGAGTCTGCAGTGCTGGATGTTATGCTAATATTGCAGATGTGCTTCCAATCGTGAATACTCCTGGGAATGGACCGATAATAGCCACACAAACTCATTTCACATGGGGCATTTTCTAGTTGCTTTTCGCAAATGGAACAAACTTGCTTATTATTAAGCACATTGCGTCCTAAAATAAGGGTAACGGTGCCAGCGGGGCGGGTCTCCCCGCGGGGACCTCTCTCGAAACGTCATGTCGCAAACTGAGCTGCTTGCTGGTTGCTGTGGACGCGGCCGGGGGTTGGGGGGTGCGAACTTCCCCACAGCTCCCACTTTGGATAATGCCATCGGACCTTCTGAGATTCAGAACTACTCCAACTGCTCGAATCTTGCCACTTGTAAATTTTAAAAAGACGTTAGATTTGCATTTGAAAAAATATTCAAGTGTGTTCATAAAGGCAGCTTATGTGTAAGAGCCGGTCTTTTAATTCCACCCAGAATATGTGTTCTCAGCGAGTTCTGGACCTTCTTGTACTGCACTCACTCACACACACAAACAAGCACAGCGGTCCTGATTTGAAGATTTTGGTAATGTGTTTTTGTACAGGGCATAAAAATATATCTCTGTAATTACATGATATTTAGTGATTAGATAATTACGGATAATTGCATGGGGTAGATCTAAGTGCTAAAGTGTTACCATAAGATCTAAAATGTACAAATTGCATAATAATTATTCTTAGGGGTTATTTGGTAATTCTGAGCATAATTATCATGTGATCTGCAGTGCATGTAATTAATGCATAATCACATGGATTTTGCCTTCATAACTACTTCGCCCTTATTATAAAGCTCTTTGTCATAACATTTGAGTATAAATATAATGTAATTGGCTCCCAGATACAGTACATTAAGCCCCGTGATAATTGCTTTCACAGTAACAATAGCCCTTATTTCACTTCAAACGTGTGGCTCTTAAGCAGGGCGGGGTTGCGAAGAACAAATCGCCAGGACGCGGTGACAGCCAGCGGGCAGAGTGGCGCTGAGTGGCGGCCACTAGGCGCGCTTCTGGGTGAGGAATGTCTTTGCTGTGACCAGACCTTTCCAGGTAGAAGAGTTTGCACCTTTGACTTGGAGCCTCTCTTCTAATGGCGGCGCACGCCCCTGCCCTGCAGCAGCCGGCCCCTGCATACAGCAAAGCACCCACTGCATTTCAGGTGGAGGGGCTGCAGAGGGCTGGAATTTCTGTAAGGAGAAGATCTCGTAATAAACTGCAGTGGGCGGGACCTCGCCCGACGGATGACATGGTGGGAGAACACCTGGAACAGCAGCAGTTGCTCAGAGACGGAAACGGGAGCTCTGGCTCGACTTCCATGTCGTTAATGCAGTCCCTGCAACTCTCCCCGCAGGTCTCACGTGGCAGGATGACTACACCCAGCACGTGGTGGCGCGAGAGCTCGCCAGCCTTCCCCAGACCTCCCCGCGACGCCCGGAGGCCTCCAGCCCAGCCAGGTAAAGTGGATTTGCTTTACGGCTCCTCGCTGGCGGCCACGCCAGCATCCACCAGCCCTTTTCCTTGTTTCACGCAGCAAAGGACCCTGTCTTTCTGTGTAGACATTCCCTAAGGAGCAGCAGGGACTCCCACTCCCCACGGGGTCCTGGCCCCGCCCCGGGGAAGGCTGTATGGAGCGACCCGCCCACAAGGGGCCGTCCTCACCAGCAGACGTGCCCAGAGGTCCTCCCTGCCTTCCCGAGACCCTCGGAAGCTCTGCGTCTTCAGAGCCTTGGTGGAAAGCAGAGGAGTCAGAACTCACTTCCCCGTAAGAAGTGACGTTCACTTTAGTACAAAAAGCACATGAAACCGTGAAAGGCGTGCCGTTCCCCAAGCACGGCAGCCCGTGTGAGCTGGATTCATGCCATCTCGTCCTCTCTGCACTCGTGCGGAGGTGCAGACGCCTTGCCCACTCGTGCAGGGGGGACACAGACCCCGGCAGGTGAGGACTCGGTCCACAGACAGAGCGCCGGGCGCGGGCCGCCTGGACCCCGAGCCGGCGTTTATACAACAGGGAGACGACCTTCCCCCCAGGCTTCGCTTGGAAGCCCGCTCTTCCCTCAGAGGGTGAGTTTTCTCTGTCCGTAGCCTCAGTTAAAATAATCTCAGTGACAGAAACATCAGCTGTCTGCCTTCCTGCCCATGCTGCCGAGCCGAGGGAGCAGCTAAGCCACCGGGTCCTGCAGGATTAAATGCACCAAACGTGAAAACATATTCACCGCGGCGGCTCTCTCACTGGCCAGACCGTGAGTTTCTTGAGGGTCGGAGCTGTCCTTTGTCTTTCTTGCTGGTATACTGAGCTTTAACAAGGAGAATGTGCCACTGCAGTCTGTTCTGTAAAAACAAAACACAAAAACCAAAGTCAAGCTATCCTGAATTTCCATTTTCCTCCGGGTGAGTTCAGACTCTTCATGCTGGTCTTTCAGTGACATTTGGGCATTTCAGCACTGCCCGCTGCTCCTTCCCTCCTGGTGAAGATGCACCTGAGTGGGGTGCACTGTCCCAGACAACCTTGAACTCCACTGAGGAGGCCAAAGGGCAGAGGGATAGGAGAATTGGGAAGACCAAGCAGGAACAACTCTACGTAGTCTAGACAGTCAGTAAGTATGGCAGAAAGGCCAGACAGTCGTCAGGGAAAGAGTATTTCCAGAGAGAACAGCCCTGAGAAATCAGACATGGTGAGACCACGGACAGACACCTAGGTCACCACGTTCTTACCAGCGTTAATATTGTCATTTAAAATAATTGTCCATTTGTTAATGAAAAACGGTTACTTCGCTTTTTTAGATTACAAGTGAGATTAAAAGTTTTAAAATACACATATGTAGAGATTGGAATTCTCTGTATGGATTTCCTGTGCATGATCTTTGTCCATATACAAAGTATTTTTTGTATTTTTCTGCTTGGTTTCTTTCTGCATAGTCTTTATATTTAAGGCTAGTAACTCTTCACGTACTGTATTTTATAGAAGTAGCTTTCTGGTCTGTTCCGTAGATGGCATGAGGTACAGTTGCCAGCAGAAAGGGAGCTCATAGCCCTCTCGAGGTGGGAGTTCTGATTTCTTCCTTGAGGGTGTTAATTCCCTCCCCCCTCGCCTGCTCTGCCCCGGAGAGATGGGCTTCCTGGGCGGCACCAGCAGGTCCTTGGCCTTGGGCTGGGTGGGTTTGGCCGTGGTGCACCCCTGGCTCGGAGGGCGGGAAGGCATCACACCCATGGCTCTGCCAAGGTCATGGCTGCTTGGACCCCCGCTGTGACCCTTTAACTCCTCCCTCCCATAGACCCAGCCCTTCTACACTGTTAGCCTGTTGGTCCTCTTGGTCCTGCTCTGTCTTTGCGAACAGTTCCTTTATTAAACTGCCGGACGTCCCATTTGGAGATGCTGTGTGTCCTATGGGGTCTCTGCCTGGTGACGGGAATCCTGGTCACCCACCCTCTTCTTCCTCAGCTTTTGTCAAGGTTATAGGATCGTCATGATACACATGTAATAGTTTTCCTTCTTTTCAGAAACCTTCTGCAAAACTTTCTTTAGTGTTGAAATTGTCTGCTGCCTGGTATACATTTTTAAATGATCTTTCTTTGTAGGTAAATCTCATAACACTTCCATTGTCTTCCGAGATTATTGGTGAAATATGCTCACAGGTTTTTACATTTTTGCAGAGAACTATTATTCTTTTCATAGGGATTTCCAAATTTGTTAACTTAGTGTGAGTCACAGTACTGTATTATAATTTAAAAAAATCATTCACCGTATGTGTAATTATCACACCTTTGCCATTGATTTTTCTCTTTACCCTTTTAACACAATTTAAAAAAATAATTATCTCTTGGACTTTTCTCTTTCTGCCATTCTTAGATTTATTGTTTTTATGAAACTTCTTGAGCTGAAAGTTTTGTTCTTATTTTTATTTATTCATTGTTGAAAAGCAGTGAAATCACTTAAGGCTATGCATTTGCCTGTGAGCGTGGTTTTGGCATCATCCTGTAATGTTGATGGGCTCATTTGCTTTTGTTCTAAATTATCTGTAATTGTAATTTTATATCCTTTGGGAGCAGTAAGTGTAGGCTCTTTCCTTTGTTCATATTTATGTGCTCTTGTTTTTAGACTTTAAATCAGTGTCTAGTTTTATTGCATTTTAGTTAGAGAATGTGACATGTTCAGTTTTTACTTTTTAGAAATTTGGGGTTCTCTTTGTGGCCTAGTTTATACCACACTTTTATTAATTTTCAACGGCTACTTCAAAAAACTATTGTATCCACTATTTACAGAGTACAGATTTTTATATATAGTTTATAATCATATATAAAATTTATAATTACATATAAATTATATTACTCACAATCAAATATCCTTATTTATATTTTTATTTATGGAAATTTCTCAGACAAAAACTATTTCCATAAATTTTCCTTCCATTTTTAACATATCTTGCTTTACACACTTTGGGTTCTGACGTTCAGCCCATACACACTCACAGCATTTCTTCTTCACTGTGGATCATCACACCTGCTGCCGTTTTTAAATGGAGACTTCATCATCTTTAGTGCTTTTTGTCTTGATCCCACTTTTCTAAAATCGGTGTCACTATTCCTGTGTTCTCTCTGTTTTGCTGTCTAATTAATCCTTTAAAATTCTGCCCTTTGGAGTCTCTGATTTTGCATGCAGCATTTATAAACAATATCAGGTGGCATTTTTTACAGCCCCTCTGGCCAGAGACCCCTGATCTCTCTGCTTTCTTTCTTTCCGTCTCTGGCCTGTGACTGGTTTACTTTCATCATCTTTAGTGTTTGTAACTATGTATCTTACTTCAAATTCCGTCCGCGGCCATCCCCTTTAGGCTTTCCAGGCAGTTTTTGAAGTGACAGGTCTGAGTCACTATTAATGGAGGAATCCCACCTTCGGACCCCCCACTCCCTTCCCAGCACATCCCTGCCGCCTGGCACATGCCGTGTACAGGTGGGTGTCCGGCCCAGAGCTGTTGACTAAAGAAGGAAGGAAGGAAGGAAGGAAGGAATGAAGGGTCTTGTGACACTTTTCCTTATTACGTGGGAGACCACACCGACCAAGGATCCTGCCTGACCTTCATTCCACAGGGTGCTTCCAGAGCTTTCTGTACCCTGTAGATGTGTCACTATCCACAGTCAGCAATCTTGGGACAGGACAGGTGACCTTAAAAGAGATTACGGAGCTGGCCCCAAACCAGTGACACATTCAGGAGGTAGCAGTGAGCTCAGAGTGTGGTGTCAGCACGCCCAGCCCCAGTCTTGGGGGGAACAGAGCAAGCCTGCCTGAGAGCCGGGGGAGGCAGAGCCGTGTCGTGGATGCTGCGGGAGGGACAGACGCCGGGAGCCCGGGGACACCCTCCGCTGAGGCCCCTGATGGCCGGGACGGATGGGGGGGTGGGCAGCAGTGTTATGGAGGACTTGACTGAGCCGTGAAAATTAAAATGGCACCGAAGTGATCACTAGACAAGGTTGGGATTATGGAGAAAGGGGTGAGAACCAGGTCACTCGTGCTCTTTGCAAAGATTCTGTTTAGAATTTGGATTTTTTTTTCCCTGAGCACATTGGGTGACAACTTAAAGCATCCCGTGTTATTGGAGCCTGAAGGTCAGTGTGAGGAAGTGGGAAAGGGACCAGTGGAGACCGACGTGTAGGGGCTACATTCTTAGTCTTTTGAGGTAGAAAATGTACACTTAGAAGGTTTTGACCTACTTCAAGCCGAATGACAGGGCAAAAGTCAATCTGGGAGCTAACTGCTACAGTGTCGCACACAAAGAGATGGGCGCTCTCTTCGTGGCTGTAACATATTACAGTGTCACAAACAATCCTCCGGCAGCGGACACACAGGGAAGATGAATAAGACAATTTAAAGACACATTTATGAGGTGGTTCTATCTGCATTGATTAGCAATTAGTGAGAAAAATAGATAAAGTACCAGAAAAGTAAATTGACTTCAGTTACATTACACACAGAACATGAAATTTCATCCATTAAAAAATGGTCAAGGAAGCTGTAGCCGTGATTTGAGATGCAAAGAACCATGCAGCTCCTGATCATTTATATGCCTATTAAGTCTGAGCCAGTGTAACTTGAAAAGGCATCAGAAATAAAAACAGGACAGTTTTATCATTCGCAATAATTAAACACAAATGTGAAGATTTTCTGTAAGTCCCAGCTTTTATGAAATACGTACAGATATCAAACCCCTAACATTAGTGACCTGTTCTTGAAAATGAGACTTTCTACGTGGAAGCACTAGCCGGGAGCCTGTGCTCCATTTACTCCAAGTGGGAAATCTACGAAGAGGTCCACACCCGCCTGAAACCCCAGTACGTCCCCTAAATCACAGTAAAGACCCACATACAAGGAACAGATTGTCATGTTTGGATATAAAATACTTAAAACATTGTTTCCTGGTGCCTGAAAGTGGATATGGTTGTTAGCAAACAGGCACTTTATTTGTAGTAACACAGCCTCACCCAACATCTGCAACACACATAGGCACACACAGATGCACACAGACACATATGCACATCGATACACACAAATACATATACACACCCAGGCACATATAGACACACACACATACACATACATGCAGACATGCACAGACACACAGATGCACACAGACGTACCCTCATAGACACGCATGCAGGCGCGCACTCGTGGTGACCCCACCCTCGGTCACTGCAGACACCTCGTTGCCATCAGGATGGAGGTCACTTGCACTGTTCTCACTGTTGGACTGCAGCAGGGTGCCCGGATCAGCCTGGGAGACAGGAGGCTGTCCTGGACCTGAAGAGGCCACGACGTCCTGTCCCCATGAGGAGTGAGTGTGGACGGGGCCGCTGACCCTAGATCCCCGACTGGGAAGGAAGCTCGGTTTTATTTGTCTGGTTTCTGGGTGCAACCAGAGCTGGCCTCGCCACGTGACCCAGTGATGCACCAGGGCTTGGTCCCCTCAGCTGGACGATGGGGCGATGATTCTTCTTCCTCAGGTTGTCGTCTGAGACGACACCAGGCCAGCGGGGCTGCAGACCCAAGTCCATCGGGATCCTGACCTGGGGCGCCCAGGGAGCTCGTCTCGCTTGGGTCCTGAGCTGCGCGGGACATGGGCTCCGGTGTGCAGTGGAGTAGAGGCCGGGCAGCCACAGTAACAGAGGTTCCGGAGCCCTGAGGCTCCCGGGCCCGGGGCTGGCGCACATCTTCTGAGGTGACCTGGGCAGGCCGGGTGGCCCCCTCCGGGCATAGGCCGTGGGCTGTCTTCCGGCTACAGCGAGAGGCAGTGGCCGAACAGGCACCCAGCCCCGCTGTGCTGGACGCGGCCCTGCTCTCAGCTCCCAGGCTGCAGGTAGCCGCAGGCTGCACGCGTCCTCTGTCCCTCCGCCCGTGCTTACGGCCTTTCCATCCCCACCTACCCCACCCCATCCAGGCCGGGGAGCCGCAGGACGTCCACTTCTGCACGTCAGAACACCTCCTTTTCTACAATTATCGTGGCTTTTATCACATTTGGTACATTTGTAAATAAAAGTGAAGATCAAAAGCCATGTCTCTCCCAATACAAAATCAGAGAAAGGACGGGAATAAACGAAGAAAACGGCGAATGCCTCCTTGTCCTTCCCACGTGCCGAAACCACACGTCAACGGCGTGTCAGCTCTGCCTGTTCTGGTGGTCTGGGATGTTCTTGTTCACATCTAGGGCACTTCCGGCAGTTAATAGAAAATAAAACAAACTTAAAACCCCATATTTACTTACATGAGGATCAGATGAGTTCAGGAGGTGAGAAAACCCCACGTCCATTGTATGTAAACATCAGGGAGCACTTGTGTGCAGTTATTTATGATTCACAAATCACCGCACGTTTATTGAGCCCCGGCACAGAGCACAACTTGAGGTCGTGTGTAGTCCAGCTCTTTCCCCACAGTTTCTGTGGTTGTCAAAGCATTTGACAGGGACTGAGTACTGTGTTTTATATAATTTAAAAAGTGCATTTTCTTAAAAGAAAAAGAAAACAAGACATGTTTTTTCCAAGTAAGTCCATAATCTGCATCACTGCCATTCACCACAATAATCAGTTTGTTTTCCAAAGTTCACTCCCAGTGATAAACGATTTTAGTCACAGAGACGCTTTTCCTAACGCTGGAAAAGTGCCATCTGAGAGGTCAGCGGTGGGAAAGGCTACAGTTGTCAAGCTAACTCGGTGTCACCCCAGAGCCTACCAGGTGTTTCCAAGCTTGTTCTTTCGGTGGACACTGTTTTCAGTGCCGACGGTGACTTAGTCTCCGTGCAGATTCTGGGCAGAGCAATGAACAAGAGAAACCCACGGGAACAAGGTCCCTTCTTCTGAGCAGCCTCTCGGGATCGCTTCCTGCCTTTTGCGGTCCTCGGGCCCCACCCTTCACAGCTGCAGGTCTTTCTCATGACATCACTGTGACACCAGCCCTCCACCCCCTCTTCCTCTTCTAAGGACCTCGTGGTCACACTGGGGTACCGGGAGGGCCCCCCACCTTAGGGTCAGCTGAGTAGCAAGCTGATGCCACCCGCTCTGCCCCCCGCCGCGCCGTGCCACGGAATCCCATGCGGTCACAGCTTCCGGGAGTCGGGATGTGCCGTCGTGAGCACGACCCCCTCACGCAGTGTGTCCCTACCCCATTCCTCTGCACATGGGGGGCGCTGGCTGAGATGCTGGGGTCCCAGAGCAAGTGGATGGTAGGACCAGGGCTCTCCAGTTGCCCCTGCCCACACTGAGGAAACCTCTCTGCCACTCAGATTCTTGTTGGGTTTGAGTAGGTGCCAGCTGTTTCCCACATTCTAGTTTGTCTCCTGTCCTGGGTGGTCGGGGGCGGTTCTTGAGAACATACTTTAGGGCTGACCCTGTTCTCAGGGTCACTCACCAAGTCCGCATGGTGTCTAGCCGCCAGGCTCAGGGGGCGCATGAGAGTTTCCAGCTGCAGTTGGTGAGGGCAGTGGGGGCCAGGCTCTCACCACCTGCCCTGACGCCTGGGTCCCCACGTGGTCCCTGCGGCCACCCTCCCTCACTGTGGCAGCGTCTGTCAGCGGAATCAACGCCACGCCCCGTGGACTGGCTTACGCTTTCCTTTTGCTTTGCAGGAGCTCAAAGCAGAGTGTCCAGGACAAGCAGAGCCTCAGCCTGGAGGGCGACGTGCTGGCCGAGGCCCTTCAGCGCTACCTGCCCTACCTGGAGGCCCTGTCCCAGGCCGCCGCCATCCCTGATGTGCTCCCCCGGCTGCAGCCAGACAGGCCGCCGGCCCAGGTGACCCTCAGAGCCCCTCTCTGGTCTGGGGTGTGTCTGCCCCTGCTGGGGGCTTCCTCCGGGCACACACAGGGAACGTTTCCTATGGCTGTGGCATCGCTGGGCTTTTCTCCTGTGTCTCGGGCTTGCGGGGGTGCTGGGGAGGGACGAGGTGCATCTCCACCCTTTCGGGAGGACCTGCGCTTACCGCCTGGACCCGGGACCTGGCTGCAGGGTCCACTGTGAGGCAGGACAGCAGGAAGTCGGTGGGCACAGGGTGAGCAGCCATCCTGGTTGCCCGAGACCGTCCTGGTGTCGGCACTGAGGTCCTGTGTCCCAGGGCAGCTCTCCTTACGCAGCCTGCCCTCGGGGGTGCCCTGTGTGTGCCAGCTGTCAGGTCCTCCGTGCAGGTTCATTCTGTACCAAGGCCAGTCTGCTCTAGAGCCATCCAGGACTCGAAGCCCGTTGAAAAGAACAGTTTATAGAAACGATGAGCAATCTCGTAACTTTCTAGATGGGGAAGTATGCGTGCTTTTATGACAACCGGTTAAACCAGAGCTGCCAGCTTTTGACTAGCCTAGAAGAGACGGGTCTAGAAGTGGTGTCCAGAGCCAGAGGCCCTCATGCATCTTGAGGGTGGACTTTGGGGAAAGCATGGAAGTCCAGGTGCTCTGGGCACGTTGGGTGTTTGGCACCCACACTCACGCTTCTTTCTGCGGAAGGTTAGTTCTGCCAATGGAATTTGACCCATTTTTCTTGCTAAGCCTGATGCCGTGCTGGAAGACGGATGAAAGCCCGGGACGCTTTGCTCCTCTCACCCCCCCAGATTCATCCCCAGGCGGCGCGGCCCTGGGACCCCGGGGGGCGGTTTGGGCCACGCCATCACTCACTCTGCTGTCACGTCAGCCAGCTCTGGGCTGGACGTGGGGCGGCACACACGTGCTGGCCCTGCGGGCTGGCCGAGCTCGGTTAGCTCCCTGGACCAGGAGTGGCCTGAAGTCAGCTGGAGGGGCCTGAGTGGCCCCCTGACTCTCCGCCACGCTCGCCTGCTGTCCGCGCCCGCGAGACGCGGGAATTAGGAATAAGCTGCAGCAACTGTAGGGACTTGTTGACGGTGGGGTCTTTGAGCCTCCGGGAGGTGCTGTGGCGACGCAGGTGAGCAGCTGACGCGGCTCCAGGGGCAGACGTGCTGCCCTTCCAGCTGCTCTCGGGCCCTCACGCTGATCCGGGCAACTTAGCACAGAGCCTTTCCAGCCCTGACTCGTGCACGCGGTGGGCCCAGCCCTGGGCGTGTTCTCCAGGCGCCTTCCCCACTGGAGGAGAAAGGTGACTGCTGTCTTCGCCAGGACCGTTCATTCCTCCCAGAGCTGTCCCCTCGGGCACTGGGCTGCCTCGGAGAGGAGTGATCACATCCCGACCTGCTCGCCCTTTCAGGAAACAGCGATGGGGAAACAAAATGGCTGTCCCTGCTCTTGTCCAGTGTTCCGTCAGCAACGGCCACCGCCCATCAAGTGTGCCCTCCGTAATCTTTAAAACTCCCACCCAGTGGAATGACCACAGCTCGTGGTCCAGCTGGACCGTGCCGGCTTGTGCCTGCTGCCCCGTCAAAATTACTAACAAGCCTTTTCCCCCTCAGAAATGTCCAGTTTGAATAATGAATTCTGTGGTCATCTCACTACACAGCTGTTTCAGCATGACAGTCACAAGGATTATTCGAAAATGAGCACTTGGTGGCATTTTGGCTTAGGTATTTTTATCCTGTGTTAAGATAGATGCTTCTCAATATTTAAAAATGCATGAAAACCTAGAACTCATTACTTTCTCTGTTCAGAGGGTGTAAATGAGGAGGAGGCTCTTCATCATCCCTCTAATAAACTGAGACAGGATAAGGCACAAGAAGCTCTTCGTGCAGACTTTCGCCAGGGATTTGGGCAGTGTTTTCTGATCCCCTCCGCTCTCGGTTGATGAAATATTTCAGGTGGAAATGTAAGCTTTCTACACTGATGATCTTTCAAGGTGCAACCAATTTGCAATGCATTATTTTATGAATCATCTTTTCTATGTATGTGTCATCAAAAATCTAACTGTCATAGACAGAGAAATGCTGTGGACTTATCATCTTTAGAGGTTTAGTACTAATTACTTCCTGACAGAAGCAGAGGGAGTAAAACCACACTCCTCCTAGAACCGCCCAGCCCCAAGCCCTGATGCACAGTTGTGCTCTTAGCATCACCAAATCAGTGCAGTTGCTGCTTCTGCGTTGTTAGTGGTGGAAACCAGCTCCCACTTTTATCAACCACAGTAGGGCTGGTTCACTACAGAAAACATTGTAGGTCCCAGTTTATTCTATGCTTTGGAGGAGGTTTAAACCGAAATTCATCATTTGGCAATACCATGAATTAACTGATTTATTTGGAATCCTTGTTTTATGCATTTTTATCGTGCAGGAAACTGCTAGGTGCTGGGATTTTACATTCCTACACTCTAGGATTTTACAATCTCACTGAATGAGGGAGACACAAAGATACATTTAAAAACAGAGCAGGCGCTGTAGTGGAGGGAAGGCTGAACTTGAACCAGACGGGCACGTGGGGTCAAGGGCTTCCCAGGGGCTGGGCGTTGGAAGAACAGCCAGAAGTCAGCAGTTGAAGATGTTCAGATGAGCTCAAAGTACAGAATGTCAAGAGGTCACCCCAGTCTCTACCCCGACAGCAGGAATAAGACAAGTGAGTTACTAAACCATAGCCTTAAAAAACAAAAGCAAAACCCAGAAAGCTAGGGTACAAAGAAACCTGAATGAACTAAATTCAGAAAGTGATGAGCTCGTTCTAGGGGAGAAAAGACCACAGCTGCCTTCTCACAGGCAGGAACCACAGTGGGGAGAGGAAGAAGGCAGCCTAGGTTTTAAGGACTGTTGGCAGTGGAGACTGATGTGAGGGTAGAGTCCAGAGGCAGGCTGCCCAGAGCACCGAGTACTGGAGATGGGAC
This sequence comes from Mesoplodon mirus, assembly GCF_964341445.2. NCBI lineage: Eukaryota > Metazoa > Chordata > Mammalia > Artiodactyla > Ziphiidae > Mesoplodon > Mesoplodon mirus. The sequence goes on along the minus strand of NC_138985.1, from coordinate 114,932,795 downwards.
ACTGGAGGGTGGGAGAAGGGGACAAGGACCGAGAGATGTCCTTCCAAGGAACTCCAGGCCTTTCTGAGCACACCTCAGCCCTCCGAAGGGTTGGGATGAGGCTGCATGGTGGAGGAAGATCTGTGAATAGCATGCAGAAAGCCAGGAAAAGATGTCTTCAGCAACTCACAACGGTACTGGGCTGTGAATCAGAGAGAGCTCCCCTGGTTCAGAAAACCGGCAGCTGTCTGCAAAGCATGAAGAGATCCTCAGAGCCGCACTGGGGCTTGGATCTGAGCCCTGCTGAAGAAAAGGCCCCAGTCCTGCCCTCAACATTACGGTAGTCAGTAGTGACCGAATCTGACTGCCTCTGCAACAGAATCCACACCAACTTCAATGACAGATTTCATGGACTCAGCCGCCACATCAGCAGACTGAGAAAAGAAGGGACATTCCGCTTTCTAGGGTTAAATATCATTTACTTCATTCTCCATTACTCTTTTTTTTTTTTTTTTTTAAACTTTTTGTGTGTGTGATGTTGGGGGTAGGAGTTAATTAATTAATTAATTTTTGCTGTGTTGGGTCTTTGTTTCTGTGCGAGGGCTTTCTCTAGTTGTGGCAAGTGGGGGCCAATCTTCATCGCGGTGCGTGGGCCTCTCACTATCGCGGCCTCTCTTGTTGCGGAGCACAGGCTCCTGACGCACAGGCTCAGTAGTTGTGGCACACGGGCTTAGTTGCTCCACGGCATGTGGGATCTTCCCAGACCAGGGCTCGAACCTGTGTCCCCTGCATTAGCAGGCAGATTCTCAACCACTGCGCCACCGGGGAAGCCCTCCATTACTCTTAAACAAAATTTCCAGCATACAATAAAAAATTGGGAGACACATGAAGGAACAAGAAAATGTCACTCTTGGTCAAGAGAGTAAAGAGTCGATAGGAGAAGATCCAGGTATGAGTCATTCATTGGGATTATTGGAAAAGGATATCTTAATAATTAGGATAAATACGTTAAAGGATTGAGTGGGAAAGGTGAAAAAGCATAAACGAACAAGTGGAAAATTGTAGCAGAGAGATGGAAACAGTAAAGAAGAACCAAATGGAAATGCTGGAAATTAAAGTAATAAGATCAGAAGTAAAGAATTCATTTGAGGAGCTTAATGATAGACTAGACACAGTAGAGGGAAGAATCAGTGAATTTCAAGTAAGCTCAATAGAAATGATCAACAGTGAAACAAAAAGAACATATTGTAGGGCTTCCTTGGTGGCGCAGTGGTTAAGAATCTGCCTGCCAATGCAGGGGACATAGGTTCGAGCCCTGGTCCGGGAAGATCCCACATGCTGCGGTGCAACTAAGCCCATGTGCCACAACTACCGAGCCTGTGTGCCACAACTACTGAAACCTGCGCACCTAGAGCCCGTGCTCCGCAACAAGAGAAGCCACTGCAATGAGAAGCCTGCACACCACAATGAAGAGTAGCCCCTGCTTGCCACAGCTAGAGAAAGCCCGCACTCAGCAATGAAGACCCAATGCAGTCAAAAATAAAATAAATAAATAAATTTATTTTAAAAAAGATTATATTGTAAAAAAGTGCAAAATGGAACAAAACATCCAAGATACATGGTGCAATTTCAAATAACTCTAACACAAGTATAATTGGAATCCTAGAAGGGAAAGAGAAAGAGAATGAAGCAGAAGAAATATTTAAAGAAATAATGGCTGAGGTTTTTCCAAAATTGACAAAACTTATCAAAACATAGATCCGAGAAGCTTAGTGAACCTCAAGCAAGATAAATACAAATCTAGGCATATCATAATCAAATTGGGGAAAACCAAAGATAACGAGGAAATCTTAAAGGTATGCTCAGGGGAAAAAAGACCCCTTACATCTAGGGGAATGATTATAAGAATGAAGTCTTACTTCTCATTAGGAGACCATAAAACAATGGAAGGACATCTTTAAAGTACTGAAAAGGAAGAAAAGACCAAACAAATCCTGTAAATTTAGACTTCTGTATTGTTCAAAACTGTAGGTGAAACAGGAAGAATCTGTGTCTGGAAGACTCATACTCCAGAAATGCTAAAAGAAGTTCTTTAGCTTAAAGAAAAATGATATCATATAGAAGCCAATATCTACAAAGGGGATGAAAAGAACTGGAAATGGTAAATTTGCACGTAAATATAAAAGATACACACACATAAAATATATAAATTTTTGGATAAAAGCTATTGGATATTGAAAGCACAATAATAAAAATGTATTGTGGAGTTTTTAGCTTACGTGGAAGAAAAATACATGACAACAGGACCACAAAGAGTAGGTAGGAATACTGTAATTATACTGTTGTAACTTTTCATTGATTTGTGAAGTTCTGTGATATGATTTTGAAGGTAGACTGTGATAAATTAGACACATTATAATTTTTACAGCAACCATTTAAAAAAATAGGTATAACTGAAGGTCAATTCAGAGATAAAATGGAATGCTAAAAATGCTTCATTTATACAAAGGAAGGAAAGCAAGGAGGAAGAGAGGAAGAAAGATCAGATGGGTTGAATATAAAGCAAATATCAAGAAAGTAGAATTAAGTCCATCCATATCAATAATTATATTAAATACAAATAGATTAAGCCCTTCAAATAACAAGCAGAGATGTTCAATCTGAATAAAAATAAAAAACAAGCTTCAACTATATTCTACTAAAGCCAAAGCACATGAAATAGAAAGACATATATAGGTTGAAAGCAAAAGTATGGAAAATATACACAATGGAATCTCTAAAGATAAGAAAACTGGTGTGACTATATTGATATTAATCAAAGTACACTTCAAGACAAATAGTATTATTAGATATAGAGACTTTTATAATGAGTAAATGGTCAGTTCATTAAGATGACATAGAAATCTTTTTATGAACCTAATGTCAGAGCCTCAAATACATAAAGCAAAAATATGAAACTATTAAAGAGAAATGTACAAGTCCACAATCATTTTTAGAGATTTCAACTTTCCTCTCTCAGTAATTGATTATACAAACAGATTAAATATCAGTAAGGATATAGAAGATTTGAACAACACCATCAACCAACTTACTTAACCTAATTGATATTTATAGAATGATACTCCTAAAAACTGCTGAATACACATTATTTTCAAGTACACATAGAGTATTTCCCAAGATGGATCATATGGTGAGCCATAAGTAAGTCTCAACAATGTCAAAGGATCAAAATCATACAGAGAAAGATATTAAAAGGAGTGAAAAAAACAGATGATTATCTCAGAAATACAGAAACAAAATTTCTAGGCAAATCAAATCCAACAATATAAAAAAATAATAATACATCATGATCAAGGGAGATTTATTCCAGAAATGCAGGGCTGGTTACATCTAAAAATTAATCAGTACAACTTACCATATTAACAAGGAAGAGAAAAGCTATATGATAGTCTCAAAAGAAAAAGCACTTGACAAAAGCCAACATCATGATAGAGACCTACAGCTAACACCATACTGAATGACGAAGACTGAATGCTTTCTACTTCAGATCTGGAATTCCACAAGGATGTCTGCTTTTACCTCTTCTGTGCAACACTGCCCTGGAGGGCCTAGCTCGTGCAATAAAGCAAGAAAAAGAAATAAAAGGCATCCAGATTACATGATCATCTTTGTAGAAAATTTGGTGGAATCTACAAAAAAGCTACTAAGACGAATAAGTGAGTGTGGAAATGCTGTGGAATGCAGAGTAAATATACAGAAATCAATTGTATTTCTATATACCAGCAACAGTTAGGTATTGGAATTATAAAAATATCATTTGTAATAGCATCAAATATTATGAAACAACTAGACATAATCTAACAAAAATATGTGTAAGGCTTTAAACATTGAAAATTTTAAAACATTGAGGAGAGTAATTAAAGAAGACCTACATTCGTGGAGATACACACCGTGATCATGTGTGGGAAGACTCAGCAGTGCTAAGGTGGCAATTTCCCCCAAACTGTTCTATAGACGTGACACCTCTGTTTACAGAGGGAAACCGAGGCTGAAAAAGATGGAGTGAAATGTTCACTTTCAGATGCTTAATTGGTGGTAGAGCTGAAATCAGGGGCCTGGAATTCTTGTTCAACTTTTTCATGTTTGTATTTGAAGCCAAAAAGAAGGTCCCCGAGTTGCCTTCTTGGAACCCAGCTGAGCACAGCTCTGCATTCCCCGTCAGCCAGCCTGCAGGATGGGCCTGCGTCTCTGTGGCACCGCCTGGAGCCAGGCCTGGGGCCAGACCCAGCTGTGCTCCTACTCACCAGAGACCCGGTCTCCTTACCCACAACAGGAGGGGTCTGCAGACACCAAAACGTCATGTCTGTCGAGAGGGTTAGAAAGAAGTAAACACACGTGAAGCCAAAGAACGGCCTGGCACTGGCACTCAGAACACACCACCCACGTTGTGATCATTGTCCTCAGGTCCTCCAGGTGGACATTGCAGGCAGCTGACCTGTAACCCCATGCCTCGTGCTCACCCAGGGTGGACAGAAAAGTGGACTACGACTCGGCTTCAGTCCATTCCCTTTGCCTTCTGCTTGCGGGCATGAGGGTGTGGGGTGCAGCTGCTGCAAAGGACAAAATGCAAAGCGAGAGGAGCACACGGTGAAGCAGAGGTGGTGGAGCAAGAAGGCAGTGCCAAGGGGAGACGAGAACCAGCATGCGCTGCCTGTCACCAGCCGTCTCTGTAGACTAGTTCCAAGCTACATAATGGAGCATCATTTGCAGATATCCATAACTTAACATCCACGCTTTGTACCGCTGTCAACTTTCTGCAAAACTCATTGATCCTGTGGTTTAGAACTTAACACCTCTTCAACCTCAGATTTTGTGAACTCTAGAAACTGGGGACTGATTTTTCTAATTGATAGTTCTGTATCTGAGCAGCAGATAGCGTAGCGGTCATGGTCAAAGGTAGACCAGTGTGAGGCTCCTCTGAATGCAGAAGTGTTTGTCCCGGGGACAGTGCTGTCAGTAAGAATGACACCTCCAATCTACTGCCCCTGAATGTGGGCGGGTAGCTTGGAGCCTGAACAGGACTGAGTACTGACAACCTTCCCACTGTTGGGAAGAGAGAGACAGGACAGTTTGCCAGAATTCCCCTCTACGGCCCGAGCCCAGACAGGCAGAGCAGGCTAACCCCAACTCTCCATTAATGAGCGGAGGCGAGGGTTGCTGAGACCCACCCCCAGCTCCCCAACCTTGCCGCCTCCCACGGCATCATGGGGCCGTCTCATTAGGAAGCCTGTGGACAGCCCCACCGCTGTGTGCTCTGCCACGCCGGCAGCAAGTGTGTCTTGATCAATGTGCTTGTCAACGCTGCCTTCGGGCTGTGAGACAAACCGGAGGACATGTTTGCTATGTGGTCAAAAGATGGCTCAATTTGGGTTTCCTAATTTGTTCTGGATCCTTGGCACAAGAGAATATTTGATGAGCACGAGTGACGAGTGTATAGACAAAAGTCTCATCCACTCAGTGTTTGCTGGCAAGTGGGACTCTGAGGGCCTGCAGTCTGAACTCATAATTGTGCAATCTGGGACTGGGCAGGTGTATCTCCACGAGAGGAAGGGGCCCCGACTTTCAGCTCTAGGACCCAGGCCCTGGCACGGCTGGGAGCCACGCAGGCAGGGGATGCGATGCAAGTTGTGGCCCTAGCAAGTGTGTCATCTGGCTCCGGGAAGCTGCCCTGATTTCCCCGGCCGATGATGATCCCTTCCTTCCAAACTCCATCTCACCAAACCTCTCTAATATACTTTCCACTATAGTTACTAATGTCTGTGACTTAACTCCCACTTCAGTCTGCAGGCTGTTTGAAGACAGGTCCACGTTTGAGGCCTTCTTCCCCCGGAGAACGTAGAATGAGGTCCAGAGCTCAGCACACGGCAGCAGCAGTGGCTGTGACGCTGCCGGTGGTGGCGACGCGTGGTAGCAACGATGCTGGTGCTGACAACCATGTATCCAGTGCCTCCTCTGCCACGTGCTGAACTAGGTACCTACACTCTCCCTAATACAACTGCTTCAAGAAAAAAAGGATCCCCCCCACCCCGTTTTGTAGGAGCAGAAGTGGAGCTCAAAGAGGTTAGAAAGTTACGAAGGTTCTGCAGAGCTGTGCTGACGGGACTGGGCCAGTCTCCCAGCCGAGCCTCCTGTCCCCTTGGTTTACTCCGCAGACCCTTGTGGGATGTGCAGGGAGTGGACCTGCGCCATCTCGTGTGGAGCACGATGGGCTGAGGAATCTCGTCCCAGGAAGGTTGGCAGCAGTTCTGAGCTGCTCCACACCCACGACGCAGACCACACCAACGACACCCAGACTAGATTTGTATGACACATAGTGTGAAGGGTTAACGTGCCAGAAGTGGCTGTACCATGTGCTGGAAATTGGCCAGTTCTCATGCTTGTCAAAGGTTGCTAATCTCCAGATTTGGGCAACTGCAGTCATAACGATTATTCAGCGTTATCTTAGGAAATCTGACATCATAGGTTTGTTGAACTGAGGTTTAAAACATCTTCAGAATAGGGGTTTGAGAATGAGTTGTAGAATGTTAGACTCAGAGGTGAAAGTGGAACAGAGTCCACTTGGATGGCTCCCTCAGGGCTGGTGCTCAGGTCCCCCCTGCTCTAAAGGAGATGCGGGTGTGAGACGGGCAAGTGAGTGACAGCCACTAGCTGTTAGTAGGCTAGCGGTAAAAAGCCACTAGTAAGTAGGGGTTACTAGCGCTTCTGTGCCAGGTGCTACAACCATCATCCCCAGTTTACAGGTGACGTAGAGGCTAAATAACTCGTCAAGGCAAAGGTCACTCAGCAGAGGTGAGATCCAAGCCCGGCGGCCTTGCCCAGAGTCCGGCTCCCTCTACCTGCCCACTCCGTCCGGCTAGGAAGCCTCAAAGAGGAAGCAACCGAGAGGATACCTTCCTCGCTGCTCCCCCCGCCTCCAGGCTCTGGGTGACCTGGGCACCCTCACCCGGGGCCGCGGTAAGCTCTCCCACTCTCAGAGGACCTGGGGTCACCTGTGAAAACTGAAGTTTTTTTTTATTATTATTACTTTTGCAGTCTGCCTACTGAAATATTCTTTTTCCCTCTTCACCTTAATTTGGTTCAGAGCATAAAAGACCTCACACAGATTGTTTACCCTGGTCCACTGCACGGATCACACTCAGCACTGATTGTCTGCGCTGCGTGCAGCCTGCTGTGTCCACCCCCCGAGCTCTCCACTCGACTATAATGAAAGGCCCTTTGAGTAGAAGGTGCATTCGCAGCAAAGAGGGTCTGTGCTCGTGGCACCGTAATGAGGCTCTCGGAGGCCGTCCCAGCCCCCAGCGCTGGGGCCCGACCAGGTGTTCAGAGACAGCCTTTCTCCGCGGAAGTTCAGGCTGAACTTAAGATTGACACTTACACCCAATTTGTGCAAAACTGCTGGAGGGGCTATTTGTTGTGGAGGCATCCTCTCTCTCTCTCTCTCTCTCTCTCTCTCTCTCTCTCTCTCTCTGTCTGTCATGAATCTTACTTTTTCTCTTCTAAAGGAAAAGCAGTTGATTTCAGCCAGCACTTGAACAAAAATTATACAATTTGGATGACAACTAAAATCACATCATTTAGAACTAAAAACAAGCTTAGAGATAATGGCCAATCTCCTTTGACAGAAGAAAACCGAGTGTCAAGAAGTCAGGTGACTTTCCCAAGCTCATATGTGAGTAAGGAAAGTAGCACCCATGTCAACCCCAGTTTCCTGCTTCAGGCTTGCTACGTGAAAATCTATCCTGCAAGGCTGAACGCAAATATTTTTAAAATAGATTTGGGAGTCTGAACCACTGTTTTAAATTCAGTGATGGCTGCACATCTTAACTAGATCCCCAAGTATGTACCCACTGACTAAACACTGATTTGTGCCCCAAGGGAGGTGCATGTAGAAAATATGAACGGGCAAGATTTTAAAAGTTTATGGTCCCTGCACCCAGAGAAAAACCATGAAAGCAGCCCTGAGTAATCTCCAAGTGGGAAATCACTGTGTCTACGAAGTCCTGATGGTGCCACCGTCAGAGGTAGAACACTGAGATGTCTAACGTTTCTACAGCTGTCCCAGACGTGAGGAGACGGGGCCTCGTGTTGTCTGGTGGGGAAAACTGTGGTGAGATCATGTCTGGGGAACGTTTACTAAACGAGTGAGGAGGGAAGGTGAGTGGAGGCTGAGGGAACGGCCATGGATTCGACATCATCTGTAAAGCAAGAGGCCCTGGCAGCTTCACCGGCTAGAATATCGCTGTTAAAAGGATTGCATGGATGTAAAAGGGATTTAAGTGATCGGTAAAGACAGGAGCTGGAGTGAAGTAAAAACCATCAGACAAAGGAGAGAGTCAGTCGCGGGGGAAGCTGCTCTGTGGAGCTAACAGTACACACCAGTGCAGGCACAGGGGTTGGGCAGACGTTCCCCACAGAAGGCACGAGCACGTGAGAAGGGGCTCAGCATCACTCACCAGCGTCCTCACCACTGCACGGCTGTGTCAAAGGAAGACAGCTGTAATATAAAATAAAAAATAGTAAGTGGAGAAGTGGAGCCCTCACACGCTGCTGGCACGGTGATAGTGGTGCAGCCACGCGGGAACACGTTTTGGCGGCTCCTGGACAGTTCATGCAGAGCTGACCACTGCCCGGCACCCCACTCCCAGGCACGTGCCCGGGAGACATGAAAACGTAGGTCCACACAGAGACTTGTGCACGAAGGTTCACAGCAGCGTTATTCATAATGGCCCAAAAATGGAAACAGCCCAGATGTTCACCAGCTGAGGAATGAAGGAACCAAAATATGCTCTGTCCTTAATCAGAATAATTTTCCGTCATCAAAAGGAATTTGGCCCCAATGTGCGACAAAACGGATGCACCTTGGAATAATCGTGCTCATCGAAAGAAGCCAGACACAAAGGCCCCATTGTGATTCTGTTTACATGAAATGTCCAAAACAGGCAAATTCATGGAGAAGGGAGGTAGTTGGAGGAATGGGAATGGGGTGATAAAGTGTTCTGTATCAGGCGACGTTTGCACCGCTCTGTGGATCTACTAAAAACACTGAATGGGGTGGCGTGTGAACTGTATTTCAATAAAGCTGTTATGAGAAAAACACTGTGGGAGGAATGTGGACGTGGGACCCGACCCATCGGTGAATTAATCCATGGTGCCTGTTTGGGGTGCGCGTTCCGGGTGCCTGGTGCCGTTTAGCGCCTGGAGGTCCAGACCCGGTGCCACCTCAGGGCCTGCCCGTCGATGGGCGCTCACCTGCTGTTTGTCCCCCAGCCCCTGCAGGGTGAGGACCCCCCGGCCGACAGCGTGCTGACCTTCATGGCCCGGACGTCCGCCCTGACCTACGCCCCCGCGTCCCGGACTGATTTTCCCGGGGACCAACCACTGCGCACGCTCCGCAGGCTCCAGCCCGACGAGCTCAGCCCCAAGGTGGCCGGCGGTGCGGACAGGCAGAGTTTGGTCGCTGCACTGGGTGCCTACGTGGCCCGGAAGCCCCCCGCGCCCCCCAGGGACGGCGACCCCGCACCCCGCACCCTCGTGCACGCACCCTGGCGAGAGCCCAGGGTCCTTTCGGCACCAGCGGCCCCCCAGAAATGGCTCTTGCCCCCGGACCCCAGGGACGCCCTGGGCACGGACGACGGTAAGTATTTTGTGTGCTTGTCGTCAGCTTGTTTCTGTCTCTTGGGCGGCTGCCCAGGCTGGGCCTCCGAGGCTCTCTCCACGCGCACCAGGCTCCCCCGTGGAGGAGCGGGGCCGAGGGGTGGGAGGGGCCGTCCGTGCTGGTCCTGCTCCTGGGTTGCGGGGACTCAGGCGGCCGATGACTGCAGCGGAGGGGCCTTCGGATCTCCTGGGGGAGGCGCCCTCCGCGTTCAGTTCTCGCTGCCCCGACAGTCTTCGCTATTTTATGACTTTATTGATGGAGATGATGAGGGAACAGGACTCACAGGCCAAAGCTGGCCCCGCCCAGCGTGTGGCAGATTGAACATAAACGGCGTCTGAGTCCACTGCCCTTTTCTTTTGTCTCCGCCTCTCCACTCCTGTGGTCAGACTCGTGCCCAGCTCCTTGGTTTATGGGTGTTTGCTGGTCCCCATGAGACCGGCCTGAAACGAACGCTGCCCCCAGTGCCGTGAGTGTACTTGGGCCCTTGAAGTGACCGGCCCTTGAGGCCGCCGCTTCGGCCCGTGATGTGCGTCACCCCTGCTGTGGTCACCCCACGGGAGGAGGGCTGTTGGCCGGTCCGAGCCTCTGTAAGATGCCCAAGGGCCACATCTGTTTTCTAACAGCCTTTCCCTAAGACCATAAAATATGAAGTGCGATTTCAATAAAATATGACTTCTCCTTTGAAGGTATACAAATAATAACATCAAGCAGGTAACAGATTAAAAAAATATTGAGTGTCCGTGCCCATTAGCGCTCCCTGCCTGTAAGTGGAGGCTTGATCGGGCTGCTCTGGTGGGGCTTCGGGGGGAACATCCTCTGAAGGTGCTCTCCACTCTCCAGGGACTCTCATTAATGGCATCATTTCGTTTGCGTTTTCTCCTGTGCTACGTTGCAATGTGGGTTATCTTTTTATGTATATTGTCTTCCCAGCTGCGCTGTATGCTTTAAAGAATCATGTAAACTGTTCGTCTCAGAGCAAACAGAGAGACCTGCAGGATGAATGCCCACGCGCGCATTGCCGGGCTCCCCTCGCTCCTTCTGTGACCCCCTCCTCCCCTATGCTGTCACATCTCACCTGTCACCCTTCAGCGTTGCACTGCCAGGGATACGACTCCTGAATAAACATAACCAAACCACTTTATCCCATGTTAAACTTCATACTAATGTCTTCATATCACCAAGTATCTAATCTATGTTTAAATTTCTCACTTGTAAATTTTCTTTACAGTCGGTTGTTTGAAGGCAGGATCCAAAGACAGTCCACTGAATTGGTGCACATGCCTGTTAAGCCCCTTTTAAACTACAAAGGCTTTCTCCTCCCTCTTGTATTCCCTTGCATCATTTTTTTAAAAAAATATTGTTTCAGGTGGACAGCGTTTTAGTTTGACATCTGTATACACTACACAGTGGTCACCGTCAAAGGCCTAATGACCATCTATCTCCATACAGCTGACCTCTTCACCCACTGTGCCCCCACCAACCCCTTCCTCTCTGGTAATCACTGATCTGTTCCCTGTATCTATGAGGTTTTGCTTTATTTTGTTTCTTTATTTTAGATTCCACATATGAGTGAAATCATACGGTATATGTCTTTCTCTGTCCAACTTATTTCACTAGCTTAATACCCTCTAGGTCCATCCATGTTGTAGCAAATGGCAGAATTTCATTCTTTTTCATGACTGAGTAATATTGCATTGCATATATGTATGTACCACATCTTTTTTTTTAAGATTTTTTTTTTGATGTGAACCATTTTTTTTTTAAGTCTTTACTGAATTTGCTACATATTGCTTCTGTTTTATGTTTCGGTTCTTTGGCCCTGAGGCATGTGGGATCTTAGTTCCCCTACCAGGGATTGAACCTGCACCCCCTGCACTGGAAGGTGAAGTTTTAACCACCGGACCGCTGGGAAGTCCCACCACATCTTCTTTATCCATTCATCTGTGGATGGATACTTAGGATGCTTCCGTATCTTGGCTATTGCAATGAACATGGGGGTGCATATATCTTTTTGAATTAGTGTTTTTGTTTTCTTTGGGTAAGTACACAAGAGTGGAATTGCTGGATCATATGGTAGTTCTGTTTTTAATTTCTTGAGGAATCTCCATACTCTTTTCCAAAGTGGCTGCACCAATTTACATTCCCACCAATAGTGCACGAGGGTTCCCTTTTCTCCACATTCTGTCCAACATTTGTTATTTCTTGTCTTTTCAATAATAGCTATTCTGACAGCTGATATCGATGAGGTGATATCTCATTGTGGTTTTGCTTTGCATTTCTCTGATGATGAGTGATGTTGAGCATCTTTTCATGTGCCTGTTGGTCATCTGTATGTCTTCCTTGAAAAACGTCTATTCAGATCCTCAGCCCATTTTTTAATCAGGTTTTTGGCATTTTGTCGTTGAGTTGTATGAGTTCTTTTTATATCTTGGATATTAGCCCCTTGTTATTATATGCTTTTCAGGCCTCTTTTCCTATTCAGTAGGGTGCCTTTTCATTTTGATGATGGTTTTCTTGGCTGTGCAGAAGCTTTTTAGTTTGATGTAGCCCCATTTGTTTATGTTTTGCATTTGCTTCCCTTGCTTTTGGTGTCAGGTCCACAAAAACATCTCTAAGATCCATGTCAGTGAGGTTACTGCATATGTTTTCTTCTAGGAATTTCATGGTTTCAGGTCTTACATTCAAGTCTTTAATTCATTTTAAGTTAATTTTTGTGTATGGTGTAAGATGGTAGTCTAGTTTCATTCTTTTACATGTGGCTGTTCAGTTTTCCCAACACTATTTATTGAAGAGACTGCCTTTTCTCCATTATATATTCTTGCCTCCCCTATTGTAGATTAATTGACTGTATGAGTGTGGGCTTATTGCTGGGTTCTCAGTTTTGTTCCATTGATCTATGTGTGTGTTTTTGTGAAGTACCATGCCGTTTTATAACTGAGGCTTTGTAGTATAGTCTGAAGTCAGGGAGCTTGATGCCTTCAGCTTTGTTCTTCTTTCTCAATATTGTTTTGGATATTCAGGGTCTTCTGTGGTTTTACAGATTTTAGAATGATTTGTTATAGTTCTGTGAAATATGCCATTGGAATTCTGATAAGAGATTGCAGTGAATCTGTAAATTGCTTGGGATAGTATGGTCATCTTCACAATATTAATTTTTCTAATCCATGAACAAGTAATGATGACCTTGCTGGGTAGAAAATTCTTGGCTGGAAGTTTTTTCCTTTCAGCACTTTGAATATGTCATGCCACTTCTTTCTGGCCTGCAAACTTTCTGCTAAAAAATCTGCTGATAGCTTCACGGGGGTTCCCTTGTATGGAACAAGTTGTTTTTCTCTTGCTGCTTTTAGGATTCTCTTTGTCCTTAACTTTTACCATTTTAATTGTAATGTGTCTTGGTATGTGTCTCTTTGGGTTCATCTTCTTCAGAACCCTCTGGGCTTCCTGGACCTGGATGTCTGTTCCCTTCCCCAGATTAGAGAAGTTTTCAGCCACTATTTCTTCTAATAATTTTTCTGGCCCTTTCTCTCTCTCTCTTCTCCTTCTGGGGTCCCCGTAAAGCAAATGTTATTTCGCTTGATGTTTTCTCAAAGGTCTTTAAAAATATCTTAACTTTTTAAGTTCTTTTTTGTTTTGCAGCTCTGAGTTCCACTGCTTTGTCTTCCAGCTGCTGATTCGTCTTCTGCCTTATCCAGTCTGCTGTTGAAACCCTCTAGTGCATTTTTCTGTTCAGTTATAACTTCTGTTTGGTACTTTCTTATAATTTCTGTCCCTTTGTTAAGTTCCGGCTGTGTTCATCCATTCTTCTTCTGGGTTCAGTGAGCATCTTTATGACCATTATTTTAAACTCTTTATCAGCTGAGTTGCTTTTCTCTATTTCGTTTAGTTCTTTTTCAGAGGTTTATGTCTTGTTCTTTTGATTGGAACATGTTCCTTTGACTCCTTATTTTGCCTAATTCTCTGTGTCTGTTTCTCTGTGTTAGGTGTATCGGCTACCTCTCCCAGTCTTGAGGAGTGGCTTTTGTAGGAGACATCCTGTGGGGCTCAGAGGTGCAATCCCACTGGCCACCGGAGCCCAGGGCTCAAGGGGTGTGCCCGTGTGGGGCACCTGCCCTCCTGTTGTGGCGAGGTCAGGGTTGCAGAGGGGCGCTGGCGGGTGGGGTTATCGCCCGACTGGTCGCGAGCCCTGCTGAGGTGCAGGGGTGGCAGCGCTCTCGGTAGGGTGCTAACAGGTTAGGTGGCAGTTTCCACAGTGGTGCCTGCAGTGTCCCAGTCCCTGGGGAGCATCCCAAGTGGTCCCTGTTTCTCCAGCAGGTACTTCAAGATTAGTAAGTGGGTCTCCTTCCTCTGTGATCCAGGTGCCTTGCAGTCAGGCACGTTTGCGTTGGTTTTGAGTCAAGTGAGTCTGCACAAGGGCCCTTTAAGAGCGAATTTCCCATTCTCTGTAGTTCTGTAGTTTTCTTAGATGTATTTCCTGTTGGTTTTCAAAGCCAGGTGTTCTGGGGGCTCCTCTCTCCTGTGCAGGATCTAGGGGTTGGAGAGCCTCCTGTGGAGCTCGAATCCCTCGCTCCTCAGAGGAGAGATTCACCCCTTTGTGATCCTTCGCGGTTTGTAGGTCGCCATGGCTGTGGGTTTTCTCTTGGCGAGACCACCTCTCTGCTTTCCTGCCTGGTGATGCTGTCCTTTTACCATGTCCTGTACTTTCCTGATGGCCCCAAAGAGGACGTGCACTTGTTCCTCTGTTCCACACGCCCTGTAAGCTAGGAGCTCGGAGATGGGACCCGCGTGTCCAGCGTTCGGCAGGAAGCCTTCGGGGGCGGCGACCTTCTGCGAGGGGGACGCTGCCTCCCTGTGTCTCGTTGGCGTCCAGCAGCCCCGGCCATGTAACCTTGTGGGCACATTTCACCTTGACTGTTTGGAAAGGGCTCGATCCCTCGACAAGAGGAGCTTACCTCACCCTACCCCACCTCGAGGGAAGCCCTCGCAGGGCTGTACTTTTCTCTGGAGCATGTCTCGCAGACTGACTTGCGCATTTGCATGTATTTGATAAACGTTTGTCTCCGCTTGTAGACCATCAGCTGAAGGAAGCCAGCAAACTGTGCTTCTTTTCTCACATTTGCACCCAGGACTCAGCATGTGCCCTGCCAGGTGTTTGCTGAGTGGATGAATGGTATCATTTGCTCTTCACGTCAACATGAAAGATGGTGTTATTGTCAACCTCATTTTCCTGATGAGGAAACTGCAGCTTGAGATGGCAGGTGATAGCAGTTGTCCCAAAGTCAGATCACTTAAGGCAAAGTGGATGGAAGCTTTTAAGAACCAACTGTCTAAAATGCAGATTTAAACACAATTTGCTTTGTTTCTTGGGCTAGTTGGTCCTGGACTCTAATGTTTTAAGTGGCCATTCAGCTCCAAATTCTAGCTTGCTCTGACTATTCGTCATGTGCAAAGCTGTGTGCTGAGCCTTTAGGGGGAGCACAGGAGTAGTGAAGGGTCACCTGGGGGCAGGGGTGTCAGCCAGGGCTGGAAGGAGGAAGGGTTCTCCTCTTACAGAGTGAAAAAGGACAAGGCAAGAAAAGACCAACCTTCTTCTAAAGCCCCAGAGCTTCCCGGGGTTACCTGTCCAGACCAGTCCCAGGCAGGCCATTCCACACCACTCACCCCTGGAAAACTGCCCCTGCCATTCGGTCTAATATCCGTCAGAACCTCGGGGAGCGTTCAGGTAGATTCAGTGAGCCATGAGCACAGGATCCCTAGGAAGGCGCAAGGACACAGCAGCCCTGTCCTCAAAACCCAGTTTCACCTTGAAAGCACCAGCGAGAAAGTCAGAAGGGAGGCCCAGAGGGCCAGGGTGTGTGACCTCCCCGGGGGCGCAGCGCTGGAGAGCTGGCCGTGCCGGGCACCCAAAGCGGGTAGTGCGGAGGACAGAGACGTGGGTGATCCGGGTAGTGGCTGCCCCTCTGCAGGACGGTCGAGACCAATCTGTAGCCCTCGGGGCTCTTGAAAACCCACCCATCCCTGCTCCCGAATCAGTAAATCAGGCCACAGACTTCATATGCGTGGCAAATGTTCATTTGGTAAAAACTTAGAAAAGAGACCCTCTTCCTTCATTTATTCATTATTTACACCTTGTCGCCTTTGAAAAAGCTTTAATTCACATAAAATTAAAAGACCAATGTGCAGTAGGATAATGGCAAGGGCAAACGGCGAAGTATAAAGTGGGGGCTTCAGACACGGCTGGTCCAGCTTCTCCTGTTTTGGACACGGTGTCTCGGGTTGTGGCCCAGCTGGGAGCGCTTCTCGTTAGAGTGTTGTTCTGTATTCTGTGATCAGTTCTCTGTGGAAATCAGAATGTGTAAAGGATTATTTGTTGTGCTTTTTATCAGTTGTAGAAGTAGTAAATGGTTACCGTGCAAAACCAGAATAATAGACGTGTAGAAAGAAGAAAACAAGTCACCTTCGATCTCATCACCGCCAGGTAGGTGCTGTGAGCGCTGGGTGTGCCTTTCGGTGCTCCGTGTGCGTTTGTGAGGCCTCGCTGCACGGCTGACCTGGGTGTGGCTGTGCGCAGCTGCTGCTTCTCCTCTCCGTGTTCCTTCAGTGCATTCGCCAGGGCTCGTTCTTCCTCCATCGCTGGGTTAAAGTTCAGGCAAGTCCCACGAACTCCAGTCACTCTGAGGTGATAAAAAGTGTGAGGCCACTTTTGTATTTAAATTTTTAAAAATTGTGCTAAGTACACATTGGTTTGGCTCTGATCATAGATTGAGTTCCTGTCTGCAGAACTGCAGCATGAAGCGTGCACGCCTGGGCATCTACCATCCAACCTTTGCTGCGGGGAGGGAGTTCGGCCGCTCTCACATTCAGAGGGTGTTTCCGTGAATGGGATCCAAATGCCTTGCTGATTCAGCCCATTTAGTTAATGTAGACAGATTTCAGGGGCTGCCCCGGGTAGCCCTTCCTGGGAAGTGTCCTACTGTGGTCTGCATTTGCCACCCAGCGTGTCTAGGCTGCTCCCCTAAGTGTGATAACGGTGATGATGAGGGTGATGAGAGTGGTAATGGCGATCATGGTGATGGTGGTGACGATGGTGGTGATGTGTGTGTTCACACGTGCCTAAACTGTGTACTTTCATGTACACGTGGTGGTAAAGGCACAGAGGAGCAAACACTGTTGTGTGTGATTCGCATCCTCTTTGTGAAAGCAGATTTCCGTGAGGTTAACTGCACACCATTGCTTATTCTCTAAAGCTTGTAGCATTTGTCTGGGGGACCCTATTAAGACATATAATTTCTGTAGGTCAGGCCTGCAGCAGTTGTTCATGGGAGCTGATCTCCTACTCCAGGCCTTACATACTTGATGTCCTGACATTTCGTGTAATTGCTCTGCTAGAGCCCACTTGGCACATTGAAAGCTACTTAAAATGTCATTATAAGCCGGCCGGATCTCGGAATTACATGGTGCGGCAGCCGGAACAGAGCGTCTCACTTTGATGCATGTGGTATTTGATTGTGCTCTGTGCCACGGTCCCTCTTCAGTCCACCAGGGCTGGCTAGACTCTTTAAAGAGGATTTCCTCATTTCTGCGCATCCTCAGATGACTGACAGCGGGTGCCTCTGAGCTGACTCGTGTGGTCAACAGCACCCACGCGGGCGATGACCGCTAACAAGAGTTAATTGCTGTCCTCCTACGCGGTCAGGCAGTTAGCATCTACCGTCGTATACCTGCGGGTTTTTAGTTATTTTTCACTAATGGTAATCTGAAAAGTTTCTTTTTTGGATGAGAGGAGACAATGTTAGGAATTATATTTTATTATACCATTTTGAAGATGGGTGTTTCTTATTAAAAGCCTCTCCCATTCTCTGGTCTTTATCTTAAAGAACATGAGTGTTTTCACGCTGCACATCTGTTTCTGCTCTTCCCTCCAAATAAGGAGAAAGCTGAGGGAAGTTAAGGGAAAGGACATGAGGTAACCGTAGGGAGGGTTTCTCTGAGTTATTAAATGTCAGCACAGATTATTGGAGGAGGGGCACAATTTCCCCTTAGCTATTTGGTTATTAGACGTGGTAGACAGTCTAAACTTTTGATTTCGTTTTCTCAATAACCCCTTCAAGTGGGAGTTACTGACCCATCTACACAGACAGACCCCGAGACTAGAGCCTGGGTGTGGCTGGCTGCAGAGCACACTTTGTCCAGAAGATTGTGACCCCCTGTTTGTGGTGGGTCTTTTAGGATTTCTGGTCTGACTTGCCCTGTGTTTCACCATCATTCTTCCTGCCCTGGGTTGCATAAAACAAAACAGCACCCGGTGGGAGGCTTTCAGGGGCTGCTGAGAGCCTCCACCCCTGCCCAGGCTCCCCCAACGTTGGGAGCTGACCTCACGCAGCTCCTCCAGCTTTGCTGTCTGTTGTCACCCACCTGGGCTCTGTTCCGTCCCCTGAACCTCACATCCGGTCCATCTGGACCTGTCACAGAAACACACATAGGCTCCCGCCAGCTCTGCCTGCTGCACTGCCATCCCCAGCTGGGTTCCTGCAGGAGCCTCCTCTGGCCTCCCTGCTCTGACCTTGTCTCAAGCCTGTGGGCCTCTTAAAATTGTAAACCAGATGACGACTCACTGCTCAAAACCCAGCAAGGGCTTCTCATCTCACTCAGCAAAAATCCAGGTCCTTTTCATGGTCTGAGACCCTGTAAAATGCCCCCGACTTCACACACCCCTTGCTGCTCCAGGTCACCCACTCTGGCCACCTTTCTGTCCTTCCAGTGCTTCTGCCCCAGGGCCTTTGCACTTGCTGTTTCCTCCGCCCGCAGAGCGTTTCCTTAAGATAGTCCCTGGGCTCAGGACTTCCCTTCTTTGGGTCTCTGAGCTTTTCTCTGACAATCCTGTCTAACACAGCATCGTCCCTCCCCACTGCCCCATCCTCCACGCTCTGGATTATTGTTCCCACGGCCCCATCACCACCAGACATTGTATGTGTTTGTTTTTAATTGTTTATTTTCTGTTTCTTCTACTATAGATGAACATTCCATGAAAGCAAGTGCTTTGCTAACTGCATTATTCCTGCACCTTGACAGGTAGCTGAGCATAGAAAATGTGCAGTGAACATTTGTGGAAGGAAGGAAAGGACGAAGGGTGGGAGGAGAGTTCCTGCTCTTGAGCTCTGCTGTTCGGGTTTGAGACCCTCTGGGAGGCCTGAGTCTCTCACTGATTATCCACCTCCCTCGTGACCTGGAATGTGTGTCTCCCACCCAGGCAGCCTGAGAGCAGCTGGGGGGAGGGACGTGTGTGGGCAAAAAGGTCACAGGGCGGTGACAGGCCCTGGCCTCCTGCACAGAGGTCGGCACCAGGGAGTCAGGAGATGCGGACATGGCCGCCCACAGGCCAGGCCGTGCCCAGGAGAGTCTGCCTGCTTCAGCCACAGTTCAGTCCGCGGCCGACTTGCTACCCAGGGTCTGAACTGTCACCCTGATACCCGTGTGCCCCCATTCGCATTATGGTTCTAGCACAGTAACCCCACCGGTCCTGTTCCTAAATCTGGAGTCGGAGCGAAAGTGGACTCTTAGAAGGAAATGTTCTGGACCCCTTGAAACCGGCCAGCAGCGTGACTCAGGGGCTGAACTTGGTGGCGAAAGATCCTCGCAGAGCACAGTCGGGGCAGGGAGTCCACCTCTTGGACCCTTGTTTGAGGGACACAGCTCTGCGTTGAGGATGGTCCAACGGAGAACAGGAGCAGATCCTTGGTGAACCAAGGCCCTCGGGAATGGGACGTTCTCCTCAGCCGAATTTCCAGGTTAAGTTTGCGTTCCGCAGAAACACATTTTGGATTCAACACTTGTTAAAAAACGTCTCGTAAATGTACTGATCCATTTCCTGCCTTGGTCGGTGTCCTGGGATGCCATGGTGGGTTCTGCTGTGCTCTGGCCCCTGGCAGGGTCCACGCCTGCAGGGGCCAAGCCTCAGCCTCTAGTTTCGGGGCATTGCGTTTCCTCACCTTTCACGCCATGGCTGCAACAGTACAGACCACTGAAAGTTGATGTGCTTAAAATGCTAGAGGCTTAATAAACAGTTAGGTGTTATTTTTCTTACTGTTTACTCTACCTTTGTTTTTCTCTTTTCTACGAAGCAACATGCGCCCTTTGTCAGCCCAGAAAAGCAGGAATTCTGACACTGTGTGTGGTTGGGATCCCTCAAGCCTTCAGCCTCCTGCGCTGTTCTGTGTCAGGCATGCTCCTCTGTGTTTTTACAATGTTTCTGTTGATGAGGAAGTGAGAAATATTTTTCCAGGTTCACTGCTGGAAGTTATTTTTAAGGCAAGCGTTTGGTCCCTAAACGTGTCTACGGGGCTGTGGGGGGAGGGATGCAGGGGGAGGTGGGGATGCAGGGGGAGGTGGGGATGCAGGGGGGCAGTGCCCTGCCCAGGGGCTCAGGTCGGGGCCAAGGACCGCGGAGGCAGCAGCCACAGGGCAGTCGTCCGTCTGCGTTTCCTTCCCCAGGAAGCTGTTTCAAAGTGCAGGTTTGTTTGGTTTTTTTTTTTTTTTGCGGTATGTGGGCTTCGCGCTGTTGTGGAGCACAGGCTCAGCGGCCATGGCTCACGGGCCCAGCCGCTCCGCGGCATGTGGGATCTTCCCGGACCGGGGCACGAACCCATGTCCCCTGCCTCGGCAGGCGGACTCTCAACCACTGCGCCACCAGGGAAGCCCAAAGTGCAGGTTTTATTACTGTGCAGGTGTGGTGAGACCAGCAGATCAGGAGGGGGTTCTCATGAAAAAGGTCGTTTCCCAAGGCGGGGGCCACACAGGGAAGCACCAGGTTGGTGACGGGGCAGACGGAGGGGAGCTGCAGGCAGGGCCTTTCTGTGGGTTTGCAGGAAGGAGCAGGCAAGGCAGCACTGGCTGGTGTGAATAATGTCAGCAGCTCTGTGGCAGAGGGGCAGCCCCTACTTGTTGGGACCTGGGCCTGGGGTGCGCAGGGCAGGGGGCCAGTCGCCTGGGGGCGGGGTGGGGCTCTGGGTTGGTTGGTTGGCATTTGGAAGCAGCGTTTGCTGTCTGTACATGTGGGCAGCCCCGGGAACATCAGTCTCTCCGGGATCAGCGAGGCCCAGAGGTCAGAGCCTCAGGAGCTCCTGGCTGACAGGGAGTCAAGGCCGGGGCTGTCACCACCCTGCGGCAAAGCTTGTGGGGGACTCCGGGCCACCCCACTGCTCTCCAGCCTGCAGAGCTGTTCCTAGCGTCTCCTGCACTGCAGGTCCAGGGTGAGGGACCATCGTAACTCTTTTCTTTTAAATAATATGGAAATGTCTTTCTTCCACTCTCATGTTTGAAGGACATCTTCACTGTAATCTAGACTTCTGAATTAGACACCTTTTCTTTTAGTGGTTCAAATGCATCCCTCATATGTAAATGATCCAGTGTGTAATTATGTATCATGTCACGTATGTCATGCTTACAGGGCACTGGGTGTGTCCTGGGGCCACCGCCCCCCTGGCCCCACCTCTGGCTGATGTGACATCTTCTCTACCTCGGTTTTCTGTGCGGCCTCGTGAGCTTGGCTGTGAGAGGCCGTCGTGTGGTTCTCTTTAATTCTTCTTGAGGTTGACTGAGCACCTCGAATCTCTGAGCTAACGCTCTTCACCAATTTTGGGGAATTTGTGGCGGTTCTTTTCTTTTCTTTGTCCCCTTCTCTCGCTCCTTTCCCTCTCAGATCCAGTCACACTCGTGATACCTGATGCTGTGCCATGTTGCTGAGGTCTGTCCAGTCCTTTCTCCCGGTTCCACGGATGATAATCGTTTCCATTATTTGTCCTCAAATTCACCAGCTCTCTGTTCCGCATCATCCAGTCTGCGGTTAGGCCCATCCAGTGAGCTTTTAAATTTCGAATACTGAACTCTTCGCTAGCAGAATTCCCTTTGGCCCTTTTCTGCTCCCGTACCTCTGCTGCGCTCACAGGTGCTGCCCGTCTGCATCCTTGTGTCCTTGTTCTAACGCTGTCCCTTGTCTCGGTTTGTCTGTTTTGTGTGTGCCGTCCAGGGGCACGTGTTCAGGCTCTGCTGAAGGACCTGCGGAAGCACCCAGGCAGCGTGGAGGGCCTGAGCGCCCTGGACGTGGCCGAGGCAGCCCGTGCGATAGCGAGCGCGATGCCAGGCGGGGGCGCGGAAAGGGAGCAGGACGGCGCCGGGAGAGGCGGCGGAGCGCCGAGAGGGCAGGCGGGCCGCTCGGGGGCCGCGCGCCACAGGGACGGCGTGCCAGGTGAGCGCCTCCCGGCCGCTCGCCCGCGTGTGCACCTGGCGCGCTGGGCTGCGTCCTTTCTGCTGCGAGGTGGGATTCGTGTTAATGATTTGTGTCTGTCTGAACTTTTGCCTCTGAAAGCCTCCCTCCTGTGCAGGCTGAGCCTTCCAGAGCACTTAGGCTGAAGGGCGAATTGCCCTCTGGAGGAGGGGGCTGTGATGCCTCCGTGCGAGGGTCCGGGTGAGCAAAAGCAGGAGTGAGAGAAAGGTTTTGTCCGGATTGTGTGAGTGAGTGCTGTGGAGGCAAATATTTGAATAATAAAGTGAAAGAGGTTCATTCAAATGTCTGTTTGAGGCTCACACCAGCCTCTGAGGCTGCTCCAGGGAGAGAGCAGAGATCCCCAGACCCCGGCACACGCCCACTGGCGCACACTGACACACACTCACACACAGAGACACGCTCACACCCCAGCACATGCACACTCACACACATACGCACGCAGAGACACGCTCACACCCCAGCACATGCACACTCACACAGAGACACACTCACACCCCAGCACATGCACACTCACACACATCCCAACATTCACACTCATACACACGCTCCCACACCCCAACCCACTCACACATACATACACCCACAAACAGCCTCAGGGAACCTTGGGCGAGGGCCGAGCAGGGAAGGCCCCGTCTCCCCTGCCTGACCGCTTCTCAAAGTTGCAGGAACTACATTAAAGCATGTAACGCAGTGCGCTGCACACGGTAGGCACCCAGGAACATGCCAGCTGAAAGGTGCATGTCTCCCCCTCCTCTGTGGGTTGGGACGAGGCTTGCCTGGAAGCTGGAAGCATGACTTGACTGATGCAGGAAAAGATGCTGGGTTGCTACTCAGACGAGATGGTCCGGGGGGCGATGGTCCCTGTCCCGGGGCTGGGAGGGTCCGCAGGAGCACAGGAGCCGCACACGGACTCCTGCGTGTGTCTTTAGAGGAGTGGCCACCACAGGAAAGTAACCAGCCTGGAGGCAGCTCAGCCTGAGACGTGTGGGTTCGACACTTCACTTTCCTTTTTTGTAACTGCCCACTGTGCCTGGCTCGGAGGCTCTTTCTTGCTCTGGGCTATCTGAAGGATAGCACACGGTTCCCTGGAACTGGCATCGTGACTGACTGGCTGACTTCGTGTCTGAGTTAGTGTGTCACCCCTCCTCTGTCGCGGACTTTATGGAGCGCCACCCCTGTCCTGTAAGCGGAGGTTTTCGTTGTCGTGGGAATGAGGCCAGTGTCATCGTGCCTGACCTACTCGGTGGTCACCCTGTACGTCCTGTGACCTTTGTGCTGACATTCTGGACCAGGATTTTGATGAGCTCGTGTCTTTCACAGATAACAGAGTGCGAGACGGCGGTGCAGGAGTTTACCAGGAGGTAAGACGGGGCGTGTTCGGGTCCTGTGCAACCCAGAGTCACGTTAGTTTTCTTGTCCATAGTTTGGGAAGTATGTGAAATACAAAAAATTTTTTTTCCAGAAAAAGATAGAAAAACCCTCATAATCTCAAATTAATATTCCTCAGACCCCCCCCCCCAGGGAAACGGGAGGATAACACTGCATGATAAGACTGCACAGCCACATTGTGTCGTTGAGGTCATCCCGTATGTCCTGGCTTCTGCGGTCCATTTAATGGCCGTTCACGGGCTCTGGATCATGTACACCGGTGGTGCTCTCCAGGGTGGTCGCCACCAGCCGTACGTGGCTGCTTGAACTTAAATCCGTTAAAATTAAGTCCATAAGACTTCAGTTCCCCAGCTATGCCAGCCACACGTCCCGTGCTCCCTAGTAAACTGGGGGGGGGGGACCACTGCTCCTCCATCGCTGCCAAGGGTCCCTCGACAGTGCTGGTCCAGAGGGGTCTGGAAAAGGCTGGGACATGGATGACGCCCACCCACGGAGCGGTTTGTTGGTTTTCCCTGTTGAAGAACCTTTGCTCATTTGTATTAGTTTTAAGGATGCAGAAAATCAATTCCTAAGCAATGGCAGTGATGTGGTTCTATGAAACTCTATTTTGTGGGTGGAAGAGAAGAATTTCTGGTTAGTACTTCTCTTGTCAGATTATGTTAGTGGTTCCTGGTTCAGTGCCTGTTAGCAAGTGGTGAAGAAAACACCAAGAATTCTTTTAAATGTCCATCAGAAATAAAAAATGGAGGGTTCGGCTATCCGAATTGCAGAGGGAGCCATGGGGTCTGGGGACACGTTGCCTAACTCGGGACGCAGAGGGAGAGGCCAGCAGAGCTTGGGGTCTCCAGACGACATGCATTCAGCCAGACCCCGAATTTGCCCTGTGCAGCCCACTCCCAGCCCCAGGCTCACGTACACCAGTGCCCGCTCCCCTGAGAGTCCAGTGCTGATGGCTTCTCTGTGACTTGGGGCACATTCTTAAGCTGGTTTCCTTTCTGCCAGGTCAGCCGTTTGGGCATCAAACTCGGGGACCTCCTGCAGGGTCCTGGGTCTCCATTCCTGCCTGGGGCCCCCCGTCTTGCCGGGTCCTTCAAGACGGAGATCAAGAAATCGGAGGACCCTGAGGCCTCCCCATCTTCAGAGGAGGATCGCGTTGGGGTGGAGAACATAAAGAGTCAGACCTACTCCAAGGAGCTGCTGCAAAGGCCACCGCACCCGGAGCCGGGGCCGGGCGGGCTTGGGACGTCGCAGCTCCGGGCTCCAGCAACCCCGCAGGAGGACCAGCGTCCCGGCGCCGGGGCCCGGGGACCCCCCGGCCAAGGCCTGTGGCTGGAAGTCCAGCCTCCCCAGGAGGAGTATGGCTACATTGTGACGGAAAACGAGTGAGTGGGAGCTTTTCATCTCTCCGTGGGTGAGGTCCTGGCCCTGTGCAGGCTGGGGAAATGCTTTCATTTCTTTCCCCATCTTCACCTGGAGGTGGAGGGTGGGCATCCCTGGTCTTGCAGTTGTGGGAGGGCAGCCAGGAGCCAGCTGTCCCCCGACCCCGTGTTCTGGACCAGGAACCCAAGCTTGAGGGTGATTCTCCACCAAACAAACCCCAAACAAAGCCCTGCCCAGCTCCTTGGTCCTGGCCCCATCACCTGCAGCTCGGACCACAGGGTGCCTGTTGGAGCTGGATCTGGGGTGTCTCAGGCAGGACGGGTGGTGTGAGGGGCGCCCTGGGCAGCCCACATTGGCTAGAACTCCAGAAGCTTCAAGTCGTCCACACACTAGGGTATGAGTCACTCTTCAGAGGGAAAAACGTGCCGCACACCATGGAGTGTCCTGTCCTCCCCTTAATTTTGTGCTGAGCGTAACAAGGGACAGAATCAAATGTCACGTGCCCAGCAAGTGACAAGTGGTCGGCCCTGTTCTTCAGGTCATCTCACTAACAAATCTGACGTTTGACGCTTTGTAACGCGTTTTCTTCATGGAATGGCAGCGGGGATTCCAAGGGAAAACACGCCTGGCTGGCTGCATGCACAGGCATGTGTGCGTGTGCAGGTGTGCGCACGCACCCACCCGCGGTTTTGCTTCTGCGTCATCCTGTGCCTCTGGTCAGGCGTCGAGTGTGCTTCAGTGGTTACTCCCCGTGGGGAGGGGTCTACGTCAGAGCGGGAACCGTCTCTGCTGCTGACTCCGCGGCCTCTGCACTCTCACCTCCGCGCGTGTTCACCGTCACTGCACCGCACACAGCGAACGCCGCCTGTCCCACAGACACACCCCCTGTGTCAAGGCCCCGAGAAACTGAAGATGGTGTCCTCGCCTGGGTCTGGAGGCACCCGCAGCACGGGTGCCTCGTTTCTCCAGCCTTTTCGTGAAGATGCGCCTGCCCATTCTGGCCTCCACACCTCCGGGCCGCGTGCCTCGCACTCTGTCTGCCTTGAGCCCCTTTGCTCAGAACTGGAACTCCCACTGGGTATGTCAGAGTCACACGTGACACAGCGTGCACGGGGGCCTGGATGGCGCTGTTGAGTCAGACCCTTCCAGCCGCCTGCTGCTCGGTCTGACCTGTGTTGTGGGTTTTCCCTTTCCCAGCAAACGTTGCTGTCGTGTGTGTGTGTGTGTGTGTGAGACGTGTATGTGTATTATATGTTTCTGTGTATGTGTGTAGCCTGTATGTGTCTGTATCTGTTGTGTGCGTGTGTGTGCGCATGTATGTATACACAGGTGCACGTGTATGTGTGTGTTGTGTGTGTAGGATGTATGTGTCTGTGTGTGTGTGTCGTGTGTGCATGCGTTTGTGCATGTGCGTGTCTGTGTGCATGTGTGTGTAGTATGTACGTGTCCCTGTGTGTGTGTGTGTCTGTGTGCATCTCTGTGTTCTGTGTGTGTGTGCGTGGTCACTGGAGGGACCACTGTGCAGCTGCTCTGAGCACCTTTCCTCCCGCCAGGATGTCCTGATGCCCAAGGGCTGGTCCCTGGCGCAGGGCACGGGGCTGCTCCTGTCTGGGGCCTGGGGCTCAGCTGCGCACAGAGGAGACTGAGGCCCCGTGAAAGTGCTGGGAAAGGATTTTGATCATTGGGAAGACTTTTCGAGTCCACATGAACAACGGAGAACAGAGGACGATGAGCTTTAGAGCAGGACCGTCCAGGCCTACCGTCCTCAGCATCACAGGAAACCCAGCGTGAGTGGACGACGCCTGGATGGAGGGAGACCCAGCTCGTCGGGTGTCTCCTCTTGTTCTTGCTGACTTTCCTGTAACACGAAGGCACTTCTGAGGGTTTCTTCTCGGCATCCAGAGTTCAGTTTCCTGAGGTCTTTTCCTTGGCCTCACCTTTGGGGCCTGAACATTTACCTGCTACAAGCACGGGTTAAAGAAAAAGATCATTATCTTATCGTGGCTGATTTCCCCTCTTCTCTTTTGCTGTTTCCGTCGGATGGAAGATCTGTGGTGCAGCTGACAGCTTTATGTCCGGAACTCGATGTGTATCACAGGGGAGACATGCTCCAGAAGCTTCTCCCACCTCCCTCCACAGACAGACGGAGAGGTTTCTGCCTCTGTTGTCAGATCAACTGGTAATTTGGGATTCTCTGGGGCAAGATTTCACCAGATCTCAGTTTAAGCCTTAATGGATCAACTGACAAGAATCCGACACTATTCTTTTTCTTCTCTTTTTTTTAGAAAAAGGACTTTTGTATGTTTGGTTCTTCCTAAAAGGAGAAGGAGCATGTCATCTCCTCCCTGACGTTGGCAGGGGTGACGCGGCTGACCTCGCTTGTACATTTCCTGATGGCCGGGGCTGTAGTTTAACCCTTTGCCACTTGCATTTTCATCCTCTTTACAAACTGGACGGATTATTCAAGACGCATGAAGGGCAGGGCAGCCACCCCCGGTCCTCCAAGGACGATTTAAAAGTTTCTTCAAGTTAGGTTGACAGGAGGTGACCCCAGGAGGGAGGGCGCACGTGAAGCAGAGGGACCTCTCACTTGTCAGCAGAGGCCCAACCGCCTTTACAGCCCAAAACCTGGGAGCTGTGAGGCGCGCTGGGCAGGGATGCGTCCCCCAAGGAGACGAGCCCTCGTGTCCTGCGGGGACCTGTTCCTGTACGAGGGTCGTCCGAGCTGCGCAGACCGAGTTTGGGGAAGTAAACCCACGGCGTGAGCACGTGCCGCGGCCCCCGCGCCCTGCCGGATCACCTGGAACCCCCAAGGTGGGGCGAAGCCCGGGCCCCCCTGGTGGCTGCGCCCTGGGGCTCGGTGAAGAGGACGCGGAGGCCGCCTCGGGGCGGGAATCCCACGGCAGCAGACGACGCGGGTCGTGGCGGCGGCGGCGCGGGAACGCATGGGGGGCGCGCTCACCAGATCGGGGCGTCAGCCGCAGCGCTCGCCGCGGGGAGGCCGCCCCCCGGGAGAAGCGGAGTGAAGGCCTTGGGTCGGGGGAGGCTGCCCGGAGGGCCGCTGAGGAGGGTCAGGCCGCGCTGCGCCCTCCCTCCTCCGGGCAAGGGTAGGGCCTGGGCAGTTGGGTCCGGAAGAAGGGGCCCATTCGGCAAGGCCTCGGGAGCGTGTGCCGCCCCAGGCCCGTGCACGCCGCCGCTCGAGCCCTCGGGGAAGCCTGCCCGCCCTCCGCCGTCCCTCACCGCAGTGGGAGAGCCGCCAGCGCCGGCAGCCGGGGGGGCGGGAAGGGGGGGGCTCCCGCTCGGGAGGGGGGCGTCCAGCCCTGGTCTCCCTCCGCCCTCCACCCCTCCCCGCCCCGCCCGAGCAGCCCCTCAGAGCTCACGTGGCTGCTTCTGTGCTCGTGGGCAGCCGGGCGCGGGTCCTGCCCATCTCTGCGGTTTTTCCTTCCGGAATGTCGGGGGGCGGTTCTGTGTATGCGGTGGCAGCGCAGACTGTAGTTACTCGGCGCCTCCCTCGGGCAGTGTCTCGATGACGTGTTCAGGAGGTGTGGCCGCAGCCCTCCCCTGACGCCATCCACCCTTTTGTCTGTTTATCTTAAAAGACGGTCTTTGGTGCGATGGGTTTACTATCACTTAAGATTGGGGGGCGGGCGAGATGCCTTAAGGAGTGAAAATAATCATTTTTTTGTGTATTAAAAAATGGTAAGAAAAAGAAACAAAAAATATCCCAAATCTAGAATTCTTGACTGCTTAGTTGGTAGTTCTGGGGACCGTCAGTGAGAAGAACGGTGAACAGTGGTCTTCAGGCCCCAGAGGGTGGCCCATTTCTGACTTGTCTGTTTCCTGCCGGCCTTTCTGGACTTGGCGCCCCAGCTGTGAAATGGGACGAGTGTTGAGGACCCGCAATGACCGCGACACAGGAGGTGTTCACAAAAGGAAAGAGATCCAGACGTAACGGTGTAATTTTTCCCCGAGGCAGTCAGACAAATCTCCGTTCAGCTCGGTGGGTTGTTTTGAAATTCAGCTGAGGAAAGTACAGCAGTAGGCTGTGAGGTTCAGAGCCCCGGGGTGTCTGTGTTGTTGATGGTTTAAGCAGTGTTAGCCCGGTGGGTCCCCAAGCCCACGAAGTAAAGAACCTCGCGATCCCGTGTCACAGCTCAAGCCAGATCTTTACCTGTAACGTCTCACCCCTGACCCAGCTCTCTCCACGTGGCTCTCCTCGTACTGGTTACAGGAGCCCAGGGATGGTGCTCAGCCCACCCCCGCCCGCTTCCTCTGCCATCACCTGGGGTGTGGTGCCTCCCTCCCTGCCCCCAGCTGCCCGGGAGATGCTGCCCACACTGACCCTGACGCTGACGTTTCCACGCCAGCCCTGCCCCTGCAGGACCCCTCCCAGGTCCCCCCGCATCCCCTCCAAACTCTCTCCCCAGGAGAGCGCTCCGTAACCTAAACCTGACCGTGTCATTCTGTCCCCGAGGACAACAGGCCTTGCCCAGGCCTGGGCCCTGCGGCTCCATTTCCCTCCCCAGCCTGCTTCCTTTCCGCTCTGGAATGTGAGGGGTCCTGACAGGAGGCCTTGGGTTTGCTCCTGGCCCAGCACGCTCAGATGCCACCTTCTCCAGGCAGCTCTCCTTGGTCAGGGTCGCTCCTCCAGGGCGCCTCCCTCCCCTCAGAACCTTACCTGGGGGTGAAATAATACACCCTGTGGGGTTCTTCCGCTTCGAGCAGGGGCCACATCAGCGTTTGCTCAGCTGCGTCCCAGCCCCTGAGGCGCCTGGCTCCTCCAAAGGCGCTGGTGGTCTGCGGTGCTTTCCTTCCCTCTCACACCCTTGGTAGCGCCCCACCCTGCACACGTCCCTCCCTTCCTGATGTAGCCCCAGGGCTGCCGTAAGATCACGCAAGCTCCCCGGCTTGATGCCCTCACCCGTCCACCCGGCGGCTGTCACCGACCTCAGGACCCCGCCCTCCAGCCACTCCCGGGCTCTCACGTTTGTGGTTCTGAATCTCTACGGGAAAACACACCTCAGGTGGGCTGGGATGGGCTTCTCTTTGGAGCCCCGCTCTGGATCTGTTTACTTAGTTGCAGACCATGCCTTCACATAGACATCATGCTTCTTGTGGCGGCTGCTCTGTCTGTCTTGGACCCCCAGCACCAGACAGGCACTGGGGGTGCTGGGGAGTCAGTGACGGGGTGAGGAGGGACCTCCGGAAGCTGAGGCCTCCGCTCAAGGGTCAGCCCGCTGTGGGTGGGCTTTGCGGAAATTCTAGGAAAATGGACGTAACTGATGTGAGAGTCCTTCCCGAGGCAGTTTGAGGATCCGATGGTAACAGAAACCCAAAGTCACAGAATTGAGTCTTTAAAAGCACCGGTGACAAGGCTTTTGCCTCTAAACAGAGGTTCTACTTAGAAAGTCCTCCCAGGGTCAGTTCACAGCCCTGCATCTGCATCCGCAGTGATGATTTAAGGGAGCCTGGGGGTCATGAGCAGAACCTGCCAGTGGCCGCTCCAGGGGCCTGGGCGGTGTCCCCACGGCCTCGGCTCGAGGACCTGGGCATCCTGGGTGACGAGATGCAGCCACGGGGTCCCCTGTCCAACAGGCTTCCCTGGCTGTCGGTTTCGTCTTTTTCACGAGGCAGCACATTTGTGTTTGCTTTTCCCTACGCAGAAGTTTGAACACACGCAAGAGCAAGATGCCGACCCAGGCCCGGCGACCCGGACAGCCCAGGCCGGTCACACCCCCCCTACTTCCAGCTCTCCTCCGCCTTTGAAACAAATCCCAGTTATACTGTCTTAGAAGCATTTCATGAAATATCTTTAAAATAGAGGGGTTCTTTCTTTTTAACATACTGTAATGCCATATCACACCTACAAAGACCCCAAATCCCTTAATATCATCAAATATGTAGTTTGTGTTCAAATTTCCAGTTGTCACATCAGTGTCAGAACTTTGTTTTCGTTTATTAGCTTGTTGACTCGCGATCCAAATAAGGCAACACCTTGCAGGTGGCTCTTTGGTCTGCGATGGCTTGGAATCTGCAGGCTCACGTTTGCTGAGGTTATAGATCCGTGTTGGATTTTGATGTCTGCTATTGACTGGAATTCTAGAACTGGAGGATATTTCACATTTGCCTGGCCTCTAACCGTGGCGGTAGACGAAGTGAGAAAATGCCATAAAAGTGCAAATATGATGGGTGTTGAAAACAATTTCAGTGCCTCTCTGGCCCAACGCGTTCCAGGTCAGCTTGGCCATGTCTGGCTGCCCAGAAGGTGCCAGAAGGAACGACGGTGCCCGGGGACCCTTGTGGTCTCTGACTGTGAGCCCCCTTCCCGCATGGGGTCCTTCTGCTGCAGCAAATGGCAAGATGTGTTGTTGGTGGGCGGGGCCGGGAGGGGAAGGAAGCCCAGCCCACCCCGAGCAGACCTGGAGCCTGGCCCTCCACCCTCTCTCTGCCACTTGGTTGTCCTCAGAGGCCTACTCCTACCGCTGGTTGTACAGCTCAGCCTGGGAGTGCGGAACGTGGGAGCGTCTGGTGACGTGGGGACGCTGCTCTTGTTTAGCCCTGAAGACCTGCACGTATATCTGCAGCTGCACCTGCGCGGATACCTATGTCTGTACACCTACATCTGTGTCGTCTGCTTAGGTCCGTGCCAGCTGTATCTGTGTGCCTACATCCACACCTACACCTACATGTATCTGTATCTACGTCCATATCTGTGTTTGCATGTCTACACCTACAGGTACACCTACGCTCATACCTATACCTACGTCTGTACGTCTGTCTGTACATGTGCGTCATCTATTTATGTCTGTATTTGTCTGTCTACATCTACAGCTACACCTAACCTATACCTACACCTTTATATCTGTACCTACATCTATATCATCTACATCTACATCCATATCTGTATCTACGCAGCCCACCAGCTGCTTTGCTGTTGGATTTCCATAATCATCGGGGAAGCTTAGCTTTTTGTCTTCAACGATGCCCTGAAATTCCACAGTAATTCCCACAGACCCTCATACCCTAACACCTGCAATTGATTTTTTGCAAAGTGTCATCTGTGTTATAAATGGGCCAAGACTTGAATCTGTCAGAAGTTAAGCAGTTTAAATTCCACTCCTACATATGAAGGAGTAGGAAAGAGGGAGAACAAGGTGAAAGGTGAGCTTTGCCCTGTGGTCAAAATAGTAGCAAGTCTGCAGGTGAACAATGAAGCCCGAGGGAAAAGGAAAAATGGAAAACAACAGTATCCGGAGGAGACTCCGTTGAGGCATATAGGCTTACGTAGAACCATGACTTTAAAAAGTTTTACCAGAACGCTAGCTGTGGATACTGGTTACGTCGGAGTTGGTTTCAGGCTTCAGATGAGCTTGCAGGGCCCCTGCTTGGAGCTGTGCAAGGGCAGGAGGGGGAAGCGGCACAAGCAAAGTCCCGCCTGCGTCAGGAGGCGTGTGGGCACCTGAGGGGCTGAGTTGAGGCTGGAGGACGGGCAGTGAGCGCTGAGGTCTTCCCCAGCAGACGTAGGACGGCCCTGCAGGCGCCAGGGGTGGGTGGCGAGGTCAGGGTCCGCTCTCCTGGATCCTCTGCTGCCCGTGGAGGAGGGATAAGGGGACCTGCGGTGGACGGAGGAGACCGGCCAGTGGGCATGCTGGCCGTCAGCACCGTGCCCGCCTCGCCCTCTCTGCCACGGGCGTCGTCTGTGCTGTAACCTGGGCTGGACTGAAATCGGAGCTCGGCAGTTGCACCACGACTGCTGGGGTGAGGCGTCCGCCCTGGCGAGTCTGGGGTCAGCCTGCGGGGCCCGGGGGTGGGACGGGGGCGCCAGCAGAGGGCCACCCGCTGCTTCTCACCGCGGGGCTGCGCTGACGGAGGCCGTGTGTCCCGAGGAGGCTCGGTGGAGGATCCGCACGTGTGGGTGCCACTGGAGGTTAGGGCCGCAGGAGGGGCAGGGGAGGAGAGTCAGAAGAGGGGCTCCCGGGAGGAGATGTTCCCTCCCGCCCCCTACTCGTCCCGGACCCTGATCCGCGCTCCGCTGTATGGGACACACGGCGTGTCTGGGTTGCATGGAGTGTCTTGGAAGCAGGTGAGAATGACCATCTCAAGAGATGTAGAAAAAGCATTTGACAAAATTCAACTTCCTTTTATGATAAAAACTCTCAACAAAGCGGGCATAGCGGGAACATACCTCAACGTAAAAAGGCCACGTATGACAAACCCACAGGTAACATCATACTCAACGGTGAAAAGCTGAAAGCTTTTTCTCTTAGGTTGTGCTACTATTGACTTTTGCTTTGTGGTTACCATGAGGCTTACATAAAACATCTTATATTTACAAGTCTCTTTTAAGCAGATAGCAACTTAACTTTGCATACAAAAGCTTTACATTTTTATGTTTTTGATGTCAATGCACTTTTTATAAAGGTGACATTCTAAGACATTGTATACTTAGATTTGTATTAAGCAGTTGGCAAATTTTTTTTTTCCTGGAGAATAAAATTGTTTTGGATTATTCAGATATATTATGGAGAACATACTTGTTAAAATTTTGAATATGTTGAGACGCACAGTCTCATCTTGATGTTAAAAAATGCTAAGTTGTTAGCATACAACAGTTTTTTATCTATTTATGATTTACCTGTGAAGAGTTGATGGTTGTTAGCAGTTTTTAATAAGAGTAACTTAGGGTTGTCAGACACTCGAGGTGAATTTGCCTGTGCTCTGCGATGCCGGGGAGCTCAGCCCTCACAGGAGCTCGGTGTGTCTGCCCAGATCGTCATAGGCTCCCTCACGCTCTGAAAAACGGGGCCTTCATTCGACTCCTGCAGGGAAAACGGTGGTGCCAGACTGGGGTTGGGATCTTGAATCACTGTGGTGCCTGCAGCCTTGTCCTCATCAGAAGCGTCATTTCTCTGCATGGGGGAGAATTCCTGTGGGTTAGCAAAAATTTTAATTACCTTATAGGATTATTTTAAAAGATAAACATCATTATTTGTTATAATGATGGGTACGGATAACTAGAATAATTGGTGAATCCCGTGAAAATCTCATTTTATTGATTGATTTCAAGTATCATCTCATCAAAAGAAGTTGTATCAGGGTTGTGACTCGTTTTCATTCTGTGATCCATCACTCATTTGGTCCCCAACCTTTGGTGAATTTTCAAATAAACAGTGAGATGTCCGCAGGGAGTTAGTGAAGCAGCTGAAGCACCGTCGGCTCTCGGACGCAGAGTCCTAGACATGCGCGTGGGGCAGGCGGGGGCATCCAGCCCCGTCGCTGCATCTCGTTCTCTGCTTGGTTTCATGTGTCTCGTAAGTAAGAGACGATAGTACTTGGAAACATAAGACCTGGAGAGGTTACGGGTGCAGACGCTCTTCAGTCTGGTGGGGCTAAACTCCAAGCAGAGGGGCAGCAGTCGGGAAGCCGACATCCCAGCGTTAACTTGACAGTTTCGTTTCCATCTCTCTTTGGGGATTTACCAGCACGATCTTGGGCAAGGGTTTAATTTCCCGGGTCTCAGTTTCCACCCCTCTCAAGTGAGGTGAATACGGGACCTTCCTCCCAGGTCTGTTGTGAGCAGTGAATGAGATAATTTCCATGGAGTCATGCATGGCCGAGGGTGGAGGGACACCTTCCAGAAGTTTGCACTGGTCCTAACCTTTCTGACCCTTGCGCCGTTTTCACTAGTCTTTACTTTCAGAGTGGCCTCCGAAGCTCCCTCATCACCTGCTCATTTTGGCCCCTTCCTCTGGCCCAGCAGTGAGTTAGGACACCGCGGCCCTCATGGGGCTGTGCGTGTGGCCGTCAGGCTCTCCTGAGAGTGGGGCGCGGCCGTCCTCAGCGGGCTTCCATCGAGGTCAGGATCCATTTCCCCTGTTTTGCTGACTTAGTAGCTCCCAGCAGCAACCTTGTTTAACTCAGTTAAACATCAGGAACGTGTGGCTTCAGAAAGGAAGTGCCTTAGTGAGGAGGCCCGGCCCAGCTGTCGACCAGAAATCCTTCCTGCCGCTGACAGCCAGGCAGGCAGAGGACCCCACGGCCGCTGCCGGCTCTGACCTCGAGCTGCTAAACGCGCCCCCATCTCTCTCTTCCAGGCGGTGCTGGGTGTCCAGGTAATCAGGGTGGCAGCTGTCACAGGCGGGCCCCTGAAATTTCACATGCTGTATCCGCCCATTGATTTTTGAAATGAACTCCAGCTGCTTTCTAAGGAAGTTCAGACCATGACACAACAGCTGATGGCCACATAGTTTAAAAATAAAACAGAAATAACTGCGTGCTCGTTTTGAGTACAGTCAGCACCCTCTCGTTTGTCCGACTTGCACAAGAACGGAGCCACTGTTGTCCTGAGCCATTTAGAGCCGTAACAGCAAGATGGGAGGGGCTGACGGGGCCACCGCGCGGCTCTGGTCATCGAGGTGTCTCCTTGGAGAGCCAGCCGGCCTCTGAAAATATTCTGGGCTGGCGAACTTCATCATTATCTTCAAGGCTGGTTTAGATAATCTTGTAATGGAGGAGAATGTTCAATTTCTGGGCTGTGAGGGTGGAGGAAGGTAGGGCCGGAGGCTCACAGTCGGCCTGACGTCCACGACGGAGGCGCCGGACTCCGCATCTCCTTACGTTACCCCTTGTTGAAGACAAGCTAGGAGACGGGGTTCGTAGAATCTCAGCAACCTGGTAGGGAAGTTGGTTTGTGTCTGGCAGGGGCATAGGCTTCGGAGAGAAAGAAAAAGATAAGAGCTGGTCACACCCTCAGCAAGCCTGTAGCTCGTGGACAGAGACAGGACCGAAATGTGCGAAATCCTCAGAGACCTTTGAAAATAAGTGGCGTGCTGGGTGGCTTTGAGTCAACGTGCAGAGGGAGGTTTGGGGAAAGGAGGGAGCTCGCGGCCTTAGGGGTGAGAGCTGGTGGGGCCTGCTTGGTGGCCAGGAGCCGGGGAGGGGGGGACAGGGCCCTGTCTTCCTGACGCCGGGCTGTGGGACTCGTCCCCGCTCTGATGTGGCGTGCTTTCTCCTGTGCACTGAGCTGGCGCTGTGGTCAGCACCGGATGGCTCCCTCGAGACCCGTCCCCGGCACCAGGGCACAGGTGCCCGCGGGGCGGCCGTGCAGCCAGGCCTGTCCCCACGCGGAGCTCGGGGTCCCAGCAGACTTCACGTAGATGCAGACGCGCTC
This sequence comes from Mesoplodon mirus, assembly GCF_964341445.2. Classification (NCBI taxonomy): domain Eukaryota; kingdom Metazoa; phylum Chordata; class Mammalia; order Artiodactyla; family Ziphiidae; genus Mesoplodon; species Mesoplodon mirus. The sequence goes on along the minus strand of NC_138985.1, from coordinate 114,896,882 downwards.
GAGCACCAGGCTGGCTGAGGAACAGACGGACCTGACCTGCAGCTCCTGGCAGGGAGTGGAGAGGCAGACACCAAGGTTCCGAGTGGACTGCTTTCCCAGTTGGCAGCTGACCTCCCAGTGGGGCTGAGATGCCAGCTCTGAGAGGTGTCCCTGAGATTCTGTGAGTGAGGGGACGGGGTAAAAGGGCCCGTGTCTGCACCACATGCACACACACCTCTTTAAAAACATTCTTATTTTAAAACCTCATAACGTGAAAGCCTCTGGAGAGCGTGTTTGGGAGGTTTGGGGGACTCGTCCACCCTTGATGGGGGGTCCCCAGCCCTGAGGGCTACTTACTCAGGAAGCAGGATGGGGGGGCAGCCCCTCAGTTGCAGACCGGGACGACCTCTCCTTCCTCACCTTATGAAGAACGGCCTGGAGGCTGGAGAGGGTTTGGGTCACCAGCAGGCATGTGGCGAGCGGGTCTGGCACGGTCAGTAAACGTGGCGCCACCGGCAGCACCCAGTGCGCCCACCCAAAAATCACATTCCAGCTCCTTCACTGGGCAGGCGGCCCCGGGTCCCCCCAGAGGAGAGGTGGGTGTAGCGCGAGGCGCCGCCGTGTGCAGCGTGCCTCCCAGCCCAGACCTGCCGCCAGCTCGCAGTGGGACTGGCTGCTCGCAGCCCCCCGAGCGCTCCCTCCACTAGGTGACAGCACTTCTGAGGGGCGCGGCGGTCAGCCTGGGAACCGCGGAGCAGTCGCCCCCAGTCCCGTCGGCGCGCCTGCTTCTCTGCATCTCCTCGGGGCGCAGGAGGAGCGCCTCCCCTGACGCCAGCCGACCTCACAGTCCATGTTGACGTGTCTATGCGGGGATTCTGCCTCTGCCCTTGCCGAGGTGTCCCGCTCGCCATGGTCTCGCTCACCTGCTGGTCCCTCCTGCCCGCACACCTGAACCATCTCAGCAGGCTGCAGGGCCTGCCCGGCACCCACCTCCACGGCCCCCGCCTCTGGGAGCCCCCTTGGTTCCTTCTCGTGCCCTGCGCCCCCGCTGGCTCTTGGAGTCACGCGGTCCTGGGACAGCCCATCGGGCACCTCCTGCACGTTCACCGTCCTCCACTCGCACGGTGCCGCCGGGGCTCCTGCCGCCCTCTGTCGGGGGCGGGAGGGGCAAGGGGGCTTGGCACCTGGGTCCTCACGGTCGTCCCCTGGGCATGTCTGTGTCCCGACCTCCTCTTGCCATGGGGACCCCAGTGGTGGTGGATGAGGAACCACCTGCTGACCTCACAGACCCTGTTTCTGCCTGAGGCCACATTCTGAGGTTCCGGGTTTACGACGTGAAGGTGTGCATTTTCGGTGACACAGTTCAACTCCCAACGACACAGTCCCTTTCTCTTGTTGGTGACTTTGCTGCTTGTGTCCCCACTTGGATATAAACCCCAAGAAGCAGCTCAGTGTTTGTTGCTGAATTTCCCGGGCAGCGCCCGGCACCCAGTGGCTTTCTTGCACATTTGCTGAATGAATGAATGAATGATAGGCTGGGACGAAAACCCCAGCTGTCGATGGTGCTCGCGTAACTGCAGGCGAGTCCTCTGAAGGGCTCTGACGGGCTTCCACAGGCAGCGCCTGCGGCGCCAGACAGGCTGGGCTCAGGGACCTGAGTCACATGCACTGCTGGAGGTGCCGCTCTGGGGACGCCGGCCTTGCTGGGGGTCCGAGGCTCCATGCTGTGGCACGTGAGCCGCTTTGGGGAGTTGCCGCTGCTGGGCTGTCCTGCCATCCTTAACAGTGTGACTTTTCAGTATCCTCACTGGCGCATAACTCATTTTAGAAATGAATCCGAATCCACTTAAAGACATGCGTTTCCTCCGTACGTTTGACGCCCTCCTGAACTTGGCTTCCCGGCCTCCGCTCCCCTCTCCCATCTCCACCCCGCCCTTCCCCGCCCCCCGGCTGAGATGAGCCAGGTGCTGGTTCCTGGGCCCATCACGCTCCCCTAACAACCCCATTCGCATTGTGTTGTTGGTCTTCTTGCTGGAAAATGCAGGCGCTTCATCACGGCTGGGGAGGCCTCTGCCCCCGGGTGCCTGCAGCCCAGCCCTGATGTGACAGGGGTGCAGCCGGGGCAGTTCTCCAAGCAGGGCGGGAGGGTGGGCGGGGGGGTCCCTGCTCCTCGGGTGTGACGAGCCCGCCACGTAACCCTTTGCTCTCCCCGCAGCCCGCTGAGCCCAGAGAAGGGGACGGAGGTGCTGGAGGACGTGGCGCGTCTCCTGGACATGCCGGCGGGCGTCTTCTCGGACATCGCGTGAGTGTGGGCGGGGCCCTGGGCATCTCCGCCTGGTGGGTCCACCGTGAGCTTGTGGGGTTTGTTAATTGCGTCACAGAGAAACTGGTGAGGGAAGAAGAGGAAGGAAAGGTCCAGTGGGGTTCAGGTTGGTTCTGTAAGTGCAGCTGAAACCAGAGCACCATCAGAAGGACTATAATCCCCTGAAAGAACCCCGCCCCAGGCTTCAGGTCTCCCCGCTGCACCAGGAACCACCCAGGAGGCTCTAGACCATCGGGGCGGCCTGGCCCCCGCAGGCGAGCCAGGGCCTCGGGGATGGTCCTTCAGCTAATGAGGCTCTTCTGACAGCTCTGCACACGTGGTGGTCCACGGGGACAGTTATCGCTACACAAATGTTTACCGAGCGCTGAGTGCCCGGGTGGAGAGGACAGCAGGCAGGAGTCTTGCTCTGGGGAGCTGAGCTGCCAGCAGAGGCGGACACGTAGACGGAGTCAGAGAAGGTCAGGTGCCTTCCATCCCGTCCCCGCGAACAGAGGGACGAGGCCAAGAGGGAGGAATCTGGGGCAGGAGACCCCACCCACAGGGGCGACGTCCACATGGGAGGGTGATGCGGCCGTGGGAGCCCAGCCGGGAGCCCAGGTGGCCTTGGTCCCAGTGCTGGAGCCACTGTGGATGTTCTCCAGGAAAGCGTCTTTCCAGCCGCATGGAGAACGAACTACAGGGGACCCAAGGGAGCCCAAGTGCCGTGGGGCTGCTGAGGTCTCCGGTGACGGGCCGTGGCCTCGGAGCAGGAGGGGTGGCGGGAGCGGCGGGTGCGAGATGAGTCACCCGCTGGCAGAGGGTCCATTTCTGTGTTGTGTTAAGCCGCACGCGGGCCCCCGAAGCCACTTGTATTCCCACCTGTAACATCAAGGGTCCTTTACAGTTGTCCTCTGTCAAATCGCATTGATTGGCTGTGCGTCGGCACCGCTCCTGTGTGCAGGACCTCCAGGAGGGTTTGGTCATCAGACTCAGGCCCTGCAGTGGGAGGGCCTCATGCAGCCCAGCGGGGAGCCGTTCCTGCTGCCCGAGGCCACTTCCACAGGCCCTTCGGCCCCGTCACGGTCTCCGTGTGGCCCAGTAAGCAGGACAGACGGCCTGACCCGGAGGTCCTGACTGTTCCCTTCAGAGAGGAGGAGGGGTCCTTGGAGCTTCTGCCCCATTCCGGGCACCCGTGGGCAACTTCCCTGGGCCACACACGCCACTGGATCCCCACGGGCTTGGCCCCTGAGGACCCAGCTCAGGGCCAGTGGTCCCTGCTGCATGTCTGCATAAGCACGCCTGGCACGCTGACCGCATGGCGTGGGTGTGTGTCACACACACGCAGGACGGGATGAGTGATGGTGCAGGCGGGTCTGGCCCCCCAGGTGGCTCCCCTGTGACACTGCACCCGTCTCTCTGTAGAGGGGACACTGAATGTGGCCCAAGGCTGAGGGAGGGAGGGAGGGAGTGGGTGCCTCCTTCATCAAAGGCAGGAACCTCGTGTGAGAACTCTAAAGGCCTCAAGTACCAGGCAGAGGGGTCTTGAGACTGGAGCTTCCAGGAGCAGCTGGCGGCCTGCAGCACCGGGAGACCGTCCTCGCGGCTCAGAAGTAATCACCCGAGTCAGCTCTAGAGTGGGACTCCTTAGGCCCACGCGGGGCTGTGTTGATTGAACCTTCATTATCTTCCTTTAGCAAAACCCTCCATGGTGACCAGGCAGCAGACGGAAGTCAGAGGTCCCAGCCGCAGGCTGCTTCCTGGAGACATGTCCTTTGCTGCCCCCCTGCCGCCCCTTGTTTCTTAGAAACCTTCCAGATGGGATGGAGGCCGGGGCTGCCCCCCCACTACTGCTGCCACGGGAGCGTTTGAGGGAGGGCTGGAGAGGAAAGGGAGTTGTGGGAAGTGGCGTCAGTCCTGGGGGGCTCCAGTGGGGGGGCTCGGGCCTGGGGCCCTTCAGGAGACGCTGCCTAGCTGCCTGGCACCCCTCTCTGGCCCTTCAGCTGGGTCTGCGGCTCAGTCTCTCCAGGTTTGGAGACTCTGGGGACACGGGTGTCCTGGGGGGCTTTCCAGGCTCGGAAGCTGGGCCGGTTCCCAGACCAGCTCTTTTGTAGATATCACCTGCCAGTCTCTTTCCTGCTCAGGGAACGGGGGCTTCCGACTTCCCCCGGGGCCGCGCTGGACCCGCTCTTTCAGCCTTTGGGAGTCTGGTCCAGGGCTCTCGCGTGACTAAATCCCTGAGCAGCCCTTTCCCCGCAGCCTCGCCCAGCCCTGGAGCCCCCCGTCCTGCCCAGTTAACGCTCGTCTCGCACCTCTGAGTATTTAATGCTGTACGTGGTCTGCGGGGGTGTGTGTGGTGTCCCATGCCACACATGCACGTCCTGTGTGTCGCCCCCAGGACCCAGCACGTGAGGACACGCACCAGCTGCAGGGACTGACCTGGGGGGGGTGCCTGGGGGACGACTGCGTGGCCAGCACTGGGATCTGTGAGCCACGGACGCTCTCAGGGCTGCTCATCGTTGCAGGAGAGGAAAGTAATCTGCCCCACAAAGCGGCACTTCCAGGATTGTCTGCATCTTTATGGAAGTACTAGTTATGCTTAATATGTTTTGTTAATGGTTATGTAGCTGTCAAGCAAATTTCATTATTTCTTATTACATCATTAGAGGCCATTAAAACGGCATCAGCATACTGGTGTAATTATGCCGGCAGACGCACAACGACCGCAGTTGTGATTTTATAATCTAATCATGGCTGTCCGAGGCAGTGCTGACTGATGCGGCTGCTCTCGGCTCTCAGTCAGGTGGGCAGTGCTGCAGGGCCTCGCAGACTCCCAGCCAGTGGGGGCTTCAGCCGAGCCTGCAGCCCAGCTCAGGGAACGCAGGCGCCTGCCTCATCCCAGGTCCCCCTTCGGATCCCCGTTCGTGAGTCCTCGCGAGGCCAGAAGCGGTGTGATTTCCCTTCCGTGTGGTCGACTGCGCTGACGAAGGCCGGTTCCTGAAGACGCAGCGGGAATTCACAGCCTGACACGTCCACGAGGTCCTGTGCACAGGCCAGGAGCCCGGCAGGAGCCCGGCGAGGACGCGGCCCCCCTGTCCCGTGCCCACCGCCGACCCTCCACACCTCCCTCCCCATGTGAGGACCCCTGCAGGTTTGGAGGATTCTGGAATACGTGTTTCCGTTTCCTGGAGCAGAGATTGTACTTATTTGCCTCCTGTCTTGTTTCCCTGGCGGCTTGCCAGAACTGCCCCTGTTTTACAGCTGGGCAAACCGAGGCCTCAGAGGTTAAAAGGCTCAGCAGGGTGACAGATGGTGACACAGCTGTGCAGTGGAGACTCTGTGCAGAGGCTTTCACATCTCCGGTCATTAGAGCAGGTGCTGGGGAGGGAGCACCTGAGCTCACGTCGTGTTCGGCCATAAGGGGTTGGATATGTCCCGTGCAGCAGGGTGACCCTTCCCTCTCTGGTGCCAGGGCCAGGGCTCGGCTGCGCAGGGGCTGGGCCATCACAGACCAGGTGTCAGGTAGGGAGTTGGTGACGGCAACTCGGACCCTCCATTCAGGGCGTGCTTTCCACGCTAGGCGGTCCCGGGGTCACAGGTGTGCATCCCAGTGACGTGTGTGTGGCGTCCTGGAAGGAAGGAAGGCCCTGGTGCCCCGTCAGCCTCTCCGCTGGTCCCGCAGGTGTTGGGGCAGGTGAACAACCCCCGTGTGCTCCGTCTTTGGGAATCCAGGGACGTCTGTGTGATCTTTAGAGAAACCTGCCGGCACCTGGGGGGAGATTAGATTTGGGGGATCCCACGTGCCTGGCACTCTGCAGACGTGGTGTGGATTAGAAACGGCACAGACGCCACACCTAAACCCAGAGCCGTGCTGCGCAGACCTGCTGTTGGTACTCTTTGACGGTGGGTGTGGACGCGCGTGTCAGGAAGGGCTTTCCTCCTGGCTTTGGAAGCAGTTGCGCTCAGATGTCGTGACTCAGTCCCAGACGTAGCCCCGCCGTCCACACGCGTGTCAGGCGCTGGCGGAAGCGTCGTCACACGAGTGATCTGTACAATAATTAATGTTCAGTTCAAGCACAAACATCAGGCAGTTGCTGCACTTGCTAGAAGGTCCCAGAGCAACGGCTGTCAGAGCGTTTGTGGAACTGGGGTTGGGACTGAGAGGGCGTGGAACCCGATTCCCACGGCGAGGAGTGAAGACACCGCGGCAGGGAGTCTCCACGGGGCAGGGAGGACCCCTTGTCCACCCCGGGAGCGCCCAGCAGGGACCGGGGAGAGGTTTGCTGCGTCCCCTCAGACCCTGGGGCCTGGGGAGTCCACGGAGGATGCTACCTGTGACGTGGGCGGAGGGTCGGACAAGTCCTCCGGGTGCCACACGTGGGGGGCGGGACCGGGAAGACGGCTCTGCCGCGACAGCAGGGGTGGAGAGGGAGGGTGGCGCTACTGCAGGACGTGGTGACGTTTCTTGTACAGGGAGGTGACCGGGAGGCCCCGTGGCTGGACGAGCCACCAGAGCTGTGGGCGCCACGGCAGGAGCTGCTCCAGGAGCGCTCGCTGCGCTTGCGGTGAGGCCCAGGCTCCTGGGTGGAACGTCCGACAGCAGAGGTGCTGGAACGACGGCCATGCTACCCCTGGGGGCTCCGCAGTTGCCTCTGCAGAGGGCCCGGCCGGCCAGGGCGCTGGGCCAGAGGCTGCCTGAGGGACAGGACCGGAGCGAGACCAGGGGTCACGAGTATAGGTGGCCCCTGAATGCCAAGAAGCCCTGAGGTGCATGGAGGCGCGGTCTGAGCTCCCACGACCTGGGGCAGCGGGCTGGCCGCTGGATGACGCGCTCGGGAAGGAGGGGAGGGGACAGAGTGGATGCAGAGGAGGTGGCAGGTGGCACACGCCTGACTCGGGGATTTGGTTCCTGCTGGCGGCGTTTCTGCCGTTTCTGAGAGCGTCGCTGTGCTTTCCACGTGACTCTTCTCAAGCCCGGTCCCTTTCACCTGAGTCTCACTCTCGTGCACGTTTCCTTACATCCCTCTTATTAGCAGTGCCTTTGAAACGATCTTGTCATAGACGCTGGAATTGGCGTGGAATGGGTGGGAGGCCGGGCAGGGGGCAGGGCCAGGTTAGACCATGCAGGTGACAGGTGGCCTGGCAGCGTCTGGGGGGGTGCAGGGCGGCGTCACCTGTGACTCAGCTGGGCTCCCTTTAAGGGAGGACAGCCCTTGGGTCCACAGGGTCCTCATCGTAAATGGAGGCGACCGCGCCTGCCTTGCTGGAGAGATTAAACACGATACGCGCAAAGCTCCCGTGTGCACGGAGGCTCAGCGGATGGCAGGCACGTGGTTTTGTTCTCAGCGGTGCTGTTTGGTGGTTGAATCTGTGCAGACTGATAAGACCCCATGGCTTCAGCGAGGAAGGCCCAGCCCCTGGACCAGGGGAGGGCAGTCGAAGCGAACACTGAGCCTGTCGTGGGGAACCTCACCAGTCACCAAGAGCAGCTGCCTTGCCAGGGGCATCCTGGCGGCCAGGGGCCCCTGGAAACCACGCGTGTGACGGGAAGGGCCACCCTCGAGCAGCCCGTGCCGTTCCGGCTCCCTCGACACCAGCTCCTGGGAGGTGTCCGGGAGATGACGGCCCAGGGGATGCGGAGCTGGGACAGTCCTGACGAAGGCGGCCTCCCTGCCCCCCTTCAGACGAATCAGTTGTTAAAAGGGGGATGTACTTTCCAAAGTCACGTGCAACACAGTATTTAAAAAGCTTTGAAATGTGTTTTTTACCAGATACTCATTTTTAATTATTTATTTATTTATTTATTTATTTTTGGCTGTGTTGGGTCTTCGTTTCTGTGCGAGGGCTTTCTCTAGTTGTGGCAAGCGAGGGCCACTCTTCATTGCGGTGCACGGGCCTCTCACTGCTGTGGCCTCTCCCGTTGCGGAGCACAGGCTCCGGACGTGCAGGCTCAGTAGTTGTGGCTCACGGGCCTAGTTGCTCTGCAGCATGTGGGATCCTCCCAGACCAGGGCTCGAACCTGTGTCCCCTGCATCGGCAGGCGGATTCTCAACCACTGCGCCACCAGGGGAGCCCAGCTTTGAAAAATTTTGACAACTCCTGTCTGGCAATCCCCTGCCAGTTGTTTGTTTTGCTGAGTAGTTCTAAAGATTTCAGTAAGTTTTTTAAACAGTTCCTTTCAAGAGAATTTTAAAAATACCCATCACTTTCCTCATGCTTTTGGTTCCTGTGGCTCCCTTGGGAACAAAATACTGAAAACAGTTTCCATAACAATTTTTCTTTTTCCCTTGCAAGAATATCTGCTTGTTATTGTTGGATATTGGGGTTGATGTGAATTTTTTGTAAGTGCCCTGCTGTGTGTGTGTTAGAAAAGCGAAGCCTGTGGATAGAATTCCTGGAATCTGGGAACAGAGTCACAGTGACCCCGCAGAGCCACCCCCGTGGAGGTCGCGTGTGGAGGAGCAGCGCCTGGGGTGCGTGTAGCGTTCAGGGAGGAGGCCCATGTGCTGAGGGGTTCTCACGCCTGTTAAACGGTCTCTTCCAGGGTCTCGGGACCAGCGGTGACCTTCAGGGTGCGCGCCAACGTCCAGAACGTGACGGCGGCGGACGCTGCGAAGGTGGCAGGTGAGGCTGCTTCCGCTTAAGCGCACGTGCCCACCCGGGCAGGGAGGGGGGCCAGCTGCTCAGAAGACAGCCGTCTCCCCAGAACCCCGATGCTCATCGGGTGGTGCCCGGAGGGGAGTGGCTGGCCTCCTGGGGAGGGGCGGGGGACGGCGACCGCACTGCTCCCTCGGATAGAAAGCGGTGTAGGGGCGGGGCTCCGGCCTCTGCGATGACCCCGTGTGGACAAAACGATGCCCTTGTGCTTTGAGGTTTCCCGTCCCGTCCCAGCCCAGCCGCTCACACGGGCTTCACCGTGTCCACCTGGCCCACGAGAGCACGGGACGAAAGTCTGAGTAGCCCAGTGCTTGACCTCTTAGAGCCCAGCCCGTCACCCGCTCATGCATTTTGAGATCTTCTGGGGGGGTCCCAGCGTGTGGTTGGTGTTTGTCACTGAATGAAAAACGCAAAGCTCAGAATGTGGGGTGTGTACGAAGGCTGCTTTCTCCTGCACCCCACGTTTGTTTTCAGCTACTGAAAACTTGTGTAAAATGTACAGTCTTTCCGCCCAGTAAGAAAAATATAGGAAACGTAACAGAACCTGAGCCTGATGGTTTCCAGTAACTCAGTGGGAAGGACTCCCGTGCTTCATGGTCCTTTGTAAGCGCAGTGACTGAATGCACCGACCCAGACACAGCAGAAAATGACTCTCTGTTTCAGCCAATCCTGTATGTGGCTAAATATATGAACTATTTTTAATGAAACTTACATTTTCACCCCAGTGTACAATGCAGCACGGTATTCTGGCTGATTTAGAGATCTGGACATTTAGTTCTCGTCAATTGCGGTATCATCTTATGGCGTCTTATTAACTTAAAGTTTCTTTATCCAGTGATGGGCAACAGGGCATAAAAATAGCTGTAACACCCTATTTTGGTTGCTGTTGGCTTTTCCTTGTAGGATATTTTGGTGCCCTTAGGAACTCTGATTTGCTGAAAGGAATGATTTGGGGAACAGAATTTTTGGTTAAAGAAGAATTCCTTGTGGAGTTGTACTACTTCCCAGAAAGCCTGTGGAGAGGTGACGCGCACGCCCCCGGCCCACACGCCTCCCAGGCTTCCTTTCACTGTAAGGGGTGGAGCTCGGGGTCCAGCTGAGCAGAGCAGCCTAGTGGGTCCCAGAGAAAGGAAGTCAGCAGATTCCATTCTAAACACTGCTGGCTGAAAAGGAGCGGAATTCCGTGTTAATGGCTTCGCTCTGTGTGACCACGGGCTCTCTTTCCCTGCGCAGCACCCATTTTATGGTCCTCGTTCTTCAGCAAAAGAGATTATTGAGTATATTTAAGACCAAATCAGTTATCATTTTTTACCCAGAAATGCATTAACAATTGTTCCATAATTGGCAATTCATCCCAGTACTGGGAAGTAATACTTTCAAAATTGGATTTGCTGGAACTTAAGGACGCTCTGAATGGAATAAAATGGAATGAAGTCTTTTTATCTTTTAGAATTGTGACAATATATTCATGACAATGGCATTTCATTTATTTTATTGCTTTCTGTGGGAAATGAGGTTGATTATTTGAAGTCTGGTTCCTTGGTCATTTTAAATGTGGTCACATCAGGTACTGAGGGGGAAATTGCACGTGCAGTTTGAGTGTCGTATCAACAACCCTCTAAATACTGAAATTTCCGAATTACATTTTCGTGAACCAGTGTAGCTGTGCCAGCCAGGGTGTTTCTTGCTTGTGCAAAATGGATGACATATGTGCATAATTTAGAAACTTCATTTCTTTTGTATTTTAAATAATTTCATGATGTTATGGATGTACCTGATGCTATACAGGGAAAGGATTACGGAGGAGAGTCTGTGACCATAGGATCTGAGCGTTTGGCGGCAGAAATGCCAAACTGTGGTGGCACCTCGACCCCGGCCACCTTGAGGGCGTGTTTGCTGCCACCAAGAGAAGCAGCCTCCTCCAGTGCAGGGTCCACGTAGGGGTGGACGTGACCCCGTGTTATCAGGAAGAGTTTGAACTTAGAAGGACGTTTTGTGGCTCCAGTTTTAGAAGATGATGTGGCATCTTACTAGCGTTTTGGCGGCACTGTGGGCGGGGCCGGCAGGATGGGCCGCGTACAGACCGCACAGCCTTCCGCCCGCGTGTCGGCGCCCCTGCAGATCCCAGGACCGTTTGCCCTTGGTTCTCACCGTGGGGCTTCCTGGTGCTGTGCTGTGCGCCCCTCTTATTACCAGCAAAGGGAGACGTGACCCTGTGATGGAGTTCAAAGGGCATTTCCTTGGCCTATTCTGCACAGGGTGGTACAGAACTTAATGAAGAGTCGTGTAGCTGATGACACGTCTGTCCCCATCAGACATGGTCCGTGTTTGTCCTGAAAGGTGGATGCAGTGGGTTTCCTTATATGGGTGGTTCTTTCCTGGGCATTAATTAATGAACTTGGGCGTGGACGTCAGGTGTGAGTGAACAGTGGTTCCCAGGTGACACTGCCTGTGTTCAGAGCACACAGAGAACACGGGTGGTTGCATTCAGTCTTCATGGCCACGTCATCTAGTCAAATTGAGCAGGACAGAAAAATCCTTCTCTCATTCTTCATTTTCTCGGTAGCTTATCCTTAAGTAACGTATTTCTAACCCGTGTGTGCGTCTCCCTTCAGGGAGGATGTGCTTGATCACCTTTAGAGGAAGCATGCGCTTTGCTCCCCGCGCCCTGCAGAGACGCCTGCCCCGTGGCCCCCGGGGCCGTGGCCTCTTGCGTGCGCTGCGCGTCCCTCCTGCCCTGAGATCGGCCGTGTCTGCTACCCTCCCAGGGGCCTTTTCAGCCTCAGCTCCTCTTTGCTGGGGTGTTTGACTCGTGACTGTCCGGCAGGTGACGGGCCTGGCTCAGCGGTTTGTCTCCCTTGGATCTTAGCGACACCAGCTGCGTCCTGTCTAATCCAAGCTCTGGCCTCAGCACTCGGCTTCCATTCTTCCTCTGGGCTCATTTCAAGTAACACACGTGATTTTAAATCTTAGCATCTCCTGTTTGGAGAACGATGCCTTTAAACACTGTCGGGTGCGAGCCCAGGGCTGGGAACCGGGACAGCTGGACGCCAAGACCCACCCCGGACCGTGAGCTCTGCCCAGCCTCCGGGTGAGGGGGGCAGGCATGTCCTTCTGCAAAGTGCGATGCAGTCGCTCCTGGGAGAACGGAGTGACCCCTGCTGTGATGCCCACGCAGCGCAGCCGTCTGGACGGCCGACCAGGCTTCTCCCTGACGGGCGCACCACGCGAGGCCCAGGCCACAGGGACATCTGCAGAGCCCGGCCTTCAGAGGAGGGGACGCCTCACCTGGGTGCTTGTCGGGGGGGGCTCTGAGGACCAGCATGGGTGCCAGGTGGGCTGGAGGGGAGAAGGGGGCTGTGCAAGGGGCAGCCACGGGGCCGGGCGGGGCCGGCAGCTTGACTCTCACCCGAATCAACTCGCAGCGGAGCCTCTGGGTCCACGAGAAGGGCTCAGCGAGTTCATGGCGGCCTGTGGGGTCAGCGCTGCCTTCCTGACACCCAGGGGGCTTGGCCGCACCTGCACGAGGAATCCCAGAACAAGGAGGCTGCCGGCCCAGGGGATGAGGGGCTCCTTGCGGTAGCGCCAGCTGCACACACAGCTTCCCCCGACGGCCCGGGCTGCTTGCCGTGGTCACACCCTCTGTTCTCGCCTGGGACGCAGTGCCTGCACCTGTGAGTGTGGGCAGGCAGCTGTGCGTGTAGGTACCCGAAACCAGTTTTGCGCCCAGTGTGCTTTCATTGTGATTGAGAGACCGGAGTAAATGCTACAGGGACTGGTGAGCCCTGGAGCTGGAAGGAAGGCTGTGCTTTTTCACCAAGACTGAGGAGGGTGCTTTGGAAGTGCTCGCACAGTCCAGCTGCTCAGAAGCCGTGCTGTTCTGCAGGGGCGTGGGGTGCCTGGGAAAAGCTGGGAAAAGCCAAAGCCTACAGGGACTCTCATCTTCTCCAAGACGTAACGCGAGAGGATCGGAGGATGTTTTAAGTAAAAGGGACGTCGGGGTTCCTCCTGATCCGCGCCTTGTGACACAGATGAGAAACACAGGCCAGAGTGGCGGCGGGCTTGTGGTGGGACGCAGGGAGCCTGCGGGGTCCGCTGACCGGCCTGTGGCAGCAGGCGGGGAGTGGCCTGGTCTCAGCTCTCCAGGCAGTTCTGGCGCGGTCGCCTCGCAGCCTCGGGCAGGTTCCAGGTCGAGGGCCCGTGAAGCCTGGCTGAACCTCGGGGGTCACCAGCGACGGGCAGGGGGCCCTGCAGGGTCAGCTCACCTGCTGCTCCCATTTCAGCAGGCGGGTTGGCGGACGCGGCGCCCGAGGACTGAAGCGGGAAGACAGGCAGCAGAGGGAACCGGCCGGGGGCCTGGGGACTCGGCAAGGGTCTCGGACTCCAACAGGGTGATTCCGGAAAAGAAACTGAATAGTTTTTCAGCTCTGTCTGTCGTGTATCCTGTGTTGTTACCTGGAAGGGACAAGCTTGCTTTATTTCGCTGAATGGATAGACTGTGTGTTTCCAAAGCAAAGTGCGCGACAGAGGCCCGTCCTCCCGCTGGCCGTCAGATGCATCCTCCATGTCTGCCGTCCAGGAACGAGGCTCATCTGGGCCAGGGGTCACCATGGCCGAGTGAACGTTCCCCCTCCGTAGAGGGAATATGGCCTGGAGCCCCTGCTTTAGCGGGTGCTTGTGCTTTTCCTGAGGATGAGAAAGGAGTCTAAGGCCTGTTCGGGAGGAAGCAGGGGTGGTGACGGCTGCATCCTGGATGGATTCGCGACCAGCTGCAGAACACACGTTGGGTGGAAAGGTGCCGCTCTTGCTCCTGGCAACAATGAATCTGTTAACAGTCACAACACGCTGTCCTCTGGGGGCTCTTCCAGCGTCTGCAGGACTCAGCTCGGGAAGGTCCTGTGATAACAGTTGAGGCTGTTGCCTCTTCACACTCACGTGAAGACAGAATCTGCTTCTGTCCGGATAGACCTGGAGACCTGCCTGCAGACGGATCTCCTGGCTCATCCTCGGTCCCAGAAGGGTATTTTCTGGCTTCTTTGGGGCACCCCCTCCCACTGCTACAGCCCCCAGCAGAGTGGACGGGAGGCTGAGACCAGGCGTTTTCAGGGCCCGGGCCTCACTTTCCTCCTGGGATCTGGCTGGCTGCCTCGGAGTTGGATGCAATCCAGAGCCGAGGGCTGTTCGTGGGCACCTGTCAGTGTCAGAACCAAATGCCGACACGATGCGATCCTGCAAAGGCAGAGTCGGGGTCGAACGAGAGTCGGGACGGGAGTGGAGTCCAGAGCTTGGGGGTCCTGGGGGGCCAGACCCACGCGGGTTCTGGAAGCTGTCAGCATTGGCCGGGGCTGGGCGTGCGAGGGTGGAAACGTGGACCCGGGCTGGCCTGCTTACTCACTGGCCAAACGCGCGTGCAGAACTGGGGAGTGGGAAGGGGCCGGCTTAGCTTCGAGGCGTCCACGCCGAGGACTTGTACGTCCTGTTGTCTCTGGGGTCAAGGCGTCTCCTGGAGCTGCTTTTAGTCGAGGCCAGTTTCCCACTTACCAGTCACTGGTTGGTACCAACGCAGGGCGGCCAAGTGCCAGGCCCTGTGCCGGCAGTGGGGATGCTGGGGTGACGGAACAGAGACTGGGCTCTGGTGAAGGTGCAGCCCGGCGGGGGAGACGGAGGAGGAGGACGTACACATGCAGCGCGATGTGATACGGCGCGGCACGGGGCAACGTGACGTGCTCTATGGCGTAGTCCAGTAAGGTGCCAGGTAATGCAGTGTCGCATCGCGTGCACTGTCACATGATGTAATTTTGTCATTACGTAATTATTTGCTATTACCTGACATTGTATAGTACGTGATATAGCGTGACGTGGTGGATGGTATGTTACAGCATAGCGGTATATGCAGCAGTACGATGTAACGTACTGTAAGACAGCACACCGTACGGTAGTGTACCGTACATCACATCGCCTCAGGGAATGTGGAGCGGTCTGAAGAGAAATCAGGCAGGGCATGGGCGCTGGACGGGTCGGGACGGGAGCTGGTTTAAATGGTGGCCAGACAAGGCCCCGAGCAGCCATAGAGACAGAAGCCGAGGTTGCCAGCAGCCAGGCCTCCATGCACGAGCAGTGGGATGTCTGCATCTCTGGGTCGGGGCCCTGGATCTGGGAGTTGGCGACTCGATGCCCAGCACATCCTTGGAGTCTGTTTGTGGTTGTCAAGGTGGGTTTTGTAGTCTCACGCTTACAAGCCCCGTTTCCTTCCTTCCTTCTCCTTCCCTCTTCCCGCTCTGTGCTGGTGCCAGGAGTCACAGAGAACCAGACAGAACAGGTCTTGTCCTCTCCAAGCCTGGTGTCTGCTGGAAAGAGAGACACTGTGGCCCAGACAGCCTGAGAAGGCAGGGAGCGCTTCCTGGAGGAGGCGTCTCGCGGGAACACTGGGGTTCACGAGGGGGAGTGATGGGCCCAGACCTGCAGTTTTAATTGTGACACATAACACTTCTGAAAGCTCCCGGCTTCAGCTCGAGGGGTGTATGGGGAGACGAGGTGCGCTAGAGGTGTTTCTGTGGTCCAGAGGGACACGCGTCACGGATGGGGACACGGCGACATCGTGGGTGAGGTCACGGGGGCCCTGGGGACACGTCTGCTGGACCTGGTGTATGATGACGGTGCTGGGTGTGCGAGAAGCATCCAGGCTGAGGGCACCAGATTTTCTGGCTGGGTCACCCGGGCAGAGGGGCGTTTGCCGGGCGGTGGGGGGGACAGGAGGCACTCAGGACAGGATGACATGTTATGGGGACGCGGTAAGTGCGGTTTGGCCCATGTGCGTCTGGGGCCCCGAGTCTCCAAGAGTGACACATGCAGGTGCAGCTGGAGAGAAGCGGCCCCGGCAGCCCCGAGCTGACCCGAGCTGGACAGGTGCCACCTGAGCAGCTGCTGTCTGCAGAGGGCAGACTTCTCGGTCACACGGGCCCCGCCCAGCCCTGTGACCTATGGCCCAGCCCTCTGGGGCCCTCTGACCTCAGACAGGCTGCTCCACACTGAGTCCCAGTTGGCTCGTGTGAAAATGACGCAGGAACCCTGATCCACAGGACAGTCGAGTGCTGGGTAAGGGCGTGCTGAGGAGCGGGCCCCCAGTGGGCAGTGTCCTGTGAGCTGCCCCTGGGATGTGGTTGCCAGACTCCTTCCCTACATGTGGGCCGCCCCCTCCACTGCCACAGCCCTCGGCCCCAGGGGCTCAGTGCTGATCTCAGTGGTCGGGGCGTAGCCGGCCGCCCTTGGGGGAGGTGACCCACCACGTGCGGGGCTCAGGTGGATGCTGTGTCCAGTGATGGGGCTCCGGCCCCCCGGCGACACGCAGAGGACATGCGCTGCTGTCCCTTTGCTCTTCTGCTTAGTGAGTGTCCAAAACCCTAGTCCTTCCAAGTCACACAACTGTTCCCACAGTTGATCGTTGTGACGCTTCGTCGGCACGTGACTGCTGTTCCTCCCCATCTCAGCACAAACCTGAGCGTCTTTGTGCCTAAGTGGAAGGTGGCTGGTTTTAAAAATAGGGCTGTGGCCGCAGTGCGAGACAGGCACCCACAGGAAGAGACGCAGTGACAGCACGGGCGGGCCACCCGGCAGCGTGCTGGGACGGACAGTGTGGCCCGTGGCCAGGGCCTCCCTCAGCAGTTTCCAGCGGCCCTCCTGCCCCCGGCCGCGCAGCTGGGCGAGCGCAGTGTGTCCAAGCCACCTCCCCAGTGCTCTCTGGCTGCACCAGTCCCCATGGCAACGGCGGAACAGCGGAGCAGCCGTGAACATGTTTCCCTGTTTCTGTGGGCCAGCTGCTCCAGGTGGGGTCTGAGTAGAGGCTCCCAGCCCGCCCCTCCCCGGCCCCAACGATGCTGGGTTAGTAAGCCTGGAGCCCTGTGCAGACCTGGGGGGCCTCCTTCCTCCTGGGTGGCCGTCGGACCAGCTCTACGGCCAAGCTCAGGTCTTTGACACTTGAGGTGTCCTGATGCTATAATTTCAGAGGCCCTGTGACGCCTAACTGTTTAACAGATTCTTCCCACGAGCCCTTCAGTGTCTGAGCCCCTCACCATTTCTCCTAGACGCACCTGCAGCATGGAGCCCCTCCGCACACCTGGCAGCCATGGGCGGTCACCTGCCTGGCCCAGGGCAGGTCCCGCAGATGCTGGGATCAGGAGAGGCACCTCTCGCCGCAGAACAGAGGAGGATCAGGAGCCGAGAGCCCCCTGCAGGGGGAGGGGGGCTGGGCCCTGGCTTTGTCTGTTGGCACTTGGGCAGGAAGCCCTTGGAAACTGGTGGGGATATTTGTCACAGGAAGGTCTCACTGTTAGCAGGCTGCTGAGGCCAGCGCTGCCTTCCTGGGCTTGTTTCCCACCCACTTGCCCGTTTTCCTCCTGCACAGGGACACTGAGGCTCCAATGGCCCATTCTTGAAAATGAGCCCCTAATTACAGGGCACGCTGGTACCCCGAGTCCTTCTAGTTACAGGGCACGCCGGTGTCTGAAGTCCATGTAGTTTACAGGGCATGCCGGTACCTGAGGTCCATCTAATTTACAAGCGACGTTGGTACCCCAAGTCCATCTAATTCACAGGGGATGTTGGTACCTCAAGTCCATCTAATTCACAGGGGATGTTGGTACCCTGAGTCCATCTGGCCTTGAGACACAAGTCTGAAAAGGTACCGTGTGCATCGGGGAGCTGCGGTAACTCCGTGGGTGGCTGGGTTATGGGACAGCAGCCCTTGGGGTGATGCTGAATATGTGACATGCAAATCAGCCAGCAAACAAAAGGCTCCACGGGATGGCATGTGAGCCCAGCTGGAGCAGCTCCCACGGCCCTCTCTTTGGGAAGAGGAGTATGCACCACACGGTGGGCACCGACTTCCAGGCGAGCTGGCTGCAGGATCGCCCGCAAGCTAAGAGCCAGTCAGCACGGGCTCCAGTCCCAGCTTGGCCCGGCGTCCCCTCTGCTCTTTCTTGGCAGCCAACGTTGGGGACACAGACCCGCAAGAGTGGGGACCAGGGTTCGGAGCTGAGTCCCAGCCCCCGTCCTGCAGCTCCGTCCTGTGACGGCTCCTTTGTCGGACTCCCGGCTCCTTCTCCGTGGGACGGGACTGGTAATTATGCCCCTGGGGTCGCAGTGTGATTAAGCAACAGAGGAGGAGTTTGGTGTGAGTGAAACTTTGCTTCTACAGGGTTGGCAGGCTGCTGTCGCCGCCCACCTTGGATTCCTGTCGGTTTTGCTTGCCCGGAGTGCGTAGTGTTCTCCGCGTGGCCGGAGCTGCATTGGTGCTTCGTGGGGTTGGACGAAGGGGAACCAGCCGTGTGTGAGGATTGTGGGAGGGTCGCAGGCTGATGCGACCATTGCGTGGTCATTAAACGTGGACCCAGGTCTTCCTGGAGGGGGAGGGAGGTGTGTGGCCACCGTCTGCCCCTGGACTTCCTTCTGCTCGAGGACTGAGGCCCGCAACGTGAGGGCAAAGCCTCGGTGTGGATGGTCACCCAGGGGAAGGTAGCTCCGGAAGGACGCCCGTGGGGTCGATGCCCTCATGCTGATTAAGGCGGTTGTACAATTCCTCCTTTTCCATTTAAAGGCGGTTTGCTCTTTGTCAACACCTTGTCTTATTACAGTTGCAAAGCATGAAAAAGCAAATTCACAATGAAAAGTCTTCAGCAAAAGCAGTGATAGGATTCCCTCCCACAGGATAAAATGGTACAAATAAAGTCTTGCCAATGTCACGACCAAATCGACATCCCCAAACTGCCCCTCGAGGAGGTAACCCAAGCTGCCACTTGTTGGAGAAAACTTGGTCACGATGAGCGAACATAGACGTCCCGGCGAGCCGCATCCTGTAGGTGGTCGCCTGGGTGCAGTGCTTTAACCCTGTGACTTTTAAGAACGAGAACAGTGATACCATCGGCGGGGCCTTCCTGCAGGGGCTGCTGTTTCACCTCTCTTGGCTGCAGAGCTTGGAGCAGGGATGCTCCGCGCTGGGAGACAAGCAGACCACGGGGCAGCAAGGGCAGCACCCCTGGCGCTTCCCCGGCTTCCTCGTTTCTCCTCCTGCGCAGTGAGGGAGTGAAAGGAAAGGGCAGGCCAGGCCCGGAGCCCCTGCACAGGGGCCGCCTGCTTGCCAGGGCTCTGCCTGGGCTGCTGCCCGGGGCCCTGCAGCCCACTGCCCCTGCGGACGCAGCCTGGCCCTTCACGTACCTCCACCGGCTCCTCCTCCAGCCCCCGTGCTGCCCTTCCGGCATCTCCCAGCCCTGCCTCTTCCCCGGACCCCGGACCCCAGACCCCGGACCCCGGATCCGCACCAGCTCAGCAGGAAGCCTCCCAGTCCGCCCGTCACTGCCCACTCGACCCACTAGGCCTCCCCCTCCTCCCCCAGGGGCGGCCCTCGGCCAGGCTGGCTTCCTGCGGCTCCTGGGCAAACCACAGTGGGCACCCAGCCAGGCTCCCGCGTCTGCGTCTGGCCGGCAGCTCTCACCTCCACGCAGGGGAGCGGTGTGGCAGAACGACCGTGTGGCCCCCAAGGCTGCACTTTTACTGCGTGGCCCTCTGCAGAGTCCTAGGATGGTGGTTTTCAGCGTGTGGTCCCCCAGAGCGACCACATCAGTATCGACTGAGACTTGATAAAAGTGCAGATTCCTGGGCCCCCAGGTTTCCTGAAGCCCATACTCTGGGGGGAGGACACAGTCCGTGCTGGAACCAGCCCCACAGGGGCTGCTGCGATGCAGGCACTTGAGAACCTCTGGCTGTTGTAGACAGACATCCCCAGACACCCACCTGAACCTGCGGAGGTCTCCAGACCTGCCACCCGCTGGGGCTTTGCCCACGCAGCGGCGCAGAAGGTATCTGTGGTCGGCGGGGACAGCGATGTGGACAAAAGGAAAATGTGGGCACTTGAAATGGGCCCTGTTTCAAGAGCCGCCCTAAATGGAGGAGTCCTGATTAAAAAGTGCGTTTGTGGCAGTTTCATTTATACGGAAGTAGAAACTTCATCCTAACCCTCCCTCCCCTCCCTCCGCCCATCTGGACACACCTCTGACTGTCCAGGCTGTCCCAGCGCTTCTGCGTTGGCTTTGCTGCTGCTGGAGGAGATGGGAACAAGCCTGCGCTGCCCCCAGCTCTGATGTTGTCATCTGTAGCGATGACTGCTCCCCTGTGATGCTTCCCAGGACGAGGGGAAAGGCCAGAGGGTCTGCTGGCTGCATCCCACTGGTCAGCCTTAGGGACCTGCTATGGGGTCTGCTTGCCAGTGTGACCCGGGCCCACTCGGCTCCTGTCACCGGCTCTTTCTTGCGGCAGCCCGAAGTCCCAGCAGGGCAGGCACCTCCAGAAGGCGGCCCACTGGGTGAGAGCTGGGACCACTCAGAGTCCTAGAGGTAACCTTAACCATAACATCTTCCCGTGGAAAATCATTTTTTGTGTTTCACAATGTTTTGGAACGTCTCCACCGCATTTTGTAAATGCCTCACGTGTCCACCTGGAAGTCGGGACCCCTTTTAGTGCTCAGAGGGTCTTTCTAGGTGGAAGAACTTGGGAGACATTGGGAGATGCAGAGGAAGTGCAGCCCCTTGGGACGCACACCTGGTTAAGGCTGTTTCCCACCTGGAGCCAGAAGGGTGGACCCCTCGGGAAGGAGGGAGGAAGCACCTGGCTGAGAACTCAGCGACCTGGGTTGGGCTGGAACCTGAGGGTGGAGCGTACCCTCATCCGAGCCCTCCTTATTCTCGACTTTAAAGAAACATTTCAGGAACCAAATGATCACGTAACTTTCTTCTTCTAAAATAATACAGAGAGACACTGACATTCTCATGCTCTGGGGTAATCTCCATTCTGAATATGAAATGTCTCATCCTTTAAGAAAAGTCAGATTTCGTTTATCTGTAATTAAATCCAGAATGTGTTATTATTTGAAGGCCCTCGTGGATTTTCAACTCTGTTCTAAAAATGAATTGAGTGAGGGACTTCTCTGGCGGCCCAGTGGTTAGGACTCCGCGCTTCCACCACAGGGGGCGCGGGTTCCCTCCCTGGTCGGGGACCTAGATCCCGCATGCCCCGCGGTGCGGCCAAAAAAAAAAAATGAACGAGTGAAACGGTTCCCAGCACCAGTTTAATGAATGGTTCCACTTGCTGTACTGTCCACCCACTGTGGAAACAAGAGTCCTGAAGCATCCATGGACTTGACCTGCGGCTGTGCTGTTGCCGTGACCCCGTCCACCCCGCGCACAGCGCCGCTGGCAGACACCCTTCTCGTAAGGCACAGCTGGCGGCCTCTGTGCCTCTCAGACACTCAACCTGAGACTTACCTTCACACGGCCAGGACACCACTGGAGAACAGCTGGCGCTGGAGGCCCGAGCGCCGAGGGTGGGTCACCAGCCTCTCCTGGAGGTTCCCCAGGACGTGTCCACGCCGGCCTCTGAAAGGAGCCCTCATGGGGACAGCACACCTGTGGCCAGTTAGGGAGCTTCTCTGCAGCTCTCCGCCAGGCAGCCCCACGATACTCCTCGGAGCTCGCGGCCAGGGTAAAGGCCGTGTTCCGGGGAGCTCAGGATTCCTACCAGGAGGCGCTGAGAGTTGCTGAGCCCATTGTTTCTCCTTGCCCTGATGGCCTGGAGCCTCACGCTTGGACTCCGTGCCCACGCGTTCACCGTTTCCCACCCGGGAGCATGGCGTATACTGTTTCCTGTCACGTGTCATGTCTGTTGTATCCTGTCTCGCTGTGTCCCATCCTGTATTGCTGTTTCACACCGTGTCCTACTGTGTCGTGTCACTGCCCCGAGCTCCTTGGGAGCTGCTTTCCGTCCCCTCGGAAGCCGGCGGAGCATCAGCCATCACTGCCGTTAGCTGCTCATGCCCCGCGTGGGCCGTCGGTCCTGACTTTCTAGGGGACACCAGACAACCTGCAGTTCTTTGGACGGTCATGTGCACAGGGTCATGAGGACCCCATCCAGCTGCACTTGGAGGACCGTGCGACCGACCAGTAGTCCCGCTCATGGGAGGGGACCTTCCACCTCCCTGCCTATAACCAGCAGGTGTCCCCCAGCAGATGGCCTTCTGGAAGTCACTGCAATGGGTGGGGTCAAGGTTATGTGGAGGAAGACGGTGTCATTGAGAAAAGGGTTCTGAGAAAGATGGAGCCATTGGCATCCTTCAGATACAGCGAGTAGGCAGCTCTGTGTAGAAGGCTCCTTGGGTAGGCAGCTCTGGGTGGACGGCTCTCTGTGTGGACGGCTGTGTGTGTAGACGGCGCTCTCTGTAGACGGCTCTCTGGGTGGACAGCTCTCTGTGTGGACGGCTATCTGCGTAGGCAGCTCTGGGTACATGGCTCTCTGGGTGGACGGCTCTCTGTGTGGACGGCTGTGTGTGTAGACGGCGCTCTCTGTAGACGGCTCTCTGGGTGGACAGCTCTCTGTGTGGACGGCTATCTGCGTAGGCAGCTCTGGGTACGTGGCTCTCTGGGTAGACAGTTCTCTGTGTGGACGGCTCTCGGTGTGGGCGGCTCTCTGCGTGGACGGCGCTCTGTGTGGAGCTGTCTGTGTGGACGGCTAAGCAGTGACTCTGAGCGGAAGCAAATGAGGCCCCTGGCACAGAGCCGCCCACGGCAGTACAGTCAGTGCTCGGCCCCCCATCGCCTGGGCCTTTAGAGTGGCCACACAGACCACACGCGAGGGAGAGCATGGCGCAGGCATCTGTGTTATGTTTCTCTCACACCTGGACCCGGATGCTTTGGCCGCAGGGCCAGGAGGCGGGCCTGGCGGAGCACCGCACGGAGTGACGCCGCCTCCGCAGGTCAGTGGTTGTGGCGGACGTACGCCTTGCTTAGGGACTTCCGAACGCTTGTCTTAAGAGAGGAGGTTCGTCTCAAGTCACACTTTCCCAAAAGTTGCGTGATTCTGGCTGGAGAGATGGATGTGGTGGGATTGGCGCCTTGACCGAGGCCCCTGCAGGTCGGACTAGAGCAGGGGCGTCTCCGGCTCCTTCTGGAATTGCCAGCAGGGAAGCCAAGCAGGTGAGGGCATTGAAAAGGGAAAGAGGAAACGTGGGTCCCGGTCGCGGACGGAGGCGCGGCGATGCAGCTGCCCGCCTTGCACGTGGCGCGTGTGGGCCTCGCCCCCGGACCCCAGTCCCACCTTCGGTCAGAGGAGCTCTGAGGGTTGCCGAGCAGTGCCTGCAGCCCCGGCACCTGACCAACAGCCCCGTCTCACCTGGCTTTATAGACATCAGGCAGTTCCCACCTTCCCTGGTGAGAACATTGACTTGTGAACCATCAGCAAACGATTCGAAGGGTGTTGATGAAGTGACGTCTGGCAGCCAACCTGTCGGGTTGACCCTCGTCACTGGAAAAGGGTGCTTCAAATCAGAAAGTGGGCCTTGGGGGCCTTAAGTGCCTGACCCCACCTGGGGCACAGGGCAGGAATTTGTGCTGGAAACAAATCCAAGAGAGCCTTCTATGAAGTGGTTTTCCCCACACTTTCCCAGGACTGACGGGGGCTGAGAGAGCAGCACGGCCCCTTGGGCGCTGCCCACAAGGCCAGCCTGCCCTGTCCTTGAGTGTCTGTCTGTAGGAGACGCACCTCTCACCGCCGAGGGGCTGTGATTTATGGAGCATCTGTGAGACCTACCCAGTCTGCAGGAGGAGGGCCTCCCTTTGCCTCGAGATGAGTGGGGTTTGAAGGTGTTGACAGAGCCAGTGAAGGAGGGTGGCCGTTCCAGGCAGAGAGCGGGCAGGAGAGGGCAGGACCCTGTGCAGAGATGTGACCTGGGCCACGGGGGCCTGAGGAGGCAGGGTGGCTGGATCGAGGCTTCAAGGAAGGCGGGGCTGGGCGGTGCCGGTTAGAAGCATCCCTCTGGCGGCCGACCACCACGGGGGCTGCCGGGCAGGCAGAGGCATGGAAACCAGGGCCTCTCCTGGACTGGTCGGCGCTCGGGGCATGGACGCAGGCAGCAGGTGACCCCAGTGGGATTTGATGGACTGGACGGAGGGACCGAAACGTCAGGGGTGAATGGCTCGCGGGATCCCGGCTCTGTCACCTGGCCATGTCCAGGTGGAGGCGTGAGTCGGGGGTGCAGAGTCCGTCCCCACTGCCCCCCGTGGGGCCTCCTGTGGCCACTGGATGCTGGAGAGCTGGGCTGCCGGCAGGCCTCTCCCACCAGCCACGGGAAGGTGTTCGGAAATGCTTGCAGGATAAATCCTGCGTCTCGGAGAGTAATTTAATGTTTGTAAGACCCCGGACTCAGGCAGCTTCGCGGACGTGAGCCCCGCATGGTCCCCGTGGGAAGGTCCACGCTCCCCTCGACCTGCCCTTTTTCTGTGGCCGCCCTGGCATGGGGCGCACGCCCCTCCGGAGGGGGCTCTTCCCGATGCTCCTGTGCATGAGGCCGCCCACCGCCATCCGCGCTGGGGCGGCCGGCTTCCTCTTTGTTCTCAGGACTGGAGCTCGGCCGAGTCAGCGCCGTGTGGGCCACGTCCTGTGCAGCAGTGGTTCCGCCCCACCAGGGCACCTCCACCTCCAGAGACCCCAGATCTGAGCCCCCCTCCATCCAGGGTCTCTGGAAAGGCACCTCCTCCCCACAGGATCCCACTGTCTCTCTGGAATTTCCTTAAATCTTCCACAGTTGGTTTAAACACTATGTAAATGAAGAGAAACTTCCTTACATGCAGCCTCCAGAACACGCCTGTTATGTTTAAATGTTTGTCTTTTACCACACTAAACGGATTTAATCCCTTTAACAGTTTGTAATAAAACACGCAGGAAAGCGTGTTTCCCATTCGGTCGCGATAGTCCTCGCTCTTTGGAGCGCCGCGCGTCGGGTGTGAGATGCTGCAGTGGGTCCTGAACGTTTCTCTTTTTCTCGAATAACCTGTTTTCTTCTATTCCACACTAAGTGGTGGCCTTCCCCCAGAAGCCACCCTGGTGTCACAGGCCTAATGAGGAGATGCAGAGCCCCCGCCCCACTTCTCATGCTCCTCTGGGAAGCCACCGACGTCGCCGCAGCAGTGGCTCCAACCCCGCGGGCGCCCCTCCATCAGGTCCTGTGGCGCGTCTGCCCCGTCGTGAGCTTTTCCACGGTCTGAGCTCCTCTGACGCCCGCTCTCTGCTCCCTGAGATTCTGTCCCAGGCAGACCTTCTGGGTGAGGTTATGGGAACCGCCTCGACTGACGTGATCCGAGGTTGAAAGGACAGCCCCCCCAGACGACGTGGGGGTGAAAAAGCAGAACTTCTGTGTTGCCGTATGGCCGCGGTCAGGGCTCCAAGGAGAGCGCTGTCCAGCAGAGTCCCTTCCCCGAGGCTGATGGGGGCAGGAGCCGGACGGGCGCTCACAGCCCCACGCCCTCCGTCCCCGGCCGGCAGCATCCGCCCTGGCCGAGATCGGGGCCCTCAGGGCCCCCGCGTGGGGCAGGGAGGTGAGAATCAGCCCGAGACCCCCCCGGGTCCTGATGTTTCTGATGGTGAACGGCTGAACCCCAATCACCCACAAGCTCCGTAGTCATTGCTTTTGGCGGAATCCCGGGAGGGCCCTCAGTCCTTCCTTAACTTTGAAAGCCCAGTTTCCAGACGGTTTTTGCTCCTTTCTGAAGAGAAAGAAGCCAAGGAACAGGTGACGGGGCTGTCGGAGGAGGTCACTCACTATAAGAAGATGCTGCGCGTAATAAACGTGAGGATGCGCCCGACAAAAAGTCCCTCGTGGAGTCACTCCGTGTCAATTTAATCCTGCTGTTGAAGAGAACGCCGCCATCTGTTTGAACAGCCTCTTGCCTTCACTGCCCGGGACCCTCTCTGGATCAGAGGCTGAGTGTCCATCACCCGGTGAGCTCATCCGAGGTGACAGCCTCCGACACAGACGGGGACCCTCCTGTCAAGGGCTTCTCGTCAGAGGCAGAGGCCCACGTGTGTACTCACCCCCTCCCCTCGGGCGTGAGCGACGGCGGCTAGTAGCTGCCCTCCCGCTGTGCCAGGTATTCGTCGCAGATTGAAACTTCAGCCTTTGTGCTGCGAGCTGCTGGTGCCTGCAAAGCTGTTTAGGAGGCCTGGCAGCGTTGTCTGTAGGTTCAGTGTGTTTTGACATGTAAATTTACATGAGGCATATTTAATCAGCCACAGTGATATGCTAATTGGATTCATCTGTGAACTGAATAAGACACACATTTGAAGAAAAATGAAGTGAACTTATTACCAGCTGAGACACTTTGTAATCAGTGCTGTGCGTCATCAAAATGCGGAAAGGTCAAGTGCCAGGTATCTGTGGGGACTGGGCTGCCCCGGTTCAGGTCGGCTGTTTTCCTCCTTCCGTAAAACGCAGTGTGACTTGCGAACCCTCAGCAGGGCCGTGTCACTGTCCTGGGTGCTGATTTGCAGGAGCCCTGGGGGCACCCGACACCAGGGCAACCCGTGAATCCATTGTGGATGTGTGAGTGTGTGACCATGAGTGTGAGCGTGCAAAACACAAGGTGAGTGTGCAAGCGCATAAGCACATGTTGGGCGTGTGAGTGTGCAAGGGCCCGCATGCAACGTGAGAGCACTGTGCAAAGCATGGGCGTGAGCATTCAAACGAGTGTGCAAGCATGCAAACATGAGTGCAGGTGTGAGGGAGTGTGCCAGCACAAGCACGCAGGCACGTAGAAGTGGAGAGGAGGGGTGCGTCCCCGGCCTGTCCCCAGCGTCACACCGGACCCCAGGCGCTGAGCTTTGCCCAGAGCACCAGACGGGGCTCCCACCCTCCATGTGCACAGCGCTGTCAGAGCCTGGGGCCCCCCGTGGGGAAGCCGCGCACAGGCCACTGGTGCTCCAGCTGCGCCCGGCTCCACGGTGACAGCACACTCCCCCTCGCTCCCCCAAACACACTCTCTGAGGCGCTGCCAGCCATGATCGCCCTGCTCACCATCACCTCTGCTTCTCATCCTTTACCTGGAACCGGCAGAGGGAGGCTGGAGCTCTCAGACGTGAGGGCCTCTGGGCCTGGGCGCCCCGCTGTGGGGGCAGCACCTCTGGGCTCCGCCCTCTCTGTCCTCATAAGTCTGCTCACCAGCACCCTGCACGCGGTCATTGGGGGCGGGGTGCTTCCCGGACTGTTCCCTGCAGGAACGGCTTTTGTAAATGCAGCAGCGGGTGGAGCGAAACTTACCCAGTGAAGCAGTGGTGGACGGAGACGGTAGTGCAGCTGGACGGAGACGGGGTTGGCGGGGCCTCTGATGTGTCGAGTGTCTTCTTGTAGGGGCAGGGGTGCGAGGGTGATGAATAGGCTTTTCCTTTTCAGGGGGCAGGTGCTTGAGGAACCGGGAACAGTCAGGCAAGACGGCGGGAGAGACAGAATGGGATGGGGCCCTCCCCCCCTCCCCAGCCAGGGATGCCTCTGAACCCTGTGGAGAAAGGAGCCCAGCCTGGCTGCAGAGACGAGGCCGCAACAGGACCGCCGGCACCGGGAGGGTGTGCGCCTGGGGAAGCGGGAGGCCATGGATGCAGGCGCGTGGCCTGTGGGTGGTGAGGAAGCCCCAGGGGAAAGCCTGGGAGCCTGTCTGTGAGCCCCCAGAGGACCCAAAACAGCAGGAGCTTCCTGAGGTGGGTGGCTTCAGGCCTGCAGGTGTGAATCATAAAATCAGGACAAAGTTGAGTTCGTCTTACTTTTGCTGGTTAAGCGAGAGGGCGCTGAGCTAAGGAAACGTGAAGCGCAGCGGTGCCCACGGGCAGTGAGGACGGGGCACGGAGTAGAGACTCTGCTCTGTGACGGATGGTTTTTCTTTGATTCGAAGAGAAGATGGAAGAATAATCCATGAAAACCTGCGTTCAGTGAGTGGTTCAGCTCTTCAAAGTAATTCTATCAACAGTTTTAACTGTAACTTTTCTTAGGCGACTTAAGCAGCGGTTTGGTTGGACACATCTTTCTGGGCATGTGTTCTTGGTCAGGGCACCCACCGGTTGTTCGCAATGGGTTAGTGTCCTCTGTTCTTTAACTTCTGGGGCCCCGAAGGTGGCCGAGCACCGAGTGTCTGCCAGGCAGCGAGGGGCAGCCCTGGGCTGCTGTGCAGGAACTCGAGCCCCAGAACTGGGGGGTCAGCTGTGGCTCTGAGCACCAGGCCCGGCCTCTGGCCTCGGCGTTTACACAGCCATTCAAGGGTCTCGATGAGCAGGTGAGGAGGCAGGGCGGTGCCCACCAGGAGAGCGAAAGCCTCAGGAGCTGAGACGGGGTGGCCAGTAGGCGGCAGGGACGGCCAGCCGAGGACGGAGGAGCCAGGCGGGCAGAGGCCACAGTCCCCGGAGCAGCCGAGGCCCCGGGCGGGCCCGCTCGGGAGGGGGCCTGGTGGGGGGACGGGCAGGACGTGGCGGGCCTGGGGCACCGGAAAGGGGAGTTGGCGGGGGCCTGCCTTGCCTGCTTCGTCCACCTGGGGCCCTGACCCTGGCACAGCCGCCCTCTGTCCCCCTGCAGTGCTGGTGCCGGGATGCCCAGGTGGCCCCTTGTGTCTGGCGAAGAGTCCAGCCGTCTGCACGTGGCCCCTTGTCCCCGCTCTGACTCCCTTTCAGACCCACCCTCCACCCCCAGCACCACGTGCATCCTCCCAGGCACCCGCCCTGGGGCCGCTCGCGCTGCGGGGCTGCGTGTCCCTGCCTGGACCCTGGCAGGCTGGACACTCCGGCCCTTCTTTTCCTGGGGCTACGACGATGTAACTGGTCGTCGTGCGCGTCCCTCGTCTTCCTGTCGGACCAAAGGCCTCTTGAGGGGGAGGGAGGCCCCTCGTCGGCCCTTGGCCCACCGAGCTGTTCGTGGTGCTTGGCCCCTACACGGTCCTTCTGACTCTGCCTGTTACTCCGCCACTGCCGACCCCGCCCGGAGAGAGCAGCTGGTACCACAGAGGTGCCACGTGCAGAGCAGGCGCTGCCACGCTGTCCGGGAGCAGAAGGGTCAGTGTGGGTCAGCCGTGTGTCTGGAGGTTCCACCCCAGCTGGGGGCCACCCGCCCTCCCCTGCTTGGTTGTAGCCTCATGGCCTGCCGCTCTGCCGATCCAGGTGGATCAAGGCTAAATTAGAAGTAAGCCTCGGTGGGTTGGAACGGGCTTCTTGCAAGTCGGCGGGACGGACGCCCGGCCCCAGGTGCACAGAGGACGGGGCTCAGTCTGTAGGTGGCGGGTGAGGGATCATGGCTGAGAAACTCATGCCCAGCTAAGGAGGCGCAGGAGCCCCTCAGGTGGGTGCTCCCCCTGCTCTGCCGCCTTGTCCAGGGGCACCAGGTGCCCACATCCTGCAGTGTCGGCGGGGTTTACGTCCTTACCGCAGGGACGGGGTCGGGAACGTGCTCGCCGGTAAGTCCAGGACGGGCTTAGTGACCTGAAGGGCGGCTCCTGGAAAGGCCGTGTCAGGACCCCGGGGTCTCGGTTTCGCCCCTGGGCCTGTCGCTAACCGGCTGGGTTAGTTGTCGCTGACTGGTGGTGCAGCGCTTACTAGTTGCTTGTCCTCTCAGTTCCTCGGGCCCCTAGCGATAAAACAGGAGGTGTTTGCTAAGTAATCCCCGGAGTCTCTGCCGACAGAAAGATGCTCTGAATCCAGGGCGTGTCCGCACCCTGCACGCACCTCCCCGCTTTCCCTCCAGCGTCCGCTCTGCCTCTGCATCCCCTCTCGACATGCATAGGCACAGCGCCGGCCCAGGCCAGCACCACCACGGCATTCGGGATGCAGAGCCGGCATTTACCTGCACAGCCAGGATCTTTACCACTGGAAAGTGGAAAAGTGGAAACCTGACGAATGTAAACATCTTCCCAATTTACGTTTTTTAAATAAAAAAAAGTATTTCTGCAGCCACCTGGAGCCGCCTGACACAGAGGCTGACTTAGCTCTGCTGGTTCACTGCTGTCTTCTCCAGAAACATGCCAGCGCTGCACGTAATGTGCCTGTTTTCCAAGAAGCCCTTGACTTTTTTAACTGAATTGGATCCCCGTCCCCAGCTGTACCTTTGGATGGTTTCAGCATAAATTCCCATTGATTTCAGGGTCGATGCACACGTGTAGCTTCAGCACAGGGGGGTTTAAGAGGGCCCCTTTTTGTTTTCAATATGGGAAGTTTGCTTAAAAACCATCCAGCAGGGATCATCTCTCCTGCGATCCTGTTTCTCCTCTCAGCTTCCTGCTGCTCCTGTTGAGAATGAAAGGCCGCCCTGCGTCCCCTCCTCGGTGTTTCGTGAACTTAAGCTGAACCTCTGGAGGCTTGTGTGCAGGAGGGGCGTCTTTCCCGGGCGCCCAGCACCCGGCCTACACCACCCCGTCCGGTCCCGTCGTGGTCATCTGGGGCCACCGTTAACTCAGCTGCTCCTGTGCCCCTTGCCCTCCGCTGCCGAGTTTGATTTTACAATGACTCGGGGTCCCGAGCCCCCGCTCCCCCGCTCCCCCGGGCCTCCTCCCCACCGGGTCTGCCACGACCCCGGCTGTGCTTCCCTCCCAGGCCCCTGACCACTGGTCTCCCTTTGGGGCTGCAAGGAATTTAGACCCGGCTCCATGTTCAGTAGGAACTGGAAAGACACACGTGTTGGAAAGCTGCTTTGCTTTGTTATTTTCCAGTTTCTGCAGAGGTGAGGCAGCTTCAGGGGGAGGATGAGGGCCAGACACTGATGAAATGGATAATAAGAGCGCCCCCAGCCCCTCCCGCCTCTTTCCGGTTCCTCACTCTTCATCTCGTCAAGTGCTCCCTAGATAAGCCAGCTTAATAATTTCTCTCCTGTTTTCTGTGCCACTCAATCATTTTTTATTTAACCAAAGACTGCTTTGGACATTTCATGGGCTGTTGGTTTATAAAATCCTATAACTCAGATAAAGTGTTTTAAAATTTTCCGATCTTAAGCATCCTACAGGGTTGCTTTGGGGGTTAATTAATTTTATGAACATTGCATGTGCCGTGGTGTGGGACAGGAGTGTGAGACGCAGTGTTGGTGGCGGGTCTGTCCTCGCCCGTGGAGTCCTCACCATGCCCTCCATCCCCTGCACACGTAGGTGCTCGGCGCACCTTTCAGTGAGTGAAGTAAGTTAACCTTGCACATTCCACGAAGGCTGTGTGGCCTGTGTGTGAGCCCCGTGATGCAGCAGGCATGTCTTCCCGGGTCGCGTGTCCAGCTTCAGAATCTCTTGGCGTGTGTAACTGCATCTTCCTTTGTCACAGACATCTTTCTCATGACATTGACCTTCCAGAAGGCTTCTCACAGGTAATATCTATACAGGAAGACCCCCAAACCATGTGTTTAATAAGAGCTTTGCAAGATAGAAGCATTAATAAAGGAGCTAGACGTGGCTCGAAGGCAATCTGTCTTTTCAAGCACGAGCTTAGTCATTGGTAGGAAAGGATGTTATTGAGAAGAGTCTCGTGACGAAGAGTTAGGAAAAGCCGAGAGCTGACCTTAAACGAACCAAATCCACATAAACTTAGTTCCTTTTTCTGGACCTAAGTGCTCAGGTCTCTGTCTGGCCAGAGGTTTTCCAAGACAATAAATATTGACTATTTGTAGCTTTCGATTGTTTCTTTATATTAATGGTATTAAGAACTACTTGGGAAAAAGCAGTCAACGATTTTTATACAGATGATGTATTTTTGTTCTTGTTTTCGGCGTCCCTTAATAATGAGTAGGTCCATTTCAACTCCCCCGGCTTTTTCGCTGCTCCTCACACATTCCAGGCAAGCTCCCCCGGGGGCCTCTGCACTGCCCCCCTGAAGCCTGCAGTGATTTCCCTCGATATTTGCATTGTTTCTTTAGGTAGATTCTCGTTCCTTACCTATGTCACTTTCCTTCTCTCTAAGGAACTTCTTTCAACATTTTTCTCAAGGCAGATCAGCTGTTGACAAACTCGCTCATTTGTCTTCGATCAGAAAAAGTCTCTATCTCTCCTTCACTTTTGAAGGATCCAGAATTGCTAGTTTGGCGCGTGTGCTTTTTCCTTCGCACATTAAATGCTTAATTGCGTTCCCTTCCTGCTCACATGGTTTCTGAAACAAAGTCGGTGTAAGTCTGCCCTGGCTGCTCTGTAGCTGCTTTTCCCTGTGGCTCGTTCACGATCTTCTCTGTCTGTGGTGTCGTGTAGTTTGAATATGATGTCGCAGATACAGACTTTGCGGGAATTTCTCGGGCTTGGTGCTCGGACGTGTGGTTCAGTGTGCGTCACTCGTTTTGAGCGTTTTCAGCCATCATGTCTTCAGTTTGTTCTCCTTCCGGTTTCCCATCACACAAGGTGCACCTTGTGCAGCCCCTCACATTCCTGGGTAAAACCTCCTCTGTCTTTTTCACTCTCTCCCCGCAGAGCAGTTTTGGGGCCTCTTCCTCAGCCCTGATCAGCCTAGGCCTTCACCGTTTCTGCTACACTGTTCCAATTTCTAGCATTTCTTTCTGATTCCTTCTGAGCATTTCCGTTTCTCTACTTATACTACCCATCTGCTGTTCCATGCTGTCCTTTTTCTCTGTTAGCAATCTTAGCATATTGATCGTAATTATTTAATATCCCTGATCTGATAATCCCCAATCTGTGTTTTGTCTGAGTCTGAGTCTGGTTCTGATCTCACTTTGCCTCTTCAGGCAGTGATTTTTGTTTCTGTTTTGTTTGCCTTTGTGATTTATTATTTGTTGCTGAAAGCCAGGTACGATGTATGGGGGAAAAAGGAACCCGGGTAGATGGGCCTTCTGTGCGAGGTTCTGCATCTCTGTGGCTGTGAGTCAGGTGGTATTTACTGTTTACGTGACCATAGGAGTCAGAGGCTAGTAGTTTTTCAGTTTATTTCGTCTCCTCTGTCCTCTTTGGGTTTCCCTAGAGACTTCTTCTTAAATGAAGTCTGAGAGGCTCAGTTCTTTACCTATTACTGTGCAGAAGCCCTGCGATGCAGTGGTGAGGCATGGAAGGAGGGGCCCAGCCCCTGGTCTGTGGTCGGGTCTCAGTCCTCAGCGAGCCTGGGCCGTGCCCGTCGCACACGCTTCTCAGAGTTTCTCTCCCTTAAGTGAGCATGAAGTCTAGAGGGACCTGGAATTGGGAACACGTACATATCGTTTATGTCTTACAAATGGTGCATGCATAGTATTTGCAGTGTATTATATGTACTACATTATACATGCATTATAAATGCCATATACGTTTTATATATTACATAAATGTACACAGTTGACCCTCGAACGATGTAAAAATTAGGGTTCCAACCCTCCACACAGGCACGAAAACCTGAGTTTAACTTTACAGTCAGTCCATCTGCGGTTCCACATCCGTGATTAAACCAACCACAGTCCTGTAGTATTTACTACTGAAAAAACCCATGCAGTTCAAACCAGTGTTGTTCAAGGGTCAACTGTATTACATTAAAATATATAAATATAGGGGCTTCCCTGGTGGCGCAGTGGTTGAGAGTCCGCCTGCCGATGCAGGGGACGCGGGTTCGTGCCCCGGTCCGGGAGGATCCCACATGCCGTGGAGCGGCTGGGCCCGTGAGCCATGGCCGCTGAGCCTGCATGTCCGGAGCCTGTGCTCTGCAACGGGAGAGGCCACAACAGTGAGAGCCCCGCGTACTGCAAAAAAAAAAAAAATATATATATATATATATATATATATATATATATATATGTATATATATAAATATAATTATTTACATACAAATGTTATATATTTTTATATGTATAATATTTGGTTATATAATCTTATAATATCATATTTGAATACTAATACTTTTTCAGTTCATTATATATGTTACAAAGATAAAGATATAGCTTATCTTTTATCTTTTTGTATGGTATCTTTTTATTGCATAGAATTTAAAAATCTCATCAAGTTTATCAATATTTTTCTTTATAATGTTTTACTTTATGTATATGCATGGAATATTACTCAGCCATAAAAAGAAGGAAACCCTGCCAT
Source organism: Mesoplodon mirus (assembly GCF_964341445.2). Lineage (NCBI taxonomy): Eukaryota > Metazoa > Chordata > Mammalia > Artiodactyla > Ziphiidae > Mesoplodon > Mesoplodon mirus. Next base: position 114,863,081 of record NC_138985.1, on the reverse strand, counting down.
TTGCAACAATATAATCAAGTTTGAGGGTATTGTGCTAAGTGAAATAAGTCAGACAGAGAAAGACAATTACTGTGTAATCTCTCCTCCATGTGGAATTTTAAAAAACCAAACCCATGGAAATGGAGAGTTGATTGGTGTTTCCCAGGGCAGGGGTGGGGCAGCCACAAGATGGTCAGAGAGCACAGATTTTCACTTAGAGGATGAGTAGGTGCTGGAAACCTGGTGCCAGCCTGGTGACTGTGGTCAGTAACACGATAGTTGCTGAGAGGAGATCTTAGAGTTCCCACCACACACGCACAAAGTGACAGTGTGAGGTGGTGGACATGTAAACTCACCTCACTGTGGTCATCATTTCACACTGTATACGTGTAGCAAATCATCACCTTTTACACCTTAACTTACACAGTGTTACATGCTGTTTGTATCTCAATAAAGCTAGAAACATAATAAACATTAGTTCAACTGCAAACAAGGTAAAATTATTTTATAGTTGGTTGCTGCTGGTATGTAGGCACACAGTTTTGTATTTTGACCTTGTGTCTTTCATCCTTAAAAAAAATCTCGTATGAGTTATACTTGTTTGATTATAGATTTTCTTAGCATTTTCATAGATGTATCATCTACAGTGAATATTTGCTGTCTTCCTTTCTAATCCTGCATATCTTGTAATTTTTCTTATTTTATTAGTTATCTAGGATCCTCTGTAGAGTGTTAAATAAAAGGAGTGATGTGAGACCCATCAATTTTTCAGTATTTCATTTTGCCAAGGATGATGTTTGCTGAATGATTTTACTAGAAAACCTTTGTTGAACTAAGGAAGTTGTATTCCTAGTTTTTAAAATGTTTTAAATCTTGAACGGATGAAATGCTTATTCTTGATCTCTGAGATGTTATTGGGTCTCTTCTCTGTTTAGCTCTTAGTAAAGCAAATGACATTGACAGACTTCCTGCTGTAGGAAGTCTACAGTTAGGTTAGACCCCTTTTGGTTATGAAGTTTTGTTGATTTCCTTTGTTGGGTTCAGTTGCTAATATTTTTTGAGAAGTGAAATCCACTTATTTTTCTTTCTCATATTTTTGTTGTCCAATTTTAGTATCAAGGTGGCTCTTTTTTTTTTTTTTTCTTTTACACTGTTTAAGCCTATATAACGGCTTGTCTCACGGAGAGGAGAACACCGGAATAGGTTAGACTTTCTTGCTATAGCAAGCTCAAATTGTGTCAGAGTTTTGATCATCTGCCACAGAGTGTTGCTTGCATTCAAGGTGGCTCTTGACTACAGGACGATCTTCGTAAGACAGGGAATAGCTGATGCTATGGGTGCGGGGAGTCTCCTGGGAGCCGGATTCCGATGCAGCCGTTTAATGTGAGAATAGTCGGGTTCTATTCTCTTCAGTTCAGTTTTGGAACTTTGTATTTTTTCCTGAAAATGATTCATTTATGTTTTCCAATTCTGTTTATATTGTTCATAATTTTCTCTTGTGGTTTTGTGAATCTCTGCTGTGTATATTGTCACAACCCTTTTTCATTCCTAACATTATTTATTTTTGCTTTCTTTTCTTTCCTGATCATCTTGATTAGATGTCTTCCGAGTTTACTAGACTTTTCAATTGACCAGCTTCTGGGTTTTTGTTAATGTTCTCTATTGTTTTCCTTTTCATTAATTTCTGCTGTTATGGTGTCTTTCAGATGATTACATTGTCTCAATTTCTTATGGCATCAGTTCTCTTGTTTGCCTTTTCTTTTAAATTTTGCCAACATTGCCTCACTATGGATCATTTTCTACGTGGTTTATAATTTTCATTGTAAGCTTATCTTCGATGTCTCCCTTCCTCTTGGGAGAACCATATGGAAGACCCAGGAACCCTAAGTGTGGGAAATATTCCTCCAAAGTGGTTTTAAGTGATCCCAGTTGGCGTGTTAAGTACACAAGAGTCTTACTGTATTAGGGTGTGACACCCTGTATGATGCAGACTCTTGGTCTCTCTTGCCCATGAGAGAGGTTTTTGTTTCCATCCAGGGTCTGACGACAAGGCATCCTGCCCCCCGCCCCAGCGAGGGCAGGTTGTTCTGACCCACTTGCATGCCAAGGCAGCGGTTCCATCCTTCCTGTGGGTGTCAGGACCCGGGTCTGATGCCCCGCCTGTCAGAAGCTGCCCCCCCCATTGCCGTGCTTGCTTGTGGCTGGAGCTTTGGGTTTCTCTGTTTGGGGGCATCTGGGGTTTCCCTCTGCTTCTTCCCAGTGTAGTAGTGGATCAAAATCTTTGTCCCATGTTATTTAACATGCTTATGCATCAGACAGGGAACAGTGTGCATGTTGTTTTTACAATGTTTGCTTCAGCCTAAAGTTCCTCTTGACTCTTAAAGTTCTGTGATAAGATGCTTGTTGATTATGAAATTAAGAGTATTTGAAAGTGCACATTTTTTTTTTTCTTTTTTTTTTTTTTTTTTTCTTTTTGCGGTATGCGGGCCTCTCACTGTTGTGGCCTCTCCCGTTGCGGAGCACAGGCTCCGGACGCGCAGGCCCAGCGGCCACGGCTCACGGGCCCAGCCGCCCCGCGGCACATGGGATCCTCCCAGACCGGGGCACGAACCCATGTCCCCCGCATCGGCAGGCGGACTCTCAACCACTGCGCCACCAGGGAGGCCCGAAAGTGCACATTTTTGCCACATGGCTGCTTATAAAGACAACCGCACGTCAGATTTCCTAGACAATCAGACCTCAGATTTTCAGTCCTCCTGAGCGCAGACGTACTGGACAGGCCACGTGTTCTGGATTGGAGTTCCAAAAAAATGGTGACTGTAGTTAGGAGAAGAATTACTAAATCGATCCCAGTTTTCAGTGAGGGCGTTTTGTCCATCGTGGGTGTGAGGAAGGTTCTGTGTGGAGTGGTGGCTGGTAGACAGGTGTCCGTGTGCACCTCATACCGCCAGCTCTCGGGGACCGGAGTCCACTCTGCCGAGCACTGGCACCGTCCTGCCATCTGGTCTCCACGTCAACAGGCCAGGCCTCTGCTGGGACCCAGACGGTGTCGTCGGTTCTGGAGTGGGGAGGGGGAAGGAGCTGGGGCAGGTGAGGGGTCCAGGGCCCCCCAAACTTTGGTTCCGGGTCTGGTGGGGCCTCCTGTCAGTCCCTCTGTGTGTCCCTCTCCTGCTGGGGTGCGGAGAACAGCTGAGCCGCCGACGTCACAGACTGGATGCCATGCGAGGCTGCCGTGGATCTGGCCCTGCTACCCACGGTGAACCCCACTTCTCGGGTGGAGGGCACAGCCCCCAAGCCTGCCCTTGCTCAGACCCCAGCTGCAGGCTTGAGAGTCCCCAGGCTGCCCACACTTCTGACCACCAGCTATAAATTTGGGGTTCCCACAACTCCCTCAGGGTCAGTAACTCCCTAGAGCGACTCGGAAAGCTCAGGAAAGCACTAGCCTTACAGCCAAAAGGGGTACAAACCAGGACCACTGAAAGAAGGGACCCAGAGGACAAGGTCTGGGGGCCCCTGAACGTGGCTTCTGTGCCCCCTCGCCCGAGAGCTGGGACACGCCGCTCTCCCCCATGTCCACTTGTCAGGACAGCAGGGCACAGCCAGCCACAATGGCTCCCGAGCCTGATGCCAGGGTTTTTATGGGGTTTCACTGTGTGAGCGAGATTGCTGAGTCATTGGCCGTGAGGCAGGCACCGGTGGCCAGCACCCCAGCTTCCTCTCCTGCAGGGTCTCTCTGGGGGGCAGCCCTATCCAGAGCCCTCATTGGCATCAACCACCAGGTATGGTCCAAGGACTCTCCCGTCACAGGGAAACTCCAAGGATTTAGTGGCTCCTCCCAGGAACCGGGACAAAGCAGCCAAATTCTAAACCACCCACCTAGCTAAACTAGGCGTCGCTCAGCCAGCCACTGCTTCCTGGCCCTTGCCCTCCCCTCCCCGGAGGTGAGCTGCGTCCCCAGCCTCATGCCTGGCCTCACCGAGCCTCACGTCGCCCAGATCCTGTCTCTGGCCCAGAACTGTCTGGCCTCCAGCCCAGGCTCTTGTTCTGCTCTCAGCCCAGCACTGGACCTGCAGCTTGGCCAGCTGCCTCCGTGAATCCTTCCCGGGAGAAGCACTGAACAGACGCGTCCCGAGAAGCAACTCACAGAGGCTTCTCACGAGGAGACCGGCCCCTTCCTCTGCGGAGCCTAGAGATCAGAGACGGTCCGCCTCTGCTGTGCAGGAACCAGCTCCCCGGCCCGTCCTTAAAGAGTTGGGGGTGGGGGTGTGAAGAAGTCACTGCCCCCCAAGCCACGTTGGACACATGGCCTCGCAGGTCCAGAGTTCTGCTCGGTCCTGTCATTAGCTCTGTTAGCCCTCCGGGTGTCACCCCGTGTGACCAGCTAGAGACAGATGCCTGCTTCTCCGTGAATGCACAGCCGAGCATATGTAGGACCTCTCTGTATTGACAGTCGTACAAACTCACCACCCAGCATTATATGCCCTTTATCCAAATTTCCCTCGTCTGAGCCTCACAGGATCCAATCTAATTCTAATGCGTGGAAAACTGCCAAATGTGCCCTTAGGTACTCTGCGTGTGATTTAAAACTTCGTAACCTGTCTTTTCTACTCTGGCATTCGTCTTTTCAGACTAAACAGTTATTAATTACAGACTTTCTTCCTTTAATTTGCTTTACCTTACCTTTGCCTTTCTCTGAACTTTAATTCTGAGATACACATACACACACACACAATTAACACACAAACACAACTCACATGTACACACACATATACATGCTCCTACACTGATTTGGTTACTTGATTTGCTATCGTTCCATAATATCTCCCCAATATTGAAACTTTTTGCTGTTTTCCTCTAGAAATAATTATGGCTCAAATTAAGTTTGAGGTGATCCCAGCACCTGGAGAGCCAGAATATGACTTGACGTTTAAGTTACTTCAGCAGCATTTCTGATGCTTCAGGGAAACACACGGCTGCAGCGTTGCTGCCGTCTTAAGGGACAGGACAGTCCCTACTTGTCTGAGATCCTCGTGTCTTGCTCTGTGTCTAAATGAATTTTAGAAGGATTATTTTGGTAAATATTTAAACGACAGACACTCATAAGACCTTCTTTAAAAGACGAAATATATGCTTTTAGTTGATTGATTCATAGAGCTACATTTTAAGCGGACTGTAAGTGGATTGTAAACTTATGCATCTGCCTGGGATTATGTCTGTCCTCTTGGGGGGCCGAGAACAGTTGCCTGTTCCGTGGCCCCATGGTTTAATTATACGTACGATGGGATTTCCTGCCTGAGTTTGGGGTGTGTCCAGTGGGGTCACTTTTCCCTGCAGATGTACCGAGGCAGGTGGCACGGAGTGGGGTGGTGGTCGCACACCGTCCTGGGCTCCCTCTGGGTCCTTCTCGCTGGGGGAGGACCTGCTATCTCAGGCGTCACACCACGCTCACGGGGCGGGGGCACAGGAGGGGCCTGGAGACGGGGCCAGACCCGCCTCAGAGCCTGCCCCGCCCCGTCCTCCCTGACCAAAATCATCTCGAGCTCCAGGAGAGGCAGTACTTACAGAAGGCGGGGAGGACAGCCGGCTCAGTTGCCCCAGCGCGAGAAGCAGAGGAACCAAGAAACTTCAGCGGTTTCCGTGGGGTTGACGCCCCAGCTCCCTGGGGCGTCTGTCTTGCAGTTTCCCTGCAGTAGTGTTAATGGGGTCCTGCGTCGCTGCTGTAAAGACCGCCACCCAGGTGCCGGCCCTCTTCTCCGGTACGGTCGACCTTGTCTCCCCCACTTCATCTCTCATGTTACCTAGCGGCTCCTGACCTCTCTTCCTGTTCCTTTTTTTAAAAAAAACAAATGAATAGTAACATCCATTGAGGACTCGAGCGCCTTGTGAGGGTGTGTGAGGACGCCATTCATTCCTACAAAATATACTCTGCCTTCCCGTCACTTATTTTTTCTAAAGTCAGAAGAAGCATTAACTTCCCAATTTCTGAATATGCATTGATATTATTTTTCATTTAAAAAATAAAGCAGCTTAAAGGGCTTTTTTCACACTCTCATTTGTGGACAATATTTCCTCACAAAGTGATGGCATTTGGTGCGAACACACTGGTTATAAGTGAACATCTTATTATAACAAAGGGCATTTCTGCGACGTTACTGTTCATGGCTCTGCCCTTGGCGAGACCTGTCCTCCCTTGAAAACAAAATGGACCCCAAACGTCAAACGTGGGAACCTCTGAGTGCAGGGATGCAAGAATATTCGGAAAGGTGTAATGTAAAATTCATTGTCCTGGAGTTGGTGTTTGTATCATGGCAGGATCAAGGCACCGGTCAGATCACACAGTCTTCCAGAACAGATGTTTGGCTCTGCTTTTAAATTTTAGAACAGCTGGGCAGACAAGGAAGACATTAAAGAAAGCAGTGGTTCAGTGACCAAGCCACGTTGTTTCAGCGTTCTCCACCCACACCTGGCTGAATTAAACACGTTACCTTGGATCTTCAGCATATATTGCAAATTACTAGATGGTGTTAGTTAATATGATTCCTTGCCTTCTCTTTCCAACTTAGCAACCACAGGGTGGAGAGGAAGGACGGCCTCTGGAAGAGAGCCCCGGGGGGCCGTGAGGAGACGCCGGTGCAGCCCGACCTGGCCGGCAGCGTGGTGGGGAGGAACGGCCGCAGGGCTGTGTTGGTCCCTCGGCTGCCGAAGCAGCACCACAAGCTGGTGGCTGAAAACTGCAGAAGCGATGGTCTCACCGCCCGTGGGCGCCGGCAGGGCCAGACTCTCTGCAGGCTCCTCTTCCGGGTTCTGGGGCTGCCGTGTCCCTGGGGTCCCCCGGGTGTAGATGCATCACCCCGTCCCCCGTCCGTTCACGTGCTGTCTTCCCTGTCTGCATCCAGATTTCCCACTGGCACGAGGACACCGTCATACTGGGGTAGGCCCACCCTGTGACCTCGTCTTAACTTGCTCACCCATGTGAAGACCCTGTTTCCACACAAGGTCCCGTCACAGGGCCTGGCATTTAAGCCCAGCGCGTCTCCTTGGGGCCACGAGCACACAGTGCTGGCCGCGCCCTTTCCCGGAGCCGGGGTGTGGCTCGTGGGTTCACCTCACAGGCCTCTCGGGTCTGCCCGTTCGTGCGACTTGCCTCTCGGGGGGGATTCACGTCTGTACTGTTTCGCCTTTAAAAGTAACCAATCTTGATTGGCAGGTGAAGCCCCAGCGTGGCAGTTCCGCCTCGGAACAAGTCATCGTGGGCACTTTCTGCTCGTTCCTCAGCTATCACCCAGGTTGGGTGTTGCTTCTGCTCGGGAAGATGTTTCTTTCAATCTAACACGACATTATTCTTGTTCTTACTTGTGTGTATGTTTCCTCTCTACGTGTCTTCGGCTGCCTTTGGAATCGGTGCGCTCATGGTTCACACACATCACATCCTCCGGGTTTTGTCGGGTGTCTGACTGCTTCGTGGTGGGGCGGGAGGGAGGAGAGGTTCGGGGGTCGTGCCAGGAGGGCCACAGAGCCCCCAGCCAGGCTGTGCTGGAGGAGGTGACGGGGCACACGCGGCGCCGAGCTCCAACCCCGCTTCTTCTCGGGCCAACCGCGCCTCCTCCCCGCACCCCTGCCCTGGTTATATGTTACGTTATGAAGCACGCGGCTCAGGGACAGGCAGAGAGGAGGGGCTCCAGCTAGGAAGCTCCCCCAGCCCCGTGGTTTCAGGGTGTCATGGAGGCTTTGGGGAGGGTCCATACTGGACTGGCTGTGTGGAACCCTTGGCTGTCGCCAACGAGCTCAGTGTCCAGCCTCTCCCCCTGGAGGTTGGGGGTTGAGGCTGAAGCTTCTAGGCCTCTAATCAAGATTGGGTCTCTCTGGTGACCAGCCCCGTCCTGAAGCCCAAGAGTCGCCGCATTAGAACAGAGATGCCCCATCATCCTTGTCCCTCCAGAGACGTGGGGCTTTTAGGAGCTTGTGCCTGGAAGTGGGGTGCAGGACCAAGGCGGCCTCGGGGTTCAGGAGGCCTGCTGCTGAGAAGCGTGGCTGCTTCCCTCGGCGTCGGTGGGGCAGTGCAGGAGGAAGAAGGTGGCGGACGGGCCTCACGATCGAGGGGGGCTGAGAGGAGACAGGACGGGGTACCGGGGGCCTGCTGTCCCGGGAGGTAGGGCGGGGGCCGTGGGCAGGACAGACAGATGTCTGTGGTCGGCCTGGAGCAGCCTGGCTTGTCCACCCACTTGCTGGGGCATCCGACCGCTCCGAATGGGTGACTGGCTTGAGCGGACAGCCTGATGTTCTGATTTAGGTGTCAGGACGGCTGCTTTCACGGGGTTGAGGTATTTTCAACCAGGTGGTCTTTGCAGCATGGGCAGGGCCGTGGTCCTCACCCGCTTCGGGGGTCCTGGTCTCCTGCACAGGAAGCAGGTCTGGCTTCCCTTCGTCCTGCTCTGTGCCGCTCCCCTTCTGTGGATTTTGACTCCTCCCTGACGGTGCTGCTTCAGTCCTGGCTGCCCGCCCAGGTTTCACGGGGTTGGCGCCTCTGTCCCTCACGTGGTGACCCTGGGGCAGGATGCCCAGCTCTGGTGGGAGAACAGCCCGTGAATCAGTGTTTCAGAAAGTGCAGGGCCTTCTTCCTAAGGTTGCTGTTCAAAACTATTTTTTCCTTCCAAAACTTTAGTCTCCCCCCCACCCCCCGGTTAACATCAATTAATTTAATTCACTTCTCTTTCCCTTGTTCCTAATTTTCATTTGATTCCGCCATCATCTCTTCGGTTTAGGCTGGTTGGTATTCTGGTTATGGTTTCCTTGCCTGTTTTTTCTCCTTCTCTCTCTTACCTAAATGGCTTTCTCCCGACATTTGGGAGAGACAGACCGGTCGGTCCTTGGTGCTGCTTTATAGAGTGCCTTCTCTGTACTTTCCTTCTTCATTTTCAGTTTTTTAGCTCCTTCTTTGTTTTTCTCCTCCTTCTTTTCTCCTCAAGCAGATTTTTCACCTGTCTTGTTCATGTAGGTTTTGCAGGTTGACTGGCATTCAAAACAGTGTCGACGTAATCTGAGCCCGAGATTTCAGGAGAAAACTGTGTGAACGCTGGGCTGTGGGTGGGGCTGCTTGTTACGTGGTGGGGCCCTGCCTTGGGCACCCAGGACCACCTGGTAGAATCGCTGTCTATGGGCTCCTCGTGTGCCACGCGGCCCCTGGAGGAGAGGGCGGGCGTGTCGTCAGGCCCCTTTTTGTGGAAAACCCTGGAGTTGAGTGTGGAGCCACCTGTGTGGCTGGGCAGGCACTCGGGGGTGCAGGTGCTGTGCTGCAGGGTCTCAGCGGGGCAGGTCCAGAACCAAAGGCAGCTGTGGTCCTGGGGCCCCTGGTTGGGCGTTTCCGCTGCTTCTGTGTCAGGAGCCCTTGGTGCACCCGCTAGCGGTGAATATGGGCTCTTTGTCTCTAACTGGTAGATTCCTTTAGCTTATGATCACATAGGAACTGCAAACATAAGGACTTTATACGTGTTTGAGTGAGAGAAGAACAGAAGGAACTTGAGCCAGTGCTGAGACCGGATGGGTCTTGCCTCTGAACGGGGTCTGCCCGGCTCAGTTCCGCAAAGGCGCGGCCCCAAGGGGTCCTGCCCGCGTCCGCACAGGGCCCAGCCCCGCCACCCTGATCTGACTGCCAGCCAGAGAACGCTACACGTTCTTCACAAGAGCCCGGGTCACCGGACCAGGGCACCTTCTTTGGGACTTTGTGCCCACGTCGGTTCAGTAACCCCAGTGTCTTACCTGCAAAGTAACATTCTGGGAAATGGATCAGTAGCATTGCTGTGGGTTCTGTGATCTTCCCTAAATGAGCACGTGCTCTGGATGAAACCACGACATCTAAACGTCGCGTCAGCCGCTTAGCCCTCCTGCACGCGGCCCCCGTTTCCATCCGAGCCCAGCCCTGTGCTGCTGTGACGGGCAGGCGTGCGCGGAGCTGGGCGGCAGCAGGACTGGCTTACAGGACGCTGCTTCCCATGGAGCGTGGCCACCTCGGGAGGTTCATGATCACGGCGGGTAACACCCCCAGCCTGTTACAAGGGGAACTGAAGGCAAAGATAAGACCCAGACCAGGGGAGGAAGCGCCGGAGCAGACCCACCCTGGCTCCGTGTCGGCCACTGGGCCCAAGGGCCTGCTTTCTGCTCTGTGACCGTTGCTGCCCGCACACCTCATGGCAAAGCCTTTGTGGAAGAGCTTTAGTTTTTGCTCTGTTTTGCTTCTGCTTCTGAATCTCACCTGCCGATACCCCGCTGATCAGCTGAGTAGGGGGATGCGAGCACAGGAGCCGAGACCATCCCAGCGGGTCCCCTGTGCATCTCAGCCCCAGTGGTGTTTTTGGCTACCTATACCTGCTCTGTGCGCTGGGCTCGGCCGGGTGTGGACGGCAGGCTACAGCTCAGTGTCTGAAATCTGACCCTGTTTCCGGGGTGCACTGGCCGCAGGAGGGGGAGCCCCAGGCGCCACTCGTGTGCCCTCAGGGGTGGGAGACCAGAAACCAGGCCACGCGTGTACCTTGGGGACCTTGGCCTGCATTTCTTAAGTGTTAAGAATGCTTTTTGGCTAACGGGGCAGGCGAAGTGTGGTCGGTTGCGTTGTGCCTGCGCGGCGGTCTCCATCCACACGGGCAGCGGGTGGGGGGGGGCGCCCTGCCTCTTCTGGAATCGGGCCTTCCACCCTCTCCCCAGACAGTGACGCTCGCCTGCGTCCCTCGGGGGCACAGTCACTCTGACCCTGGTGCCTTGACCACCTTGGAAGGGAAATCTAATCTAACGGCCACAAAGCCACACAACCACCACCGACTAAGCAAGCCGGTACCCTGCAGCCCCCAAGCCCACTAAAGCTTTCTGTTTTTAGGTAAAATCTGTTGTTTATTGAGGACCTACTGTGTGATGACGTTTGTCCAGATACAAGGCAGACACAGGGAGACCGTGGGAAGGCACCTGGTGAGGCTCCGCACCCGAGGTCAGGGACACCTTAGTGTGGGTGGCCTTCCTCAGCCCAGCCACAGGCCAGCGGGCTCGTGCCCCCGTGGTCCGAAGGGGACCTCCTCTTCTTTATCCACTTGTCACCAGAGCCCTCACTTCTGCCCCACAGCCGGGGACGGGCGGGTCCAGAGCCTGTTCTAGTCATCCTGTTAGCACAGGGCTGGAGGTGCACCTTGGACACGGCTGGGCTCACAGATGCAGGATGCATGTCCGTGGGAAGGCCAGGGTTAGGTCGTGTTATTGTGCCCTTTTCAGTGGCCATAGGTGATCTTCCGGCAGTTTTTTTTCTTTTAAAAATTTAAATGCACACGTTTCCCTAGATCTGTAAACTCCAGAGCCACCGCCTGATGATTTCAGTTGAGGGGACTGTTCCAGGCAGCTAGCTGTGCTTGTGATTGATCTGCTTCTTGGAATGAACTGACTGTGGTTTGCCCAGACGAACCAGTCAATTAGGTCAGACCCTCCATCCAGGTTCTAAGGGCCTGGGTGCATCGCGCCTCTGGCAGCGAGGATTCTGAGCTCCGTAGTCCTCAGCTTCTCGGGCGTGCATGGGGGCGTTTGGACAGAACACGAAAATGGCCCTCACGCTTCAAGGGGAATTGACACGCTGCTGGACACAAGCACTTAGCAGTTCTGTTCACAGCATCAGCTGGCACCTGCCAAGGAAAAAACCCCAGGGCCGCGCTCTTTGCGAGTGTGTGCATGTGCACGCCTAAGTGTGAGTGCATGTGTGTGCACGTGTGTCAGGGAGTGAGAGGGAGTGACTCAAGGGGCAGGGTGGTATGGTGAACACCCGGGACGTGAAGGCTTGCATCCTGATGTCGAGATTCGCTTCAGTAATAATTTCATGTTAAAGATGCAGGTATCCACAGGACGCAAGGTGAGGGAACCTCGCGTCCACAGTCACCTGTGCCGTGGTAAACGCGGATCCACTGGTGCAGATCACAGGGCGGAGGATGAGCCAGCCAGGATCACACCGCTCTCTGCCCTCCGCTCCCGTGGTGACGGGCACACGCGTGGGATCTGTGCCTTTGGAAAGTTCTATGAGTTATTGAAGAGCCCAGAAATAGAAAAACATTTAAGTGTAACTTACTACAAAGAAAAGTACGCACGTCCAAGGGAGAAGCCCAGCAGCCACCTGCGGAAACCCGAGGGAGCTTGGCCAGGACGCGGTGCTGGAGCCGGCAGCCATCCTGGGAGCCGGAGGACGAGGGCGCGCCCTCGCAACTGAGCCCCGGGGACAGCTTTGCACAGTGACCAACACAGCGAACGCTGGTAATCGGCCAGGAGTTGCAAGGAAACAGCAGCAGTTTCTGCAGATGGACCTGAGCTTATCACCGGCAGGCTTTAGGCTGTGGTGTTATTTATTAGGGGTGAACCTGCGCTGAGAATCCAGCCCGGAGACGCAGGTGCCTCTGCTGTGAGCCTCTCCTCTGGGCCCCTCCCCTGCCTTCTCGACCAGCTCTCTGGGGGCAAAGACGGTGGACAGCCTGGGGTAGAAACTCTGCTCTGAGGGTTAAGATCCTGGCTCAGCCCTTTGGGGCTGCTGTAACAGAACCCATCCTGCGTGCAGACAGCAGAAGTTTGTTCTCACCTGTCCTCTCTGGGGTCCCTTCTGAGGGCACTGGTCCCGTCACCAAGGCTCCTCTCTCGTGACGGCCCCGCCTCCTGCAGTCTCAGCCTCTGAGAGTGAGGGTTCAACATGGATTTGGGGGGACACGAGCCGACCACTGGACGGCGCCCTGCCCCGGGGGGCGCTCGGGGGGCAGCTGCACTCCTGCCTGATGTCTCCATGGGATTCGGGCCTTGTGGTTCGGTCACACGCAGAGCCGGCCGCCCCCAGACACGACGCTGGGCATCTCTTCCTCAGAGAGAAGTGTGTTGCGGGTTCGGCTGCTGTTCCATCAGCGGACCCCTTTGAGGACAGGACTGAGTGGAAGGGGGAGGGGCCCCCGGAGGCCCCGTGACGGGAGACCATCGGGAGGAGGAGCTGCGCTCCGACATGGGAGGGGCCGCCGCGCCCGGTGCCTCTTCCCCAGGCACCCCCCGCCCCTGGCCTGCTCCGCAGGCGGCATCCTCTCCCTGCCTCTCCGGACGCTGCTTCCCTCCCGGTGCAAAGACAAGGCTGACGGGTTCGGGAGCCCGTCACCTGTCGGGTGCCACGGACTAGAGGCCACGTGGTGTGTGTGTTCAGTCCCCTGTGGTGCCCACAGCCGGGGGCGAGGCCGGACCATGGAGACCGACGGCCCCCTCCCTGGGGCACCTTGCGAGACCGCTCGCTCGGTTTGGGTTTAACTCCGGAACAGATGTGGCCAACTCTGGCCCATGAACTGGCCGCCCGTTCTTATAAATACAGCTTGTGTTGGAATTAGTTTTGTTATTAGACGTATCAGTCTCCAGGGCTGCTGTAACCACCACAGACTGGGCGGCTTAAACGACAGAGATTTATGTTTTCAGAGTCCTGGAGGCTAGAAACCAGAGGTCAGGGTGTCAGCAGGGCTGGTTCCTCCTGAGGCCCCTGTCCTCGGGTGACCTGCTTCCTGCTGTGTCCCACAGGTCGTCCCTCTGTGTGTGCACATTGCTGTCTCTTACTGTGTCCAAATCTCCTCTTCTTACAAGGACACCAGTCAGACTGCATTAGGGCCCATCCTAACAGCCTCATTTTAACTTAGTCACGCCTCTAAAGGCCCTGTCTCCAGATAAGGCACAGTCTGATATACTGGGGGCAAGAGCTTCAGCATCTGAATTTGGGGGGACACAGTTCAGCCCATGATTTCAGAGTTAGCAGTTAAAACTACGGGACAACAGCTAAATTTCAGATAAATAGCAAGTTGTGCATAGGAAATACTTATTTTTAAAAATTTGTATTTATATGAAATTCTAGTTTAACTGGAAAGCTTACGTGACAGCCCTAATTTGAACCTAGTCATACCCATTCGTGTATATTTTGCCTGTGACTGTTTTCGTGTTACAGTGGCTTGAAGGAGTTGAAGCCAACCCCAATCCCTTTTAAAGTTCACATGAAAAATTAGCCACCACCCTGGGAGAAGGATGTGGGATTTGTAATTAGTTCCCAGGACCAGGGCTTTGAGCACAGTACAGAAGCTAAAACGGCACATCAGAGTTAAAAGTCTGTTCCCCTAGACATTCAGTATTTAGTCTGTGTTGACTTAAAAACTCCAAAGACCCAAGACTGTATAAATCGGGAGCGGGATCTATATTCCGCATCAGTTACCTCTATGTCCTTCTGTCTGTTTCCCTTAAGGACTCCCTAATATTCTCTTTCTTAATATGTAGTTGTTTTTGGCCGTCATCATTGATGGAGTTTCTCATTGTCTCGTCCTGAATTAGAAGAGTGTTGTCTGTTGGTCATTATTGTGATTTTTTTCTTTCTTTCCCTTCTTACTTGCTGGTTTTTGGGGGTTTTTTGCGGTACGCGGACCTCTCACTGTTGTGGCCTCTCCCGTCGCAGAGCACAGGCTCCGGACACGCAGGCTCAGCAGCCATGGCTCACGGGCCCAGCCGCTCCGCGGCATGTGGGATCTTCCCGGACCGGGGCACGAACCCGTGTCCCCTAGCATTGGCAGGCGGACTCTCAACCACTGCGCCACCAGGGAAGCCCCTTATTTGCTGTTTTCATTCAGGGCTTTTGAACTTGGTTTCCTATAATTACGGTGGCTTGAGTCAACTCCTTCCTAATACCTGCTGTGTCCTAACCAAGTAAACCAGGCGTTTAAAACTTGAGAAGGCAAAGGATGTCAGCAAATTGGAGGGAATTCAGAGAAAAGCGCAGAAATGGTTAAGAGGCTGGAAGATCTACTTGTGAGAAAAGTGCGAAGGAGTTGAGTGTGTTTGCCTTGGAAAAGCGGTGACCGAGACGGGCAGAGGCACAGCCGAGAATTTTGAGTGTGATGATCCCAGGAGAGAGGATTAGTTTAGGGCTGCAGAAGGAATTTAATGACCAAGAGAGAGAGGGGCCGTTTGACCGGAGGTCGATGGGGGAAGGTCTCCTGTGAAGCTGGGTCCGGCGCAGGGGAAGGAGGAGGTGGGGAGAGACCAGATGCGGCAGGAAGTGAGGTGGCGGCCGGGTGACGGCCATGTTGAGCGAGGCCCCATCCCCCATCGGCTCCTAAAGGCCGTAGGGGACCTTCTGCCCTTTGTGTCTAGCAAAGCGCAGCTTCTCGGTGGCCTCTGCCTGGACTTGGTCTCTGCCTGTCTCCATCCCTCCTTCCATCTGAGAATCTATTTCTGCTGTGGTCCTGGGAGCGTCAGTGAGGCGGGGTTTGGGGACCTCACCGACCACGTCAGACGTCACCACGCCGCGCCGATTTCGCCTCCAGGATGACCCTGGAGTCTGTTCCAGCCGCTCGGCTGCCGACTGCATCCCCAGTGCAGGCCCATCACGTTCCCCCAACCCAGTCCTGACCCATCCCTCACCAGGTCGGGTTCCCCAGTGGCCGCTGGACGCAGACAGAGCCCGCGGTCCTTCCGGCTGTTCCCTGCCTCGCCCCACAGGCTCCCGGCAGCCTCACACGCTGCTTCTCACCCCCAGGCTCTGCCACTGGAGGTCTCCTGCCTGGAGTGGCCCCCCACCCCTCCCCTGAGTGAGACCCTGAGAGACGCAGCTGAGGGGGCCGCCCTGGGCCCCGTGTCCTCGCCGTGTCTCTAGCGTTGCACCCAAGAAGGGATTAAGATGCAGGAACAGAGTTGCACTGAACTGTGGTGATAACAGTACAATGTTCTAGGTAGGAGAGGGCAGTGCTAGACCCCCAGGGATGCCCCTCGGTCCAAACCACACTGAACAAGGGTGGGGCCCCAGTCCCGGGCCCTCCGGGAGGAGGGTGACACAGAAGTCCAGGGTCAGTGCAGTGTCAGAATTCCTGGTGACCCTGGGCAGTAGCCAGGACGTGAGGCGTGGAGCCCAACCTGCAGGAGATGGTCTGGAGAGGCTCGGGGGACAGTGAAAGCAGTAGAGCTCCTGTGCCTGGCCAGCCTGAGGCTGGCGCTTAAGGCAGCAGGGCTGACCTCCGGGGACACTTTGTGCTGGGCAGGGCTCCTTCTGCATGGTCAGGCTCCGCCGCTTGGTTCAGAGCCGACCAGGCCTGCAGAGGTGTTCAGTGGGCCTGTGAAGGGAGCAGATAAGACCCGCACGCCCTTTCCCATCAGATGCTTGTCACTAACTCCTGAGGTTGTTTGCTAAAACACACGTCTTCTGTACAATGGGCTCGCAAGAAATTCTGGTTTCTCTATTTGATGATATTTAAGCTCCCTCTCTCATCCTTGGAATTCTTTAAAGGAAAGAGACTAAGGAAGAAAAAGGAGTCATTGTATAAACAAGCTGAATCTGTCAGTAGGTCCTGAAGGCAGAGTGTTGTGCTGCATCCTGCCCTCCAGCCGGGGGTCTGTCCTCTGTGACCCTCCGACCCCCTTTACGTCTTCACCCCATCTCCTGTGTCCACACCTGGAGGAGAAGGGGCTTACAGACACTCACCGTCTCCCTGCTTCCCTCATGTATCCTGTGTCCAATCCATATGCTGTTTATTTACAATGCTCATTATTTTCTATTTGTACACTGAAAATACTCTATACAAGATAAACATTACATGGTGACAAGCACATCAGTATGACAACAGAGAGCCCTAGAATCAGGAAAGCTTCCCTTGAGCCTGGGACCCATGTGGCATCTTGTCTGTGGGTCAGGATGACCCTTGGTCCTTGAGGTTGTTCCTGGGAGCTGCACTGTGGGTGGGACACTGGCACCAGGCCCTCCTGGTGTTTCTACCCACAGCTCAGACAGATCCAGAGCCACTTCCCTCATTCTGTGTTACATGCGATCATGCTCATGTTGTAATGTATTCTACTTCATAATTTTAGTGAATTAATTTCACTTGATTTATACATTTCTTATAGTCTTTAACATATTTTTAATTTTTTATATAATTTTATGAATTGAGGTATAGTCACGTACAATATTATATGTTTCAGGTGTACAACATAGTGATTCACAATTTTTAAAGGTTATACTCCATTTATAGTTATTATAAAATATAGGCTATATTCCCTGTGCTGTACAATATATTCTTGTAGCTTATTTATTTTATACATAGTATTTTGTACCTCTTAATTTCCTACCCCGTCTTGCCCCTCCCCAATTCCCTCCCCCCACTGGTAACCACTAGTTTGTTCTCTAGATCTGTGAGTCTGCTTCTGCTTTGTCATATTCACTAGTTTGTTTCATTTTTTAGATTCCACGTATAAGTGATACCATACAGTAGTGGTCTTTCTCTGTCTGACTTATTTCATTTAGCATAATACTGTCCAGGCCCATCCATGTTGCTGTACATGGCACTTTTTATTCTTTCTATGGCTGCATACTATTCCATTGTTTATACATACGCCACACCTTCATCCATTCATCTGTTCTTGGACACTTAGGTTGCCTCCGTGTCTTGGCTATTGTAGGTAGCGCTGTTCTGAACACTGGGGTGCATGTGCCTTTTCAAGTGAGTGTTTTCATTTTCTTCAGATAGATACCCAGGAGTGGAATTGCTGGATCATATACTAACTCTATTTTTATTTGTTTGAGGAACCTCCATACTGTTCTCCATAGTGGCTGTATCAATCTACATTCCCACCGACAGTGTAGGAGGGTTCCCTTTTCTCCACACCCTCTCCAGCATTTGTTATTTGTAGACTTTTTTGATGATGGCCATTCTGGCAGGGATGAGGTGATATCTCATTGTGGTTTTGAATTGCATTTCTCTGATGATTAATGATGTATAGCATCTTTTCATGTGCTTGTTGGCCATCTGTATGTCTTCTTTGGAAAAATGTCTATTCAGCTCTTCTGCCCATTTTTTAATTGGGTTGTTTGTTTTTTTGAGTTTGTAAGTTATATGAGTTGTTTATGTATTTGGGATATTAACCCCTTATTGGTCATACCATTTGGAAATATTTTCTCCCTTTCAATAGATTGTCTTTTCGTTTTGTTGGTGGTTTCCTTTGCTGTACAAAAGCTTTTAAGTTTAACTAGGTCCTATTTGTTTATTTTTGCTTTTATTTCCTTTGCCTCAGGAGACAGATCCAAAACGTATTGCCATCATTTATGTCAAAGGGTGTTCTGCCTATTTTCTTCTGGGAGTTTTATGGTTTCTAGTCTTACATTTAGGTATTAATCCATTTTGAGTTTCTTCTACATGTGGTATTAGAAAAACTTCTAATTTCATTATTTTACGTGTAGCTGTCCAGTTTTCCCTGCACCACTTGCTGAAGAGACCGTCTTTCCTCCACTGTGTATTTTTGCCTCCTTTATCGTAGATTAATTGACCATAAGTGTCTGAGTTTATTTCTGGGCTTTCTATCCTGTTCCATTGATCTATATGTCTGTTTTCGTGCCAGTACCGTACTGTTTTGATTACTGTGGTTTTGTAGTATAGTCTGAAGTCAGGGAACATGATACCACCAGCTCTGTTCTTCCTTCTCAAGGTTGTTTTGGCTATTCAGGGTCTTTTGTGTTTCCATATAAATTCAAAATTTTTTTTGTTCTAGTTCTGTGAAAAACTACCACTGGTATTTTGCTAGGGATTGCACTGAATCTGTAGATTGTCTTGGGTATTATGGTCATTTTAACAATATTAATTCTTCCAATCCATGAACACAGTATATCTTTCCATCTGTCTGTGTTGTCTTCAGCTTCTTTCATCAGTGTCTTATAGTTCTCTGAGTACAGGTCTTTTACATCCTTAGATACGTTTCCCCCCAGGTATTTTATTTTTTGGATGTGGTTGTAAATAGGATTGTTTCCTTAATTTCTCATTCTGATAGTTCATTGTTCGTGTACAGAAATGGAGCAGATTTCTGTATATTAATTTTGTATCCTTCAAATTTACCAAACTCACTGATGAGCTCTAGTAGTTCTTTTGGTGGCATCTTTAGAATATTCTATGTATAATATCATGTCATCTGCAAACACTGACAGTTTTATTTCTTCCACTCCAATTTGGATTCCTTTTATTTGTTAATCTTGTCTGATTGCTGTGGCTAGGACTTCCAAAACTAGGTTGAATAAAAGTGGTGAGAGTGGGCATCCTTTTCTCTTTCCTGGTCTTAGAGGAAATGCTTTCAGTTTTTCATTGTTGAGTATGATATTAGCTGTGGGATTATCCTAAATGGCCTTGATTTTGTGAGGTATGTCCCCTCTATACCCACATTCCAGAGAGTTTTTATCATAAATAGACGTAAATAGATGTTGAATCTTGTTACAAGCTTTCCCTGCATCTGTTGAGATTATCGTATGGTTTTTATTCTTCAGTTTATTAATGTGGTATATCACATGGATTGATTTACAGATATTGAAAAATCCTTGCATTCCTGAGATAAATCCCACCTGACCATGGTGAATGATTCTTTAAATGTATTGTTGGATTCGGTTTGCTAAGATTTTGTTGACGATTTTTTCATCTACATTCATCAGTGATGTTGGCCTGTAATTTTCTTTCTTTCTTTTTTTTTTTGTGATACCTTTGACTGGTTTTGATATCAGGGTGATGCTGGCCCCAGAAGGAGTTTGAAAGCATTCCTTCCTCTGTAATTTTTTGGAATAGTTTGAGAAGGAGAGGTGTTAACTCTTCTCTAAATGTTTGGTAGAACTCACCTGTGAAACTATCTGGTTTGTTTCTTGGGAGTTTTTAAAATTACTAATTCAATTTCATTACTGGTAATTGGTCTGTTCATATTTTCTATTTCTTCCTGATTCAGTTTTGGGAGATTGTACAATCTAGGAATTTGTCCATTTCTTCTAGGTTGTCTACTTTCTTGGCATATCATTGTTTGTAATAGTCTCTTATGATCCTGTGTATTTCTATGGTGTAGGTTGTAACTTCTCCTTTTCCATTTCTGATTTTATTGATTGGGGCCCTCTTTTTTTTTTTTTTTTTTTTTTGATGAGTCTGGCTAAAGTTTTTTCAATTTTGTTTGTTTTTTCAAAGAACCAGCTCTTATTTTCATTGATCTTTTTATTGTTTTTTGGGGTTTTTTTTTAAATTTCTATTACATTTACTTCTGCTCTGATTTTATGATTTCTTTCCTTCTACTAACTTTGAGTTTTTTTGTTCTTATTTTTCTAATTCCTTTAGATATAATGTTATGTTGTTTATTTGAGATTTTTCTTATTTTCTGAGATAAGCTTTATCACTATAAACTTCCCTCTTAGAACTGCTTTTGCTGTGTCCCATAGATTTTGGATCATTGTGTTTTTGTTTTCATTTGTCTCCAGCTATTTTTTAATTTTCTCTTTGATTTCTTCAGTGATACATTAGATGTTTTGTAGCATATTGTTTAGCCTCCATGTGTCTGAGTTTTTTTGCAGTTTTTTCTCTTGTAGTTGATTTCTAGTCTCACAGCATTGTGATCAGAAAAGATGCTTGATATGATTTTAATCTTTTAAAATTTATGGAGACTTGTTTTATGGCCTAGCATGTTATCTATCCTGGAGAAGGTTTCATATGCACGTGAAAAGAATGTGTATTCTGTTGCTTTTGGGTGGAATATAGATATCAGTTAAGTTCATTTGGTCTAATGTGTCATTTAAGGCCTGTGTTTCCTTATTGATTTTCTGTCTGGATGTTCTGTCCATTGATGTGAGTGGGTGTTGAATGGCAATTCAACTGTGTTACTGGCAATTTTTCCCTTTATGTCTGTTAATATTTTCTTTATGTATTTAGGTGCTCCTATGTTGGTTGCATATATATTTACAATTGTTATATCTTCTTGGATTGATCCCTTGATCATTTTTTAGTGTCCTTCTTTGTCTCTTGTAACAGTCTTTGTTTTAAAGACTATTTTGTCTGATATAAGTATTGCTACCCTGGCTTTCTTTTCATCTCCATTTGTGTGGAATACCTTTTTCCATCCTTTCACTTTCAGTCTGTATGTGTCTTTAGAGCTGAAGTGAGTCTCTTGTAGACAACATATACATGGGTCTTGTTTTTGTGTCCATTCAGCCAGTCTGTGTCTTTGGTTGGAGCATTTATTTAGTCCATTCACATTTAAAGTAATTATTGATATGTATGTTCTTATTGCCATGTTGGTAATTGTTTTGGGGTTATTTTTATAGTTCTTTTTTGTTCCTTTCTTCTTCTTTCGTTCGCTTTCTTGTGATTTGATGACTGTTTTTAGTGTTATATTTGGATTCTTTTCTCTTTTTATGTGTGTGTATCTATTATAGACTTTTGGTTTGTGGTTACATGAGGTTCATATATAGCCATCAATTTATATAGTGATTGTTTTAATTTGCTACTTCTTAATTTCAAATGCATTTTAACAGCCCTGCATTTGTGCTCTCTTCCCCTCTTGGTTACTGTTTTTGGTATCATATTTTACATCTAACTGTTTTGTTTGTCTCTTAACTACTTGTGTGGATATAAATGATTTTACTACTTTTGTCTTTTAACCTTCTTAAGAGCTTTGTGTATGGATGATTTACTACCTTCACTGTATATTTGCACTTACCGATGAACTTTTTCCTTTTATAATTTTTGTGTTTCTAGTTGTTGCCTTTTCTTTTTTGTTTAGAGAAGTCCCTTTAACATTTCTTATAAAGCTGGCTTGCTGATGCTGAATCTTTTAACTTCTGCTTGTCTGTAAAACTTCTGATCTCTCCATCAAATCTGAATGAGAACCTAGCCTAGCAGAATACTGTTGGTTGTAGGTTTTTACCTTTCATCATTTTAAATATGCAGAGGCTGCCTGTCACTGGTTGTTGGGGCCAGGTCATGAGGCAGCTGGCTGTGGAACCCCGGGGGCCTGGCGGCTGGTACTGGTTCACTGGTGGGCAGAGTTGGGGTCTGGGATACGTTGGGGCTTGTGTCCACCCACTAGTGGGTGAAGCCAGGTCCTGGGGCTAGTGCCGGCCCACTGGCGAGCAAAGCCAGGTCCTGGGGCCTGCCTGCAATGTCCGGGGGTATTGGACCCCTGGCAGGTGGGCCCAGTTCCTGACACAGACGACTGTGGGATCTACCTTGTCACAGAGTTTGTGTTGGTCCAGCTGGCGGGTGGACTGGGTCTCCTGGCTAGAGCAGGCTCACGGGTACACAGAGCCAGGGATTCCGGGGCTGGTAGCTGCCCCCTGGTGGTTGGGGCTGGGGCCCAGGGTCTCTGGCTGCAGGGCCCTGGGGGTCCGAGGTCTGTTGCCTGTGCCCTGGGGTGTGGGGCTAGGTCCTGAGCCCTTTGGTGGGCAGGGCCATGGCCGAGGGCAGCTGTGGGCTCAGGGGTCTGAAGGCGGCCTTTCTGCTGGTGTGTGGGGCTGTGTCCCTGCCTGGCTAGTTGCTTGGCCTGAGGCATCCCCGTACTGGCGCTGACATGCTCACAGTGGGGCCGGTCCTGGTGCTGATGAGCTAGAGGGAGGACTCCACAGTGGCTCTCGCCTGCTCCAGTGTCCACGTGGCAGAACGAGCTCCCAAGGTAGCTGTGCCGGCGTCTCTTCCCCGGGGGGAGCTGCGGTCGCCTCCCGCCTCTTGCGGACTTGCCCAGATCAGCGGGTGTGTCTAACCCAGGCTCCTTTCAAGTTACTACTCCTGCCCTGGGTCCCTGAGCTGTGAGATTCTGTGTGCGCCCTTTAAGAGTGAAGCCCCTATTTCTCGCAGCCCTCTGGTTCTCCCGAAAGTCAGACCCGCTGGCCTTCAAAGCCAAACATTCTGGGGGCTCGTCTTCCCAGTGCAGGACCCCAGGCTGGGGAGCCCGATGTGGGGCTCAGTCTCCTCTTTCCTTCGGGAGGATCTCTGCAATTGTAATTATTCTCCCAGTTGTGGGCCACCCTCCCAGGGGTTTGGGATTTGACTCTGTCGTGACTCCGCCCCTCCTACCCTTCTCTTTGTGGTTCCTTCTTTATATCTTTAGTTGTAGAAGATCTCTTCCGGTGGGTTTCAGTCTTTTTCGTCATTAGGTGTTCTGTAAATAGTTGTAATTTTGATCTGAGAGGAGGTGAGCTCAGGCTCTTTCTCCTCCTCCATCTTGGCCGACCTTTCTCTACGTTTCTTATATTCTCAAAGAGAAGCCAACTGAATCTTTGAGTAGAGATGGTTTCTACCAAACACGGTGATGTTGCAACACGTGGGACAAAGCTCCCACAGAGATCTTCCACAGAGACAGACATTTTCTGAAGAAAATTTCAAGTCCAAGGCACACTGTATGTCACAGACTATGAAACCTTCGAGCCTTACAGATTGATATAAAGTAAACAATGCAGTGTCTCCTTACGCAGGAGTTACAGTTCCACGTGGGTCCCATCAGAGTGCATGCGGCCCTCAGTGCTGCCCTGCTGTGTGGGAGTGACCCCTTACAGCCGCAGTGCCCTGTCTGATGGTCAGGTGGCCGCCCATTGTAGGTGCTTCCTCAGCCCCAGTGCCTGTGGTGGGCGTGCACGCCTCCCAGTCACCCTCCAGTTCCAGTGTTCCCTCGAAGAGGAACTAGGCTGGTCCTCCTCTTTGCCTTCACCACCTGTTGTGAACGTCTGCAAAGCCTTCTCCATCTTGGCCAGATAATCAGAAGTTCGCAGGAACCCTCCCAAGGGCTCTGGGCTGGTGATGGCCGCACCTGGCAAGAGCCCACGTCTTAGGGACACTGGGGAGGGCGTGCTGTCACTCGGAGCCAATCCCACCAAAGGGGTGGACTTGGAGCAGAGACTCAAGTCCACTTAACTCGTGTGTCCGCAGCGATATTGCTGCAGTGAGAAAAAGGAAGACGGGAACGGAGTCTCTGAGAGGCCGTTTGTTGGCACAGATGAGTCATGTCTGTCCCACTGTGCGTGGCAGGTCGGCTGGCCAATCAGGTGCTGGCGTGTACTTAGAAAAGACAGTGGGGCCAAGCATGGGGCAGACCTGGTGTGGGCGGGCCCTGGGGGCTTCTGCGTGAGGGTAGGATTGCTTTCACTCAAGGAGGAGGGACCGTGGGGCTGTGTCCCTCACACTTGCCTTCCCCGTCCACCTCCACGGCCTTCTTTTTTCTCGGATTTATTGAGGAATCGTTGACAAGTAACGTTATAACGTATGATGATTTGCTACACGTATACATTGTGAAACTGTTCCCCAGACCAAGTTAACTAGCACATCGCTGCTAGTTAGTTAGTTACCTTTTTTCCCCTTTTTTTGGTGAGAATGCTTGAGTCTACCCTCTTATTAGCCCGTTTCCGGGACACGACACGGTGTTACTCGCCACAGTCTCCACACTGCATGTTGCATCCTCAGAAGGCACTGCGGCTGCTCTCAGGAAGGGGCCTCCCACGAGGGCCTGTTGCCCGGCTGCTGGGAGGAGGGCAACTCCCCTCACCCAGCCCTTTTCTTGGCTGCTGGCTTGTTCCTCGATTGCTGCCCATGCATTTTAACATGAACTTAGGCAGAATCGGGGCAGTTTATTTTGAGAAATGAGAAAAAACATAAATTCTTCTGAGGCACTTTAAAACCAAACCTAACCCAAACGTGAGCGCCCCTTCCAGCACTGCTTCTGCCCAGAGCCCCGGGGTGGCACCAGCGCAGTCGGGAGACCTGGGGGAGAGAGCCCTCTGTGCCCTGGGCCTGGGTCCTTACCCCCGCAGAGGTCCCCACCCCGTCCCCAGCCTGGCTGCCGGTGCTGACTCAACCCGGTTCTCAGGACGTTCCTTCTCCCTGACTTAAGGACGGCCTCTCTGTTTGATGTTCCCTGTTGGGAAAATCAACAGTGGATAATTATCATGACCTTTCTTCTCTAACAAGTTTAAGCCACACTTGTCAGGAGGTGCTGGCGTTCATTTGCAAATGCACCTTTCTATAATCTTCAGGCAGAAAATTCATTTCAAGAAGCACCATCCTGCCCTTTGCCATAGTGTTTGTTAACATTATTAATCTGATTTAAGTAAAAATTATCCTTTATATTGCTTCCCACATATGCACATTTTTCCCTTTAAAGTTGGGAGGTTATACCAAATGCTGTGTTTTCCTTTCCTGCAAAGATATACAGGGCTGTTTTAACACAGATTAGTCCAAGTGCAATAGGGAAGCACTGTAGGTGGTGAAACTCACTTATCATTGGTATGATTAGTTTCACCTTGTAGCTGTGTCTCCGAAAATGCAATTAACAGTTTCATATTCAGCTTAGCCAGCTTTTATTTCTGCTGCGTGCTGTGCAGCATTTGCATCATAAAAAAAAACTAATTGGTAAACACAGTCTTGCCAGCTTCTCTGCAATCCACCCAGTTCTCCTCGCGTTAATTGGCTCGGCTTCAACACACACTGGATGGAATTTCAAAGGCTGCTGCAGATGAGAGAGCTTGCAAGCACTTGTGCTTCACAGGACCGACTCCAAGGAGACGGGGGGAAAGTATTTTAAATTAATGCCGAATACAGGCAACTCTCTTGTCCAGTAGTTGCCATGGAAACCATTTTGTCTGCTAATCTGACAGGGGTGTGTGTGTTTACTGGGATTCGTCCCTAATGACCTTCAGAGAGGAAGTGGGCTCTGAGGGCCCAATGCCCTCGGCTGCTGAGGGAGGACCCCCTGGGCCACTTCTGTGCCTCTCAGCCACATCCTTTCTCTGCCCCAGCTCAGCCCGGGAGCGCACTCCCCTTCTGCACGCGTGTGACCCCAGGTGGCAGCGCTGCAGGCAGAGACGCTCACGTCCCACACGGAGACGCGGTTCTCTGTGCAGGAGCATCACCCGCCGTCCCCTCCTGTCCACTTCCCTACTCCTGAGCCTTTCACAGCATCAGATGGCGCCTTAGAGATAAGCCTGGATTTTCTTTCTCTCAGAGAAATGCTGGTTGTTGTCTTGAATGGACGAGGTCTTGGAAGCAGTTCTTGTTCCTCAAGTAGGGGGCCATCCTGTGCGACCCGCGTGCCACGTGTTTTCGGTGGAAGCTCACAGAGCCTGAGCAGCTGGGGCGACAGTCCACTCAGGGTCATTCCCTGCTGCCTGTGAGGCGCTCAGAACTTGCCCAGTGACAGGAGGTTCCACTAGCCTTAAACTTAGACCCTTGTTTTCTCTGCTCTCTCCTCCTCCCCCTCCTCCCCTCCCCCTCCTCCCCTCCCCCTTCTCCTTCCCGTCTCTCCTCTCCTTTCCTCTCCTCCTTTACCTCACCCCTCCCCTCCCCCTCCTCCTAGATCCTAGACTCTGGCTGCTCTGTGTTAATTACCAGGCCCTAAGGAATAGATGCTTCCCCTTACTATTTACCCTGAGGACTGTCAGACAATCGTAATAGACGCATTTGTTATTTGTTTTGAATTCCTATAAATAGCTATTTGCTTGATCGCAGAAAAAAGGAAGAAAGACCCCATATGTTCAGCTTCCTTTGAAAGTGGATTATAAATATGTAGATGGAGAGCAAGGCGGGGGGATGGGTGCAGGAAGCAGGTGTTCCTCCCTGTCGTGAGCAGGTAAGAGTGAAAGGAACTGTGAGACAGGGTCAGAGTGCAAGGACGCAGCACCAGGCCGAATCCAAACTAGGCAACAGGGGTCTCCAGCGCCCATGCTTCCCCATCCGACGCTGAAGGTAGTGCCCCCACCCCACCCCAGCTCTCCTAGAGACACAGCTCATGCTTCAGTCCTGTCCTCTCTCTCACTTGTCACAAATTTTCTAAAAGTACCTTGAATACTTCTTTATCAATAGACTGGGAATTCACTCATTTTAGTATTTAGGTTAGAAATAAAATGAACAAATGAGGACAAATGGAGAAAAGGTAACAAGATATTATGGTTTAGAGAAACTCAAAGATAGGCAATCAAGTCATTGGATCCAACACGGAACACAGATGGGGTGTGGATTGGCACTCGGCCGTGCTTGTGAAGACAGGTCAGCTAAGCGCGTGAGCTTCCTGGGCATTTGGAGCTACAATCTTTTCCTTCTGCTCTGTCCAAGCCTCCAATTTCAGCTATCTACTTTTCCCTGTGGGATTTTCAAGATAAAAGGGAAGAAAAAGAGAAACAAATGAGAGAGTAGAAGAGGAAGAAAGACTCTGAAAAGTTTATATTATGTTAAAAATTAGGAACTGAAAGTAAGTTTTTGAATTTAAAGAAGAGATTTCAGGGAAAACAATAGCCTTAACTCGTTTTTTGTTTTGGAACCAAGGGTAAGATAGATGAATAGAGGTAGATAAAGGATGGATGGATGACAAATGGATGATGATGATGGATGGATGGGTGGATGGATGGTTGATGGGTGATGGATGGATAGATTGGATGGATGGTGGATGGATGGATGGACAGATGATGGATGGATGGATGATGGATGTATAGATGGATGGATGGTGGATGATGGATTGAGGGATGGATGGTGGACGGTGGATGGATGAATGGATGGTGCATGAATGTATGTATGGATGGGTGGATGATGGATGGATGGATGGATGATGGATGGATGGACAGGTGAATGGATGGATGGATGAATGATGGATTAATGGTGATGGACAGATGATTGATGGATGGATAATGGATGGATGGATGAATGGATGGTGGGTGGGTGGGTGGATAGATGAATGGATGGAAGATAGTGGATGAAAGGAACATGTACAGCAGTGGCCAACACCCCTACAAATCCTGCCTAATGGAATGTTAGCTTGGAAACTTGACCAATCTGCTCGGGAGCTGACTGGCTGAAAGAGAAGACATTGGGCTATCATTCTGAAGTGGAATTCAGGGAAGGGTTTTCCTTCAAGAAGCATGCCATTCAGCTGCTGGGAGCCTTGGTGTGCTGGAGCATGAGTGGTAACATTAATTTTTCTCGTCTGGCTAAGTTTTGACAACCCCATGCATTTCCTCCTGTCCAGGGCCCAAGGACAGTTCCTGATCTCCATCATGAGCATCATGGGTTGAAAACGCAGGCAGTTATGAACAGTGAGCCCTGCAGATGGGCATTTCCCTCAGAGTACTGCAGGTGTACATGCCCCTCTGAACCACATGTAAAAGGGCCTGGCCCACTGTGGGGGGGGGAAGATGGGCTCAGAAACTGTTCTAAGTCTCTGATCACTGTGACTGAATGGTGGTGCACCACCAAATCCCAGACGCTGAAGTCTTAACCCCTGGTGAGACATTAGGAGGTGAGGCCTTTGGGGGAGATGAGGTCATGAGGGTGGAGCCCTCTTGATGGGATTAGTGCCCTTAAAAAAGAGAAAGGTACATGAGATCACTCTTTCCCCATAACAAGAGAGTGTACAGTGAGAGGACAACCATCTGTAAGCCAGGAGGAGGGCCTTCACTATAACCCTGGCAACGCTGGCACCAGACTGCAGACGTCCAGACTCCAGAACCCTGAGAAGTAACCATCTGCGGTTTAAGCCGCCCTGCCTGCGGTCCTGTTAGAGCAGCCGAGCTGACAAATGCTGATCCTGGGTTTCTTTGTCTCCCCTCGCCACCATGTCACATCCAGAATGCTGTGCTCTGACGCCGAGCACGTTTAAACTGCCCCACCCCCACTTGGGTGCTCTGAGCCCAGCATCTCTCGTCTTCTTCCTTAGTCATAGAACCGTAGTTGGGTTTGGGCACATGCCTCACCCCAGAGTAAAACCTGCATTCCCCAGCCTCCCCTTCATCTAGGGAGGCCACTTGACGAAGTCCTGGCCGGTTGGCGTCAGCCAGACTGTTCTGCACACATTCTTTGTTCCTCCCTCATGTCTGTGTCTTATTCCCATTTCTAGAGTGTAGATGTGATGGCTGGAACTGATGCCACACCACGTTCCATGAGGTGACTTGGGAATTGAGGCCATAAAACAAGCGCAGCAAGAGAGGGAAAGGAGGGCTCACAAACCCAAGCCCGCATATTAGCCCTGAACTGCCAACTTCCAAGTTTTATGTGAGAGACAATCTACTATGTTGTTACTTGGGTGTCTCCTGTCACTCGCAGCCAAAGTCAGTGCTAGCAGAGACCAGAGACAGCATGTGACTTTAGCTGATGTGGGTGTAAATGGGACCCCACTCACCCCACCCCAAGCTGATTACTTGATACACCTTAAAAAATCCACCTTCTACATTTTGTGAATTTTGGTATTTCTTCCATGGGGATTTATTATCCCTTACTTTATAATTTTCTAATCTGGTTAACTAAACACCATAGTTTTTTTTGAAACATTGCTGCCTAAACTCTGCAGGCTTTCTTGCATCGGCCTCACTGTGACTTACTGGGTATGACATTATCATTACATCCTCTGCGTATCACACGTGGTCACAGGTGTTTCTTCCTTCTTTCTCCATTTATCCACTCACACACCCAGCAGATGTTTTTAAACATCCTCTCTGTAAAAACTGTATATCAAACACTATGAAAAATACACAGCTGTGGGCCCTGCCCTCTATGCTCCTACAATCTGTTAGGGAAGGTTCTAGAAAGGGAACAGTTATCTCATAATTACACAATAAATAACTGTATACAAAGCAGAAATTTGAGTGACTTTCTTAATAATCTTGGATTCATCCACATGAGTAAAAGGCTTCTGTTCATTGTCCCAGGTTGAGTCTGAAATCTTTGGTAAGTTATGAAATGGCTATTTTTGCTCTCTTATTGTTACAGTTTTCTAAAAAGGAAGGGAGGCAGGAAAGGAGGGAGGGAGGAAGGAAGGAAGGAAGGAGGAAGGGAGAGAAAATGAAAGAAAAAAAATTCTACACTACGATTAGACTGAGGAAGAGCTGGAAAAGGTACCTTACTGTAAAATAATTACCTATGACCAACTAAACCAGTCTTTAAGCCATTTTGAGTTTATTCTTGTGTATGGTGTGAGGGGTGTTCTAACTTCATTGATTTACCTGCGGCTGCCCAGCTTTCCCAACACCACTAGCTGAAGGGACTGTCTTTTCTCCATCGTATATTCTTGCCTCCTTTTTCGAAGATTAATTGACCGTAGGTGTGTGGGTTTATTTCTGGGCTCTCTGTTCTGTTCTGCTGATCCATATGTCCACTTTTGTGCCAATACCACACGGTTTTTTAAAATTTATTTATCTAATTTATTTATTTTTGGCTGCGTTGGGTCTTTGTTGCTGTGCATGGGCTTTCTCTAGTTGTGGTGAGCAGAGGCTACTCTTCGTGGTGTGCAGGCTTCTCATTGCAGTGGCTTCTCTTGTTGTGGAGCACGGGCTCTAGGCACACAGGCTTCAGTAGTTGTGGCTCGCTGGCTCTTCCTTGCTCCGGGGCATGTGGGATCTTCCCGGACCAGGGCTCAAACCCACGTCCCCTGCATTGGCAGGTGGGTTCTTAACCACTGCACCACCAGGGAAGTTCTACCATGCTGTTTTGATTACTGTAGCATTGTAGTATTGTCTGAAGTCTGGGAGGGTTATGCTTCCAGCCTTGTCCTTTTTCCTCAGGATTGCTTTGGCAATTCTGAGTCTTTTGTGTTTCCATGTCAACTTTAGGAATATTTGTTCTATCAATTTTAGGAATATTTATTCT
Source organism: Mesoplodon mirus (assembly GCF_964341445.2). Taxonomy (NCBI): domain Eukaryota; kingdom Metazoa; phylum Chordata; class Mammalia; order Artiodactyla; family Ziphiidae; genus Mesoplodon; species Mesoplodon mirus. Next base: position 114,832,701 of record NC_138985.1, on the reverse strand, counting down.
ATCTGTGAAAAATGTCATGGGTAATTTGATAGGGGTTGCATAAATCTATAGATTGCTTTGGGTAGTATGGCCATTTTAACAATATTAATTCTTCTGATCCAAGAGCATGGGATATCTTTCCATTTCTTTGAATCATCTTTAGTTTCCTTTATCAATGTTTTATAGTTCTCAGCATATAAGTCTTTCACCTCCTTGATCAGGTTTATTCCTAAGTATTTTATTTATTTTTTGATGCAATTTTAAAAGGGATTTTTTTTACTTTCCCTTTTTGTTATTTCACTGTTAATATAATGACATGCAACCAATTTCTGTATGTTAATCTTGTATCCTGCTACCTTGCTGAATTTGTTTATCAGTTTTAGTAGTTTTTGTGTGAAGTCTTTAGGGTTTTCTATATATATTATCATGTTGTCTGCATATAATGACAATTTTACCTCTTCTCTTCCAATTTGGATACCTTTTATTTCTTCTTCTTATCTGATTGCTGTGGCTAGGACTCCCAATACTATGTTGAATAGAAATGGTGAGAGTGGGCAACTTTGTTTTGTTCCAGATTTTAGCAGGAAGGCTTTCAGCTTTTCACCAATGAGTATTATGTTGGCTGTGGGTTTGTCATAAATAGCTTTTATTATGTTGAGATATGTTCCTTCTATACCCACTTTGGTAAGAGTTTTTATCATGAGTGGATGATGAATTTTATCAAATGCTTTTTCTACATTTATTGAGATGATCGTGTGGATTTTGTCTTTTCTTTTGTTGATGTGGTGTATCACATTGATTGATTTGCTTATGTTGAAACATCCTTGTGACCCTGGAATGAATCCAATCTGATTGTGGTGTATGATCTTTTTTTATCTGTTGTTGGATTAAGTTTGCTAATATTTTGTTGAGGATTTTTGCATGTATGTTCATCAGAGATATTGGCCTGTGGTTTTCTTTATTGGTAGTGTCTTTGGTTTTGGTATCGGGGTGATGGTGGCTTCATAGAATGACTTTGGAAGTGTTCCCTCCTCTTCAGTCTTTTGGAAGAGTTTGCGAAGGATTCGTATAAGTTCTTCTTTGTATGTTTGGTAGAATTCCCCAGTGAGGCCATCTTGTCCTGGACTTTTGTTTGCAAGGAGGGTTTTGTCTTTTTTTTTATTTTTATTACAGATTGTTTTTCACTTCTAGTGATCAGTCTGTTCAAATTATTTCTTCTTGATTCAGTTTTGGTGGGCTGTATATTTCTAGAGACTTGTCCATTTCTTCTAGGTTGTCCAATTTGTTGGCATATAATTATTCATAGCATTCTCTTATGGGTTTTTGTATTTCTGTGGTACCAATTGTGATTTCCCCTCTTTCATTTCTTATTTTAATTATTTGGATTCTCTCTCTTTCCTTCTTAGGGAGCCTGGCCAGAGGTTTGTCAATTTTGTTTCCTTTTTCAAAGAACCAGCTCTTGGCTTTATTGATTTTTTCTATTGTTTCTTAATCTCTATTTTATTTATTTCCTCTCTTATCTTTATTATTTCCTTCCTTCTGCTGACTTTAGGTTTTGTTTGTTCTTCTTTTTCTAATTCTTTTAGGTGGTGGGTTAGGTTGTTTGAGATTTTTCTTGTTTTTGAGGAAGGCCTGTATTGCTATGAACTTTCCTCTAAGAATTGCTTTTGCTGCATCCTGTAGATTTTGTATGGTTGTGTTTGTTTTGTGTTCTTTAATTTTATTTCTCTTGGCTCACATCTTCTTATGAACTGAAGCATCGTAATATGTCCTTAGCCTACTCTGTAGTTTTCTGTTACCAGATGCTGTTATTCTGGTCGTGATGATGATCTGATTGTCCAGGGTTCTTTTAAACATGTGCTCCCTCTTCTGGTTGGAAGATGATTTGAACTGGAATGGAACCAAACACATGTACACCTGTGATTGAGGGTATTAATACTTTAAAAAAAACATTCCAGTAAAGGATTTCAGAAACAAAGATAACAGAGAAGAGCTTCTATCAGCTCTTTTTTTTTTTTTTTTTTTCTATCAGCTCTTAATGATAATTGGGAGTTAGAGACTATGGTGCTGTTCTTTTATAAAACTCCCCATCTTTAAGCATCATGGGAAAGCAGAGGCCACTGTGAGAGTGATTTTCAATGTCACACAGAGGCCCATCCTGTTTTCTTTAGCAGTGACATGCAGGCGGGATCTTGTGTTGGTAAAGACACCATGGAAATCCCATAATGAACATCTTTGATCATTTTCCAGGACACCTTTTACTGTCACATTCCATGATCCCATCTGTGTTCGTAAATTGGTGAAGTTCTAAAATCTTCTGTGTGTAGAAGTGGGTTTTATTCAAAGCAGAAAGACGCTATTAAAGTAGGGATGTTCCTTCCCTTCCACAGCCAGATGGAACCATTTGGAACAGGGGCAACAGCCTCCTTGTCCCACAGTGTCTCGGGCCTGGGGTTTGGCACCAAAAGCACCCTGCTAATATATGAAATGAGGACTCTGAGTCATCAAGAATAAATTAGTTTCTGTTCATTCTACCAGGCTTAAGGCATCAGAGAAATAAGCAATATTTTACAAAATAGACTTCCATTTTAAACCTCTCAAATGGGTGCTTATGTAGGTATGTTTTAAGTTACCCTGGAAATATATTTTTTTGGAATGACCTTTACGTAATTAATGCTAAATAAATGAGGTGCTATGGTATCTTCTCTGAAACCTGAATTTTTCTATGGTTTTCAGTATTTGCAAGACTCTTCCGTTGCCTGTTACCTGCACGCATGGGAGTCACTGTGAAATGGAATTGGCACCAACCTCTGTCCCCCACTTCAACCACTGATCTTGGGATTCTTACTTTTTCAAGTATAGAAAAGATGTTGTATGTGTAACCGACGGGGAAAACACCCAATGCTGTTAATTCAACTTTAAAAATCGAGGGTTTGTGTATCTGTGGGTCCATTTTAGGCCTCTGTGGACCAGGGGGTGAGTGCTGAGCTGGTGGGTACACCTGTGAGTGAGCAAAGGCTTTTCACTTCCTGGACCCTCTGCTCGTGGGGAGCAGTCAGACACCCCCACGAGCCCTGTTGAGACTTCGCCCTGAGGACCAGTGGGGATGCCCACGCACAGGGCGGTCCTCCCACAGTGCCTGGATGGAAGACGGAAGTGTAGACAGGAGGAAGACTCTACCAGAGGCACAGGCATGCAGGGAACGGGGAGGACGGGGAGGTGGGGAAGCGGCCCCGCTGGGGCTGGGGGATGGCATCTCCCCAGCAGGATGAGCTGGTGCAGAAGGGCGGGATTGGACAAGGGCATGGGATTCCGGAAATGGCACCACGAAGCTCATACGTGAAGAATGTGAAGCATCAGAGAAGTGTCCCTTTCGTGGGGAAAGTGTCAGCGGCAGTGCTCATGATTCCAGATTGGAGACTCACACACCTGCCACTGCCTTGGGGGTCTTCCCTGTGAGGGACCTCCCCCCCTCCACTGCTCAGCCCAGGCAGAGCTGAACCTGGCGGACACTGGAGAAGGGGGGCTGGGGCTCCAGGGTGCACGGTGGGTGCTTGGGGGTGCCAGGCTTGTGGACAGAATTGCTTTTGGTCAGAATTTAAATGTGTCCTAATACTCAGTACAACACCAGTGTTTTCACATAAGTGGGAAAATTTGGCTTGTCTAAGATTTTTGGTGAAGAATACCCAATTATCGTTAAGACGCAGGGCCTCATCGTTGGAAGCTTTTTAATCTTGTATATTTTACTGCGCTGTTGCTTCGAAGCACGTCGTCACCATTTCCCTCATGTGTGGGTTCCACTCTCCATGCAGAATTGACTTTATCTGCATTGGGTAACTTTTCCACAGACAGAGCAAGTACCTGTGTAAGGTGGAGGCTCGTTGGCACAGAGCTTAGAGCAGCAGCGCGGTTAACGGGATGAATGCTGTGGGTGTGACGTGCCTCAGAACCGCTGGCCCACACTGGGTGGATACAGACTTGGTGATTCATGAAGGTGTTTTCAAGCCCAGCCTGGAGAGAGTGGTTGTAAAACGACTGAAACACCGCGCAGGGCGTGAGCGCCGGGTGCTCCGGGCACCTGGGCCAGGACCGTTTCTCCAGATGAGTGGGGAGAATTCCCGCTGCTCCGCGAGGACCAGTCCTGCAGGAAGGCCTGTCGTGCTGGGCTCCTAGGTCCTCAGCCCTGAGAGGAGAGGGTCTGTGCCTGTAACTTCAGGAGAAGGTCACGGGTCAGTGTTTGTGGTAAAATTCCCCGAACCTCAAACATTTACTTATCACATTTACTACATATGTACTTAAGAGTGAAAACACTTACAGCAACTAGACCATGAGAACAATGTACCCGCGAGACAGGAGAGTACAGAATCTGGAGTGTTGTGGAAGCTTTATTTAAATTCTGGACATTTGGTAAGTGCCTGCAGTGCCCCAGGCGTTGTGCAAAGGTGTGCAAGAAAGAGGCTCTGGCTCTGAAGCCTCACAGCCCTGAGTGGAGGCATGTCTTCGGCTGCAGGCTTCGCTGTCAGGGTGCAGTCTGTAGAATAAATAAAAGTCAGCGGAAGACAAAACAAGTCGTAAACTTCCCTCTGATGATTGGGCAGCCTGTAGGATATTCCAAAGGCATCACAGTGAAAGGTGGACCGTTTCAGACCCGGGTTGAAGGAGGGGCAGAGCCGGACATGCACAGGCCGGGTGGCCGGCCCCCTGCCCGGGGCTCCCAGCCCCTCTTTGTCTTGAGGCTGAAACTGGGAAGAGCCAGGACCCCATGTCTCCCCTCTGTGCTCTCAGGAGGAGTTCTGGTTGGTGTCGTCCCTGACTGGCTGGTCCGTTCGTTCCTCAGAACTCACCAAGCACCCTGTGTGCGTGATAATTACTCACCACACACACGTCACGCACCTTCATAGTTTTCTGCCTCGTATCTTGCCCAGCTGTCCCTCTTCCTCACACATCCACGACTGTTCCTTTCAGTTCCTTCATGGACTACGTCAGGGCCCTCTTGATCGGGAGCACCACGCTGACTCACTGCGATTTTGGGTCCGCTTACTTTGGGGAGCCCCTCTCGAGGTCCCTGACTCTCCCGTCTGTCAGGTCATCCTCTCTGACCTCTGACCTCAGCGTGGCCGCCAGTGGCAAGTGGGCTCACGTGAGGCTGGAAAGGAGCCAGGGGAGCATTAGCACAGGACCCCCTGCCCCCACATGCAGGCCAGCTCCGCTTCCTTGACTCCCCTGATCTTCCCGGTTATGGCCGAACTGTGTGTCCATGAAATTTGTATGTTGAGGTCCCCAAGCCCAGTGTCCCGGGATGTGACTGTATTTGGGGTTGGGGTCTTTAAAGAGGTGATTGAGATGAGCTCCTATGGCTGAGCCCTGATCCAGTCTGACTGGCGTCTTTCTGAGAAGAGGAAATGCGGACACACAGACACCAGGGATGCACACACAGGGCCAGCCACGTGAGGAGGACACAGGGAGAAGACGGCGTCCACGTACCAAGGAGAGGCCTCAGGAGGAAGCAGCCTGCCCACACCCTGATCTCGGCTTCCAGCCGCCAGGATGCGAGGCGATGTTTCTGTCATTTGAATGTCAGCCTGTGAGGGGGTGACGAGGGACCCACCCACACGGCACAGATTGCACCTGGGGGCCATCCCAGCCGAGACCGCGGGGCAGCCTTGGATTCTCAGGCTCGTGTCTCTGATACCTGCGACTTTCGATGTCTCTTCTTGGAAAAGCAGTGACAGTCCGGGAGCCCCACGGTTGGCATCCTTCTCTACAGTGACCTGAACAAGACGGTCTGACCGCGCCTCCTGTCCCAATGAGGACGCGCAGGTCTCATGGGACAGCCGACCGCCCGGCGCTGCAGCCTGGCCTCTGCACCAGTTGCAGGAACCACTTTAAAAGAGAAGTGAGACCCTTAGAGAAGCAAGGGGCACAGAGCAGGCCCACAGGGAAGAATGTTCTAGAAAGGGAACGTGAATGATGAAAACAGTCGCACTGGGGACTTCCCTGGTGGTCAAGCGGTTAAGACTTTGCGCTCCCAATGCACGGGGTCCGAGCTGGATCCCAGATCCCTGGTCAGGGAACTAAGATCCCACATACGGCAACGAAGCCCGCGGGCCGTGGCGAAGACCCAGCGCAGCCAGAATAAATAAATAATAAATGAAAATAAATTTTTTTAAAAAACAGCCTCACCAAAGACAGCTTTTCCTTCCTTATGCTTTGCCCGGGACCACCCCTCACTGGGGCTTAGGCAGCGGGTGAACCCCGAGAGGCTGGCACGACAGGAGGAAGCCGTGCTTCAGGAATGGGGGACTCCCGCCCCAGATGCCCGAGGGAGCCTCCAAGTCTGACTGCAGACCCCTCAGTGCTGGAGCCGCACCGAGCACGGGGCAAGCAGAGACCTGGACTTTCTCTTTCAAAGGGAAAAGGGCTCTGAACGAAGTCACTGCCCAGAAAACGTAGCGCTGTCGTTTTCTTAGGTGTGCGGCCACCTGCGGGCCGGGCACACCCACGCCGGGGAAGGACGCGCCCCGCGGAGCAGGGGCCGCGGGAACCCAGGCGGGAGCACCTGCCGCCTGCGGGGCCTGGAGGATGCGACCTTGAGTGCTCCTCGGGTCGGTCAGGGCCAGGCTTTGCGTCCAGAGGATGGGACGTGAGTGTTCTGGAACCGCAGTCAGGCCCGCGGGAGCCCACTCAGTCTCTAGCTGTTGCTGCCGGGATGGGCTCCAGCTGCGGGTACCTGCGCGGAGGCGCATTTGAACCGGGTGCGCCCCAGCCCGAGGTTCCCGACCCAGACTAGCCCCCGGGGCACAGGGTGTCTGCACGCCTGCTCGGGGTGCCGCTCTGAGCTCCGTCTGTGCGTCCCTGCCCGCTCGCCGGTCTCTGACTCCCTGAAAGGCAGCGTGAGGACCCAGCGGCCTCCCATCCTGTTTCCACGTCTGAAGGGGCCCCATTAAGCAGCTCTGTGTTTCCGTCAGTGTGGGATCACTGGATACCAGACGTGACTTACTGACCTTTCTCTCCGCATTTGCTAGAAGAAATCAACAGAGACAACAATAGTGACCTGTCTGCGTTCGTTACCATAAGCTGCAGTGACCTTAAGAAGAGACCTGGCAGCCTAGGGTCCCGGCACTCACGGCGGCCTGGACACCGGACGCCTCTCCTCCCCTTTCCATCTGGAGATCGGGCTGCTTCCAAGGAAACAGGAAATTGATTGTTTCTCACATTTTGTTTATGAGACCATTAGCATTTCTGCAGCACATCTTATGCTCCTAGAGGCTCTAAAACCATCATCACGAGTATCTCTGTTGTGAGAAAAACGGAAATAAGCATTTTAAAGATAAAATTTGGTGGAGTGGAGGTAACGCTTCTCAAACCGTTCTTTGAAAATGAACTCAGAGTCGGTGAAATTTACATTTATTTGCTTGAAGGACATGGTTTAATAAAGCCTCCAGGAGTAATATATTGTCACCAATTTTTTAAAAATGGAAACAAATTTAGGGAGAGAAGAAAGCCGCGGTCCTGAAATTAAACTGTCAGCAAAGTGATACAATTTGCCCATTTTTATTATCTCAGAGAAATATTAGGAAACAAGCAGCAAAACCATAGTGAAAACCAAGCTTGATGTTTAATCCCTTTGCATGTGTGTTAGGTAGGGCATCAATCATAGCAAAGGACTGCATACAACCCTTTAACAAGAGACCCTTGGTTGACTTTACCTTTGCTGCTGAGAGCAGTGGCCCCCCCAGAGGAGGCAGAGGCCGGCGGCGAGGTGTAGGTGGGGACCCCGGGTGTGGTCGGAGCCCATCTCCCCTGGTGAGAAGGTTCTCCCGGGGCCAGAAGGGGCGAGTGGACCTTTCCAGAAGACGCACAGAGACGGCTCAAGCCCGCCAAAACCCCGCATACTTACCTCAGGCAGAAACATCACTACTGGTCTCTTTTTCGGGTGATAACATCCAACATCCATTCTTCACCCCAGATTGGGCGCTGGAAGCATTAATAGAGCAGTTTGTGCCTTTTCCATGGCTCCAGGCCCGAGGCATTTTAAATGAGAAACGAAAACCCTGCTTCCATTCGGACCCACTTTATTCTGGCTCAATATGGATTTTCCCGAACTTGGGGAAATGAGAAACATCGGCTGGGGATTGAAGGGCTGACGAGTCTGGTGTAATATATGACAGTAAGTAGCAAATGAGTTCCGCAGTTTATAGAATTGTAAATGAAGTTTCTGATTAAGTCGGCAGCATGAAATTAATAGATACTCTCAAAGTAATCAGACAAGCAAGCTATTCTTTAAACAGGAGAGAGATGGAAAACTGTACTGCGTTTTGTCAGTGACCTCGGACATCTGGGAAGGGAAGGGCTGATGCGCCCAGAGGGGAGGCCGCTGTCCCCTGCGGGAGCTCCGAGCCACGCTCAGCCGGAGAGACGGAGTCCATCCTGTGTTGGTCAGCTGCCCTGACAGAGCCCACGACCCCGGGAGGGCGGCCCAGCTGGCCACACCGGGCACCTCCAGGGCTGCTGACCCCCATCGGTGACCAGTGAGGGGAGGGCGCCCAGGCCTGGCTCCGCGCTCAAGTGGGAGTGTCTCTGAGGCCCATGGGCTGGTGGAGGCCTTCCAGGGCCTGACCCAGTTGGCCCTCTCCCTCCCCCGTCCCTTCCTCTCGCTCCCCGCGGCCCCTGCGCAGACCCCCAGGCGCCTCTCTGAACAACCGCAGGACCTCGAGCACATGGCCCAAATCACTGTCTTCCTCTTCGCTCTTCAGCGGGCTGTGAGCTCCCGGAAGGGGGCTGGGCAGGAGGCCCCTTTTCCTACACCCTCCACGTTTGTATGTGTTTGGTCTGGGCCTCTCGTGCTACATGGTGATTTCAGGGGTTTCTTCATCCCCGTCGTCTGTGCGTTTGTTTGGCATCTTTAAGCTGTCTGAGTGCCGCCTGCTGTGTGAAGCATCGTCCACCGAGAGGCCACAGGGTCCAGCGTTCTCGTCACCACCGTCTAACACAAGCCTTTTAACCGGTCGCCCTGATCCCGGTACCCCTTCCACTCTCCAGGCACTGGTTCCTGCACCTTCTGTCCCCAACTGAGTCACTGCTTAAGACAGCTGCCCCTCAGTGACTGTGTGAGCGAGTGAGTGACACGGCAGCACCGAGCTCGCACGGGCCGGACGCCGCCTCCATGATCTGGGCTCTCCCTGTGGCACGTGGTCTCAGCTCAGTCCTGGTGACCGCTCCTGCTCGGGTGGCCGGGCAGCCTGGCCCCTGAGTGCCCGTTCCTACATCGTTTCCCGTAAGGGGGTGTGAGCGCGGACGAGGCTCCCACCTAGCCCCGTGTTTACAGTGGGCGTGCCCCGTGGCTCCTGATCTTATGCAGAGGGAAATGGCACCACATGTTTCTTAGCAGGAAGCTCACAGCCCATGTCTTTATTTATGAGTCCCCCTCCTGGTAGTTGGAGACCATTTACCTAGTTTATGGTGTTTATCTGGTTTCTGAATCCACGGTGCCAGGACTTTTGTGTTCGGACTGTCTGAGATGTGATACAACCCATGGTGTCTTTCAAACAGGTCTGGTTCTGGGTGAGGTATGGCAGCAAATAAGACCGAATCTCTAGAAGGCCTGCCGCCTAAACACATGAACAATTTTACGGATCTTTTACGGCAGTCGTGCACGTTTAGGATGGATTGAGAATTACGTCACGGAAGTGGTTGAACTCTCATCGGTGCTTGAAACAGCTCGTATCCCACCAGTTACGGCACTGCTTACATCTGTTGGCGAGGTCGAAGCGCCCAGCAAGGACGGGAGTCAGCCCTGCAGCCGTCCGTCCCCAAGGAAATGGCCTTGGCTTCGGCTGCCCCTGTTTCCAAATTCTGGCTCTGGTTTTAGTGGCTGTGTGAGCTGAGAAAAATCATGTAGGTCTCTGAGCTTCAGATGCCATACTCGTCAAGCAGACTCTAAATTCTGCATCTCAGGGTCGACCGCGTAAGGTGCGCAGAGCACAGTCTAAAATACCAGGCTGCTCCTTGTGGTGCAGAGGGAGGGACAAGGGACAGGAGGAGGATCAGTGCACCCACCGACGGGCTCTCGGCACATCGGCCGGCGCCTTCTCATGGGGCCCCTGCTTCCTGGCGTCCCTGGGCTCCGCACCCACCTGCCTGCCTGATTATGATTGTGAACTGATGACTCACCTTCCTCTTTAATTCTAGTTGTCCCCCAGTTGTAGCCCGAGGTTACCCTATGGCTGTAGAAAACAGTTTTATCAGTGAGGCGAGTACTTAGTTGTCAGAAAGTAGGAAACAGAGGCCAAGGTTCATCAGGTAAACCCTGAGCTCAGATACGGGCGCCCCTCACCCCCAGGTCACAGCCCGCGAGCCTTACCAATGCGCCGACTCACGGGGTGACCGTGTCCCCCACGTGGGCTCCTTCCCCGCCGCCCAGCACAGGTCGAGCCCAGACCCCGCCCAAGCTGCCCACCCCGCCCTGCCCGGCCTCGTGGAGGCCCCAGGGTGTGGGGAGGAGAGAGCAATCGCCCGGCGGCCTGTGGAGTTGGTGGGGGCCAGCCACTCGGCCAGCGAGAACTGGCCTCCTTTGGGAGGCAGGCGGTGAAGACGGTGCTGTTCCTCTGAAGGGAAGAGGAGGGAGGACAAGCCCACTGGCCCCCCGAGGCCTGAGCGCGAGGACGCGTGAGCAGGCGGCTGTGGCTCTGGGGCGCTAGGCGGGTGTCTGGCAGGGCCGCGGAGTGGCGGGGCAGCGGTGCCGGGCGTGGTGCTGCCGTGGCCCGTTGCCCTCGGGGGCCCGGGTCGTCCCACAGAGCCCGGCCGGACAGTGGGGAGACGGCCTGTGCACGGGAACACGCCTCATGGGTGGGACGGAGCCTGGGAATCGGGACTGGAACCCTCACGCGCTGAGCTCCACGTGCAAGGCTGGGCCGTGCGTCTCCATCCAGCGTGCACTTGCCCTCTCAGGGAGCCGCCCTCAGCTCCATTTCCCAGGGAGCCGCTGCTTCCGCCCAGACCGCTGCCCCCGCCTGCGCCGGGGGGACCCGACCCCGCAGAGCCTGTGCTGTAATCCTGGGAGGATTCCGTGGCCCCTTTCCTATCCTGCAGACGGACACAAGTGGACCACTGGGTCCAACAGTTAAAAAGGCGGAGAGGAGGTGGGAGGCGTGCCCGGCGCCCGCAGCTTACGTGCTTTCAGCACTAAGTACGTCATTCATTTGTATTCTCATCTGTTCCACTTTTCCCCCCAAAACATCTAAACGTACCTGCGTCTCATTGCCCCAACCTCGTTAAAAGCCGAGCTTCCCATTGGTCAGAGGTGCCCACGTGCTACTGGTCAGCGCCTTGCTGCGTGTCCACAGCGCCGTTCAGGAGAACTTCTGTCCACGGCCCCACTGCCCGGCAGGAAGCCTCTCGCCACAGGTGGCTGTTAGGCGCCGGCCACGTGGCTGGCCGGGTGGAGGGACTGAACTTTTACTTTACTTTAGCCGCACGTGGGTTGTGGCTCCCGAACGAACAGGACAGGCCCTGCGGTTCAGTTTTATACAGTGAAGCGTGTGGAGCTAAGATTGTGGACGGAAAGCGTCAGAGCGTCACCAGCCAGCTGCCTGCACCGGTGGACCCACTGGACTTCGCTGTCTCGTCTCCCTGTCCTGAGGAAGGAGGGTGAGGGAGGGGGAGGAGGGGGAAGGGAAGGGGAGGAAGCGGACGGGGGAGGGAGGGGGGAGGAGGGGCCTGCACAGGACTCTGGGGAGGGTGAACACGTCGCGTCAGGCACCTTGCGCTTTGTCTCCACCAGGGGAGGTGAGTGGCCTGCAGAGCCAGGACGTGTAGGGCCCAAGTTCTCACCCAGGACCTCCTGGTATCCAGTATTGTTGTCATTGTTTTGACGTTTGATGGTAAAGCCTGGGTGACTTCCGGGGTCCAGGGGAAAAATTCTCAGCTCAGAACTGGAAACAGATACCCCAGCTCCTAAAAGACCTTTTTTTTTTTCTTGCCGTACGCAGGCCTCTCACTGTTGTGACCTCTCTCGTTGCGGAGCACAGGCTCCGGACACGCAGACTCAGCGGCCATGGCTCACGGGCCCAGCCGCTCCGCGGCATGTGGGATCTTCCCGGACCGGGGCACGAACCCGTGTCCCCTGCATCGGCAGGCGGACTCTCAACCACTGCGCCACCAGGGAAGCCCCTAAAAGGCCATTTTATAGGAGGTTTTACCCATGAAGAAAATGGGTTTTTTGAATGTTGGGATCCTTTCAGGCAGCTTCCTCGCCAAGCTCCTGATCAGAGGGACAAATAATGAATCAAAACGTTAAGCTGGGGGCCTCCCTGGTGGCGCAGTGGTTGAGAGTCCGCCTGCCGATGCAGGGGATACGGGTTCGTGCCCCGGTCCGGGAAGATCCCATATGCCGCGGAGCGGCTGGGCCCGTGAGCCATGGCCGCTGGGCCTGCGCATCCGGAGCCTGTGCTCCGCAACGGGAGAGGCCACAGCAGTGAGAGGCCCGCATACCGCAAAAAGAAAAAAACAAAAACAAAAAAAAAACGTTAAACTGAAGTAGCCACTTCTTAGCCGCCCCAGGTAGTTCACCCCCCTGAACGGCGTAGACACAAAAACGGTTTTCATCATCATCTTGCAGCCCACTCGTGGGAGAGAAAGCCTCAAAGATGCTGGGTTCTCAGGGTTGGGGCAAATTGTTGAAGCAGGTCAGTGACTTTGGAGACAGAAACATTTAATCAGTTTTCTTTCCCAATAGCCCCTATTTTCGTAGGGTTTTTGGGCCAGCCCCTGTCGGGTACGCAGAGTACCCCCAACCTCGCCAGCCCTCAGCTTCGTCTAAAACAAAAGATAGAGCAACTGGTAGAAATGCTGGCCTGCCTTTTGCTTTGGGATAAAGGTTGAACTCTCCTGCTTTCCCACTGGGAAGGCAGAGGACTGAGCTGGGTCACAGCTCTGCGAGTCCCACCTGGCGGACCACTCCCGGCTCCCTCGTGTAATGGGCCAAAGACGTGCTGCTCTAATTCAGACCAGAAACGGCCGTGAGTCCTGTATGATCTTTTTTTTTTAACATCTTTATTAGAGTATAATTGCTTTAGTTAGTTTGTTAGTTTGTGTTAGTGTGTTAGTTATTGTGTTAGTTTCTGCTGTATAACAAAGTGAATCAGCTATACGTATACATATATCCCCATATCCCCTCCCTCTTGCGTCTCCCTCCCACCCTCCCTATCCCACCCGTCTAGGTGGTCAGAAAGCACTGAGCTGATCTCCCTGTGCTATGCGGCTGCTTCCCACTAGCTGTCTATTTTACATTTGGTAGTGTATATATGTCCATGTCACTCTCTCACTTCGTCCCAGCTTACCCTTCCCCCTCCCCGTGTCCTCAAGTCCATTCTCTACGTCTGCATCATTATTCCTGTCCTGCCCCCAGGTTCTTCAAAACGTTTTTTTTTTTTTTTGCTTTTGTTTTTTTAGATTCCATATGTATGTGTTAGCATACGGTATTTGTCTTTCTCTTTCTGACTTACTTCACTCTGTATGACAGTCTCTAGGTCCATCCACCTCACTACAAATAACTCAGTTTTGTTTCTTTTTATGGCTGAGTAATATTCCATTGTATATATGTGCCACATCTTCTTTACCCATTCATCTGTCAGTGGACACTTAGGTTGCTTCCATGTCCTGGCTATTATAAATAGAGCTGCAATGAACACTGTGGTACATGTCTCTTTTTGAGTTATGGTTTTCTCAGGGTATATGCCCGGGTGTGGGATTGCTGGGTTGTATGGTAGTTCTATTTTTAGTTTTTTAAGGGATCTCCATACTGTTCTCCATGGTGGCTGTATCAATTTACATTCCCACCAACAGTACAAGAGGGTTCCCTTTTCTCCACACTCTCTCCAGCATTTATTGCTTGTAGATTTTTTGATGATGGCCATTCTGATTGGTGCGAGGTGACACCTCATTGTAGTTTTGATTTGCATTTCTCTAATGATTAGCGATGTTGAGCGTCCTTTCGTGTGTTTGTTGGCAATCTGCTGTACGATCTTTCTAATGCCCCCATTTCACCGGAACATCTGCTCAGGCTGGGGAAGCTGGCTGGAATTCATGACAAGCTCTCCAGGGCTGAGCCCGGGGTTACAACAGGGTTCCAGGCTGGGCCTCTGGAAGCCGGGAGTTGTTGAAGGGGAGGTGAGGGGCAGCCAGTCCTGACCCCACGGCCGGGGCGGCTCTTCCCGGGGCCTCTCACACCCCCTCCGCCCCTCCCCGTGCAGTCCCGCCAACCTTCCTTTCAGCCCTGGCCTTACTGCCCCGTCCTCAAGGGAGCCCCCAGCCCCGACGGCTCCCGACCGCACCATCACTCTGCTTCCTTGACCTCCCGCGGGGACTCTGAGGTCAGCTGTTTCTTGTCTCCCCTTGAAATGGAAGCTGCCTGAGGCCAAGGCTTTCCACTGGTTCACCAGTTATTGGGGCAGAACAGTCGGGGGGGCGAGGGGGCCGCAAGTGGATGCCTCCCAGGGCCCCCGGCCGGTCCTCGTAATCAAGACAAAAGCTGCGGCTGCCCAGGTGCGTGCCCGGGACACTGGGGGCCGAGAGGCCACGGATGGGACTCCTCCCGCAGACGGTGGCGTCCCGGCGGAGAGGCTGAGGTTCTCGTTTGGGGCTGGCCGCTTCCCCAGCAGCCTTTCCCCTTGCATCTTAGTGAGTTGACTTTGCAGCTAACTGCCAGGCAGAGCCACTCGCCCGAGAAAAGGGGCTGGAAGGCGTGGAGGTTCACAAGCCCCTGCCCCCGCCCCACCGTGACACAGTGTTCTGTGAGGAACTGGCGTGGTCCAGACCCCAGAGGTCGCTCCTCCCAGGGGGAGCCGCTCTCAGGGGCCTGAGCTGCCCGGAGCCCTTGGCACGGCCCGGGGAGCCCCGGGGGGCAGCTGGGGCCCAGGTCCCTCCCAGTGACTCAGGAGCAACTGAGGCATCGGGCACCCCACGGGTGCCGGGGACCTGATGTGGAGCCCAGAGGGCCCCGAGGACGTGGCAGGTGCTGGGGAAGCTCAGGCCCCTCCCATGCCCGTGGTTCTGCTCGTGGTTCGGCCGTGGCCGGGGGAGGGAGGCTCCCTGTGTCCAGGCAGAGCCAGGACACACGATGTCCACACGCGAAAATCTGCATCAGTAGTAGGTGACCCACACCGAAGCTGTCTGCGGAACCAGTGGGTTTCCACTCATCTTAACCAGCATTTTGAAGGATGGTCTAATTTTAAAATTATTTTTCCTGAAACTTGAGTCTATGCCAGAAAAATCAGGTTTCGATGGGTGACCTTTCCTCTGTGCACCGAGGGGCGAGCAGGCAGATCCCGTCCTCCCATCAGGGACTGGAGCCCTGCACGCAGGGTGGACCCCAAATCCTGCGGTTAGGGTTTGGGTCAAGGTTAGGGTCAGCTCGTGCCTTCTGGATTCCCTGAAACTTTGGGCTTGCTGCCCCACAGGAATTTGGGGTCAGGGTCCCAGACGTCAGAATATGTTTAGTAAATGCCAGTTGAATTGAGACGGGCAATTTCACAGTGCAGATGGTCGTTTTTATCTCCCAAATGTGGCCAGACTGGCCAAACAGTCAGGCCCCGGGGGGAGGCAGACGGGAATAAAACAGGACAGAAGCGGTAGAACACGACTCAGCGTTTCTAAGTCGGAGGCTGACCTGTGATGTGTGGGAGGAGTGGCTGTGGAGACCTGGAACCAGTGATCGGAGAGGCCGGCCCAGCCCTGATGTCCCGCGCTCCTGCGCCCTGAATTCTTCTTCTGGGACTGGATGCTGGCTTTCTGTCGGCTTGTTTGTGTTTCATCAATTTGAAGGACAAAAACATTGGGAAACTTCACTGGGCTTCTTACTGGAGATCAGACAGGAAACGGGAGGATGTCATTGCCACCCAGGGACGCTGGCTGCTGTGGTCAGAGAGGTGTCACCTGCCCCGAAGCTGTGATCCCTTTCCCTCTAGAAGCAGGAGACTATTGGAGGCCCGGGTAGTGTTGCCACCAATAAAATACTTAAAGAGGGTGAAGCCAGCATTGGAATATGAGGTCTGTTCTGCTGGTTTCAGAGAAACACCTAACGTGCTATTTGACAATATTACGACCCTAACAGTAAATATTCAGGTCACATTTGTTGTGTAAATTGTAGCCGTGCATGTGAACTTGGGGCAGTGAAACAACGGCTGTGCGTGTGGTGCCGTGTGACATGCGACCCGGGGACCGTCACCAAGATCACCTTATTTTCGTCTCCCACCAGCCCTGGGCACCTTGGGGGATAGTCCTCTGGCTCTAGACAGTTCTGCTCACTCCCATATCCTCCCATCCCCTGAGTGGACAACACTGGTCTGCAGCTGAAAATTTGGATTTCTGGTCTGGAATGACCCAGTCCCCTGGTGCTGGGCCAGCTGTGGGTCTGTCCCCCAGGGCTCCCTGGTGGCCCTGGAGCCTCCCCAGGCCTCCCACCCCCTCTGCATGCGGGAGTGGTAGGGTTGGGGAGGAAATGGCTCTTCTTGGCGGGGGGCTGTGTTTCTTCAGGCAGGCAGGTGATTAAAATGGCATCTTTCCTATCTTTCCTGAGCAGTTAGGGGAGCCTTGGAGGTTTCCTGCTGTGCTTTTTCTTTCGCAGTCCCAGGTCCTGGGTGGGTACATCATGGAAATTACTTTTCTGAAAGGAGAAGAAAATTGACACCCACAGTGAGCGTGTCAGCTCTTCCCCAGCTCAGGGATGGGCTTGTAGGTCTTTTCCTCCGCAGATGCTGGTTGCTGCTCAGATACTAATATTTAATGTCAAGTCGTACCACCTAGAAAAGAAATCTATTTTCCTCTATGTCCTTGGACTTAATCTTAAGCTGGACTGGTACAGTGATATGGGAAGCCTGCTCTACAGAGAAATCTGAGTCTATGTATGTGTGATGGAAAATCTTTCGAATAGCCCATAATATATTGTGGGAAAAATGAGTCTGAGCCGGCCATCAGAAAACGGACGCTGTGATACACTGCCTGTTGGAGGCACATCGGGACGCTCATTGAGAGAGCTGGGTGCTGGCAGGAGGAGGGGCCGTGACGCGGCCCCGTGGCCCCGCCTCCCTGGGCGATGAGGCTCCTCCGTGGGGAACTGCCGACTCCTGGTCTGTTTATTCTCCTTCAAGGGTGCCCGTGTGGAAGATACAGAAAGTACTTTCCGACGCTTCCTAAATGAAGACCTTGAGGGGTCATTTTATTCAGTGTTCATTCTTAACGCTTAGCTGTTGGCAGTGATTAAGCCTAGACACTGGAGACACCTGAACAATTATCTGGAAACCACACGACACTGATGGGCTGTGATCCCGGGGTCCTCAGGCTCCTGGCCTAGCTTGGCCTCCGTCTCCAGCCTGTGCTCTTGGCCCACCCTCAGCTGAGAGCTGAGCCTCCTTTGACGGGTGTCTTCCAGGGAAAGTCGGGTCTGGCTTTTCTTTTCGTTTCTGCGCGTTAACCTCGCAGTGTGAACTGCGATTTCACCAGGACTGTGTGCCATGAAGGGCTGCAAGGTCTTCCTGACGGACCCCGTGTCCTGCTGCTCCCCGGACAGCTCAGCCTCCCCCCTAAACCGTTCAGACGTGGCGGCCACCAAGGGCGCCAGCCCTGCGACCCGCGACTCCACACCCTCACGTGGGCCGGCGATCGGGATCAGCTCCAGACCCTTCTTACTCGTTAGCACGACCTACCCTCTTCTTGTTGAAGGACGGGTCCTCTTGCAGTATTTTACTGTTGTTGTTTTTTTTTAATTTAACATAACACTATGTTTTGTTTTCATTGTTCTCATCTTTAGGATCACCTTCTTGTAGCAATGATGCTGGTTTTCATTTACAATAGTGATATACATTTTTCCTATAATACTAATTTATTCAATTAAAAAGTGAGACTTTAGGGACTTCCTCGGCGGTCCAGTGGTAAAGAATCTGCCTTACAATGCAGGGGATGCGGGTTCGATCCCTGGTCAGGGAACTAAGATCCCACGTGCCGCAGGGCAACTAAGCCTGCATGCCACACTACTGAGCTCGCGCACCTCAACTAGAGCCCACGTGCCACAAACTACAGAGCCCACACACCCTGGAGCCTGTGCGCCACAACTAGAGAAGGGAAAAAACCCACACGCCGCAGCTAGAGAGGAGCCCACGCACTACAACGAAGAGCCCGCTCCACAGTGAGAGATCGACACGCCTCAACAAAGATGCCGCATGTCACAGCGAAGACCCGACGCAGCCAGAAATAAATTAAATAAGTAAATAAATCTTTAAATAAATAAATAAAAAGCAAGACTTTAAGGAAATTCCCTGGCGGTCCAGAGGTTAGGACTCTGCTTCTACTGTAGGGGGCACGGGTTCGATCCCTGGTTGGGGAAATGGTACCCTGTGTGCCATGTGGCATGACACCCCCAAAAAAGTGAGACTTTCAAAGACCTCCCGTACATGACAGCTCAGGTGGCTGGCGACAGGCCTGGGGAGCAGCGTCCACTCGTTTATTGTAAACACCCATCCAAGTCTCCCGAGTGCCCGTCAATGTGCCATGACCACGGGCACCTCTGTGGGCCTCAGCCTCTGTGTCTCTAGAATGAAGAAATTGGACGAGCTGACCCCGCTGGCCTTTATCTGCTCCAAAGTTCCATGATTTTAAAGCCATCCAAAGCTAACCGCCACCACTTGGCAGTTTTGCCTGAGGCCTCATGGTAGAAACTGCAAGCTGCTTACCAGGTGATAACTTATCAAATGGTTCGGACTCTGCGGTGCCTCCTGCACAACCTCCCTGCGCCACCCGCCATGTGATGGCCCGGGACTGTGGATTAGAGCATCTCATAGCTCCTCAAGCTGAGAACCCGAGATGGTGTGGTCAAAGCCCCACCCCCACCCCACTGCCTGCGTGGGGCCGGTGTATGAGGATTCTCGCCTTTCTCTTGTCAGTACTGGAGTCAGTTGTCACATTTCAGCTCCAAATGCCCCAGGGAGGGCCTCATCCAAGGGTGATTTCCGAGGAGCTTGGAGGAGGCTGGTCAGGAATCATCCTCACTGATGGACCAGGTGGGGTGTCTGGCTTGCTTTTCTTAGTCTCAGTTTTTGGGCTGATGGCTTCTTACCTACCCCTCTCCCAGCACTTTTCTGGCTTTGCAGTATGCAGAAGACACACTTGCTGTGTCCCACACAGAAGAAAAAATTTTAAAGAATTGAAGAAGGATAGAGCCTTCAAGACCACAGTGATGGATCTGAGGGTGATTGAATCTTCAACACTATACATATTCCTTTCCAGCCAAGGGCTTCTACAGCATAACTGCATTTCTCATCTCTAATCACTAGTGCTACATGTCAGTATCTTTTATTTCTTTCCCATTCTGAGTGACACAGTGTGATATGTCTAATGACAACTAGAACAAATTCTGGTAATGAGGTCACCTTGGGCCTGTATTACTGTCTGACTGCTGTTTTCCATAGAAATTATTTATAAAAGCACCCCACGTGCTCAGAATAACTTCCTCTACATAAGTGTGGGTGTCGACAGGCAGATATGTTAAAACTTGCAAGATACAAATGGCTTGCTTTGGCCTCTCTAGTTTAGAGCTGTAAATTGGTCTGTAATGAGACAGCTTCTGCTTTCATCGCAAGGAAAGAGTGATTGGTTGTGATTAAGTTATTTAGTTTCCTTTAGACGCAGGCTTCTTATGCAGAATGTACTGAGTGGTTTAAACGTAAATCGGGCCCAGGACATCTTATTAATTTTTTAAAAGGGAGTTTTTAGTGAACATATACCATGTTTCCAGAATTGTAGAAAGCATTGTCGTCGAGGTGGGTGTCCGGGAAGAGACAGAGGAGACCGTGGGGACCTGCGGAGATGGGCAGGACTTGGGACGGAGAGGCGTGGGCCTTTCAGCAAGGAGCGCGTCTCGGGCATGGGAGGGGCTGTGGACCAGGAACGAGCCTGGAGAACGTGGGGCAGGGGAGGCTGTGAGGGGCTGTGACAGAGACCCCGAGGGCTCGAGCCGGGGAGTGGTGGAGCGTGGCTGGGGTGCTGAGTGCAGCCCAGGCTTGAGAGTCATGAAGGTGGACGTGAGCGCTGGACCTGCCGCATTGTACCGCTGGGAGCCATCCCGAGCAAGTAGAGGGTACGCATGGCACCGCTCTCGAGTGGGGGGAGACAGGCTGCAGATAGACTAGGGGGAGGCCAGAGCCATGGAGAAGGGGTCAGGAGGACCCTGCTGCTTCCAAGCCGGTCACATAGCGTGCATGCTAATGCTGATGAGGACAGCCCATCACCAGGGACCTGGGCTGCAGGCCAGAAACCCTGAGGGCCCAGCCCCTCCCTGCCAGGCCTGGGGGCTATATCCAGGGCCCCACCTGTGCACCCCAGGTTCTCAGACTCCCAGCCAGAGCGGGTGGTCTCTGTCACATGGAGCTTAGGCTTGGGGGGAGTACCCAGAGGCAGGTGATGCTCTTTTAGAGGAAGTCATCCTCACCTGGACACCACCTTCCGAATAATGAGGGAGCACGAGCTGTAATACAGAAATGCGGTGCTGATGGCTGAATCCACGGCTTACCTTTCTTTGTACTCAGCTACACAAGTGCCTGTAAATCAGCTCTGTGTTCTAATCTCGAGGGCCACGCTGGCACCTGCTGAGCTGGTGACCTTTGCCATGACCCATGACGTTCCCAGTCCTCACACGCAAACAGCCCATCCCGGTGCAGCAGTCACGTGGAGATGATCAGGGCAGTGCTCAGCCCGTGTCTGTGTGCAGACACTCACATGTGTGGGCACCTCAGACCCGCACACACACATACACACACAAGCTCACAGGCTGGCTGCCTCTTGCTGGGAGGCAGGCCCCTGGGGGCCGTGTGAATGTGTGGCTGGAGGCCCTTTGCTCTTGGGAAGGTAGTGAATGGGTGAAGAGGCACATCCTTCAAAACCGTGTTTCAACCTCTGGCTGCATCAGAGTCACCTGGAGGGTTTGAGAGAACAGTGATTACTTCCGTCTCCTCCATCTTGATTCCTTAGGTTCGGGTGGGCCTGTAATTTGCACTTCTAACAATTCCCAGGTGATGCCTGGTCTAGGGGCTACACTTGGAGTACCTTTGCTTTAAGAAACCCGTGGAGAATTGCTTCATTTAATAGGGGAGCTACAGTTACATCAACTTGAGGTCTTCAGTTCATAACTGTGCCATTCTGAAAGTATTGTCAATTAATTAACTTGGACACGAATCACACGTAATACCCAAAGGCAATTCTAGAGCAAGCCTTGCTTCTGCAATGGATATAGGTCCTGATAAGTTATGCACCAATAGGATTTTAGAACATTGGATCATTAAGTCATTTGGTGTACTGATTTTTTTTAATTTGGTAAAACTGGATTATTAAAAAATAAAGAAAGAAATGGAAGAACTCCCTAGTTAAATAAAGTCAAAGGGAAAATTTTCTATTAAAAAAAGAAAATTATTAGTCTTTAGAAAGAAGTTGTTTTTTAAAAATCTCCTTTTATCTGGGACTGGAGTCAGATCTTTTTCTGTTTTAAAGTTTATCAGCTGGTTTTATCCCAGTGAGTTCCATCTGTACTGGAGTAGACGTCTGTCCACCACAGGAAGTTTCCCCGTTTTCCACCAGCACACCGCTGTCTCAGTGGCGGTCCCGGTACACCTCTGTCTGCATGTCCTCCTCTGAATCTGTGTGAAGACCAAGGGAAGGAGGGACTCTTGCAGGGTCCGAGGTCACTCCTGGGGTAAAGCCAGTTTGTCCAGTGGACACTGGTGCATATCTTCTGCATGTTCCTGATCTAAACTTCTTGCCAGAGGACAGAAGGGGAGGATGGCGGTCGGGTCCGTGCATCCTGGGCATGCATGGGGGGCTGGGCTCAAGTGGCCCTCCCTGACCCCACCGACCTCAGCATGTCTCTTCCTGCTTCTCAGGTCGGCTCAGGTTGTGGGAAGATCTTTGTCTGTGTTATTTGTACAGACTCAGAAATGACACCTCCTGCAGGTGAAGTCCTTGCAGAAGAGAATCTCTTCATTTTCCTTTCAACCCATAAAGCTCAGTGTAGAAATTACTGTCTTTAAAACATCTCCTATTTTATCTATGATTGGAGTCAGATTTTTGTATGTTTTAAAAATGTATTAGCTGGGACCCAGGGAATATTAATCGGTGTGAGCTCTCCCAGAGGTCCTCATCTTGGCACCAAGACCCGGATCCACCCAACTGCCTGCAAGCTCCAGTGCTGGATGTCTCAGGCCGAACAACCAGCAAGACAGGAACACAGCCCCACCCATCAACTAAAATGAGACGACAGAGGAATATGTTACAGAAAAGGAGCAAGGTAAAAACCTACAAGACCAAATAAGTGAAGAGGAAATAGGCAATTTACCTGAAAAAGAATTCAGAGTAATGATAGTAAAGATGATCCAAAATCTCAGAAATAGAACAGAGGCATGGATCGAGAAAATACACAAAATGTTTAACAAGGACCTAGAAGAACTAAAGAACAAACAGTGATGAACAACACGATAACTGAAATGAAAAATACACTAGAAGGAATCAATAGCAGAATAACTGAGGCAAAGAACGGATAAGTGAGCTGGAAGATAGAATGGTGGAAATAACTGCTGAGGAGCAGAATAAAGAAAAAAGAAGGAAAAGAAGTGAGGACAGTCTCAGAGACGTCTGGGGCAACATTAAACAGCATTTGATTATAGGGGTCCCAGATGAAGAAGAGAAAGAGAAAGGGTCTGAGAAAATATTTGAAGAGATTATAGTTGAAAACTTCCCTAACATGGGAAAGGAAATAGCCACCCAAATCCAGGAAACACAGAAAGTCCCATACAGGATAAACCCAAGGAGAAACATGGTGAGGCACATATTAATCAAACTAACAAAAATTAAATTCAAAGAAAAAATATTAAAAGCAGCAAGGGAAAAGCAACAAATAACATACAAGGGAATCCCCATAAGGTTATCAGCTGATTTTTCAGCAGAAACTCTGCAAGCATGAAGGGAGTGGCAGGATATATTTAAAGTGATGAACAGGAAAAATCTACAACCAAGATTACTCTACTCAGCAAGGATACCATTCAGATTCAACAAAGAAGTCAAAAGCTTTACAGACAAGCAAAAGCTAAGAGAATTCAGCACCACCAAACCAGCTTTACAGCAAATCTAAAGGAACTCCTCTGGGCAGGAAACATAAGAGAAGAAAAAGACCTACAAAAACAAACCCAAAACAATTAAGAAAATGGTAATAGGAACATACATATTGATAATTACCTTAAATGTAAATGGATTAAATGCTCCAACCAAAAGACACAGACTGGCTGAATGGATACAAAAACAAGACCCATATATATGCTGTCTATAAGAGACCCACTTCAGACCTAGGGACACATACAGACTGAAAGTGAGGGGATGGAATAAAATATTCCATGCAAATGGAAATCAAAAGAAAGCTGGAGTAGCAATTCTCATATCAGATAAAATAGACTTGAAAATAAAGAATGTTCCAAGAGACAGGGAAGGACACTACATAATGATCAAGGGATCAATCCAAGAAGAAGATACGACAATTGTAAATATTTATGCACCCAACATAGGAGCACCTCAATACATAAGGCAAATGCTAACAGCCATAAAAGGGGAAATCAGCAGTAACACAATAATAATGGGGGACTTTAACACCCCACTTACACCAATGGACAGAGCATCCAGACAGAAAACTAATAAGGAAACAAACTTTAACTGACACATTAGACCAGATAAACTTAGTTGATATCTATAGGACATTCCATACGAAAGCAGCAGAATACACTTTCTTCTCAAGTGCACACAAAACATTCTCCTGGATAGATCACACCTGGGGTCACAAATCAAGCCTTGGTAAATGTAAGAAAATTGAAATTGTATCAAGCATCTTCTCCGACCACAAATGCTATGAGATTAGAAATCAATTACAGGAAAAAAAAAAAACTAAAGAACACAACACATGGAGGCTAAACAATATGCTACTAAATAACCAAGAGATCACTGAAGAAATCAAAGAGGAATTCAAAAAATACCTAGAAAAAAATGACAATGAAAACACGATGACCCAAAACCTATGGGATGCAGCAAAAGCAGTTCTAAGAGGGAAGTTTATAGCAATACAGTCCTACCTCAAGAAACAAGAAAAATCTCAAATAAACAACCTAACCTTACACCTAAAGCAACTAGAGAAAGAATACCAAACAAAACCCAAATCTAGTAGAAGGAAAGAAATCATAAAAATCAGAGTGGAAATAAATGAAATAGAAATGAAGACAATAATAGCAAAGATCAATGAAACTCAAAGCTGGTTCTTTGAGAAGATAAGCAAAGTCGATAAACCTTTAGCCAGACTCACCAAGAAAAAAAAGGAGAGGACTCAAATCAATAAAACTAGAAATGAAAAAGGAGAAATTAAAACTGACCCTGCAGAAATACAAAGGATCATAAGAGACTATGACAAGCAACTCTATGCCAATAAAATGGACAACCTAGAAGAAATGGACAAATTCTTAGAAAGGTATAACCTTCTAAGACTGAACCAGGAAGAAATAGAAAATATGAACAGACCATTCACAAGTAATGAAATTGAAACTGTGATTAATAATCTTCCAACAAACAAAAGTCCAGGACCAGATGGCTTCACAGGCAAATTCTATCAAACATTTAGAGAAGAGCCAACACCCATCCTTCTCAAACTCTTCCAAAAGACTGCAGAGGAAGGATATATACTCATTTTATGAGGCCACCATCACCCTGATATCAAAACCAGAAAAAGATAACAGAAGAAAAAGAAAATTATAGACCAATATCACTGATGAATATAGACAAAAATCCTCAACAGAATACTAGCAAACAGAATCCAACAACACTTTAAAAGGATCATATGCCATGATCAAGTGGGATTTATCCCAGGGATGCAAGGATTTTTCAATATATGCAAATCAATCAATGTGATACAGCATATTAACAAACTGAAGAATAAAAACCATACAATCATCTGAGTAGATGCAGAAAAAGCTTTTGACAAAATTCAACACCAATTTATAATAAAAACTCTCCAGAAAGTGAGCATAGAGAGAACCTACCTCAACATAATAAAGGCCATATAGCCATACATAACAAAACCACAGCAAACATCATTCTTAATGGTGAAAACTGAAAGCATTTCCTCTAAGGTCAGGAGCAAAACAAAGATGTCCACTCTCGCCACTATTATTCAACATAGTTTTGGAAGTCCTAGCCATGGCAATCAGAGAAGAAAAAAAAATAAAAGGAATCCAAATTGGAAAAGAAGAAGTAAAACTGTCACTGTTTGCAGATGACATGATACTATACATAGAGAATCCTAAAGATGCCACCAGAAAACTACTAGAGCTAATCAATGAATTTGGTAAGGTTGCAGAATACAAAATTAATGCACAGAAATCTCTTGCATTGCTATACACTAGCAACAAAAGATCAGAAAGAGAAATTAAGGGAACAATCCCATTTACCACTGCAACAAAAAGAATAAAATACCTAGGAATAAACCTACTTAAGGAGGCAAAAGACCTGTACTCAGAAAACTATAAGATATGATGAAATTAATCAAAGATGACACAAACAGATGGAGAGATATACCATGTTCTTGGATTGGAAGAATCAATATTGTGAAAATGACTATATTACCCAAGGCAATCTACAGATTCAGTGCAATCCCTATCAAATTACCAATGGCATTTTTCAAAGAAGTAGAACAAAAAATTTTACACTTTTATGGAAACACAAAAGACCCCAAATAGCCAAAGCAATATTAAGAAAGAAAAACAGAGCTGGAGGAATCAGGCTCACTGACTTCAGTATATACTACAAAGCTACAGTAATCAAGACAGTATGGTACTGGCACAAAAACAGAAATATAGATCAATGGAGTAGCATAGAAAGCCCAGAGGTAAACCCACATACCTATGTGTCATAATTTTATGACAAAGGAGGCAAGAATATACAGTGGAGTAAAGACAATCTCTTCAGTAAGTGGTGCTGGGAAGACTGGACAGGTACATGTAAAAGAATGAAATTAAAACACTCCCTACACAAACACCATACACAAAAATAAACTCAAAATGGATTAAAGACCTAAATGTAAGCCCGGACACTATAAAACTCTTAGAGGAAAACATGAGTAGAACACTCTATGACATAAATCACAGCAAGATCCTTTTTGACCCACCTGCTAGTGTAAGGGAAATAAAAACAAAAATAAACAAATGGGACCTACTGAAACTTAAAAACTTTTGCCCAGCAAAGGAAACCATAAACAAGATGAAATGACAACCCTCAGAATGGGAGAAAATATTTGCAATGAAGCAACTGACAAGGGATTAATCTCCAAAATATACAAAGCCCATACAGCTCAATATCAAAAAAACAACCCAATCAAAAAATGGGTGGAAGACCTAAATAGACATTTCTCCAAAGAAGACATACAGATGGCCAAGAGGCACATGAAAAGATGCTCAATTAGAGAAACGCAAATCAAAACTACAATGGGGTATCACCTCACACCGGTCAGAATGGCCATCATCAAAAAATCTACAAACAGTAAATGCCGGAGAGGGTGTGGAGGAAAGGGAACCCTTTTGCACTTTTGGTGGGAATGTAAACTGGTACAGCCACTATGGAGAACAGTACGGAGGTTCCTTAAAAAACTAAAAACAGAACTACCATCTGACCCAGCAATCCCATTCCTGGGCATATACCCAGAGAAAACCATAATTCAAAAAGATACATGCACCCCAGTGTTCATTGCAACACTATATACAAAAGCCAGGACATGAAAGCAACCTAAATGTCCATCAACAGAGGAATGGATAAAGAATATCCATATAGGGCTTCCCTGGTGGCGCAGTGGTTAAGAGTCCGCCTGCCGATGCAGGGGACACGGGTTCGTGCCCCGGTCCGGGAAGATCCCACATGCCGCGGAGCGGCTGGGCCCGTGAGCCATGGCCGCTGAGCCTGCGCGTCGGGAGCCTGTGCTCTGCAACGGGAGAGGCCACAACAGTGAGAGGCCCGCGCACCGCAAAAAAAAAAAAAAAAAAAAAGAATATCCATATATTCTTTGTGGTACATATATACAATGGAATACTACTCAACTATAAAAAGGAATGAAAGTGGGTCATTTGTAGAGACCTGGATGGACCTAGAGACTGTCATACAGAGTGAAGTAAGTCAGAAAGAGAAAAACAAATATTGTATATTAATGCATATATGTGGAATCTAGAAAAATGGTACAGATGAACCTATTTGCAAAGCAGAAATAGACACAAACCTAGAGAACAAATGTATGCACAGTAAGGAGGGGAAGAGGGGGTGGGAAGATTTGGGAGATTGGGATCGACATGGATACACGACTGTGTATAAAATAGATAACTAATGAGAACCTGCTGTATAGCACAGGGAACTCTACACAATGCTCTGTGGTGACCTAAATGGGAGGAAATCCACAAAGGAGGGGATATATTATACGTGTAGCTGATTCACTTTGCTTTGCTGTACAGCAGGAACTAACACAACACTGTAAAGCAACTATACTCCAATTAAAAAAAAGTTTTTAATGTATTAGCTGGTTTATTAACCTCAGAAAAGTGGATGCTGGTCAATTGTGTCACTGCCTTGCTCTCAGCTCCCTGGGTGGAGGGGAGGCCGCCTGTCTCTCGGGGTCACTATAGGCTCAGTGCTGACCCTCACACGCAACAAAAGAGCTGCTCAGGCCTAGGAGTCTCCCTTCCCCCTCCGCAAAGAGCTAGGGTAGTTTAATTTGGCCTTTGAGAAAACTTGACTGCATTTCTAAGATTTCTGAAGAATATTCTTCCCTGGAATAAAAAGAGTGTGTGGTTTAAGAACTTTCCTACCCAGAGGCAGAGATACTGGATAACTGTCAGTGTCCAGCTTCGCCCACTGGTCTAAGAGTCACAGACTGCAGAAAAGGAATATCCTGATCACTGTGTTACCAAGTCCCATCTTTTGCAGGAAAATCTCAGTGATGTGCTAATACACTCATCACTGCTGAATTTTTACCAGGTTATCAAAATGTGATGGCCATTGAACTTTAATGAGAGTAGGGTACATTACAAAGGCTAAGGAATGTTCAGTAGTGACCTTTACAACCCTTTCTAGAAGCCTTTTTCATTCATTAAGGAATGTACTGTATCCATTATCTGATGCTGTGTAATGAGTTACCCATACTTGCCAGCTTAAAACAACAAGCATTTATTATCTCACAGAGATAATTTCTGTGGGCCAGAAACCCAGGAGCTGCTAAGCCAGATGATTCTGGCCCAGAGCCTCTTAGGAGACTGTCATCAAGCTGTGGGCCTAGGCTGGAGTCTCACCTGAGGGCTTGACCAGGGCTGAGGATCTGCTTCCGAACCGGCACCTTCACACGCCTGCTGGCCGAAGGCCATGATTCCTCCCCACATGAAGCTCTCCAGAGGGATGCCCATGGCAGGGCAGCCGGCTGCCCCAGGAGCAAGTGATCCAAGAGAGAAACAGAGCTACAGGAAGCCCAGCACCTTTTACGACCTAATCTCTTCCGTTTTACTCTATTCATTGGACATGAGGTTTTAAGTCCAGGTCACACTCCAGAGGAGGGGAATTTGGCTCCACCTCTTGAAGGGAACAGCATCGAGCAATTTGTGGACATCGTAAAAACTCCACAGATACCGATAATAAAGAAAGGAACTAAAAAGGTAATATTCCACTGCAGTCAGGCTGCCTGGGTTAAGATGCTGGCTTTTCTACACATTGACCAAGTAACCTTAGACAAGTTACCTCAGTTTCTCCATCTACAAGATGTGGGTTAGGATAGTACCTCCTTCATAGGATTTTGACGAGTTAAATATGATGTAAGAACTTAGAATAATGACTAGTACATAGCGAACACTCAGCAAGACCGTGTTGCTACTAACATCTTCATCATTATCATTATCACCATCATAACCACCACCATCGCCATCATCACCACCGTCATCACCATCATCATCATCACCATCATCACCACCATCACCATCATCACCATCACCACCACCGTCATCGCCATCATCACCACATCATCATCAGCATCATCACCATCATCACCACCACCATCACCACCATTATCATCGCCACCATCACCACCATCATCGCCACCATCATCATCGCCACCATCACCATCACCACCACCACCATCACCACCATCATCACCACCATCATCATCGCCACCACCACCATCACCACCATTATCATCACCATCACCATCACCATCACCATCATCACCATCACCATCACCATCATCACCATCACCACCATCATCACCACCATCATCATCGCCACCACCACCATCATCACCATCATCATCACCACCGCCATCACCATCATCATCACCATCATCACCACCATCATCACCATCATCATCACCACCGCCATCACCATCATCATCACCATCATCACCACCGCCATCACCATCATCATCACCATCATCACCACCATCATCACCATCATCACCATCACCATCATCATCACCATCACCATCATCATCATCATCACCATCATCACCATCATCACATCATTATCACCATCACCATCACCATCATCATCACCACCATCATCACCACCACAATCACCACCATCACCATCACCACCATCACCATCATCACCATCACCATCATCACCACCATCATCACCATCATCACCATCACCACCGCCATCACCATCATCATCACCATCATCACCACCATCATCACCATCATCATCACCACCATCATCATCACCATCATCACCACCACGACCATCATCACCACCATCATCACCATCATCACCACATCATTATCACCATCATCACCATCATTATCATCACCGCCATCATCATCGCCACCACGACCATCACCACCACGACCATCATCACCACCATCATTATCATCACCGCCATCACCAGCATCAGCACCGCCGTTACCATCATCACCGCCATCACCATCATCATTACCACCATTTCTGTTGTTACTGCTGCTTCAGCCACAGCTATGCAGAGTGTTTTCTCAGATGTTTATAGTTTTAAAGAGTGGTGGTTTTTCCAGAGAAAACCAAGGATAATATGTTTTAAACTATACTTTATATTTAACATGTCTTTCTGTTGGGAATTTCTTTCTCTGCTTACTTAAGTAATGTCCCGTCATCTCCTTTGAGTATTTCAAATATTTGAAAATTTTTTGTTCTATCCATTCAACAGACATTCATTTACCACCTACTGTGTACCGGGTCCTGTGTTAGATTCTTAGTGTACAAAGAAAAAGAAATGGTCTCTTCTGCCCAGGCACTCACAGGGCCATGGGGGTGGTAAACGCATAAACCCAACAGTGGGGTTGCACTGGGGGCTCGGGAAGGAATAACCCCAAGCACATGTGGTCCATTTTCTGGCTGTAGCAGCATCCTAGCTGGGTAAGCTTGAGCAAGCCATGGTGCTTCCCTGACCTTCAGGCCCCTTTGTGTATAATAGAGCAGAGACGTCCCGCCTCACCGGGCGCTCGTGAAGATCAGGGTGGCTCAGAGCACGGAGCCAGGCCCACCCTGAGGCTCTGTCCCTAGTGGCTGTGCTGCAGGGGCACGGAGAAAGCACGATGGCCATTCCACAGAGCGAGCATTGACCTCATCAAGTATGGAACACCACTTGGCGCCCTGAGAGAAGTGGGGGGAAGGGCAGGAGGGCATGTTTGAAGAAGGAGTAAAAAAGCGTGTGGTTCCGGAGGGAATCCGGAAGGCTGAAGAATTCTCTCCTGTTCCGTAAAGCGTCAGTCCTTGAAAATGTATGAGGTGTGATCAGCTCTCAGCTTTGAGAGAAGTTTAGCTCCGGTTTCTGTTTTTCTGGGTTTGCGACTTTGAGGGGTTTGTTCAAGTTGCCAAAATTAATACCTTCCTATTATTCTCACAAACGTTATAGCTGTGGGCCTGAAGGAACAGCTGCCTTGCTGGGAACTAAGACACACTGGAGCTCAAAGCCTTCTCGGGAGTGAAGGAGTCGTGGCGCCAACCAGCATTTCCCCCGATGGTCCGTGATTTCTCTTTGTTGGGGAAGGATTTTGATCTATATTATCTAGGAGGAGAGGCTTGGCTCCTGAAAAGGAAGGTCAAGAAAAATGTGATGAATATAACGAGTTATTGTCCTGTGCACACCCGACACGGACCGACTCCGCGAGCCTTTCCCAGCTGAGCTGTTTGAGGATCAGGCAGGGAAAGCATGGAGCCTCCTCAGGGGAGACGTGACCAGACAGAAGCAAGAAACCTCCCGCGGGCATCCCGTCCGCCCCTGTTACCCCAAACAGTGGTAACAATGAAAACCCACCGGAAGCACCATTCACCTCTTTTTTCTTTTCTTTTTTTTTTTTTTTGCAGTACGTGGGCCTCTCACTGTTGTGGCCTCTCCCGTTGCGGAGCACAGGCTCCGGACGCACAGGCCCAGCGGCCATGGCTCACGGGCCCAGCCGCTCCGCGGCATGTGGGATCCTCCCGGACCGGGGCACGAACCCGCGCCCCCTGCGTCAGCAGGCGGACTCTCAACCACTGTGCCACCAGGGAAGCCCCATTCACCTCTTTTTAAAAACCTGTCTGGAATTGAATCTGTAGGTGACACGTTGGTCTCCGCTCACCCGGGTCCGCCCGACGGTCACCTCACGGTCAGAGCCGCGTCAGAGCTTCCGGGCGTGGTCGTTTTCGTTTTCCCCCCATGGCCGCCACAGGGATCTCTGGAACACAAGCAGCTCACGTGCTGTCCTCCGGAGCTGCAGCCGGGACCCCACACCTCGATGCCCACACCTGCCTCCCCCCTCCCCCGCTGCCCTCCCGTCCCCCCCGAGGGCCCTGAGCCCTGTCACTGACACGTCAGCCCCAGAGCCCCTCGGCAGGCCTTTCCCGGCTCCCATGTCTCAAACAGGCCCCCGGCCCCGCTCATCAACCCCCTTACTCGGTTCAGAGCCGTGTCAGGATCTGAAATGATCTTGTTCAGTTATTGATCTGCTCTCTGACGATCAGAGGTGCTGTTGACGGGGAGGTTCGGTGCCACCTGCCCACGGGGTCCACCTGCCCTCGTAGCTGTGCTTGATCAATGCACCTTCGTTAATTAGTCCATTGATTAATTAGGTGCCAGGACTGTTGCCTCTGGTTCTTCATGTCCTTGAATCTGTTTCATTTTCCATAACTGCTAACAGTTTTTGATTGAAACTATTACTGTTAGTAATTACATATGCCTTTGAAAGTTGGTGAAATCTATAACAGTTCCTAACATGTCAGTGACCTTTGTTAATGACCTCTGATTTGATTCAACTCACTTTTCTTGCCCTAAATCTGGCTTTGGTGACTCTGGAGCTTAAGCAGAAA
Source organism: Mesoplodon mirus (assembly GCF_964341445.2). NCBI lineage: Eukaryota > Metazoa > Chordata > Mammalia > Artiodactyla > Ziphiidae > Mesoplodon > Mesoplodon mirus. The sequence continues at coordinate 114,800,316 of NC_138985.1, read as the reverse complement.
CATTTGTATTATCTACTGACTTTGTAAAATGCTCCCCACCACCACGCAGTTTAATATAAACTAGGTAAAATGGGTTTAGATGCCTTTAAAAACAAAAGATTAGAGTTATTATTAATTACATCTTCACATTTTATCTTAATTACCTGATGTAAGAATATTTAGCTCAGTTCAGTACACATTTATCAAGTGCTTGAGTCGTATTCGGGGCATCACTTAGATGGTCTGGAAGACACGGGGCGGAGGAAACAGGTCCCGGGCGCTGTAAGGAAGTGACAGTACGTGCGCGATGGACCCAGGGGAAGGCAGGGTTTGTAGCCTCCTGTGGGGGTGCCACCAGCACTGGACACTGACTCCCGGCCGGGGCTCCCCGGAGACCTGGGAGGAGAAGGTGGCCACTGGGGAGACCGTGAGGGTGGAGACGCGGGACGAGGGGACTAGACAGCACGGCGCTCGGGGACTGGAAGCCGCCCGCTTGCGGTGGGGCGCGTGCGGGGACGTTGAGGAGAGGCTGGAAGGGGAGGCCGTGGCTCCCGGGCTGTGCAGTTCCTACCTAAGTGGCAGGGGCACCTTTGATCAGGACGGTGTGAGGGTCGGAGCTGTGTTTCGGGGCGGCGGCTCCCCAGTGGAGCGAGACAGCAGGGCGGGGCTGAGGAGGCTGCCTTTCGTCAGGACATGAGGCTTCACCCGCCACCGCCCTGCCAGCCTCACATGGCCAGGATGATGGAGGCTCGGGCCATCCAGGGGCCCCCGCCACCGAGCCCCACGTCTGGGCCTCTCTGCCTGTGCCCCCTTGACGTCTCACATCAGCCCAGGAGCACCTCACCGGAGCCTTTCCCCGCTTCCCCGCCCTCTCTCGTGTGCGTCTGCTCTACCGCGGCTCTGATGCCCTGCGTCGTGCGCTCAGGCCTCTGGCATCTTTGTCTCCGTCTTGTCTGTGAACCCCTCTGGACAGGAGCCATCTCAGCATTGCTGGTACCCAGGCACACCCCAGGCACACCCCAGGCACCGGGACACTGGAAAGAAAGGCAGTGGAAATGGGTGACTTCAGATGAAAAAGGCACAGAGAGTTTCTGTCCTGAGGCCTTGGAGCTGCATGTGGCCCTCAGGGGGGAGGCCTGGGCCTGCACTGCCGAGTGGTCACTCAAAGAGCGCGTGGGGCTCGGGAGCGGACAGGGGAGGAGGTGCTCGGAAGTGGTGGTGGACACAGTGGGCAGGACGGGGTCGGGGGAGCGCCGAAGCCCTGGGGACAAGACGCCGAGTCAAGGACCCGGGAGTGGGGGCAGCGCAGAGCCGGTGACGAGCCCCAGGGCGGAGGGCGTCTGGCTGGCGGAGGGTGGAGGGAATGTCCAGGCTGCGTCTGCCCGCACGCGGCCCCCGGCCCCTGCTCGCCCGCCAGCCCCGTGGAGGCTGCGTGTTTCCGGAGCCTCTCAGGCCGTTGCAGGGCCGGGTGCCCTGGGTTTCCTCCGTCAGATGTGCCTGCTCCTCCTTCTGCCCCCCAGGGCCTGCCTCCCAGCAGGTGGGGACGAATGAAACGGGCTGTCACACTCAGGACGCCTCGGCACCCGCAGGCCCGCCCCTGCCGGCCAGGTGCTCCCCTGTCCCCCGGTCCAGGGGCCCCGCCGGCCTGGGCACCGATGCTCCCCAGGACCTTCTCCGTCATCAGACGGCCGGGTCCTCCGCAAGCTCTGCCCGCCCTTCCCAATCCCCTGGGGTCAAGGTCCCGCCCAAAGGAGGCACGTCTCTGGCGCCTGAAACCAAACGTCCCTCTCGCGTCGCGGCGTCTGAGGGCAGTGCCGACTGGGAGGCGCCCCGACTCTCGGCCCGCGGAGGGCTTCGTCCTCGGACCTTCGCTCCGTCTCCAAAGCAGACGCCCCGGGTCCTGCCGTCTCGCGCAGGCCGGCCGCGCAGGCCCAGGGCCCACTCCCCAGGGCGGCCTCGGGGAACCGCCCGCAGATCAGGCCGAGGTCGGCCGCACTGGGCTTGTCTCCGGGGCATGCCCACCGGGAGACCCGAGGGCGGCCGAGGCTTCCTGCGAAGCCGGGCGCTGGGCTCCAACGTAAAGAGCGGCCGCCGGAGGATCTCGTTACACGTGTGTCCTTCAGGAATTATTCACAGAAAAGCTCGCCAAAGGCTTAGTGCAGCTGCCACGTGAACCCTCCGAAATATATTTCCGGTTTCTGTTCTTCATCATCTTTTCAAAACAAATTGTTTTATCTTTGTTTTCTTTTTTTATTTTCCATTGGCATTAAAAATAAATACGGATTTGAAAAACCTTACAATGCTTTTTATCGTCTTACACACTTGCACCTGCCCATGACCTGGAAGCTGGGCATTCGATATTTAAGGAAACTGTTGTAGCTTTGAGTGAGACCCGGGGCAGCCTCCCGGCATCCTTGGCTGTTGCAAACCGGTTGCTCGTTATGGAATAAATGGTGCCTAACGGTTATTACATCTCTCACGGGGACCCCGGCCCCATGCAAGTCTTCTCTGTAAAGCCTATGGTTATTTTGTAAAGTTTCTAAATGATGTGCAGCCTCCCACCTTATCTGCAGGGGAATGGTTCCTAGAGCCCCTGTGGGTGCCTGAGACGGATGGTGGTCCTACCCCACATATACTATGTTTCTCCTGTGTGCACACCTGTGACACAGTTTAATTTGTAAAATAGGCACAGCAAGGGCTTAACAGCAATAACTAGATACGTGTGTCCATCCTCTCAGCCCATCAGCCAAAGGAGGCCAGGCAGGGCTGTCCTGTTGGAAGCCTGCTACCCACTCCCTGACCCCAAAGCAGGTTCGGGGCTCGGGCGTCCCTCCCACTCTGCTGCCCGGGTGCAGCTCTGCGGGGCCCCCGTTCCCGTGCTATGACATCCCAGGGGTTTCCCCAGAGGGACCACAGCCTCCCTCTGCTGTCTGGACGGTGTCGGCCCACTCCCGTCCGGGGTGTTTGTCAGGCGGCCCCGGGTTCGCCCTCTAAGGTCTGGGCATGACTCGCTCATTCCCGGTGCCGAGTGTCTGTCATCCCTAAAAAGACGCGCATATGAAAGATGCGCATAGAACCAGCAGAAAAAAGAAATGGGTTGATTGACGTGGCTTCTGACACGGCTTTTGTGAGGGCTGTGGCATGCCATTTGCTGGGACCCTCTTGTAATGAAGCCTCTGCAGTGCAGCTGTGCGGCCCCGTGATACGCTCCCCTCTGCACCTCGACAGCCAAACGCCAGTCATTGCGGAAAATTGTGCTCCTGAGTGAGGTGGCATGCAGTTTATCTTCTGGAAATAGAACACTTACCTTAAGTGGTAAAAAAGGTGTTTTCTGTACCTTGACTTAAGTTTGCATATAAATCTCTGCCTTCGTGTATATCATTCACGTACACTGAGCGTGTGTCTTTGTGAATCATCCTCTTTTATTTCACTGGAGTGTTTACTACACATTTTTAAACTGCTTCTGTACATAAGAAGTTAATAAATTAAAGTCCAGGAAAAGGTGTTTTCAGTCTACACCTCCCTTGGGGAGTTCAGTCGCAGCAGCCAGTGTGGCCGCAGGTGGTGGAGCCTAGGCCACCTTGCCGAGGGTTTCCTCACCGGACATCAATAGGGTGTGTGTTTCTTTCCTCCCTGATTTTCTTCCTTATCGGCTCGGGATTTGTGTCTTAATCAAAGTGTACAAGAAACATGCTTAATCGTAAGGCATGGTGACACTTTTACAAGATGCTCCAGTTAATTAATGCGGGATTGCTGTGGAATATTGCAGGAGTGCCTGCGATTTTCCATTTATACCAAATGAGTTTGCTGTGATTAATGTTATCGTAGGAAATACCAGAGGAATTAATAATGATTAGGCCATTACTTCCAAGTGGTGCTGAAAACTCAGAGATCTTTACTCATTACAGCAAGAGCTTTCGAAAAATCCACCAACTTGAGTGTCTCTGTTTTGAGTGTACCATTTGAACTCGGCGAACTTGAGTGAAACAAGTCCCCGGACTTACCAGCTGGCGTTTGGTTTTCGATTCCTTTTTCTCCCAGAAGTATTCAAATTTGGGATCATGATGGGTCAGAAAAAATAAGTTTTTTGAGGGGTTGATGTTTAAAAATTCATTTATTCGTTTCAAAAAATATTAAATGCAAATTCAAGTGTTTATTGTGCACGAGGCCCTGCGTTAGGTATTCAGGGGACGCAGAGTTGAACATGACATGGTCCCTTTTTTGGGGGACCCAAGGAGGAAGCACCACACACAAGATAAGTGAGGACCGTGTGACACAGAAGCTGAGATGGAGACGCCCGGGGCAAGGGAGGGGGTGGCCAGGGCTGACCCCTCAGGATTGTCTCGGGGCCTATAGGACAGAAGAAACTTCTCCTGCTTCCAGCAATGGCGGGGAGTTTGCCAGGCGGATGAGCCAGAAGGCGGCCTGGAGTTTGATGTCTTCAGGGCGGGACGACTTGAACGTGGCCTGGGCAGGACCCTGCACGGCAGGTGGAGCCGGGAGCGGCCAGAGGGTGCTCTGCGGGGGCAGCGTGGCTGCCACGGGGACTGAGCTGCAGCCCCTCTGAATGGGGGCAGAAACCACGTGGACAAGCACTAAAGGGGGTGTGCCCACCGTGCGGCTGCCCCGTGCTGCCTAGAGCAGACGCCACGGCGGCTGTGCCAGGACCTCCAAGCTGCTGTCCTGGGCGCCCGCCTGGGGTGCGAGCAGCGTCTGAACCCGGTGGGTGGGGGTGGGAGGGGGGCAGCGTGCGGGCAGGGCCGGCCACCCAGACATCGGGTGGACGGGGCTCCACCCTCGGGCCTGGTGGGACTGGCTCACCGGCCGAAGGTGATCCCCGCCCGCTCGCTGTCCAAGCCCGCCTGTGCTCGGTTCTCCTCACAACATTGTGTCCTTGGTCGGGAGTGGAGACGGGGACTCCCTGCCTGCGGCGACCTTCACCTCCTGGGCAGTCAGGGTGAGGGCCCCGGGCAGAGGGCCTGGGGCTCAGCCTGCGTCTCCCCGCCTCTGCTCTCTCTGGGCATGTGCGTTGGGCTCTGGGAGCCCCTGTGGCAGAGGTGGCGAATTCGCTATAACCATCCCCAGATTATGATTTCCTCTGCTTTGCGCCCTCGTCTGAAGAGCTGAGTGGGTCGGGCCGTGACTGCACAGAATGTTAATTCAGGTTGTGCGCTTCCGGGCCCAGCCCTGCCTCTGCAGTCGCCCCTGCGGCCGTTTCCATGGACCGTCCCCCATTCACGTCCTCCCGTCCTGGCTGCTCCTTGGGTCCTTCCCTGGCCCTCTCCCTTCAGCCCTGCGGGGACCCCTCACTGCTCTCCAGACCTGCGCCCCCAGCCCTCTCGGCACCTACGAGCTCCAGGCCGTTTATGGACATTTGCACTGGGTGCCTCCCTGCCGTCTGTGCGATCCGCCTGAAACCTGACCCACCGAGGTTCCGGGGCTGCTCCAGGAAGCCTTTCCACTGGCGACTGGAGCCCCAGGGCTGCCCCCTCCGGTCCCCACATTCAGGCCACATTCTCAAACCTTCCTTCCAAGCCTCTCTCCTCTCTATTCGTGCTTCCTCGTTTCCATGGTTACCACCTGGTTCCCCAGAGATCTCCTCAGGCAGTCTGATGAAATGCAGGCAGTCCCGGCCCCAGCGCTGGCCGGTCAGTGCCCACCCACCCAGGGCAGACCTTGCCTGCTGTGATTCCACTTCAGCCCGAAGCAGCCCAGGGCTGGACAGTGGGGACCCGACGGGGATGGGGGACGGGGGGCAGCCCTGATGCGCCTCTTCTTGGCGGGGGGTGTGTAGACTCATCGTTTAGCCTCTGGATTAAAAGATTAAACAAGAACAGATTTAAAAGGGAGATGACTACGTGGCTTAGGGGACAGGGCGGTCTGTCTCTTGTTCTCGGCAGCTTCCTCCGAGCTCGGGAAGGAGGCGTCTCCCCAGGGCAGCCTCGAGGGCCGGGCAGGGCCTCGGCTGCCGCTGGCTTGAGCTCCCTGGGACGTGACCGCAGCTCCCGCAGAGCATCTGCTCCACGTCCTCCTGGCGCTTCGTGTCTTCTTCCCTCTTTCTTTCTTCACTATATGCGTGGAAATAAAATAAGTGAAATGACTTCAGGGGTTCACTTGGAAAAACAAAACAACACAACTGCTGGGCTACATCCTGGGGCCTGGATCCTCCATCTCTGCTGATGGCCCTGGACACGCAGAGCTGGAGAGTTGGGTGAGGGCGCGGGAGGGCCTGGCCCAGCCTCCAGCCTCCCAGAAAGAGGAGAAATGGAGGCCAAGAAAGTCACCCGCTTTTCTGAGAACTCAAAACCTCCATGGGCTCTGATCACCCTGACCCCAAATCACAGTCACCTTGGAGAAGCCCTGACTTCTGAGGCCTGGTGAGCGCCTCTGGAAATGGGAACGAGCTGGCCCCCTGGCCCTGCCCTCACACGCAACCCTGCCCTCCTGATTATCCACTGGAGAAGCCCCTGGAAGCCAAGCATCTTCTCAGGGCCCACCGCGCAGCAAACGCCTTCAACTGCCGTGAGCTCCATGCTGACCACGGCCCACAGCCTGGCCTGTTCTGTTGCAGGAAAGTCGGTGCCAGCGTCTGGGGTGCGGCCCAGACCCCTGCCCACGGAGCATGCTGAGGGTGGGTGGAACCATGCCTCTCAGGACCTTCTGTGTCCCCGACGGTGTCCGGGCCTTGGAGATGAGGGCCGGGCCTGTAATGCCAACTTCTCACCGTTAATTTGAGTTCAACGGTGTAAGGTGGGCAAAGGTGCTTTGTAAACCACAGAAGGTCAGGCAGCTGTTTTTAATCTGCTTTTGAGGGCACCCGCACAGGCCAGGAGGGCGCCCCTGCCCGACAGTTCGCTGCCCCTGGTCCTGGGTGTCCGAGGCGTTAAAGACGAATGCTCTGAATGATGTGGCGTTAAAACTCTTGGAGCTGACCGTCCTGTAAAAGAGCTGACCCAGTGAGCCTCGCCCCCCCACCCACCTTATATCTCATTTACGCAGCTTAGAATCATACGTCGCCTTGGTTGCTGCTGGGTTTGGACCTTGAAAAACAGAGGGCACGTCTGAAGTTCGGTGCTTCGGTGGAGGAGGCGATGTGCGTCCTTTAGTGTTCGTGTTTAGCTTTATTCCTCCTGATAATTCAGCCCAAGGCAAGTGTGTCGTCACCACAGGAGGCGGGCTGCTGCTCCTTTCCGTTTCCATCCCCTTTCTCGTTCCTTTGTCCCGCTTCCTCTGCGTCCAGCAGCTTTGGGGCCGTAACTGACACAGTAAGCAGCGGGTCTCCTCCTAAACAGCTGGCTTGGCAGGGAGCAGCGGGCGCCCTGCCCCTCCGTCCACCTGCAGGCGCCTCGGCCCACAGCCCCGCTGCCCAGCATCCAGTCCCAGCCAATCCTCCGCCTTTTAAAGGTCTAACAGATGGGAGCGGCTCACGTTGTCACCACGGTTCCCGCTACACGAGTGGGGCTCAGCTCCGCACACAGGTTTCACGTCCCTTCCCCATCCGGTCTGCGATCGGCGTGTCCCTGAGGCCCTGGAGGCGCGAAGCTCGGTCGGTGATCGGGGGGGCTGAGAGCGGGCAGGCCGTCCGGCGCTCGTCACCTCCGAGGGGCCATGTGTCCTTGACCCCCAGGCTCTGTCTCAGGCCTGGAGGAACGACTGTCACTGAATAACAAGCCCCCGCTGCCGTGAGCACATGAGCAGGAGGGTGCCGCGTGGCTGCCCGACTCCTTTTCGGGGGACCAGGACCCTGCGCCGAGGAACCGGCAGCGCACCTGCTTTGTCCACGAAATGGCCTCTCGCTCTGGGTGGGAGAAGCACCTCGCCGGCGCCCTCATCCTGATGCCAGGAGCCGAGAGCGGGTGCCCACACGTGGCACGTGGGACTCCGCAGGTGTGATTCAGGCGGGGCCCTGTGATCGGGGTATCCTCACAGGGGAGGGGGCAGGCCACGGGAGGAAGGCCCCGAGAGATGCAGCCTCGCCGGCTTCGGCGGTGGAGTGGTGGGCCAGGAGCCCCCGAATGCGGGAACCCGGGGAAGATGGAAAAGGCTGGACGTGGATCCTCGCCTGGCGCCTCGGAGGGACCCACCTGCAGACGAGACGTTTCTGCTGCTTTAGGTTTGCGGTAATTTGTTAGGGTGTGAACACACGTTCAAACCCGGGACTTTTCGAATTCAGGCCTTTTGGGGAAGGATGCCGAGGGTGATGACAAGAAGCGGAGGAGGAAGAGGAGGGGAGGTGTTTTCAGGGACCAGGCCGCAGACTCTTCCTTCCAGGAAAGCCGGCGGCCACGGCCACGCAGAGCTGCCCCGTGATTGACAGGCAGAACATGCTTGCCGACTCATTCCAGGAGATTTTATAGGCACCGAGTGACTCTTCTCAAGAGCGGCGGGTTGCTGTGGCTCTCGTGTTGGCGGCGGGCCTCCAGGTGCCCTGACTCTCCTGTCACCTGCCCGTGAATTATCCCAACCTCCCTGTCTCCATGGTGGTGAAACCACAAGGCTAAGACCCTCACCCGTGGCCCAGTGGAGGCCGTTCCCCGGGGTCTGCCAAGGTCCCGGCACACGGGAGGGATTCAGGGCTGGTGGAGGTGCTGGGGTGTGGGTCTTCCGTGGTCTTCCTTCGGAGATGTTTTGGGAAGTGTGCGTTAAGTTTCTGGTAACTAGGGGCCTCCTGTTTTCAAAGCTCGGAATTCTTCACAAAGACATACAGTAAGGCTGTGTCATTGGGCATCCGAGGGATGTGGGGTGGAGCACCGCAGCGATGTACGTACGGAAGAGAATGGAGAAAACGAAGATAAGCCACGACTCCATCCTCTGAGAACTGGAAACCTCCCTGGGCCCTGATCGCCCCTAACTCTGAAGCACACGGACCCGCCAGCCTGAAGAGCAAGGGGGTGGGGTGAGTTGAGTGGGACCCAGAGTCATCACGGGTGTGGGGGGTAAACACCCCAACTTTCCAGGCAGGGCTGACTTTGATCTGAACACTGGCTTTGCCACTTTTAACTGTGTGAACCTAGGGAAGTTACCTGACCTTCACTGTGAGATGTTTGTCCATGTCGTCGTAGCTCATCCAATCCCAGCTCGGCCATCTGTGAGACACACCTGCGCTTCGTGTGCCCTCAAGAGAAGGGCTCCCATTCCCAAACTGTCTTGCCATTGACAGTAAGATGCATCTTGAGTGCAGAAACGTTAAAATGTGAAAAGCTGCAAGTCAGAAGTGATGAGGTGTGACGGTGCTTGTCTCCCATGTGAGTGCTAAATAAGCATTTAGCGCACAGGGGGCGCTTGCAGGATACCAGCTCCTGTTCCACGTGCCCCCGCCCCCCGCAGGTCCACCTCCTTACTCTAAAATTCCTCCATGGAGCTCACTTTCCGGGTTTTAGCAGGTGACTCCTGAACTTCCTGTTGAGTGAAGACGTGTCACCTATGGATGGGGTGACCGCATGTCCAGTTTCGGGGGGACAGTCCTGGCTCATCCCTGGGCAGCAACCACTCTCAAAGGTCCCCTCTTTGCAAGATGCATCGTATTGTGACCTGACTTGCAGAGAACAAAGGGCCAGCAAACCCAATCCCAGACCCACACGTGTGGTTAAGAAACGGGCAATAGAAGGAGGGTCACAGAGTGCGGGTGGTGACAGGCTGCCAGGGCTGGTGGAGGTGGGGCAGCCGAAGGGGGGCGGGACAGTCGTGCTGGGACTGGGGTAGCTGCATCCCAGGCTGGTGTGGGTGGAAGCAGCTCCCGGTGGGGAAGACGGTCGGCTCTGGACTTTGAGGGGGTCGGGGGGAGACATACCCAAGGCCACTCTGTCCTGCCCAGGGTCGCTGACTGGACCGTTTGACCAAGCTAACTGATCGCCAGCGTGGAAAGCTTCAAATGCAATCAGTTTAACTCCAAATTGATTCATTCCTCTCAAGGCCGAGCTGTCCTCAGCTTTTACTGTCTTGACTAATTCAAGCGATGCTTTCATTTTTGTAGTGTCAGAGCCACAAGGTACAGCCAGCAAGCACCTTCATGTCATAATGACCGTCCTCTTGCTGCTCTTAGGAATTATCTAGGAAGATTTTTTTTTTTTTTTTGCGGTACGCGGGCCTCTCACTGTTGTGGCCTCTCCCGTTGCGGAGCACAGGCTCTGGACGCGCAGGCTCAGTGGCCATGGCTCATGGGCCCAGCCGCTCTGCTGCATGTGGGATCTTCCCGGACCGGGGCACGAACCCGTGTCCCCTGCATCAGCAGGCGGACTCTCAACTGCTGCGCCACCAGGGAAGCCCTAGGAAGATTTTTTAACTTATTTTACTTTATTTATTTTTATTTATTTATTTGGAGTATAGTTGATTTACAGTGTTGTGTTAGTTTCTGCTGTACAGCAAAGGTATACATACGTATATATATTCTTTTTCATGTTGTTTTTCCATTATAGGTTATTACGGGATATTAAATATAGTTCTTTGTGCTATAGAGCAGGACTTTGGTCCTACTGTTTACAATAGTTTACTGTTGGTAAACTATTTTACATGTAGCAGTGTGTGTATATCTTAGTCCCAAGCTCCTAATTTATCCCTCCACCCTTCCCCTTTGGTAACCGTAAGTTCGTTTTCTGTGTTTGTGAGTCTGTTTCTGTTTTGTATGTAAGTTCACTTATGTCACATTTTAGATTCCACATGTAAGTGATATCATATGGTATTTGTCTTTCTCTGTCTGACTTACTTCACTCAGCCTGATAATCTCTAGGTCCATCCATGTTGCTACAAACGGCACTTTTTCACTCTTTTTTATGGCTGAGTAGTATTCTATTGTATATATGTACCACATCTTCTTTATCGATTCATCTGTCGATGGACACGTAGGTTGCTTCCATGTCTTGGCTATTGTAAATAGTGCTGCAATGAACATTGGGGTGCATGTATTTTTTCGAATTAGAGTTTTCTCTGGATATATGCCCAGGAGTGGGATTGCAAGATCATAGGGCAACTCTATTTATAGTATTTTAAGGAACCTCCATACTGTTTTCCACAGTGGTTGCACAAATTTGCATTCCCACCAACAGTGTAGGAGGGTTCCCTTTTCTCCACACCCTCTCAAGCATTTATTATTTGTTGACTTTTTTAAATGATGGCCGTTCTGACTGGTGTGAGGTGATACCTCATTGTGGTTTTGATTTGCATTAGAGATGTTGAGCATCTTTTCATTTGCCTATTGGCCATCTGTGTATCTTCTTTGGAGAAATGTCTGTTTAGGTCATCTGCCCATTTTTTTGATCGGGTTGTTTGGTTTTTGAGTTTTGTTTTTGCTTTTGAGTTGTAAGAGCTGTTTGTATATTTTGGAAATTAAGCCCTTGTCAGGCACATCATTTGCAAATATTTTCTCCCAGTCCGTATGTTGTCTTTGGTTTTGCTTATGGTTTCCTTTGCTGTGCAAAAGCTTAAAAGTTTGATTAGGTCCCATGTGTTTATTTTTGCTTTTATTTATCTTTGGGACACTGACCTAAGAAAACATTGGTATGGTTTATGTCACAGAATGTTTTGCCTATGTTCTCTTCCAGGAGCTTTACGATGTCCTATCTTATATTTAAGTCTTTAAGCCATTTTGTTTATTTTTTGTGTATCTTGTCAGGGACTGTTCTAACTTCATTGATTTACATGCGGCTGTCCAGCTGGGGAAGATTTTTTAAATGCTGATGTCCAGACCCCAAACTCATGAATCAGGCTGCAGGCGGTGGAGTTCAGCTTCTGCATCCCAAAACTCCCAAGTGATCCCACTGTGCACACAGGCTGGAGCCCGGGCTAGGCTGGCATCCTCACAGAACGAGGATGTTGAGGACCCTGGCGCTGGGGCCCAGGGGGTGGGCGGGGAGCCAGCACAACACTCAGCACTCCGCCCCCCAGTGCTGTGGGGAACTGGGGCGGCATGGCCGAGGGAAGGCCAGGAGAGGATGAGTTTCTCCCAGATGATAGTTCCCTTGACTGCCTCTTACAGATGTGGAATAAGATCTGCTAAGAGTAGTCTTCACTTAAAGATATATATTGTTCAAACTTAACCAGGACAAATAACATATAAATAGGATTTAATCATGGAAATTAAATTTTATCAACGTGGCAATCACTGCTGTCAAATTGGAAAGGTACATGGAAACCACTTAGTGACTAGAATTAATACTGATTTGGCCTCTTCATCGTGGACTTTCTCTCCTGGTGCTAAATGAAGTGGTCTTGGCTGTAAAAGGTGTCATGCACTTCGGTTGTGTGCATGAGGCCCTGACCAAAGGTCAGGTGTCAGGACTTGTGCCCCAAGACAGAACTGTTCTCAGGCAAGGCTGTGAGCGGATTCTTTATGTTTATGGAACACATTCCTGGAGAAAATGTAAAGTAATTAAATCTAAGCTAATGGGCTATTTAGCAACTGAACTGATGTCTTTAATGTGTATCCTATATAATTCTTTTTAAGAACTGAGTCTTAACCACAGCCATAGTGCTTAAAGAGAAATAATACAACTGAATCGATTCTTAATTATTTCAGTCCTAGAACACAAGGATGCCTTCAATAAGTGAAATCCACACATGGCTCCAGAGCCTTATATCTGAGGTTCTAATAACTCATCTCCCCTTTCCCGGGGACAGACTTGCCTGTTTCTCGTCCGCTCCCCACTGGACTCAGCGGTGGAGCCTGTGCGCCCGTCTGTGCTACAGCGCTGCCCGTGGGGCCACACTTACACTCACGCGGCCTGGGAGGTGCGGGTGGGTATTAGCTGAAGATGCCCGCATCAGCCTGCTGTCCTGGGGAGGGCACATCACGCCCACTTTGCAGACAGAGCCTGGGACCTGTCTGCCCATCCACTTCACACGCTGCGAGGTGGTTTGTCACCATCACACGTGGTTCATCCGACCCCATGGTCCACACAACAGACGGTCCCCAGACTGGATGGTAATAGCTGTCCTGAAACGGGGCCCCTCACATTAACCTCCGTAAATCCCTTCGGGCCATGGCTGAGATCATTCCTGATGGCTCAGTCGTGAACTTTCCCCACAGTGTCAGTAGCAAGAGAGAGAGAGGTCAGGAACCTTCCTCTTCCACGGGCTGCCGTCCAGATCGCTTCCTGGAGATCCCTCCTCTCCCATCACAGATGTTTATCGAGTTCCCAGCCTGGGCTGGACTCCAGAAAGGCTTTCAGTTCTTTTGGGTAAATACTCAGAAGTGTAAGCGCTGGGTCCTATGGTAATTCAGTAATTTCAACGATATCAATACTTTTTGAGGAACCGCCATACTGTTCTACATAGTGGCTGCATGGTTTTACATTCCCACAAGTGAGGGTTTTAATTTCTCCACACCTTTGCTAACACGTATTATTTTCTGGGCTTTTTGGGTAATAGTCATCCAAAGGGGTATGAGGTGGTATCTCATTGTGGTTTTGATTTGCATTTTCCTAATGATTGGTGATGTTGAGCTTCATTTCATGTGTTAATGACCACTTATATATCTTCTTTGGAGAAATATCTATTCAAATCTTTTGCCCATTTTTAAATTTTTTTTTTTATTGAGCCTGAGAATTCTTGATATATTCCATATACTAATCCCTTACAAGATATGTGATTTGAAAGTATTTCTCCCATTCTTTGGTTACCTTTTTACTTTCTTGATGATGTCCTTTAATGTGCAAACGGCTTTAGTTTTGATGCAGTCTAATTGACTCTTTTATTGTTTTGTTACCTCTGCTTTTGATGTCATATCCAAGAAATCATTGCTAAATCCAGTGTCATGAAGATTTCCTCCTATGTTTTCTTCTGAGAGTTTTATGGTTTTACCTCTTACAGTTAGGTTTTTGACCAATCTTGATTTCATTTTTGTATATTATGTAAGGTACAGGTTCAACTTTATCCTTTTGCATGTGGATATAAAGTTGTCCCAGCACCATTTGTTGAAAAGATGGTTCTTTCCCTAAAGAATGGTCTTGGCACACTTGTCAAAAGCTATTTGATCATACATGTGAGAGTTTAATTCTGGGCTCTCTATCCTATTCCATTGTTCTGTATTTCTGTCTTTACTCCAATATCACGTTGCTTTAATTACTGCTGCTTTATTGTAAGTTTCAAAACCAGGAAGTCTGAGTCCCCCAATTTTGTTATTCTTTTCCAAGTTTGTTTTGGCTATTCGGGGTCTTTTGAGATTCCATGTAAATTTTAGGATGGATTTTTTTCATAAATGGAGCACTGCAAAAAGTGGGGGCACTGCAAAGAATGTCATTGGGATTTTGATAAGGATTGCGTTGGATCTATAGATTGCTTTGGGTAGTATTGACATATTAACACGATTAAATATCACAGTCCATGAACATGGGATGTCTTTCCATTTATTTGTGTCTTTTAAATTTTCTTTCAGCAACATTTTGTAGTTTTCACCATACAGTCTTTCACCTCCTTGGTTAAGTTTATTCTTAGGTATTTTATTTTTTGATGCTGTTGTAATTGGAATTGTTTTTTTTTTTTATTTCCTTCTCAGATTTTTCATTGTTAGTGTATAGGAACACAGCTGATTTTTCCATGTTGATTTTGCATCCTGCAACTTTGTTGAATTCGTGTTATTAGTTCTAAAATTTTTTGTGGAATTTTAAGGTTTTTCTACATGTAGGATCATGTCACCTGCAAATACAGCTAATCTTACTTCTTCCTTTCCAATTTAGATGCCTTTTACTTCTTTTTCTTACCTGATTGCTCTGGCTAGAATGTTCAATACTGTGTTGAATAGAAGTGGTGAAAACAAGGATTCTTGTCTTTTTCTTGGTCTTGGAGAAAAGCTTTGAGTCTTCTACCACCGGGTATGAGGTTTCCAGTGGGTTTTCATATTTGGCCTTTTGGTTGGAGTAGTTTACTTCTACTCCTAGTTCGCTGAGTGTTGTTCTTTTCTTTTTTTAATCATGAAAGGGTGTTGAATTTTGTCAAATGCTTCTTTTGCATCAATTGAGATGATCTTGTAATTTTTTTTTCCCTCTTCATTTTCTTAAAGCGTTGTATTACATTGATCAATTTTTGTATGTAGAACCATCCTTAAATTCTAGGAATAAATCCCACTTGGTCATAGTGTATAATTCTTTTAATACCCCACTGAGTTATGTTTGCTAACATGTTGTTGAGGATTTATACATCAATATTTTTAAGGGATATTGATTTATATTTTTCTTTTCTTGCAGTGTCTTTATTTGGCTTTGGTATCAGGATAATGTTGACCTCATAGAATGAGTTAGAGACTGTTCCTTACTTTTTATTTTTTTGGAAGAGTTTGGTGTTAATTCTTCTTTGAATGTTTAAATATGATCCAGGGCTTTTATTTGTTGGGAGGTTTTTGATGAATGATTCAGTATTTTTACTAGTTGTATGTCAGTTCATATTTTCTCCCTCTTCATGATTTAGTCTTGGTAGGTTGTCTGCCTGCAAATTTGTCTGTAGTACTCTCTTGTAATACTTTTTATTTCTTAGCATACTTTGAAAGTGTCAAATATTACTATTTTAAAGCATTACTTAATTTGATTTTTTTCATCTTTTATCCAAATGTATTATCAATATTTTTCTCTAGAGATTATTTCACCGTACTCTGATGCTTGTTTCATTCTATAAATCTACTCCCTTTTAAGTCTCTTCTCCACTCACTGCCTAGTCTGTAGTTTGCAGGCTTCCCCCATATGGATTAATACTCCAGCTGCCACGCGGCATGCAAGCACATTACAGGGGCGCAGTTGCGATGCTGCTTATGCTGTATTGGGGGAGCTGGCGCTGCGTGTGGGCGCCACCATTCTGGGGTGGGAGCGCCAAGGGCGTCTGCAGAGACCTAAAGGCCCCTTGTTGTCCTTGCGTCCCGTCCTAGTGCTGTGATGGGATCCAAAGTGCAGAACCCCCAGAGCAGTTTACAGACTCTGCCCACCTCTCTGCTTGCTCCCTGGATGTCAGTGTCAGACACTCGTGTTCTCGGAGTGGCCGCTTGCCCTGCTCTCACCCCATGGAGGACATTCCCTGTCGTCTTCCATCCCGTTCCTCTTTAGGGGACCTTCACGACAAACAGAACCCGCTCAGACCCAGGGTTTTACAATGGTGCGGATAAGGTGTTCCAGCCAGGATGCACATTTAAATGATCCCTATGCTCTGTGGCAATAAACAAATTCTTTTTGTGAATTTCTGACGCGAGTCAGTCACGCAGATTAATTCCAACTCTCAGGCCCAGCAGACAAAAGACAGCAGGCCCTGTATATGAAAATGTATCCTCTGGGAAAGTGAGGTTTTTATTAAAAACTGAAGCAGTGACCCAGGACACTTGGCCACCTCTGTGGGCCTTTCATGCTCATGGCATCTCAGCGCCTTGCGGTCATTCCTCCCCCGGGAGCTGCGGCCTCTCTTACCTTATTCCTTTGTTTACGAAACACACATCACCGCTAAAGGCTGAAATTAGGCTGACGCCCGGGACAGGCAGAGCACAGAGGGCCCAGCATTCACAGGTGTTGTGCTCATCACACACCTCTCATGTTCGTTAGCGCCCGAGGACTGTGTGGTGTTTCTCAAACCAGGGGCCCCGCCCGTCACAGACTTACTGACCGAGACTGAGGAACAGTGTGTTTCTGGCGGTTCACACAGAATCTGTCGATCGATGTCCTGCCGACCTGCCCCGTGAACCCGGCTGTGGGCAGGAGCCACCGCTGCCCCAACAGGAGCCCGGCCCGCAGTCCACAGACTCTGCTGCATCTCTTACTGGTCACACGTGTCGATGCGCAGGGCCCCGCGTCCGCCGCTCTGGCTCCACACTGCCAGCACTGCGACCCAGAGACCCCCAGGAAAGCTCTTAGCTTAAACCCAACGGTTCCCTAGCGTTTCTCACAAAACGGCCGCCAATAGCCGTGTACTGACTGCCAGCATGAGGAACGATAAAACGTCCTACCAACACAGCACAAATGCATCGTGGTGCTAGGGGCACATGGTGTCCCTGCAGCTGACATCGGGATTAGAGAACACACTTGTCACAACTTGCATGTTTCCTTCTTGGCCTCCCGGGTTCCTGCTGACCCGAGTCTCCTTAGAAATATGCAAAGGCCAATTTTTGTTGCTGAAAATTGCACCAATTTGAGGGCTTTCTCAGAGGTGTTATTTCGGAGTCTCCTGCCTGTGCCTCACAAGCCGGGAGCATATGCTGCACTGCTGACCGTGGCACTGGGACTTGAGGGGGACCAGGAGTTGCACTGTCCCTCGGGGCCTCCCGGTCAGCCCCCTGTGCTGAGCTGCCGTGCTGACCTTACCCCTCCCGTCTCTCTTTTCTGAATTGTGCCCCGCCACGTAAAACCAGGCTGACTAGGGGTTGTCTAAAGCAGGGATGTGACTGGAGCCCGTGCCTTCCTTCCAGTGCTCGAGGAGCCCCCGCCGTGCACTGTCGGAAGCAGACGCGGGTGCAGGACCAGGTGGGGATGTGCAGCTCTCCTCCAAGGGCCTGAGACTGGCTGCTGATGCTCTCCCGGCTTTTGCCTTTAGAGAAGTTGATGTGGTTTAGAAATTACTGGCAGGGCCTCCCCGTCCACTGATTAGATCTAGAAGTAGCCCTGCACGGGGAAGATGTGAGCCTGTCTCATGTTCTGTGATAGGTTTCCAGCTGCAAGGAATTTTAAGTATCACAAACATGATATAGCTTTGGCTGTAGTATTTAGAATTGATTTTCTCCACCAAAGTACTTACAATCTGGCATAAATTCAAGATATTTATTGCCAAAGAAAGGTTGCCTAATCGGTAGTGAGCAGTATGCCAGGATAGAAAATTCCAGGCTTTTCTGAGTTACTTGGAGCTCACACCAGAGCAGCATTTGTATGTGTGCTGTTCCAGTGCACAAGAGTGGCCTCGGAGAATCGATATTTCTGGAATATAGTGTGGAGGGGTGTTCCTCTCACAGAAAAAAGAGATTTATTTACACTGACCCAGTGGCACACTCCACTTCATCCCTGGGCAGAATGTGAAATCGAACAAAGAAGCAGCGCTTTGTCAAGCTCAAGGAGAATGCCAGAAACTCCCCAATTTTTATATTTTAAATCTATTATTTTGCTGTATTATTCTTATTTATTTTAAAGGACGATTTAGTAGAAATAGACATAATTACTGTAAAGCACATGGGATATATAAACCCATTGCCTGACTTGGTTCCAGAGATTCAGAAGGAATTGGTCTGGGTCTCCCCAGGGGCTCAGAGTGTGACAACCCCCCAACTGGCACACAGGTGCCGTGGGCCCCCTGGGGGCACTGAAAGCCCCCCACTCCCGTCCCCACCTCTCCTCACTTCTTCATCTTGACATCACTGGCCTCCCCTTGCCCCCCACTATCTAAAGGTCCTTCGGGCAATTAGGAATGAAAAAACAATTTAAGATCAAATGTGTAATATTCACTTTTTAGCCCAGAAACTGAAACTGTTGCTGGAACCTCCACTAGTGCGACATTTTAAAAAAATTCTAACCCTTTGAACTGCCTTTTAAGAGCATCCTCTGGGTGAGACTGCTCCTGTGAGCAGGCGTCTTCAAAGGGTAGCGTCTGTGGCTCAGGGAAAGGGGAAAACATTCAAACCAGTGGTTTCTGCTTCAACATGCTGGTTTCCCTGTATTCCTCCAGCGTTGCTCTGTGGCGTCCCCTTCTCAGTGCTGTCACGGCCCCTTCCTTCCTCTGTCTCTCCGTAAATCTCTTCCCTGGGCCAGTCCTACATCTGAGCCCTGATTCCTGCCCGCCCCTGGACCTCAGCATGGTATGCAGGCTACACCGCCGTCCACAGCTGCCCTCAGACCTTCTGAGGACCAGGCTGTGGACAGGAGCTGGACCACTTCTGCAGGCCTGGAACAGATCAGAGTGGGCGGGGGGGAGAACCAGAGCTCAGCGGTGCAAGCAGGTGAGTCCCACCCCGAAAGACACAGCCATGGAAGGTGGTGTCGCAGGGCAGCTGCAGCATCAGACCGACCAGACCATCATTCTGCTCGCGTTTGCACCCCGTGGAAGGGGAAGGACCAGGTTGGACACTGGGTTCCCTCAGACGGGGCTCTGGGACGTCCTAAAGGGTTAATGGGGCAGCGGTGATGGCAGAGATCTGACGAGAACTAAGGTTGCAGCATGGGTGCAGGAAGGGACCCTCAGATCAGGATCCAGTGGCACAAAGTTGGACGGATTCCTGAGCCCCCAGGCTGGGCTCTCCAGCTGGGTCAGCAGGTGCATGTGCCCTGCGCTCTTGCCCGGCATCTCCGCTCAGCTCCCCGTGTGCTGGAGCAGGTGGCAGGCCCCCGGGCCCCATCTTGTCGCGTCCTCCCCTGAGCTCTGGGCGTGGAGCCCTCCCCAGCTGTGGTCACAGCCAACACCGCATGCGCTCAGGACCGCGTTCACGCGCCTGAGGGGCGGCCGCGAGTGTCACGTCAGATCTGACCTCACCATTAACACAGGACTCGCCAGAGACTCTGCTGGGAGGAAAGCCCAGGTTCCAGAGTGTCCAGGGATCTACTTTGAGTATCACCCGTCGGTCCCCTGGGCTCCTGGGCCTGCGCTTTGGGTGTAGGAAGCTGTGGTTTCTCATTCATATTTTGTTCCGGAGCTCCCCGCCTCCGCCCCGTCTGTCTTTGTCTCTCTCCATCTCTATTGCTGTCACACACACACACACACACACACACACACTCACTCACACCCACCCACCCCCATCCCTCTGCCGCCCCCTGCATCCAGACCTCTCCCTCTCTGAGGTTTGCCTTCCGCCTGCGACGCCCAAGGGGGCCGACCGAGGCCCAGGCAGCGAGGGTCCCAGGGGAGCTCCGGCTGGAGGCGCCTTCTCTTCTGCCGGCTCTCCAGCTCAGCCTCGATTTCGTTCTGCGGTTTGACCCTCGAGGGTTGCGGGCGGCCGAGGAAGAGGGGCACAGGCTTGGGGCGGTCGGCCGTGAGCTTTGGAGACATATGGCAACAAACCACAAAAGAAGACCCAATCTGCAGGATGCAAAACAGGGCTCCTGGAGGGACAGAATCAGACCCGTCGACGCTCGGGATGAAATCAGCAGCGGGGAGTGAGCTGGAGACGCATGCAGCAGCCCGACACTCGTCAGCTGAGCGGGCGCGGGTCCGAAGCCAGGAGCAGGCGGACTTGGGCCCACCCAGGGTTGGACAGACACACAGACTGGAGGGAATTGGGGGGTCACAGACAGGAAAGGGGGAGGCACAAAGGGAGGCAGACCCTCAGGCACCAGCGCCAGAGGCGGCAGAACTCGGAAGGCATCTGAAGCCAGAAAACCTGCCAGACTTAAGACCAGGGAGCCAGGAACTGGGATCAGTTCATTCTTTCGGTTAAATGCGAGTCAGTTAAGAGCAGAACATCTCGACTTTCCTCCCCGTTGAGAGGCTGTGACCGTGTGTCTGTGCCCCTTCCAGCGTTAGGAGCGTGTCAGGGTGACGGTAGCTGGACCTCGGAGGAACCCCTGTTATTTGTGACATGCCCAGGCCTCGCCTGTCCTTCTCAGGACACGAGCTGAACTTCTCCAGACCAGAGATGAGAAAGTCAGAATGAAAAACACACAGGTGCCCGGGCAGAGCCGCTGGGGTTTGTTTGCTGGTTTTACAAATCCCCAGTAACATATTAATAGTTGTGCGTTTCCTCTTTTTTAGGAGAGGTTCTTTGTAAACCTAGGAAAATTAGTAAAATCCTAATTTCCTGTAGGTTTTGATTAAAAGAGGTTTTATGTATACGTTTCAGACAACGGGCCACCCTTGCCTGACCTTTACTACACTGGGCACCAGTGTGTGTTTCATCCCTGACTTAGAGAACGTGATTTGGAACATGAGGTCGACCAGTCCCAAGGGGCCAGAGGCCGGAACACGGGGAGGGTCTTCTGTCCCGGGGGCCTCCCGTGACGCACACACGCTCTCCACGTGGGCTTGCGAGCTGCAAACCCCGGGAACAGCCGCCCTGGATGAAGTTAAACTGTAGCAAGCAGAGGCCAGGCTCCCAGGTTACGCCTTGTGAAGAGTTGGCAGACTAACGACGCAGAGGGATTTCATCTCGTCATATTGTTCATACGTGAGGGGCCCTCGCTCCATCAGTGGGAAAGGAACCAGCAACTCTCAGGGTCCCCGCGGTCCTGGCAGCAGCATCACGGGAGCTCTGAAGTGTCCCCCCACCCAGATCTCCCAGCTACACGGCCATCCCGCCACCATGCCCGCCCCACTCTGGTTCTCGACTCCAAAGTGGAAAACAAAGGGCCTGGCTCACAGCAGAGCCCACATGCCCTCTGTAAAGCAGCTCCAGGGGGCACCAGCTCCATGATGAGGGGTGCTCACCATGGCAGAAACAAAATCAAGATGATAACGAAATACAGGAATACGAGAGAAACAGGAGGTCACAGACCAAACTGCCAGTAAACACCAACAAACATGGCCAAATGTGAGTCTGAACGTTGGAGCAGAGACAGGCCAGTTACAAGGGTCCCAGCAGCAGCCTCTGTTCATTCAAGTGTTCATTCCTTCGGAAATACTCGGTCGGGAGGCCGTGCTTGCCGCTGGCATTGACCACGTTGGGGGCACAGGATGAGACCACAGGACCACAGAGCTTCACAGTCTGGAGGAAGGATGGCAAACAGACACTGATGATACAGTATACACACAGTGTGACCTTAGAATCGAATCTGTCCTGACATAAACTTTAAACATTTATTATGATATTTTTACCAAGATATAAAACGTTGGTGACCCACAAGCTATATAAGAAATATATCAACCCACAGTCTCAGGATTCTAGTGCAACCTTTTAGAACCTTTCTGCCAACTTGAACTCAGTTTGTCGAGAGGTTGAAAATCAGCTGGCGGGGCCTGGATTCTGGATTCTAACAGAGCCGGGAGGAGCCCCAGATAGACTGGGCTCTGGGAACCTGGCCGGGCTCAGGGCTGGGGAGGCTCTGGACACAGCCCGCCCCCCTCCTGGGTCCCTCTCCTCAGGCATCCGTCATGGGCTTCAGATAAGCCTAGTGTCTGGGGGCCGAGGAGTGAGGGCCCCTGCCCAGTGGGGGACAGACATGTAAACAGTCTGTTTTTAAGGTTTGGATGGAATGTGGGCTCAGAGGAGACAGTGATCCAGGTCACCAGCTGGAGGGCAGAGGGTGACCCCCGCACCCCAAAGGCTGGACACGCGGGTACCTGCCCGCTGTCCTGGCAGCCCAGGCGGGGGGTTGTGAACAGAGCTGTGCCCGTGCCCCCGACCCCCAGGGTTCTCATTCAGTGGGTCAGGGAGAGCCCTGGGATTAGGACATCCTGACGGCCCGTAGCAGACACAGGCCGTCAGCGCTGAGAGGCCACAAGGCAGCCCCAGGGAGGTGATGGGTTTCAGGATGAGAGAGGCCAGTTGGGCGTTTCCGGGTGGGCGGGGTGGACTGAGGGGACGAGGACCTGGACGTGCCAAGGGAGGGGCCGGGGGTGGGGACGGGGCCTGTCTCTCCTCAAGTGGGACGTCCAACCTGGCTGGAAGGGGACCCCGTCAGCGCCCCCCGAGCCCCGCAGGGCCGTCCAAGGCCTCCGTGACTCGTAGAGACCAGAAAGCCCCCAAACCACCCGCAGACACCATCTCCCCGCGTTCCTAAACCTTCCGGAATCCCTTTCGGTGGAGAACAAACCCTTGTGCTTCTCAGTAAATGAGGAAAAGACTGACTGACGTCCTCATCCTCAGGCGTAACCCTTGCGTCCGCGGAGGCCAGCGGGGAGGGCTCGGGCCGGGGTCTCTGCACCGGGGTGGGGAGGGGCCCGGGGGTCGCTCCCCGCGGCTTTCACACGGAACACGTCTCTCCACACTTGGTGCTGGTGTTTGCACGTGTGTCTTTGTCATGTAAAGTAGCCTGAGAGCAGCCGGCCGCTCCGGCCTTCGCCAGAGGGACCCTGTCCACCTCCACCGAACCCGCCGGCCAGGCAGCAGCCACTTGCTCAGCTTTGGGGGTAGACGGAAAAGGACGGGGTTCGGTGCCTTTCGTTTTACACGTGGGGCTCAGGTGGGCCTGTGCTGAGCCCCCTGCCCCCGTGACCCCCGTTTCTCTCCACCCTGTCCACCTCGTTGTTCCCCCGACCTGCACCCTCGCCTTGTGTCTCAGTTCCGGCGCCCGATTCCCGTTCAGCGTGAGGAAAGGCGAGCCGTGCCCTTTATCCGAGGCCGAGCTGTGACGGCAGCGCCTGGCGGGCCCCGGGCCCAGCTCTGGGCGGATCCCTGCGCGTCCGCGTGTGGTCGGGCCTGACGGCCCCTGTGGACCGGCCGCTGGGGGAACTTCAGGAGGTCACTCAGAGCCGTGTTCCTTGCAGAGCCGCCTGTCCTAGAAAGGGCTGTCCGCGGCCTCTCATGCAGCCGGGAAGGAAGAAATCCAGAGTGACTGTGGGCTTCCAGCGTTTTATTTAAACTGGACACTCAGCCCTGTAGCAGATTCAAGAGCAAATGCCCGACATGCACGTGCGGAAAACACTTCACACCCCCTCCGCCTGCAAATCCCAGAGGCTGGGAGCCTCCTGGGCAGCAGAGCGACGGAACTTGAGGCCGGACAGAGCGGGAGGCGGAGCCCCATGGGAGGCCCTCTCGGCACGAGGACTTCACCCTGCATTTCAAGCTTCCACGGTCTGGCAGGCTGATGAGTTTGCAGAGGTGCTGCCAGGTCTCCGGCCCGTGGACGGAGGGGCCCGTCAGGAGAGATGTCGTCAACATGCTCCTGCCTGGCTGAGAGGTCAGCGGGGGGCTGGACACCCCGGGCTGCTTCCCCCAGTGACCGGGCTTCATCCTCTGTAGGTTAACCTCCGAGGTCACTTCCTGAGGGCAGAGGGGACCCTGCCACTGTGTCCTACTTCACTTCCATGTAGACCCTCCGTGCAGCCCTGCCGGGGTCCCTCACGGTCGCCACCATGTCCAGCGATGTCCTCGCTGGCAGATTCTCGTCACCCCACGAAGCCCCAGGCCGTTGAGCGAGTGGGAGCTCTCCCTGCCTGGAACCCTCTCAGCGCTGGTCTTGCACTGCTCTGTGTCGTCACTTGTCTGTTTAAGCATCACTGGTTTTGTCTCCTCTACAAAACCCTGAGCTCCGTCAGGACAAGGCCCATGTCTTAATCTCTGCAGCGCACACAGCCCGACGCACCAGCTGTCACCGAGCTGCAGCACACAGCCCAGCGCGTGGCCCCGCCCTCACCCACGGTTCCCAGTGCTCACAGCCTCCAAGCCAGCTTCCTTCAACGACTGCTGACGCCCAGTGATTTGTGTCCCCGCATCTCAGGCCCCCGCAGCCTCCCCTGCTGCTCTGGAAACAGCAAGCCCAGCCGTCCTCCTTACACCCACCTGCTGGCCTTCCCCTGGGTGACAGCGTGGCCTGTGGGCTCCCCCCAGTGTCCACATGGCCCATTGGTTCCCCCAGGTGACCATGCAGCCTGTGGGCTTCCCCAACCAGGTGTCCACGTGGCCCATTGCCCCCTCCTCCAGTGACCACGTGGCCTGTGCCTCACTGTCTCACCCAGGCCTCCCTGACCCCTGACCCAGGGTGGCGCTTCCTACCCCGTTCCCTCCCCTGACCTCCTCCTTTACGTCCGTCACCAGTTTGTTTTTAATTTTATTTTCTGCGTCCCCTGCTAGGACGTCATCTCCGTGAGATCTAAGATTTTGTCTGTCTTGTTCCCTGTGGGAGCTGGGAACACAGGTGGTGCCCAGGGCATGGACCACGGGCAGTGGACCTGGTGGACGTGGACCCCCTGTTGTGTCCGGAAAACCTGTCAAATATGCCAAATGCCCCACGTTGCTATAGGAACTAGACCAGTCACCTTCTTATATTTAAATGTAAGACTTCAAACGCTGTGACTGCATCTTAGATATTTGTAAGGAAATAGTTGTAGAAGAAAAACTGAGAATTTTGAATATAATCACTCTCCCGCCTCTCTGTAGCTTCCAAGTATATTGACTGAGTGAAGGGAATCTTGTCAAATGAACAGAATTTGTAGGAAAAGTATAGAATTTAGTTTCCAGGTTTCCTGCACCCTCCCTAGCGTGAGTGTATCAGGGGATACACTTCCGAGAAGGGCCTGCCTGCCTGCCTTCTTGGTGGCTTCAGAGCAGCTGATCTCTTCAATCTTGTTTTTACAACCAACATCAGTCACAAAGGCAGAGAAATCCAGAGTGACCTGGTCCTCGGGGAGATGAGCATGGACAGGGCCACCGGCACCTCTGTCCCTCAGTCCTTCAGCAGCCGTTCACTGAGGGCTCCAGGGCCTGGCCTGTCCCGGGGCTGTGAGGGCGACAAAGCTTGTCAGCAGTGGTCGAAGGTGGCCCTTCCAGGACCTCCTCACAACGGGGGAGCCTCAACCTGCAAAGGAACCAGTGCAAGGAGACAGGACGGGGGTCCGCTGCTCTCTGAGCTTGAAGTGCTGGTGTGGGGGGTGGGGGCTGTGACCCCTCCTGCGGCTGGAGGTGCCGGCAGGATGACCCTCACGGCCACTGTGTGGCCAGCAGTGTGGGTCACTCGGTGATGTCACCGTGCTCACTGGTGCCGCCGACAGATTTTCTCAGGCCAGGCACCAAGGTGGTGACACCACAGAAGAGGAATACAGCCCCATCCATGCTCTTAAAACACCCGTAATCCACAGCAGCAAATATATGGGAAGCAGATAAGTGCAGCACAGCTAAATTGATGAAGCCTTTAAAAAAACAGCTTAAATTCACATAGCATGAGCTTGACCATTTTAAAGTGAACAGCTCAGTGGCATTTAGTACATTCACAGTAATGTGTATCCACCCCCTCCGTCTGCTCACTAAACATGCGTCATCCAAGATGCACCCTCTCACTTTCAACTTATTTGTGTCTTTGGATCTAACGTGGGTCTCTCATAGACAGCATACAGTTGGATCAGACTTTTTTAAAAAATCTATTCTGCTGGTCTGTCTTTTAATTTTCGAATTTAATTCCTTTACATTTAAAGTAATTTCTGACAAGGAAGTGCTTACTTCTTCCAGTTTGCTATGTTTTCCTCCATATTGTACATGGTTTCTGTTCCTCAGTTCCTCCTTTTTTTGTTTTTGATGGATTGATTTTATTCTACCAGTTTGATTCCCTTCTCATTCCTCCTCTGTAAAATTTTTAGTTTTTTTTTTTTTTAGTGGTTATCATGGGGATTACAATGAACATCTCATATTTATGGCAATCTATTTTGAAATAATACCAAATGAATTTCAGAAGCTCCTGTACAGCTGCTCACCCAGCTTTACGTTGTTATTGTCACAAGTTATCTCTTCATCGTCCCGTGCCCATTAACATGGATTTATAATTATTGTGTTATCCATGTGTCTGCTTTTAGATCGATTAGGAAACAAAAGAGGAGGTACAAACCCAAAATACAATGACACTGGGATTCATATTTAGCTATGCAGTTATTTGATTTCTTTGTACGGCCTCGGGTCACTGTGTACTTTTCTTCCATGCCAGCCTCACTGACTCCCTTTAGCATTTATTGGAGAGCAGCTCTGCTAGCAACACATTCCTTCAGTTTTTGCTTCTCTGGAAATGTCTTAATTTCATCTTCATTTTCAGAGGATAGTTTTGCCAGATACAGAATTCTTGGTTGACAGGGTTTTTTTTTTCTTTTAGCACGTTAAGTATGTCATCCCACTGCCTTCAGGCCTCCATGATTTCTGATGAGAAGTCAGGTCTCGATCTCATTGAGGCTCCCTTGTACATGACAAGTCGCTTCTCTCTTGCTGCTTTCATGATTCTCTGTCACAGTTTGACTAGGATGTGTCAACGTGGGTCTCTTTGAATTTATCCTGTGTGAAGTTAATGGAGCTTTTTGGATATGTACATTGACGTTTGTCACCAAATGTGGGACGTTATTGGCCATTATCTCTTCTAAGACTCCCTCTGCCCCTTTCTCTCTGTTCCTCTGGGGACTCCTGTAATGCATATGTTGGTGTGCTTGGTGGTGGGCACAGGTCATAAACGTGGGCTTCCTGAGGAACAGTTTCTCCAGTTGCTTTTTCACTCGTGAATCAGCCATACTTTCCTGTTTCTTTGTATGCCTCATAGGATTTGCTTTTTTTTTAAGAACTGGACTTATTGAATATTATAATGTGGTAACTCTGGAAATCAGATTCTTTCTTTGCCCCAGGGTTTGCTGTTATTGACTGTTGAGGGCCGTGGTCGTCCATTTGTTTAGTGACTTTTCCAAACTCTTTTTGCAAAGACTGTATTCCTTGCTGTGTATTGTCACTGCAGTCTCTGTTTCCTTCTCTTCACAGTCAGCCAGTAACCTGACAGAGATTACCTTGAATGCTTGAGGCTAAGGGAGGGATTGCAGATGGGCTCTGAGCTGGCCACTCCACCACTCAGCCAGGCCACCCATAGCTCCTCACTTCTTGCTTCTGTAAAGTACAAAGATCCGCTGGAGGTGTGAGCCCACTATCCCCTCAGCTCTTCTCTGGGATGAGTCTGGTCCTCGGCACGTGTGTTACACTCCAAATTCCCTGGGACATGCTTCAGCCCTTCAAAGCCCTCATTCCCCAAGAACATCCTCTCAGCCTCCCCCCTTCCCCAGCTTTCTGGTCTCTCTGCTGCTTGGCCAGCTCTTGCTCCAAGTGGTCACAGCCAGGATATCTCTTTAAATGCTTTCAGCAGATGCTTTCCAGAAAGCCAATCCAGCTAAACAAAGGTTACACTCTGTACTGGTCCCTCAGGGAGTCAGTACAGGTCAGTACAAACGACCATAGTGTTTTGAGAATGAGGTCAGTATAGCCTCCTGGTACCAGCAAATCACACCGGGAAAAGAGGCCACCATCCCCATGGCCTCTGTCAAGTTTGGCAACCAAGGGTAATAGATGGGTAAGCAAAAATGCCACAATGCCTTCTTACCAAGTTTAGTAATCACTTTCTCCTTTGAACACTCCCTTGGTCCTCTGGTTGCTGTAAGTTTGTTTATACTGTGCCAGAGTTCTGAAAAGTTGATTCTGTCTGTTTTTGTGACCTTGGTGGTTATTTCAGTGGAGGGACAGTCCTTGAAGTCACCCACTCCACTGCCACCATGGTGCCATCAGTCTGATAGGAGCCCATCTTGGAAGAAAAACTCTGTAACAGACCCCTCAGCCTTACCCACCTCCCCCCCGACCTGGGCCCACCTGCAGCTCTGCTGGGCAGCTCCTGGTTATGCTGATGGCTTCGGGCCCTAAGCCCCTGCATCCCTCTGGCTGAACAAGCCCATTTGGTCCATGTCCAGGGTGGGCCAGGGCTGCTCAGCAGTTAACTCCTCCAAGACCCTCAGAGGATGAGGCATGAGAGTTGATGGATAAACACCCTGCTTCTCTGCACCTCAGACAGTTCTGGGGCACACTCTGGAGTCCCCCAGACCCTCCAGTGCATTCATCACCTCTCCCCAGTCTCACCTCCTCACCCCTCAAGCTGTCTCCTGGGATCACCTCCCAGACAAACCGCAGGTATCCACATCCTTATTCCAGGTTCTGTTTCTGTGGAAGGTGTTTAATCCACAGAAGTGCCACGGTGTGTGGAGTCAGCCTTGGCCGCCCGCTCAGCAGAGGCGCCGGCGGCTGGGGCGGCAGGCGGGGGCCTATGCCTGTCCCTCAAGGTTAGGACCCTCCGCTGCTGGCTGTGGGCCTCAACATCTGGGTTAGAGTTAGTAATTAAAAGCTTCTCATTTGTGTACAGATATGTCACAGTGCAGAATCCTTGCCTCGGGACAGAAATAGGCATGTGTGAAATGGTGTAGAAAAAAGTGGTTTATGGTGTTCTTGATGTTCATGACCTCACTCAGTGCACGAGCAAGTCTTCCAGTAGAACCTCCGGATGAAGAAAACTTGCTCTCTAAGGAGTAGCTGGATCTTACCCTTTTTTTTTTTTTTTTTTGACTGTCTTGGAAAAAGGATCTATAAAAGCTCTCACGAGGACTTCCCTGGTGGCATAATGGTTAAGAATCTGCCTACCAATGCAGGGGACATGGGTTCGAGCCCTGGTCTTGGAAGATCCCACATGCCACGGAGCAACTAAGCCCGTGAGCCACAACTACTGAGCCTGTGCTCTAGAGCCCACGAGCCACAACTACTGAGCCCACGTGCCACAAGTACTGAAGCCTGCACGCCTAGAGCCCATGCTCTGCAACAAGAGAAGCCACTGGAACAAAGAGTAGCCCCTGCTCACCACAACTAGAGAAAGCCCGCCTGCAGCAACGAAGACCCAGCACAGCCAAATAAATAAATAAATATGTTTATTTAAAAAAAAAAAAAAGCTCTCATGAGGCATGAGCCACTGACGAGACTTCAGAAAGCTGGTTTGGCTATTTTACAAGAGCAGGAAGTTGGGGTTTTCCTCCACTTCCCTGGAAGTGAGTTTGGGAGCAGCTAACTGCTCACTCTGTCATTCTGAGAAATGATTCAAGGGCTTCTCTCTGCTGTTCTCCTGCTCCTGTCCCTGTGCTGAGAAGCGAGCCCAGCGTTGTGGAGGTTCCAGCAGGGAGCTGTGTCCTGGTTCTCCTGTTGTGCTGGGAGCTGCACCCCTGCCCTGAGCCCTGGGTTAGCCTGGGACCTGGCAGCGGGGAGCCTCGGGCCTCTGGTGGGGAGGGCGGGGGCCCAGGAGTGGAGACAGCCCATCTGCAGTCACACACTTTTCTGGTGGCTTTTCTTAGCTGTGGACCTGATGTGGTGACCACAACACGTGGACAAAACCAAATGGGAGCTGGTGACGTGCCTACTGGACCCAGGGCAGAAAGGGGCACCTGAACCCATTCGGGGGCCCCGCAGTCTCAGACTTCCCCTCCCCACTCTCTGCTCTTGGTGACGGGCGCCCCGTTCCACACCCAGCCTGGGCCATGGCCACAGCCCCGGGCTGTGGGGAGCCGCCAGTGGGGCTCATTCAGAGCCCGGTTCCGGCTGGTTCTCCCCTGGTGGCTCAGGGCAGCGGGCAGCTCTACCATCATCTGATGGGGTGGTGTCTTAGGGACGTGTCCTCTTGACAGGAGCCTCCAAGGGCACAGACATCACTGTGGAGCTTGTGAGGGTGCCATCCACGCAGGGGTCCAGGCGGGAGGCAAGAGGGGGTGGGGGCAACGTGGCCCCTCCAGCTGATTCTCCTCCCGGCGGCACATTCTGCCCGTAGAGAGGCTTCTCATCCTCAGTGAGTTCCATGCAGACATACTCACAGCACTTAGAGGAGCCAGCGGCCGGCCCCTAGGGCAGCGCTGGCCCAGAACTTCCCAGGATGATGGGGACATCCTAGATTTTGCTGTCCATGTGGCAGCCGCTGGTTAGGCTGCTGAGCAGTTGGAGTGTTGCTAGTGTGACCGAGGACCTTAATTCTGATTCCAGTTGATGTGACGTGAACCCGTGGGGCTGCCGTGGGAGTGGTGGAGCCCTGGGGGCTCCTGGGTGTGCTGTGGGTGCTCTTGAGGACCCGGCTCATTTGCCTTTAGTGCCCGTGTGATCGTCTTGACCAGGCAGTTGTTTCTTGTCAGCTAAACCCATAGATTTAAACGCTCTCCGTTTCACGATTAGAGGTTAGATCATCCTGCATAACGAGTTGGAGCCCCGCAAAAGGTGGTTGTTTTCATTGAAAAGTGACCATGTTCAGAGAATCAGAAAGATGATGTGTCTTTGATATTAAGTAGGACTTTGGGGGGAGAGTTTCTCACGGTCCCAGCACCCTGACACAGCCCGAACATTTAGTATTTAACGTATTGCTGTGGAAGGTCTAATACTGAACACGGTGGAGTTTGGTACAAGACGGACCTGGGTCCACGTCCTGCCTTTGCATCTCGTGTGTGGCGGCCTCCTGGGTCCCTCCTCCCCTCTGACAGGCAAGGGGCGGCGTCCGATCCCCATGCCCGGCACGTGGTGCGGCGTGGAGGGTGGCTGTGCCTGGCAACCTGTTTCTCATACCTGACCCTCCCCTCTCCCGAGCAGACGTGGCTGAGTGATCGCATCAGGCCTGTGGCCGGCAGTCACCCCAGGAAACCAAGCGTCCCTGAGACCCGCCCGGATGACACATCACTCATCCACTCAGCACCGCACCCACATCCTTCTCCTCCACGGCTCCCTGTTCCCCTGCATTTTCACTTTAGCTCATGTGGGATTTTCCACACAGTGGGTGCTCCAATTTTCCTGAAAATGCCAACTGTTCAGAACAGAGGACGCCTTTCATCAGATGCAATCGTGTGCATTTGGCAGCCTGAGTGATCAGCAGCTTGGAGCTGCGCGCTGTCCAGAGCCCTCCGTTCCACACAGAGAGTGGCTCTTGGCTTTGAACGGCTGGGGTCAAGTTGTGTGTAAAAACGTGGCACAGCCCTGCCATGCATTTGGCCTCAGATCTGAAGGCGCCATATGTCACGCTGTTTTCAGATTTTAGATTGACGTCGTCAGAGGAAAGCAAAGCAAGGGAGAGAGAACAGGGAACGTGTCCGATAGTAACTCAGTCCCCCGGTCACCGCGGTTGTAGTCGGGGCTGAGGAGCCCAGGTCACTGCCAGGCTCCCGCCGTCGGATGGGAGAGGACAGATGGAGGAGAGCACAAAGCGCAGGGCTGCGCAGGCCGCCTCTGCAGGGCTTTGTGAGCGTGGATTCACCCACCTTCTCGCAGCCCCGTGGGCTCAGGGCGCGCTCACAGCAGAACCAGAGGCCAGCCTCGCTCCCAGTGGTGAACAGGGTTGGTGGCAGTCGGGAGCGGAAGCTTTGCCTATCCAGCCCCTCTCTGGCTTTTTGAACATTGTCCCCCGAGTGTACAAGGTGAAAGCCCTCCGTTCGGTGCCTTGTGCCCGGGTCACCTTAGAGCATTGCATTTGGAAAGTGAGGCCATCAGAGCCGCACTGCAGATGGCTGTCTCCTCTCGTCAGACCCTTGGGTCGGGCTCCACCGTATAGACGATGGGGAGTTCAGTGTGGCCACACGAGCTGCTCCAAAGCTCAAAGATAAGCATATTCTCATGCCTTTTCACCTCCTCGTGACATCCTCAGATCCCCTCACACTCAGGTAGCGAGAGGTCCTGCATCCCCCTCCTCACTCACCTGTGTGCGATGAGTTCTACATTCGTGTTGTCACTCATGTTTAGGACCTGCAACAGGGGCACTCACAGAGGACCTCAGCTCTTTAGATGTGGAAGGAGGGTCAAGATACCCTCAGGCCTGAACCTTTGCCGTGAGGTACATGGAGCACCAGGAGGCCTTCCTGGAGAAGGTGCCTGGGATGGGTTCTGAAAGATGAGGAATTACTCAAGTGAAGGAGGTCAGTGTGTGGGTGAGAGAGGCCAACACGTGCAAAAGGTCCAAAAGTGAACGAGAATGTGGTGCGTTTAAGAAAATGCACGTGGTGGGGCCTGGTGGGAGGGCAGGCTGAGAGACGGGATCATGGCGGGGATGAACCGGAAGGACTCATTCATCAGGATAGCACTGTGATGCTCCCTGAGGACTCGGAAATTCTCGGAAGGGAGTGAGAAGCCTTTGAAGAGTCCTGCCCAGGGTGTCGTGTGGTCAGACTTGCGAGTTAGAGGTCTCAGTCTGGCTTCAGAGCCAGAAGAGGTGCTGGGAGTGAGAACTGCTGGCATTAGGAGAGCAGCGAGGAGTCTGTGTGATGATCCAGGAAGGTGGAGGCATCGTGGTTGGGGAGGAAAAGCGGGCTGATGGGAGAGCAATTAGTAGGAAGTTCAGTAGGACCTGGTGAGGTGACTGCGTGTGGGGAGAAGGGAAAGGGAGCAGCTCCACAGGTTCTAGGGCATCGTGTGGAGGCAGAAGCACCCACGGAGCCTGTGACCTCGTGCGCTATCTCCCCGGGAAAGCAGAGAGCTTCGCCCAGGAAGTTGTTTTTTTGTTTTTTTTTTAATTAGTTGCATAAAAACACCTTTCCAGACTTTCGTGTAGTAGTGTCATGGTAGTGGTAAACTTCAGTGATGACTGTTAAGCATCCCTGAACAAGAAATTGTGGTATTGAGTTAAAGTAGAAAGAATATGTTTGCAGTTACTTTAGGTGTAGACATACGATTAGTTCACTTTTGGCTTTCAAAGCGTACATGTCAAAATAGCATTGGTGCACATTCTAGGGATAACTAAACAGCTCCAGAAACAGAGAAACAGATAATAATGAATGCAGATACTAGTAATTCACAGTTATTTCTAATTTAAAAAGCAACTAATAGGTGTAACTAGACTTCTGTGATGTCCATTCAAAATGTCCAGTATACAATCAAAAATTACTAAACATGTGAAGAAGCAGGAAAATGTGCCCCAAAATGAAAAAAGAAAGAAAGAAAGTAGTCAACAGACACAAACTCTGAGATAAACCAGGCAGGGACTTTAAAACAACTATCACAAATATGTCCAAAAACTTAAAAGGAAAATACGGTCATAATGATTGGATACATGGGCAAACTCAGCAGAAAAATTAGGACCATACAAAACACCACTAGAAATTTTAGAAAAGAAAAGTACATGTAAAATTTTAAAAAGTCACTGGATGGACTTAACTGCAGATTCAAGACTGCAGAATAAAGGATTGGCAAATGTGAAGAAAGACCAATAGAAAATATCCAATCTGAAGAACAGAGAAAAACAGTGAAAAAAATACACAGAGCCAAGGTGATATGTAGGACACTGTTAGGTGGTCTAACACTCATGTGAGAGGGAGCCCAGAGGAGGAAGAAGAGAGATGGAATGGGACAGGGGGAGAAAGAAAGAATGTGCACCCCCCTCCAAATCTGTGAAAAAAGAAGCTCAGAGAACTCCACGCAGGATAAATGAAAAGAGAACCAACCTAAGAACATCACAGTCCAGCTACGATGTCTAAGATAGAAAATCTTAAAAAAAAAAACCACTGGGAAGACAGACATATTGCTTTCTGAGGAGCAGTGACATGGATGACAGATGACTTCATTTCACACCAAAAACAATAGAGGCCAGAAGACAACGTAACATCTTTAAAGTTCTGCAAGAGGGAGAAAAAGTCAACCCAGAGTTTTATATCCTACAAAGATATTCTTCCAAACAGGGTGAAATAAAAGCATTTTCATGACAGCTCATCATGAGAGGATCTGCAGGTTTGGACCATAACTCTCCAAATGCCAAAGGAAGCTCTCCCACTGAAGGGAGGACCCAGCAAGTGGAGACCCAGCTCTGCAGGAAGGATGGGGAGCCCAGGAAATGGCAGGTTCTCGGTGATGCAGGCGCAGAGCAGAGCTCAGGATGCAGTGGGGAGGAGGGGAGGTGACCCTGCAGTGGAGCAGGAAGGGCCCCACATGTGATGGTGCCATGCTCGTC
The DNA here is from genome assembly GCF_964341445.2 of Mesoplodon mirus. Taxonomy (NCBI): domain Eukaryota; kingdom Metazoa; phylum Chordata; class Mammalia; order Artiodactyla; family Ziphiidae; genus Mesoplodon; species Mesoplodon mirus. Next base: position 114,766,084 of record NC_138985.1, on the reverse strand, counting down.
TGCTGCCCCGGGAAGAGGCCACAGACCAAAGTGAGTCTGGGCAGGTGGGGGCAGAGGAGACGGAGAGGGGAACCTGCAGAGAGTGCAGTCACACGCCTGTCCCATGCACACGACAGCAGCAGAGACTGAGGTGCAGACAGCTCGTCTGCTCAGACCCCTCCCCTCCTCCCTGGCTACTCCAGGGAAGGGAGAGTAGAAGGCACGTCTCATATTCGACATCCATGGCTATTAATACCTAAAATCTCCTCCCATTTGATATTCTTTATAGTAAAATCAAATAAGTCTTGATAGTGCTTGATTCAGACAAGAATCACCAATGCCTGTGGAGATGAGTGGGTACAATTCTGGGGGATAACAGGGTGAATCTCACCACAGGTATTAACACCAGTGGGAACATGGTGACGTTTACATGGAGAGACCCGGCCGATGCCACCCTAGCACGTTACGGATGTCCACGGCGCCTGCAGCGCTGAGGAACAGGGAGCGCCCCTGCCCCTTGACGCACGCCCTTCTGCGGTCGTCGCGCCAAAGTGCAGAACTTGCCTCTCAGACAAACTTGAATAGAGGGACACAGTGTAAAATGACTGACTGGCACGTGGTAAAAATATCACTATCAATATTAATATTACAAGAGACAAGGAAACACTGAGAACTTGTTCTTAATTGGAGGTGGTTAAAGAGACACGACCACCTAATGTGATGCGCAATCTAGGCTTTATCTTGTCATAGAAAATGTTATTGGGATAATTGGACAAATCCAAATAAATCCCATTGATTAGATATTGGTACCATATCAATGTTAATTTCATGATCTCGATAATTGTACTATGATTATGTGGGAGAATGCCTTTGTTTTTGGAAGATACACACCGAAGTTTTTAGGGCTAAAGGGATATCATGTCTGCAACTACCTCTCAATTGCTTAAGAATAATAAAATAAAATATAAGTGTAAATATAAATATATAGAGAGGTTGGCAGGAAGGATACAGTGTGATAAAATATTGGAGGAATCTGGATGAAGGGCTTACAGGATTCTAATATGATATTCTTACAACTTTTCTGTAAACCGAACATATTGCAAACTAACATGTAGCAATAGAAAACCAAGGCCAACCTAAACCAGTTTCCTAACAGTGGAATTGGTAGAATTCCCATTTTAGGCACCTGCTTCTGCAGTTGGCCCTCGGTATCCACAGGGGACTGGTTCCAGGACCCCCTGCTGACGCCAAAATCCACAGATGCTCAAGTCCCTTGTAGTATTTGTGTATAATCTGTGTACATCCTCCAGTACACTTTAAATCATCTCTAGATCACTTGTAATACCTAATACAATGTAAGCACTATGTAACTAGTTGCTGGTGTGTGGCAAATTCAAGGCTGCTTTTTGGAAATTTCTGGAATTTTTTTCAAATATTTTTGATCCTCGGTTGGTTAAATCTGCAGATGCGGAACCCACAGATATGGAGGGCCAAATGTATACAGTAGGAGCTCTGGAACGCTGCTGAGCACGGGGTCAGAATCAGTGGTAAACTCCAGTCATTTACTGAATTTAGTTTACCAAAGCTAACCTTCTAACGATTTGCTGTAAAGAGCCCTCAGTCATATATAAAAACCAGAGTTTATGGAATTATCCATAAAATGTTGAAAAGGACTTGCATTTTTGGATTCATTCATGACCCACTGAGATGCCTGTCAAGTTCCCCCAGCGGCCGTGGAGTTGGTATGAGAAGGAGTGCTTTCACCCCAAACAGATGCCTGGGCCTCTGTAAACAGGGGAGACGAACAGTCCAGCTCCCGTTTAAACTGCTTTTCTCTAAGTGTTCAGCATTTATTTGGATGAAGCCTGGGTGCTCTGTGGAGAGCAGAGACCGCCGTTGCCCTGGCAGTTCTGCTCAGGCCCCAAACTTGCACGCCCTCCCCAGCAGAACAAAACCTCTTTCCTGGACCTGCCTTTTAGAAAGAGCATTGACTGTTATTTGAGCGTCACCCTCTGGAGACCTCGTCCCTCGCCTCCAGCATCTGGTCAGTCAGGATTCGTACGGATAAGCAGCAGAGCCTAGTGTAGGCAGCAAAGTCGTTCTGAAACGTGTTGGTCGGATCCGAGGCCTGCCGGGAGAGCTCCGGAACCAGGCCCTACAGCCTGGGAGACACTGAGACCATGTCCTCGAGCCGTGGCCTCTGATGTTTACACCACGGCGTCTAGAGACCCCCTCTGGCTGCAGCCCCTGCAGCTGCCAGAATAGTGCTGGTTTTCTCTGCTCCCAGCCCTGGTCCATGCAGGAGGGAGGGCCGGCCTTGGCCCCTGCACCCTCGCCATCCGGCTGGGGAGAAAGCCGTCGTCCGGGTCAGCATCCGGGCTTGCGTGAGGGAAGCTGCCTCTGCCTTCTGCCAAAAGAAATGTCTAAACACAGGAAGGCAAGCAGATATGTGGGCGACAAAAAGACTTAATATTCGCACTGACACAGGCATTTCACCCACAAGTAGCCGTGTCCCGTGCGCAGCCCTGGTTCTCCGTCTCGCGCGCTTCTGAGGATGTGGCCTCCCCGTGGGCGCGGCCGCCCCGGGAAGGTGTCCAGCGCCTCTGCCCCTTGGTGCGTGTCGCCCAGGGAAGCCCCTTTGGAAGGAACGACATTGGAACGAACGCCGGGCTCCCCGGGCGCAGGGAACGCGGTCAGCCCTCACCCGCGAGGGGGTGCGTTGCAAGCACTTAAGCTGCGTGATGTGCGTGAGGCCGCCCGGAGACGTTCCCGGAGAGGATTCCGACCCGCGAAGGAGAGCCGAGCAGGGACCCTGTGCCGAACGCGGCGGTGCCCGGAGAGCCATCAGGGCCGCTGGATTCCGAGGCGTTTGTGATCAAATATTAATAAATCAGACCCGCTTTAAGGGCTACCATTTAACACGGCGTGTGCTAGGAATATTTCAGAACTGTGGTCGAGGGGGCACGAGGAAGCGTTTTCGGGGAGGTGCGGCGTACGCCAGGCGCCGGGACGCAGCCCTGCGTGCACGCGCCCCCCGGGCTGCCTGCGCAGGGCCGTCTGGGTTCACCCGGGGCAGCTGCGAGTCCCCAGTCCGTCCCCAGGCTCGTGCGGGCACCATTAGTGCCCGTCTGTGGCCGCAGCACCCGGGCTAAGCCTCTGAGCTGGGACGCGGGCCCGGCCGCCCGGGGGAGCCCCTCGCCGGCCCAGGCGGACGTGGGGCGGCGGGTGGGCACCCCGAGGACACGGGGGCAGGGAAAGCCTGCATCCAGGTCTTCTGAGGAAGCTGGCCTCTGGCGCGATGCATTTCTACGTGTGGGGGGCGGCAAAGTCTCCGTGGCAAGAGAGGTCGGAGCACCGTGAACAAATGGGTTTAGGGAGGGCAGGGGTGCCCCGCGCGGCCGGGACTCCACGTGGCAGATGTGGGAGAGGGGGCGTTCCCCGTGTAAAACGTGACCAGCCTCGGGGCCAACAGTGGCAACCCTTTGAGCTTGAGCCGGGAAGCCGTCTGCGGCTTCATCACGAGAGGAGCAAGCTGAGGCCCAGAGCCTTCAGGAGACGTGCCCCCGGTGATGGGGGGCGCCCCCTAGAGAAGTGGCATTTGGGTCTCCTGAACCCCAGCCAGGGTCCCCACCAAAGAAGCAGCAAAGAGCAGGGGTGTCGGACAACGGAGTGATTGTGTTACCGACCAGGGTTCTTGACGTTACCCAGTCAATAGGAATTGACTAGAGGTCACACGAGAAACTCAGGCAAGGCTTTATTGGGGCCCCTGCTGCAGCAGGGGGGAGTGAGAACAAACAACAGGTTCCCTTGCTTGCTCGCTGCCCCGCGCAGAGGGGCGAGCTTGTTCCTTATATGGGGTGAGGGTAGGGGTGTGTCCAGGGGGGGCCAGAGGAGTGGCTTAGGTGTTTTGCCCACCCCTCTGGTGGTGGTGTGTGCAGGGGGCATGCTCAGTTCCCTGCTTTTGCTCCAGACACCCTGTTTCTGCTCCAGGCTCTTCAAAAGTGGCAGTTGGCTTTTTTGGTCTCCTTGTATCTTTTGGGGTTAGAATTTGCCCCAACTGCGCATGCATGCAGTTATTTTTAGTCGCCTACAGTTTCTTTGTATTTTGCTGCCCAAGGAGAGGTGTGTCCGGGTGCAAGCATTGCAGCGTCGCAGCAAAGAGTCCCAGGTCCCAGCCCGTCTCAGTTAGAGCAGAGGGGCCTGGTTATGGGGCTGAACGATGTGCAGCAGGCAACGGGGGCCGAGGGAAGGCTTTTGCTCGCTTGTAACCTTCAGCAAGTCTCCTGGGTTCCTGGGTCTCGGTCTTCCTGTCTCTAGGCAGCTGTGTTGGGTCACTTCCTCCTGCTTCACATTGTGGGACACCCTGGGGAAGCTGAGCTGTGAACACTGACTGAGCCTCATCCTCCTCTGCAGGCAGAGCATGTGGATGGTGGATGCATGGATGGATGGGTGGATGGGTGGATGGATGGATGGATGGATGGGTGGATGGATGGATGGACGATGGATGGATGGATGGATGGGTGGATGGATGGAAGGATGGAGGGAGGGGTGGATGGACGATGGATGGTGGATGGACCAGTGGATGGTAGGTGGATGGAGGGATGGATAGATGGAGGGATGGTTGATGGGTAAATAGACACGGAGATAATAGATGGTAGACATACAGATGCAAAGATAGATGTAATAAATAAGTGTAAATCAAATCCATTCATTTGTGTCACAAATGTACTCAATAGCTTAATAAATTCTGTCCCAATATGCCATAATTATAGTGCATATATTGAAAAATATGACAAAATTACAAAATGTTTTGTGAGGAAATAATCCTCTCATCCCTGGGAGAAGAGGTTTTATAATTACTCAGAGTAAGAGAAGTCTGATGAAGAATGCTTTGAATAGCTGCCCTTTTTTCCTCTACAGTTTCCTTTTTTTAATATCAATTCATTTTTTCCTGATTCTTTTTTTTTAGCATCTTTATTGGAGTATAATTGCTTTACAATGGTGTGTTAGCTTCTGCTGTATAACAAAGTGAATCAGTTATACATATACATATGTCCCCATATCCCCTCCCTCTTGCATCTCCCTCCCACCCTCCCTATCCCACCCCTCTAGGTGGTCACAAAGCACCAAGCTGTTCTCCCTGTGCACTGATTCTTTTAATTTAGGGTGGGATGATTAGGTGCTAGCTTTCTGTGGCCTCCATGCAGGAGCTTGCTAGAAATGCAGGATCTCCTGAGTCAGAATCTGCATTTTAACAAGATCCCAGGTGGCCCCTATGCACGTACAGCTCGAGAAGCACCACCCAGGGTGTGTCATGGTTCCCACTTGCCTCTCGGGCGGGGGCAGTCACACCCCAGCCCCCAGCCACAGAGACGGGGCCCATCCGGCAGCTGCAGAGCGGAGCCCAGGCTGGCCTGAGTGGAGCAGGGGCCGTCAGGAGCAGAACCCATTGCTGGCTGCTCTGACAGCAGTGTCGGGCACAGCAGACACAGGCATTTAGACTTTCAGGATCCAGAAGATTCTGGGAGAGATTTAGCCCAGTAAAGTGAGATCTGACACACAGGGCCCTACATCCTGACGGCACATCAACGTTTGCATTTGCCCTTTTTTTTCTTTGTGGTACGTGGGCCTCTCACTGTTGTGGCCTCTCCCATTGCGGAGCACAGGCTCCGGACGCGCAGGCTCAGCGGCCATGGCTCACGGGCCCAGCCGCTCTGCATGTGGGATCCTCCCGGACCGGGGCACGAACCCATGTCCCCTCCATCGGCAGGCAGACTCTCAACCACTGCGCCACCAGGGAAGCCCTGCATTTGCCCTTTTGAACTTTGGCTGCAATGTTTTCATCACCTAAGACAGTGAGAATTACACATCTTCATTAAGTGAAGCTGGGTGAGCTGGAGAGTTGAGTCAGGTGCTGGTGGCTTCCTGCTCCACCCTCAGTGTCCTGATGCAAAGGGCTTCTTACCCCTGGCATCACCCGAGTACACCAGAGGCACCCTCTCCAAGCCTGGGGAGACCACACTCTGTCTTCTTTTGGGCTCAAGAATGGAAATTGCCATCATGGGGTCAGGGACACCTCTGTTGGCTCTGACTCGGGACCACACTTGGGGCCTCCATAAGCAGGTCCTTGTGAACGGGGCCCGGAGGCCCTCCTGGGACAGGGGTCCCGGCTCAGAGCCATGCTCAGGGAGCGGTTGCCTTGCCCAGTGCCGCCCGCCTTGTCAGCTGCAGTGGAAGAGGACGCTCCGCTCTGAACCCAGGATTCTTCCTTACTGTGCTTCGGCCGAGAGTCCCTCCCGCCGGGGAAAAGGAGGAGGAAAGGGAGGGTGTTTCCCACGAGCAGCCCCTTAGGAAGCCCCGTGGATTCCCCGACCCGCTTCATGCTCTTGTCCTGTCCCTGTGAGGCGGGTCCCCGCTGAGACTGGAAAACACTCAGGACTGTTGGCTGCTCTGAGCCCCCCTCCCCTCCCCGTTTCCAACACAGCCTTTATGATGAGGTTTCCAGACCCCTCCGTCCTGGTGGTCCTTCCCTCCACGGGCCACAGGGGCCTTCAGAGGTGCCATCAGAATTGAAAACCAAATTCAGATGGTTTGTCTTAACCTAGAGGCAGTGATCTCACTTTACCCTTTGCCATCCCCTCTCGTTGGCCTGACCATCAGCAGCAGTTCTAGCTGTCAGGGCCCTTTGCAGAAGGGATGGCCTCTCTGAGTTTCTGGCTTTTTGTCCATCGGTTCAGGGGATGGGATTCAGGTCTTCTGAGGTCTGCCTTTGCCCCAAACAATGTGCTCAGACTTCAGAGCTTGGCTCTGGCCTCAGTGTGGACCAGCTGGCACATGGGGAAGACGTGGATGATGTTCTTTGCGTTTCCAGCTAAGAGTGGGTGCATGTCCCACCCTCCCCCTCCTCTGAAGAACCAGCTGGCCTCCCCCTGGGACTTCCCAAGCGGGGGCGGGTCCAGCCCCTGTCTTGCCCTGCCCCGCCCCCGACACGCCCAGCTGGTCTGTTCTCCGTTGCAGGCATCACAGTAATGGATCGCCAGCTGCGCCCACCACACCCACGCTGGCTCATAGGAAGGTTCCTGGTGGCTTATCTGATTTTTATAGCTTGGGGTTAGAAGAATTTCCCAGTGGAACTGCTCTAATATTGCGCTCTGCAGTGTTGGAATAAAGATGAAAAACCCAGAGTGATGTTTTATTTATAGACCTGCTTTGAAACACACACCATTTAGGCTAAATTTTATGTGAAGCCCCGGTGACAAATAAATGTGTCCATCTGAGTCAACAGTCTCTGGGGTCTTTATTAACATTGCTTTAAGGAGAGAGGAATTTTTTAACTGCCAGTGAGCGGAAACCACGGAGGTGGCTGGGCCCAGGGCCGGTCGATACTGCTGGCATCACTCGTAATAGATACTTTCATTTTGCTCTGAAGCAAAGCAGACAGATGCTTGTAAGCGAGGGGCCTTGTGGATGAGCTGTGTTATTTGTGACTTGGGGAAGCCGTCAGTTGAAATATTGACAGTGTTTTCCCTGCTCAGCTGAGTCCAGTGCTGCACCCATGGGACGTTGGCCTCACACGGTTTCGAAGGGAAGGACTTAACCTGCCACTAACGCTGCCTCCTGGCCCCAGCGAGAGGGGCTCCCAGAGGGAGAGTGACGGGGCGAGGCCATCTCCAGCTGAGACAGGGTCACCACACCTGAATCAACACCTGGCTGTGGGCATGGGTCTCCCCACCCATAACTCTCTCTGCAACCCCAATTTTGCAGAGTTGGTTGGACGCTCCACCCCTGGCCTCTCGGGCTGCAGGACTGTGGCCCGGATGTCTGTTTTCTTCTTTGCTGCAGGCCAGCACGTGCAAGGGCCCCAGGGCGCAGGGCAAGGCGCCAGCCAGAGCCCAAACTTCTGTGCGGCGCCTCTCCCCTCTGCCCAGTCGCCCGGTTTTTTGTTTGTTGGGCTTTTTTTTGCGGTACGTGGGCCTCTCACTGTTGTGGCCTCTCCCGTTGCGGAGCACAGGCTCCGGACGCGCAGGCTCAGCGGCCATGGCTCACGGGCCCAGCCGCTCCGCGGCACGTGGGATCTTCCTGAACCGGGGCACGAACCCGTGTCCCCTGCACCGGCAGGCGGACTCTCAACCACTGTGCCACCAGGGAAGCCCTGTGTTTGTATTTTTTACAGTTTTTTTCCTGTAATTGATATCTAGTCTCATAGCATTGTGGTTGGATAAGATACTTGATAGGATTTCAGGTTTCTTAAGTTTACCAAGGCTTGATTTGTGACCCAAGATACGATCTATCCTGGAGAATGTTCCATGAACACTTGAGAAAAATGTGTATTCTGTTTTTTTTAGAATGAATGTCCTACAAATATCAATTAAGTCCATCTTGTTTAATATGTCATTTAAAGCTTGTGTTTCCTTATTTATTTTCATTTTGGATGATCTGTCCATTGGTGAAAGTGGGGTGTTAAAGTCCCCTACTATTATTGTGTTACTGTTGATTTCCCCTTTTATGGCTGTTAGCATTTGCCTTATGTATTGAGGTCCTCCTATGTTGGGTGCATAAATATTTACAATTGTTATATCTTCTTCTTGGATTGATCCCTTGATCATTATGTAGTGTCCTTCTTTGTCTCTTCTAATAGTCTTTGTTTTAAAGTCTCTTGTGTCTGATATGAGAATTGCTACTCCAGCTTTCTTTTGATTTCCATTTGCATGGAATATCTTTTTCCATCCCCTTGCTTTCAGTCTGTATGTGTCCCTAGGTCTGAAGTGGGTCTCTTATAGACAGCATATATATGGGTCTTGTTTTTGTATCCATTCAGCCAGTCTGTGTCTTTTGGTTGGAACATTTAATCCATTTACACTTAAGGTAATTATCGCTGTGTATGTTCCTATTACCATTTTCTTAATTGTTTGGGGTTTCTTATTGTAGGTCTTTTCCTTCTCTTGAGCTTCCTGCCTAGAGAAGTTCCTTTAGCATTTGTTGTAAAGCTGGTTTGGTGGTGCTGAATTCTCTTAACATTTTCATTCTGTGAAGGTTTTAATTTTTCTGTTGAGTCTGAATGAGATCCCTGCTGGGTAGAGTAATCTTGGTTGTAGGTTTTTCCCTTTCATCACTTTAAATATGTCCTGCCACTCCCTTCTTGCCTGCAGAGTTTCTGCTGAAAGATCAGCCGTTAACCTTATGGGGATTCCCTTGTATGTTATTTGTTGCTTTTCCCTTGCTGCTTTTAATATGTTTTCTTTGTATTTAGTTTTTCATAGTTTGATTACTATGTGTTTTGGCATGTTTCTCCTTGGATTTATCCTGTATGGGACTCTCTGTGCTTCCTGGACTTGATTGGCTATTTCCTTTCCCATGTTAGGAAAGTTTTCAACTATAATCTCTTCAAATATTTTCTCAGTCCCTTTCTTTTTCTCTTCTTCTTCTGGGACCCCTATAATTTGAATGCTGGTGCATTTAATGTTGTCCCAGAGGTCTCTGAGACTGTCCTCAGTTCTTTCATTCTTTTTTCTTTATTCTGCTCTGCAGTAGTTATTTCCACGATTTTATCTTCCATGTCACTTATCTGTTCTCTGCCTCAGTTATTCTGCTATTGATTCCTTCTAGAGAATTTTGAATTTCATTTATTGTGTTGTTCATCATTGTTTGTTTGCTCCTTGGTTCTTCTAGGTCCTTGTTAAACCTTTGTTGTAATTTCTCCATTCTATTTCCAAGATTTTGGATCATCTTTACTATCATCACTCTGAATTCTTTTTCACGTAGACTGCCTACTTCCTCTTCATTTGTTTGGTCTGGTGGGTTTTTCCTTGCTCCTTTATCTGATGCATATTTCTCTGTCTTCTCATTTTGCTTAACTTACTGTGTTTGGGGTCTCCTTTTCACAGGCTGCAGGTTCCTAGTTTTTGGTGTCTGTCCCCAGTTTGTTAGGTTGGTTCAATGGCTTGTGTAGGCTTCCTATTGGAGGGGACTGGTGCCTGTGTCCTGGTGGGTGGGGCTGGATCTTGTCTTTCTGGTGAGCAGGGCTGCATCCGGTGGTGTGTTTTGGGGTGTCTGTGAACTTAGTATGATTTTAGGCAGCCTCTCTGCTAATGGGTGGGGTTGTGTTCCTGTCTTGCTAGTTGTTTGGTATGGGGCGTCCAGCACTGTAGCTTGCTGGCCGTTGGGTGGAGCTGGGTCTTAGCGTTCAGATGGAGATCTCTGGGAGAGCTCTCACCAACTGATAATACATGGGGCCAGGAGGTCAATGGTGGTCCAATGTCCTGAACTTGGCTCTCCTACCTCAGAGGCTGAGGCTTGACACCAGGCCAGAGCACGAAGACCCTATTAGCCACACAGCTCACAAGAAAAGGGAGAAACAAAGAAAGAAAAATAATAATAATAAATAAAATAAAATTATTAAAATTAAAAAAAATTTTTAATTACTAAAATAAGAAAATAAAAAGGTAATTTAAAAAAAGAGAGCAACCAAACCAGTAAACAAATCTACCAATGATAATAAACTCTAAATACTAAACTAAGATAAACATAAAACCAGAAACTAATTAGATGCAGAAAGCAAACCCCAAGTCTACAGTTGCTCCCAAAGTCCACCGCCTCAATTTTGGGATGATTCGTTGTCTATTCAGGTATTCCAGAGACACAGGGTACATCAAGTTGATTGTGGCGATTTAATCCACTGCTCCTGAGGCTGCTGGGAGAGATTCCCCTTTCTCTTCTTTGTTCGCACAGCTCCCAGGGCTCAGCTTTGGATGTGGCCCCGCCTCTGCATGTAGGTCGCCGGAGGATGTCTGTTCTTCGCTCAGACAGGATGGGGTTAAAGGAGAAGCCGCTTCGGGGACTCTGGATCACTCAGGCCAGGGGGAGGGAGGGGCACGATGCGGGGCGAGCCTGCGGCGGCAGAGGCCGGCGTGACGTTGCACCAGCCCGAGGCGCGCCCGTGCGTTCTCCCGGGGATGTTGTCTGTGGAGCCCGGGACCCCGGCAGTGGCGGCTGCACAGGCTTCCAGGAGGGGGGTGTGGATAGTGACCTGCGCTCGCACACGGGCTTCTTGGTGGTGACAACAGCAGCCTTAGTGTTTCATGCCCGTCTCTGGGGTCTGCACTGATAGCCGCAGCTCGCGCCCGTCTCTGGAGTTCGTTTAGGCCATGCTCTGAATCTCCTCTCCTCGCGCACCCCGAAACAATGGTCTCTTGCCTCTTCGGCAGCTCCAGACTTTCCCCGGACTCCCTCCCGGCCAGCCATGGCGCACCAGCCCCTTCAGGCTGTGTTCACGCCGCCAACCCCAGTCCTCTCCCTGCGCTCCGACCGAAGCCCGAGCCTCAGCTCCCAGCCCCGCCCGCCCCGGCGGGTGAGCAGACAAGCCTCTCGGGCTGGTGAGTGCTGGTTGGCACCGATCCTCTGTGCGGGAATCTCTCCGCTTTGCCCTCCGTACCCCTGTGGCTGCGCTCTCCTCCCCGGCCCCGAAGCTTTCCCCCTCCGCCACCCGCAGTCTCCGCCCGCGAAGGGGCTCCTAGTGTGTGGAAACCTTTCCTCCTTCACGACTCCCTCCCAGAGGGTCAGGACCCATCCCTATTCTTTTGTCTCTGATTTTTCTTTTGCCCTACCCAGGTACATGAGGAATGTCTTGCCTTTTGGGAAATCTGAGGTCTTCTGCCAGCGTTCAGTAGGTGTTCTGTAGGAGCTGTTCCACATATAGATGTATTTTTGATGTATTTGTGGGGAGGAAGGTGATCTCCACGTCTTACTCCTCCGCCATCTTGAAGGTCCCCCCTGGATTTGTTTTAACATTAATATACAATTACCTCATTTATTTCACTAAAAATAATTGTACATTATCTTGATGTTAATGCCATGACCACTCCTTCATTTCTGTTTATATGTACCTCATGTTTTCCTACCCTTTCAATTTTTAATCTTTCTGAACTGCTGTTATAGATGTGTTTTCTTTAGGTAACATTTAGTTTGGCCTGAGTGAGAGAATTTGTCCTAATAGTATAATTTAACCTATTTACATGTATTGTCATAATGATGTATATTTTTATTTATCATCTTGTTTTATGCTTTCCACTTTGTATGCTTCCTTCCTGTTTCTTTTGTTGTTTGTCTTCTGCTGTGTAGATTGTGTTAGTTTATATTGTTCTCAAGTGAGTTGGAGATGCTATTCACTATTTTATGTTCTTCAGACTTTTCAAAAACAATTTGGACCTGCATATTTCTAATTATCAACTTCAGGAATTAAACTAATTATCTCCCCTTAAGAGGGCATTGAGGACATCTGACACCCATATTTTATAACATGGAGGCCTGATTAACTTCATGCTCACCTTATTGAAAGCATGCCTTTACCAGTGTCTGTGCTAATAGCTTAAAAAAAAAAAAGTATAAGAAAACTCAGAACCTAAAACTGCAACAATGTGTCTGGAGGAAGGCTTTTGTAGGGGCAGGTTGAAGGCCTTATGGCTGAGAATCGTCAGAAAATGTGTTGATGAGGAATGTGGCTCTTTAGATACCTTTTAATAAAAACAGCTTTGTCAGATTTCACTGAAATTTGCTTCAGGAAAGCCAATTACACAGTGAAATTGGTGGAAAATCTTATTATTATGAGCTCCTAGCCCTTGCTCTACCTGCTTACTTTAATGTCTAGAGATAAACGATAAGAAGACAAATTTCCATCTCTCCTAAGCACCAGGGTCCCTCCCACCCCTGTCACTTTTATTGAACTAGCAGTTTGCCGGGAACCATGCATGGAAAATTGCTGAAGATAAACACTGTATTTTAAATTCCTCCAGGCAACCAGGCAGACTGGAAAAAATCATTTGAACAAATTGAAAACTGAAATGTTGATACCAGATATTAAATTAATATAAGTGAGATTGAAACAATATCTAATTAAAATAATTTGAAAAATGAGTTGGAAATTGAAGCTGACATGGCTTTTACCAGCTTGTCATTGTTGTCACGTTGCCCACCGAAGCCCAGCCCGCTCTCGGGAGACTTCACAGGACACCAGCCAGATAAAAGCCCCCTATATTCACTCAGTCAGGGCTGGAAGACAAGGCCTGAAGGACCTTCCTGGGGACCGCGCAGCGGGGGTCTGACACATTGGCCTCTGTTTCCAGGGGAGGATGGCTCTCAGACGTGCATTTCTGCATTTGAGGCTGGATGAGGTCAGTGCTTCGCTTCACACAGGCAGTAAGGAGAGAAAGGGCAGGTTTGGAAGGCAGAGTGGTGAGGCCGCTCCCCGCTGCAGGGACCCCCCGAGCGGGCAGGATGTGCGGCCCGGGGGTGCGCGTGGCATCGCGCTCAGGTGCCGAGCGAGGGCTCCAAGGACGGGGTACCACTCCGCTCTCCAGATGCAGACGGGGCAGCACCTGGCATGTCTTTCCTGCTCCTCTCACAGCCGCTTTGGGACCGTCCACGCATCTCTGCTTATGAACCAAAGATGACGGGAGGGAAGCCATTTGTGGTGCTGAAACGCGCACTTCTTCATGATCCCAGGCGTCCTGAAGTGGAAGATGGCCTGGAGTCCGGACGCCTGCCTGTAGCGCCTACAGCCACACCAAGGGCCTCAGGGAGGAAGCGCGCGTCCACCTGTCTGTGAGCCGAGTCGCTCTGGGGTGTGCCTCAGCCCCAGGCTGCTCCCTGGGCCCACGGCGTCCGACACAGAGTCTGCAGGACCCTGCCAGTTGTGGGTGGAGGGACCTCGACCGGACTCTGGCCACACCAAGAGGAAGGGTTACTGATGCTCCATCTCACAATCCAAACAGGAGTTCCTACAGCAGATTGCACACAAATGTTGAATAATCTGATGATTTTATAGCCACATTTACATACAGGTACAGAAAATTGCTGATCATCTAATGTCTTACACACCTCATATGTATCATTCCCCGAGGTTTTGCTCAAACTCACTTAAGCCTGGAGCAGTTGAGGATGGGGTGGGGACTTCCCAGAGGATGGCTGGGGTTTCCCAGCTTCACCAGTGCACTGAAAGAACTAGATACTGGGACTGATCCTCATTCAGAAAACAAGCAAAAATGCTGGAATATGAAGATAAAAAGAGACAAATTTAAACATATTAGGTGTCTGGCAACATTGAAATCCTTAGAGATCCCAATTAAGTGAAAGCAGGAGCCTGGGACGTAAGGGAGAGTAATGTGGACCTTTATCTTGAGGGTAGTTTCCAAACCAGGTGAACTTGAACTTGAGCACTCATGACCCCTTAGACTGTGGAGGACAGGAGGAAGACCCAGGGTGGGACTAACACAGCGAGGCTGCTGAGGACCCGCCACAAGCAGCCAGAACTACCTCCAAACCACAGGGGGCGACAGCAACCCCTGACTGCCCCGGTTTGACCCTGAGGATGGGAGCTGCCTGGTTCCCGAGCTGTCACAGGGTATGGGGCTGGCACTGGGCACTCGCAGCCCCACAGGAGTGTGCCGTCCACCTTTACACCCCCTGGTGGCCCCAAACCCCAAGCACGCAGTTCAGTTTAAACTGGTCCCAAGTTGGCAGGGATTCCAGAAGCCTGGAAGAAGGAAATGCAAATCCTTTGAAGGAATCCTCCGTTTTCTCTATCCTCAAAGGATTCCCACAGTTAAAATCCCGAGAAATAGGAATTACAAAACATGCCGGAGAATAAGGCACCATGAGAAAGGTCACCTGGAAGCATGGACAGAATGAAACCTCAGACACTGACTAGGTGACACGGAACGTGAATTCAAGAGTCACGGCCTGTTCAGAGGAATACAAGAGAGAGAGAAAATATGACCTAAACATGTCATCTTAAAAATGACCAAAAATACTTTTTAAAAGCATTTTTAAAATGAAAGATACAATTATAGACATTTTAAACTCAGGAGGTGAGTGTAATGACAGATTAAATCTATTTGAAGAGGGAAATAGTGAACTAAAAGATAGAACTGAATAAATTATCCAGGATGCAGGCTAGAGAGAGAGAAAGAAGTGGAAAATATGAAAAGGAAAAAGGTAAGTATTCCTAGAACACAAAGGAAGAAAATCTTTTATACACTTACTAGGAGTTCCAGAAGAAAGCAGAAAGTGGTCAGGCTGCAATGTTTGAAGATATAATGGCTGAAAAAGCCTGTCACTGATGGAAGACACCAGTCCTCAGGTTCAAGAAGTCTATTAGAGTGAAAACAATTCCACACGTAAGTTCATAACAGTAACACTGCAGGACACCCAAGACAAAGAGAGGATCTGAACAGCAGCTGAGGAGAAAGACAAGTGATGCAGGAAGGAATGAGAATTTGATTCATGGCTGGTTTCTCAGCAGCCAAAACCAAACAGATGACAGGAGAGTAGTGTCTTCCTATTACTGAAGGGAAATTGTTGTCCACCTGGAATTGTACCAAGAGACAGCATCTTTCAAAAATGAGGGCTTAACAGAAAATAAGGTTGAACAATGGTACTTTATAAAAAAAAAAGTTTGTCACCAAGAGGATCTCATTTAAGTTACTTCTAAAAGATTTACTACAAGCAAAAGAAAATAACCCCATAAGGAAGACCTTGAGTGCAGAAGGACTAATGAGCAAAGGAAACAGTAAATGTGGGAATGCAGCTAAACAAAGTGTACTGTTTGAAATAATAATGTTTTGTGAGGCCAAAACAAGGGAGGATTGAAATAGTGATCGTGAAAGCAATAGTGTTTAAACTGAGATCACTCAGGGTCTTTGTAATGTTTAGGAAGAGAGCATAGATCTTTACTAACATGAGCGTTTGCTACCTGTGGGTAATATAGTCTCTGGGAAACCACTGAAAAATAGAAATAGAGAATATAACTTTCAAACATAAAGACAACAGAAGATGCTAGAACTAAATTCATATATGTCAGAAATCACAATAAATGTAAGTGAACAAAAGTTCCAGTAAAAAACAGAGATTTACAGACTGGAAAAATATATATAGGTATATGTTCTTTTTGAGACATAGGTAAAAGAACACAAAAAGATACATATATATATATATATATATATATATATAGAGAGAGAGAGAGAGAGAGAGAGAGAGAGAGAGGGAGAGAATATATATCAAAATGGAAATTTAAAAAATATAATCAATAATAATGAATAATAGAAATACTGAAGTATATTTTAATAGTTGGGAGTTTGCTTTAAAAGCAGAAACTTGAGAGAAATTTATTGCTTCAACTGTTCATATTAGAAAAGAAACAAGACTTAAGTTTTTAATTTAAGAGTTAGAAAAAGAACAATGGCATAAACCCAAGTAAAGGGGAAGGAAGGAAATAAAAAAGATAAAACGGGAACTGACTGGAATAGAGAACAAATATAAAGCAGAGAGGATAAGCAAAGCAAAATATTTCTTCTTGGAAAAAACTGATAAAATTGAAAAATCCCTATCATAAATGGTCAAGATAAAAGAGAAAGAAAACAACAACTATTGGGAATTAAAAGTGGAAGGTAAATAAAGATGCTTTAGTGTATAAAAGGATAGCAAGAGAGTGAACAATGTTGTGATAGTTTATTTGAAAATTTAGATAACATAACCAAAATGAAGAAATAGAAAACTTTAATAGTTCTAAAACCAAAGAAGAAATTGAATTTATAGGTAAATGTCTTCCCGTGAAGGAAACGCCAGGCCCACATATTTTATAAGTACACATTCCTTCTACACATTCAAGTAAACCCCGTCTTACACAAAACATCCCAGTCTCCTCAACTCATGAGTTAGGATAACCCTGATACCAAACCTGACAATGACAGTGCAAGGAAGAGAAATTAGAGATGGATTTCCTTCAAAAACAGATACACAAACTAAACTAAATACAAGGAATTAAATCTAGCAATTTATTTTAAAAATACATCATGAACAATGTAAGGTCCAATACTAGAAAGATGATGAATGTAATCGACCCCATGCATAGATTAAAGAAGAAAAATCATGTGGTTATCTGAGTAGATGTCGATAAAAACATTTGCTAAAAGTTAGCATTCATTCATTAAAAAAATGCTTAGTAAAGTAGGATGAGTTTGTTAACTTGATTTTAAAATCCTACAGAAATATCATACTTGATAGTGAAACATTGAAAATATCCCCTTTAGCACCAGAAATCAGACAAAGATGTGTGCATCCACTACATTTATGAAGTGTTCTACGGGAGGGTCCCGTCAACTTGAAGTAAAGCAGGAAAAGGAAAGAGAAGGTGGGGTTAGAAAGGAGGAAGCAAACCCATTACTTTTTGCAGGCAATCTTGTTATTTACTCAGAAACACAAAGGAAAATCCAGATAAATTAGTCAGATAGTTGAGGGTTGCTATATATGAAATCATGTGCAAAAATCAATTGGATTTCTATACTTTAAAAAGTTAGAAAATATAGTTTTTAAAATGATAATTGTTTACCATAGAATGAAAAAGAGGTACCAGGAATAAATATTTTTATCTGAAAGACCTTTACGGATAAAATTATAAAACTTTATTGAAAGATGTGAAAGAAGGCCTTAACACCTGGGAAGATTTACCTGCTCACAGGTTGAGAAGAATGATGTTAATTCTCCCAAACCTCCAGATTCAATACAATTTTAACAAAAATCTCAGAAGATTTATTTTTTTTATTGTGTTTTATTTTTTATATTTATCTGGAAACTTGACAGGCTGATTCTGAAGTGTATTAGAAAATGCAAAGAGCCAGAACTGGCAGGGCACCCCTGCAGGAAAGCAGGGGGGTGAGAGGCTGCTGTGCTGTGATGCAGCAGGCGCCAGGTACTGGGGCGTGTGAGATGGGGTGGGTCTGGGAGCACAGAGACTGCGGGACCCCGAGCCCAGGAGGCCCGGAAGTGGGCCCTCCTGTGAAATTGATTGCTGATGGAGTTGGCATTGCAGACTGGAGGGAGGAAGGGCCTTCTCTGTAAATTGTGTGGCAAAAACTAGGTGTCTGCTTAGAAAGCAACCTCTCCTCATCCACAAAATCAGCTCCCAGAGGTAGGACTCACCTGTGAAGGGCAAATCTTAAATCTTTTAGAAGAAAATATACAATGATATCTTTAAGATCTTGGGTTAGAGGAGAATTTTTTAAACAAGATACCCGAAGTGCAAACCTTAAAGAAAATGATAAACTAGACGGTAATAAAATTAGGAAATGTGAAACAAGCCAAATGACAAACTGAGATAAGGTAGTAACACATGTAACTGACCAAGTATTCGTGTGCAGAATGTCTCAAGACCCCCTACAAAGCAATAAGAAAAAGACAAACAGCCCAACAGAAAAATGGGTAAAAAAACCACAAAAATTTTATATAAGAGGAAGCATGAATGGTGAACAAACACACAAGGTGCTCAACCTGATCAGAAATGGAAGACACACACATTGAAAGCACCAGGAGATACAATGTAACAGCTTCCAAATGGGCAAAAACGTTTATCTACAAACTGGTGAGGATCCGGAGCAGGGGGAACGCTTGTGAGCTGATGGCAGACGTGTAAATTGGTGAAATCACCTTGGGACTCTATGTCCTAGCGATTCTACTAGGGAGCCTTCTGTCCACCTGCCTGGAGATGGGCAGGGACGCTCACGGCCACACCATTTGAGAGGCAGGTGAAGAAGAAACAGACCCGTGGTCCCCTTGATTCGACAATTGACTGGAAAAGCCAGTCAGGATGTGCTGAATGTATTAATGCAGCCAGAGAGCAGTGAAAACACACAAACCACAGCCAACGCAAGACCCAGTCGGGCCTCAGAAACGCCAGGGTCAGCACGAGAAGCAAGTTGGCGGAGGACCTGTTTGACGATGTTTCATCTCATTAAATTCAGACCCAGCAAAAGCAAACACTGTGCCCTTGTGTGAGAGAAGGTCTGCAGAAAAGGAAACCGTCACCCCAGAATTCAGAGAAGTTACTACGTCTGATGGGGAGGACTAGGTAGGGCCACGACGGGTGCTCCGAGGATCAGGTGCAATTGAAACGCTGCATTTCTTTTGCAGAGGGTGGGTAACTGGGCGTTTGCCATCCTATTATTCTTTATAACCAATATATATCTTATAAAATGTCTAATCTTTAATTAAATACCGATATAAAATATTGATATTTTTGAATTACAAGTTAACAAAACAATATTTCTAACAGTCAAGAGAACGTCCTGTCCCCATGAGTCGGCAAGGGAGATGCTTTCCAGGAACCTGTGACACACATTTAAACATGTGGTGTATTTCATACGGACATAAACCAATAAGCACTTATTTTATCTCTTTATCAACAATGTTGCTCTTTTCTCTCTCAGCACGGGGAGCCTTGGGTGATGTGGAAACGAGCCCTTATGCATCGTGTAAATGTGTCAGGTGGCGTCTCCTCAAAACAGAAACCCTTTTAGGAAGCCAGAGGGCGCTGCGGCCCCTGATGGGGAGGTGCCTGGAAGCCCGTCTGTGGTGCCAGGCCTCACCGCGGGCACAGGGACACAGTGATGCAGGTTCTTTGGGGACGGCCAGCTCCGCCCCCTTTGGAGACCAGACTGAAGGTGCAGCGGAAGCTGCTGTAACGTCCGTCTGCAGCACTCCCCGACCCTCCTCCTTCCCTCCCTGGGAACGAAGCCTTAAGCGCTGTCTCTGGTTCTGGCATTAGTGTCAGGGAAGCAGTTATGCTCCGGGATTATTTTAATTGTTTCTGACAGTTGGCAAAATCAAATCCCCAAATATCGTGGCAGCACGCTACTGTAGGTGACTCAACGTAAAGTGATGGACAGAGGACACCTCCCGGGGCCGCGCTGTTACGGGTGGGGCTGTGATCACAAGAGCCACCAAGCGCCCTCCTGTGGCCACTCAGCCGGGTCTGGACGGCCAGTCCCGCGTGGTCTGCGTCACACTTGGGCAGTGGGTGCCGCGTGGGAAGCAGGAAGCCTGAGCCGAGGAGCCTGAGAGCGTCTGCACTGCGTGCAAGCTTGAGCCAGAGCCCACAGCGGGGGCGGGGGGAGCCTCTCTGTCGTGAGCATTCTCCACCCAGTAGGCATCCTCGGACTTTTTTGGGTCGACGGTTTATTCAAAAACTGGAACTGTGGGTGTGGAAAAGCTCCCCCCAACACACACACATATGTGTGATGGTGATAACCTGGTGATTCATGGTCACGGTAAGAGTAACGGGGCAGAAAACACCAGTAGGGCCTGAGTTCGCTTGTTCTACGCATCACGTCCCGGTTCCCTCGGTAAACAGACCCCGAGTGCCTCCTGTGTGCGCTAACGCTGTCCTAAGCCTGGGCCCACCCTGCCTCACGGGAACGTCCTATCTACTGAGCTACGTTCTAGGCAGGAAAGCAGATAAGTAAGCGCACATTCTGTTGGCTGGGGATAATGGCTCTGGGGAAAAAAAGTAAAGCCGGGAGGGGAGGGGAGGACCACACGGGTGAGGGGCGATTTGACCCTGGGTGGAAATAAGGTGACTTTAAACCAAGACGTGGAGGAGGCGAGTCATGTGGACCCAGGGGCCCAGGGAGCAAATGGCAAGTGCAAAGGCCCTGAGGCAGGAGCGCCGCTCCCCACCCCTGGGAATGCTCAGGCTGGAAGGAGCACCGCAGCGGAGGTCGGGGTGCCAGCAGGGCAGCGCCACCTGAGCGTGAAGACCTTGCACCTGTGACAGGAACCTGAGACTTGACCGTGAGTGAGGGGTGCCCCTAGGAGAGGATGATGTGACCAACTCGCGTTGTCGCGGGGCCACTGGGCTGCCTGTTGGGAATCAGCTGTCCCAGTGCTGGGGACCCAGGCCGAGCACAAACCAAGGCCCCGCACTAGGTTTCTAATAGTGAAAAGTCTGCATCAGGCTAACAAGCTGTTGACATTCTACCTTTATACTTGGAGAATATATATTCATAGTGAAAAACTGTTTAAATATGCATAAAGCTATGGGTTTTGTTTCTGAAAACCAGCCAAATATAAAAGACAGCTGGACTGAATTATTATCTTGCACGTTTGGGTGTTGTCTTAGTGAGTTAGCAGAGTTTGGGTGGGTAATGAGTTAAAGCATACACAATCCCTAAATTATAGCACATTTATTTATAAATGTATTCTCTTCCCTTTGTTTCACAAAATCACTGATAATATTGTTTAAAGAACATTTTCATAAAATCTGTGCATTTAGGCAGAAATGATCCAGCTGTACACAGTATATAAAATGTGAAAGTATTTTCATCAGAAATATAAAATACATATGAAATTGCAAATTAAATTTATATGCCTTCAAAAAGGCATTTTAAAAAAAATTCAAAATGAACTATTATCGTTATAAAACAAAATATAATTAATAAACAGCAAAGCTTTAAATCTGAAGTATTTAAATAAAACTGAGTCTTTTGTTCTATTTTTTGAAAATGTAATCAAATTGTAGTTATTTTTATAAAAATAAAGTACGTGCAGTTTAGCTTCAATATGCATCTAGTTGCCACCGCGATGAACCAGGAGCATAATTCGTGGCGATCCATCCAGACTGACACACAGGGAACAGGTAACTAACAGGTGTCATTCCTGTTGCAAAATGCTTTTCTGCCGCTGCAGGTACCGCGATGTCCGTGAAAACTTGCAGAACAGCAAACCGAGATGCAGGGAAACTCTAGAGTTGGGCATGCTGCCCCGCTGGGAAACGGGGCCTCTTCAGGCACGAACCCTTTGCTTTCTGGCTGAGAGGCAGGTTTGACAAGTTAATTAATTTGTGTCTCCTCTCCCCCCACCCCCCGCCCCGCACTCCTTCCTGCCCTGCCGTTCAGACCCTCCCCGGCCCCTCCTCAGCTCAAAACCCTCACGGCGTTAGGTGGCAGCGGCGTGTTGCCCAGAGGACACGAGGGCGTGCAGCTCAGCCAGGGTGGCCCTGTCGATGACGGGGTCAGCACCTCCGCTCGGGTCCTGCTGGGGCCCCGTCCCCTCACCCTGCGGGTCTGCAGGGGACAAGCTGCCAGGGGCCCTGGGGTATGTGCCTCAGTGCGGCCAAGCCCGAAGCGGGGGCCCGGCCCGGTGCCTTCCACCTGTCCTAGGGCAGGTGTCGGGCAGCTCACCTCTGGTCCTGGGAGGACCGCTGCTCACGTGGCCGCCTGCTCTGAAACACCCCCTTGGCCCCAAGAGAAAAAAGGGGAGGTGCGGGCAAGGTTGCCCAGAGCACCGATGAGGGGGCCAGGCACCTGGCGCGTCGGGGTCAGCCTTCTCTCAAGCCTGCTACCCTTCCCAGGACTGAGTTCAGCCCGACAGGTTCCGAGCAGTGGGAGTCTGTATGGGAGGGTCGAGTCATCTCCCGGGCTGGTGACCGGAGGCCGTGCGATTTCAGTAAGGCTGATCCCAGGGCGTGGGGGACAGTGGGTCCAGTCAGTGGCCCCCCGAACGGTCTAGACTGTCCACTTTTGCAGACGCCTCTGGGTGGGACCAGGTGCAGAACGGATGCATGTCTCTTAGGGTGGAAATACGCAGGGGGTGCAGATCGGTACCCCCAGGAGCAGTGCTTTTGGCTGTGCCAGAAGCCGGCTCCACCCTTTCCCTAAGGACCCCAGCCCCCTGGTGTCTGCCCACCTCCTGCACCCCCGCTCCCCGCCCTCGTGCTTCCTAATGGGCCATGGCCGTTAAGTTGTCCCTGCGGCAATTTAGATCACAGAAGAGACTTCTGCACACCCTTTCAGGTTAAAATCATGAGGATAAAGAAAGAGGCAAAATTATTCCACTGTAGCTACGTGTTTAAATTATATGGAATGCTGCATAAATTGTCAAGTGCAAAGAATTATTCTGATAAATTAAAATACTAATTAAATAGGCTATTGCAGA
Source organism: Mesoplodon mirus (assembly GCF_964341445.2). Classification (NCBI taxonomy): domain Eukaryota; kingdom Metazoa; phylum Chordata; class Mammalia; order Artiodactyla; family Ziphiidae; genus Mesoplodon; species Mesoplodon mirus. The sequence goes on along the minus strand of NC_138985.1, from coordinate 114,743,347 downwards.
ATTTTGAGAACATTGTAGGGTTCTGCTCCTCCAGCTAATTTGCATACCCTTCATCTAGTGAATTTAATTTTACAGGACTTCTTTTTGTGTTTGGAAACCCTTTTTGTCTCCCGTGAAGATAAGAATGGGCGTTATGCATTGCTCTCGCCTGTACTACAGCAGCTGCTCCCGGGGTCTCTTAGTCCTGGCCTGCTGGCGGCTCACGCCCACCAGCTCGGGGTCTGCATTTGGTCATGAAAATAACTTGGAGCCGCCATTGGACAGAACATGTAGCCGCAGCAAAGCTTTCCTTTTCCCCTCAAAGGCCTCAGCAAAGCCTGAAAAAGTGGCAGTGAGTTTCACGCCCCGGTGGACGGTGATGCTGCAGTTAAACGTGTTTCCAGAGAGAAGGAGTGGTTGCTGGCCGGGAGGGGAGCACGGGGGCTGGTGTCCGTGAACCAAGTCTGAATGCCTGATGGAGGGCACGGCGTACATCTGGGTGAGGGGTACCACATACGAACGTATGAGATCCAGTCCCACTGAGCAGAAGGGATGGGTGAGAGGAAGTCCATGCAGCTGTGCAGGGAAGTCTCAGAGGAAATATCCACAATGGTGAATGTGTAAGAATGATGCTGGGGAAGATTCCGGAATGGCCTGAGAGTTACAAAATGTGCTCAAGACTACTGGGCTTGTTGCTCTTTTAGGTCAATTTGAGCCAAAATAAATATAGATAAACAAACAAAAAAACCCCAAAAGGGCTGTGCTTAAGATAAATTGTGTACCTTTCACACATGCTGGAAAAAAGGCACCATTACAGTGTCTCTGTTTGGCTACCATCCCCACCAATGAGAAATTTCAAAGAACGAAAAAATTAAATAAAGAGAGAGACAGGCTTTGTTGAAAAGGACTTGATGCCCAAGACTGAGAAGTTCGCAAAAGAGCACAAAACCACGAGCAGTGGGTTCAAGTCCCACGGACGCGCACGTGCCAGCCGCCAAGGGGACTTGCACGTGTGACTGGAAACCGCATCAGCCATCTCTGCGGGGGTTTCTCGGCTGAGGGCAGGAAGACGGGGGCCCTGGGTGGGTTCTCAGAGGACCCCAGCTCCAGGCAGGTCCTCAGGGCACTGTCGCTCTCTGGACGAGGATGGAGATGGACTGGAGGTGGACACAAAGGTGGCATGATTCACGGTTCCGGCTCGAGTTGTTACGAGGTGCCACGGCCTCAGGAGGCTCCCATGGTCATCTCGGCAGAGGCTTCTCGTGTAAAGAGCCCCTGGCGGGGACAGCCTCAGCCAGATGCAGAATGCTCATGCTGTCCTTGGAAAATACAAGGAAATGTGGACAAAGTGGGGTTTTGGGGGCAGATTCACCACTTGCTGAACAACAGCTGCTACAGAACAGAACCTGTGGGTTAATGTAAAGCTGAACAGTAGTGACCGGTCCTCCCCGCAGGGTGCCGCTCCTGGGTCTGCCCTGGTTGTGTGTGTGCGCCTGCGAGTGTGCGCCCGCGAGTGTGTGCCCACGAGTGTGTGCCCGCGTGTGGTTATTTGCAGGAGGTCCACTTGGGGAGGGGTGGTTAACACCCTGCATCATGTGAGGAACATAATAGGATCGAAGGATGGAGCAGACATTGCAAATCGAAAGAGAACAGGGACAGACGTGGCGTCCTGACTCAGGTGACAGTGATGGGCCACCTGCCCCGCCTGATCTATCACACCTGCAGAACAGGTGACTCTCCTGGGACTCCCGTAGCGGTTAATGGAACGACCGGGAAGACAGCGATCCCTCGTGCTGAAGCTGGAGGGACGAGGTCACATCCGGGCCGCTTTCCAGTGGATCCTGGACACTCCGACTGCCCGCAGGACACACCTCCAGCACGTCCGTCCCATCCATCCCAGGGTTTTCATTTCTCAGGGACAATTCCGTGGAGTGCTGTATCAGTTCTCAGTGACAAACCCTTAACAGACGCAACCCCTTGTCAGTACGAGTCTGGGTCCCTGGGCTCCCTGGCTGGACCCTCAGGCAGGACGTGGACCCTGAGAGGCGGTCAGCCCGGAGGGTCCGCAGTGGCCGCACTTGGGGATGGGTCACCATGAGGGTGAAATGACGTCACTTTCCAAGGCGACGCCCATGGGTTTCCGAGGATGATGCCGCCATCAGGAACGTTGCTCAGGTAGGCTCTGGGGTGACCTTCCAAGCAGCTGATGCCCCTTCTAGAGGTTTCTGCTTTGTCGGAGGTGCCTGTGGGAAATTTTCTGGTAGAAACGAGGTCGTGTGTCTTTCCTCCGCAGCCTCCGAGGCCATGAGCTGAGGTCGGTCAAGAGTGGGCCCCATTCCCACGATGGTGGCTGGAACAGCCCGACTGCAGACGTGTTGAGATGCGGGGAAATACGCATTTTAGAATCAAGGAAACGTGACACGTTAAGACCTAGACTTTGGGTAGAAACAAAGTACTGTACGTATGGGGCTGGAGCCAGCTGGACCGGTTACTGGAGCTCGTTTTTACTTTTTCAGGAATTTTTTGAGCCGGTTATTAAACACAGCCATTATGAAAAATTAAGTTTTACACTTAATTGCAGTTAATTACGTTAAAGACAGAAGGCCTCGATACCCAGCCAGTCGCCTGTACATCTCACCACTACCGGGCGCTGCGGCTCCCCTCCCCCTCCGCACCCCACTCGGGGGCCCGGAGCTGTGCTCACAGAGGGGAGAGGTCGGGGGCGTGTCTGGCAGGGAAGCGGCTGCCAGGGCCTGGGGCGAGGAGCCAGCCCGGACCCTGGACTGGCCGGTGGCAGTGATGCTTGGGGGACACAGGGAGGCTGTGCTGAGACTGACACTCCCGCCACGTGTGGAACGGGGACAGGGCCCAGGCACAGAGCCTTCTGCCCGGCGTCAGGGGCGGGGGGCGGGTCTTCAGGCAGCGAGCAAGGCCCACAGTCACCTCGGGGCTCCGTGGGCTTGTGCAGGACACAGCCAGGACCTGTCCCTCGTCCCCCGGGCCCGTCCCCGCAGCCGTCACACTGCCCGCCCGGTGGGGACCCATGGTGGCCGAGCCTCAGGTGTCTCCACCTGGCCTTCCCAGCAGGTTTGCTGACCCCTGGGCTGGGTCATCTGCATCTTACTGCCCGGCTGGTTTGTTCATTCCTGAGCCTGGAATGCCTGTCCCTTCTCGGCAGCGATAGTGGAGTACTTTTCATTTCCATCTTTACTTTGTGCTTTGTGTCCCTCAGCCTATTGAAGGCTCACTATTATCCCCAAGGGGCCTGTCATTCAGCAAAATGCCTCCTTTGTTCACAGGGGAACATGAAAATCAATTGCTTTATACTCTGTCTCTTAAGAATATTCTCGTCCATTCAAGGTTTACCTTTGGGCCACTGCCCCCCCCCGCCCTCTCTGCGCCCCCCAGCTTAGAGGCTCTTAAAGTGCTGGTGCTCTAACCCCAGGCTGGCATCTGCCCCCCGCCCCAGTGCATGCATAATTACCTAAATGTAAGAAATAACATTGGTTTGTTCAAAGGAAAACTTTCTACCAGACGATGAGAGAGCCCCAGAGGCGGGGGAGGCGGGCCATAGCAGGATCCGGTTTGTATCCCTCTGAAAGATATCATTTCATTACCCAAGACTAACGTAGGTGTTTTACAATAAGAGGTGAAAGTAATTGCTATTTTCTTGCTATCTTGTTCTGCATTAATCACGTTGCAATGCACTCTTCCTTCTTAGGGTTTCCCATAAAATCTATTTTTTTCTGGTTTTCATTTCCAAAATGACAGGGGCTTTATCCGAAAGAATACTTCTACAGAATCGTAAGCCAAGGTCAATTGCTTTGTGACACACTTCCTCTCCAAGAGGTGGGGACCGCCTCTGGTGGGTTTGCCGTGCTGGCATCGGGATTAACTGGGCTTCCTCTCCGGCTGCTAATTGTTTCCAGGGCTCAATCCGCTTGGTCTGACATGGAGGGTAATTTATTCTTGGAGAGTCTTCCTCGCTCTAAGTCAGGAGCAAACTAGGATGAGGGTTGATTGTGGTGGAGGCACATTATTATAGAATGTTCTCCTGGGGCAGGAGTAAGAGGGGTACAGCCGCTCCCAGGACTCACGGAACGAAGGCGCAGTTCAGTCTTGCCTGCTAGCGAGTCTGTCTTGTGAACGCGGAATGCTTGTGAATGGAACCCAGTTCCCAATGACTATATACTTGTAACCATCATATCGTTCGAAAGTAAGCCTCTACAGTTTGCCAAGCAGGTCTGCCCACCATTTCTCAACCAGTCTTGACAAGGATGCTGTGAATTTCCTGTGCACGTTCTGTGGGCAAAGCTGGAAGGACTCACGACCTGGCCCTACATCTGCCGGCCCCTCGGTGGGGAGCCCCCTGCCCCGGTTTCTGCCCCAGGCTTGTCCACAGCACCCGTTAAAATGGCGATCTGGCGGTGACTATGGACATGTCTGCAGAGGGAGATGCTCAGGGCATCTGGAGAACGCTTGCCTCTCAAAGCTGACCGCTTACTTCTTAATTTCCCCTAACAGCTGACAACAAGGACCAACTGGAAAAGATGTCTGGACTGAGAGTTCTTCAGACCGGAGTCAGCTCGGTGAGTAGCTGCGGGCAGTGTGGTCCGGGCAGCCTGGCGGACTCGGGCCGGGGGCGGAGGTCAGTCGGCGCCAGGCGGGGGGCTGTGGTGGCGGGGGCCCCGGCGTCTGGCCCGGGTTAGTCCTCCCGTCCCGTCAGCGGAAGTGCTGATGCGCCACGCCAGGCTCGTCTGGCACTGTTTGGTTGCCTTTGAAATCGTGATTCGGTGTCTCCCCAAGAAAAAGCGCTCGTGGCTAAGAAAACATTGGCTCCTACGGAAGCGTGTACTTCCTCCTTCAGACGATTCTCAGTTGCTGAGTCTGTATAGCAAGAGAAGTTGCTGTTTCCTCTGGGTCTGGGGGGCACGCTTTCGTCTTCCTTGTTAAAGACATGTATGGGGTGGGGTATGACAGGAGGACGACTGCTGATAAATTTAATGACCCTCAGAGGCGTCGTGTCCCAACGTCGCCGCGCTGGCCTCAGAAGCAGGTACTTGACCAAACTCTCCATCAGCAATTAGAGCCGAGGGCACTCAGCCCCAGGCCCTGGCGGACGCCCGAGCCCCATATCGCGGGCAGTTAATGAATTGTACGCAGGACTGCGGACGCGACTCCTCTCGGGGGCGGTTGTCTGTGCTCGCGCGCGTCTGAAATCCCAGATTTCACGGCACCCGCCGTGACCGTAATTAACTATTAAGGGCGCTTATTTACGATGCGCCGGATCGCCCAGGGCGGAGATGCCCCCACGGAGCCACTCGAAGGCCAGCCGCTGTCTTTGGGGGAGGCTCCGCTCGGCTGTCACGAGTCCCGGCTCTTGAAATAAGAACTTGTTTAGTGTCTGGTCCTCCACAGACGGAGCCTCCAGCTCTGCAGGCAGCGGGCGGGTGCCTTGCCGGGGGCGCCTCGCAGGGGGCGCTGGCCTTGAAGTCACCGTGTTCCCGGCACGCGGCGGGCACGGCGCGGACAGGAAGCTCAGTGACCGCAGACTCATCAGAGCGCAGGGCTGGGTCGATGAGGCTTTGACAGCTGAGGAAATCCTGGTCTTTTCTCCCGAAACTCACAGTAACTTTGGCGGCCGGGGAGGGGGAGGGGGACGCCGGGAGTCTGTGGGTCCCTAAGACCATCTGTACCCCATGGGGTGCAGTGACTACTGGCGGGAAGGGCCGGAGGGCTCAGAGGATCCAGGCCCGCGACAGAAGGTTCTGATCCGCGGCCCCTCCCCTCCCTCTTGTCCCTCGGCCTCAGCAGGTGTCCTTCCTGCAGGAGCAGCCCTGGTGCCCAGCGGCCGGGGGCAAATCCAGACTGACTCGGGTTAGGGCCTTTGGTGTTCTGGGGTCAGAGGAAGCTCAGGCGCTGGGCCTAACCCTCACCCCTCCCTGTGCGGGGGGCAGGGAGTGTGTTCCATGGAAGCGGGCTGGACCGCCCTGGAGCAGGGGGCAGGCAGGGCCAGGGGTGGGAGATGCAGAGCCAGGGGCTGGGAGGTGCCTGGAGCCGCCCGGTCCTCCGCCCGCCCCGTGGTTGTGGTTCCTGGGCAGCGGGGAGGGTGGAGGCGGTGTGTTAGGACTTTGCAGACTCATCTCACTAGAGGTCACAGGCACAGATCCCAGAGGGGGTTGCTCACCGCCCACGACCCTCCTTGCGCCCAGCAGGCAGCACCCAGCGCACGCACACACGGCCGCCCCATCTGTGACCTGCTGCCTGCATCCCTGCGCGGAGACCCGCGCCTCCCTCGGGGAGCCCACACCCCCTCCCTCTGGGGACGGTGCCCCCCACGGCCTCCTTCCTGCCCTCTCATCCTCTCTCCTGCGTCGCCACTGCTCCGTCTCCCTGGCCCCATCCGGTCAGCACACAGATATGCTCCAGTGTTTTCCGATTCACTGAAGTGAGGGCTCCCGGGACGCTGGTCTCACCACGTCAGCGCTCTCCCCTCCCACTGGCTCCCTGTCTCCTTCATCACAAAGCTACCCCCACGTGTGTCTGTATCCCTCGTGCGGACACATCGGCACCTGTTTGCTCCTGACACCCGGCCAGGCCTGGTCCCCACTGCCCACTGGAGGGTCCACTGTCTGCGGCCCCAGGACCTCAGTTGTCGGCCCATCTGCAGTGGTCACTGTCCTGAGCGTTGCCGACTGACCTTCTTCTGAAGCCCGGCTGCGCTGAGCGCCTCTCTCTGTGGGATCTGCGTCTCCCCGAGGCCATGGCCTTTATACTGTTTGTATGATGATGACCCCAGAGTCTACCTGCAGCCGGGCCCATTCGCTGTGTTCCAGGCACACACAGCCGCCGGCCCCTGCCTTTCTGTGCTTGGAGACCTGTGACGCATTCCCCGAGCCTGGGCAAAGCAGGGCTCTTAATGTCCCGCCACCACCTGGCTCCGCCCCCAGCTCCTGGGCTCAGAAGTGGAAGCTGGTGACATGCTGTCCAGGAACTGGGAGCCTGAGTTGCTCTTGGCTTGTCTGTGAAGATGACAACCTAACCTCAGAGGGACATCCTCTGCCTGTTCCAGGTGCCCGTCTCACATGGGGGCAGGAGGTCCCACCTAGACTGGGGGCGGGAGGTGGGGCGGGGGGCACAGGGCAGAGCAGAACCCCCGCTGCACCACTCCTGCATTTTCATCGAGTCTGATCCGCTTCCTCTCTGGTCCCCAAGTGGCCAGGAGCCTGACCTCACCCTCCCTGGGGGCAGAAAATGGCCACGTCCCAGAGCATTTATTGATACTTCATTCACCGATGGGAACGTGGCAGTGAGAGGCTTGCCCACCCTAATTTTCCCTGAGCCGCCTTCGTCTTCTTAGGGCCCCAGGGGTTTCCTTGGTCCATGCAGACCAGCTCTCCAGCCTCCTGTCCTCTCCCACGTGGCAGTTTTCCATTTCAAAAGGCAGTTTTGCTGTCACTTTTGAAGTTGTCTGAGGTCATTCTGATGGGTTCTCAAGCCCAGAACCCACATTCCATGCAGCTTTGCCTGACCAGTCTCCAGTCTGGATGGAGGGAAGGAGCGTTTGTATATTTGGAGTGAGTTTTGGATCCTGAAAACGGGAGCAGAGATATTTTTAAAAAGCTAACAATACTTCTTTTTCTAATTTTAATTGCCTCCTGCAGTATTGAGCCTGATTTTGATGCTTCTAATTTTCTTTGAAACGTATTTGATATGAATGTCTCTGCTAATTCCTGACTCTGGAAAGTAAAGCAGAGTTTGATTCCTCGAAATCTAACAGCATTTACCGAATGTCTCCCTGGTGCTTGTGATTCAACATGTGATGACAGACAGAGGAATTAAAACCTTTTAAGCCAAATGGAAATATCTCAAAACAAAATTTAAAGGAAATGAACAGACTACAGTAGACACACACGTTCCTGATAGATCGGTGGTATTTTGATGTGTTTCAAAATCTAATTTCTGATATCTTGAAAGTATTCACATTTTTTCAAATGAATAAAGTCATGTTTCTTCCAAAGGGAGATTATGATATTACCAAGAAAAACTCAAGTATTTGGAAGAAAAATAGATGATTGTCCCCAGGCGAGCACTTCCATGAGTATGGCTTCCGAGGTGTATCTGAAATAAGTCATGACTTCCTAAGTTCTTGATAGTGTGATAAACGCAGTATGATTAACGATTAACCTGCCCACGTTTCAGCAGGAGTCTCAGAGCAGCCGCGGGATGCTCGGGGCTTCGACAGGGAAGCCCAGAATCAGCGCGTTCCCGGTGCAGACACCCCGCTCAGCCCCGGACGGGCTGCCTCCCAGACAAAGTCAGGCAGGAGGGGACAGGCCTCCACGCAGGTTCTGGAAGAGGGAGGAGGAGGTTTTCCGGACCCGCTGAGGGTCCTCGGCTCCAGAAGGTAAACTGATGAAGACAGACGACAGGAGCAAAGCAGCACCTTTATTTAATCTGAGTTTCACGGGACATGTTAGGGAGTGAAGCCTGCGGACGTGGGTAGACCGGGCGCCTTCTGCTGGGTTGGTGGGGAGGACCAGGGGGCGTGGGGACCCGAGGTGGGTCTGCAGCCAAGCGGGTACAGGGCGGGCACAGCTCCCACGAGGGTCTCGGGCCTGCTTCGGGGAGAAGGGGGTGGACAAGGTTGGAGACACCTTCGGCCAAGGTGTCATGTTTGGGGCAGTGTGTCCTGCACCCACCACTCATGCCGTGGGATGTCAGACCTGGTTTCAGGTACTTCAAAGAGCCCTGGGCTTCCAGAGCTCTGCCCTATGGGGGCGGGAGGCTGTGGAGCCCCAGCAAACCGCCCTCCATGCGCTGGTTTAACCCAATGAGCTCCCCTTGCTCAGTCACTGTTTGGGGTCCTGGGTAGGATTTTGTCCAAAGAAAGGATTTTTGTGGCCAAGACTGTGTCGATCCCCAGAGCCCCTTGAGGGTCTACGAAGCCATGGTCATGCTCCTCCCCCCACAAGCCAGTGTGACTTTGTTGTGCGATGTGTGTGTCGGTGGCTGTGTGCGCCTGACAGCCGTCCCATGAGACCGAGCAGGTGGGACGGGGTCCGTGACGGATGTCTGAGAAAATGGCTCGTTTCCTCTGCAGACCCCACTTGGTCATCGCGTCTGCTGGAAGGGCTGCTGCTGCTTTAATGAGCGTTATCAAAACCTGAGCCCAGTGGTTTAGGGATTTCTGAGAGCAACTGGGCATCACACATCAGTGGGCAGAGAAATGCAGGCGGGGATGGCCCGAGTCACGGGGACCCTCGGGCGAGTGAGTGTCCAGCCGAGTCCCCGGAGACCCGACCACAGGTCTGGTTGGACTCGGGGGATGACTTGATGTCGAGGGCCCTTTGCCAAGGTGTGAAGAAGGCACAGAGTAACCCCGCCTCCAGCGAAGATGGTGGGACGGAGCTCCACGTGGTCATCAGGTTGAGGGGAATCTGTCACCCCCCACGTGTCGCTCTTCACGCATGGATGGAGCCGGCACCTGCCTTTAGCACGCTTAGTAAACACCAACAGGTGTGCAGTCGGGACTCACAGGCGATGGGGCACTTGGCTTGTGGGAGCGCGTTGTGGCCGTGTCAGCGGATGACTGGCTCTCGGGCCGGGGGGGCAGATAAGTTTGCGGTGAAGCAGGAAGCCCCGTGGCAGCTGGGGGCCAGGGGGCGGATGCGTCAGAGGACCCTCCAGTGAGGAGCCTGCGGGTACCCGGTAACATCCAGGCATCCAGTCCGAAGCCTCATCCTTGGAAGTGGTTACAGAGGGGCTTACGGGTAATAGTCTTGGTTCTTTAATAAAATCAAAAGTGCTAACACTTAAACTCGACTCTTAGAAAGCACCATGACAGTGGGAATCTATTGCTTTAAAAAAACTTACCCTTCAGGCTTCCCTGGTGGCACAGTGGTTGAGGGTCCACCTGCCGATGCAGGGGACGTGGGTTCGTGCCCCAGTCCGGGAAGATCCCACATGCCGTGGAGCGGCTGGGCCCGTGAACCATGGCTGCTGGGCCTGCGCGTCCGGAGCCTGTGCTTCGCGGTGGGAGAGGCCGCGGCGGTGAGAGGCCCACGTACCGCCAAAAACAAAACAAAACAAAACAAAAAACTTACCCTTCAGATCAGTAATCATACTCCCAGAATTTTATCTTAAGAGTATCATTCACTAGCTAAGAAAAGGAAAAAACAAAGCTTTGGAAAAAACAAAACTGATCTAAGTATAAAACAGAGGAAGGTAACTAATTATATTATAGTAATCAAATAAACGGATTCAGTGATTTCACTAAAAATCGTTGTGACACCTCTGAACTTAAGGGCAGCTGTGAAAACTGTCTGTGCCCACAGATCCGGGCTGGAGGACCACGTGCAAATGTGAGGTCAGCTCTAGAACAGGGTTGGTGGGATTATAAGCGAGTTCTCTCCTTTTCCAAAATTTTTGTTAGTACCATTTTTTTAACTTTTTATTTTGAAATCATTATAGATTCACTGGAAGTTGCAAAGACGGTATAGAGGTGTCCATGTACACTTCACCAAGTCTCCCCTGTGGTTACATCCACATAATTCTAGGACCGGAGTCACACTGGGAGATAAATATCGGTTCAGTGTGTGTGTATAGTTCTTTGTCGTTTTATCTTCAATACCATTTTTTAGTTTTAATAAAGAAAAAACATGCAACCAAAGTAACTGAGCACATACTCGCTTTTGAATAAGTGAGGACGCAAGAGGAAACACCACCACGTGTGAGCGTGGCGTGGCTCTCAGGTGGCTGTAGAGAATGTTTCAAATAACTTGAGTCATCACATATTTATGAAGACGGTGCTGTGTGTATATGCACAAGCAGGACGCAATAAGTAATTTAAAATATCCTGGGTTCAGATCAAGGCCCATATTTGGAAATTCAGGAGAAAGAGCCCTGGTGTGTGTGGACAGCAGAGGGGCAGGAGAGGCCTGGAGGGATCCCACCGGACGCCCCGGGCAGGTGCAGAGCTGTGACGGGTGGAGGATGGGTCTTGTCAGATACAGACAGAGCCGCGGACTCAAGAGTGCGTGAAGGAGAAGTTGGTCGTGTTTGCAGTTAAGTATAACGAGTAAGACGGAGACGGTGTCGGAGCTGACAGGGTCTCTTGGGTAAAGACTCCGAGTTGAGTTTGAGATGATGCCGGGTGTTCCCAAGTGCGCGCTGGAACCGTAAGGACTCCGGGACTCCTCGGCGGGGCTGCCATCCACCCTCCACCCCAGCAGCTCCCGCACCCCTGCCAGCCTCAGGCCAGCTGTGCCCAGAGGGCCGAAGGTGGACACCAGCGGTCACCCGGGGCGAGGGGTGTCCTCAGCCACCAGGGGCCCCGCCCTGTGCCTGTCCATGTGGGCTCTGGCTCCTCAGCGTTGTAATTCTGTGCCCATCCCCTTATTTTATTCAAATCTGTGTTTCTAGACAGAGAACACTGATAGTTTCTCTTCTCAATGCAAAATGTGCATCAGTCCTACGAGAAGCTTGTTTACTTGTCAGTATTCCTAATTTATGTTTGAAAGGGAAATCTGCATGAAATTGCATTAAAATATTTGCAGCGGCCTGTCGGAAGCTGCCCCGAGGATTCCCCACACGGGGCTGAGATGTCGTGATAGAGGTCAAAGTTCAGGGGCAGCCATATGGCCCCTTCCGTGGTGACACATCCCCACCTCTGCTGGCTGGGCCCTCTCGGAGCTCAGCACACTCCGCCCAATGCAGCCCTAGCCACCATTGTTCATACCCTTCTCTTATTTCTCAAAGTGAAGAAAATCACACGAAAATACGTTTGATATAATTAACTGCACTTGACATATTGACAAATATGAGTTTATTATGAAACGGCATCCTTTTCTTCTGAAATGCTGTATAAAGCAGCTGGTCACGTGGGCCCACGGGTGTCCTTTCAGTACTTTTCGTGATCTAAAGCAGGTGAGGTGCCGTGTGATGAGTCAGTTGCTATGGTGACAGATTCAATTTTTATTCAATATCAAGGTAAATAGTCACGGAAAATGAAATAAGTATCGTCTGCCTGTGGCAGCAGCAGCTCAGGTGTCCCCCCCCTTTCTGACATTTCAGCCACGTTTTTCTAGAAAGTGCGTGATGTGTGTCTCCTTGCCAGGCGTGGCCGTGGTCCGGCTGGGACTGGACGGTCGACCCCCTAAGACACAGAGAGGCCATCCGTCTCAATAACGTGTGAGCAGCTTCTGCCACGTAGCCGGGTAGCATGAAATCAGAAGTTAATTTCCATGTAAAAAGCTGAACTCTGGAGACGCTCGTAAGAGCCCTCGGAATGTAATATTCCAGAAACCCCTTTTCAATCCTCAACCCGTAAGACTCGGAATTGCTTGAAGGAGGGTGAAGAAAACTAGAGGCAGGCACACAGGGCAAACCCCTCCCCACTGCCCAGCTTCCTACGGAGCAGCGGAGGTGCCAACGCGCCGGGCTCGGTCGAGCCGTCCTGGGCGCCCCACGCGCATCCCCTCCAGGGTCCCGCCAGGCGGACACACTTCACGGATGGGGAACCAGGCACAGAGGAGTTAAGGTCGGAAACGCCCTCCAGGTGGTCACCTCCAGAGCCGGAGCCTCGTCCCTGAATCGAGCCCGAGGCTCGCCGGCCTTGGAATCGGAGAGTCTTGAGTTCCGCCTTTAGTGAAAGGATCCCAGAGGCTCCTGTCACTTGGAGATGGGTCCACTGGAGGGTCAGCCTCAGAGCTGGCTTCTGGTCTCCTGCCCACAGATGCCTGTCCTCCTAGAAGCCCCACACCAGCCGCCAACGCGTCATCCAACTCTTGCCCGAGATTCCCGTAGGGGAGGGTGAATCAGGGGTGCGTCACTTTGCAGGAGCTGCAGGAACCCAGGGCTCAGGCCTACCCTAATGACCTCACTGTAAATTGATCCCCTCTGTAAAGGTCGCATCCAGAAATCCTGGGGGTCAGGACTCCACTTTATCCATCCTGAGGGGGGACGCGGCTCAGCCCATAGCAGGCCGGCGGTGCCAGCCCTCCTGCCCCGCTGAGGACGGTGATTTCAGAACCTTCTCCCCCCACCCCACCCACCCCGGGGATCCCGGAGTCGGGGGATGGGGGAGCTGCTCCGGGCGGATTGCTGAGAAGGTGCGTGTCACCCAGGGCTCCCCCGTCCCCTCCCTCCTGCCCGGCTCCTCCATGGCGTTCCCCAGAGTATGCTGAGTCCCGTGAGTTCAAGTCTGTCTCTCAGCCTGTGAGCTCCGGAGTGAGCCCCATGTGTGTCGCTGTCGCCCAGTGCCTCCTGACACATGGCAGGAACTCAGTAAGCCCTGGCTGGGACAGTGAATCATGAGCCCTGGGCTGCAGGTGGGCACCCACCCTGGCACACGCCGATTCATCGTGCTGACTTCTCCCTGGGTCACTCGACTGCTCTCCTGGTGCTTCAAAGCCTCCGTGAAAGCTGCATTGCTCTGGAAAAGGTTTCCTCCTGACCCGGGCCCGCTTTCTCTGTCATCCCTGACATAACAGGGGCCCCCTCTTCTGTGTTGGCCCCAAGGCAGCTGTGGCCCTTCTTTCTTTGACTGCGAGCACCCCAGGCCACATCTCCATGACAACTGATATGAATCCCTCAGTTGCTGATTTGAATACTTCCCCTCTGCTTTATCCATGGGTTAAAATAAAAAGGCAGTTTTCACCCATGTGAAATAATTAGTAATCAGTGTAACACAAAATATAACCAAGTGCCAAATTTAAAATAATCTCACGTTGAAGCAGATAAGCAGCCAGTGCCATGGTGGCGAGCACAGCAGAGGTGAGTGTGGTTTGTCAAGATGGTCCACACCTCTCCTGCAGTGAGGACGGGGCCCACCACACAGGCATCCCCTTGAAACCAGGCCTCATTCCTCAGTGTACCTGGCACCGGCACGGCCACTGGTGTTTCACCAGCAGTCAAAGGCCTCAACCCGCATCTAAGCAGAGTGGTTACAGGTGGGAAGGGTGGCTGGTGCTGGAACGGTGGCCCCAGGCCGGGGCTCAGTCCTGGGCAGCATCCGGGGAGGTCAGAGGTCCCATGGACCCAGCAGAACCACCACTCCCTTTACCTGGACTCCAGGGCGCAGTGCCCTCTCTGTGGCTCCACTTCAGGCCCTGAAATCTGTCCACGAAACCCCACCCTCACTGGGGCCACGAGGTCCTGTGATGTCTCTGCATCCCTCCCAAATGGGACCCTATTAATAAGCCTCGGTGCCCATGTTACCCCATGTCACCGCAGGGGTAGCATCTGCAGGACTGGCCTCGTGACCTGCCCTTGTCCTGCGGGGCTGCCCACAACTGGTGGGTGGCCCTCAGCCCTGGGGTCCTGCTGCCCAGCAGTCTCTTGCCCAGACCGGGCCACCACTGACCTGGGTGTCAGGGTCCCAGGGCTTCTGTAACAAAGCGCCACAAACTGGGGGCTTAAAGCAACAGAAATGCGTTCTCTCGCAGTTCTGAGGCCAGATGTCCAGAATCCAGGTGTCGCAGGGCCACGTGCCTTCAGGGGCTCCAGGGGAGGGTCCTTCCTGCCTCTTTCTGCTCCTGGGGCTGCCGCGTCTTCAGCTGCATCCCTCCAGCCTCTGCCCCATCCTCTCACGGCCTCCTGTGCGTCTCCTCTTTTGAGGACACGGGTCATGTTGGATTAGGTCCACCCTGCCCCACTGTGACCTCATCTTAACTAGATCGCATCTACAAAGACCCTATTGCCAAGTAAGGCTCCTTCCCAGGACTGCAGGTCAGGAGGTGCACACACCTTTCTGGGAGACACCGTGTGACCCTCAACACCGGAAAATCACAGGTGTCATCCAAGCACCAGGAGTGATTATCAACTGACCTACAGCTGAATCTCTCCTTTTGGGGTTGCAGTGCCTTGCTCACCTGACTCGTAAACAGAGTTCGCCTTTCTAGCCACATGGGTTTCCCAGTTAACAGTCAAGTTTGATTGAATGGACCTCAGGCTACTTTGGGCCCCGTCCTCCCCAGGCCCCCCTGCACATAGACGCACACATGCACACGCACGCTCCCCAGACCCCCACGCCCCCATCTGCCATGCGTGAACTCTGATGGGCAGATTGGGACTGAGGAAGGAGACAACTAACGTCCACATCCAGGGTTGGGGCTGTGACTGATCTTGCCTGTCCTGTTAAACTTCATTGGGTGAGAGAGACATGGAAACGGTTCACTTACAGGCCTTTATGATAATTTTATATTTTCAAGAAAACATGAAAAGTAAATAATTTGTTATTTTTATAAAATTAGCTAATTCTCACTGTATTGTCATATTGCTGTCTTTTTCTCAAGATTCTTGGAAGTTGAAATCCCTTAGTTACACCCCTGAGGCACATTGACACCTGCTGTACTCCACAAATAGGACGTATTTTTAAACTAGGTGGTAGGTTAACTGCACAGATAAAATTTTCACCTGCAGAGCTCATGAGACAAGCGCGAAACCCTAATTTCCCAACTTCTGTATACACTATGCCTGCTGGAGCCTGGTGGGGCCCGCGGTCACCTCGGGAAGGGCCCTCGGGGGCAGCGGGGGCCCCCGGTCTGGTCTCGGGGTCACAGGTGCATCCTCGGTGCCTCCACACGTTCCTCCTTCCTGAGCCCCCGGCACCTCCACTCGGGCCCCCGCCGCCGGGCAGGTGACAGCTCGGCACCTGGAGACAAGGCGGGTGGTCCTGCCCTACACAGGGCCCCTCCGGATGCCGAACCTGGACCAGAGCCCTGGGGGGCTGTCCTTCCGGCACCTGGACGGCCCTTCCCGTCTGCTGGATGTGCCTTACGGTCACTCGCAGGGGACCCTCAGGACAGCGGGTGCAGGGAGAGGCCCTCCCTGGGGCGGTGACCCCACGCTGCTCGGGGGGCACCAACTCTTCATCAGTCTGGCTGCACAGACTTCACCTTTGTTCCTGTGGAACGAACGCTCAGAGGCAAGTTAGGCTTCTGTGTGCAAACCCTGAACCACAGCCCTGTGTTTTGAGTGAGAGCATAAAGCGAAAAGCAGGGTTTTAAGAGGTAACGTTCTTCCCTTGACAAGCACTGGGATTTAGTGCTACACTAAAAACATCTAATTCTTTCCCGTTCCTGGGGGAACACCGCCTGCGATCACGGAGAGGGGTGGCCAGGGCTGGGTGTCTCCATGCCACCTGCGCTGGTGTCCTAGGACGGCCTCAGGGAGTCCCACAGTCGGGCCGAAACGGACACCTATCGTCCTGGAGTCTGGGATCTGACACCCAGGCGTCGGCCAGTCAGTCCCTCCTGGGCCTCTCTCCTCGGGCACACATGCCATCTTCTCCCGTGTCCTCACGTGGTCGTCCCTCTGTGTGTGTCTGTGTCCTGACCTCCTCTTCTTATCAGGACACCAGTGGATCAGGGCCCACCCATGACCTCACCTTACGTTAATTGTCTCCTTAAAGGCTCATCTCCAAATGCAGTCAGATCCTGAGGTCCTGGGGTTAAGGCTTCAGTGTATGAACTGGGGGGACATGGCTCAGTCCCTAACACTGACCCTAACCCTAGGGTTAGTTACAAAGGATCACCCTTGGACAACTCGGCTTCTAAGAAATATCTGTGTCCTGTGCGCTACACCGTGCCAGACAATAACTGAAAAGGTGAAGAATTCTACATGCCAGTCAGGGACATAAACATAAATAAATAAAATGTAGTGTGTATGGTTAGAAGCATAACGGTATAGTCTTGTCCAAAACCCCATCAAACCCATGGTTTGACCTGGGACACCAGTCACAGCACTAAAGTGGCAGCTACCCCGGGTGTAGATAAATGACTGTCCCCATTGCCGGTGGGCATTCAGGTGAGAGGGCTGGCCGTGCTCACCGCTGGCCGGGCCCCCAGGGCGGTTTTGCAGGGCAGGTGTGTCTCGGGATGTGAGGACCAGGGCGTGATGCAGATGCTCCCCTCCGCAGCGGTGAGGGGGCAGTGAAAAACTCTTGACGTTGAGACAGTATCAGTTGTGTTGCCATTTTATTTATTTGGCAAAGGGCGTCTGTTTCCTTGGCACATTTTCGTTTGGGTGTACAGCAGGCAGATTAAAGGATCTGTTGTAGAATTTACCCGGGGTGTCAGCGGTGCTTTGTGATGTTGCCCTTTGCAGCAGCATGGAAGGGCCTGCTTGTTAAACTGCTAATTTACAGATCTTCTCTAAGTGAATGCAAACAAACTCTGGGCCGCAAAGCCCTGCTAATATACAACGTTCAATTTTTAATTTCCAGTCCATCGTAGATTATGGGAATGAAAAACAATATTTAATCCCTCGTTAACACATGAATAAGCGGAAGCTGTCACTTTCGACCAGACAATAACGGGATTATCTCAAGAACTGTCAGTTTATGTGAAAACATTATGTTGCCCAAATTTTCATAAAAATTAGCAGTGGATAATATTCAAGATCAGAGCAATGGAAAGAGGGAAGCCTGCATTCATGGTAATAAATATTCATACTTGTCTGCTCAGGAGATGAAAATCTAATCAAGGGGCTATTGATGCGCTGGCTTTTTTTTTTTTTTTTTTTTAAACCAAGACGTTTCATCTAAATTGGGTTTGATATGGAAATTCGTCTCACTGGAGTCCTCCAGGCCGTGAGCACACAGGGCTCACAGGGCAGGGTGTCCGCTGGGTCAGGTATGGCCCTGGCACAGGCCGCTGGCGTCCACCTCCACCTGAGCGGTGGCCGTTACCAACAGCTCACGCCACTCAACGTGCTCCGCATTTGACGTGTGCAGTGTTTGGGACTCTCCCTCCCTTTTTTAAGGAAAAAACAACATAATTTCATGCCGGTTAACTCCTAGCTACTGCAGGGTTAAAAACCGTCTGTGTCTTTGCTTTTGTTGACAATTACCATAAATCAGAAGACACTCTGCATGAAGCTTAATGAAATATGTATGATTTTAAAAAGAAAAGATGGTGACTGCACGACGCTGCTTTGTGTGTGTGTTCCTGCGATTTCCTCGAAGGCTGTGCTTTTCGCGACCCGTCAGCAGGTGTCTGCCTGTGAGGACCTGCCGCCGTCCAGTGCCACCTGGGCTTCCGTGCACGTGGCAGGCGAGCGGTGAGCGGTGTCCTCCAGTGCTGGGCCAGCGGTCGAAACCCTGTGTCAGCAGGGCTCCCGAGAGAAGCAGCTGGCCATCGATTCTGAGGCTGAAGTCCTCTGTCTCCAGGGCAGCTGGTGGTGTCAGTTCCGGTCCAGACCCAAAGACCGGGGCCCGGGGGAGCCAAGGTGCACATCCCAACCCACCTCTGAAGCCAAGACCCCGAGCACCGTGTCCAAGGACGGGAGAAAGTGCATGTCCCCCCAGGCAGAGAGCAAAGTCACCTTCCTCCGCCTTCCTGTTCTGTTCAGACCCTCGGCAGACGGGGTGATGCCCCTGCGGTGGTGGGTGACCTACGGATTCACGTGCTAGTCCCTTCCAGAAACACGGGCACGGACACACCCAGCCGCCTGGGAGTCCCTCAGCCCGGCCATGGTGACGCGTGAAATTAACTGGCACACCTCCTAAAATTTCTCGTCTTCCCAGCGGCTGCCCTGAGACACTGCGACAGCTTCCTGCTTCCCCAGGAAGGGCGGGGCAGTTCCAGGGCTGGGGGTTGGGCAGGAGCTTGCGTCTCACACTGGGCTTCTTCCAGGTTGGGTTTCCGCTGCTGCGTGCCCTTGGGGGGCCGTCCTGATTGAGTTAGGAGTGACAGAGTCCTGTGACTTCCAGGCTTATCTTTCCCTGGAGGTAAAGACTTAGCATCACAGGCTTCCGGTGTTCCTGTCCCTGGTGGGCCGAGCAGAGCCGCACAGCCCGGACGCCCGGCCCAGGAGAGGAGCAGAAGGACAGGCAGGCTGGAATCGCCGTTGACTGTGGTCCTCGAAGGGGAACTTGGTGTAACTGGGATTATTTGTGGTGGTGCTAATATGAAGTCTGCTCCTTCAGGGAAAGGGATAATTTGCCACAGGAAAAAAAAGAAACGAGTTTTGGATTTGGACGTACTTCTGGTGATGCCGCCAGCCCAGCACCACTGCTCACTAACCCCGTCTCCTTGGGGCCGGGGGAGAGTTTGCGGGATGTTGGCCCAGAGGAAGCGCTGCCTCTCAGAGTTGGCCTCAGAAATGCAGCGGGAGAGGACTCAGCACACTTAGAAAGTGGTGCCCGCACCAGGGGGGACCAAAGAGGAATTTCTGATGAAGTCACTGGGCACTCGTTCACTGCGTGTGGTTCGTCCAGACGTTACCATGGAGGAAGGAGAGCCGGGACGGCCAGGAAGCGGGTGAGCGAGCAGGAATCAGGACCCTAACCCTGACTTTGTGGGGAGGAGCCATAGCGGTGTCTCCCTAGACGAGGACCAGCTTCCGTTCTCCGCAGACGTGGCTGAGGCCCCCTCCTCCGGGGGGATCAGGCCTGGCCTCCCCTGACCTCCCTGACCTCCCCCGCAGGGCGGCCGCGGCTGCACCACTAAGGTCACACCCCCCCGTATCCAGAGTCAAAGGGGCCCTAAGGTGAGGGGGGGCTCCATCTACTGCGAGCTGGCAGAACTCTACCAGGATCTGAGGAGGGGGCCAGAGGGACAGGCCGGACGTGTCCAAGCTCTGTCTTCAGGGAAACCCGGCTTTCCAGAACTAAGGCTCCCGGGACTGCGCTCAAGTCTGCGGGTGGAAGGAGTTACGGGGACTTATCCTCTCGCGCTGGCACCACCGCCACAGAAAGGTGATGTGCGACCTTCAGCAAGGTCGTCAGAAATCACTAGCTTGTATTTCCCCCTCTTCTGCTGTAGCTACTTGAAGCCAAGGGGAGGAGGGGCTCCCCCAGTGCCTGTGGAAGGCCTGCCTGCTGTCTGGTTTCCTCGGGCTTGAGGAACTAAAGGCTCTAGGAGAGCATGTGGGACCCACCAGCGGCCTGGACAGGAAACCCACAGCGGGTGAGCCGGGGGCCGCAGGGCACAGGCGCTGCCCTCCTACGAGGGGCTCCTGCACGTAACCCCTGGTCTTCCGTTTGTCTGTGTGCGTGTGTGCACACGTGTGAGCGTGTGTGAGCATGTTAGAGCGTGCTACCTGCACGCAGACCCAGGCCGCTCTGGAAGCCCGCGGGGCCGTCCTCCCCACTTTCTCCTGGTCCCCCTGCCCCCAGCCCGTCTGCCGGGGCTCAGAAGTTTGCTGATCGAGGGGCGGTCAGGTGGGCCTGCAGCTTCTCTAAAGTGAAAGTCTCCGTTAGGGAAAAATGGGAATTCCTTGAGAGAAAAGTGGTTGTGAACATACCAGAAGCAAGAAGGACACTGTGCACAGGTGGGGACACGTGAGCCGCGCCGGAGCTGGAGGCCGTGGGGTGGGAGCTGCGGGCTGGGGGGACAGAGGAAGCAGGTAGGTCTGAGGAGAAAAGGAGGTTCGTGTGCCTAACGGACACGGGTGGCTGTCAGAACAGGGCTGGAAAGCAGTGGGACCTTAGATTCCAGGCGAGGGAATTCCAGGTGGCTCGGCAGCCACGGGGGTGGTGAGTGCTGGGTGGGCAGCAGCCTGTCCAGTTGGGCCCGGGGGTAGAGGGAGGAAGACGAAGCCCGGGGATGCCGGGGGGTCGGGGAGGGCTGGAGCTGCGGGGCTGGGCGGGGAGAGAGTGCAGAGTGGCCCGCCACCCGGCCCGACAGCTGCTCAGACGCGCACATGGTGGGTTGGCGGGTGGGTGGCCCCGTAGTTCCCCCCATCACCCCTCTCCTCAGGCCCCAGAGCTGGACACAGGCTGCTGAGGACCCTGGGATTTTGTGGAAGTCTGGATTTGGGGGCAGGTGGGCGGCCAGGTCAGGAGGAGGGGAGAGACTGTGGTGTGAATCAGGGAAGAAGTTAACCTTGGGACCGAGGGCAGAGACCGGGGGAGGGACGCATCTTACCCTGTGTCCCACCTGGGACGCATCCCAGAGGCCCCAGACAGGACTCGACAGCACGGTCCCCGTGTGTGTGCGCACATGTGCGTGCGCGTGCTCCAGCCTGTGTTTAAGGGGACTTTAACTCTCTGACATTCCAGCGTACGTGGAAAATATTCCCCAGTGAAGTCACAGAGGAGCTCGAGGGCTCAGTGACAGGAGGGGAGGTGGGGGAGTCATGCGGCGAAGGGGCTGCTCCCTGAGGCCCGGGTGCGGACGGGGCAGCGCCCCTGCAGACGCTCCATGCACCTCCCCAGCAGATCGGCCCAGAGCCGCCCACGGGCAGTTCTTGCCCGTCACCAAGGCAGGAGCGCCGACGCTCAGCACAGGCTCTGAGCCACCCAGGGCCTGGGGTTCAGGGGCCGGGGGTCAGGCCCGGGAGCTGGGAAGCAGTGCTCCGGGGCCCGGGTCTTAGCAGGTGAGAGGAGAGGGGAACCGTCCCCACCTCACAGTCAACCTCGAGGGTTCCGGGAAGCCTGGCTTCCTCCTGGGGGCGCTGTGTGACCAGTGGTGTCTTGTGCAGCCAAGGGCACCGTGTGGCACATACCAGTCCCCAGAGCTGCCCCCCTCAGATCATACTGGGAGGCCCCAGCTGGGGGACATTCTTGGCATCTTGGAGCCCAGGTGAGCTGTTCCCCACCATCTGGCATCAACAAGCGCGATGGCACGTCCGCCCGCAGGCCTCGCAGAGAAACCGGCTGTGAAATACTCAGCGAGGCCAGCGGGCGCGGCACAGGGCCGGTGACCGAGGGCAGACGGCTCCGCCCCAAGGGGCCGCGAGCCTGGCAGGAGGGGGGCGCCAGGAGAGCATCGCGGCCCGTCCACGGCCCCCGGGGCGGGCCCGGCGTGTTCGTTCCAATTCTGTCCTTTCTCTGAGTTCATCCCACACTTAGAGCTGTCATCTTGGTCTGCGACGTATTTGTCTACTAACTAAGTGAGGGAAAATGTAAACTGCTTGGTCTTTACTCTGGCACTGAGTGGGGGGCCCTGGACCTCTCTTGTCAGTTGAAACAGTTCACAGGATTCCACATGAAAAAGGGACAACTGAGGCGGCGAGTGCCTGTCCCAGACCCCACTCCCAGCAGAGGCTCCAGGCCCTTCACAGGCCTCCTGGGCGTCCACGGGCCGGGCTGGGTGCTCGGCAGGTGCACAAAGCGCTCATTCAGGCCCCGGCAAAGCGGAGGCGCCGGGAAACGTTTGTAGAAATGATCTGATGTTTCAGTGAAAAACCTCGTACTCCTTCTGAAGCCTAATACGTCTAATTTTTAATTGCATATGGTGTGCGCTGCAGCGGTACTGGGAGTCCGTGACCTTGATTTCGAAGTCTTTATGAGCCTTGGCTTGGCCCTGCGCGGAGCCTGGTGTGAAAGCAGCTGGGGTTGTGTTGGGAATGGTGGCCAGGGCTCCCCACGGCTCCCTGGGAACGCTGGACCAGCGGTAGAGTCCTGCCGGCCCCGCCCCCTTGCCACCGAGAGGGGAAATGGGGCGGACGACCCTGGAGGAGTCGTCGGGTGGACCAGCACTTGCTCTCGGCCCCCGCAGGACCCGTTTGTCTCCCAGCCTGTGTACTGAGCCCTCAGTTACCTCCGCGAGGGCTCCTGGATGCCGTCCCTAAGTGGTCCCAGGAGGTGGTGGCATGTGTGTCCTCATCCTGCTGTTGCAGACTCTGCAGGCTGTGTCCCCAGGGCCCGGCCTACGGCACGGCTCTGTCCTGCACGCCCCTGGACTCTGGGCCGCTGAGCTTCAAACTGAGCCGTGCACCAGCAGGACCCGGACCCCCGGGGGTCTGGGCGGGGCCGGCGCCCCGCTCCCCGCCTCCCCGCCAGCGGCTTCGCCTTGCACAGGCCTGTTCAGTCTCTTTCGCTGTTGGTCTCTGAGATCCATTCATGCTGATTGACGAGGATCCGGTCCGTCCTTCCGGCCCTGGCGTCAGGTTCCAGGTTAAATCCAAGTCTCAGCTAATCCGTCCCCCTGAGGACGGTCCAGCCGTCCCGCAGTGTCACGAGCAGGGCTGCGATGGGGTCTCTCTGGGCACGGGAGCTGTGGCTTCTCAGGATGCGCGGACGGGGAGGGGTGGGTCCCAGGGGAGGCCGGTGGCCCCGCTGCCAACCTGATGCTGCTACTCACGGGCGGTGTGACTGCAGGAGGGTGGGAGCCCCGGTGAGCGACGGTCCTCCTTGTCATTGCGAGGGTGGAGGGGCGCGCGCGGCGGGGACGAGAGCAGAGGTGGTGGGCACTGTGCGTGCGTGCGTGTGTTTTATCTGTGTGTGCACATGCGTATGTGTACATGTATAGTGTGTGTGTACATGTGAATATGTGTGTATATGTGTGTAGTCTGCCTCTGTGTGGTATGTGTGTATGTGTGTATATTACACATTCATGTTTGTGTGTTTTATGTGGGCATAGTGTATATGTGTGCATGCATGTGTACGTGTATTTTATATGTGTGTATTTACGTGTATGAATTGTGTGCACATGTGTTATAAATAGGTGTATGTGTATGTATAGTATGCACGTGCGTATGTATAGTGTACATACATACAGTATGCGTGTGCACATGTATAGTGTGTGTGTATACATGTGCAGTGTGTGTGTGAGTGTGTACAACGTAATTTCCTTTTCGCCAATTTACTGACACAGAGGTACATCAGACCAGGGGGACCAGAGCCTCAGCTTGTCCTAAGTATTTAACTCAAGCCCACGAGCGGCTGCCTTGGTCCCTGTGGTTGGAGCGTGTCCATCACTGAAGCAGTGTTTGTATAAAAGGAAAGGAAACAAAGTGCAGCAAAAGCGGCGCATCCGGCCCCCAGCTTCTGGGCTCTGCTCTCAGTGTGTTGACCCAGAAGCAGAGGCCGTGTCCTGAGGAGGGGCGTGTGGGTGCGCCTCCTGTGATGCTGGCTGTGAGGGTGGCCTGTGGGGAGGGCCCGCTGAGGCGTTTCACATGTGTGTTCTCCAGAACCCTGGTTCCATACGAGACCTTCAGGAAAGGGGGTTCGTGGCTCTGCAGATATGCTGAGTGATGTCCCACCTGGGGGTCCTCGACTGCCACTTTTTCGGCTGAAAATCCTTGGCGAAGTTTAAACAGACAATCACCTGACCTCTGATGCCCACTGCAACCAGAGCGCTGAGGGTTTCTGGAGCCAGGAGTGACCCCAGAGACCGGACACCCCGCCTTCTTGTGAGGACAGCCCGTCTGCCTGGAGCCCCATCACTTGCCGTCCAGCTTCCTCACTGCAACGTCTGTTTTCTGGGCATTTACACTTGGCCACCGGCCCATATGCACTGCCAGGCTGGGAGCAGGGGGCGTGACTTTCACGGCTGCGGTTGCAAAGCTCTGCCCATTGCCACCCTTGTGCTCCCAGGACCCGCGTCTGAACAATGCACATCCCAGATGCCAGCTCTGTAGATCCTTCTTACAAAGCATTTTATGTTGGATAAGAGGCCCTGGCGCTTTTTCTTTTGCCGATTTGTGAGTATTAAATATTCATTCTTTCATCCCATAAGCATTTTGTTAACCTCAGGAACCATGGAACCACGCACACCGAAGGCTTCATTCTCAAGGCTTTTCAAGGCAAGGCAACATCTGGGTACCAATTTCTGTTCTGAAAATAGAGGTGAATTTAAAGATGAAAAGTCACAGATCCTGCCCTCAGTTACCTTATAATCTAGTGGGAGAAATATGATGAATGCATAAAAATTAGACAAGTCAACAGTGTTGTGATGAATTAGCATATGTGAAACAAACAAGAACTTCTTTGTGTTCAGAAAAGACTCCAGGGGCGTGGGCTCTAGTCCCTTAATGGAACTTCGGAACAGAGAAGGTGCTTAAGCTGCTGTGGACGGTCGGATCCTGTCCCATGAAAAGACGTGTGAAGTCCCTGCGCCCAGGACTCAGAACGCCCCCTTTTTGGGGGCTAGGGTGCCTCCAGTGTCACTATTTCAGTTGAGATGAGGCCATGCTGGGGCAGGTGGGCCCTTAATCCAGTGCGGCCGTGTCCTTAGAAAGGGGACAGCACCTGGACCAGGCAGAGGCCGCAGGAGGCCCCTCCCCAGGGACCTCGTGGGGTGGGAAGTGGCAGCCCTGCCACATCCTGACCTCAGGCTTCGGCCTCCAGACTCTGAGAGAATAAGTTTCCGTTGTTCTGGGCACTCGGTGTGCGGTCATGAGTGTTGGCCGCCCCAGAGGACTAACGCAGCTGGATGTCAGTACGACGCGGGGTGTCTGGGCAGAGACGGGGGACGGACAGCAACCAGGGGTCCCTGGGAGCTGGTGAGGAAGCCGGTCTGTAGCCCAGCGCTGGCCCAGGGAGATGGTGGGAGATGGTAGGAGATGGGGCCGCTCTGGTGGGGCCGTGCCGAGCCCGAGACCGACCACCGGACTGACCACTGGACGGACGCGGGAAGAGAGGCCTGGTCCCCCCAGGCGCCCATCAGAGCACCCGCACCTGCTCCCAGCAGGACGCTGGCCTGCCACGCATGGACCGCCACCGCCCCCCGACCAAGTCACACCCGACGGCTTCCAGGCAGTTGTCTAGTTTTATCAGCTTCACTCACCTGAAGAATACGAGACTTCAGCGCTTGGGCCTCGCGGGGGTGTCCTCTCCGCTTCCCACATGGCGTCTCCTCCGGGGCCCCTTTAAGAGAGAAGAGGTGCGCTGCCTCGAAGGAGCCGCGTTTCATTTATCCTCCTCTTGATTTTTAATTAACTTTAGGCCGGTCCAGCTGTGCCTGTTCTGGACTCCAATTTTGACAACTATTGACTGAATTGCCTGGTCAGTTCCATGAAAAAATAAAAATGAGCCCAACCAGCCAGTTGCTGATTGAATCGACCAGCCCGTGCAATCAAATGGTTTCTCAAGTCGCCTGGTTTAAGACACCACGAATGCATTCAGTTGCTTTATTTAAAGCTTGTGTATTTATATAAATGTAAAGGACGGTCTGCTCTCTACCCACAGAGTAATTGTCTAGCGCTATCACCTAATTATCTCAGCACGGTTAGCGACTGAGATATTAAAGCAGAAGATTAGGTATTAAAAGCGTCGTTAAAACACAGACATGAGACTTGCATAGATGATGTCTAATTCCAAACCAGAAATGCGCTCACAGAGGACACGGTTAGATACCGAGCCCCAGCTTGGAAAATCCGCCCAGGAGAACAGGTGAAAATTTGTGACTACGTCCAAAACATAGGAACTCTGCCATTTTTTAAAAAGTTGCAATGCTATGGATGTCCCAGAAGTGCTGGGTGATGAGACAGCTGAGGGATTCTGTTTGCAGAACCTGGTTCAGCCCTGGAGAGGGGGCAGGAGGAGGGTGGCGCAGGGCAGCTGCTCCGCGGTCATGTCCACGCCGTCTGGAGAGGCGACCTGTCACGGCCCTGGGCCTCTTGAGTCCTGGGGCGGCCTGACCCTGCGGCGCCCCCTCCCGCAGCTGCCAGGCACACGCTGACCCGGCCAGGGGCCCCTCCCTACAGGGCACGTGAGGAGGCAGCTTCCTCACACCGGGGTGCCAGGGAAGAGCCGCTGCCCAGCCTGCGGCCGTCACCCAAAGCCGGGACCTGGACGTGCCCCCGGGCTCTGCTGCCGCTCGGGTGGACGCCCCCGACTCTGCCAGCGAGCACTGCTTCCCTGCGAAGGCTGGCCACTCGCCAGCTTTGTCGTTGGGCGAAATGCCAAATGGACTTACCGTGGGTTTGAGGGTCTGTGCTCGGAGCGGTGCTGACCACATCTCGATGTGCACACTTTGTGACCCTCCAGAGGGAAGATGTAAAGAAGATCAATTCAACAGAGCAGACACAATCCCTCATAGCAGCCACGCTCTATGGGCAAAAAAATGTCTTAAAATTGGAATAACTGGGTGAAGTAACTGCTGTGGCTGAAAAAATACTTCAAAAAGATTCTGGGGTGAAGTTACAGAATTTATACCACATGTGAAATCCATTCCCTAAATTACTCAAATTAATACAGCAATAGCTTAATCTTATATATTTAATGTATTTTTAAGGTTTTATAAACTTTATAAAAACAAGACCTCTAAACTATTGTACAACCTTTGTAATAAATTTTGTAATAAAACAGGGAGAAACCAGGAAACATGTGCCACACAAGTTTGCTTGTTATGTGGCAAAATATTTTCAGAGAATTGAAGGGCCGTTTGAACCCGTGTCCACAGCCTGTGCCCACAGGTGCTGACTTGGGTGGATGGGATGCTTCCCAGAAAACATCCGCAGAGAAGATAAACCTTCAGAGCGAAAGAGGCATTCGGAAATATTTCCCTTTCTGTGTGATACCTTACAGCTTCAAGAGCCATTAAAACAAGTATCAAAATAATACTGGATTTAGACCTTCAAATATCTTTGGGACAAAATATAAAACCAATCTTAGCAAAAATAATGAAGCATATGCAACCATATGACTGTCACTGAAGTGCATTTTAGAGCAAAATGATCTTCACACCATCACGGAATACAGGGAGTTACTTTTAAATGTTGTTTATTTCATCTTTTTCTCGTCCTTTAAAAGTTATTTAATAAATTCTCTACAGTGTACACCATGTATTAGGGCAATAGTAGATGGATACGTTGCCAATAAATCAATAAATATTGGCAGGTGTTTAAAAGTTGTAGAAAGAGAACATTTTAAAGCAGAGCCAGGTGATTGATGGTGATTTGAGGCTGGAATTTATTTTTCTCGTTCATCTCTATCTCTGCTGTTTCTCAAAAAAATACTGACCTTTGTGATTCCGAGACCTCCGACCTACATCACCTTGGGGGCAAAGGTAAGCGTCCTGCCCGCGTCCCGCCAACCCCCTGTCTGGCCGAGCTCCCCAGGCCCGGCTCCCTCTCTTCTCAGCGCGGCCCCAGTGGCCGTCGGCACAGTATCCTGCATCATCCCCAGCAGGGGCCTCTCCTGTCTTCCCTCCCGGGAAAGCCACACTTGGACCCCCGTACTGACTGTATCTGGGTCAGTCCACATGGAGAGTCTCCATATCAAGTCCACGTGCAAACCACGGTCCCAGCCTCCCAGGTCCACAGTCCAGACACAGAAGCAGCCCCGCAGGCCCAGGACACCAGAGACTGGCCCCGGGGCTCCTGCCCTTGTTTGGCTAGCACGCTCGCGTTGGGGACACTGGGAGACCTCCTTCCCCGGTATCAGGTCTGTAGCTCAGGAAATGGAGCAGGCAAGGCGGCTTTGGTCGATGGTCTGGCTTAGGCGGTCACGGTCAGCGGGTTCCAGGTTCTGTCTGGCTCAGGCCAGGCAGCGTGAGGCTAGGCGTCCCCAGCACCGCCCTGCTGCCCAGCAGACGGCCCGTGGCTCTGTCCTCATGGGACCATGGCTCTCAGCCCGCCTGCCTGCGTGGACGCCTGCAATGTCAGTGCTGGGGCAGGCCACCAGGCTTCACCGTCCAGAACGTTCCGCAGGGCTCAGAGCTCTCCTCTGATCTCTCCTCTGCCTCTGTGTCTCCTGCTGCCCCGCGGGGCACCCGCTGTGCTCTCAGCCCCGTCCACAGAGCCACGCCGGGGGACTCACGGGCAGAACCCCAGCACAAAGAACGGTGGGGTCACGTGGTCCCCACCCAGGTGGCCTCAGTGCCACGTCCTGGTCCCACCGTGAGGACCAGAGGGCTCCGTGGCCTGTGCCCAGCCTGTGCCCCGCAGCTTTCCCGGGGATGTGGGCAGGTCCCACCCGTACCTCCCAGCCTCCCCTGCAGCCCAGAGGTGAGGCCGGGTTTCCGCATGCGGGACCTCACCTCTTCTTTCAAAGGCGTCAGGGGATTTGAAGGTACTCTCTTACTTTTGCACAACCAAGAAGCGGCCCGGTCCCTCTGGCCTCTGAAGGACAGTGCTGTCTCCTGGGCTGAATAGCGAGCAGGAGACGTGGACACGGCCGGCTGGGAGGGGCTTGTCCCAGCCGGCTGGGAGGGGCTTGTCCCAGCGGCTCCACGCAGGCCTCCCTCCGGAGCCAGCTGGCACCCTGCTGGGCCCTGACCCGGAGCAGCGAAGGGGGAGGAGGGTGGTGTCTCCACATTTCCCAAGGCTGCGGGGATGGCCGCAGACCCGGAGGGTTAAGCACAGACGTGTATCTCTCACACCCGGAGCCCCGGATCTGGGGTCCAGGTGAGGGCAGGGCCGGATCCTCCGGAGGCCTCTCTCCTTGCCGTGTAGACGCCGTCCTCTCCCGTGTCCTCACGTGGCCGTCGCTCTGTGCGTGTCTGTGTCCTGATCTCCTCTTCTTATAAGGACACAGTCCTCTGGGCTCAGGGCCCACCCGTGACCCCGTAACCTGATTACCTCTGCAAAGACCCTCCTCCAAGTGCGTTCTGAGGTCCTGGGGGTTAGGACTCAACACGTGATTTGGGGACACAATTCAGCCCTAACATGTGGGAAGTGATGTCTCCTTTTCAAGACCAATTTCCCTACAAACACCAGAGGATGGAACTCTCTCCACATATTTCTGTTATTGTTGATGGAAACGCCCGTTTGGTTGTGAAAGAACTTCCGGGGAGAGCTCCGGCCCCTCCTTTTCTCTGTCTGATCTTCCAGGCCCGTTTCTGATAAAGCATCACCAAGGAAACGCAGCCGTGACAAAGGGCTGCCTGCCCATCGGGAAGGGCTTAGGGTGTTGACTGGAGGATTTTCCACTTCACATTTACACAGAGTCAGACACAAAGGCGCTGAGTGAAGTGCGTGGGGAAGAGGGGCAGACAAAGCACAGGCCCTTTTCCTGGACTGCAGCCCCATCCCCTGGGTTGGAGGGTCCCGTCTCCCTTTCTTCCTGGGCTGATCTTAAAGGAAACGCGCCTCCCTCCGGGCCCCGCGCTTGGCACGCGGGGAGTAGCCCTGCTGCCTTGGGTCTGCGGCCTCCCTGCCACGCGGGAATAAATCCCCCCCCGAAGAGCCAGGCAGGGCTCTCCCCCAGGCCCCCTGGTCATTCCTCGTCTCGCTCTCCTGGACAAGCCCCTCTCTGCCCCTTGAGCCTGGCAGGTGGGGGACGGACTGTGGGTGGGATCCTGGGCAGGAAGGCTGCTGCCCCTGTGGTCCCCCCAAGGATGGGGACACCTCCCTTCCAAAATAAATGCTTTTCATGTGGGCCTGGGGAGGAATGACCCTCCAAACTGGTGGGTCAGCATGAACCACTCTGAGCCTCACATTCTGAATGGTTCGTTCGGTCATCAATAACATCCGCCTCACTACCCATAGCTTTTAAGGAAGCAGGAGAAAATCTGAAAAATCTGACCTGCGCTTCATGAGCACCGACAGCCCCACAAGAGAAACTGATTTCAACACGTAACTTAAAAGTAATCATTTGGGGGGCTTCCCTGGTGGCACAGTGGTTGGGAGTCTGCCTGCTGATGCAGGGGACACTGGTTCGTGCCCCGGTCCGGGAAGATCCCACAGGCAGTGGAGCGGCTGGACCTGTGAGCCATGGCCGCTGAGCCCGCGTGTCCAGAGCCTGTGCTCCGCAACGGGAGAGGCCACAACAGTGAGAGGCCCGTGTACCGCAAAAACAAACAAACAAAAAAGTAATCATTTGGGGGGAGAAGACGGCTTGGTGTGGAAACCGTAAGATTAACATTTCTTGATCCATTTATGGCCTCGTCGCTTGAATGCTGTTAATAAACATCGCAGCGTAAGTGGAGCTCCCTGTACATCTGTAAGTAATGGGTTGCTTAACACTTGTTTTCATAACTGTTTTCAACAGAGATACACAAATTAACTTTTTTTTTTAATATCGTGGTGCCTTTGACTGAGAGCTTATGTAACTGGGCAAAGAGGTTGCTAACATGTAGACTTTTTAACAAAATAATCTCCGTAGAAATACAACTTTCCTTAGTTCTGTCACTGTGATGTTGGGATAGTTTTACCATATTTCAAAAATTTAGACACAAAGGTGGCACCATTTTAAGCAAACTCAACCCTAAAGGCTGATAACTCTGTACTCAGTTTTCAGCACCAAATAAACTCCACACAGAGGTTATTGTTTTTGTTTTGTCTTTACCAGGCAGGTATGCATCACATGTAGAATGTAATTCCGATAACACGTCCCCTCCCAGTCTTTTGGGGAAATGTGTGTTGTCTAGAGTGAGCCCCGTAGGCAGGTGTGTGCACCAGCAACGCAAGGGGAGAAGATTTTGTTCAATTACAAATACAGGGCATTGAGGTTTTGTGCCAAAGAAGAGAAAATTTGCAACCTAGGCGTCTTGCTTCTCGTGTGAAAGAGAATCTGGTGCATCAGAGCATCTGAGGACGCATCAGTCTTGCCTGAGAGGTTCCCGCGGCCTGATTGCTTCCCGGGTTGGAAGTCGCTCGCGGTGACCGACACCTCCTGCCTGCAGGACGGCTGCTGCTTCTGCTCCCCTGGGGCAGGAAGGAGGGCGCAGCTGGGTGTGGACCCGCGGGCTGGGGCAGTGCATCCTCAGGATGGGCTCATCTGCCGTGACCCAGCCTGGCTCGAGCAGATTCTGGACTGGGAAGCCCCTGGACAGAAGAATTCCTCCTATAGCACCTGGAGTCAGGGCCAGGGATGCCCAGAGGTGGGCGTCAGGGAACTTCAGTCCATGTAGGTTTGTGGTTAAAAAACAAAGGCGCATTTTTATTCATGATCTGTATTTGTGTGAATTTTCAAATGCGTGTTGTGATTATTTTGAGAAGTTAAGGGATAGATTAGATCCTTAGCCGACACTCTTTTTATTACTTAAATAGCACACGCGCTTATTAAGCATCACCTGCCACCCCGTAGGGGGTGGGACCCAAACTGGCCTCATTAAAGGGATGATTGAAAGGCCCTGGTTAAAGACCCCTCCTCGGGGGTGGCAATGACCGGCGACCACGGGTGTTTGCTGGGGCAAAGGGCAGGAGCCGTGAGGACGCCCCACCCCTCGGCTGGGCCTCCGTCCTTGGCCCTGCATCTCTTCAGCCCCCTCGCCCTGCGCCTGCGTGAACTCACCTTGCTTTGGGCAAATCGAGAAGAGTAATGCTCTGAAAACCCTAATTTATGGAACATTTCGAGGTGCTCATTCACTTTCCTGAAAGCAAAGCATTCGACACAGCTGCGCGGCGTGAATTTGCGCCCAGGTGTCTACCTGCTGCTACAGGGAGGCTGCACCGCCCCCGGCCTGGGATCTAGACCTCGTTGTCTCTGGAGAAACTAGGGGTCTGGGGCCTCCACAGCCCCACAATGGACCCCTGTGGAAGGAACGTGAAGCCAGGTCCGGTGGGGTGAGCAGGAAAGACCCTGGATGCCGGGCAGGACTGTCTTCCTTCCTCCCTCCTTCCTCCCTCTGTCCGTGCTGCTTTCTCTCTGTTCCCTTCTTCCAACTTCCCTGCAGTAGCCGAGCTGGGAAAACCTTGCATGTGGCTCACAAATTGAGCTGCTGTGAGACACCAGGACCCCTGGGGCTGCATGCAGGGTCCCCGTGTGGGAAATGGCCAGCAGTGGTTCCATCCCCATCGGAGAGTAGCCTTGTCTCTATTTATTAGGAATATTCCCTTTCCCTCCATAAAATATTTCCAAGCATGTTTGATCTATACTTTATTTAAACCAGGGGCATTTGAGTAGAAGGTGGTATAAACTAAAACAAGGAGAGTTTACACATGTCGCCTCCTGGAGGACAGTCCGAGGTGCAGGGGACCTTCCCGTGGTCTGCGCCTGCCCTCCCTCCCGAGACAGACCCAGCTCTCATCGTGGCCCCGCCCCGCGGCCAGGACAGGGCGTCCCCGCTGCCCTGGAGTCGGCGACCTGAGATCTGACCTCGAGGCCACGTGGACGTCCCGTCAGTGTGGACGGACCCTGCATGGGGATGAACGCTTCCCCCGTGGCCGCCAGGACAGGACAGACAGCAGGACTCCAGCCAGCCTCTAAGACGGCCAGAGAGCTTGGGGCGGAAACCAGGAGTGAGGCCGAGTGGGTGGAGGGGGCCGCCGGCTGCCCCGCCCGGCCCTGGCTTGTTCTGTGCAGGAGAGAATTGACCGCCACGTGGGATCTGGCCCGCTCGATAGAGGTTTCCCGCTACGTGCAGCTGAAACAGCCCTGAGCCATGCCTGGATCTAAATGACGGCCAGCCAAGGCTGCTCATTCTTGAGTGCGGGGGCCACCGGCGGGGATTCCGACAGAGGGGGGGCCTGACCTTCCTCAGGATTCAGCTGTGTGACCTGGAGCAGATACGTAGCCTCTCTGGACCTCCGGCCTCCTGCACTCCTCCTCCCGGCCCGCCCCACCTCCCCCAGACCCAGGGGGGACCCTCACCTCCTAAGGTTTTACCTTGGGAAGGGAGCCAGAGAACCACCCCATCACTTCAGAGACCACCATGTGTCCAGGGTACGGACTCGGGCGTAGAAGCCCTGGGATTCTGGAAACCAGCCGAGTGGACCTGCCCACGGGCCTCATCCTTGGACCTGCAGTTGGGCCAGAATGTGGGGCTGGGGTCAGAGTCCACATCGGGGGCTGTGCATGTCCAGCCTCCTCCCCTCCGTCTCAGCACGGCTGTGGCCTAGCCGGTTAGGGGCAGGTCGGGGCTCCACAGTCACCCTGGCCAGTGTGTGTGCCGTGGATAACCAGAAGGCCCGGGGCCCGGGATGACCGTCGGAGGGCAGACCTCAGTGTGACCCTGAGACGTGCCTCGTTGTCCCGCAGTTTGGAGGCCGGGGATGCTGCTGACGACCTCCTGGAGGGTCAGGACTGTTTTCTCACCTGTAAGTGGGCAGTTGTGACTCACAGGACGGGGCCCAAGTCCGTGAAATAGCGGGAGCTCCCATAAAGGTCCCATCAGTCCCCGTAGGCTGACCTGTCCTCACAGTGCTCATCCCGGCCGTGCTGGGCCCAGGCTGCGCCCCACAGACTGGAGGCAGGGGCTCCCCAGCTGTGCTGGCCTTACAGGCGCGGTGGGCCCCTGCCTGCTCACACTGTCTCCAAGGGGAGGCCCAGGGCCTGTGTCTTGGGATCCCTGCCTGCTCGCGGCCCCCAGCTTCCTCGTCACTCCCCGCAGCTGTCCTGAAGGAGACCTGGGCTGTTTAGGGTCCACTAAGAACCCGACTCTTCTCGCAGTAAATTAAGAGGCTCTCCGTTTTCAAGATCAGTTTTTTACCCTTTACCTAATTTCCTAGGATGCAGACTTGAGTCATAATTGGAAGCTTCTGAAGAGCCCTTTCCATGATTCCCGCTTTGTCTTGTAAAAATACCGGTAGCTCCTCATCTGAGTGTCCTTGCTGCCCGGGGACGGGGGACAGGACCCCTCGTTCTGCCTCGGGGACCTCGAGTTTCTCCTCCTGCCTTGAGACGCCCACCCACCCCCTGACTTTCCCATAGTGTCTTGTGAGGCCAGAGGATCCTCCTTGAGTCGAATCACATTTTATCACCCTTTTCCTTTGTGGTTTGTGCTCCCCTGCGTTCAGAGCGGTATTTGGATGTTTTCCAGTATTTCCTCTGAAGCGTTTACAATTCCATGTTCGCATTTAGGCCGTCATTTGCCCGGGGTTGGTTTTTACGTGTTGAGGAAAGCAGGTCCAGCGAAGCCTTCTTCTTCCCCGTGTGGCCCTCCCGTCATGTGTCCCTCCCTGCCCTCTGGCCCGTGGTGCCACCGCCACGTCCTCGCGTGTCTGGGGTCCCCCCTCTGCCCCTCCCCTAGTGCCCACATGGGGTGCTGCGGCTGGACACTGAGGCCCCAGGTGTCCAGGTAGGGGGGGTTCCCCGCCTTGGCCATCAGATGGTCTCTGTTCGTGGGCTGTGCGGCCGTGAACACATGTGACGCAGAGCTGCGTGTGTCACAGGGAGAAGCCTCAGAAGCATGAAGCAAACGGAAAAAAGGCAAATTTCAGCAGCATCCATACGAGAGTGACCGTTTTGTGTGTTACCCCTACGAGGCGTGGGACACGGGAGCCGCGCAGGCTGGGCCTCGTGAGTCTGTTTCCTGCTCTTCCCATGGTTGTCTGTGCACCTTCTCTAGGTGGAAAACCGTCCACTTGAAAAAGAGGAAAGAGAATCTTGGTCCTTCTTTGTCTTTCTTGATCAACCTGCCCTCGTGTCCAGGTCCCCGCCTCTCGCCTGTCTGATTTGACAGAGTCCAGACCGTTGAAGGGCACCCAGGTGTCCGCTGTCCTGTGGGGTGGGTGGGAAAGCCGGGCTCCTGTGGGACCACCCGCTGGACCACCGTCAGAACCCATAAGAACATGATAATAACAGTAAAACAGGAGAAACGGAGCCCGTGGGGTGCATGGGCACGTGCAGGAGTTGGGGGTGACCCGTCCTGGCCCAGCGTCTGCTCCCTGGCCTGTGGACCTGAGCTCGGTGTCTGCACTCGGGGGTCACGGTTCCCCCCTCTGGCCTCCGCTCCTCCACCGGCAAGTCCTCTGCCCTTCGGCAGGCAGCTCTTCCCCGGCATCAAAGGGACCTGACGCGGAGACATTGTGACCCGGGAGTCTGGAGAGGATGCCGTCACCACCCCCCTCTCCTCGCCCCTCCCCTCTTTATCAACAAATCTCCGTCTGTCTGTGCGCAGACCTCGGCCGCGGGTGATCAGCACCGAGGCAGGGATTTCTTTTTAAACTACGTGTACGAAGCAGGGAGCTGTGTGCCAGCCTGTTGTGGAGCATTTAGGGCAGAGCCCAAGGGCGTCCATGTGTGTTAACACTCCCTCAGCCACCGACCCCCAGGACGTGGCTGTTCTTGCCTGGCCTCACCCGACCCACGGGGGGCGCTGCCTTCGGTGCCCAGGGAAGGTGGTGCTGCAGGAAGGTGACCTTGCCTCGCAGGAGCTGCAGGTGGAGGCAGGTGGGCGCAAACCCAGGAAGCAGCGTGCCACCCGGCGCCGGCACGCCAACCCCTGGGGACGATTAATTCATTAGCGCCCGAGCCAGCCTGCGCTGTTTCCTTGTAATCACACCCACCTCACACACTTGCTTTTGAAGACATTAATCGCATGATTAGTTTTATGATTTCTTCTGATTTTACCAATTAAGTCACCTTTTTCTGTATTTCATACACGCCATAATGGTTTATAGTGCAGCTTTTTTAATTTCTCACCCAGCGGGGGATCTCACACATTTGAAGGCTACATTATCCACTCAATAAACAGAGAGAGTTTAATTTTCTGTGCAAAGTATTGGTGTGGACCTGGGAAGACGGTGTTTCAGATATTATGCTATCAGGAGTGACGTTTCATTTTACAGGAGAGAAATCTTGTTTTTCGCTGTCACGACGATGCCCACAGAGCGTGACCTTAGCGCCGCGTGGGGACCCAGCATGAGGCTCCGGGGTCTGCGGCGGACGGAGCTGCCGCACCTCCTTCTCTGAACGGTGCTGCGGCCTCTGTCCTGCTTTCTGCGTGGCTGCTCCCACCCTGCCGACTGCATGCCTATTGGCAGTGGGTGCCCTGCCCCGGAGACCCGACGGCCGCCCCGGGCAGGGACCCGCCGGCACCCACCCAGCGGCACCCACCGAGCACGCGCTCGTGAGGTTGGGGAGGAAGCAGACCAGCCAGGCTCCGGCAGCTGCTCACAAAACGGCCTTCGGGCCCTTGTTGTCCCGTCCGCTCCAAAACCTCCCCCTTCCCGCAGGAGAAGAAGCGCAAATAGATCTGTAATCAACGGCCAGGCAGGGGGACATGACGCCTCACTGGATGCACTGAAGACTCCACGAGCGGGGACGTGCGGGAGGGAGTTTACGCATGCGATTTAGCAGCATCGATTCACAGCTCCGAGCACAAAGGGGCCGCTGAATGATGCCGTTTACAATATCTGTGCGGGTTGGAGACCTTCACGGTGATTTAAAATGTACGTGTGGGTCCAGTGCTCTGACAGCCAGGCCGCCCGGCAGGGGAAGCTGCTGGAGGTCTAAGGTAGTTCTAATTGGATGTGGCTACAGAAGGAGAGAGTTCCAGTTCTGATGTTGAGCCTTAAAGTATCAGCTTGACACAGCTCTGCATTCTGGTGGAGGGAGAGGGAGGGGACCAAGAAGGGGGAGGGAGGCCCCTGGGAGCCCCTGCATCCCGCGGGCACCCGGGGGCTGGAAGCCTGCCAAGAAGTGCCACATTGAAGGTGCCCATGATAACAGGGAGTGCGGCTGCACCCTCAAGCTGCAGTTTTTCCTGACGTGTACGAAAAATTGTAGGGTTTCTTGGGTGACATTTATTTACTCCCGGCTTCCCTCAGTAACCAAACTCTCTCTCTCTTTTGAACGCCGGCGGCTTCACGTACAGCCCTGAGTAATGTATGAGCCAGCCGGCTCTGTCACAAAGGTGACAGGGGCACAGAGGTCCCTGGGGGCAGGGTTCTCGGGCTCAGGGACCCCTCCCTCCACGGCCTGGGAGTCAGTACCGCTCCCTGCCCCATATACTTGCATCTCCCTCTAAGGCTAATTTAGGGTTCCTAATTTAGGGGTGCTGGGAGAACCACCATGTGGAGTGGACGTGGGAGGGGAGGGAGCCTTCCCCCAAGTTTTAAATGAAACTTGGGTTTCATTTAAAACCCAAGTACAATACTGAAAGTTAAAAAATCTATCAGGAAAAGAGGACAGTCCCGTCGGCCGGCCTTGAGCTGTCCCGAGGCCCCAGGTGGTGCCTGTGTGGGGCTTTGTCCTGAGTGGGCAGCTGTCTGAGCAACTCCCCCAGGGTCATGGAAGCACAGGAAGGATGAACGTGGCCCAGACGCTTCGGGACCCTGCAGCCCGTCCAGAAAACATCCAGATGAAGCTAAAAGTTCCTGTCCTGCGGGCCGACAGCTTTCCTGGTGCTTTCCGCCCGGCCCACATCACTGGGCTTTATGTAGGCCGCTGGAAGGGACCTGGGCTGACCGCTGCGCAGAGGCGAGCGGGACGCGGGGCCGCAGCAGGAAGAGGGGCAGGGCCTGGCGACCCTCCGGGGTGGGCGCAGCTGCTCCCCAGGAGCCTGGACCAAGCCCGCCCCTCCTTCCCCCGGCTCCCCTCCCCGCTCAAGCAGAGGAGGGTCTGGCTGGGAGGGCTCTGGCGCCGGGCCAGCGCTGGCCGGACAGACCAGCAGCGGGGGCGGATGCACAGCAGAGCTGCCTTTGGTCAGCGTGTTTGCCTGGAGCAGAGTCTAAACCGGACCCTCCTCCCACTCAGCGCTGCCCTCTGACCCTGGGAGACCTAGGCCCCCACGCCCCGCCGGCCCCCAGCGCTGGTCCCCTCCCGGCCGCCCCGCCTGGAGCTGGGAAGTATCAGTACTCACAAATGCCTGCTGTTACGTGACGGAAAATGAGCCTGGGACAAAGAGGCAGCCCCGCTGGGCGATGACACCCTCACACCCCGTACAGACACACTCACAGTCACACAAGAGTGTGTGAAAGCCACTGGCTTCTAGAGACTCGCACAGTCTGACCGGGTTAGCGCCACCAGAGGTGACCTCAGGAAGGCGGTGGATGCTCGTGGCTCCTGGGAGGGAGGGAGGGATTAGCACAGACATCAGGAGGGGCAGGTACGTGCCAGGAAACACTTTAATGCGTGGACTTGGCACGTGGGGGATAAGGTGTGCGGGACCCGGCCCCGTGCCTGCAGCTCCAGGTCTAATGGGTGGACAGACGCATACCCTTGGCCTTGCAATTTGGGGCAGCACGTGCTTAGAACTGCGGCCTGTGGGCAGAGTGTGGATGGAAGGAGCGGGTCTCCACGTCACAGAGGAATGCTCTGGGCCTGGGGCTGGGTAGGATTTGCTGACCAGGCCTGGCCCAGGAGGACATATACACAGGGCAAGAGAGGCGTGAACCATGCCGCAGCCGGGGCTGTGGGCATCACTGGTCTGTGTCCAAGGGAGAGCCAGCTGCCCGCCCTAGTGGCGGTCCCCTGCCCTGCTCCTGTGACACCCTCTGCTTGGCTGGTTCCTGCGGCTCCACATCCAGCCACCTCCTCCCTTACCCTCTGCATCCCTCAGGGGCGCAAATTACGTCCTAGCCGTCCTTAAACCCCAGGAGTGCGCCTTAAACCTGGCCCACAGTACGCTGCAAGTGGAAGTTCATCTGATCAGATGGACGAGTGGATGGACGGGTGGATGGGGGATGGGAGATGGACGGGGGGATGGGGGATGGACGGATGGAGGTTGCGGACATGGGGGATGGATGGGGGATGGGGGATGGAGGGATGGAGGATGCGGACATGGGAGATGGATGGGAGATGGACGGATGATGGGTGGATAAGTGGGTGGATGGTCAGACGGATAGACGGGCGGGCGGGTGGGTGGGTGATCAGGTTGTCAGATGAAGGAATAACCACACAAACAAATGCAGCTTTGGTGACAGTATTGGAAAGACTCTGGGGAGGTAGAAATGGTCTGGGCCAGTGCGTTGTGTCATGACACGGGCCATAGGAAGGCTTCGACATCTTCAAAGTCAGGAAATGCACATTTTTGTTAAAACACTTGTTTTATTTTATTGAATACTTGTATGGAAAACTTAGAAAATGCAATAAAACAATAAAATTACAGTAAAACAATAAAATAAAGTCACTAATATTCTAATAAGCCACCCAGATTTGCTCACGAGTCGGTATTTCTTTTAGAATGTGTGTATGACACACACTTCACAGAGAGTTTTCTCTGGCTTGTTACTCACGTGTGCGCCATTACCAGGCGGGCTTTAGGACGTTGCTCTCAGGAACCTTAGTTTATCCATTAACCATCTGCTCTTGCTGACCGTTTAGGTTGTTTCCAGAACGTCACTTTTATAAATCTTGCAGCAATTAAAGTCCTTATACATAAGCTTGATCTATGTGACTTGTTTCTTTAGGACACATTCCTAGAAATTTAACTACTCTGTCAAGAGGTGTACAGTCTCTTGGCTCTTCTTATCCAGGGGAGCCGCTGTCTCCCCAGATCCCGGGACGTCCAGGAAGGTGGTGCCTCTGACGTGCTCTTAGCATCACTGAGACGGCCATTCAGCTTGCGTTTCTGGCATTCTTTAAGGCAAATTATGGCATCTTTTCATTGCTTTAATTTGTGGGTTTGAACGCTTGTAAAGGCAAACATACGTTCTGATGCTTGATCGTGAACGGTCCTGCTTCTGGGAGCGATCTGCTCAGAAACCTTTGTCGTCTCTCTGCCTTGTGGCAGATGTCCTGGGGTCTCTGCATCTCGGTTTCATTGTTTTAAGTGTTTGAAGTGCAGAATAGGAAACTTTGGTGCATTCACATATATTTGTCATTTCCTTTCAGGTCTTCACCAATTGGCTGTCACGTTCAGAGGGTTCTTGATCATTCTGTGGTCAGTTCAACAGTAATTTTTTCCTTTAGTTTTTTTATGGTTCATATTGTTCCAGTTAATCTTTTAATTCATCTGGATCATCCTGGGTTGCTGTCGTCGTATATTGTGAAGTGAGGGATAAACATGGATTTTTTTCCCCCAAATAGACCCTCGTTTGTTGAGTAACCCATCACTGGCCCGGTGATTTCCAACGTTTCCTGCAGCTGTGCTATTAATTTTGCCTAAAGCAAGGCTGCCCGGTGGAGAGATCTGCTGAACCCTTCTGTAGAGCCTTGCGATTTTCACACCAGCGTCTTCTCAGACCTGGAGACTCTTCTTTGAGCCTCCCCTTGCTCCTACTGCGAGCCTGGCCTCCTTCCCAGTTACGCCCAGGCCTCCTGGGCCCTGCAGCCGCGCCCTCCCCATGCTGGGCCAGTGCTCCCTGCCCGCGTGAATCCCAGCTGACTGTCTCCGTTTCCTTGCCTTGTCTCCATCCCCCAGGCCCGCTCTTTGCCTTCCTGACTGTGTACCTGCTTTGCTCGCATTTCACCCCGTGTTTAGTCACCGCCTGGACCTCTGCCCCGTGCCGTGGAGACCGTGGCTCCGCCAGAGGCCGGCACAGTTGTCCCTGGTCTAGAACGTTCCTCCAGACACTCCGGCGCTGGTTCTTGCCTCTGCTCCTGGCTGTTCCAGGTGGAGACCCGTCCTTCTGGTCACTCCCCAGCTCCGGCCCTTGTCCTGTGCTCTGGTAGAGTCCCCTCCTCAGACGCACTGCTCACTTGGGGGTTGGGAGGACACTTGTTTGCAGCAGAAAGGCCCCCGTTTCCAAGGCAGGTTTGGTCAGCTTTCCTGATGATAAAAATCCACCAATTGGATGAGTTTTGACAACCATGTACAGCTTTGCGCCCTGATCCAGATCTAGAACTTTCCCAAGCCCCTCGGGGCCCTCTCCCTACCACCCCCCCCCCGGGGCTCTGGACACCACCGATTTGCTTTCTTTACTCTAGTCCTGCCTGTTGTGGAATTTCGTAAAAGTGGGAGCGTGTGGGATCCAGTCTTTTGTTTCTGGGGTTTTCCGTGGGGCAGGTGCCGGGCGCTCCCCTCCTCTGAGCAGAGGCTGAGGACCAGTGGGCAGCCTGTGCCCCTCCTCCCTGTGCCTTCAGGTCGATGAGGAGCAGCGGGGGAGGGGGCAGGACACCCCTTGCCTTCCACATGACGTCCAGAGGCCGTGCAGCCCTCCGGCCCAGCTCCCTGGGCCCAGGGAGACGCGATCCTGAGCCCCGAGGCCGGCTGTCTGCAGGTTGGCGCTGGTCAGGTGCTGCCAGAGAGCAAAAGTGAGACCACGAGGCTGTATTTACACACGACTCACACTTAGTGGGTTTTTTGGGGTTTTTTCTTTAATTTTCATTGGAGCATAGTTGCTTTACAATGTTGTGTTAGTTTCTGCAGTACAGCAAGGTACATCAGCTATACATATACACATATCCCCTCTTTTTTGGACTTCCTTCCCATTTAGGTCACCACAGAGCACTGAGTAGAGTTCCCTGAGCTATACAGCAGGTTCTCATTAGTTATCTATTTTACACATAGTATATATGTACATAGTGTATATATGTCAATCCCAGTCTCCCAATTCATCCCACCCCTGCTTTCCCCCTTGGTAGCCATACGTTTGTTCTCTACATCTGTGTCTCTATCTCTGCTTTATAAATAAGACTGTCTATACCAATTTTTTCAGATTCCACATATATGTGTTGATATATGGTATTTATTTTTCTCTTTCCGACTTACTTCACTCTGTATGACAGTCTCTAGGAGAAATCAGTCTCCCTGACTTCAGACTATACTACAAAGCTACAGTCATCAAGACAGTATGGTACTGGCACAAAAACAGACACATAGATCAATGGAACAGGATAGAAAGCCCAGAGATAAACCCACAGACCTATAGTCACCTTATCTTTGATAAAGGAGGCCAGAATATACAATGGAGCAAAGAGAGCCTCTTTAATAAGTGGTGCTGGAAACCTGGACAGCTACATGTAAAAGAATAAAATTAGAACACTCCCTAACACCATACACAAAAATAAACTCAAAATGGATTAAAGACCTTAATGTAAGACCGGGCACTATAAAACTCTTAGAGGAAAACATAGTAAAAACACTCTTTGACATAAACCACAGCAAGATCCTTTTTGACCCACCTCCTAGAGTAATGGGAATAAAAACAAAAATAAACAAATAGGACCTAATGAAACTTAAAAGCTTTTGCCCAGCAAAGG
The DNA here is from genome assembly GCF_964341445.2 of Mesoplodon mirus. NCBI lineage: Eukaryota > Metazoa > Chordata > Mammalia > Artiodactyla > Ziphiidae > Mesoplodon > Mesoplodon mirus. Next base: position 114,701,001 of record NC_138985.1, on the reverse strand, counting down.
AAACCATAAACAAGACGAAAAGACAACCCCCACGCTTAATGCCTCTTCTGGGCCGTTATACCGAGGGTAGTGACGCGCTTACAGGATGCCCTGGATCATGAGAACAAGCCAGGCTCGTCTCGGCAGCTCTTTCCTCCTGGGATGGGGCTTCTCAGCCAACGAGGGTCTCCCATCCTCTGAGCTGCGTCACCCAGGCCGTCCCTGTGCCTCCGACCTGGCTCCTTGTGGGGAGTGGCCAAGCTGAGCCCCCGGGCCCAATCCCATGACCAACAGAGCTGGGGATACAGGGCAGGAGGGTCCAGGACCTCAGTGGGAGGCCACCCTCCGCCCCTCTGGGCTCCAGGTGGAGGGAGGGTGTGAGGCTAAAGGACCAGCCCCAAGTCCCGTCCCCTGTCCTAGGCACAGGTGTCCTCCAGGGACAGTGGGAAATGGAAGTGTCAGGTCTGCCCACTTTCTGCCCTGATTTGGCTCACGAATGCCTGCTGCTTTATGGAGCTGAGCGACTTGTCAGTCCTAAAGTTTCCGTAAGAAAGAGCTTGACCAGAAGAAATGCGGAATACTGATTTCTATCTGGAAGGAGATCCAGGTGTATCAGTTAAAAGCACCCACGGCCAGTCATCATCTCCAGCCCTGCACCCGGATCCCGGGTCCGCCGTCATGTCCATCCGCCCACCACCCCTGCTTGAGGTCCCTCGGGACAGACGCCTCATCCGCCTTCCTGCTGAGGAATCTGGTGACGGACGTTGTCCTGACAACTTATCCACTTTCCCTTTGGTAGTTTTCTCGCTGCCACATTTGAATTTACCCCAGAGCTCGGGTTCTCTGCGGCTGCTTTTACTACTCGGAGGAGAGCGGGTCCAGGTTTAGAAACATAAGGCTGGGCCTCCAGCAACAAAAGAGCCTCCAAATCAACCCCAGAGTCCTGCTCAAAACACGTGTTTTTGAGAACTGCCACAGACTGTGCATTTTCCCTCGCACCCTGCCACTCCCCACACCCCTGGTCTCCTTCGTGTTCTTTGGTTTCCTTCTTCCTTTTTTTTTAATGGCTATTTTTGTGCTCTCTGCTGACAAGTGCAGTAAATCTCTGGGTTTCAGGGGAGCTTGAGAGCATTCACCAGTCAGGCAGAATACGGATCAAACTTGGACATGGTGGGGACATCTATCAGCTCAGCTGAGCCCCTGAACTTCCTTGCCTTCCACCTGGTGCTCAAATTCATATTTAAAATAAAAACAGAAGTCTTCCGTCTCCAGTTTACAAAGATGCAGCCATCCTTAACAGCCCAAAATGGATTAGAGCCGCTGCATCAGCAGAGCCCACTTAGCAAGTGTGAAACAGTCACAGCACAAGATAATTTGCAAAATGCAGTCGCCTCTGATCAATCTGAAATAATCCGCCTGTTTAGAAAACAGAACATAAGAGGCGGCACCGAGCCTGACGCCAGTTACGCTGGTAACACGGTTTTAAAGTGGCTCCCAAACCCCAGCTCCTGGGGGCTGGCCAAGCATCCGAGTCGCCTGGCAGGCTCGGATGTTCCCTTTCTGGGGAGACCGGAGGAGAATTAATCACATGGTCGTGGGAGCCGTTTCCATCCCAGGGAATTAACGGAGGCGCCAGACACTGAGCACCACTACCATCCTGCCCGGCCACAGTGCCCGTACAAATGCCAGCAGGAGCCCGAAGCTTTCCTCCCACTTGGTCAGCAAGCACAGCCCACCGCAGGGGTCAGTGTCCGTGCCCCTTTCGGGACTCCGCTGGATCAAACCTTGACCCTCACTGTGTTTCAGGTTCAATTCTGGCTCTGCAAAGGGCTCCCTCCAAGGAGCGGCAACAGCTGCCTCGTGGGACGAACTGTGTGTTCCAACGTGTGACACCCGTAAGGGGACGTGAGCCTGGGGGCTGCATCCGTACCTTCCGGGGCCTCTCTTCCAGCCCCGAAGCCGAGAGGAACTCAGTAGAGGACGTTCGTTTCTCAGGGTGGTTTCCTGAGGGCTGAGTGTCTTCCCGAGTCTGACCTGGTGAAGGCGGCTCTGGCCCCTCCAGGTTCCCCTACACTCTCTCCCCATCCCCCCACCCCATCCCCTCTCCATCCCCTCGGTGCCACGGCGTGAGGACTGATTCCCGCCCCGCCCCGTCCCCAGGAGAGCTCCCAATGTCCAAGCCCTTTAGAGCTCTTCCCTCAAAGCATCAATCTGCACCGTTAGACGCTTTGAAGAAACAACAGGAAAGCCAGGGAGAGGGCTGACCCCACAGGCGAGATGAGGAGTAGGAGAGAGAGGGTCCCGAAGCGGGTATCCCAGCCGTCCCTACGGTGGTGGCTTCTGTCCCGTGCTGTCATAGGACGTGAAGACCGTGCCCAGCACCTCCTCCCGCCTCCAGCCGGGCTCATGGCAAAAAGGAGGAGTCTTTCTGCATGTTTCTCCTTTTACCCTCAATTTTATTTTGCAAATTTCAAACTTGCAGACAAGCTGAAAGAAGAGTAAAGTCAACACCCGTTACTGTTCATCTAGATTCACCAATCGTTAGCATCTGCCCTGTCACTCATCTGCTACCTGGATGAAATTGTTGAAAGTATGTTCCAGACATGAAAATCCACCGTGAAATACATTTTTAAACATGTGTCTTCTTCTACATCATCCCCGAAAGTACAGCATTGATGCAGTCATGTTATTTAACACAGTTTGTGGTCAGGTTCCCTCACCTTGTCCCAATTACGCTCTTCATAGCTACTCTTTCACTTTTGATCCAGATTCCAATCAAGGAGCAATGCTGCTTCCTGTTGTCACACCTCCTTAATTTTCTTTATTCTGGAACACCCTTCCTACCTTCTAATTCTGTTTTATTTTTAGTCGTTCCTAATGTAGCAGTTTTTAAAGACACGGGGCCAGCTGTCCTGTGAGATACATCTTGATCTAGGTTTGTCTGATTGTCCCCCAGGGCTCAGGTTCAGAGGAAGGGTTTGGGCAAGAGCGCTGCACACATGGGTCTGCGCGTGCCCCCCCCCCCGGGGCGCCACGTCAGGACCTGGGTGACGTGAGTTCCCCCAGGTTTGGGCGGCGCTGAGTGGACCTCCTGGGGAGCATGGGGTCCGGCACATTGGTCCACTAAGAAGGGACCTTGTCTCCTTGGTAATTAACCAGTAACCTCGGAGATACTTTGGGACAGTGGGACCCGCCTGGTGCCCTGCTACCTTTCCCCGGGCGCCTCTTGTTTCTGGCCAAGTGGGGAACCTTTACGTGAAGGAGGCTGGGCACTGCCTGTACGCCCCTGAGGTTCTCAGTGGTGTCTCCCACGGCTGTGCAGGCACAGGGATGCCAGCACCTCATCTCACGGAGGCTGGAGCTATCGTGGGGCCCAGAAGGCAGGACACCGAGGGGACCGGCCAGTGGAAGTGGGAGGAGTGTCGCAGACCGGCACGCTGGGGTCTAGAAGGCACGGTGCTTTGGAGCCGGAGGACAGAGAGCGTCCCCAAGGGGAGGCTGTCCTCCCAGGGGGAGAGCCTGTCCGGGCGCGTCTCGGGAGAGGAGGGGCTCCAAGGGGCGGAGGACACTGTCATACTACAGAAGGCAGATGTCTGGACGGCATGGCCTTTGCCCAGGGCCGGGTGTGTGCCTCCCAAATCAATGTCCTTGGCCAGGTGCTCGAAGGGGACCAGACAGGCCCTTCTGGGGGAACCCTGGGACACGGCCGTCCTCCCCGCCGTCCCGTCGGGGCCTGGGCGCTTCAGCGATGCCTCCCTCAAGCAAGGGCCTGCGGTAGAGCCTCTTCCAGGCCCCACTGTAGACGCGGCGTAGCTCAGAGGCATGGTCCTTTTCAAGTGTTTGAATGAGGCCTCCGTAAACGTAACCTTCCGCCAGAGTTCCCTGTTAGTCTTGCTAGAGCCGCTGAACAGCGGAGCTTTCCTGCCATTTAACGGCCCTCCTTTGGGGACACCCTGTGGGGCACAGACTCACCAGCAGGTGGTTCTCACGCCCTGAGCATGTGAAGTCTTGCCCACGCACACGTGGTCACGTGTGTGCCTTAGGGCAGCGTGACCGCGGAATGGCCCCCAGATCATGGCCTGATTGATGCGGAAAAGCTCTGTTTGTCATTTTTAAAGACACCTACTTACCAACCAACTTTGTGAATCACCGTAAACTGTGGTCTTTCTTTTGTGCGCCAACAAATTCAGGGTGTAGGTAGCACCTATCCGAACAACTGCTTTGGGAATGGAGTCCTTACATGTTTGCTTTTGACTTCAAATGGCTTCTCTTTGTAGAAGGCAGTTTATGACGGATGCTTCAAAATACACTTCTAAGGCAACAAATTTAGCCGTCCTTATCAAAAGTGTATTCCACGTTTCAAAATTCAGTGGCTCACGAGGAGGCCGGGCTTGGCTGCACCTCACGCGTCAGGAGAGCCACGTGCAGGGAGGTGCTCCGAACACATTTGAAATTAAAATAATGTTTAGTCTTGAGATGAGGATGTAATCAGTTTCCCTTAGAAACTTATGGAAACTGAGATGCAGGGAGAAATGTACTTTGCAGAAACAGTGATGCCATCTTATACGAATTCATGACTCGAAGCACCTGCCCCTGGAGATGATGCTCGCGGCGCTGCACGAGCCCCTCTCCGTGGCGTGGGTGCACCTTCCGCTGCTATCCCCCCCTTCGCCTGACTCGGGCGTAATCAGGAGTCCCTGACCCAGGAGCTTCCCCCGTAACCTGTCAGCTGTTTGGCAGGAAGTTGGTACCTGCCATCGAGTGAAGTTTGCGTGGTTTTGTTTAACTTCTCGTAAGCACACGTTGGACTCAGGTTTTCACACCTGCAGTAACCAGAACCTCCACCTGGCATCTGCCTGAGCCCTGGACCACCTCTGCCCACTTCCCTTTGCGCCACCCTCTGGGGCTGGCAGGGCTGCCGGCCCGAGGGGTGGCGGACGGGCCAGGAGCGGGTGGACACGGGCTCATCTCCCGCTTGATGGCTCGCTCGCTTCACACACCGGCTCCTTTGATCTACTTGAACTCTGACGTGAGTCACTGAAACGCAGATCGTGTCCAAACGCAGATGCAGTCCAAGGCAAAGAGAAGACCCCTTAGTATCCAGATGGGTCAGAAAGGGAGGCTGGGGCTCCGGAGGGGTTTGTTAAGAGGCCTCAGCCCGGCCGGGACGGTGCCGCAGGTCCAGGGAGGTCTCGGTGGTGCCCGTGGTCTGTCCCGGGGCTCAGGGTGTCTCCCACGGACGGCAGCTGCTCTGCTCAGGACCCGTCTGCCAGGGAACCCGAGCGGCTACCCCGGGGACCCACGCAATGGGAGCTTGATGACGTATTCGTGAGGGAGGGGAGGGAGGAGGACGGACGTGCTGGCTCTTTATTCACAGGGTCTTCGTGGGTGGAGAACATCATAAACAGGTTGTCAGCATGTCCACATGTGTGCTGCGGCCCTGTTGCCGGGACGGGTAGCCGGCCTCCTGGGTCTGCATCCCCCCCCCCCACCGCTGGGATTCTCGGCGACCCTCCCCTGGGGAATCTGCCACTGACAGCACTCAGGATCTGGAAGTCCGGTTTACGGTTCAGGAAACTCGCTAAAATGCTCCAGATAAGGCAGCAGCCAGCCTCCAGTTCTTCACCTCGAACTCTCTGAAACCGAGGTCTCTGGCTCCGACCAGCCGTGACCGCTTCTTTGTGCTGCTCGTACTGTACATGCCCTGCTGCTCACGGGCAGCCCTCAGCTAGCTCCAAGTCCGTGAGGTGGTGCCGGTCTTCCAGATGTGGGGCCCAAGGCCTAGAGAAGCAGGTCACCGCTCAGGGTCCCTCAGAAAGGGGCCCACTTCCACGGCTGTCACCCTGGGCGGTTCCTGCCGGCAGGAGCAGACTGGATCTGAATTTCTTTGGCTGGATGACATCCCTGCAAGCCTGGGGCTGTCTCTTCCATCAGCTCTGAGCGAGGCTGAAGGATCACGTCCAGGGTGGGAGGCCCCTTCTCTCCCCGCCCCCTCCTCTTGCAGGAGCCGGAGCTGGACTGCAGTGCACACGGGGAAGGACAGCCATCGCCTCAGTTTGTGTGAGACGTTGTGATGATTAGAGGCTAGGTTTTCTTCTAACCCAGAGAATCAGGCTGGTCCCAACTCTTGTCTGCATCTGGGGAAACTTAACCTAAGGAAGGAGGGAAATCAGGCCCTAACGTGCTTTGTGGTGGGTGCCTTGCTAAGAATAAGCACCTGGTCTGATTTTCGTCTCTTGGTGGTTTCTTTTCATGTTTCCTCTCTGACTAACATGAATAGGGGCCTAATATGGTCTTAAGTCTTACCCTGAAATGGGGGCAGTAGGAGAAGAAACGAGATGGGCGGGAAAACGCCCGAGAGGTGCAGAACCAGCTTCTAGACGCTTCCTGGCCTGCAGAGTGACTGTCTACCCGGATGATCTCTGCCGGGTTCCTCCCAGAATTTCTTACTGCGCTTCCTACCCATGGGGCTGCTGGCATCACGAGCCGTCTGAACATGGGGTGTCTTCTGAAATAATTCTGAGAAAGCAGTAACCCAAACCTCAGTGGCAGGGTGGGTGGCCTGGGGCCTGGGTTCCTGCATGTCAGGGGGGCATCCTTGGGAAAGTCGCCCTGGTCTTCCTCATCCTGTGGTGCCCAGTGCCTGGACACTGGCCTGGGGATCAGGGCACATTCCCGAAGACGCCAACAAGCCCTCTGGACGCAACACTGTTCCTGGCCCTGTAAGTTCCAAGGACAACCTGACCTCTGCGGGGAAGGACGTGACTTGATACCTGTCAGAGCCCCAGGCCCGCCCTCTGTTCAGCCCCGATCTGAACCCCTTCCGTGGAAAGCGAGCCTGGGCTCTCTTCCTTCATGCAAAGATGGGGCCCCCTCTCGAGACACTGGAAGATAAAATCAGGTTTATGGGGACACACAGAGGGCGTTACAGACAATCTCCAGGGACAGGTAATTCCAGAAAACCATGGAGCCCTTGAATACTACTAAGGTAAGGGGATTTTTATATTTTAGAAATGTTTGTACAGGTGTCAGGGTTGGGCTTGGTATGATGTTTACAGATGAAAGCTCACAGCCAGCCCGCCTGCTCAGACAGCGCCCTCAGAAGTCAGGGCAGCGCCGCGTTCAGACCAAGCCCTCTGTCTTGGGGGATACCCGTTGGCAGCATCGCCGGAGACACGGGCACACGTCTTTCAAACACTCATGGAGTCCCGTGCTCGGAGCTGCCTGTGGGGTAACGCGTGTCCTAGAGCAGGGGCAGTGACCCCTCTGCAGGCCGTCAGGGCTGCCTGGCCCCCTAAACCAGCCTTTGCTCCGAGCCCCTCCTTGTCCAGTGGGTGCCCCTCACTGTGCGGGACACCCGGGTCCCTCCCCAGCTGTGATCAGGACGCTGCCTCCTACTTCCGCCAGCTCCTGTCTCCCCGCGGGATGGGGTCCTCACCTGGAAAAGGGGAAGGGTGAGGCCTCCCGCGCGGGAGGTGCCTGGGGCAGGACACGTCTACCCAGCGTGCGCTGTGATTGCTGTACTCACCTGCAGGGTGTCCTCGTCCCTGCGTGTGCCCTGAAGGCAGGACCACGTCAACCCTCATACACGCAGGCGAGCAGGTGGAAAATGGAAACAAGGGATGCTGAGCTCCTCCAGAGAAAAATGTGGGCCAAGCCCACAGAAGGGCCCCCAGTGCCGGTGTCCACACCTACACGGCGCACGGCCAGGAGCTCTGCCCAGGGAAGCCTTCCCCAGTGCTCAGAGCCTGCAGATCCCAAAACGGCTCCAGGGAGCAGGAAAGATGGCAGGAGGTGGGGTGGGGGTGGGGGCTGGGGCCCAGCTGCACACAGAGACACAGGTGCACGTGGGGACCCGTCTTCCTGATGGCGCACTGGCCCCGCGAGCCTCCCTCATTCAGAGGTGTGATTCAGAAGCTGACTTGGCATTCTGACGTGTTTGAGAGGATAACCCGTTTACTGGCAAACTCGTGTGCATTAGTCGGGATTAGTGTGACTGTGACAGAAAACCCCAAATAATAGCAGCTTAAACAACTAGAAATGTATTTTCATTTCCTGGGGAGGAAAAAGTCCAGCGGCAGGCAATCCTGTGCGGCATCTAAGGTAACAGAGGCCCTTCCCCTCGTGTCGCTCCCACACCCTCAGCACGTGACTCCCTCCTCATGGCCCCAGCTGGCTGCCCGACTCCCACCATCAATCCACATCCCAGCAGCAGCGACAGTGGAGTGGTGAAGAAGCACACACGCACCGTGAGACACTACCTGGAGGAAGTATTGGCAGAAGCTCCCCGAGGGAGTGGCTGGGAGGTAGAAGCATTAGTCTGGGCAGTCATGTGTCCAGCTAAAGCCCAGGGGTTCCAGGAAATCAAGAAGTGGCAGGTGTGACATGAAAATCTCACTTCAAGGCGGCACTTTGGCGACCCCACCCAGGCTCCCTCATGGTTCCGGGGCCGTGTCACCTAAGGCAGGTCACCTGCTTCTTCTGGGGCCTTGAATCCTCTTTCTCAGACCACTTTTCAGCCAGTCCACCCACTGACCTCTGGGGAGACAGGAAAGGAAGACAGCTCTGATTTGTCTCCTGGCCCCGGCCAGGCCTGGGCAGGGGCTGAGGAGTGCAGCCTGCACCCCGTCCCAGCAGGAGCCAGGCCCACTAGAGCTTCTGGGGTATTCGAGCATCTTCCTCCTCAAGGAAGAGCTTGATGGGATCAGAACCAAGTCCCAGCACATCAGCCCCGGCCGGTTAAGGGGGACCAGACAGCAGGGCTTTGAACAGTTCACGGGAAGCCAGCCAGTGGGTGAAGGAAACTCCGGAGACTTACCTGTCCTGGGGACCTGATGACCCACCCAATAACCATAGGTGGTGGGGCCTCAGAGACACAACTTCCAAACCAGTGTGTCCCCAGAGGATGAAAACACCAGGGTGCCGGGGGTCCAGCCCCAGACGGGGTCTCCCATCAGGAGCGAAAGGTGGGTGGAGCCCGGGGCACAAGTGCGGCCAGAGCAGCTGCTGGGGGTCCCAGCACAGGTACCAACGGCTCCTCGACAAGAGCCTGGACTCTGAGCCTGAGGCAGGGAGTCTCTTGATGCCAAAGATAACCTTGTAAAATTAATCAGGGTTTCTCAACTTTATTCAGCTAATAACTTATTTTTCCAGGCTTTTATATTTTAGGTATTCATACATTGTTTAGGTTTTATTAAGTATTTTAGATAAATATTAGCTCTCTTTTGTACAACGTGGCTTCTCAATAGAAGTTTGGATTGTTGCATGCATGGGAAGATGGATGGATGGATGGATGGACGGATGGACAGTGGATGGATGGAGGGACAGACAGATGGGTGGATGATGGGTGGATGATGGATGGATGGATGGATGACTGTATGGACAGACAAACAGGCAGATGGACAGCTAGGTTGGTGGGTGTGTGAATAGTGGATGAGGGTTCCGGGTGGGATTTCCCTGAGTAAAGAGAAAAAATGGAGGGACGAGGGGACGAGGGTGAGCCCTGTGTTGCTGGGAAAGGAGGCTGAGGAGCGAGCAGAGCAAGAGCGCCCAGCACGGCCTTGCTGCGCCCCCGAGGATGCCGCCCTCGGAGCTGCCCGCACACCCTCTAGGAGAGCTCAGGCCCCACGGGGAAGGCAGCTCCGCGCAGACGGTCAGCACGTGGTGAGCAGGGCGCTGCCCTGGACACACCCGAGGTCTCAGCCCCATACGTGCAGACCCTCTGCTCATGTGAAACCCAGGCCGCCTGGGCTGTGCCGTCCTCGGTCCCCCGGAGCTGGGTCGGGGCGAGGGACGCGGACAAGAAGGGCGTGGAGCGGGGTTAGGAGGCCGGCCCGGCTGGGGCGCGAGTCCACACGGGCAGCTGCGGCCCCGGAAGGAGGTGGCCGCCATGTGGGCGCCCGGCGGCAGGGGCAGCGCGCGGCGAGCAGGGTCGTGAAGGAGTACGTGTGCGTCAGCGTGTGCATGTGAGTGCGGCTCATACACGCGTGAGCCAGAGAGGCCGCCTTAGCACCGGTGTCGTCGCCCTGTGTCGCCACACCGTGTCCCCTCTGCGTGCCCCAATGTCCCTTTTTTATAGGCACTGGTGACGTGGGATCAGGGCCACCTGGGGGAGCTCATTGCAGCTGGATCGTCTGCAGAGGCCCTGCTTCCCACATGAGGTCACGGTCAGTGGTCTGGGGGTTAGAAATGCCGCATCTTTCGAGGGGACACAATTTAACCCACGACACCCACGGACACTGGCTTTTGCGCCTTGGTGACAGTTTTTCTCCAAGTTGATCCATAAATACTAAAACGTCAGTGGAACCGTTGGGCTGTACCTTCAATTTCCACGGACAGAGCCCACGTCTAGGCCCAGGTCACAGCGGGTGATGGGCCGGGAGAATTGCAGCCTCGGGTCAGGAAGGGCTGGGGCCAGGCCAGCCCTCCATCCAGGCCCCGCAGGCAGTTCGAGGTTCCCCACCCCAGTCACCCCACCCTCTCGGCCTCTTTCGGGACCCCACAGCCAGCCACGCCCCCTAAACATGCCTGTGGGCGACCTCAGAGCAGAACGGGTGGAGCTGGTGAATCCCAGGTGAAAGGAAAACCACAGAGCCGAGCCGTGGTCACGCCTCCACCTTCCAAAATCAGGAAGAGGGGGATCCACACCAGAGCGATTCACGCCCCCCCACCCCGTTCTCAAGGGCGGAGTCACCTGAGGTCACACCCACTGTCACGTGCTAATAGTGATGATTTGCACGTGACCGTTCAGCCCTAGTGAAAGGAATATTGAAAGCTGGGGAGAGAGCTTTCTATCTGCTGGCTCTGCTGGGAGTTAAGTGCCTGAGTCTCGCACTGTTTTATGACCCAAAACCAGTTTGAAGATTGAAAGAAGTTTGCACTTTTTTCATTTGTCATTTTTTGAATAATGGAATTCCCGTGGATGTGGGGCTGGGGGTCTGAGGGTGACAATGGTGAGGGAGGGAGGGACACCTGTGCAGGACCCTAACCCCGCCCAAGGCCCCGCCCTCCTCTGCCAGCCCCGGCCCCTATCAGATCCCTGTCTGCACTGTCACCTCCTCCTCCCCTCTCATCACACCCTCAGGGCGTCCAGCACAGTCCAGAGCACGTCATGTGAATTTGGCACTGCTTGGGGGCCGCTGACTGGCCGTACTTCCTCCGCAGGGTTGAACACGCTCTGTGCTGCGTAGATGTGCTCTGGGAGCTAGCGGAGGGCGCGGGGCCGGCATGGAGTCCGAGGGCGTGCCCTCCTCTGCCCACTGGACGGAGGGGAAGCCGGGGGTCCTGAGGAGCTCGCAGGCTGCAGCTCTCCAGCTATGGCTGCACAGGCAGAACAGACCCCTAGGACTGCCGGCCGCATGCGGGGCCTTCCCTGGGGACAAAGCCCAGGCCAGCTGGGCCCAGAAATGCGGTGTTGCTGGTGGCCCCGGCTGGCCCGTCTTGTTAGGAAGGACAGCGCTGCACCAACGCACAGGAGGGGTGGCCTCTGGACACCTGTGTTGTGTGGCAGTGGTTCTCACGGTGGGTCCCAGGAGCAGCAGGAACTTGAGGGAAATGCAGAGTCTCGGGCCCCACCACAGACCCAGGTGGCCTGGGCGTCTCCAGCCACCGCTCTGGACCCGTGGACGCGGTTCCTGCATCACCTCGTCATGAGGCTGTGGTCCTCCTGTCGTGGCACTTCTGCAGGCATCTTTCCGCCTCTGTGTGACCTCTCTCCGTACTGACTCATGTTGCCATGGGCAACTAGACAGAATGGAAGAAAACCCGGGTCCTGCGCTGGCCTGGGTCTCACCAGTGCTTGCTGGCAGACAAGGCCAGCCCAGGGCACGTCCAGGCACTGGACCTTCTCTGATGAGTGGGGGCCGGTCCTCGCCCGATACAAGCCCACCCGTGGCACCTTTCAGACCCAGCGCCTGCCATCTCGGCAGGGGCACCTTGCCCTCCAGCTCAGCCCCCGGCCGGGTCTGCCCCTCCCGTCCTGCCTGGCACTCGGCCCCATGTTGTCAGCACAGGGCCATGGGGCTAACCCAGCAGGGCCGTGTCCATGTGCCCTCCCCATGGCTCAGGGAAAGGTGGTGCCCGTCCCAGATGAGGACCAGAGCCCTCCGAGCCCAGAGCTGACCGGTGGCAGGTTTGGACCCCGTCTGCTGAGTCCCAGGCCCTTTTTCAGAGCTGCCTACATGGCCTTGCTTGTTGGAAGCCACCCGTCTCCCCGCTCCTACAGAAAATGTCCTACAGAGGCTGCTTGCACGGGCTGAGATTTTCCTGGAAAGAAAATGAAATAAAACAGACAGCTGTGCTGCAGAAGTCCCGGGCGGGATGAGCTGAGCTGAGCCCTCCCGGGAGGCCCTGCAGTGGGTGCCGAGACAGAGGGGGCAACGGCCACATGGGGAAGGTGGGCAACCCCACCACCCAGAGCACACGGACCCCTCCTCCGCGCTCCTGGGCCCCCCACCCCCCGCACCCTGTGGCCGTGACCCTTAACCCTGTCTAACTACCGAGTAATGCAGGATCCTCATGGGACGTTCAGAGGGCCCCTGCAGGCCACGAGGACAAGGAAAGTCACCTGTCGCCCTGCCCCACAGGAAGCGGCTTCACCTTCCTCCTGGGGCATCTCCCTGGGCTTTTTGGGTAGAAGTGGGATTGTCAGGTTTTGCGTATTGAGCCGTGGAATTTAACAAACAGCGCACGTTTCCCGTGCTGCGTGTGCACCTGCTCTCAGACCCTCGGATTTCTCCTCTATGTTGCATCCAGGCTGTCCCCCTGCCCCGGCTGTCCCGGCAGGAGCCCCACTCCTGACCAGCCAGAGGAGACAAGGGCCCGTCCCACCTTCTCTGAGACAACTCGTGGCCCTAAAGTGTGTGTTTACGGGTTTGCTGTCTTGTTCGAGGGATAATACCATGTATGTGAGCGAGGAGCTCAGCGCGGGCCCGGCCAACGGCGGTGCCGGAAACGCCGCTGTAATCCCTCACCGCCTCCCTTCAGGCACCTGTTCTCTCTTTTTAAAATCACAGATGCTCGTTCAGAGGTGAGGGGCCGGATTCAAACGATTAGCCAGGAGGAGGGTGGAAAGTGAACAGGCATTTGTGACTTCTGAGCAAAAGATGGAGGGTTGCTGAATTGGGGGCGGGGACAAGTTTTCCACATTTTGATGCCAGTTTGCACAGTATTGGTTCCAAATGGAAATCTCAACACAAAGGGAAGATGACAGCAAACGCCTTGGGTTCCTTTTCCTTGAGCTCAATTGCTATTTCCATGAACCCCTGCCTCTCCCCTGTTGTAGGTCAGACAGATGAAATTACAGGCCTCTTTTACTAGAAATTAAATGGAACTTGGCTGAATACCTGGTCGTCGTGGGCTGACCGTCGAGGACTGTGGGCATCTCTCATCTCTTCCCGTGCAAGTTTCTCAGCCAAACCACAGTCCCCCAGTTTCCTCTGGCAGTTTCTCTCTTTTTACAATTAGGAAAAACTCCAAATCATTCCGATCGGCTGTGCATTGATGCTGTGTGCGCAGGGGCGTTGAAAGAGCTCTTTCCCCTTGCGCTCACAAGACCCCTTGGGAGGGACGTTGCTGTCCCTCCAGGACCCCGGGGAAGGTGCCTCTGGTCTCCCGCCTCCTAGAGGAGCACAGCTGGGGGCCGAGGGGCCCCCTGGCATCTGTGGGAGGTGGGTGGGAGTGTCAGCTTACACCCTTCGCCACAGCCCCCCACGTGTCTGCCTCCTGGGCCTGGGCCCTGGGCGGGCACACGCAAAGGCTCCTGCCCCCCAGCCTGGGAGGCCCTCGGCCGGCCCACCTGAGCTCTTGAGCAAGGCGTGGGCTCGGCTCTGACCAGTGCGCTCCACCCAGGGCGCCTGGCCTCGCCAGCCCAGGGGTCTCGCACGGCCCGTCTGGGCTCCCGAGGGCACAGCGGCCACCGGACGCTCCTGTGTGACTTGGTGTCAAAAATACTCGCCGCTTTGGGCCAGGGAACAGCATCCCTGGATGCACAGCCCCTGCTGGGTGTGAGTGGTTCTGAGGACACGGGCCGAGCTCAGCAAGACTTGCATGTCTGCTGGCAAAGGGTATCTTTCCCTTAAAAAGGACCCTTGCTCCCCACAAACTGAGTATGAGGGCAGACCATGCATCAGGGTCCTGGGAGCTGGTTTGGGGAGGGAGGGGCACTGGTCTCCGTGGTGACCTGGAACGGCCTCTGCTTCCCCAGCTCTGCGTTTGGGCCTGGACAGTGGACGGAGGTTCTGGGGGACGGAGACAGGGCAGGGGGGTGGGGGAAGCAGGAGCACAGATTCGGGCAGGTTGAACTTGGGATGTGGGTCAGCATCCAAGGGGGCCGTGGGGTCCGGGGAGAGACCAGGCTGGGAGGCCCAGGGACAGGCCAACAGGAGGACAGAGCCCCACCAAGGGGAAGAGCAGGGATTTGAGAACTAAGACCCAGGGTCCCAAGGTCTGGTGATGAGGGCTCGGGGGGCGAGGTTTGGGTTTGCTGGGATGATTTGATGCCTGGGGGGAAACACTGACCTGAAAAGAGCGGTTCTCTGGATTCCCCAAAATGCGGTTTAATGATAGATGGAAAGCCCCAGCCTCAGATCCATTCAACTTCCATTATCCCACCATACTAGTGGGGTCAGTGCCGGAAGCTCTCAGGGCAGATCTGAGGAAGCTGCTCCACTGCTGGGCTGGGCTGGACTCGCTTTGCGTGGAGTTGCCGGGGCCCGGGCTCAGAGCATCCTGACGCAGTTCGGAAACCTCTGCTCCGGCCTTCAGGGCTGGGAACGCCCGCACTCCCTGGCCTTCGGAGGTGCTGTCTGACGTCCACAGGTGTTTGTTTCTCACCCCGTGGAAGCCCTGAACCTGAGAGGTGCCTGGAAGATCTAAACCCCTCTGCACATGAGGGTGGGAGATAGAGTGAAGCCACAGGCTCGTCCTCCTCGGGGGCGGGGTGGGGGGGCATGGGGGCGGTGGAATGATGGGGTCGCGGGTGTTTGAAGCATCTCTAAACTTCTGAGAACACAGGAGGGCCTGCCTGTCTGCAGAGGACATCGGCCTCGTAGAGAGGCGGCTCCTCCTGGTCCTCTCTCCTCGGTGTGTAGACGCCGTCTCCTCCCCGTGTCCTCACGTGGCCGTCCCCCTGTGCGCGTCTGTGTCCTGATCTCCTCTTCTTACAAAGACACTGGTTACACTGGATCAGGGCCCACCCATGCCCTCATTTTACCTTCATCACCTCTTTAAAGACCCCTCTCCAAGTGCAGTCACATCCTGAGGTCCTGGGGGGTCAGGGCTCCAGCATGTGAATTTCAGGGACACAGTTCAGCCCATGACACCCTCAAAGCCCCTCACCCATTCTCAGGGCAGGTGGTTTCAGCACGTCTGCAAAGCGCTGGTGACGGCCGTGTGGTCCCCTCGCTGGACCGGGGGCACCTGGACATTCGGAGACCAGAGGGACTGGCTCTCGGGCCAAAGTCCATGGTACCTGACTTTGGGCAAATGTTTTGACCCGTCTGAATGTCAGGGGTATTTTATCTGTAAAAACCGAGACTCGAGATACTTAGCAGAATTGACAGGAAGAGAAATTTGAAATTGTGAGTGACTAGGGGTGTAGCTCGGGGCCCAGCACGGGGTCGCTGTTCCACGGGCGTCAGTCTGTCTGCTGTCCCCAGGCCCTGCCTCACCCCCGCCTGCAGGCAGCACACGTGTCCTCTGTCTTGGGTGGGGGGAGAGGGGGCGGCCTCGTTCCCGCAGGTCCCGGAGCCTGGGCGGGACGATGGCAGGAGAGGAGGTGGGACCCAGGCCTCCCGCCAGGCCTGCCTCTCGTGCACAGATGGGCGTTGGCTCATTAAGTCGGGACCAGCACAGAAACAGGACTTACCTCCTGCAGGTGGAGAGAGTGGGTCTGGAAAGTGAACCTAAGCCACTTGGATCTCCGCTCGGGAAGCTGTCCCTGGGGAAGACCCAGGCCTCACAGCCTGAATCTCAGGGCTTCGGAGCACGTGAAACACTGGTCTGCACACACAGCTCCTCCAACTCGAGGCCTGTTGGTGTTTACCACGGAGCAGGTGTTTCCGTGCGTCCCCTGCGCAGTGGCCGGCACCACAGACACTAAGCTCTCTGATAAGGCTGGGCCGGGGGAGGCAGCCACGGGCCATGTCTCGCCCTTAAGCTCGGAATTCTCAAGACAAGCTCGAGGCACCTGCCCCGGTACACGGGGCCGTGCCAACAGTAACGGGAAGGAACAAACATTTGCTTTTCACTGAGGTATAATTGACGTGGAGCGTCATGTCAGTGTCAGGTGTAAATGTAATGCTTCGATATTTGTATACATGAAGCTTTGGGGTAAAATTAACTTGATACTAAAACATACATAGTTGTATTAGAGGGCAGATTGCAAAAGGCCACTCCGACTTTTCCAATGAAGGATGGGACTCCAAAGCCACGTCCCCCGCAGTCCCGAGCCCCGGACAGGCCGCTGTGTGTGGGAGTGAAGGCGGGCCGGCAGGCTGGGGTCCGTGGAGCAGCCAAGCAGCTCTGGGCCCCACGGGCATCCAGCTCCCGAGGGTCTGCCCGCGGGTCCCGTACTGTGGACGGCCGCCCTGGGGCATCCGGGGGCGTCTGTGTCAGAACCGTCCCATGCCTGACTGTCAGCCGCCTACAGGGAACTGTTCAGAGCATCCCTCTGGGATTTAACTGGTAACAGTGAGGCTGCTAGGCTGCGTCTCAGCAAAACCCACCAGACGTGACGCTGAGCCTCTCCGCCCCTCCACCGGCAGTGTTTCTCCGCGTCACCCCCGGGGAGCCCTCCCCTCACGGGGCTGCAGGAGCGGGAAGGCAGGGTCACAACGTGGCCGGAGCCCCCCCTCGGGCCCCTCCAGCCCCCCTTGTTCTGCTGCCCCATGAGCTGCTTTCCCCAGCCCCACCCCGGGCTCCGCCTCCCGCGTGGGGACCGCGAGTTCGCGGTCTGGGGCGCACAAGTCTGAGGTCACGGGGTCGGGGGCCGTGCTGCCGAGAGAGTCCAGGGAGCCTCCTTCCTGCCTCGGCCAGCCTCGGGGTGGCCGTCCGGGGAGCTGGTGGCCGCCTCCCCCCAGTCTCTGCTTCGGCCTCACGTGGCCTTCTCCCTGTGTGGCCCTCCTCGTAAGGACACCAGTCCTCTTGGATCAGGGCCTGCTGTGATGGCCCCATCCTAACAAACCTCCCCTGCAAAGACCCCCTCTCCACACAAGGTCCATTCACAGGGACCCGGGATAGGACGCCGGCCTAGGTTTTGGGGGGCACGGTGCCATCCACACGGTCCTCTGAAGTCACCCCCCCTCGTCCCATGGGGAGCCGCCCATCTGGACCCGAGTCCGGCCCACCTGGTTCCCACACTGCTCGCTCAGACACGGCGTCCCACCTGCCCTGGATCATAAAACACCTGGTCCTCTGCTGTGTCTTCTCCTTAAACTGGCTCAGGTCTGAAAATCTTCGTACTCATCTTAAGCAGGAGAGTCCATGAAATCATGTTTCTGACGCACGGAAATGTGTTCCTGAAACACGTTAAAAGAAGCACATATTTGAAAAAAATTGTCCACAGTCGACCTAAAACCAACATTCCGTTCTTCAGGAAATGCGAGTGGTGGTAGATGCTGAAGGTCTAAAACGTGAGCCCTCCTAGGCAGCAGTTGCACTTCGTCAGAAGCTCGTTCCACAAAGGTGTTTCCAGGGGTGGCCGTTCCAGGCCCAGGATTTGTCCAGTGGGAGGAGACTTGGGGGCCCGTGGACTATTCCAAAGGCCATGAGCTCTGGGACCAAACAGACCTGGCTCAGACCCTAGCTCTGCCCTCCCTAACGTGAGGGGCTCGGCTTAGGGTACGGAACCTCTCTCAGCCTCAGTTTGCTCATCTGAGCAGTGTGTGTGTGTGTGTGTGGGGGGGGGTGTATATAGATGATATACATGCACATCTATATATATACACTCGTACACATACACACATATATACATATATGCAAGTATTCACATAGACACACACCTAACATTTGTACACCTGTGCACATATACATCTTTATACACGTGTATACATACATGCGTATGCATATACATGTGTACACATGTGCAGGCGTACACTTATACACATCTGCATACGTACACATATATGCATGTGTGTGTACACACATTTATCCACATGTGCATATATACACACACGCACACATGCATATAAACATACATCCATGTGTACACATTTCTCACGGCTTCTGCTCTCCAGCGTGTGCTCCTCTCCACGTGAGGAACCAGGTGGTCCTCCGTGGGCCCTGGGGCAGCCACAGTGACCGACACAAACCATGTGGGCTCTGCCGTCGCCTGGATTGTGCGCTGAGGCCTTGGCTCCCAGCTGGCCGTGATCTCACCATCTGGGAGCCCTGGGGTCCCCAGGGTTCTGGAGCCTATGGTGTCCTCACAGGTGGCAGAACAGGTCAGAACTCACCAGGCGTGTCTGGGCCCTCCTGGCCCTTTTGAACAAAGCCCCGCTCTCCAGGGCCCTCTGTGTGTGGCGCCCACAGTGGGATCACCCTCGGCCTCTAACCGTTGCTGTTTCCCTCCCGGTTTAATTACTTCTGTTCCACCTTTGCAAAATATGGTTCTTTTACTAAAGTTACATCGTTGCGCTAATTAATTAAGATTTCCCTCTTAAATATTAGCCATGTTGCGCCCTGCCCCCCTCCCCCGGTGAACGAGGCCAGGAGACCTTTCAGCTGACAACTCTACTGCACCTTAAATGCCAAGCTTTGCACGTCTGATGCGTGTTCCGTGCGTCTGATTTTCCTCCCTGCTGCCCATTGAAATTCTTGGCGTGTTTTCAAATCTTATTTCGTCTTTTCCCATCTCCCTGAATTTTACACTCACCTAATTTATAAGGAAAACGTGCTTTGAACTTTTAAGTGGGATGTTGCAGAATAAGCCATCTTTCATTCTCGATAAGCTGACGTCCTTTTCCTTTTCTTTAAAACTTGAATTGCTGATATTTAATCTATTTTTTTCTTCACTTCTTAACAAAACAAGAAGGTCTTTAAAAGACCTTCTGCATGTGGGAGGGAAATTAATAATTATTATTAAAGAGGGAAAGCTGATCCTTAACTCTTAATAGAATTTGCATTTTTCTGGAATTCGTGGAAAACGTATCTGAGCATGTGGGCATGGCTGTCGGCCGCATCCTGTGGTTCTGTTGTTGTTTTCAAGAGCTGAAGGGAAGGGGTCTTGGTAGTTAGCGCTCCACATGCCCCCACCACCCTGCGATAACTCGGCCAACAGGACCCTCTGGTCACTCTGACAGCCAGGACAGCGGAAGCCAGTATGAGGACAGAGAGCATGAATCATAATAACATGGGGAGAAAACAAACCCTCCCCTGGATGAGGCCCCGCCCTGGGGCTGCAGGTGGGACTGGGGAGGGGGTGACATCAGAGCTCTCAGCCAAAAAACGCCACTGCAAGGAGTCAGGTCTTCAAGGTCTGACTGAATGATGGCTGTTGGTCTCTTCCATCGCCTACTGGCCACCTGGTATGGTCAGAAGGGCAGGAGGGAGAAGTGTGCGTGCGTGTGTGTGTGTGTGTGTACACACCTCGTGTCATGATCTCATCATGAGCTGTTTAGTTGGGAACATAAAATTCCCTCTGGGAGCAATTTCCAACAAGTATCAAGTTGTTTCACGACCTGGGAAATTCATCTTTTCTGACCTTTGTAGCTGGGCACTACCAAGCTATGACACTGCAGCCTCTTCTAGTGGGGCCCATGTGTACTTGACGAGGATCTATGGACTATTCGGAGACCAAGGGCTTGAGCCTGCTTCTTAGGGGATCCCAGACTGCAATTTCTAAATTTCCCATAGTGAGGTCTTTTATTTAAACTTTCAGTAGGTTAAGGATACATCAATATTACCCACTCTTGCACCTATTTATACCAAGTGATTTCAATAGCTCCTCTCGAGGGGCTTTTAGAAAATGTTTATTTCACCGTCGAAGGAAAATGTGAGTTGGCAATGAAGAAATTACACCGAAAGAAACAGTTGGCATGTTTTGCTCTCATGAAAAACCTGCCCAGAATGCAATTAAAGATCCTGCAACAGCTTCTGATCTCAGAACATATTACAAAGCTCTGGTAATTTAAACAGTGTGACACTGGCATAAGAACACACCCACAGGTCAGTGGAACAGAATAGAGAGCCTGGAAATAAACCCACATGTATATGGTTGACTCACATTCTACAAGGGCGCCAATGGGGAAAAGACAGTCTCTTCGATAAATGTTGTTAGGAAAACTGGATATCCACGTGGAAAAGAATGAAACTGGACCCCTATCTTTTACCATACATAAAAATCAACTCAGAATGGGTTGAAGGTTTAAACATAAGACATAAAACTGTACAACTCCTAGAAGAAAACAGAGGAGAGCTTCATGACATTTGGCTTGACAGTGATGTCCTGGATATGACACCAAAAGCTCAACTTACAAAAGCAAAACTAGACAAGTGGGATTACATGAAGCTCAGACGCTTCTGCACAGCCAAGGAAACAGTCAACAGAGTGAAAAGGCACCCTGCTGAATGGGAGAACATATTATCATACATCTGCTGAGGGGTTAGCATCCAAAACATATAAGGAACTCCTACAACTCAATAGCAAAATAATAATCACAATAATCTGATTTTAAAATGAGCAAAGCACTTGAATAGATACTTCTCCAAAGGAAACATAGAAATGGCCAGCAGGTACATGAAAAGATGCCCAACATTACTAATTACCAGGGAAATGCAAATTAAAACCACAATGAGATACCACCTCATACCTGTTAGGATGGCTATTATCAAAATGAAAAGAGATAACAAGTGTTGGCGAGAATATGGAGAAATTGGAACTCTTGTGCACTCTCGGTGGGAATGCAGAATGGTACAAAATATTGCAAAATGCGTATGTTCCTAAAAAAACTAAAAATAGAACTGCCATAAAATCCAGCAGTTCCACTTAGGTGTATTTATTCAAAGGAATTGAAATCAGGATCTTGAAGAGATATCTGCACCCCTGTGCCCATTGCAGCATTATTCTCAAAAGCCAAAATATGGAAACATCAACAGGTGAACAAATAAAGAGAACATGGTGTTCCCATGCAGTGGACTATGATTCAGCCTTCAAAGAAGGCAATCCTGCAATAGGTGACAACATGGCTGGACCTGGAAGGTGTGATGCTGAGTGAAATAAACCAGTCACAGGAAGATACGCCTTATTCCATTTCTGTGAAGTATCCAAAACAGTCAAACTCACAGAAGCAGAGGGTGGAATGGTGGTGGCCGGGGGCGAGGGGAGGACACGGGAGTTAGTAGTCAACGGCATGAAGTCTCAATTATGAAGACGGACGAGTTCCAGAGACCTGCTCTGCGACCCTGAACCTGTAGTTAATGGCACTTAAAATATGCTAAGCAGACAGATCCCGGGTTATGTGTCCTCACGGCACATGGGAGAGGCCGCCGGAAGGGGGCAGAGTCGGAGGGAAGCCAGGCACTGGCTTTGCGGGGGGCAAGGGAACCCGGAAGGCAGTCCCGGAAGCTGAGAGAGTGAAACCAGCCCCGCAGTTTCTGCCCAGCAAAGCCGTCTGAGACGTCTGGCCTTCACAATTAGGTGAGAATAACTATACAACAGTGATAAAAGCGTGCAAGTTTCCGGTAAGGCCGGTTTGCTTTGGAGGGAATCCGTGCACCCTCCGTGCCTTTTACCTGAGCCTGGCCCTTTCTGTCCCAGGCGACACAGTGACACCCGCCTTGCATGGCGGCGTCAACCGCCGCTGCTCCTCCTGTGCCTCCTCCTCAAATAGCATTTGGCAGCGATAATACCATGTCCATCAAGTGTCCCCAAAGTCAATAATCGTCTGTGTGCCTTTAAAACATGCACTCCTTCCTTCTTCCAAGAGAATGCTGGCTTTCGAGCAGGCTGAAAATACATGTTTTTCACTACCCCCTGTCACCCACAGATTTCTCAGCCCAGTGGGGCAGAAATGGGGATTTGTGCTGTTTGCATGTGGAGTTTGACATTAAAAAAAATCTCTGCGGCTCGTCCCCCAGGGCAGCCTGGCTTCTCTCTCCAGTGGATTAATGAGTCACTCTCACGATGCGTCACGACAGAAAGAGCCCAATGAATGAACCACCACGGTCCTCTCTGGAAAGGAGAAAATGGTGCTCACTGAGTGGGGGTGTTTATTCGGATTCACTGTTGTTGCTCCAGACGATGGAGAAGCCGGGAGACTGACGTGGGCGGGGCACCCAGCGGAATGGATGATACTTCAGTATCTGAGGTTGGGATGCACCCAGCGGAATGGATGACACTTCAGTATCTGAGGTTGGGATCTTGTTCTGATAGCACTCAGCAGTGGGCTGATTTCTCCTCGGCCCTGGAAATCAACCAGTCCCTGAAATGCCTGGATCTCACAGCCAGTGAGTTTCGGATGAGGGTGTCAAGTAGCTGTGTTCGACTCTGAGACATCCAGCGTGTTTCCTGCAGAACTTGTCGTTGGAAAACTGTCACCTTACAGAAGCCTCTTGTGAGGCGCTGTCTTCTGCTTTGATTGTCAACCAGAGGCTGACCCACCTGTGCTTGGCCAGAAACAACCTTGGCATTGGCAGGGTGAAAATTCTGTGTGAGGGGATATTCTGTACCCCGAATGTCAACTACAGACCTTGGTGTGGTGTCACTGCAACATAAACAGACATGGCTGCAAATACATCTCAAAGCTTCTCCAGGGAGACTCCAGCCTAACAAATTTGGACCTGGGTTTCAACCCCATAGCCACTGGATTGTGTTTTCTCTCCGAAGCTTTGAAGAAACCAAATTGTAGCCTGGAATTTGTAGGGCTCTGGGGCTGTTCCATCAGCCCTTTCAGTTGCCAGGATCTCACCTCTGCTCTTATGAGCAAGCAGAGCCTGGAAACTCTGGACCTGGGCCAGAACATCTTGGGGCAGAGTGGAATAATGGTGCTGCTGGAGGCTTTAAAACAGAAGAATGGCCCCTTAAAGACACTCAGGTTGAAGATAGACAAATCTACCATGGAAATCCAGAAGCTGTTGAAGGATGTGAAAGGAAGCAATCCACAAGTGACGACTGAATGCAATAATGCCAGAACAGCCAGGTCCTCGTGTTGTGACTTCCTTTCCTGAACACCCCGAGATAACTCTCTCGCATGTCCCCAGAGGGGGCCATCTGATATCTCTAAGACATCTCATTAATGAAGACCAGAACATCAAATGTTAATTACTGGTTCAAAATGTAGAATTGAGCACTGGTTTTTCACTCTCTGGTTTCTGGTAAATTCCGCACAAGTCACATACCCATGTGATGTTAAAATGTTCTCTCTCACAAGGATAAAAAAAAAAAAGCAAAGTGCTTTGAAAACACAAACAAACTGAACTTCGTTCAGTTTCCGGTTTGGAGTCACTTCTGCCTGCACCACCTAATCACATGAGACACACAGATCGTACTGTAACACCACCGTGAGGGTAAACTGTGCGTTGGACGTTCATATTTTAAAGGTTTTTTTTTAAGTCCTCTCTTTAACAAGGTATAGATTAAAGTTACAATGAACCAGGGAAAGCAGTCTGTTTCACAGAGCGTCCACACCGGGCAACCCCATAGGGACAGTGCTGCCGGATGCCAGATGCCTTCAAAGGAGCGGGGGCGGGTGGGGACACACCAGGTGAGCCTACCTGGCCGTGTAACTCACGTTCTAAACGAGCAGACGGGTGAGGTTATTTCAGATAACGAGTGATTCAAAGAAAATAGAACAGTGATGAGACAGAGGCTGCCTGCAGCGGGAGCCCCCTGACCAGGGTGATGAGAAGAAGCACCCCCTGCCCCCAGAGAAGAGCAAGGATGGGAAGCACCGAGACCACGTCGGGTCTGACCGGGCACAGCTGGGACCGGAAGACAGGTGGCCCGCGGGAGGCGGCTGCAGGTCACCAGGCTTGCCCAGCACCGAGGGGCTTTGGGGTCTGTCCCAAGAGGTTGAGAGCCAGGAGGTGGTCAGTTAGCAGAGGGACATGTTTAAATTATGACTTAGAAAGATCAGTGGGGTTCCACCACAGGGACGGAGTGTAGGACACGGCAGGTTCACGGGCGGTGACGCTGTGGACCAGCCTGGGCCGAGGACGGCGAGGACACGTCAGGTGCACGTTGGATGGGGCCGAGCGGCTGCCCAGCAGAGAACGGAGGACCCCGAGGCCGGGCTGCCCTCCCTTCGGTTCTGATGAGGCTGCGACCAGTCGTCCCCCTCCTGCCGCGGGCTCCACGCTCCTGACCAGGAAGCAGCAGACCCAAGGGCCCCCCGAGCACGTCCCATCGGACAGCCGGGAGCCCTCGCGACTCTGAGTCAGGCCTCAGAGCGGCACCCCAGGCCTTTCCCCTCCTCCTCACACATCCAACCCAGCGGGCCTCCTGGGAGTCTCACACGCATGTGTCAGCCCAAGTGCATCCGTGCCAGGCGGCCTGGGGGTCAGAAGCTTGGTCAAGGGCTGGATCCCAGCCCCCAGATGGACAGGTGGGTCTCGTCCTGCAGGGGGGGCTAGAAGGCGGGGCTGCGAGTCCTCTTCTCTGGGTGGATCTGGATGCGGCCCCGCTACAGGTGCTGCCAGGTAGGGATGGTCGGTGGGGCTGCGGCCGCTGCCAGCCTCTCGGCCAGTGAAGGGAGGGCGTCCTTGCGTGGTGACACAGCACAGGCGGGAGAGCTTCTCCCGGGGCCCGTCCAGCCTCTCCCCGGAGCAGCCGTCACATCTTCACCTGCTCATCCTCCGACCTTGGTCTCCCCTGCAATAAACGGGAACGACAGTGACCATCTCAGAGGCTGGCGGTAAAATTTACAGGCGTTCACATGTGACCGTGTGGAGCCCGAGCGCTGGCAGCCCCTGCAGCCCCCTGACTGGGCCGCTCACCTGCAAGAACACCAGGTAGAGAAGAGGCTGTCGTACTTCACAGCCTCAGGGTTTTTCACATCAACGGGCCCAGAGCTGCCGGTTCATGAACCTTTGGGTTTCCCTTGTAGAAGCAGCAGCCTTGTCTGCGGCTGAGAGTTAAAATGCCTTAGTTATCTATTTTACGTTTGGTAGTGTATATATACACTACCAAACGTAAAATAAATAGCTAGTGGGAAGCAGCCGCAGAGCACAGGGAGATCAGCTTGGTGCTTTGTGACCGCCTGGAGGGGTGGGATAGGGAGGGTGGGAGGGAGATGCAAGAGGGAGGGGATATGGGGATATACGTATATGTATAGCTGATTCACTTTGTTATACAGCAGAAACTAACACACCATTGTAAAGCAATTATACTCCAATAAAGATGTTAAAAAAAAAAGCCTTAGTTGACGTTCTACTCGGGGTCCAGACGCCCCAAAGCAAGGCTGTCATCCTCGTAGATCGGGTGAGCCATGAGCAGGTAGGAAAATGACGTGCTTGGCGTGTCTGCCACCGTCAAGAAGGTTCGGTGGGAAAGAAAAAAGCCATGAATGCCTCATCAGTACTTGTGGAGAGAAGATAACCTAGAGACTGATGATCGGTCCCGGGTCCAAGGAGGAGATTTATGTAATTCAAATGGAGAACCCATGGGACTTGGCGTTCCCTGTAACTTGGGTGACACCTTCTTTCCCAGCTGGAATGTGTGCTCACTGGTTCCCACGCTGTGCTGGCCACTTGTCTGCAGCAGGGACGTGGGCTGGGGGCTGCATGCACTTTGGCCCCTGGCTGACCCGCCCTCAGTCACCCTGCAGACTGCACGTGGCACCAGCCCTTCCAGTTCCCCTGCTGTGTCACCCACTGTCACTATGCTTCCTTCGGCGAATCAGGATTTCTCAGGAGGTCAGAGAGGCTGTCCTCTCTGCTTGGTTCCCTGAGTGCTGTGTTCCCGTCTCCCTGTGTCAGGGCTGTGAGGGCAGCGGCCACGACCCTGCTGGGAGCCTCTCGCCCTTTGTCCTTTGCCCTGGGCGGTGCCTCAGTGCCTCGGCCCGGAAGCCTCGCCCAGCAGGTCTCACTTACACCAGTGGGCTTCCCGAGGCCTCTGGGGGTCACCCTTGTTAGTGGGCGATGGCTGGCAGTCCTAGCCCTGGACTGGTCACCACCAGGATGCTGTGGCCTGCGCGGGACCAAGCATCCCCCGAGAGGTCCCCAGATCCTCACCTTCTGGGACTCAGCCCCAACTCTTAAGGCTCGGGGGCCGGTGGAGCTGGGCAGTGTCAGCGAGGCCAGTGGGGAGCTTGGCACCGGGCCGCCAGGCGGTGTGTGTGCTGGCTGGCCTTGGCAGGAGGTCCTGGAGGAGAGCGTGGCACCAGCAGGACAGGGCAACTCCTTCTCGTCCTAAGGAAGGACGTCTATCGTTCTCAAATGACTTGTTCCTGAGGAAGACAGTGTCACCACCGGTGGCAAAGCCTGGGCTGTGGGGAGTGAGTGCTGACTTACTGGTTGATTGAGTGGCTGTGAGTCTGTACGTGTCCCTAGGTCTGCAGTGGGCCTCCCGTAGACAGCATAAGTACGGGTCTTGTTCTTGTGTCCATTCAGCCAGTCTGTGTCTTTTGGCTGGAGCATTTAATCCATCTACGTTTAAGGTAATTATCGATAAGTATGTTCCTATGACCATTTTCTTAATTGTTTTGGGTTTGTTTTTGTAGGTCTTTTTTCTTCCCTTCCTCTTTTGTTCGCTTCTCTTGTGTTTCTTGCCTAGAGAAGTTCCTTTAGCGTTTGTCGCAAAGCTGGTTTGCTGGTGCTGAATTCTCTTAGCTTTTGCTTGTCTGTAAAGCTTCTGATTTCTCCATCAGATCCGAATGAGGGCTGGACAGAGTATTGTCCGCTGTAGGCTGTGGCTCTGAGTCTTAACCTGGGGGGAGAGGAGCCGGCGGTCCCTGTGATGAAAGCTACGGTCTCTCATAGGGAAATGCACAGACAAAACTCTCCATACAGTCTTGGCAGTTACAGGAATCCCTGAAGTTCACCCCTGAGTCTCCTGGGGAGTCGTGACACCCTCCTGTCCCCCAGATGAAGTCCCTCGGGCCCAGGGTGGGATGGGGGTTTAGTTTCCCGCGGTTCTGAGCTCACCGCACAGAGTGAGAGGGCCGCCCTGCCCCCCGGACACCCCTGCTCCAAGCGGTGGGGACTCAGAATGCAGCGCAGGGATCACAGGCCTGCCCAGTGCTCCCCGGGGGCTGAGGCCACCGGGCTCTGCCTGGCACTTGGGCGCTTGTGCACCGGCCGCCTCAGGGAGGAGCTGGGGGGAGGGGGAACACCTGCAGGCAGGGGACGCCCGGGTGGGCGGCTGGGCACCTGCTGCGAACCCAGGGAAGCCTGCTGTGCGGTGGAGAAACACCCGTCAGCGCAGACCCGGGAGCCCGTCCTGTCCGGTCACCCGTGGCACCCGAGAGGCACCCCGTCACCCTGCGAAGGGCTCTCCCAGGGCTCTGCGGACGCCCTCCAAAGCCTCTGCTTCCCACGGCAGCTGTGATCCCGGCCCCCACTTCCTGTGCTCCGTGTTAGGAGCTGGTCGGTGGGCCCCTCACACCACCCAGCGGGGGTCTGCACGTGGGCCGGCCCCTCCCACGAGGCCGAGGGGTGGGGGCAGCAGGTGGGACACGGCTCCAAGGAGGAGCCGGGCAGCTGTCATCACGTGACCCAGGGGACCCCCCCCCCGCACCGCACGGGCGGGAACACCCCTCCCCCAAGGGACACCTCCACACTTCTTTTGGAAGCTCCTCCCACCTGGGCCCCTGTGCTGGGGATGGGGGAGGAGCGGCCCGTGCTCCACGGAGAGCAGCTGGGGAAGAAGTGAAGAGGGGAGTGCTGCTTCCAGCTCGGCTCCGGGTGCGGCTACCTGGGGAGTTTAGACAGAACCCAGCCCCTCCCTGGCTCTGGGGCCCGGGCGGCCAGGTGTGGCCAGGTGTGGCCAGGTGTGTCTCACCACCTCAGTCACAGAGACACTGGTGTCTCGGGCCTGGAAACCTTTCTAGGGAGACGGTGGGGCTGAGCTTTTGCAGGACAATGACAGGCAGGGCTGTCAAGTGCTTTGTGATTCTGCTTGTGTTATTTCAAAGAGGTTTCAGCTGGGAAAGGTGCCCGAGGAGAAAGGTACCACCACTCTGCTGGTGAGGGGGTCCTACAACCCACAGCAGATTTCTTTTTTTTTTCAGGCTGGGTGTTTTTCATGCTCCTTGGGCTACTTTGGAATAAATAACATGATAAAAAAAATACAAAATGCATCAGGCGCCGACTTTTCCTTTTCTGGTTTTCCTGTGTGTTAATATCAGCAATGAAGAAGTGAAATCCCAGCACATGAACGGAGCCGACGCAGAGCTGAGTGACAGCCCTGTGGTAACTGTCCCCTGTCACTCACGGGGCCGGGAGGGGTTCCCATCTTCATACTCACCCCAAAGCAGCGCGGCTTCAAAGAATACGGACGACACAACGGCTCCTCGGGGGAGACAGCTCCCCGCCACCGCAGGAGTGTAATCTGTCCCCCTGGTGCCCCAGCACCTACAGGCAGCTTGAGCAGCTGGCTCTGGGTGGGGTGGCAGGGACCCCGGGGTGGAGCTGGGGTGGGAGGGGAGGGGGCTCTGAGAGCAGGGAGGTGCAAGCTCCCTTGGTCACGAGACCCGGGGCCACGAAGCCCAGAATAGCCCCGAGACGCCGCCCGACGTGCCCTCCCTGCAGACTGTGCCGTAGACACATGCCGGCCCCGAAGATGGGGGAGCTGCGTCTGGGGCCCCCTCCTCTGCCTGGCTCTGTCCCAGTAGTCGTGGGCGCCACAGGCCTGGAGGATGTCGGGGCACCCAGGGCGGCTCAGAAACTCCCAGAGCCTTGACCTTGGGCCTGGTTGCCAGGCAGCAAGGCTGTGGCCGTGGAGCCAGGAGAGGCAGATGAGCTTCCCCATCTCCAGTGGGAGGGGCCCCGCTTCCGCCCCTGCAGGAAGGAGGGGGACGAGGGGGTGGACCCCCTGCACGCACCGTGGCCCAGGCTGCACAGGGGTGCCCTTTCTCCTCCAAGCCGTGCTGCCAGATAGGTTCCGTCAACCCCAGGCACAGGTGAGGACGCCGAGGCCCCGAGAGATTGGGTACATTTCTGAGGATTAAGCGGCTGGAAGCGCTGACACCAGGGCTGGAGCCAAGGCCTGTCCGCCTCCGACGTCGACCCGCGGCCTCCAAGGGGCCTTCGGGGGCCAAGCCATTCCCCAAGCACCGCCCTCCACAACCAGCCCCGGGTGTATGCGGGAAGGTGCCACATTTATCTCTCTGTGCCCCTCGCGATGCTCCTGGCCCACAGTGGGCAGTCTTAAAGGCTCTAGAATAAACGACAAGCAAACTCACGAAGAGCAAGATGGAGAAACAAACAAGCCAACAGAGGCGAAGCAGCCCGGCGCAGGGCGGGGGATAAGGACAGCACCTGTGGTCACATGCATTCTCAGACACCCTGGTGGGTTCAGGCTAGGCATCCGCACAAAGGCCACCTTGGGGGGGAGGCGAGTGTGTGGCCTCCGTGGGACGGCGGGAGGCCTGCCGGCCAAGACGGGGCCGTGGACGTGCTCCTGGGCTCAGATGCCAGGGCCCAGCGACCCCGCAGTGACGGTGTGTCCTCGAGGCTGGGGCTGCTGACAGCACGTGAGACCCCATGGAAGCCACGGCTCGGTCTCCGAGCAGGACAGCGGTCTCTTGCTTCTCCTAGCTCAGGGGGGCTTATGGGAATCTCACGGGTATCCAACTTCACGTGCCCCTCCCATCACCTCCCCAAGAGAAACTGAAACGGAGGTGTCAGATGTAGGACCCTCGGATCCCTGCCTGCCCCAAATTTCTGTGATGCTGTGATTTTCATACACTTGAACGATTCAAGAGTGAAATTCTGCCTGCAGAAACACAAGTATCTGCAGCGCTAGCACAAAAGGGGAGCCCGGGGAGCCCCCAAATGGAAACATCACCACCGTCATCTCTGAGCTGGAGACTGAGGTCTGCAGTCTCACATAAGGTACCAGTTAAACTTCTCCAGAAAACCTTGCAGTTTTTGTTAATATATGACATTCACTTGCAGTAAACACAGTGCTTGGCTGTGCAAATGTAACTGCAGACGTGCAGCTGGGCGCTGTCCCCAAGGCCCCAGAGAGCAGCTCACAGGCACACCCCACCTCCACCCAGCACGGCACAAAGGGCTTCCATTAATTTGAGCCAAAAATCACCCTACAAGATATACGGAAACTTCATCTCATTTATTTAAGCTCATCACTGTTGATTAATCCCAAACCGAAGTCCCTCCGCTCTGCTTTAGAAAGAAGTGACGGGTTTTAAAACTGCATCAGTGGCCGCGTGAGCATGACAGGGAAATTGATCCTCTGTTCATTGATTTCTTACGTTAAATCACCAGCAGTGCTTTAAAATGTAAAGCTCATGGGTAAGAAGTGCCCAAGCTCCTGCAGTCATTGGAAAGCACAGGCTCCCTGCCCCGCAGCTCTCCCGGTGGGAAGTCACACCTCCCAGGGCCCCGCACACCTGAGGCCGAACATCCGGATGCGGGAGCAGAGAGGGCTCCGGCGGGCTTGGCAGGCCGAGGGGCAAGCTTCATTCATTCACTTCAGTGCTGCTCTGTGAGCACCTGGCATTCCCCAGGTCCTCCTGGTGGGCTTGAAGGAGCACAGAGATCTCATAGCCACCCTGGATGCTCGGGGAGCCGTGCCGTGGCCGGACCCCTTCTCCAGCCCCCAGGATCCCCGGCTGTGCTGAAGTTCAGACCTGGCCTGGCACGGGCACATGGTCTGCTCCTGGTCCACATGCAGCCCCCTCTCCTTCTCCCCCCACAGACAGCCCGGGAGAGGGAGCACCTCTGTAGGGGGAGGTTAAGGCCCTGGCCGGGGGCTGGCCTGGGATGGCGACTCAGTCCCCCCCTACCCCACGGTACCTCTGAGCCTCTCCCTCGGTGTGTGGGCTCCGCTCTGAGCCTCAGGAAAGCAGAGAATGTGGGCCGTGCTCGGCTGCCTGCCCGGGGGACGGGTGGGAGGTGAGGCCACAGTGCAGAGCAGGTAGCCTGCAGGAGCCCCAGACGGGGAGGGGGCCCGGGGGGGTGTCCTTGCCCACTTTGACTGTGGGACGTGGAACAAGGCAAGTGTGGGCAGGCGGGCGGCAGGTGAGGGCACGCTTGGGTGTAAGGCCTGTTTCAAAGGTCAGGTCTCCGAGAAAGGTGATCTGGCAACAGAAAGCTCCTAGAATAATAATCTGGGTTTCCAGCAAAACCAAGAATTGTTGAAGTTCTGAGCAAGGTTACAGCTAACACCCTTTTTGTCGCCAAATTAACTTAAAAGCCAAGAAGGTCTTGGTTGAAAGGCTGTTTATCTGAAAATAAAGAAAGCCCGAGGCGTGGCTCCAGCTCTTCTTGTCCCTGTGAGCTGGGGTCAGTGTGAAACTCAGGTTTGGAGGAAGTAGGAGAAAGTGTGGAATCATGGCCCCTGAGCCCAGCAGGCAGACGCCTGGGACCCGAGGGAGGGGCCACCTGCCCTGCGCCCGACCCGACGCGCCCTTGGGGCCAGCGCCCCCCAGGCTACTGCGTCCACGCGCGTCCTGGCCTTGAAGCCACACTCGGTGCCACCTCGGCTGTTCCGCGAAGGCAGGCAGTGTCTCTGCACACACGGCCACCTCCCCCGAGCGGGACCTGCCATCCACACCGCTCACACCACCCGTTTACCTGAGCCAGGTGAGCACTTGTCCTTTTCAGCTTCTCTGTGGCTCAAAAACTATCAAAAAGCACAAACAGAAGGAGAAAATGAGCACACCTTTCACCCTTCCTCACGGTCAGACTCCACGGAGTGTGTGAAGCTCGGAGGGTCTCACCCCGTGACCCCTGCCCACTGCAGCCCCCGGAAGCAAACACCGGGATGTGTGTCTGGGTTCCCTCCGTGCATACAGTGCTCAAATACATGGGTTTGGGTCATTGTTTCTTGTTAGATTTTGTTGTTTTGTTTTCAAAAGTGAGATTGGGCGTTGGCTGTTGTTCCATGATTCGCTTAAAAGACGTACCAACAAGCAGTCACTTATGGATCTTTCCCAGTGAGAGCCTAGAGACACATCTCCTTTTTAAGGACGAAACATTGAAATACTCTCAGTGATGGCTTGTTTCCTATTTGTCTATTTGCTGTTGCAGGCAACGCTGGAGTTACTCTTCTTGTACAAATACAGGCATCTGTGCTATAAGTTTTGTAAACTAGATTACAAGAAATGGGATTTTTTTGCTCACAGAGTATGTGCATTTTTATTGCCAAATTACCCTCCAAAAGGGCTTTACCAATTTATACACATAATAGAAGTATACGGGAAAAAAAGGTATTATCAAGCTTTTTAACTTGTGCCAGTGCGGTAGGCAAAATATTGTTTAGTGTTTATTTTGTAATTATTACAAAGTTGAGCGTCTTTTCACACACTAATTTCCCCTTCGTGTCTTCTACAATTTACTCGATCATAATCGATGCTCATTTTTCTTTTATTGTTTTCTTTACTGATTTGTAGAAGCCATTTGCACATTGGAAACAGTACTCTTTTAAGACTTACGGATTTGTAAGAATAGCTTAGGTTGTGTGACAGTCGAGCCCCCAGATAAGTATTTTACACTTCTTTCTAATTGCTTTGTAGTTCATTGTTTTTTACATTTAGATTTTGAGCCATCTAATTTTTCACGTGGAACGTGGTAGGAATCTCACTTTATTTTCTTACAAAAGGATACTTCATTTTCCCAATTGTATTTATTGGATAATTCCTTCATTACCCAGTGGTGTGAAATGCCACCTTTATCACTAAATTCCCTGGTGTGATCAGCTCTGTTTCTGGACAATCTGTTTTATTCCACTGATCCAGATGCTGGTTCTTACACCGGCAGGATGCCACCCCAGTATTTGATTATGTATTGTAATATCTGCAGAGCACGTCGTTCATTCTCCCCCTCAATTTCTTGGCTGTTCCTAAACGTTTATTCTTCTAAGACCTGAACCCAAATGATCTCTCAGAACCAGCTTATCAAGTCACACACAAGACTCACCTGATCAGGATTCTCATCACGAATGTATTAAAATTATATGTTCTCTGTAATGACTGGCTTTTCACCACTGAGAGTCTTTCAGTCCAGCAGTGTAATTAATTTTTCCATTTTTGAAGGATTTGCTTCAAGTGTTTCAGCAAAGCTTTGTGTTTTCTTCATAGACAACCCACCTTGCCTGGGTTTCTCTGGTTGCTGTTATTGTGGGTGAGACTTCTCCCCAGTTCGGTTTCTTCCTGAACAGAGCGGCAAAGAGACGCGCTTGACTGGATGTCACCTCGTCCACTGGTCACGCTGATTCCCGTCAGCACCAGCATGTCTGGCGGGGTCTTTGGGGCTCTCCGGATGCCCAGTTGTATCTCCCCAAATAGCCACTTCGTAGTTTTCAGTGTTCATGTGAGTGTCATCATACGGCCATGGCTGGGACCTGTGAGTGGCAATAGCCACTTCGTAGTTTTCAGTGTTCATGTGAGTGTCATCGTACGGCCATGGCTGGGACCTGTGAGTGGCAATAGCCACTTCGTGGTTTTCAGTGTTCATGTGAGTGTCATCGTACGGCCATGGCTGGGACCTGTGAGTGGCAATAGCCACTTCGTAGTTTTCAGTGTTCATGTGAGTGTCATCGTACGGCCATGGCTGGGACCTGTGAGTGGCAATAGCCACTTCGTGGTTTTCAGTGTTCATGTGAGTGTCATCGTACGGCCATGGCTGGGACCTGTGAGTGGCAATAGCCACTTCGTGGTTTTCAGTGTTCATGTGAGTGTCATCGTACGGCCATGGCTGGGACCTGTGAGTGGCAATAGCCACTTCGTGGTTCTCAGTGTTCATGTGAGTGTCATCGTACGGCCATGGCTGGGACCTGTGAGTGGCAATAGCCACTTCGTGGTTCTCAGCGTTCATGTGAGTGTCATCGTACGGCCATGGCTGGGACCTGTGAGTGGCAATAGCCACTTCGTAGTTTTCAGCGTTCATGTGAGTGTCATCGTACGGCCATGGCTGGGACCTGTGAGTGGCAATAGCCACTTCGTAGTTTTCAGCGTTCATGTGAGTGTCATCGTACGGCCATGGCTGGGACCTGTGAGTGGCAATAGCCACTTCGTGGTTTTCAGCGTTCATGTGAGTGTCATCGTACGGCCATGGCTGGGACCTGTGAGTGGCAATAGCCACTTCGTGGTTTTCAGCGTTCATGTGAGTGTCATCGTACGGCCATGGCTGGGACCTGTGAGTGGCAATAGCCACTTCGTGGTTTTCAGCGTTCATGTGAGTGTCATCGTACGGCCATGGCTGGGACCTGTGAGTGGCAATAGCCACTTCGTGGTTTTCAGCGTTCATGTGAGTGTCATCGTACGGCCATGGCTGGGACCTGTGAGTGGCAATAGCCACTTCGTGGTTTTCAGCGTTCATGTGAGTGTCATCGTACGGCCATGGCTGGGACCTGTGAGTGGCAATAGCCACTTCGTGGTTTTCAGCGTTCATGTGAGTGTCATCGTACGGCCATGGCTGGGACCTGTGAGTGGCAATAGCCACTTCGTGGTTTTCAGCGTTCATGTGAGTGTCATCGTACGGCCATGGCTGGGACCTGTGAGTGGCAATAGCCACTTCGTGGTTTTCAGCGTTCATGTGAGTGTCATCGTACGGCCATGGCTGGGACCTGTGAGTGGCAATAGCCACTTCGTGGTTTTCAGCGTTCATGTGAGTGTCATCGTACGGCCATGGCTGGGACCTGTGAGTGGCAATAGCCACTTCGTAGTTTTCAGCGTTCATGTGAGTGTCATCGTACGGCCATGGCTGGGACCTGTGAGTGGCAATAGCCACTTCGTAGTTTTCAGCGTTCATGTGAGTGTCATCGTACGGCCATGGCTGGGACCTGTGAGTGGCAATAGCCACTTCGTAGTTTTCAGCGTTCATGTGAGTGTCATCGTACGGCCATGGCTGGGACCTGTGAGTGGCAATAGCCACTTCGTAGTTTTCAGCGTTCATGTGAGTGTCATCGTACGGCCATGGCTGGGACCTGTGAGTGGCAATAGCCACTTCGTAGTTTTCAGCGTTCATGTGAGTGTCATCGTACGGCCATGGCTGGGACCTGTGAGTGGCAATAGCCACTTCGTAGTTTTCAGCGTTCATGTGAGTGTCATCGTACGGCCATGGCTGGGACCTGTGAGTGGCAATAGCCACTTCGTAGTTTTCAGCGTTCATGTGAGTGTCATCGTACGGCCATGGCTGGGACCTGTGAGTGGCAATAGCCACTTCGTGGTTTTCAGCGTTCATGTGAGTGTCATCGTACGGCCATGGCTGGGACCTGTGAGTGGCAATAGCCACTTCGTGGTTTTCAGCGTTCATGTGAGTGTCATCGTACGGCCATGGCTGGGACCTGTGAGTGGCAATAGCCACTTCGTGGTTTTCAGCGTTCATGTGAGTGTCATCGTACGGCCATGGCTGGGACCTGTGAGTGGCAATAGCCACTTCGTGGTTTTCAGCGTTCATGTGAGTGTCATCGTACGGCCATGGCTGGGACCTGTGAGTGGCAATAGCCACTTCGTAGTTTTCAGCGTTCATGTGAGTGTCATCGTACGGCCATGGCTGGGACCTGTGAGTGGCAATAGCCACTTCGTGGTTTTCAGTGTTCATGTGAGTGTCATCGTACGGCCATGGCTGGGACCTGTGAGTGGCAATAGCCACTTCGTGGTTTTCAGCGTTCATGTGAGTGTCATCGTACGGCCATGGCTGGGACCTGTGAGTGGCAATAGCCACTTCGTGGTTTTCAGTGTTCATGTGAGTGTCATCGTACGGCCATGGCTGGGACCTGTGAGTGGCAATAGCCACTTCGTGGTTTTCAGTGTTCATGTGAGTGTCCTCGTACGGCCATGGCTGGGACCTGTGAGTGGCAATAGCCACTTCGTGGTTTTCAGCGTTCATGTGAGTGTCATCGTACGGCCATGGCTGGGACCTGTGAGTGGCAATAGCCACTTCGTGGTTTTCAGTGTTCATGTGAGTGTCCTCGTACGGCCATGGCTGGGACCTGTGAGTGGCAATAGCCACTTCGTGGTTTTCAGCGTTCATGTGAGTGTCATCGTACGGCCATGGCTGGGACCTCTGAGTGGCACATGCAGTGCCCACTTGTGACGCCCACTCGTGGCCCCCGCGGCCCCACGGCCCCGCGCCGGCTTCCCGGTTACACCCCAAGTCACGGGAGGCAGGAACTGCTTCCCCACCCCTCCACCCCAACTCTGTGTGGTGCCATCTGGTTCTAAGCGCCTGAGAGCCGTGTAGCCGTGTGATTTCTGAGCGTCACAGGTAAGATTACCGCTGCCAGAAAGCCTGGAAAGTGCTCGAACCCCTGGACCCTCGAGGCTGCCCGTGGAGTGCGGTGGTGTTGGCTGAACCCTGACTCTGCAGGCACCCATGTCGTGAGCTCAGCCTGTTCCAGCGGCCGTGGGAAGACAGACTGGAGGCGGCCGTGGGGTCAGCGTGGCAGACGTCCAGGGTGGACTGAGGGCGAGGCAGCGGGAGAGGAGGAGGGGCCGGACTTGAGGGTCCTCAGGGGACCCAGCAGGACTCAGAGGGGGATCAGAGTGTGGGGTGAAGTCAAGGCAGGACGGGAGGACAGGGGACCCTGAGGGAGGGGCTGGCGGGGGGCTGGCGGGGCTGATGTGCCCGCTGTGGACCGGGTCCAGCTGGTCATCCACATGGGGCTCAGGTCACCTGGGTCTGAGCATGGGGGTGGCAAAGTCACCTGCCCGGAGAGCCGGGGGAGGTTGGTGGAAGGTGGGTGACAGGCCTGGGAGTGTCAGAAAGGAAGGAGGTAGGGAAGGACCTCCAGGAGGTGGCGGGAGGCGAAGTCAGGCTCTGCTCAGAGCAGCCCAGGCTGGTGACATGGACGCGCAGCCTACATGCAGAGACGTGGGACCGGGGACACGGGGACACGGGCCGCAGCACTTGAGCCGTTGATTCCTTTGAACCTTGGTCCCCGAGGACCCAATCCTTCTGGTCACCAGGGTTTTGGTTTCAATCTGATCCCAGAGGCTTTGGGTCCTGAATTCTGCCACCAGCGTGCCAGCTCTCCTGAGGGTAGAAGGCAACCCAAATGCTAAAACCCCCTAGTCCAGCCTCCTCGGGCCAAGGAGGGGCCTGGGAAACAGACCCTTCATCTCAGTGCCGTCCGGGGACCGGTCAGCCCCCCTCCATCCTGTTGGGGGCCGTGCACTTGCTCCTCAGAAGAATTTTTATGGTTCACCTCCCAGGAGAGGGGCCACGTCTGAAGGCTGTGGAGAACTAGGCCTGGCAGTCGTTTCTGTTATTGTAAAGGTGTCGTTCAGAGGCAATAAAATTAGTCCCAGGACCGTCTGACTTTGTGATGTCACCAAAGAGGGTCAGTTAGCCAGAAAATGGTGATTTTCCCCCCACGAAATGTAAGCGTTACTGAGAAGATGCTGACCTAGAGTTTCCATCACACTTTCCAGGTTCAACAATTTTCCTAAATCCCACAATTTTCACACATGTGTTAGCGCCTGCTGCGACTCTTTTGGGTAAGAAAGCTGGGGAAACAGAGGCAGGAACAAAGCAGGCCTCGTGTGGGACGGGATGAGGTTGTCTGTGCGTCTGTGGAAGAAGGAAGAGGGTTCTTCTCTCTTGAATGAGGGCAGGTGCCACAGCAGCCCCTGTGTGACCGTGGGCTGACAGGTGACAGGGCCAGTGAGGCTGCGTCCCCGCCCCTCCGCCTGGAGCCTGTGTCCCACTGGCCGGGCTTCCCGTGCTTGAAACTGCACTAGGGTGTCTTCCCTGCACGTGGCTACTTAGGGTTCCGCAGGCGGGACCTTCAGAGCTTTGGCAACTGCAGTGCCAGGCCCGTGCTGGGCTCCTTTCTGAACCAGAGCCAGCTCTGGAGGGCAGAGTGGATGGTACCTTCATCTAGCCCAGCTGCTGGGAGGCTAGCGCTGTTTCTCCTGCCACTCCTGCCTTTCTCCTCCTGCCGGAACTGGGTTTGAGTTTGGAGACTGAGGTGGGACAGAGAGGAAGGGGGTCCAGGTCACCCAAGACAGCATCCGTCGCCGGGACCACCAGAGGGACCTGGGTGCCCTCCTGAGCCCGGTGCCAGGATGGGGGTGGGGGCTGCCCCCCCAGGACCTCTGGACCCTGGCGCAGCTCCCTCAGGCCACTGCTGGCCATGTGACACTGGAGAAATAAGGTCACCACGGGGTGTGTTGTCCCTCTGCTGTGCGTCCAGCACCTCCTGTGGGTCAAGCATGATGGAACCAGTCAGGCCAGGGTTCCAGGTGCAAGGGGTCCGCAGATAATTTTAAAATGGATAGATTAGGAAAGAGCTCCTTGACAATTCAGTCAGATTTCTGAGCGATCAGATACCTGAATCCAGAGGAAGCGGCTAAAATGTCGAAAGTGGGACTGAGACGTGGAGCAGGCGGGGCGTCAGATGTAGCTGCCGTCACAACCTTTCCGACCTTGGACTCTGTGCGTCAAGTCACTTTAACAGCAATGCAGCCAAGTATGCCCACGCTCCGGGCTGTGCCCCTGGGGCCCCCGTACCAGCCCCCAAGCGTAGGTGCGCGCCGGGCCGTGCGCTTGCGCGTCAGTGCCTCGCCTGGTCTTGGCCGTCAGGCCCTGGGGGCTTGGTCGTGGCCTTACGGGCTCGAGCCAGGCCTGGGGGAGGTGGGTGGGCACTAGGGGGCCCACCCTCTCTGGTCACTGGAATGGGGTGCAGCCCTCCCCCGATGCCAGAACCCCACATGCCCTGCGCCCACTGCAAGCTCCAGGGGAAGGAAGACGCTTGATTTCTTCTCTGAGAGACTCACCAATCCCTCCTTCTCTTCTTGGAAGGTGAAGGATACTGGGCTCTTGGACCCTTTGTCCATCTCCTGGTTGCAGTGTTTTGCTCCAGGAAAAGCAGGTCATCACGTGGGGATCGCCATTGTCCCCAGATCACTCCTACCCTACTTGAGTTTCCTTATTAAAGTTATATTTTCTATTAAAAACAAAACCCAGTGGGCACCCGAGCCATGCAGCTCTCGGGCTCAGGCTGCTCTATCCGTGCCCCGTGGGAAGCCAACCTCACGCTCGGCCAGCAACAGGACACCAGGACCATGGCGGCAACATTTATATGATTATCTTTACCTTCAGAGGCTGGACTCCTCCCCACCATGGAGGAGCTGACACTCAGCCTCTCCCCCAGAAGGGCTCCCACGCTGACTGACGATGTGCCCCAGGCAGGGGTGGGAGGGACAGTCCTGCAGCTCAAGCCCCGCTGGGCTGCACCCGGGCCCTGCCGTCACCTCGAGACCCAAGACAGAGCCCGGGGGCAGCGGCAGGGAAAACAGTGGTTTGTTGGATGGGGATCTTATGCGTTAGAGGCAAAGGGTTCCGGAATAACACCCCCAGCCACCGTGGACAGCAGGCAGGACAGGGCAGCAATCTCAGCTGCTCAGGGGAGAGGGAGGCCGCTTACAGGGGAGTTGATGTCAGTTACCAGGGAAACCAGCAGCTGGGTAGGTCCCTCCCCGCCCTCAGGTTAACCATCACCCCGAGGGCAGATGTTTCCCTTAGCAGGTGGAGCTGTTCTGGCCTGAGGATCAGAACAGTCACTAGCTGGTCAGGGGGCCAGGGGCCGGCCAGGCACAGTCATGAGTGGGGCGTCAGTGAGGCGGGGACGTACAGAGAGTGAGAGGGCAGCCGTTCTGAGCGGCCCGACCACACGCCTGCCCTCCTGGCTGCTCCAGGAGATGTGCCACTCCTCGGCTTCACTTCCTACTTGGACAAAAACAGGGCAGTGACTCAGGGGCCTGGAGCCGAGACAAGATGTGAACAGACTCCAAAGGCTGTGGTCCGAAAGCAGAATCTTACACCGTCTTCCAGGAATCACACAGGAAAGCTGGTCCAGGTCGGCTGTCGGAAGAGAAGCCAAGGTCTGAACCGAGGTTGCACGTGATAGCGTGAGCCGCGGTCCATGAGGTTGTTCAGCTCGTCCCAGAGCCTTACTTTAGACGGTGACTTTTCAGCTTTAGTGTGGATCTGGTGGATACCGTAAGCTCTGAATTACTGGAGCTCCTATTAATAAGATTATTTTACACTGAATTAAACAAACACGGTGTGGTACTCAGTCGTAACACCAGCTCAGATACGCGTGATGAGCCCTTCTTGTCGAGGGTGCTGGGAGGGTCCCATGTGTCCTATTGGAAGTTCCCACCATAACACGTCCTAGTAACATAATCACATAAATCACAGCAAACCGAGAGCTCCGACGGCCCCATCCCAGGCGAACAACACTGGGTGCACTGGGGTCCCTTAGCGAAGGAGCCAGTTTATTCCACCACCCGACACCTCTTCTCTTTAAGGAAAGGAAACGAAGCTTTTATCGCCCGCTTTCCTGATGCCTGTCTCTGCACGTGACATTTGTGTGCCAGAAGGAAATGCTGGACGTTGATGAGAATTTGTGCGATCGTCATTTTCCGAATCAGGTCTTTGAGGGCGGACGCTGGTTTCCCTCCTTGAGGGACAGCTGGGACCAGTGGGGACCTTGCACACGTATGGGTCTGTAGCTG
The DNA here is from genome assembly GCF_964341445.2 of Mesoplodon mirus. Lineage (NCBI taxonomy): Eukaryota > Metazoa > Chordata > Mammalia > Artiodactyla > Ziphiidae > Mesoplodon > Mesoplodon mirus. The sequence goes on along the minus strand of NC_138985.1, from coordinate 114,660,439 downwards.
GTCTCTGCTGTCTCTGTTGAGGTTGTAGAGTGCGCACCCGGACGTCTGACCTTGCAGGGCGGCCCCAGCGGCTCCGTGCCTGGATGGCCGTGTTCCCGCAGGGGAGGCGCTACGCCTCTTTCCTCTTCGTGCTGACTCCCTCCCTCTTGTCAAATGCCGGCTCCAAACAGGGCTGAGGGATGCCTCCTGCTCTTAGCAGGTCACCGATGAGTCTGCAAATCCCGCCCCCAAGGGCATCGTGAGCCTGCTGACCTCCTATGGACACGGCAGCTGGAGGACGACTTTGTTCCTGGAAAGCTATCCTTTTTAGACATAATATTGATCATTTTAATTAATAGTAATTTCAACAAAGCTGATCCTCACTTATAACCCAGCTTCCCTCAGTTCTCGACGGGCAAGAGAACCAGTGACCATCAGTACATTTGTCTGAGGAGAACCTCTGGGGATACGGAACCCAGACCCACCTGTTCCCCTCCGCCGCACGCCTCTCCCTTGCTGCAGAGCCCAGGAAGCCTCCTGTCCGACGCCGACATAGACGCGGAGCCCAGCCCCCGACTCAGCACCTGTGGCGGCCGCGCCAGGTGGGGAAGATCAGAAAGTCACGCGAGCCAGGCCGTCCACCACCGGTGCCCGTAGACGCTTTGCTGGGCGTGGGTCAGGGTGATGACTTCAAGCCGTTTACTGTTAACGTTCGAGCGTCTTTGCTTAAGCGACGCACGTCGCTCATTTTTAACAACCACGGGGAATTAAATCAGCAGGTTAATGACCCACAGGCTGGTCGATCTCAGGTGTGAATTCGGGGAGTGGGGGGTGGGCCCAGTTGGTCGGTCAATTAGGCCGAAGTCTTCATCCGCTGTGACCCAGGAAATACTGTGCGTCAGGCCACTCCAGGTGGCCTGTGGCTCAGAACATACACCTGGCCGGCTTCCTAGCCCCACACATCTTGCTGTTCAGAGTCGAGGGCTTGTCTTTGGCTTTCTGAGGCCCCAGGAGTAGCGCCGGCAGCAGGTTCTCGCCCCTCGGCTGTGAGGGTCGCTGGAAGAGCAGGCTCCCGGGGCAGTGAAGGCGGGTCCTCACTGGGGGTGGTCCCCCTGCCCTAGCAGGATGGGAACGTGCCACGTCACGTGGTGGGCCCGCGAGGAGGGTTATTCTAGCCGCCTGCAGGCCCCCTAAGAAACCCGGCCCTCCCTGACTGGTCAGCTGCGGAACAGTGCTTTGTGCGGACACCAGCCTGCACTCTTCTGTCCTGGGCTGCCCCCGAGGGGCACGGGACCCACTGAATGCCGGGCACACCCTCGTCAGCAGGAGCCGGGAATCCAGGGCTCGACCTCCCATATCAAGGAGTCACCTACCCTCCAGGAATATCAGCCACTATCTGGCATTTTCGACGTAGCATTGCTACCTAAACTCAAGAGGTGTCCTAATCAAGTTGGAGCCACGGTTATATTTCAGGCTTGCATCCTGGTGACCAAAAAAAGAAAGTTTTGCGTTCAAGTGGCATTTGTTTGAGGGGCCCAAAACCCCAGGGAGGGGCCGTCCGAGGCCCTGACGAGGCAGGTGGACATTTTCCTCCAACACAGCATCGCTTCAAGCTGGGGCTTTGTGTGAGCGATTCGGTCCGTTTCCGGGCGAGGTGGGAGTTGAGTGCAGCAGACTGACTGGAAGCTGGTCCAGTGGACTGGCTGTTGCTTGCTTGGTTCACAGGAGGAACAGCAGCATAAAAGCACTGAGTTGTTGGTTCCCGGAGGGACTCCGAGACCCACGTTCCAGTGTAGGTTCTAACCCGCCCTCTGGAGCCAAACGGGGAGGTTTGGTTTTGACATTTTGGTTGCTTGCCTCGTCCGTCCTTCACGAGGTCATCAGAACGTGAGTCACCTCGGATGCTGTGGATTTCACCCGAGTTTGCTTCGTTCCCTTTAAGCTTTTGTTCCGTGACTTTTAATTCCTTAGGTGGTCCTTGTCGGAGTTGATTTTTACTCTAATTTGGTTTGAATTTGGGTGTTCTGTTCCGTGCTGTGATGATTTGTCTAGAGGTACTTTAACACTGTAAAAGTCAATTGTGTATCAATATTATTGATCAAAACATTTTCCTTGGTGGTGGTTGAAAAGAACTAACTTTCAGGTAGACACTGCATTCTGCTTTTCCTTTACATCCAAAGCTAAAGGGGAAAGTAAAGAACAGTAAGCAAATTTCCACTTACGTTTCAAGATCTAATGTTGGGTATCGCATATGAATTGATTATCAGAGATTACTGTCCCTTGTAAGCGAAGCTGTGTTTCACACGGGGATGCAAGCGCAGGCAGTCGTGTCCCAGGAAGAGAAGGGCTGGCCGGGCCCGAAACGCAGGTCGGGATGCTGTTTTCGGTCTGAACCTGTGGGCCATGGGCCTGATCACTAAGGGAGCTTCCTGCCAGTGCTTCCCAAGAGGCAGGACCAGCTGGGAAGGCCCTGCTTTGCTGCCCCATTCGCCAGTTTGGGGCATGACTCACCTGGGACATGGGGAGCCTGCAGAGGGGCAGTGGCCCCTGCCAGGAAATCCCACAATGCCTCCCATCATGTTTGTGATGCTGCTGTTTCCAACAAGGATTCACGGATCTGTTTGCTCTTGAAGGAAGGCAGCCATCCTCTCCGGTGTGCTGTGTATGGAGAGAGATGGAGGGGAAAATAGTGGGAGGAGAAGGGGAGGGAGGGGCCTCATCCAGGCCTCGGGTGTCGGACCTTCCTCCGGCAGGACTGTCCTCCGGATGCTCCAGGGGGGAGGTGGCCCTGGCAGCCTCCCTCATTTCCTAAGAGCTGGCCGTCGGGTTCTCCTCTAGGAGGCCTCACGCCCTCCCCTTGCTTCCGGCCCTGGGCCTGGGCTTCTTCTCAAAGATGGAGTCAGACTACACAACCTCTCTTTCCTTTATCTTGAACGTTTTTATTTCTTCAGGCTCTTCCCTTCCATCTTTAAAGAATTCTTTCAGACGAGGGATGGGGGGCTTCCAACGAGTGCGTTGACCGCAGCGGGTGAGGAGGGTCAGCCGGGAGCTGCCCCCACTGGGAAGTTTCTGGGGAAGGGGGTCGCAGTCTCTCAGGACCACCCGCAGGCACTTATTCGTCACAGATGGAGGAGGGACCCTTGACAGCGGGGTCCGATGGACAACACCCAGCCCCCTAAGCTGGTGCAGTGGGGGTCATGGGACACCCTGTGTATAATAGTCTTGCTGAAGATTTTTAACATGAACCCAGTAATGAGGAAACAGGCAGACAAACCCAAATGACTGTTTTCACACTAGACATTCCTGAGTGCCCCAAGGGTCGGGGGAGGGGGGTGTCCCTGGGTCCTTTCCTTCCCTTTCCCAGGGCAGGAATTTCCCAGGCGCCAGCAGAGAAGGGCCAGCTCGTGAATGCTCATAGAAGGTTCCAGACACAGCAGAGTGAGGACTCCAAATGACCTTTAAAAATCTTCACAAACACCCTTGAAGTGGTCCCTCTCCATTCGTGTTTACAAATGAGGAGGGGTGTGTATGTGTGTAAATAGGGAAGAAGCCTAGAAAAAAATGTACAAAAATATCCATAGTGATAAGTAGCTTATTTTCATTATACCTTTCTGTATTTTTCAGTTTTTCTTTTTTCAATCAAAAAGAAATAGCTTATTTTGAAAGCCATGTTCAGTAGCCTTACTTGGCAGCTGTGTGGCGCTTGTGTGCAGATCCCAGCGGCCGGGCCGAGACCACCCTTCCCCCAGGAGGGCGCGTGGCTTGGAGCTGCCGACCGCTGGCGCCCAGCGCTCCGCCCAGTGAGTCTGCACGTACATCCAAAGAGAAGCGCCTGCCTCTTACAAAACGTGAGCTGGAAGCTCCTGGACAGCGCGTCATGGTGACCCCAGGTTGTGGAACTGGAGAGCTCAAGATGCCCCCAGGACACGCCCGTGGTCGGTGCCTGGAGGGGGTGGCTGAGCTCAGGTCCGCCTGCGTGCCCCCTCCTCCCCTCGTGGTTGCATCTTCCTCTGAAGTTCTGCCTTTATTCAGGTTCTTCCAGCAAAACCTTCCCCAGACCCTCCATCTCTCTCAAGTGCCAGCAAGTAATCTCATCAGGTGCCTCACGGAGGAGCGGTTGTGTTTAGGTATCAGACCCTTAAGCTGAGCAAACGTGACATGTTCTAAGCATTTATCAAGCTGGGGACCCCCTTCGTGAAGAAGGCACAAGAGGGGCAGGAGACGTCCAGTGATATTAAAATGCACCGTGGTGGCTTTTCAGTGGCAGCTCAGCTCACCTTGAGGGAAAAGGGTTTGCTCTGTGGTGGGAGGTGAAGGAAACGGGGCTTTTGCTGAAATAAAGCTCAAGCCAAAGTGCATGGACGCCTGCTAACCTTTGACCCTGACTTGACTGGGTCTCCACACTGTCTCCTGCTCTCAGCTCCAAGAGCCTCCACCCGGCACCCCTGCACACGGGTCTGTCCCCGTGCCGGGAGCTGGGCTCTCAGGGTGAGGACGCCCAGGAAGACAGGACACTGTGTGTCTGCCGAGCCCAGGCTATGCCCCCAGGAGCTGCTCGAAGGCTCCTTGCCACCAGTGCATCCAGGGTCTGGAGAAACGCTAGTAAAACCAAACACCTATTCCCCCACCAATTATACTCGCTGTCCCCGGCCCCGGTTTGCAGAGGGCAGGGTTGACGCTGTGCTAGAGAAGCACTGAGACTAGGGTTGTGCCACAGGCAGGCCAGTGGCTGCCGGCCTCCTGCCCACCATGCCTGTGACCTAGACCCTGGGAGGAAGGCAGCCCCCGTCTCGTTTCAGTAAAGGGTGTCGGAGGCTAATGCGCGGGGACTCACGAGTCTGGGCCTCGAGGCCATCCTGCTGCCGGACCCGCGTGTGGAGGAGCATCTGCTCAGGGGCCGGGTTCCAGGGGGCTCAGAGATGCTGCATTTCATCCCCGCCCCATGCCCAGCCTTCATGGCGTGTGTGCCAGGGATGGTGGCCCTGCCTGGGGACACAGATGATGGAGGCGGCCTGGCCCCTGGGCACTCCCTCCCAGACCGTGAGGCAGAGAGCAGGCAGGTCACTCGGTGTGGTGTGGCCATTTCCCGAAGCACTTTAGAGCCCGAGGAGCGAGCCGCAGTTGTGGACAGACTGCGCCAGGGCAGGGCTCGGTGGTCTCTGGACTCTGAACCTGGCCTCCCCCTCTCCCCACTTTTGTCTGCCTTTTTCTGTAGGGAGTTCTTGTGAGCATGCAGTTTAAATGAACGTCGAAAGGTCGTCCATGTCGTAGCCTAAAAACTCAATGGCGGGCTTCCCTGGTGGCGCAGTGGTTGGGATTCTGCCTGCCGATGCGGGGGACGTGGGTTTGTGTCCCGGTCCGGGAGGATCCCACGTGCCGCGGAGCGGCTGGGCCCGTGGGCCATGGCCGCTGAGCCTGTGCGTCCGGAGCCTGTGCTCCGCGACGGGAGAGGCTGCGACAGTGAGAGGCCCGCGTACCACAAAAAAAAAAAAAAAAAAAACCTCAATGGCGTAACGTGTTGAACCTCGCAGGGATGTTATAAGACAGGAACACCCCAAGGAACGCACGTCTAGTGGTAGACATACAGTAGAGAAACTACGTATCATCCAGCCAGCAGAGTACAGCAGGCTCAAGGGAAGGGTGGTAGAGAGACAAAGAAAGCAGGCTGTGGGCCTGGCAGGAACTCCTACCCCTTTGGGTCTCTTCTGCACAATCCCCTTTTCAATTCAGAATTCCTGACGTGTGATTCTCACGCAAAGCGTAGCAGCTCGAAGTGGTGACGAGTCCTATCCGAGAGGGAGGAGAAGCAGACGGTCAGGAGACAGGGTGGGGTGCAGGCCCGCAGGAGGTGGGTGCACAGAGTTGGAGAAACCTGGTTAGGGCCCCTCCACCGCCACTCACAGCTCCCAGAACTGCCACCCTCCCTGGGATCAGCCCTGGGACCCTCCACTGCACCTGGCGCTCGGCTCCTGGCTTCCCAGACGCCAAAGACACTGCAACCCTCTCCTCCTCCGGGTCCAGACTCTGCGTCTCACTCGCTCCCTCTGGGCAGGAGGCGGAGGTCTGGGTGGGGCGGCCGGAGGCCAGCTCTGGGGACTGTCTCTCACGGATAGCGGTTAGCATCACGCCCCTCACCCCGGCCTGACCTCCATGGGGCAGGAGCACGGAAGGTGGCAGCTCTGTTATAGGCTATAAATGGAAACTCCTTGCACAATCCAAGAAATACAGCTTCAGTAACCTCAGATCTTGTCAGTGAGCAGAATGCCGTTGGGAATCACAGCCTGGAAGGGCAGGTGCTCTGGCCTGGGGGCCCCGCCAGGTAAGACAGCGGGCCTGGCCTGGCCTGGGTCCTAAAACGCACTCGGGAGACGGCCCAGCCAAGGACCCGTGGCCTCTGTTCTCCAGCTGCAGCCTCGCCTGCTGTGTGACACCAGGCACTGTGGGGACACCTCCTGGAGGCCACACGACCCCTCCTCCTCCTCCCCTTCCATCCTCCTCCTCCATCCTTCTCCCCTCCTTCTCCCCCTCCATCCCCCTCCTCCCCTCCATCCCCCTCCCCCTCCTCCATCCCCTCCATCCCCCCTCCCCCTCCTCCATCCCCCTCCCCCTCCTCCATCCTCCTCCCCTCCTTCTCCCCCTCTATCCCCCTCCCCCTCCTCCATCCCCTCCATCCCCCCTCCCCCTCCTCCATCCCCCTCCCCCTCCTCCATCCTCCTCCCCTCCTTCTCCCCCTCCATCCCCCTCCCCCTCCTCCATCCCCTCCATCCCCCCTCCCCTCCTCCATCCCCCTCCCCCTCCTCCATCCTCCTCCCCTCCTTCTCCCCCTCTATCCCCCTCCCCCTCCTCCATCCCCTCCATCCCCCCTCCCCCTCCTCCATCCCCCTCCCCCTCCTCCATCCTCCTCCCCTCCTTCTCCCCCTCTATCCCCCTCCCCCTCCTCCATCCCCTCCATCCCCCCTCCCCTCCTCCATCCTCCTCCCCTCCTTCTCCCCCTCTATCCCCCTCCCCCTCCTCCATCCCCTCCATCCCCCCTCCCCCTCCTCCATCCCCCTCCCCCTCCTCCATCCTCCTCCCCTCCTTCTCCCCCTCTATCCCCCTCCCCCTCCTCCATCCCCTCCATCCCCCCTCCCCTCCTCCATCCCCCTCCCCCTCCTCCATCCTCCTCCCCTCCTTCTCCCCCTCTATCCCCCTCCCCCTCCTCCATCCCCCTCCTCCATCCCCCTCCTCCATCCCCCCAACTCGAAGCTGAGGGTCATGCTGCCACCAGGAGGGGGAGGAGATGTGACGAGGCCCCTGCCCACCCCTCCAGGAGCCCAGCTCCCGAGGTGGCGCCTCCATTAGAGAGCTGGGTCTGGGTGAACGTCCAGGGGGCGAGTCTAACTGCTGTAAGTGCATCCCTGGGACCCGAGGGCTCCTGACCCTAGAGGGAGTGCTCCCCATCCCTGGGACCCCCGGAGTCATGGATTTGGGAGCTCGGGCCCTCCTGAAGCTCACGGTCATGATTGGCCATCTTCCTACAGCTGCAAACAAGTTCTCCCGAAGCCCAGGGGCTGCATGATCCCTTGAGTTGCTCACAGATCTGTAGTTTTGGCAGAGATGGTGGGGGTGGGCGTCAGGTGGGCCCCCCAACCAGGGCTGGAGGGGTCACTCCCAAGATGGCGGGTTCACACAGCTGGCAGGTGGGGCTGGCGGTCAGCTGGGAGCGATGCCCGGCTGCTGACCTCAGCTCTTACCAAGGGGCTGCCTCCCCACGGTGGCCTGGGCTTCCTCACAGAATGGAGGGGAGAGTCCCGGGGATGGGCCTCGAGCCCCTTGAGCCTGGGCCCCGACGCCAGGCACTGCGGGTGTCATTCCTGCTGCGTCTACTGGGGACACAGAGGCCTCATGTCTGGGTCAGGGGTGTCAGGGGATGAGTCACCCTTTGGTCCCCCCAGTGGTGGAATAACCCCCGAGTGCCATGCAGCTGTGCACAGGCTGTGCCAGCCAAGCATCTCTGCCCTGACAAGGCTGCTCGGGGTGACGTGTCACAGGAAGAACATAGGGGACTCTCTCTCAGATCTGTTCGGCCCCCACGGTGCTGCGGAGTGTCTCTGCCCAGTGTCTCCCCGGAGCAAGTGTCTGCAAAAACCCACAGACCACTGCAGGGAATGAGAAGCCACCAGCCTAGCAGCCACCGTGACCCTCGTGGTGGAGGGTGGTGAAGACAGGGAGGCTGCTCAGCTCTTCCTCCCAGAAGTGCTCAACTGAAGATGCGGTTCTTCTATGTGTCGCCATTAAGAATACTTGATTAGCATCATCATTAAGCAATAATCGCTTGTCACAATGACATCATGTGTCTATGACTGACGCGTTTAAACCAGTTCTATCTCTGTAAACCCTGCTCTGGAGCTAAGCTTCGTCCTAACACACTTGTGAAATTAAATTACTGGATTAAACAGAATTAGGGCACAGGATTGCGCATCTAAGTTACACGCTGTGTGGGGAAAGGAGTGAAAAGCCTTTTTTCCTAAGTCTCTATACACTTCCCCCTCAAAAGAAGCCGCGACCTACAGTGGCACAGTTTGTGGCTGCAGAGTCTTTGCAAAAGCTCTGAAGTGGATTAGGCCTCTGTGTCATCCCTCTAGACTTGGGGTTCCTGGGTCAGACAGCACATGAGCCTCTCCCCAAACCATCGTGGCATCTTATTTCCTTGACTTTTTTTGAGGGACCTTCAAAATCAACCTGTAGAACCTACCTGGGCCACCACTGACGACATTCTCCATGGACTCACATCAGTTGATGTGCATTGTCCATACAGATGTTGTGAATCACATGGCTGATTATTTCTGGTTTTCACTCTGGCCTCCGGGAAGCTCAGGATCAAGTCCACAGGTTGGTTTCAGCAGCCAGAGGGGACGTACAGCCTGCAGGTCTGCACCCTAATCTCCTGCCAGGATTTTTTCCTTTCTTATTTTTATTAATATTTTCCCTGAACGTGTTTTTTTTAATTTACATATTTTTCCATTTCATCATCTGTATTCTTTTGGTTTTTTGTAGACTAGGAAAAGATACAAATAAATTTTAGTGCACAAATAAATGGATAAATAAGTAAACATATAAAATGTTGGCTTTCGTTGTATGAGGAGTTTGGAGGATCAGATACACATTATACCTTTAATATTTTGCGACATGGGTGTGAAATTAATGCTGTGTGAAGAGCATACTTTGTGCTCATTCATTCAACAAATAATTACTGTGTGTCGACTCCACGCCTGGCCCGGGGGACAATGGCCAGGTCCCAGCTTAGCATCTAGTGGAAGGGACAGTCTTCACTGTGGGACGAGGCGCCCTTGCCCAGATGCACGGAGGCCAGGAAGGTAGCAAGGGGGTGGAGGGGGGGTGCGGGACGGGGCTCTAGAAGAAGAAACGGCCACCACGGAGGCTGCGGCAGCGGGAAACGCAGCCCTTCCCAAAAGAACGGCCGGGGGGGCGAAGCCTACAAACCGTGGAGCGTCCTCGTAGGTCAGGGTGTGGACTTCTCAGGCCGTGCTGGGGATTCAGGGTCTTCACCCTAAAAGCAGCGGTAAACCATTGCAAGTTTAATGGAGGTCGGGCAACACGATCTGATACGAGTTTTCAGACTGTCCCCGGTCTTGGGAACAACAAACTGGGGTGGGAGGGTGGAGGAGCGGAGCGGAGTGGGGGCCGGGTGGGTTGGTGCGGAGGCTCCATGTTTAAGACGCAGTTGGCAGGCCCTGGGGAGGAGCGGGGGAGACGGGAGTCAGGGAGACCCTGGAGGGGGCCCCACGTGCAGGAGGTGCTCACGGCTCTGTTTTGCCGGCTGGAATCCGTGGAGCCGAGTACACGGACCCCAGCAACCCATGACGTGGCTGAACCCACGTGGGCTTCCGTGCCCACGTCCGCGAGGGCCTGGGGTCTGTCAGGGACCCAGTGGGGCCTGCGGGAGCAAAACCCCCAGACGTTTGCAGCTTGATTGATGTTCACCCCTTGGTGTGGTTGGGATACATGTTCGAAATTGCAGGTTTGCAGGCCTCATGGTTGCACGTCTGCTTAGACTCCTGTCCCACCTGGAGGCCGACAGCTCCGGGGAGCACAGCGGGGCGGGCGGGCGGGCGTGCAGGGAGGCTGCGGGGGCCTTTGTTGCGGGGCTGCTGGCGGCTCACCAGCACGGCACCCCCCGGCCGGATTAGCAGTAATTAAACTGTGAAATCAGACCAGGGCCGTGAGCCCAGACGCCACACCAGGCTGTCGAGAGCAACCGCGGGGGATAAATCACCGGCCCGTGCCCTGCGTCCCCCTTGGCACGGGCAGGGCAGGCGGGAGCCAGGATAATGAGGGCATTCTGCATCTCCTCCGGAGTGGGCGCGGGCGGCGAGCTGGCCAAGCGTCGTCATGACGATGACGGGGCACCGGCAGGCGCTTCCTCCCGCTCGGCGCTTAATGAAGACGACCATGAAAAGTCGTGCCAACACCAGGCCACGCCGCGTGCCAGCGGGCACACGCAGCCTCACGCCCAGCGGCACTGCACAGTGTGACAGTAATTGTGCCTTGACAAACGGGGCTGCGATGCTGGGGAACGTCTGACTCAGGCAGGAGTGAGTCTGCTGAGTGATCTCTGCCGATGAGACCCTGCTTTGTTCTCCGAACCCTCAGTAGGTGGTCTTGGCCTGTGGGTGCCAGAAACATCTCTAATCACTTTTCACTGTTTACTAAAGAAAGGACGCTGTAATTAAAGTGAAAACTGCTCCCCTCAGCACAACCGATGAGATCAAGATAAAGGAAAATGTTTTTTAAATTTTTAAGGAAATCAGTACCATTTTCACATTATTTTCCCTGTGAGGTGATGTTTTTCGTTTTTTCTTTTGAGCTGCTTTTCTCTCTGGACTGAGACACTTGGGCTGGGCTGGGCTGGGGCGGGGCTGTCACCGTCCCTGGCACGTCATCGCCGGTCCCACCCCCCCAGCACCTCCCAAGCGCCGTGTGAAGATGAGCCCTGAGGCTGAGGGCACACGTCTGCGTGGCCGGGCTCAGGGGGCCTCCAGGCCATGGCCACGCTCTGCCACTGCGCTGTAGTCACTTCTTGGCGTGTGGACATAGTGGCTGCTCTGCACGTGGGTGCCGAGCTGCCGTGGATGCTCAGGTGGCACAGACACGTGCAAGTGAGCCACCTGGAGGGGCAAACGGCCATTCACTTACTGTAAAATGAACTTGCTGGACCGTCCTCTGAGCATCTCCTGTGGCCTGGACTTGAAGTTCTGGCCATTTAGGGATTTCACAGAGATGCACAAAGAGAGGCTGTACCTTGTCCACCAGATCCTTTGCTCATGGTTAGTGTAATGGTTGGGCTCTCGGGTGGCGTCTGCCCTCCCCGCGTCTGGTTTGGTGTGTCTGGGAGGACGTTGCCGGGGCCATGCCAGCATCTGTGACTCAGGAGACCACCTCTCTGTCCATTACTCATCTTCAGCAGCAGAAGTGGCAGGAGGACACATTCGCGTCACCGTGCCCGAGGGTCCTGGATGCCCCAGCCGAGCCCCCATCAGGTCCTACCTGCCTTTCCACGGTGCTGCAAGTTGCTGCTTCCTGTGCGGTCCCTTCCCGTCCGTATTTCTAAATATGCAAGAACCAATGACGCCAGCGCTGCACCCCAGGTCAGGAACTGACGTCTGATGATTGAAAACAAAGCTGAGCCTGAATCTGAAGCCCTGGCTGAGCCCGGCTCTGGCATTACGTGGGTGCCCATGACAGGCACCACCCCCTGGAACTGGGTTTCCCTTTTTAGTCTATTTTTATTGGAGTATAGTTGTTTTACAAGGTTGTGTTAGTTTCTGCTGTACAGCAAAGTGAATCAGCTATACATATACATACATCCCCTCTTCTTTAGATTTCCTTCCCATTTAGGTCACCACAGAGCATTGAGTAGAGTTCCCTGTGCTCTACAGCAGGTTCTCTTTAGTTATCTGTTTTATACATGGTATCAATCGTGTATATATGTCAGTCCCAATCTCCCAGTTCATCCCACCCCCCTTTCCCCCCTTAGTGTCCATACGTTTGTTCTCTACATCTGTGACTCTGTTTCTGCTTTGCCGATAAGTTCATCTGTACCATTTTTCTAGATTCCACATATATGCGATATTATACGATATTTTTCTCTGTCTGACTTACTTCACTCTGTATGACAGTCTCTAGGTCCATCGCGTCTCTGCAAATGGCACTGTTTCGTGGAACTGGGTTTCCTAACTTGTAAGTATGAGCGTGAATGATCCCCAGCTCGGGCATCCCGTCAGGCGGCTCGTGTGAGGGCTTCCCAAACGTTTCTATGCAAGCACTTTAAAACGCATAGATTTAGGGCAGGTTAAGGTGGGAGAGGGAAGGTGGTCACTCCAAGGAAGCAAGTGCCGTGGACGGTCACTCTAATGATTAAAAATCAAACGCTAGGAAGAGAATGGAGCCCGTCCCTCGTTGCTCAGGCCTCAGTGTTCCCGCTGTGGTTGTGAGGTCGGAGGGTGGATGTGTGTGACAACGATCTGTAAGCCGACCCTGGCAGGGTTGCCACCCCAGGCTCACGACCTTTGAACAGCTGAGCAGGCAGTGCCCGTCGTGTCCCCGCTGTAAACATGGGAGGGGCATCCCTGACCCAAGGCGCCTCGTCTCCGACGGGAAGTGGCGGCGGGGACTCACATCCCACGTCAACCCACTCCTCACTGCATCCCCCGGGGCCACAGGTCTGCACCCGTGTCCGGGCTCCAGCGCGGGGGGAGCCGGGCGTGGACCAGGGAGGGGCATTCTGGTGCTATGAACCCCATGAGCAGATTCCGGGGCGAGTCGGAGCCACAGGGCTGACTCCTGTGTCACCGTGGCGGCAGCAGGGGAGGGTCATTGGTGAAGAGGCTGAGAAGGCTGGGACCGCGGGGCGGGGGGCGGGGGACCTCGCAGGGTCAGCGGCAAATCCCTCTGAGTCACTGAGCTCCGAGCGCCCTCGACTCAGCTATGCCTCCCCTGTGAACTGGGGTGAGCACAGGGTCTTGGTGAGGGACCCCAGGTCCCACGTGAGCCCTCGGGACAGAGCCTGGGACACACGCTCTAAGTGGAAGTGACAGCGGGTTCCCTGGAGGAGGCGCTCCCGCAGAGCCCGGGTTCTGTTCCACTGTTGTCTCTGCAGTGAGATGTTTGTTGACTGGCTGGCTGACTAGACGGAGGCTAAATAACCATTCTGTGCCAAATGGGATGGTGCTGCCTGTCTGGGACGTTGCCGGTCTGTCTGGACCAGACCCACGAGCCTGGTGTGGGCTTTCCGAGGCCGGGAGCACGTGGACAGCCTCCCCATCCCCAGCCGGTTCAGAACAATCCACCTTCTCCCACCAGTGGCTGAGAGAACCCTGGGGGCTGGTGTCCACCCCTCGGTGAGAAGGGGTGGTCAGACCGTGTCCTGAGTGCAGGCAGGCCCAGGGGCAGCCTGGGTCCTGAGGGGGCTGCATGCCCGGCGGGGCAGGGAGCCAGGGCCCCAAGACCGGCCCCACGGCGTTCAGCAGCAGGGTCGGATGCAGCTTCCTGGGGGCAGGGACAGCAACTCCCCATGCCCAGGATCGGAGAGCATCGCCCCCCGGCCGACGGTTTCAGGCACAGGAAGACACCCGGGGCTGGGCCGGGCCAGGTGCCCTGGGGCCTGAGGAAGGGGGCTCTGGGCCCCGAGAAGATGCCCACAGCCGTGGTTCTGGGGGAGGGCCAGTGAGTCCGTCCCATTGACTGGGGTCTGGCTGGGGTGGCGGTGACAGGCGGGGAGGCAAGGGCACAGGGATCCCAGAGGCTGGTCCTCTGACGCTCCCCAGAGCCCTCACGCACGGGCGTGGGAACGGCCCTCATCTTGTGCTGGATCATAGTGAGCACGGAGCAGCCACGGCCGGTGAGACGCCGCTGGCCTTGCTGAGGCTCCACAGCAGGCTCCACGCCAGGGGAGGGGAGGCAGCTGGGTCAGGAGCCTGGTGCCCGGGCGTGCGGGCGTCCCACGCGGAGGGGAGGGTCCCCACTGCGGACACCCGGCCTCTCGGCCCCTCCAGAGGGGGGCATTAGGTGCGTCCGCACCATCCACCCACACGACTTCCTCATCTTCCCGGATCGTAACCCTGTCCCCACTAAACGCTGACTCCCCAGCCCCTCCCCCAGCCCTGTTCTCCCCCCTCCGCTTTCCGCGTCTGTGACTCTGAGCCCTCCGAGGCCCTCACAGAAGTGGAGTCACACGGGTCTCCTCCGTTCGTGACGGGCTTATTTCACCCAGCGTAACGTCCTATGGTTCCTCCATGTTGTAGCAGGTGTCAGGGTGTCCTTCCTTTTTAGGACTGAATCATGGCTGGGCCACGTTCTGTTTATCCGCTTATCCCTCCGTGGACATTTGGGTTGTTTCTACCTCATTCTTGCGAATAATGCTGCTAAGACCATGGGTGTGCACAGATCTCGGGGTCCCTGACTTCGGTCCTTCTGGGTAAATACCTAGACCTGTGGCTGCTGAGTCACAGGCGGCTCTGTGTTTAGTTGCTTGAGGCGGCTCCGCACCGTTCTCCACTGTGTCTGCACCAATTTACGGCCCCACAAGCACTGCACAAGGGCCAGTTTCTCCGCACCCTCGCCAGCACTTGGTATTTCCTGTTGTTTTTTTAAAATTGCGACCTTACTGGTGGGTGAGCACGCAGCCTCTCTTGACCACTGCTGCTTCCCCTTGAGTGGCTGTGACTAAGGCCACCCCACGCTCGGGGCAACACGGGGTTCAGCCGAGCATGAAGGAGCTCGGGGGCAGGTCACGGGTCAGATTAGATGGCAGGTGTTGTGGCCTCTCTGAGATGCGGGCGGGCTGGTGTGAGCCGGGGCTGTGCCAGGTGGCATCAGCGAGCACAGCTGAGGAGGGAGAGGCCCCAGGCAGAGCAGGGGGCCGGGGTGTGGCCCATCACGGGTCCTCACGGCAGCCCTGCACCGACCGGGGCCGCCTTCCCGCCCTTGGCGACTCCACGGGGCAGGAGTGAGGACTCGCCACCAGCCATGGCCGCGGCCGAGTGAAAAATTACTTCCTGATGAAGAGAAATCAGCCGACCAAGCTCTAAGCCCTTAAGCGGACTTTATCTGCAGCAAAGAGCCCTCTCGGCGGGTTGGGTGCTGACCTGCGGGCTGGGCCGCGGAGGCCGCTGCTCCATTCGGTGCGGCCCAGCGGGTCGGGAGGGGGGCCTGGGGGCCGTGGGAAGGGCGGCCGCCCCAGCCGCCAGACCCGCTCCAGCCCGGCGGGCAGGCCAGCTGTGCTCCGGGCGACAGGCGGGTGACAGTTAGGGCGACTGGCCGCGGGCCACGTCCTCTCCGGCCGCGAGAGCCGAGCCTCTGGGCGTCATGGCGCCTCTGTGCACGTAGGAGGTGCTTCTTTCTTGGGAAACAGGAGGGAAAGAGGGATGAGGAGGGCCAGGCCCCCGCCGGCTCCGACCCCCCGGCACCCTGTCCAGTGTGCCCTGTGCCCGTGGGCCGGGGGAGGGACAGGCTCCAGGGCAGCAGGACAGTGAGGGGACCCCCGGGGGTGGGGCTCTGCCTGCTCTGTGGTGCTCACCCCTCACTTTGACTGTGAAGTTTTTGCCAGATTCCAGGTGCCCTGGTAACAGGCAGGTATCCCAGGACGTCCAGGGGGGTGGGAGCCCGACTGCCGGACGCAAGTGGCAGTGGGGTGAGGCCGGGCCGCGGGCCCGGATAGGACAGGGCAGGGGAGCCGCCATGGTTTCCTCCTTCACGGTTTTCTTGTGAGTCGGCCCCGGGTCCAGAACTGTCAGTTCAAGAGCCAGACTTGCTGTGGTTTTCTTTGCATTATGAGCATTTGGGAAGCTGGGGTCATGCGTGTTTAGTAGGATTTAAGGCCCAAGGAACGTAGCTGGTAATGCTACACCCCGACCGCGCAGAGTTCGTTTCTCCGTGGGAGCCCGGGTCACAGCCTCACCAGGGCCGCGCTCCGCGTCAGATGGGCCTGTGTGACCCCTCTCCACCCCACGCCAGTAGGGGATGGGGGCGAGTTCCTGAGCCCCCGGCAGACGGGAAATGACCACAACTGGTAGGGAGGTTGTGGGAATTCAGCGCACACGTAGGGGCACTTGGCACGGCCGTGTGTCCACTCGCCACGCCCAGGGTTCTGGCGGGCCGTGTCTTACGTCCCCAGGGCGGCTCCACAGCAGAACGACTGAGGCTTGTCCAACGATGAAGGGACGATGAGGACCACCCGGGGCGGGGGGGTGCGCTGAGAGCGACCCACTTGGCCTCAAGAAATGATGGTTCCCACTGGTGCTGCCAATGCAGACACATAGGAGGCCTGCACAGCCATCCGACCGAGATCCGCCCAGACCCCAAGGGGCGCGGGGAGGCTGCACCAGGACGGGCGCTCCCTGTGGAGTGAGCCTGCCCACGTGCAGTGGCCTCGTTCCAAAGCACACGAGCACCCTCGGCTAGGATGGCTGCCCAGGTGCCCATCATTTGAAACAGCATTTTTTAAAACCTCCAAGTCACAAGCCTAGAGCTTGCAGATCTGAGTGTGAAAGTCATCGACCAGTAAAGCACAGCGTTGAAAATGAAGGGTGTCCAGGCGGAGCCGGGCCCACCCCTATGGAGAGCCGTCGCCGGCCTGGCTTCCACCGGGAGGAGGCATTTGAAAGGGGAGCACCGCGTTCCTTAAGGTCCGGCTTTCAGGGGTCCGGCTTTCCTTCGGGGCCTGGCCTTGCTGTGTCTAGTTGGGTGAGCGCTGTCCCCACAAAGAGGCTGCTTCTGTTGTGGGCACCTGCGTGTCCCGCCCGGAAGGTTCACACCCCGCGCCCTTGGGGTCTCACGCCCTTGCTCTGCTGGCGTCTCCCAGTTTCCTGCCGGGAGCCCCGTGCCTGCCCACCCACTGGAGTCCTGCCCCCTCCCTGGCCCTGCACCACGATGGACTCCCCCACGTGACCCGTCCTTGGAGAGCTTTGCACACGCAGGCTCCTGGGCTCGCGCGGAGACCACCTCCTGTGCCTGAACTGTTGACCAGCCACTCAGTCCATTCCGCGTTGGCAGGAGAATAATGGAGTGGAAAAGCCATTTCTTCTTTCTCTTGAGCGCTTTCTCACCCCTCAGGAGCAGGCTGATTTTTCTCCCTTTGTTTTTTTGCCTCCCTTCTCCCGACACATTGCTTCTCGTGCCTCCTGTAAACTACAGCCTTGGCCAGTGTTCGTTGAGTCGCTGTGCTCACAGCTTTCCAGGCCTTTTCTGGTCCAATCGCTGTGGTGGCTCTGCGGTCCTCACACGGTGGCAGCGACGTCGTTACAATTACAATCCCCCCGCAAGCAGGACAGAGCCAGGACCCTGACCCAGAGCCAGCCAGCCACTGTGGCCAAAGTTGACTCATTTATGGAAACTCCTTTTCAGAAATACCACTTTTCTAGAGAATTCCACTTAAACACACACACACACATTACTACTTTCTAATGTAAATAAGTCTTACCTTGGCACTACATTTTTCACATGGGTATTTTGCTTAAAACTGTTCTCGTGTAGGGGGCTTCCCTGGTGGCGCAGTGGTTGAGAGTCTGCCTGCTGATGCAGGGGATGCGGGTTCGTGCCCCGGTCCGGGAGGATCCCACATGCCGCAGAGCAGCTGGGCCCATGAGCCATGGCCACTGAGCCTGCACGTCCGGAGCCTGTGCTCTGCAACGGGAGAGGCCACAACAGTGAGAGGCTCGCGTACTGCAAGAAAAACAAAACAAAACAAAACAAACTATTCTCGTGTGTTTCCACAAATCCTGCCCATAAGCTGTCAGAACAGTCAACCACTAAGTGCCACGCTGTTTTATGTCCACGATGCTCACCCCTGATGCTGCCTGGGGGCTTGGGCATAAGACACGACCATGGGAAGCAGTCTTGAAAATAGAAAATTCTCCCATTTTTCTGATGGTTGAATGGAGATGATTCAATTTTATGAAACTCACCCACAAACCCAAAGCTGTAAATATGAAGCTCTGAAGTTTGATGAGCTTCTCAAAGGAAGGTCCTTTGTAATACCCTCATCAGCACCCTAGTACTAAATGATAATTTAAAAATAACAAAATCCATCAGAAGTAATTTGAATTACATTTTTTCTAGTTTCCTCAACGTTTGGGAGGTATCAGCTTCCTGGGTAAGTGTCTGTCCAGCTTGCATAATCTAAAATTTCCGTGTTTGTGTTTTCCAGAAAGAATTTTTTTTTTTTTTTTTTTTTTTTTTTTTGCGGTACGTGGGCCTCTCATTGTTGTGGCCTCTCCCGTTGTGGAACACAGGCTCCGGACGCACAGGCTCAGCGGCCATGGCCCATGGGCCCAGCCGCTCCACGGCATGTGGGATCTTCCCGGACTGGGGCACGAACCCGTGTCTCCTGCATCGGCAGGCGGACTCCCAACCACTGCGCCACCAGGGAAACCCCATAAAGAATTTTTTAAAGTAACACTTCATAATGTTAGACCTTATTTCCATTGAAGCAAACCCCACCACAGACTTTCCATCACAGACCTTAATTTCAGTGCAACTTAAATGTTTGTTCCAATTTTTCTCTGAAACGGTCAACTTTGTATAGCCCGAGTTGCCTGTTTCCAGGCCTGGACAGGCACCAGGGTCCTCGTCTGGCGGACCTTGTCCAGAGTGAGCGGCGTTTCCCAGACCTGCCTGAGCTCGGGGGACCCTGGAGGACAGGCTGCCCACCAGGCACCATTCTTCCTAGACCTGGAGGGTGTAGGCCGAGGGGGCCTGTATCACCCTCACCGTCTGCCCTGAGCCCGGCCTGTATCGCCCTCACCGTCTTCCCTGAGCCCCCGGGCTTGTCAGCTCCTGACCTCGTGGCCCCATCAGCCTGGCCTCTCCCGGCGCCCACTCACAGACCCAGTGGGCGTCAGGAGGCTGGAGAGCGAGGCTTTCCAAGGATGGGGGTCAACCAGTGTAGAGCCCCAGGGTCAGGGGGAGGCAGCCGGTTGGAGTGAACGCCCAGCCACAGCGGACATGTGCGCGCAGGAGGCTGAGTCAAGGCCTGACCTCTGGCTGGCCTCTAAGGAGCCCACGGTGTGAGCTGGAGGTGAGCAGGGTGGTGACAGGGTGGAGGTGAATGTCCACATCAGCCATCGCAAAGCAGGAGAAGGGCCAGCCGAAGAGTTGCCTGGCCCAGACCGGAGAGGTGGACGCTCCTGAAACAGGACGGCCAGGAGCTGGGACGTCCACCTGGATTCTGATGGAACAGGATCAGCCAGTCACATTATATGGGCTTTTCCTAGGGCCTTCCTCTGATGGCACAAGGGGGGAACAGGCTGGCAGAAAAATGAACTGATGTGCAGTAAATGGTACTTTGTGTTTATATGTTGTGGTAGTCCAGAGCAAAGGGTCCTTTAAGACACCGTCGGCAGCGATTTTATCACTGAGGGTCTATGTTGCACATCAGCTCACTCGAAGATGACCCTGCAGTCCCTTGGTGGCACCACAGGGAGGCTGCGAGCTCTGGGGGCTCCGCACGTCCCCACAGGCCTGGCAGGGCCACCCACGGGGGGTCGGTCCGCCTCGCCCTGACCCGGAAACGGAGAACCACCCTGCGTGCCAACACCGTTGGCCTCTGCAGAAGCCATCTGGGACCGTGTCCCTAGCAGGACTTCCACGATGACCAGGCTGTGAGCCGAGGCCCAGGGCCTTCTGAGTGATGGCTGGGCTTCGTCCCCGGCCCTGAGCAGGAGCCGTCTCACCTCTGGTCACCGTGTGTCCAGTGCTGGTGAGTTGCTGCCTTTGACTGTTGTTCTTTTGTCCTAAAATACTGTAGAAACCTGTCAGAGCCGGCAGTGCAGGCAGGAGAGGAGAGGTCTGGACACCAGCAACAAGAGCAGTGTGACTGCGCCTGAACTGGGGTTTAGACCAAGCGGGGGTCTGCAGTCGGTCAAAGGTAGCATTCGATGAGGCAGGAGCCGAAGTCTGGGGGAGAAGCACCTGGAAAACAGACAGCGAGGCTGAAGAGGTAGAGCGTGGCGGGCAGGGCCTGCGCAGGCCGAGGGCGGGACGGCTGCCCCAGGAGGGGCCTGGCGGGCAGGCTGTGGCCTCTGGAACTCGGAGGGGCTGGAAGCTGGGCGGCAGGGTGCGATTCACAGGAGCCCCCGTGTTGCTGGAGCAGCACCTGGGCGTCCCTGCAGCACCGCCTCCGCCTTGCTGGGGACGCCCAGCCTCTCCCCATCCCACTGGACTGGCCGCTTTGGTGTCTCTGCCCTGGAAACAAGGCAGCCCCACGGAGCGGAGCTGCAGAGGGAGGGGCCCCGGGATTCGGAAGGTCCAGGGAGGAGACGCAGGCCCAGCGCACCAGCGTCTGAAGCTCAGAGCCTGGAGGCTGGACTTGGTTGCAGCTCATCTGGCCCACGTGGGTCAGGATATCTCTCAACGCCTCGTTCTCCGGGGTGATTTGAGGTCCCCGTGGGTGCACGGCGCTCGTCCGTCCAGGAGCTGAGCTGTGTGCAGGTTGGGGGCCCCTTCACCTACCCCCATCTCACCCCACCAATCCTTCCTCCTTCCTCCTCAGGCCTCTTTCTAGGGCAGGAATGCGTTCAAGCCACTTTTTCCCCACAGGAAAGGATCCCCTCTCCTTGGGGGGTACGGAAAACAAAGGGTGGTCACCGCATGGCTTTTCTCCACCTCCATTTACTGACGCCCACGTCGGCGGTGGAGCAGAAACAGGGAAGAATCTTCTGCACTGAGATCTCATCTATTCCAGCAGCCGTGTCTGGTCTGCACCTTTGCAGAGACCCTCCCCTGAAAGTAGATGGAAAGCCCCCCCCCACCCTCCGTCCGAGGTGTCGGAAAGGGCGCAAGAGGAGGTGCAGCAATTAACCACTCAGCAGAGCTGTCGGCCTGGCGCGCGCGCCCTCCACCGCGTGATGCCTCCATGCGAAATTATATCTGACATTTAATTTAAATGCACAGAGCTTTCATTCAAGAGTAAAGGCAGCCGCCGAGGCCGGGCTGCTGCCGGTGTGGATTTCTTTCTCTCCGCCCGCTCTCCTCGCTGACCCGGCCTCACCTTCCCTGGCGCACGCAGCTGTCTCTTTACTCTGGGCGCCCAGGGCTTCCCTGCGCCTGGCAGAATGTCTCCATTTGCAGAGTCTGTAACCGAGAAAGAGACCAGTTCCCCGGAGGACTGCTGCGCGCAGCCCCCGCACCGTTAGTGGGCGTTTGGAAGGCTGTCTGCTCTGGTGCCTTCAGAATCCGGAGAGCTCCAGCTCGGGGGGGTTTACCCGGGGGGGTGAACTTATCGGCGAGTCATTTACTTAGGGAGTCTCTGTCCAGGATCCCTTTCCATGCAGACGTGAGACGCGGTCCAGAGTGCTCCTGTCCAACAGGACGGGCCGATGCCTGCACCCCCGAACCCCCTGCCCCCCTCCCACGTCTCAGGCAAACAGCATCTCTGCAGCTTGGATCCCGCTTGGTCTGGCCGTCTCAGAACACTCGCGTTCTGGCTGCTTCTAAACCAGTCGACTGAGGATTCCAGCCCCCGGCGTACTGAAGCAGATCCCTCTTGGGAGGCGGTGAGGTTCTTGGCCGCGGAGCCAGGGGAGAGGATGCGCTGGGAGCCATAGGCATGTGTTGAGCTGCCAGAAGCTGTTTTCAGAAGAAATGGAGACGTACCCCAATCAATTCCAGATGAACTGGGGTGCGTTCCAGGGAAGGGGAGGGGGTCTAGGGCCCCCCGGCTCTCCTCCTCCCCTTGCCGTGCCGGAGCCCCCCGGGGTGGGGAGGAAAGAGCAGTGAGCAGCTGTGAGGTGCCCGCGCCCTGAAGCTGGTCTCCTGAGGCAGGTCACCTGTTGGCGGCCGAGCGACGTCCCTCTTCTCGACCCCAGTGACGGCCTCGGGGAGGAGGTGAGGGGGAGGACACTCTCTGAGGAGGCAGAAGCCCTTCTCACTCATCCCCCAGCTCAGGGCTCAGCAGGCCCCCGGGGCGCTCTTAGCGTTGCATTGACAACCACTGGGGCCCCTAGCCCTGGAACGCGCGGGTCGCGGGCACCGTGGAGAAGCCGAGACCACAGACAAATTAGCAACAGAGGCATTTGCCGGGGGGAGTGGGGGGCACCTGGGCCTCCTGCACCTCTCTGGGCAGGTCCCACGGGCCACGTGGGGGAGGCCATCGTCTTACAACGGTGTTGGCACCTCCTCGGGAAGCAGGTGTTCTGCTTAGGTGGCCACAGCGAAACACCGGGGCCTGGTGGCTTCCACGTCTGATGGGGGCCCCAGGCTTACAGGTGGCCTTTGCTGGGTGCAGCTCCCGGTGTCTCTCCTTGGAGGACACTAATCCCATCGGGCCAGGCCGCCCTCAAGGCCTCACTCGGCTGTAACTAGAGACCTCATCTCCGAGTCCAGCACGCTGGGGTCTGGGCTTCCACACGTGAACTTGGGGAGACATAAGCCTTGGCCCATAGCAGGTGCATCACAGACCCCCCAGCTGCTGGGCGGAGCCGTCGTGTCTGTAGTTCAGGGTCTCTGCTCCTCTCGGAGGCCCACGCCGGGCCCCTGTCCTCCCAACACAGCAGTGTGGCCCTGAAGCCCTGGTTACCCCCTCGTGGTTCCGTTAATGTCCCTCTGCCACCAGGGACACGAAGCCCTTGTGCCGGCGCCCACGCCCAGCCTGGGGAGTCCATTGTCAGTGAGCCCGGAGAAAGAGCGTCTCTTTAAGCAGTTAATACATTTGCTGGATTCTGTAACCCTTTTGTGACACTGGAGTTTTACCTGCGACCCCTTGGGCCTTGCAGCCCCCGGACCCTCTCCATGCGGGGAGCCTCAGTGCTGCACTTCCTCCACCAAGTCCTGGGCAGAGTCTGGGGAGTCTGGGGTCCTCAGGGACCCATGGGCGTAGCGGTTTTCAGCGAGTTACCTGGTCGGGCACCACCTGAGCCACCGTGGAAGCACAGCCCCACGCACCTTCGTTCCCTGAGACTCCGGCCACCACGGCAGCCCCCCAGGCTCACCCGTCGCTGGAGGGGCCCCTCCCACACATCACAGCCAACCCCCCGCCCCAAGACAGGGACGGGCCCTGGCTGGAAACACGTGATTCCTCCGAGCCCCGGATCCCGGTCGCAGAGTCCTTGCAGACATGGCGGGGGCGAGTGGGGAGGGTTTGAATGTTTCCTGGGGGCTCGTTTCCAGCAGGTTAAAAGGGGGCCTTTCCTCTCGCCAGGGCAGGGCTTCTCACTTCCTCTCTGTCTCCCCGCCCCCCAGCCAGGGGAGCAGCCGTTGGCGGCTTCGTGTGTAAAGGTCTGATTACGACCCCGCAGACCGGGGGTCAGGGTGGGCCGCCGGGCCCTGCTTGCCGCCCTGTGGGAGCAGGAACAGCGGGGCCCTCGCTGCCTGGGGAGCCCCCGAGGGCGCCCACAGAGACCCACGCCACCTCGCCTCCTCTTCCGGGCCATCCGTGCGGGGGAAACAAGGGGCGAGGGGACGCGAGCTCTGCCCGGCCGCGGTCCGTCCCCTTCCCCAGCCGTCCCTCCGCTCCACGGGGAGAGAGCAGGTGTCTGGGCTCTGGAGGGCCAGCTTCACGGGAAAAATTCCTCTCCAAGCATATGAGCTACTGTGCCGACCTGGGTGTCCACCCTCGGGCCCCGCCTCTTCCCCGCGCAACGCTAGACCGCATGGCCCGTGGTGCGGCGTCCTCGGGGACGCGGGACAGCGCTCGGTCAGGCCCCTCACACGTAGTGTCGGGGGACCAGAAGCAAGGGGGGGCGCACAAGGACCGTGTGGCCCGAGGAGGGGGGCGCTCAGCCCAGGCCCCCCGTAAACCCTGGGAGGGGAAGGGGCCACGCGACACAGCGAGGGGCCGGGAGCGAGCCCCAGACCATTCGGTCAGAGGCGTTGAGTCCGCTGGTCCCGCCCGCTCGTCTGCGTGAGGACAACGGACTAGCTTCCCAGCCCCGCCTGATTCCATGTAAAGCGGGCGGCGCGCTGCCTGCCGTGCTTCCTCTTTCCTGGATGTTCTGAGGTGCTTCACACGTTCAGACGTGCACAGAGCAGCCTTTCACTGTTTCCTAAAGTTCGAAAGCAGACCCGTCTCCTGTCTTCAATTGAGGCTGTAGATGGCTGCGGTATCGTAGCTCTACTTATGTGTTAAATAAAGAATCCGTTGTAATATTTCAATATTAAATGGGATTCTGGGCATGTTTACAGAAGAGCCATTTATTATCCCCAGAGTGGATCCCACTGTTGCCACGGCATCCACATAATGGCCCGGATGGTAAGAATGGGGGTCGGGTTCACTAAAATACTAGACTGGGGACCCCAGTCACCTGCATTTAGGTGGATATTCCAGTATCTTCCATTTCTTTGAATTCCAAACTCTTTAAATCCAAGTCGGCATCTAGGAATGCTTTTCTGGGCCCCGCCCCCGCCCCGACCCTGGGATGTCCCACTGCGTCCTCTGTCTCAGTGCCGTCTGTTTGTCCCACCAGCCTGAACTGCTTCTCAGTCGGTCGTGTGTGCTCACCCCTCCACCAGACTTCACTAACACGTGCAGTAAATATTTGTTGAATTAAGGACTCGGCACAAAAACAGAAAACAGAAAGTATCCCAACAGCATCAAACGTTAGCTCTCCCCCGCGGTCCAAGATGCAGCCCAGAAAACAGCCAGACGGAGCTGGTGCCTGACTCGCCATCGAGTGGTGCTCCGGATGCACGTGGACACACAGCGTGGCAGGAGTTCACGGTTCCCACTGGGGCCAGTGGGGAAGGCAGGTTAGCGTCTCCTCAGCGTCCTTGCCGGGGCCTTGCTGGAACCTAACTCGGTCAGCCCGGAAAATAGTCACCTCACCTAAGCATGAGGAGTGTGGGTGATGGAAGCGGGGCAATGGGAACCAGCCCTCCCGAAGCCACGGGGTGGGTAGGCGGTGTTGTTTTCAATCAGGCCCTGGGCTGGAGCCCCTCCAGAGGCAACACCTTCCCAGCAAAACAGAATGAGCAGGATATTTCAGTGGCCTGGCGTTTTTCATTTGCCCCCCACCAGGTGGCCAGGGGACCGCTCTGCTGGGCCGAGAACCCCACCATGTCCTGGGAAGAGTGAGGGGTTTCTAGAGCCCCGGCTGCAGAATATGCTTTAGTGGTTGTCTAGTGGCCTATCTGCGGCTGAGTCCCTGACAGTGACCTGGTAGGTTTGTGTCTCCTACACTATGAGAACCTACCATCTCAGAGAAAATGTTAAACAAAGAAATTTATAAGTTATAATACACCTGGCTTCCAGGAAAAGGAGTTAAGGTAGCTCACCATTAAAAGAAAAGCGTGTCTATGTGTACAATATGGTTAAACGAAAGGGGTAGAAAGTCTGTGGAGGAAGGGGGCCTGTGGGCCAACAGAAAAGCACCCTTAAAATACGTGTTTGAACAAACACAGAGATAAGAAGTCAGTAAAGGAAACTGCGGCTGTGCAAAGTGTAAGTGCACGGGTGGGCCCAGTGGTCCAGCTCCACCGGGAACCTGCTGAGCCCTCACTTCTAGATGGAAAAGATGTTGGTGGGGATGATGTTGTCTGTGGCCGGAGGCCACCGGCCGGCATCCCCCCCGGAGCCACGTGTAGAGACTGGGCGTGTATGTGAATGAGCTCAGACCTCGTGTCATCACTTCTGAGCTGTCCAGCAACACCAGAGCACATCCCACAACAACCAACATGGCGGCTCTAGGGAAGAGTTGTTTGCACAGTGACTGAAATTATCATCTTCCTTAGTCAGTATCTGATTCAATGACAGCCTTGAGGGCTGGCACGTGGAGCCGAGCTCAGGGCTCCGGGTCGGCCCTGGGCTGCGAGGCCACGGCCGCTTCAGTGACCGCAGGCCGCAGAAGGGCTGTCACGACACCCAAACGCTCCACGCGGCTTCTAGTCCCTACTTCAGGCTTTTTATGGGAGGCCATCTTTCCTCCCCTAAGGAAAAAATGGGATGGGATGCAGGTGCTCTGGGGGTAATGTGAGGACCGCCCTCCTCGGCGTGAAGGACTCAGCGTGGATCCCTCCCCAGAGACGTCCGGGGCTCGGGAAGTGGATGTAGGAAGTCAGGGATGACTGGGGACAGGAGGCCAGGCCACCGACGAACGTGCACACGTTTTGTAAATTCCCCTGGGGCAGGGCCAGGCAGCATTACAGCCGCTGCTGCTTCTGTTTGCTTTGAGCTGCTGTGATTTCGGGAAAGGAAGCTTCGGACCCGGCTGAGAACCCAGGACTGGGCTCTAACCCCGGGTGCATCTCGGTCACGTGTGACCTCGGGCAAGTCGAGTCTCCCACTGGGCTTTGCTGCTTCTTTTCCACCGTATTTTACAAAGTGAGACGTGTCCCCATGTCACGGGGACTTGGGGACAAGAAGTGAACCCTTGTGCGCAAAGTGCTCAGAGCTCCCTGGAATGAGGACACGGTCTAAGTTGGAGGCGCTGGTAAAAACAATAACCTAACGCAAAATTAACCTTAAATTCAAACATTGGGGACCATCCCTTTCCTCTGCTTCCCTCTCTCTGCTCTTAACTCCTTGCACCCTTCCTCTGAGCCGAAGTTGACCAGGGCCAGGGCAGACGTCTGGGTGGACGGTCCTCTTTTGACCTGGGAACATCTTAAAACTCTGGTTGCCTTCCCGCTTCGTGTAATTAAAATGACAGCACGAAACCGTAAGACACGTCTTGAAATGGCACAGAGTTCTCATCTTTCCTGTGATGACAGTGACTTAGATGCTCAACGCATCAGATACCAGGTGACTGGGCCCTAAGCGTACGCTGGGGCTGCCTTGGGGGAGGTGGCGCTGGTCACACTGGAAACACCCCTGGCGGCTGCAGACAGAGCCCCGTCCACCACCCGCCGCTCTGCTTGTCCTCTTGTGTCGGATTCAGAGCAGGGGAGATGCTCCCTGGGGGCCCGAGGACTTCCACAGACCACGGAATATCCGGGCACCCCGGACCTGCTTCTGTGATGCCCAGGCTGGCAAACCTCGTGCCAACAGCAGCCCTCAGCCCTGCCCCTGGTACCTCCTCTCTTCCCTCCAGGTGGTTCGTCTGCCACATTAGGGTCCACGTGCGCTGACTGTGTGACGTCCACCTTCCCAAGGCCCTGCAGGTGCCATGTGTGGTTGACATGTGGGTCACTGGCTTGTGGTTAGCTGGCTATGACAGCCTTATTCTAAACAGTGCAATAAACGATTAATAAATAGATTTTTTAAAGAAATACAGTACCGAGAGGGCTTAATATGGTTTAAAAGTGAAAGCACTCCTGACAAAATAAAGATTTTAAAGGACAGTCCAGACCAGTGAGGCCCTTTGGGGCCTCGGATATGAATGAGTCAGAGACATGGCCCTTGACAGCTGCCTCCCAGAAGGCACGTGTGAGCAGGGCCCCAACCGAGGGCCGGGCGGGGGCCCTGGGTGAAGAAGGGCTGGTGGCAGGGCCTCCTCCTTTCTGGCCTGTGGCCCTGAGCCACCCGGGCCACCGAGAGTCCCCTGGAGCCCCCGTCACTGGCCTCAGACGCGGCCGCTCCCTGCTGGTGGGGGCACGTGTAGTTTAACACACGATGTCCTGGTTCACAGGCAGGTCTGCTCCAGACGTTCCAGCCGGTGATGCGGGACTCAGTGTATTTTGCCCTGGAAATCACGGGCAGCTGTTCAGCCAGGACACTGAATGCGCCTAAAGACGAATGCCCAGGCCCCGTGCTTACCACACCGCCATACAGGGAAACACGAGGTCTTTCCGCCAGCTCTAACTTGGGACCGCGGAACCAGAACGGAATGCCGACCCGGAGTGGGAGTCAAGGGGTCCTGAAACCTGCCCATGGGGCTTCTGCTTCACAGGAGCCAATGGCCCGGGGGGGCCCCCTCTAGAGCTGGAGCATCACAGGGACAAGGCAGCGGCTGCATGCCCCCCACGCTCCCTCCATGGGCAGGTGCCAGGGCTCACTCACTCTGAGCGCAGGACACTGACAGCCACCAGGCTGTGGGGTAACCCTGTGGGGACCCCAGCCCAGCTGTAATTG
The DNA here is from genome assembly GCF_964341445.2 of Mesoplodon mirus. Taxonomy (NCBI): domain Eukaryota; kingdom Metazoa; phylum Chordata; class Mammalia; order Artiodactyla; family Ziphiidae; genus Mesoplodon; species Mesoplodon mirus. The sequence goes on along the minus strand of NC_138985.1, from coordinate 114,632,460 downwards.
GGGGAAGCCTTGCCAGGCTATCCAGCGAAGGGAAAATGTACCAAAATAAAAACCGCGAGCCAGGGCTTCCCTGGTGGTGCAGTGGTTGAGAATCCGCCTGCCAATGCAGGGGACACGGGTTTGAGCCCTGGTCTGGGAAGATCCTACATGCCATGGAGCAACTAGGCCCGTGAGCCACAACTACTGAGCCTGTGCGTCTGGAACCTGTGCCCCACAGCAAGAGAGGCCACCATAGTGAAAGGCCTGCACACCGTGATGAAGAGTGGCCCCCGCTTGCCGCAACTAGAGAAAGCCCTCACACGAAACGAAGACCCAACACAGCAAAAATAAATAAATAAAAAACCCTTCCCTCTAAAAAAAAAAAAAAACTGCGAGCCACTTAAGTGTGTACTGAGGCTTCATGAAATACTTGTCAAATTAACTTTGTAATGAACACGTGGTGCGCGCATAGCTGGACCCAGGGCCTCAGCCCACTGGTGTTTGTCCACGCGCCTGTGTGACTGTCTGCTAGGCTTTCCTCACTGAGGGGATGTGTCACCCTGGGGGCTCCTGTGGCCTCCGGAAAGGGCAACCAAAGCCAAAGCAAACTTATTCTACCCTTTAAAAATGTCACCTCCCGGTTTCACCAGGACAGAGAGCAGCCTTTGTTTGTGGAGAGAAAGAGCTGCCCCTCGGCTCCGAGACCAGTTTGTGTCCAGCCTGGCACGGGGAGAATTATGTCCTTCTTGATTTTTCCCTCAAAGTGGAGGGAGCTGCACCTGAAGCAGGTGAGCAGCACACACTGTACTTGAAGCAGAGAACGGAAGACGTTGCAAAACGTGGCTCTAATGGTCCCAAGGAGATGCCAGATGCTCTTTCACCCAAAGGTGGACACTGCATTCCTAGAGCTGCCCAATGCCCAGTGCACTCTTTGTCTCCGTCAGCTCGGGCTGCCGTGTAACAAATGCCACAGACGTGTATTGTCTCACAGCCCTGAAGCTGGAAGTCCCAGATACAGGTGTGGGCTGGGTTGGTTTCTCCTGGGGCCTCTCTCCATGACTTGCAGATGGCCACCTTCTCGCTTGTTCTCACGTGGTTGTCCCTCTGGGCACATGCAGAGAGAGGGGGAGCTCTCTGGTGTATCTCTTCCTCTTCTTACAATGACCCCAGTCCTAGCAGATCAGGACCCGCTCTGGTCACCTCATTTAACCGTAATTATCTTCTTAAAGGGCTTATCTGTAAACACAACCACGTTGGGGATCAACACGTGGATTTGGGGGACACAGTTCAGTCTGTAGCACCTTCTGAGACAGCAAGGCCAGAGCTACACCCTCAGTCCTGTGCAGGTTTAAGCCTGGAGCATGCAGGCCATCTAGCTGGTATCCCATCCCCTTGCAAGGGAAAGCGAGGGGAGGCCTGGAGTCCATGAGATTTACCACCTAAGAGGCCCTCCTGGCAGTGAAAGGGGCTCCCGACCCTGCAGACCCAGGTCATAGCCAGGTCTCCACCCATTTCTCCCGCAGCTCAGGATCCAAGAGCAGGGGGACGAGGCCACCTTGGACTCCCCCGGGAGACCCTCCAGTGAGCTCTCTGAAGAATGGCGTCCTCACCTCCCACTCTGAGCTGCCTGGTGAGCGCAGAGCATCCTCCTCCTGAGACGGCTTGATGAGGAGCTGATCGTGATCAACAGCGTCCTAGATCCAGACATCTCCCAGGGTCATGACGATCCACGTGTTTACTGGGAATTAACTCAGCAGATGCTTCTTGGACACACAGAGGAACAAAGGGATCCTTCATTCCCAGCACTTGCTGTACGTCTTCCATGTAAAAGACATCGAGATCGGGCATCAGAACACACACTTGTGCCCTGAGAAGTTAAATCGTGTTCTGTCAATTCAACTGTTAGGAGCTCACTCGACCCCTTCAGATTTCTTCAAAATATTTTTTTAACTAGACTTTCCTTTAGTTAGCCCCAGCTGCTGCTTCCTTGTGAACTCCCCCATCATTTCCGAGGGGCAGACTCAAAGCCTTATTCTCGAAAGCGGTCCACACGCGCTCTGTGCCTTGGGCTCCTGCTCAGGTGAGCGGGGGCCCAGGTAGGAGGCACGTTGCCGGGAAAGGGGAATCCCCTCCGACCTCTCCGGTGCCCGGGGCGCTGGACAGATGGCACAGAGAGCCTGCCTGGGCCCCCACGGCCAAGGGGATGCTCTCACCCACCGACTCGGCCACCCAGTAGCCACAGCTCTGGGAGGTTCCGGGCCAAACCCAGTCAAGGCTTGTCCAGCTCGTCTGTCTGCCCGTCCAGGTGCGGGGTGAACGGCACTCGGCAAGAGGTTTCCTGTCATACGTGAAACTCGTGACTGTTCCACCGAGGCCGCTTGAGAATGCCGCAAACAAGGCGCCCATCACAGGGTCGGAGGCTGCCAGCCTCCCCACCGGGGCCGCCCTGTGCACATGGCTCCGGCCAAGGCCCACCGAGGTGGACACACCTGAGATGCAGCGGGTCCCCCCCGCACCATGTGTCATAACCACGGCTGGTGGGCGGATACGACCCCCCACAGGGGCAGTAAATGCCTGTTCACAGGGTCTCACACACTCACCTCCTAAGAGCAGCTGGAAGGGCCGGGGTGGGGACGCCGGGGGGTCCCAGCTTGGCTCTGCCTCCGGCTGCCCAGCCCCACGTCCTGCACATCCAGCCGTGATGTGAGTGGGGCTGAGTGACCGGCAGGGGCGGCCCTGGTAGTTCCAGATTGTCATGACGGTTTCGCGGTATCATTTCAAAGCCAGATGAAACGGCCGTATCCCAGATGTAAGCATAGCCCTGGGACACTCGGTGAGACGGGAGCACAGTCAAGAATGGAAAAAAGCTGTTTACTCAGGGCGTATTGGCTGAGTCACTGTTCAGTCAGTCATAGGGATGTTGTTAAAAGATTTGTACTTCTCTGGGCCTGAAGATGCTGAAAGGTCGTCTCTGCTGCAAACCCGAGGAGCCGAGAATCGCTCTGGAGGGTACCACTCTCCTTAAAGTACGCGTGTTACTGAAGCTGCTTATAAATCTCCTTTAAGGACTATGTAGTGTCTTCCTGGAATAAACATTCATGGCGCGCTCCCTGTACATCCGCTGCCGTGCCGAGTGCCGGGGACAAAAAGGAGGGTAACAGAGTCCCTGTGCCCGAGGACACCCCGCTAACTTACTCCTTCCTTCAGTAAGTTTTCACTGAGCCTCTGTCACGTGCCAGATGCTGCCCCAGCAGCTGCGCATCCCACAGTGTGGACGAATGGGCACAGCCCGGTGCGATCAGGCTGCCGTAGGTGGGGACCAGTGACGTCAGGGCTGCACCCTTGAGGCACCACGCTGGGCGTGGTGGACGGGGCATCACGACGTCACCTGGACAGCTTCCAGGCCGAGGCGGTGCATGTACACATGGACTTAGAAAAGCCCGGGACCCTCCGTAAAGGCGATGACCGCCTCTAGACCACATCTCAACCCCGCACGGGCACACCCTTCACCCTGGAGTGACCTCGGCACCTCAGGGAAGGTAAACAGGGTTGAAACCTCGGCAAGAGGATCACTGTGGAAGGCAGGGAATGGCCTGGGACCTCACAGTCCCCCAGGACACGGCTGGGGGCTCTGCCGGGCTCAGCGGGGCCCCGTCACGTTTACCACGGGGTAAGTTCAGCTCCCCACCCCCGCTCCCCAGAAGAGGAGGCCTCCCAGACAGTCATCACACGTCACAGGAGATGTTCTGAGCTTGGTCTGTAAGGTGAGCGCAAACTGCTGCGGTGGTAGCACGGGTGACCCTGGGTCCGGGGTGAGGTGTCCACTGTGGCCGCAGCCCCTGGACCTCAGTGGTGGGTGTGGGAGAGAGGGCTGGGCTCAGGCCCTGAAGATGCAGACTAGGACCCAGACCTGTGGGGCTCTGTTCCCTGCCTGCTTAGAATGCTGTGTGCACTGGGCATTCACTACACGACAGGGCCGTTTTGGGTTGTAATGTAAAAATAACTTCCCCAAATCTTCCAATAAAACTGACCTTCGAGGAGGAAGGACACGTTTATCTTGAAGCTCCGAACACCTTTGGGAGACAGGCAGCCTCTTTAATACGAGTCTTTTGTTTTCTCCTGAAAGAAAGACAGAGGGGGAGAGGCAGAGACAGAGAGAGGGAGAGCCCTGGGACCCTGCGCCCCTGCTCTCCCGGGGCACCTGGACCCGCCGTGGGGCTGGTCGGGCGCAGGGGCCCCGCACCCCGCTGTTCCAGCCCACAGGGTGAAGGCACCACGTCTGTTCTCACCCGTCACAGTCCCGGGGCCAGCTCAGCGCCTGGCTTACATTGTCACTGGGTGTAAAGGTCCCATCTACTCTAGAACCTTCTGAGTCTGCCCTTTACATCAACGGCAGTGTTTACACAAGTTTTAGCAGCGGAAACCTTTCTGCAAAAAGCAGCTTTCTAGGAATTCCAATACACAACAGAGTTCAAGGCGCAGCTGGGGTCCAGGCAGGCGTCCAGCCCCTGAGCCCTGGGCTAGTGTGCAAACTCCAGTCACGGTTCTGGAAAACACTGCGCTGGACTCCCACGTGCACCTAAACAAATCTGCACCAAAAGATTACATCTTCAATTTCTTCTTCCTTCAAATACATGGAAATTTAAAACTGGGCGGAGGGAAAAATAAAATACTCTATATTATGTTTAATGAAGCTTCTACCCCGTCAAAGTAATTAGTGACCTTTTATAGTCTCCTGCCTGTTTATTTTCATTTCCTGATGTTATCGCCAGGATTCCAGAGACCAGGGAGCCGCCCAGAATCTGCCATCCGCGCTCTGGGGCAGCTTCTCTGAGTGGCGCTTGCGCGTGAGGCTCAGACCTCATCACGCTGTGCTGGACGCCCACCCCTGACAGACGGGACCTCTGCCAGGCTGGGCCCTCCTGGTGTCCTGGGGAAGTTCGTGGGTGCAGAGCAGCGACCAAGGTGTCACCACTCCAGACTTACTGGGAGGGAGGTCTCCAGGCTGCGACTGGGGGCTTTGGGGGTCCGGGCCAGGCTGGGGGATTCATCCCTTTTTGTTCCAATTTCATTAACCTCATATAAGAAGCAGGTGAAAGCAATTTATACAAATCCTTTTTTCAATTGTGTAAGACTTCCACCTTTTGATAACAGGCAGCCTGCCTGAGGGGAGAGCCACAGACAGGCAAATTGTGAGACCAGTTTAAAATTTGAGCTCCCTTTTTTTTCCCCTATTTCTTCAAAAGCTTCTCTGAGGATAAGATAAGAGTGTAATCCCTTAGTTTGGTACAAATGTTTTAAGACTTTGTGTTTCTAAAAATCCAATTTGAATTAGCCTTGAACTTTAAAGCTGTTTTGTCGGCTGAACCAAAAGACATCACGGGACACGTATAATGGACAGCATTGTATGGCCTCCTCCCTCCCTCCTGACCCCCACGAGGACACGCCAGGAAAACCGTCCAGAGGCAAATGTCACAACTTCAGAAAGCTACAGTGCTTGTCTCTTTTCAACAAAGATTTTGCTAAGCTTCCCTCCCCGTGGCCTTGAGGAGTCTGACAGCGTAAGAGCTGCCCCGCTCTCAGACACACCTGGGCCAACCTTGGCATCACCAGAAGGTCACTGGACGCTGACAGGCTGGCACAGACCCTGTGCCCACTGCTCCTCACGTAGTCGACTCTGCCCGTCCTTGCCTGGGCCCCTGGCAGGGCAGAGAGAGGGCGCCTCCACGTGGGGACAGTAGCCGCCCATCACAGGACTTCAGGACACTCCCTGGGTGCCCACAGGGTCCCAGGCGCCACGCGGGAGCCTGTGTGAGCCTCAGACGTGCACAGAGTGAGGCCCACAGGGCAGGACAAGGCCAGAGCTGGGCTGAGCGGAGGCCCCGGCACTGGCGGGAGGGTGGCCCACCAGGTGCAGGAGACACCCAGATACCCAGGAAGCAGCCCCGCAGCACAGGGGTCTGACCCGGGGGTTTGCTGGACTGGAGGTGGGCAGAGGCCGGGCAGCGGGTCTGCCACGAGGGCCTCCCAGCCCACCACCCCCAACTTCACTCATGCTCATGGGCCTCTCAAGACTTTGCCGGGAGTGGATCATCCCTAGAAGCTCTGTAGGTTAGATTTTTTTCCCATATTACATCCTTTTTTTTTTAAGTTGCGATAAAATATATATAACCTAAAATTTACCATTTAAACCATTTTCAGCTACAGCCCCGTGGCATCAAGTACATTCACATTGTTGGCCCGCCATTGCCACCGTCACAGCCAGAATTCTTCATTTTACAAAACTGAAACTGTCCCCAGTGAACTCTGACTCCCCGCCCCCGGTCCCCCTTCTCCTTTCTGTCTCTAAGGACCTCATATGAGTAGAATCATGCAATATTTGTCGTCTGGTGACTGGCTCATTTCACTGAGCACAGTGTCCTCAAGTTTCATCCACAGTGTAGCAGTGACAGAATTTCCTTCCTTTTTAAGGCTGAATCCTATGCCATTGTCTGTATGTATCACATTTTGTTGATCCATCATCTGTAGATGGACCCTTGAGCTGCTTCCATCTTTTGGTTATTGTGAATAATGCTGCTGTGAACATGGATGTACTAGGATCTGTTTGGGTCCCTGTTTTCAGTTATTTTCAGTATATAGTGAGAGGTGGAATCGCTAGATGGTATGGTAATTCTGTGTTTAACTTTTTGAAGAATCACCAAGCTGTTTTCCATAGTGGCTGCACCAGTTTACATTCCCATCAGCAGTGCATGAAGATCCTAATTTCTCCACATTCTCCCCAAATTTTATTATTTTCTGTTTTATTTTATAGTAGCCGTTCTGATGGGTGTGAGGTGGAGTTTCCTTGTGACTTTGATTTGCATTTTCCTGATGACTGCCGACATCAGGGCATCTTTGTATGTGCTTATTGGCCATTTGTGTACCTTTCAACTCTGTCTGTTTTTGAACTGGGTTATTTAGTTTTTTGGTAGTCGAGTTGTAGGAGTTCTTTATTCTGGATATTGATCCCCTATTAGATATGTGATTTGCAATTGTTTTTACTTATTCTGTGGGGTGTCTTTTCACTCAACGGCATCCTTTGATTGATGCACAAAAGTTTTTAAGTTTGATGAAGTCAAATTTATCTATTTTTTCCTTTGGTTGCCTGTGCTTTTGGTGTCCTATGCAAGAAATCATGACCAAATCCAATGTTACGAAGATTTTCCCCCATGTTTCCCCCATCTTCTAATGGTCTTGTAGTGTTTCCTCTTACCTTTAGGTATTTGATCCATTTTGAGTTAATTGTTGTATCGGGTGTGAGGTGAGGGTCCAGCTTGGTTCTTTTGCACGTGGGTATCCAGTTTTCCCGACACAATTTCTTGAGAAGACTATCCTTCCCCTCAAAGGTTTTTTAAAAGTCAGTTTGTTTTTGTATAATATATGGGAAAAAACAGGTAATTTTTAAGTAAAAGAGTTTTCTTTCAGGTTGGTATATTTTTAAAAAACGATATTATAAAATTAATTTAATATTATCTTATAAATATTGATAATATATAAAGCTGAATTTTGACTGCCCTGCCTAACACACGTCGCATGCTATTCAACTGGCTTTAAATTAATTATGTAAGAAAAAGTATAATTCATGAAAAGTCAACTTGACAATAATATATCATGTTTAGTTTGGGAACTGAATACATATTAAAAAGTAAATTGAAATTTAACTAGGTGTTATGACTCCAATAACAGACAAAAAATGCTTTAATGACCTGATGTTTGAAAATTCTTTCTTTTTCAATTAAAAATGGTATATTTTCATAACTTCTATGTTTTATTTATGAATTACAAGATAAAATGAAAAGTTTCAGGCCACTATTTGTAAGGAAGCCTTTGCAAATAAACACATTTCAGTTGTGGGTGGTCTGAATTCTTAATAAAGTAAAAGCCAGGTTGGACATAGTCGCCTGGAGTTTCAGCTCTGAGCGTGTCCCTGGAGTGGGGGGGCCATGACTGGGGGAGGGGCCTTGGGAGCCGGCACCACCCGCGGGCGACTCGCAGATGTGCTTGGAGCCCATCTTTCCAGGTCCCGCCTGCTGCCAGTTCTGCATCCTGGGAGCCGACTTCACTGCCTGCCCCTCAGTAGAAAAGTGGAAAGTTTAGAGCTTGTAAATGTGTGAACCTTCCACGCTGGCCGGCAGCGTAAAGGCTGAGATGGGCCGTCTGAGGGAGGGTGCTCTGGGGGAGGACGGTGTCTGAAGGGGACGGAGCCGGTGGGACAGGCAGGAACACGGGAGGGACAAAGGGGTCTGGGAGTGAAAGCAGCAGGACGGGACGACGGGCTGGATGTGGGTTAGGAGAGCAGAGGTCAAGGTGCTGGTTTGGGACTCATGCCGCTGACCATGAGGGGCTGAGCAGGGGGCACCTGAGCCCTGTGAGGACAAGCCTGGGACTCCAGGGGAGATGTCTGGCCAGCCCGGACCGAGGCTGGAACCAGAGAGTGAACTTGGGGCACTCAGGCGCCGGAAGCCAGGGACAGAGACCAGGGGTGCTGTCCGCTAACAGGGCCTCCCAGTCCAGGCACAGGGCCGTGATCCCCTCCCCAGTGCCTAGCTTTCAGCTTGATCCAGTGACTCGTCCTTGAGAGAGGATCTCTGAGCCCCGCCTCACGGACCAGGAGGGTCTCTGCAGAGCTCGAGGAAGCACTCCCTGCAGTGTAGACAGTGTATGTGACCCACCTCTGGCGACGTGTCTGACAGGTGGGGACAAGGACGGTGTGTGTGTTTGCGGCCAGTGCCTTGATCCTGCAGCTGTTTCCCAAGCGTCTTCCAGGGGCCTTTCAAGTTGGTGAAGCTGGTCCAGCCCACGTCACACCCACTAGACCAAAGCAGAGGAGCCCCTCCTGCGTTTCCCCTCATCCCGCCGTCCCTCCACAGGGCCACGTCCTGAGCCCCCAAACACCCGTGGCCACGGGCACTCGCACACAGCCTCTCCCTGACACCCCAGGAGGTAAGGGACGCCTTCCTGCTGAGGACCCGGCTGACGAGGGGCTCCTGAGCTCACAGTGCACAGCCCGTGCCTTGTCACAGCCTTGCTCGAGGACCCCGGGCTACCAAACCCGGACAGGGTGCCCCTTGGGGGGTGCCTGCTGTTCCTGGCACCTCACGTCTCGGCCTCACTAACCTTGCTCGCCCCCCGAACTTCTGCAATAAAGGGGGTTTGCGTGCCACAGGGGGGATGGCGGGGGTGGCCGCAGGCCGGGTCCTCCAGAGCCCACGGGCCTCGGAGCAGGACAGCGCCACCCCCCTCGGCTGGAGGAGAGCTGGGGACAAGGCTCACCCCGCAGGCGGCGGGCCCCCTGCCCGGGCATCTTCCCGCAGTTCTGGGCTGCGGGGCCGAGCTTTTCCGCGTGTGTGTGGACCTGATGGGAGCGAGGGTGACCTCCCTGCAGACATGGGGTTTGGGGTGCCAGTGGAGACCCGCCCACGGAGGGACCCTGATGGCAGTGGGGGCCTGTGATGAGAGCCCCTGACACGGGCTGGCCTCTCGGAAGACGCCAGAGGGGCCTCGGGAGGGCGGGGTCACCACCTGCCCCACGGCTGCCCCCAGAGATGCGCGTTTTGGGCGGTCCAGCAACCTTTGACCTGCATATTTGGAGAGGTCAGAAAACCTGCATGTTATTTGGACAGGAAAATGCATCTGTCCCTGTCTAACCTGAGGGTAATGACTGCTGCAGTCACAGACACCGGGGCAGATGAGGAGGGGTTTCTGCCTGGGCTGCGTGCCCGTCTCGGGTCCCCATCTCGGGGGTCAGTGCGGCCTTGGCCTGGAGCTGGGCAGCTTGCAGACGAAGGGACAGGGGCGGAGGGACTTGCCCAAGAGGCACGGGTCACCTCTGCTCGCATTTCGGGGCGGGGAGGACAGCCCACCAAGTCCCTCTAGGAGACCCCGAGGGTGAGACAGGCCACACGTCCACTGACGAATAGGAGGAAACCAGCACATGAGGCCAAGAGGGACAGGCCCAGACTCATGGGACAGTGCGGGGTGGCCCCGGTCCCTGGGCCTCTGCTCCGTGAACCTTGCCTTCGCCTGTGACGCGGCCCCAGGGAGGGTGGCATTGACGGGGGGACCAGGACCCCACATGGAGAGCTGAGCCCCTGGGGCCTCGGGGCAGGATCCCTGGCACATCGTCCTGAGAAGCTGAGGCTCAGCCACCTTCAACTCACATCCTCTCAACCTGGGGGTCACACTGGGTCTCTTGTTCTTGAGGGTCACACTGGGTCCCACCTGTAAAAATCATACACCATGATTCATGATTCAACGTTCTGAAAAAATGTCCAACCGAATATTTCCTGGTTTTGGTCATTCTTTCTTTTTTTTTTTTTTTTTTTTTTTTTTTTCTTTTTGCGGTATGCGGGCCTCTCACTGTTGTGGCCTCTCCCGTTGCGGAGCACAGGCTCCGGACGCGCAGGCCCAGCGGCCATGGCTCACGGGCCCAGCCGCTCCGCGGCATATGGGATCCTCCCAGACCGGGGCACGAACCCGTATCCCCTGCATCGGCAGGCGGACTCTCAACCACTGCGCCACCAGGGAGGCCCTTGGTCATTCTTTCTTACTTTAGTTTTCCTCTGTGGACTTTTCAAACCAAGGAAACTTCTGGGGGTTGGGGGAAGGTTACATATTTAAAGGTTTTAAATTTATTTATTTATTTATTTATTTATTTATTTATATAAATTTATTTATTTTTACTTATTTATCTTTGGCTGCATTGGGTCTTTGTTGCTGCGCACGGGCTTTCCCTGTTGCGGTGAGCGGGGGCTACTCTTCGTTGTGGTGCACAGGCTTCTCATTGCTGTGGCTTCTCTTGTTGTAGAGCATGGCCTCTAGGCGCGCAGGTTTCAGTAGTTGTGGCTCGTGGGCTCTAGAGCGCAGGCTCAGTAGTTGTGGCACGTGGGCTTCAGTAGTTGTGGCTCGTGGGCTCTAGAGCACAGGCTCACTAGTTGTGGCACGTGGGCTTCAGTAGTTGTGGCTCGTGGGCTCTAGAGCACAGGCTCACTAGTTGTGGCACATGGGCTTCAGTAGTTGTGGCTCGTGGGCTCTAGAGCACAGGCTCAGTAGTTGTGGCACGTGGGCTTCAGTAGTTGTGGCTCGTGGGCTCTAGAGCACAGGCTCACTAGTTGTGGCACGTGGGCTTCAGTAGTTGTGGCTCGTGGGCTCTAGAGCACAGGCTCAGTAGTTGTGGCGCACGGGCTTAGTTGTTCCGCAGCATGTGGGGTCTTCCTGGACCAGGGCTTGGACCTGTGACTCCTGCACTGGCAGGCCGTTCTCAACCACTGTGCCACCAGGGAAGCCCCAGCTTAAATTTTCATTTAGGAATTCCAGCACTAAACCACTTGAAGAATTTCAGTTGACTATTACTGTGGATTTTCAGCTGGCTGTACACATCACAAAATTACTCAATAAATAGGCATGTACTAGAGAGATTTTTTTTCTCTGCCTGTATCTTTATCCCAGAGCTGCTGTAACAAAGTGCCACAAACTGGGTGACTTAGAAAAACAGAGATCGATTCCCTTACAGTACTGGAGGCTAAGTTTGCAATCAAAGTGTCAGCAGGGCCAGGCTCTCTGAAAGCTCTAGAAGATGATCATATGGGGTTTTTTGTTTGTTTTTGTGGTGAGAATGCTTCCAATCTACTCTCTTGTCAAGTTTCAAGTATTTAATACAGTATTATTAACTATACCGTGCTGTACATTAGATCCTCAGACCTTAATCACTTATAACTAAACTTTGTACCCATTGACAGGCAGCTCCCATTTCCCCACCCATACCCTCAACAGCCATTCTACTCTCTGTTTCTGTGAGTTTGATTTTTTTTGATTCCACATATTAAAGCAATCATATGGTATTTGTCTTTGTCTGATTTATTTCACTTAACCATAATGCCCTCAAAGTCTATCTGTGTTGCTGCAAATGGCATTATCTCATTCTTTTTTATGGCTGAGTAATATTCCATTGTATATACGTACCACATCTTCTTTATCCATTCATCTGTCAATGGACACGTAGGTTGTTTCCATGTCTTGGCTATTGTAAATAGTGCTGCTGTGAACATTGGGGTGCATGTGTCTTATCAAATTAGTGTTTTTGTTTTCTTCAGATGAATGCCCAGGAGTGGGATTGCTGGATCCTATGGTGGCTCTATTTTTACTTTCTTGAGGAACCTCCATACTGTTCTCCATAGCGACTGCACCAATTTACATTCCCACCAACAGTGCAGGAGGGCTCCCTTTTCTCCACAACCTCACCAACACTTGGTATTTGTTGTCTTTTTGATGGCAGTCATTCTGAGAAACGTGAGGTGATATCTCATTGTGGTTTTGAATTGCATTTCCCTGATGATTAGTGATGTTGAGCATCTTTTCATGTGCCTGTTGGCCGTCTGTATATCTCCTTTGGAGAAATGTCTGTTCAGAGGCTCCTTCCTTGTCTCTCTAGTTTTAGGTGCTTCTGGCCATCCGTGGTGCTCTGTGGCCTGACAGTGCATCACTCCCGTCTCACCTCCATCAACACTTGGTGCTCTCCCTGTGTGTCTGACCTTCTTCTTATAAGGACACCAGTCATATTGAATTAGGGGCCACCCTTTGACTTGATCCTAACTACATGTGCAACAATCTTGTTTCCAAAAAGGTTACAGTCTAAAATGCTGGCATGTCTTGGTCCATCTAGGCTGCTGTAACGAAAAAATAGACTAAGTGGTTTAAACATCAAACATTTATTTCTTACAATTCTGAAGGCCAGAAGTCTGAGACGAAGTTGCCAGCAGATTCAGTGTCTGGTGAGGACCAGCTTCCTGGTTCATAGACGGCCGTCTTCTCGCTGTGTCCTCACGTGGAGAAAGAAATGAGAGAACTCTCTGGGGTCTCTTCCTTAAGGGCACTGACCCTGTCACAGGGGCTCCACCCTCCTGACCTAAACACCTCCCAAAGGCACCACCTCCAAATACCATCACACTGGGGGTTAGGATTTCAACAGATGAATTTTGGGGATGATACAAACTCAGTCCATAACTTGGGAGTTGGGACTTCAGCATTTCTCTTTCTGGAGATGACACAGTTGAACCCATAACACTACCTGAGGGTGCTGCTTACTTTTGCATGAGAGAGAGACCTTCACTCATGTATTCTGCTAGTTTTGTATTGTTCTCAGGTGGGCGGGAAGGGTAGGTCCCAGCCGCTCACCAGTGCTGCCCTCCCCACAACCCGAACCGCACTCTGGACCCAAGGAGACCCAGCTGGGTAACGGCCAAGCATGCAATCAGGGTGGACTGCCTGGCCTGCTGGACAGTGACCGTGTCTGGAACCGGCCACTTTGGGAATGGCCCCTGCGGTACCGGGTGGCTGATGAGAAATCAGTGTTATAAGTGAATATCTGACCCCCAGCCAAAGGCATTATTCTCTCCTCTAAGATCCAAAAGAGTCTGTCAATAGTTTACCTGTTATAGCATTTATCACGTGTTCCACGTGTCGGGGTCATTTATGTTGATGGCAGTCTACCTACCTCCCTGAGTGAAAAGACCCTCAGAAAGGGAACTATGTCTCTCTTGTGTTTGCAGCCCTCATGGCACAATGAAGCACCTTGCACTTACAAGGACTCAAAACTTCTTGATGAACAGATACTAATGGATTAGTTAGCTAATTGCGACCTTCTCGGTAATAGGTCTAAGGTATCTCTTGGTCCAGTTAGACTGTAGATTAACGATGCCTCTGAGAAATGGGGGAAATAAATGGGGGATTCCAGAAGACAAGATATTGAAGAAGATTTTCTTGGGAGAGGAGGTCCTGTAGCAGCCTCCCAGCCTCCCCGCCCACACCACCACCAAGTGAAGCCCCGTCAGCGGAGGGGTTTGGAAGAAGTTGACTCACATGTCATCACGCATGAACACCTCAGTGTGTTTGCCTCTCAAAATAGAGGAGAGGTTCATGCCAGAGGTCCTGCCGCTGTCCACTATGACAGAAGAGGGACAAACTTAGAGAATAAGCCTCAACACTTGATGAGTGTCCTGAATTCTCATTCTGAAAAAATTCTCATTAACCCTCCAAAATTTTTTCTTTCATCGACCTGCTCAAACCGTCAGCCCCCTCTTTGCATGGCCCTTCCCGTGGTCTCACCCCTGCTATCTTAGGGGGAAACTTGTTCCTGCAGCTTCCAGGCCTGTCAGTGTGGTCTGGGTTCTGCCTCTGTTTCTCTGAAGCTCCTAAATGCTGAGAAGCAGACAGGGAGGGGGAAGTGGTCCCACATCCCAAGAGAAGGGGCCGGTAGGCCCCAGCGTAGTTGCTGGGGGTTGGTCAGGAATGAAGAATATGGGGAAGCACCTCTTTGGGGCCCAGGAAGAGAGTGGCCAACGCTTTCTTTCCACTCCACAGGGGCTCTGGGGTCCCCTGGAGACCCTGACCCCCTAGCTGGAGTGGAGACTGGGGGGACACAGGCTTACAGAAAACTGGACTGAAAACCTGGAACCCTGACTGCTGGTGGGCAAGGAGGCAGGGGGCTCCCATGACCTCAGGGGGCCCAGGACCCAGGTCAGGAGGGTTTCTGCTCGGGGGAGAAACTCCATCAGAAAGAACTGGGGACTCTGGTTTTGGCTGCAGAAGCAACCGTGTGGGCAGGGCAGTCGTGGGCAGCCAGGCCAGGGGAGGGGCACCATGTACGCGTGTTGGGGAGACCTCCTTGGGACCCCTGAGGGTCGGGGCATCCTGCAGGAGGGCGAGGCCCAGAGAGCACCACCCAGCGGGTCAGAGGCCAGGACAAGGAGGGGTGCCTGCCTGGAGGAGGAAGGAAGCCAGAAGCTCAGGTGGGTGTGGAGGCCTGAGTGAACAGAGATCACACGTCGGGGGCCGCTGGCCAGACTACGAAAGGACAGACTGCTTTGCACTGTCCCCGAGGACCACAACGGTTGTGTAGCACCCAGGAGTCACCCGGAGCAGAGAAACAGAACCTGCGGGGAGGCCCCGGCGCCGCAGAGGAAAGCTCTCGCCCTGTGCAGTGCCTTGAGTGACCGCGTGTTTCTAGCCGGGTCTGTACCCATCTCTCAGGGAGGGTCAACGCGGGAAGATGCCCTCAGAATCCCCATTGTACGTAGCACACGTAAAGGCAGGGACGATGAGTTGTTTTTAAAAATAGCCTCTCTTTCTACAAGTGATTATTTGTAGAATTAGCTGATAGTTCAGAAACGCTGCATTCATTGGACCCGTTCGTTCAGATCATTGTGATTTTATCATTCTTCCCAAATCCCACAGTTATTTGTTTCTTCTTTGCTGCCGCCCCCCTCTGTGTGGTGGGGAGAGATTACAAAAGGTCATTTATAAGAGTTTAGAAGAGAGCAGTCACCCCACAAGAGTCAGGCAGAACAGCCTCTCGCCCAAGGTGAGGCATGCATTTGGGGGAGGCGTGTGGGGTCCTGGGGGCCGCAAGTGGGTGACACGTGTGTCATGGCCACTGACGAATGGCTTTGCGTCAGCACCTGAAAGCCACCTGCGGCGCTTTGGCACCTGGAAGCTCCGAGCAGGCCAAGCAGGCGTCACAGCAAGACACGTGGGTGAGGCTGCGTGGACAGGGCCACACCCCCTGGGCAGCCGGGCTGCGCTGTCCACAGGAAGTGACCGGGCTCCTCCAGGGCTGAACGGAGAGGTCCAGGTGCTCATCCCCGCGGACACTCACGGGCCGAGGACCCAGAACAGGCAGCCTCCTGCGCGGCGTCCCCCAAAACGGTGATGTCAGGCTGCGGGTGCAGGTCCAGCGCAGCCGTGAGGCCAGGACGGGGTGCGGGCTGTGCCAACGCTGGTGACCGGACCCTCCCGCGTCCACGCAGAGCAGCTCAGCACTGTGGGCGGGTGACACTGACCGGCCAGCCGGCTGTGCTCACAGACACACACGGGCATCACTTCTGCCAACACCGAGAAGGCCCTGATCTCCAGTCCAGTGGAAGCGCGGCATTTACACGTGGGCAGTGTGGCCGATGTGTCCCTCCATCGCCTGCTTTCTTGTATGGGACCTCAGGGTCCCCCGAAGGGGTCTCTGCTGGTCACCCCAGCCCGTGGGCTCTGCCTTTGCCAGGGCTGTTGAGTCCCCACAGGCTCCTGGGGTTGTGATCGTCATCCCTTGTTCTGGGGGCAGTTGGTATCTCAGATAGGTTTGATTGAACAAAGAAGCTTAGCTCATCTGAGATTTCACCCCGGAGTTCTCCAAGCCCTCTCCTCCCGTGTCACTACATGTCACTCGCTGCTTCGCCTGCGGGGTCCTTACCCTCTTGGGGTGTGATCACGGCCACCTCGGTCCCGGAGGCTGGCCTCTTCCCACCTCGGCAGGAGCCGCCGGGAAGGTAGGAGCCCCCCAGACAGCAGGGCCACGTCCTCCGAGCCCGCACGCCCCTCGGCATTGGCGGCTCCTGGCGGATTTGCTGGGAGTCGCTGTCATCAGCATCCGGGGCCGATGGTTCCTGGAGGGGCTGAGAGTCAGGATATCCGAGAGGAAGGACCTGATACCGAGGCAGGGCCTGTACTGTAAGTGCTGGTCCCTGTTCAGGTCACAGCTGGGGTCAGCAGAACCCAGAACCAACTAGAAGAAGGCTGTGCGCCGTGCAGAACCCGTGGGACCCGGCCCACTCCTCGGAGCTACGCCAGCAGCCTTAGGTCTGTGCTCCCCACCCACCCCGCCCCTTCTCCTGTCCTGCTTCCTTCAGGGCCTTCGCAGGAGGAGAACACGTGTCCCAAGGACCTGGCGGCTGGGACCCACGCACAGACCCCAGGCTGCCCCATCCTCGCCAGGCTCCAGGCCCTGACCCACCCCAGCGCCCGCGTGGGTGTCCACTGTCCCCGAGGCAGTCCTGTCACGGACCCACCACCCGGCCTCTGGCTTCACAATGTGCATCTCCCAACCCGTGGGGAGGCAGCTCTTGGCAAAGGCCATCGTGGGCAGGTTCACTCGTCAGGACAAAGGTGGCACAAAAGGCCCCAGATGCAGATACGGAAGCAGGAGGCGTAGTGTTTCCAGGAGAAGCTCGCCAGGCTGGGTGACGTGTTTCCCTGGGAGGTGGGTTCCGTGCTGTCGCCCGTCTGAATGCTCCCGTGAGAGCCCACGCTGGCTTTCCTAGGGCTTCAGGTGGTGATTTTCTGAGGAAGAAAATAGTTTGAACGTCGTGCTCAATAGCAATTATGTACCACAGTGTCTAAATTCATGATTTTTTCCACTTATTTTAAGCCTTGTTGGGTGTCCTTCTCATGTCCCCAAGCCTGCATCATGCCTACAGCTGGTTCTCCCTGCGGCAGGGGTCACCTCTCTCTCGGGACCACCAGCGAGGTTTCCCGGGATGGTCACAGCCTGCCCTGCGGGAAAGAGGAGGGACCACTCTGATCATCCCGGTCTGAGTCGTGAGGCCAGCCTGAGCCAACAATCAATGGAAATACACCCATGTTTAACCGACCTACTACACTGGTACCGACAGTAGGGTCTCCGTCAGACTCAATCATGAACATACGTTTTTCACATAGTCTGATGGGGCCTCCCTGGTGGCGCAGTGGTGGAGAGTCCGCCTGCCGATGCAGGGGACGCGGGTTCGTGCCCCGGTCCGGGAAGATCCCACATGCCGCGGAGCGGCTGGGCCCGTGAGCCATGGCCGATGGGCCTGCGCGTCCGGAGCCTGTGCTCCGCAACGGGAGAGGCCACAACAGTGAGAGGCCCGCGTACCACAGAAAAAAAAAAAAGTAATCTGATTTAAGTTTCCGTGGTGTTAAATGTCACTCGTGAAATCACACAAGCTAAGACCAACCACCACCTTCTGGTCAAGGATGAAACACGGAAGGGTTGCCTTAGTGCTGACTGGTACTTGAACACCTCAGACTGTGGAGCTTTATCACTTATGTAATTCTTTTCTTTAAGACTAATCACCAAATCTGTAGCTGGGGGCGAGAATGCGTCTTAACAGTGATCGGAGCTTGGCCGCTTCCACGTCATTACGGCTCCTGCACTAAGTGGACGGAGCCCACGCGGCCTGGGTGATTCGCTCCGTCCTGGGTCTAAGTCTCGCCAAGTGAATCCTGTCTCAGGTAGGCTTCAGAGGGAGCTGGGTTGGGGCCCATGTCACCCATGACAGAGCAGCAGAGAGCAGGGGGGCGGCAGATGGCAGAGTCACAGGCGAGTGTCCGCCCAGGGTTAAGGGCAGGTCGGGGAGCCCCCGCCAATGTGCTCACTGTGATCCTCTAAAACTCTAGACCCATCACTGGACAGGTGGCTCCCAGCACTCCAGGGTGGGTGTCAGGGGCTGCTGGCCTCTTCCTTGAGGCTGTGACTCGCTGGGGGGGTCAAGGAACTGCTGCTGACCAAGAATATGGATTCCGGGAATTTCTTTTTTCTTTCTTTTTTTTTACAAAATCTCCAAATGCAAAGATAGAGCAGTAGAACGATAGCACCAAACCAGCCTGTTCTGACAGGTGATTAATTAAACAACAACCAGTGAGGAAAGCTAGACTCTCTAGAGGGGGCCCTGAGTTCCGTTCTGTTCAACGTCTTTGTCAGGGACTTATTTAAGGACGTCTAATTGGATTTAGTAAAGGTTTGAATGGTTCGGGCTAGGAGGGCAGTAGGAACAGAGAAGGTGGGATGAACGTCCGTCTCACGTTGGAATTCTAAGGCGAGGACCCGCCCACCCTGAGTTCACAGGTCAGCAGGAAGGACCATGGGATTCTGCAGCTCCCTGAGGCCACCGTACCGGTTACCCACACCAGAGGACACACACTGGCCCCGTGGCTGATGCTGCCCACACGTGTGCTTTGCGTGCCCGGAGCCGGTCTCCAGGGCTACAGTAACGGCACCACAAACCACGGAAGGGGACTGTCTCGTGGTCTCGGGCCAGAGTCTAAACCAAGTGCACACAGGCAGAGCGCTCGGGGAGCCTCCCTGCCTCTGCCGGCCCCGGGCGCCCCCGGCTTGCAGCTGCATCGACCCCCCTGTGCTTCCCCCTGGCCTGCTCTCTGCGTGCGTCTGTGTCCAAACTCCCCTTCTTGTAAGGACGCCACCCACGTGGAGCAGGGCCACCCTAATGACCTCACTTGATCGCCTCCACGAACACCCTGTCTCCAAACAAGGTCACATTCTGCGGTACCGAGGGTGAGGACTTCAGCACGTGAATTTGGGGGACACAGTTTGGCCCATAACAGCCCACTTAGTGTTTCCAAAACTGAGAAATTTTACTTAGATAGTTCAGATGTCTGACTTTTACCA
This sequence comes from Mesoplodon mirus, assembly GCF_964341445.2. Classification (NCBI taxonomy): domain Eukaryota; kingdom Metazoa; phylum Chordata; class Mammalia; order Artiodactyla; family Ziphiidae; genus Mesoplodon; species Mesoplodon mirus. Next base: position 114,613,232 of record NC_138985.1, on the reverse strand, counting down.
CCAGGCCCACCTGGCCTCCTGGCGCGTCTGCCGAGCAGGGTTGGGGTTGGGGGATTCGCAGGGCAGGCTCTACCTCGTCTTGCTGCTACACCGGCCACTCCACCTAGAGGACCGGCTTGGCCCCCAAGCGCGTGGCGGTCACAGCCCCTGATTTCCACCGTGCCATGCCCCAGGAGGCCTTTAGGCATCTCGTCAAAGGAATATGTGCACTGAAATAATGATGGAATTAAAAAAGAAGTAGAGAGAGAAACATGCTAGCACACCCTGGACGTCCTCGGGCAAAACGGCGGTGTCCTGCGGAGGGCTCCACGGCCCCGGGACTCGCTGGCCTGGCCGCCTCCGAGGGGGCGCCCTCAGTTCTCAGCTCTGCCTTCAGGCGGCCGCGTGAGAGTCAGGAGGACCAAAGGGAAGGGACTGGAAGGGACTGCACGGCCGGGGGCAGAGGAAACGACGGAAGGGGGTGGGTTTGCGCCTCCGGGTCGTGGGTCGGCAGCGTGGCAGCTGCTCCCGAGGGCAGGAGCATCACAGCGTGTGGACTAATAGCCTTATTTCAGCCACAGGTACAGGCTTCCTGGCATCAGGGCCGCTCCACTGAGCCGCCCCACTGCCTCGGGACAACCCTCCCCGGATGTGGTGAGGCAAGGGGCCCGGCCACAGGGGAGGGCCACGCATGGAGGGCCACGCCGATGAGGCTGTTTCCTAGGTGAGAGGGTTCAGAGGGGCCGTGACGTCATGGGAGAGGGCGTCTGGGAGACCTGGGGTGACGGGCACAGGGTGGCACAGCGCCGAACAACCTCCGAGCCCGCTGTTCCATGACGTGGGGCTCCCGACAGTGACACCAGGACACTCAGGTGCCTCTTACATGGTGGGGTGTCCTGCTGTGTCCCTGCCTCCTCCCAGCAGGTGCCAGGAGCACCTCCCCTCCCGCTGTGCAGCCAGAGCTGTCCCCAGACGTGGCAGAGGCCCCCTGGATGGGGGGGGCAGGTAAATCACACACGCGAGCGCACACACACACACACACACACACACACACACACACACACGAGACCCACTGCTCTGCCCGTGCGGGGCCACAAGGACCCGGCCCTCCCACATGAGTCCAGCACTGGGTCCTGGACCAGTGGACTCGGGGATGTCAGGGTCAGGCTGGGCCGTGTTCAGACCCCAAGCCCTGCCGGCGACGTGGCCTCACACAGGGTCTCCGTCCAGATGCACCTGCCTTTTCTCGGGTTGGAGACAGAAACGGAAAGTGCAGAGTGCTGTTGCCGCTGGGTTGTGTCCAAGACGGCTGGGTATGTTTCTCACCCAAGAGAAATGCTGAAGAAATTGTCAGTGCACAGCATCGACGAGAGGAGAAGTCAGGAAGGATAAAAACACGCCCAGTTTCATCTTCCAGGGGGACGTGGATGACCAGGACTTACTCCTTATGGGCTGGTAAAAAGAGATCCATCTCACCAATTCTGTCATTTTGCTAAAAATGGGAGTCTCATTCCCTGCCGCCGACCCGCCTCGTTTAGAAGTTTAGCGACAGAGCGCCAGCTTTGTCCCCCTGAGGGGGGCTGGCGGCCATCTCCTCTTTTCTGGGAACTTGGCTTCCCAGGGGGCCTGGATATCTTCCGGAGGCTCAGGCTCTGTGCTCCTCGAGGGACCAGGCCTCCATGCTCCCCGCCAGCCCTCCTCGCCTCGAGGGACAGCCAAGCCCCTCACGACAGGACTGGAAACTCTTGGGGACAGTGCTGGAAAAATCAGCATGTGTGTGTGTCTCTTAAGCAGAGCCTATTTTCTCCTCCTCTTGGACGCCCAGAGATCCTACATCTCCCAGGCTCCCTTGCAGCTATGTGTGCCCACGCGCTTCCACTCAGACCAGCGGCACGTGGCAGAAGCGACCTACATGATTCCCATGATGGACTCTAATGGTCTCCCCACGGTCGTCCGCATTCTGTCTATTTCTGGGTCAGCCGTTTGGAGGGGGAAACAAGGAGGGTGCTGAGGCCCCGTGGGGCTGTGCAGCCAAGAAACAGAAGGAGTTTGGTTCCCTGGGGGAATGAGCAGGGACAGTCCACACCACCACTGACGTGCACTGGACGGCACAGGGAGGAAGGGAGTCTTCAGTGGGTCAGGGGCACTGAGATTTTGAAGCTGCTGTAGCGGTCAGTCTACTTCGACTACTCTCTCCCTCAAGTAGAAAACTGGAAATTAGTCTCAACTTTCTACCCTCTCACCCCTTACATATCATTTTAATAACATGTCTATCTCAGTACCTAAATATATTCCTTCTCTTTCTCACTGTCCCTATCGCCACTGCCTTAATTCAGGTCCTAATAATCCTGCATCAGAATTATTGGGAGAAATAAGTTTTGAGGAACACCTAATCATACCTTCACGTGTTTGAAAGGCCAGACAAAGAGAGATGGGGATTACGTTTCTTCTGAATGTTCCAGAAAGCACAGCTAGACCTGGCTAGAGGAAGTGGAGGGAGCTCATATTTGAGCCCAGGGGCCCACGGCCAAAAGCTGCCTGGCTCCCCCAGCGTGCCGATGTCCCCCGGTCCACAGAGTCCAGCACCCTCTGGCCCGGTGCCTGCTGCTGCCAACCTGGGATCGCAGCTCCTTCCCCTTCTCAGCCTCCTTTGGGAGCCTGGAGCTTGCTTCCCACGTAGCCCCCCTCCCTCCCCCCTCCTCTGCCCCAGCACCCCCCTCCTCCTCCCCCCTCCCTCCCCCCTCCTCCTCCCCCCTCCTCCTCCCCCCTCCTCTGCCCCCACAGCCAGCCCCTCTCCTGACTCTCCTGACTCAGCCAGCCCTGACCCCGCAGCTGGAGAGGTTGCCCGGAGCCCTGGCCCTGTGGCCTCGCCTCCCAGGTGAGCAGACCCTGCCCGATGTCTTTTTTGTCCACTTCTGGTGATTTTCCCCTCTGGGTTTTCATTGTCCCTCCTTGAATTCTAGCGTCCCAGGATGCCCCAGCCCAATTAGGGACAGGGCTGTGTTCTTCCCCCGGGACTTCTAAAGCCTGCACAGTCAGGGGGGATCTGAACAGAAAGAGGTGACATTTAGCTCCGGGAGCAGGTGTGTGAAATCCTAAGCTCTATATCCCCGTGGCTGCACTGCCATGGATGAGACCCCTGAGGAAGCAGAGGCTAGACGCTCCCAGAGAGATGCCCTCTGTGGAGGGGAGAAAGCGTCGCTGGGCTTCCCACCACCACGTCTCCTAGATCTCTGACAAATCCAGCTGTCGTGTCTGTTAGAAAGAATTTTCTAACCCAGCACACTGCCTTCCATGCCTCACGCGTGCTTTTAGTTCCTTGCAGGAGGAGAAGGGCTAAAAGAATAGTCAGAGGTCAAAATCGTCTTTGTGATTTTCTGGGAAATAAAATTAAGCAGCTCCTTCCAGACCTATCAGGTTAGGAGCGTTTATACAGAATGTCCGTGACTTCTGTGCTCACTTCTGCCACGCGGAGCCCGGGGAGCGTCTCGTGCAGCCCCAGCAAACAGGCCTGGCTCCGTCCGGAGCGGGACTCGGCTCGGGGCAGCGTCTCCCTCTGGCACGTGGCCTCCCTCCGTCAGAGGAGGTGGGGTCGCAGATGACCCTCCCAGACTCACTCAGCATCCAGCCGTGGGTGGCCTCTCATCACCCTGAAAGGGGTGCCAGTTCTCAGGTGACAATTAATCTCTATCCAGGACCCTGTGTGAGAGCCAGACTCTGGCAGAGAAAATTAATGGAAGAACACTTCCAGCTCTTGATGATAATTTTTATTGAGCCCCACTTGGTTTGTTGTTAAATTGTGACTATGACCCATAATATGTCTGAAAGAAAGGATAAAGATATTATATACCTGTGGGTGATTACATTGCATTCTTTGGTTTATGAACCTCTAAGTCCCACAGAGAGAATTATCCATCACAAGGCACCTTCATGGCTGATGTTAAGTGTCGAATCCTAAATTGCTTGAGAACATGTCATGGCAGAGCGCTCACTCCCGACTGTGCTTCTGTGGTCACACACGGAAGGCACGCCCAGGGACGGGCAGTTCAGATGGAACCAGGGACCATGACTGTCCCAGGTCCCTCTCAGAGCCCCTCCCACGGGCTCTACACACGGTCTCCCGGGGGCCCGCGGGCCGACCCTGATGAGCCCCCGCAGTGATCCTGGCAGACACGCAGGAGGGACATGGGCGAGGGTGGATCCCAGACGGCACCCTCGAGGGGAGGGGAGGAAGGCTCACTTGATGGGGAACCAGGCGTGGTGGGAACGGGAGCCGTGCCACAAGGGGGCACGACCACAGCGGGGAAGGCCTGGCTTTCAGGGGAAGCCGGCCGCAGAGCCCGAGGACGGTCATCTGCCACGCCCCTCGGCTTCTACAGAGTAAATGTCAGCGTCCTAGGGACTGTGGTTTCCCCACCTTTTCAGCGACATTTGCTGAAATCGGATAACCATGAGGATTTTATCTTGGAGAATAAAAACCAAAGGTCTTAGATCTCTCACTGGTACTTTGTTTCTGAAGTTGCGTGAGGAGTTCTGGGTCTGATGCTGTTGGAAGGAAGAGTTATCTGCTGCCATAACCAATGCAGAGGGACCGGGAGCCTCAGGGATCCTGTCCAAGCACAGCTGTTTGCTGTCGCCGCCACCGCATGGCGTCCAGTGGGTGTGATTTGGACATGCTCCCCACAGTGACCTGCACCGAGCGGTGGAGCCTCGCTCTGTGCCTCTGGCCTGTCCCCGGATCTGGGGAGACACGAGTTACTGCTCAGGGTCCCATCACCCACCAGATGCACACACACAGGTGGCGAGAAATACTAGCGCCCACACCCTCGAGTGGATCCTGCCCACGGGGTGCTTCCGCGAGGGAGACACATGGCCACACTGCACTTCTGTGTCCTTGTCTGGAAAACAGAGGTGATAACAGATCTGACCACAAAGGATCGTTGTCAGTTTTAAGGAAGATGCCTTGTGCAGCGCCCGTGGGCTGGGACGCTGGCACAGAGTTCATGGCTCACAAGCGTGGTCAGGGCAGGTTCCGGTCAGGAAAGGGCTGTTCTTAGACGGCAGGTATTTAACTTTGAAAGTGACAAGAGCGATGAAATGGACACGGTAAACCCCAGTAAATGCAGCCGTCACCAGGGCCCTGGGCTCCAAGATCCGCCCGTCCATGTGCCTTCCCAAGAGGAACGAGTGCACTGACCTGGGATCTCCCCTCCTCCTCCTCCTCCTCCTCCGAATGGTCCCAGGAGAAGCTGCCAGACCAGGAGGTGCAGGGAGCAGGGGGGTCCCCGAAGCTGGGGCGACACCTCCTTCCCAGTTCAGACATTTGGTGTCTGCATACCATTGGGCTGGCGCACCCCCCTTTATTGCAGATGATTTTTCCTCTTTGTATTTTTATTACTGAATTGTATCTCCTTAAACAACAGCTTCAGCATTTGTCTGAACACAGAATTTCCGTTTGCCTCCATGGAAATGAAGGTGGAGCCCACACAGCGGAGAAAATGATAATAACCAGTAGCGAGACCCGCCCGGCGCTGACCTCCGCCCTCCCCCATGGCTGGCCCTCTGTTCTGACCCTTCCCACAAGCCCACGAGGCGAGTCCCACCTCATCCCCGTTTCCGAGGCAGCGAGAAATTGAGCCCCTCCCTCAGGTCAGAGTCAGGAAGTGTCAGAAATGGGGTTGGAATCCTTTCTCTAAAGCACCACACTGGGTTGCCCCTGGGCCCCATAATGTGATCAGGAGTTTCTCAGCAGGCAGCACTGAAATGTAAGAGAAATGACTGTCCTGGTCACCTTCACCCCACGCGGGACGGCAACAGAAATTCCAGTTCGAAAATAAGAGCAGCCACTTAGCTGGACACCAGGTGAGCTCTTGAGAGGGACCTGGACCCGTCGTGATGAGGAGTTGGGAACGGTTGCTGCACTCGGCTGCACCAATGTTACGGACAGAGGAAAGGTGATTTGCGAGAGGTCGTTCCAGCCAACGGCTCTCCGGGCACCTGACGTCGAGGGGGGAGGATGTGGAGGGTCTGGCCCTCTCCACGTCGGCCCCTGGCATCCAGCGTGTTGGGCGGGCAGGGGACAGCTGCTGGGAGTTGGGCAGTGACAGGGCTTCACCTGCAGGGACAGCCAGCCAGCCTGTGTGGACCAGGACTTGCAGAGAGGCAGCTTTCTCAGCTGGGACCCGCAAACGGGCCTTGGAGGAAGGTCCGTCTGGGGACACGCCCAGTCGGCCTCTTCCAGGCTCCGGAGTGGCTGGGCTTTGCCTCCAGAGCCTCCTGACGCGGTCGCTGTCCTTTGCGGTACAGCAGTGCCCGAACTCGGCATCTGAAGACCGCGGCTGTGGGCCTGGCCTGACTCACGGCTCTGGGGGTCCAGAGCGCTGGCCCCCCGCCTGAGGAGGCCGTTCCTGTCACAGGGCGGCCGGGAAGATGTGTCACCTCCCCTTTGGAGGAGCGCCCACCGCTGTGCCGGATTCCATCCGCCGGAGTCGAGTCCCCCGGTCCAACCCCCTTGGACGGCCCGCGGTGCCAGCAGCTCAGGATGAGCCGGCCCAGCGGGACCCCAGTTACCCTCCGCAGGTGGACTCACGAGGAGTTTCAGTTTCCCCATTTCCCAAACTTTCTGGAACGCAGTTATATTCTTTTCTTTTTAAATTTTAGTCCATGGCCAGTCCTCTCCTAGGACCTGTCCTGTTTCACAGTAGCAGTGGCTGGAGGACAGCAATTCCGGCCACGCGGCGTGTAGAGCCCTGATTTCCATGGGCAGCCGTCCCCGTCAGCAGGCAAAGAGTGGAGGGCATGTATTTCTGAAATGGCACAGCTGTTCTCTTCTGGTTGTGTGGATTGTTGTAGTAGTCATTTGACAAAAATCAGGTTTCTAAAGCCACAGCTATGTAGACGTGACCAAGAGGGGACACTGTGACCTGAGCGAGGGTGCCCTTCACAGTGTCAGAACGGGTCACCCCAGGTTTGCTGGAAGTCGCAGGGGGAGCCTGCGGCCTGGAGCCCTCAGCGCAGCCGGGCCGCACCTGGTGTCTGCGGGGGGTGACGGCCTCAACTGGAGGCAGGAGGCTTTGCACGCAGGGCGGTTGGGTAAGAGGACACGGCGCCTCTGCCCCCCGTGGACCTTCCTGTGTGGTGAGCGCAGGGCCCCGTGCCGCCCGGCGCCAGAGCCCATCCTGCCTAAAACCCCTGCCCTCCCGGGAGAGGGGCCGCACGGGACCGTCCGCGCCGCTGGGGCCCCGGATGTGGTGGCAGAGGCCGGGGGCCACGTCAGAGGGAGCGAGGACGGGCACGTGAAGTGGCATCTGTGGCGCCGATTCTCTGGTGGTGAGTGCCAGAGTGACAGCAAGGGTAACGCTCGTAAGATGCCCGCATGTCGTTTCATAGAAGACTGAGACTGAGTGCCAGCTGCCTTTTCCAAAGACAATTATTATTATTGAATGGACAGTAATTACTATTATGGGGAGGCTGGGAGGAGCCGACGGCACCCTCGCTGCTCACCCGGGGCTCGCAGGGTCCGCGGTGAGAAACTGAGTTCTCTCTGTACAATGGCGTGTGTGCACAAGTCTGTGTGTGAACGTGCACACGTGTGTGTGTGTGTGTATGCTTTTACTGATGTTCTAGCCTTGACCAGCTTGCGACACTTAGTTTACCTCTCAAAATTTTGGTTTTCTCATCTGTGAAAATAGAAATAGCAACGCACAAATCTGGGGCTTCTGGGGGGCCTCCGGGGGTTCCCTGAGCCCCACGTGGAAAAGCAGCAAACAGGGCTCAGGTCGCTCAGCCCTGCTCATCGTGGTGTTCTCTTCTCCATGTGCACAAGTACGCACATGTATGTGAGATGGCATGTGTCAGATGCTGTATGCACTTGTGTACAACGTGTACATGTGAAAGGACTGCATGCATGTGACATGGCTGACACGTGTTATAGACGGTGTGTGACTGTGTGAGGTGGTGTGTGCCTGTAGGTGAGAGTGTGTGTGTGCCTGTAGGTGAGATGGTGTGTGTGACTGTAGGTGAGATGGCGTGTATGCCTGTAGGTGAGATGGTGTGTGTGACTGTAGGTGAGATGGTGTGTGTGCCTGTAGGTGAGAGTGTGTGTGTGCCTGTAGGTGAGACTGCGTGTGTGCCTGTAGGTGAGATGTTGTGTGTGCCTGTAGGTGAGACGTTGTGTGCCTGTAGGTGAGAGTGTTGTGTGCCTGTAGGTGAGGTGATGTGTGCACACGTTTGTGAGAGGTTGACAAATCTGGAGCACCCAGTTATTCTGAAGGCAAGGGATTCAACACAGGGTTTCAAATAAGAAACTTTGAGCTGAAAGCATACGGGCGGGGGGAGCAGTGTCAGGGGCGGGGGTCTTAGAGGAGGAGCCGTGCCGGCAGCTGACACAGGGGCCTGGGGTGGGCAGCCGGGAAGCAGCGTGCTCTGAACGCACCAGCTTGGTTGGTTGGAGGAAAGGGAGCCAACCTTCGATGGGTCTGGGGAAGAGCTGGTGCAGGTCATAGTGAGAAAAGAAAGGGGGTCAAATGGATGGAGGTGAGGACCCTGAGGACACGGGGCACAGGACGAGGCTGCGCTGGTGCAGGTGGGACCAGGAGTGAGGTCAGAGCACATCGTGGCCTGAAAGAAGGGACAGACCTGACCACAGGAGGACCAGGGATAAGAAGGCCTCCAGCCTCACCCCAAAGAAGGACGTTCAGGACAGAGAGGCCATCGTCATGGAAACCGGGACACCCAACGGAAGAGAAGGAACTGAGTCTCTTCTGAACATGCTGAGCCCACAGGGCCTCTTAGTTTCCCGACTGTCACCTGGGGAAGCCACCCTTCTCCCCACCATGCCAGTGTGGCTGCCACATTTAGGCACTGTTTTTGTAAATGGCCTTTTAAAAAATATTCTTAATGGTCAGAAGTGATCTTTCTTTAAAGGTTTATTTTATTCTTAAAAATACTCAAGAGCCATTTGGAAATGAGAACAGTGAAATAGGGGGTGCTCAGGTTAAATAATGGGGTCTTGGAGGAATCAGACGTGCAAAATGGTTAGAAAACGTAAAGCTGGATTCCTAGTTTTGTCTGAGCCTATCTCCAGATAATTCTGAATGAGAACTTCAAATATGACAGAGAAAGGTCAAAGTAAATATGTAACTTCCTAAGGTGTTTGAACTGAAAGATCTCAGGAGACTATATATATATATATATATATATATATATATATATATATATATGTATATATATATATATAGTGGTTTTGCAAGAATTTTAAAAGCTGTCTCTGTACATGGTAGCACCCTACGTAAGATTATCTGCTAATTTGTACCCTACTTGCTAAAATGTGAATGCACATAATGCTGCATCCACAGAGAAGATTCAACCGTTTTTTATTCAGTTGGCTATTTGGCAGCTATGGGTGAATTCATACGGAATTCTGAAGGGCCATTACTGGATTTCTCAGAGTGACAGCTAACCCTAAACCTTCTGGGACTGCTCCATGTTGTGTCAGAAAGACAAGCCGCTGGCTGTTTCCAGAAACTTTGTCCCCATTAGATCTCAATACATGTACACATGTTTGCAATGTAAAATCAGAAAATATCACTTTATAGTGATTCCTCTTCTGTAGGCTTCAGGTACTAAGCCAAACTTGTCAGGCTGTGACAATTTTACATTTCATGGGAGCCTATTTTCATACATTAAAGCATACGTCAGTGTTTTCCTTAAAAGTATATGTGAACAGGAGAAAGCTGAAATGCATAATTATGAAATAAACATTTGCTTGAATTGTTGTTCTACTTTTAATTCCAAAGCAATTTCAGGAAAAAAACTGTTTCCAAACAATTATAGTGGACATGTACTATGTAATTGACAAAGTATGTGAAAGCACTTTTAACCCAAAAAGAGAGAGAACCCACATATTCTTTATAGCACTATTGTGTTTCATCTGTAAATAACGGCATGATTTAGCCATTTTCAAAAAAGTTAGATTCTTGTTCAAGTGGTAATGAGTCTTTCTTGCAAACATTCGCTCTAAGGAATTTTAGCTCAGTTTTGTGAAGAAGAATAAAATCTAGTCATGAACATACAATATATTTACTATACTGGACATCAATTATTAAATATGTATTTTATAGCATTATTTTGTAAATAATAAAAGGTTAGATCTTTACAAAAAGGGAAATTGAAAGTAATACGTCTTATAGACTCTAGAATCTAGAGAATAAAAAACAAATTGAACTGTAGGGAGACTGCTCTGTTTGTAAACATCTGTCCGTATGAAGAGTCTTTCAGAATGCTACTTTTAATGGGCAAACCATTAATAGTAATAATCAGGCTTTGAAGCTTTTCTTGTCCTTACAGGAATTGTAATATTAAAGTTTGAAAAAGAAAATCTAAAAAAAAATCCTACATATTTGTTAACCAATCCTTCAAGCATAAATTATTGCTAAAATACATTTTTTGGTTTTAATACAATGGTTTCATGTGATCCTGTTAAGCCATTGGAGGGAGTAGCAACTCTATTTCATAATGGAGTTCCTATTTTTGTATTTTGAAAATTCTAGATCAATCTGAATATAAGCCAAGATGAGAATAATAAAAGCTGAATTACGTTGGTGATTTTCTTTCTGTTTTGAGGAAAGAATTCACCTTTTTCTTGAAATAAAGTAAAATATTTGAACCAATAACTTTATTATTTCTCCATTCCTCTCAATTTTAAAGATTTTATAGCAGTATGTTAAAGTTGCTAAAGTATCACCCCAGTTGGTGAATTTGATTGTCCTGCTTCCAATATGCAAGGGAGACTGGTGAGGAATCTACTCAAATGCAGCCCCTCTTGTTGCAATGGACTTGGCTTCTGTCTCCATGACGAAGGACTTGTCGTTAGTGTCTAAAACTCTTCCAAATATTGTCCTTGAAAATATGGCTCTTCACAGCTCATACAGTTCAGTTGAGTCATCTATACTGACCTGTGCAAGCATCCTTTTTAGAAAATTATCTCAGTGACAGTTGCTATTTCACTAGGAGGTTGACCAATAAAACATCTTGCTTTTCAAAATTCATTCATTGATGTAAAATGTTATTTTCTTTAACATTATAATGGTATGAAAATACAGTATGCATATAGCTACAATATTAAAAGGACCAAATTTCATTTTTATAATTTAAAATCATTTTTATAAATGGATTTACAAATCAAAAGTATTTTAAATATAATTCATGTACCATTATATTTTTTAAATAAAATTGATTCAGATCTTCTGAAATCAAGCAAGTCTCCCAGAAGGTCTTTTTGCCACTTTCTATCTTACCATAATATTGGAAATTCCTGGCCTAGGTGTTGTTTTGCTTTATAATAATCATGTTTCCCATGACAGTCTTTCTCTATTTTGTTTTAAAATACATTTTCTCTGATAATTTAGTTCATTGGAAATTTATTCTAATCAGTTAAATGTGTGATCTGTAACAGTTTGGTGCTCCCTAAGTTGAAAATGAGATTTTTAACACAGAACATTAGGTTTTACACATAACAAATGTGAACTGCACTTTAAAAGAAGTCTTAGCAAGATCAACATATCATTTTAAACTATTTAAATTGTTTAGATATTTTGTAGGTCTTGGTGAACTTTACATATACTTCCTATTCATCAGCTAAACAATCCTAATTTCTATATGAATAATATATGCATCATATATAAACGATTTCAATCAACATGCCTCTCAAAAACATTTTGCATCATGTTTAAAAGTTTTCTCTGAAAATGTCATTGAAATTGTAAATTGAAATTTATTATTAAATGAAGTCTAAGCTCTCCTGACAAAAAAAAAAATCCTCACAGCACCACTCATTCTCCAAGATATTAGCCAAACCTAGTCTTACATTATTGTCAAAACACTTTCCTACTAAAGTATTTTTAAGAATTAAAAGATAGCTACATTTTTCCTGCCCTGGATGTAAGAAAGAATTTTTAAATAAAGGGAAATAGAATGAAAATCTGGTGGATTAATTTATCAGATTCTGAAACAGACTAGAAGGATGAGAACATAAGATACAAATACATTCTTTTAATGAATTTCCTGGGCAAGCCGTTCATCTTTAAGCTGAGAGTGAGGGTTCCGAACTCAGACGCTGCGTCCCGGGAGGGCGGGGAGGACGGGGTGGGAGGACCTGACAAGTCCCTACCCCGTGAAGAATACACTATGTGGTGTGCACCAAGGCGTGCATGAGAAAACAGACTTTTCTGCTCATAAAAACCTGCATTAAGAGTTTAAGGCCCTTCTAACTGTTTAAAAAGTGACCACAGGCAAACTTGAACTGTGCCACCATCGTGCCACCCACCCTTCCTGAACGCACAAGAAAGACAGGGCATTACATTCCGATTAATTTGGGAATGTGCTGCTTTGAGGTTGGGAGTGAAACCCTTTGGGACAACTGAAAAACTAGCTAAATAAAATGAATGTATTTGCTTATTATGTACTTATTTAACATGTCATATCGTGTTTGTATGGAAAGCAGGACAGTATCTGACTTCGAGCTGCACGCCCTCTCTGGGGTCGCCGACCCTCTGACCGCCCCCAGGGGCCCTGGACGACGCGGCCGGGGTCCTCCTCGCGCTGTCTGTCATAGAGCCAGGGTGGCCGCGTGGGGTCCGCGCCACCTTGGTGACTGAGGAACCGGACCGGGCCTCCCCTCGGGCCGCTCCCCTGGCCATCCGAGCAGGGTCCTCACAGCCGGTTGTGGCTCTTGGCGATCGAGGGCAAGGAAAGTGACGGGCGTGCAGCGGGCGGCCGGCGGGCGAGGAGGTGCCGCCGAGGCCGGGCCCCTCGCGGGCTCCCGGAGCCTCTCGGCGCCTCACCGCGGATTGGGAGCTCGCGCAGGTTCCCCTCCAGCGCGGGTGAGCAGGCCGGGCGCTCCCCGAGGCGGCGCGGTCCCCGGCCCCGCGAGCCCCGCTGCCCCCGCGCCAACCCCAGGTGCGCCTGGCGGACCCCTGGCCAGCCGGGGAGAGAGGCGCGGCCGCAGCGGCCGCCCGCGCGCCGCGCCCCGGGAGGCACCTAGCTGGGTCTCCGTGAAGATGCACCGACCGCGCTCACTCCCGCCAAGTCCCAGAGCCCTGTTAGCAAGGCAGGCGGGCCGACAGCGAGGGCCGGGCGCCCAGGTGCCCCCATGGCCGAGCGCGGGGCCTGGGCACGTCCCCCCTGCCCGCCCCCGTCCCCCCTGCACGCCCTGTGCCTGGCGCGGCGTCTCCTGACCGCCCGGAGTCCCCAGCACCTCAGAAAAGGCCGGCCCTCCTGTCCCGGAGAGGACATCCCTGTCCCCGGCCCCCAGCGTCCTGAGATCCCCCCACGCGAGCTGAGGAGGCCCGGGAGCCCACTCCCCCGCACACAAACGAGCGCGCGCGCGCACAGGCGGTTGCTATGGAGAGGCCGGTTCCCAGCCAGGCTGAGGGCGGCAGGTCCCCTCCCGCAGACCTCCCATCCCTGCCGTCCCCTCTGTCCGCAGTCCTACCCCCTCCCCCGGCCGGGGCTCTCCGGGGCCCCTCCCGCCTCCTCCCCTTCCCCCTCCTCTTTCCAGGAGGTACCGGGCCGACCCGGGCCCCCCGGAGGGCAGCAGGGAGGGACAGCCAGTCGGGTCTTGGTCCCCAGGTGGCTCGGGTCGTGGGCTCCGGGGACTGGAGCGATCGGGCGGCTCCCGGGAGGCCCGGCGGGTGGGCAGAGGACAGGGAGTCTGTAGGCCCTGACCCGGCGTGGGGACGCGCGAGCAGGGGTGGCTCCCCCCCGCTCCTGGCCTGCCGGCTGTCCGCGGGCGGTGTGCGCCGTGGTGGGTCGCTGGAGTGGAGCCGCGGTGCCCCTTTGGCCGCCCCGGAACTGAGTTTCCCCTCGAGCTTCTCGAGGCCCGGCGAAGCGGCCAGCAGGCCTCCAGCCCCCGCGAGCTCGGGCCGCTCAGGCCTACCGAGCCCGGGTTCTCTGAAGCGCTCGACTCCCGGCCCCTAGAAATAGCAAATGCAAGTCGATCTCAGCTTAGGCCTTCGGTCAGAGGAAGCGAGTCCTTCGGACACTTTAGACAGAGGCAAGCACTTCGCAGGCACTCGTGCCCGGGGCCCTGGCCCGGGGAGGGCGGGCCGGGCGGTTAGGCACTTCTGTTTCCGAGAGGGAAGCGCGACGGCGGGGACCCTCGGCGCGGGGCAGGTCTGGGGGCAGCGCCCGGGGGAAGGGAGGGGGGAAGCGGTGCGAGCTCGCCCGCGGGGCCGACCGGGCTGGGGGCGGGGGCCGCGGCTCTCCTGGGCCCCGGGGCCGCCGGGTGTGGGCAGAAGGGGCGTCGGGCGAGGAGGGGCCGCCGCCTCCAGCTGTCCCGAGCGCGGGAACAATGGCGAGGCGGTGGGAGAGGGGGACGGGGAGGAGGGCGCCGGGGTTTCCAGAAAAGGAGAAACTAAAGAGCCCTCCACTGACTGTCATCTGCATGTGACAAGATCTCCCCCCCCCACCCCGCTCCTTTCTTTCTTCCCCTTGTGCCTGCAGCTGTGGGCCTCGAGAGCGCATTGTACGCACAGATGTTGGGTTTCAGCTCTCGCGCTAGGCTGCTCGGCGGGGGGCGCCGCGCACCGGGGGTGCCCCGACCTGTGGCTGAGACCAGGGGTCCAGAGCGGGGAGCGGGGAGAGTGGAGGGAAAGGGGCGGGGGAGTGGCCGCGGCGGCCGCGAGGCCGCCGGAGGCCGCTCACCAGGCCCAGCCGGTCTGGTCGCCCCCCAGGCCCCTGCTTGGCCTCGGTCGCCGCCGGCCCGACTCAGAGTCGCGCCCTGGGCCCGCGCCCGGGGTCGGGGAGCTTCGGGAGGAGCGAGCGGCTAGCTGAGCGCGCGGCCTGCGACCCCGCTCCGCTCCTCCTGCGGGGCAGCGGGCCAGGCCGGGCCTTGACCTGGGCAAGCGAGGACGCAGCTTGATTCCTTCCTTTCCCCGCCGTCTCCTCCCGACCTTTCGGGCTGGCGGCCCGCATTTCGCCTGGACCAAATGGCGGCAAAGTTGTCAGTAGTTCCTGCGTCCGGCAAGGCGCTTTGTAGGCGCCTTCGAGACCTAAACACTCGAGCGGGATTCCTATAAAGGGCAGGGGGCGGGGGCATTTACTCGCTGATTTGCCCGGCGTCATTGGCCAGCTTGAATTTGGAAAGGGAGCAAAAGGCCCCCGGGGCAAAAGTGTCAAAACTAACTCGGAAGAAGGATGTGTCCTGAGTTTTTCACTTGCAAAGAGTTTCGACGTCACCCCTCCCATAGCAGAGGTCACAGCAGGGCCGTGCAGGTTGACATTTCTTGCCGTGTCCCCTCTCCCCCGGGTGCTACCCTGAACTTGCCCAGTCTGAAGTGCGACTCAAACGATGAAAGGGAGAAAGGCTGAAAAGAAAGAAAAGGCGAAGGCCCGGGCTGCCGCGCTGTACAAATGACTGACAAAGCCGATGTCCATTCATAGTCTCGGGCGGGAGAGGGTGTTTGGAGAGCCGCGGCCCCTTAGCCAATTGCTGTCAGCAACCTGTGTGTGTGGGGTGGGGGGGGGACATCGCTATAGCAACCGGTGGCTGGGCCGCGAGCCGCGCCGCCGCCGGCCGGGTGCGCGCCGGGCCGGATATAAGGCGGGGCGCGGCGGCCGCGCAGGATGGAGCTGCGCGCGCGGCCGGTGGCCCTGCGGGGACCGTCCCGCGCCCGGCCCCGCGCCCACCCTCTCCGCGCCCTGACCCGAGCGCCTTGCCCTCGGGCCGGGCCCCGGCGGAACGCACAGAGCCCGGCCGAGCGGCGGAGCAGAGCTGCGGGCTCCGAGCTGGTGCGGCCGCCGCCACGGCCCGTGGAGCTGCGGCGCGCGGCACCTTTGTCTCCGCCGGCTGCCGGAGAAGTTTGTGGTCAGAAGCAGGATGGCCCCGCTTGTCTGTGGCTCCGGCCCAGGGAAAAAGGCTGACGGCGGTGATGGCGCCGCCGCTGCCCGCGGCCGCCGCGCCCCGAGGCCGTTCGGCCGGGCACACGTCCTTCTCTCCTCCGGCTTGGGCGCCCGGCGCCCGCCCCGCTGCAGGTAACCAGGGGCGCGGGGCCGGGGCGTGGGCACTGGTGGGGCCGTAGAAGGGACAGGGGCCGGGTTGGGGGCCGGAGGGAGCGGGAGAGACCCACCGAGGGCATCGCCAAGGCATGTAGGTGGCGCGGCGAGGAACCGGAGCCTGGTAAGGGTGGAGGGTGCGCGCGGGGCGGGGGGCGGGGGCGGGGGTGGGGTGAGGGGCTCGGATGGGCGACCTGGGCGTCGGAGAGCCCAGTCCGGGGGCTAACTGACTCGCAGCAGGCTGCCTGTCAAGTGCTCTGTTTGGCTGGGGAGGTCTGCGTCTGAGGTCATCCCCCAAGTGGGTCAGGGGTGGACATTCTGTGGTGACCCGGTCGGTGGCAGTCCCACCCCAGAGCTCCCCGCGGAGACCGCCGGGGCTGGGCTGGGGCCACTGCCTCTCGGACTCCGCATCGCCAGCCACTCCGGGCGGTTCGGACCAGCAAGAGGGCGGGGGCGGGGCGGGGGTCTAAGATGGGGTGGGTTGTGGGAAAAGATGAAGGACAGGATGAGCAGCCGGCGTGGAAGGGAACCAACGTGGGAGCATTTTCCTCGCAGCCCGTTTTGGGGCGCTCTTCGCCCTTCTTATCGGGGCCGGAGCGCGCCTCTGTGCTGTCGAGGCGTCCCAGTTAGAGGACGCTGGATGGGCACCCAGGGAGGAGAGTGCCAGGGGCAGGTGGGGCCGTGTGTGGGAGCGCAGGGTTCTCTGATCTCCCCGGTCCGGTGGAGAACGCCTCCGAGCGGCCACCTCCCCTCCCCCAAAAGGAACCTGCGCTGTCTCGGCGCCCTCCCCGGTGGGGCGGCCGCGCGCTTGCCAGAGAAACTTCTGACGCGGAGCTGTTTGAAGGAGGGACTTTATTTATTGACTGCCTGTGTGGTTCTGAAGTGGGACTTGCCTCGGGGCTTTAGGGAAGCCTCGGTCGGGGCGGTCGGGCAGACCCCCGAACTAGGGGCTGAAACCTCAGCAGAAGAGACCTTGTGGAGCCGGAGACGGACTCCCGCCCTTTTGTGTCATCAGTGCTCAGAGGTCGCTCCACGCTGGACGGCTGGGGGTGTCTGTCACAGTCACCAGTGCCTACTGCACCCCCAAACGCACAGCCGGAGGGTGGCCAGGAGCCATCGGCCGCAGCGGGCACGGTGCCCCCGTCAACCGCCCAGCTCCCCGGTCCGGCCCCCGGGCCCTGCCCCCGCGTCCTCCTGCTCTGGGGTCCAGTGGCCCCGCTAAGTCCGCAGACAGCGGCCCCTGGTCGGCACCGGGGAGCCTCCCCGCCTGGGGTCAAGGGCGCTTCGGGGCCCAGTGGTCTTCGGCAAACCGGCCTTCTCTGGATGAATGCGAACGAAAGTGCGAGGCGGTGAAGGTTTGCGTGCAGGAGGGAGACGGAAGCTCCCGTCTCTTTATCAGCCCCGGAGGGGCCGCCCGCACGCAGCTAAGCACACCCCGCTTGGCTCCCGAGACGGGCGGCGAGGTGAGGCAGGGGGCCTGTGCGGCTCCGCGGGGCCCGGGGTGGGCGGGCGTCGTTGGGCACACTGATCCTTGCCCTGCGGCCGGCGCGCTTTGTGGCGGGAGGGGCTGGGCCCCCCGCACTGTCCCCGCGGGAAGCGGGCTGGGGCCGCCTGGGGACCCCTCCGCGCTGTGGATACCGCGGCTCCCAGGAACCCTCGACCCTTTGTGTCCGGCGCTGCGGTCCGATCTTTCCCACCTCGGTGCGGATCGCATAGAGGAGAAAGGCGGGAGGGACTGGGAACGAGAAGTGAGAAAGCCGGGGCCTGTCGAGGGGGAGAGGCCGAAAACGGCCGTGCGCCCCCGGGACCCGCGCTCGGAGCGGCGCCGCGGCAGGGTCCTGACCCGCGACGCCAGGCGAGCCTCCCAGAGGCGGCTTCTAAGCCTCCGCGAAGGAGAGAAGCAGAAACCCTAGTGCTGAGAAGGGCTTGCTTCTTGCGGAGGGAAAACTTCCAGAGCACGGGTGACCCAGGGGACGCCTGACCCCGGGGGCGCGCGCCCGGGCCTGGGCAGGCCGCGGGTCGACCGTACGCTTCTGCAGCGCGGGCCCCCGGCCGCGCTTCAAGCTTATTGGTCGGGTTTGAGTTTGGATGCGATAAACATGCCGACGGAGCCTGAGAGGTGGCCGGGCCGGCTTTCTCCCTGGCCGGGCCACGTCGGTCCCTTCTCGGAGGGTCGCCCTCTGTTTCCCCCGAGACAATTTGCTGCTTATCAAGCTCTGCTAAAAATTAGTTCACACGGGGGTGTTTTTCCCACTTTAAACATAAATATCGTAAATCTTCCCTGACACCTGAAAACAGTATTTCCCCAAAACTGATCTTCTAGGAGTGCTTAAAGATGCAAACAGACAATTTATAATCTTTTGTGTATTTATTTTTATGCCTATGCCTGAACGAAACCTCACAAATAGACGATTTTAAAACAGCATATCCCCACTTTATTTTCATTGAGGTTTATATTTAAGAATAATTGTTTCTTGGAGATTGTTTTCTTTTGCCAATATAAGCTTTTTTTTTTTTTTTTTGGCTACTTGAATGGCAGATTTGCAAGTACAATTTCATCTGCACAAACGAACAATAGCCTTCAGCTGCACAAAGGATTCCTCCCACCCTGAATTCAGACCGCAATGCCTCTTGCTCTGATAATAGCTTCTGAAAAGATTTTGTAATGCAGAGAATTAATACATGATTATTTCCGCCTGACTTCTCTCATTTATTAGAATTCTGTGGCCAGTTCCAAATTAAAAATAGTTCAGTTAACAGCTTTAAAAAAATACTTTAAAAATATTTTAAGATACCCCCCCCCCAATATTTTTAAGTTTGGTCATTCCTGTGGCCTGAAAGCTGTTTAAAATTTTGATCAGCTTTAAAGTGATAGTTACTATATCTTAGTAAATATATCTTAGTAAACTTAGCATGAAATTTCCAAATAATTCTAAGATGGTTCATCTGGGAAACCAAAGACAGACTTGTTTTTAACCATTCATTAGTAGTCTCTAAAATTAATTTCTAAATTTTACAGAGAAAAAGATCTTTACAATTATAGTAACATAAAAGTGCACAGGAACACGGGATAAGGCTGGGTTTGCAAATCAAATTCTTGAGAAATGATGCAAATGAAAACATCAACAATGTTAGAAGTTTAGTATCAATGAAATTGCTGCATGCCTGTGCCCATAAGTTTTTGGGTACAAGTGTGTTTTAAAATTGAAGTCAGTGATTTAGATAATGAATTACTCTTGCTAACTGGTTGCATAGCACAGCCTTGGAAAAATGCTAAATTTTTCTACCCGTCAACAAATACTTTTACCATAAAGTTTTATATTTGTGCGGCTGCCTCGCAATCAAGTGTGGGTATACAATGTTCTTTTTTCTTCTTTCTTCTTTTATTTTAGGCTTACCACGTGGACAGCTTTAAAAAAAAGTTTTGAAGGTATTTTGCCATAAATGGCAAAGAAGATAAAGGAAGCCCCATGCACCTTCACTTATAAGCACAGATCAAAATCGTTTAAATAGGTCAGGACAATGTCTGCAGATGCTAAGAGCCATTCCACTGATGGCCTCTGTGGTCACATATGCATATTTCAAATCACAGCTTTTGCAATATTTTATATTCTAAGTTCAAGGAGCTGCAGGTGGAGATGGTTGAGTGGAAGAAATAAGCAGTGTGCTTCAGTTTACTCTTGATATGAAGTTGACTTACTCTTCCTGATTATTATAAAAATCATACTTTTCCTGCTTCTGCAACTTAGTATTAAGTGCTTGTATATGTGTCGCCTGCACCCTGGGGTACACAGACACCCTGTGCTCCCTGTGTGACCAGGCTGCTTGGGACTGCTGCTTCCTCCACCTTCCCCCTCACCCCTCCCCTGCTCCAAACTTTCCAGGGGGGAAGCTGCCACTGTACAGAAGGAGGCGGCCTGACTGTAAATGTCAAAGTCATAAATATTTAAACATTATTTTCTTTCAATTTCAAGTCAAGACTGACAAGATGCCTCTAATTAGTGGAGGGCTCTCGGCAGGGCTCAGCCCCAGGACAAGACTGCAGGAAAGCACCTGTAGTTACAGCCTCTCGGCCTGGGGGAGCAGGGACCCAGGTCACTCCTGGGCAGGACAGAGGGTCAGACTCACTTTTAAGCAAAGGCACCCATTGCTTTCTCTTAAATCTCCTGGTTAGCAGGGGTCCCTTAAGATTTTTTTTAACTCTACAATAAAGAAAGGATATACAATAATCATAGTTATTTAAACTCAATCACTGTGCCGAGGACGGAGTTCACGCTCTTTAATTTTTAAAAAAAGTATGAATTTTTGTTTCTTCCGGGATTCCTCAGCCCTGACTTGCAGCCAAGAGTTTTTCCTCCCCGCTTGACCCTCCCGACAGCACTAGGTAGGACGTTGAAGTCATCGAGGGCGCCCCAAGGAAGAGCGACTTTTCGGGTTCCAACCGAGGCAGGATTCCCAGCCGGGCCCTAAGATCCTGCGGCCTCAGCGTCACAGTGGTCCAAACCGGCGCGTCGCTCTCTGTCCCCAACGGGCTTCCTTCCTCTCCTGGTCAGAACCCTCCTCCCTGACCGCCCCCCCGCTGTCCAGGCCCCTCCTTGACCCGCTGCTCGCCCTCCCCAGCCTCACCAGACCCCTCTCCTGGCTTTGGGAGGACCACTGCCACCCCTTCCCTGCAGGGCAGCTCCGGCCAAGGCGGCGGGGAGCTGGACGGGACCGTAGAAAGTGGGGCTCAGTGGGCGTGGAGTCCCGTCCTCTTCCCCGGGAGCACCTGGGACCCAGCGGGGGCTGCGCAGCTGGCCGGAGACAGAGCGGGGGGGGGGGGGGCGGCCCAGGGAGGAGGGACCCGGGCAGTCACCCTCCTTGACATTTTTCTTTGACCTCTGAGTAAACTCCAAGCGCTGCGTGAGGGGAGGCCGAGCAGGCCCCTTTCCGCTTCCCCGGCCGAGCGCAGCGTACGGGTCACGGTGACCGTCGGTTTCCGGCAAAAAGGACCGAGCCGGCCGGGCGGCGACGCTTAGGCTGCCCGGCCTCCCTCCCGGGGGAGCGCCCCGCCGGGGTCTCTCCTGCCGCCCCAGACCCGGGCCAGGGTAAAGTGCAGTCGCCGCTGCCGGCCTCCTTAGGGGGCCCCTGCGCGTTCACGGCCTCCCACCTGGAACCGAGCGACAACCGGGCTACGCTTGTGCCCCTTACCCAGCGAGACCCCGCGCCTGGGCCGGACCCTCCGGAGGTCCTCAGTCCTCCGCGCGCTGGCGACCGCCCCGTCGGCTACGCACTGAGGTGGTGGCCACCCACCGAGGCGCTGCGCGTCCCCTCGGAGCCAGGCTGGTCACCGCGGGCGTGTGCGCTTCACGTCGCGGGGCAGGAGGGTTCGGGAAGTCCCCGCCCCGTACCCGGGCGCGGTCAGCCACGTGGGCGCGCGGGGTCCCCCCGACGCCTGGACGGGCTCCCCTGGTGGGGGGGCGGGGGCCGCCGGTCGCCTGCGCCGGGGCGGAGTGGGGGATGCAGTGACGGCTGGGGGCGCCGAGCGGGGGGCTAGTGGGACGCCCCCTCCGCGGGCCGCGCGCCCTCCTTTGTTGTCCCCGCTCATGTGCGGAGGCTCGGAGCCGGCCTTTCCCGGGAGCGGAGGGCCGCTAGTGGGGGGAGGGGCGCATCGGCGGGGTGGGAACCCGGGCGGCCGGAGCCTCGCCGGCCTCTCAGGGGAGCGTCCCGGGCCGGAGGGCTTGGAGAGGGGTGCGCTCCCCTTGAACCGGCCATGGGGGAACGGGCGTGAACCAGCGGCACCGCGCGGGGGCCGAGGAGCCGGGCACAGGGGTGTCGGGCCCCCTCCCGGTCCGCCCGGGTCTCCGGCACCGCGGCCGGGTCCCTCCGGTTTATTTCTGCGGTTCGGCCTGTCGCCGCGCGGGGCGGGGACACGGTGCCGGGGGGAAGCGGGGCCCGCGCGGCTGGCAGCCAGCAGCCCTCCGGGTGACTTCTTTCTGGGCCGGGGAGGGAGGGGCGAGGGGAGGGGTGAGAGAGGATGGGGAGGGTCTCCCGCCCGCCGCTCCCTCCAGGCCGAGGGCCCCGCGCTCCGCTCGCCCCACCGCCCGGGCGTCCCGGCTCCCTCCCCCGACCCCCCCCCCCACTCCGCGCCTCCCCCGAGCGTCCTCGCGCCTCCGTCCCTCCCGCCGCTGGCGGACCTGCTGCCCTCCTCGGAGCCTCGCATCCAGGCAAGAAAATCCGGCGTCTTTTCTCATTTCACCCGCGTTTCCATTAACCCAGTCCCGGCACCAGCTAATCCGCGCCACCGAAGGCAAAAGGAGGCTAATTAATGACCAGCTTTTCCAGTCAGGACCGGCGATAATTGCTTTGGTGGCCTTTATGATTACAAGATAAAAATGGCCCGGCCTGACATAAGAGGCCCTGTGTACACTCGGAGACAGGAGGAAATGAAGAGTTGGGAGGCTGAATACGGAGCAGAAAATTACTAATAGAAGAGAGATAATGAATAGGCCGGCCAGGCATTCATGGGGAAAAATCCATTTTGTTACCACGCGAAATTAGGTGGTGGAAAGGAGTTTGCTAATTGTCCTCATCTTGTAGCAACCGGGACGGGGGCGGGGGCGTGCCTTTCTATTCATGCCCCGAGTAATTGCGGAAGGGTGTGCTGGCCGGAGTCTCTGTCGTCCCCTGGCGTTTTTAACTGTTGCTGATATTCCTTATAATGAAGCTAATGAGGGCGAGCACTGTGCAACTTTGCGCGCATGGAGACTCGTGCAACGCACCGAAAGGATGTTCTTACCCACCCCCACCCCCACCCCGCCCCCCTGAAGCAGGAGAATCCGACGGACCTGGGCTCCCTTACCTTTCACCCGCCGAGAAGTGAACTCCTGGACCATAGTGCGCCCCTGTCTCGTGGCTCCTTTCAAGGAAAAGCGCCGAGGTGTGAAGTGCGGGGTCTGTGCGGGGTGTAGACGCGGCCCAGGTCCGAGGTCTGTATGAGGGGTCGAGGGGACGTGCCTTGGAAGGCGAGCGGAGGGGCTTCCGGGATGGCAACTCCCTGCAATACAGCCAAGAATATTAGCGTGACGCTTCACAGGACCAGGCTCGCTGGTTGGACTTCTGCTGGTACTCTTACCCACAGCAGGAGCTAGGCATCCCCTTCCGATCCCCCCACCCCAGCTCCACAGTTTGTGAAGCATCCTCTCCCCTCGTACCTCTTTAGAAGGGACGAAGGCTTTATTTTACTTAAGGCAGTGAATTAGCTGCCAAATACTTTATATCGTAAAGTTTGAAAAACGGCGGCCGTTAAGAAAAAAAAAAAAGTGATGCCTCTAATGACTTTCCTTGTGAAAACATTGCCGTCTGTGGTGCGCTGTGTTGAAATGACTCTAGCTTCTGGTCCGAGGGCTGCTTTTCTGGATGCCCTCCTGTTGTTGTTTCAGTGCCAGCCCAGAGCTTTACGTTTTAGGTTGCGTTTGGAAGGGATGGTTTTCAGGACTCATGATTCACTGGGTAGTAACCTGCTCCCTCTCCTGTTCTGCAGAAAAGCAAACCCAAGCTTCTGCCTCACCAGGCAGAACGAGAGGACTCGACCAAGTTCATCGTGCTCACTCTGGTCTCCATCGTGGCCATCGTGGCGGTCCTGCTGGCGTCCGGCGTCATCTACTGCCTACGACACAGCCCTCAGTATAGGCTGAAGGAGAAGCTCTCGGGACCTGGGGGCGACCCGGACCCCGATGCCACCAACGCCTACCAGGTAAAAAGAGACTTTTCTAAGTGCTGTTTCAATTCCATTCACCACTGGAATGGACGGATTGTTTAAGTCGTCTTTGGCCCCTCCCCCATTCCCAGCAGTTGTTCATTTATTCATAGTTTGGGTTCTTGTGTGATGACGATTTGAAACTTCTCATTAGCATTCATGTAAATACCTTGAAACCCTAGTTTTCCTGCTCTAAATTAATCTTATGCTGTTCTGGGATGGTCTCATGTTAGCTGTGAAAGCGGGCTGCTAATTAGAAATGTGAAAAAAGTATAATACATGAATTATGTATTATCTGTTATCTTCCTTAGTTTGGCCACTATTAATAAAAAATGCCAGAGTTGCAAGATAAATTGGTTGTGTAGATGTATGAAGATGTCTCTTAAATCATCGACTTTCTCGGGGTCTTATGTGAAAAGATCCTCTGACCTGATCTGTTGCCACCTTCGCTGTTATTTGGATAAAGTGGCATCTAAGGCTGATAGATGGAAAGTAAACCAAGGATGTCTTCAGGAGAGCAGTGGTGGAGCCATGTACTGGTGATGCAGAAACAGTCCAGACACACCTGGGAAAAAACTGGAACCGATGAGACTGAGGGGAGGAGGTTCAGACAAAATTGGACATAAAAAAAAAATTCACAGAATGTTTGGGAGTCCGTAGCACACACTCCAGATTTAATAATGTTCTGTAATGAAAATACATCTTCATGCAAGCCCAGAATATATACCAGTCAGGGCATTTGATTTCTTCTAACATAAAATATAATGCAACTCCAAGTATATTTTCCCATTTGGGAAGTAATTTACTTAATCACGTTTTCTGAAGTTCAATCGATACATTTTGTAAAAGATTTTCTCCCACTGGAGTAGTCTTTGTTTTCTGAAGTTACATGATTGTGATATGGAATATGTCGTGTAAATAATGCATCCTGTTTTACAGTCGCGTCTATAAATATTATCATTCTATCATCACAGTTGCACTGCTGGGGGGCTGCTCAAGCTCTTTCTAGATCACCCCCCACCCCAGGAGCTTGTCTGAGAGCCACCCTGACCCTGTCTCACGTAAGGTGCTGGGATGAGCTGATAAAATCGCTCTGCTTAAGAGAGACCAGAAAGTACTATTTTCCCTACTTCAAAACTCTTGGTGGTGGTGTTGAATGAAGAAAACCTCTGGTTTTCTGGAGGGGGTCAGAAGCCTGGTCAGTACGATCTTTTCTTATAAAGAAACAGCAACTTCAAATGTGTGGGAGATGGCATTTCAGGGGCTAGCTTTGCTTCAAAGCAAAAGAAAAAGCACATTTGAAGAAGAAGCTTGGAAAAAAATGTCACACAAACTAGTAAGAATTTATCCAGAAATTCTATTGAGCAAGACCAGTGTAGGCGTTTGGGTCTTCTGGGCCAAGCCTGTGCCGGGACGTAAATAAATTATCGCACTAGCTCTGTTAGGTGTGTGAGAGATGGCAGATCGTACGGGCGGAGGTTTGTAGAAAGCACGGCATCCTTTGATATGCTTTGAAATTCGAATATAGAATATTGATAGAATGGAAAGGTTGGACTTGCACGCAGAAGTGACTAATTCTGACAAAAGTGCAGGTTGCAAATGCACACTTAGGACTGAGTTTGTGATAATTAACAGAAAAAAAAGCTTCCCAGTGACATCTCTAATTAATGGTATCTGTAATTAAAATCATGCCCTTCCAGCAGGAAAATTGTTTGAATTTCTTGGAGTGACCTTTATGTGGTTCCTCCTGGGGGCATGGTGGTTAAGTTGATATTGATTTTATAATGAGCTCTGGTTTGTTTAATAAGAATCTGTAATCCAGACAATAAATGAAATGTGTGCTTTTCTTCAATCCAGATTAATAATAATAAAAAAAGGTGGGGGGGAGAACACAGAAAAAAACTTTTCCTTTAAAAATAGGATCTAGGAAAACTTGGAAATGAAATTATTGTGAAGATTTTCTGGTGGGCTTAGTTTTGAAATTACTACAGGACACCCTTGTGGGAACTACTTTGATTAAATGTGGAGCTTTGCCCCCTCAAGGTGGACCGTTTACCGGTGAGAACATGCTGGCACCAGGCTGCCGTGTTTTGATTTGTTTTTTAGCAGAACACACTCAGCAAATGGGGATAAGGATGTCATGATTTTTAGCTCTCCATCTAGCTGAGTCATGGATTAAGGACTTGTAAGAGTGTCGTTACGCATAGAAGATTGTACATTTGTAAACGAAGCAGGCATTCATTCATTCATGTATCCATACTTTGTTAGGTTTTTCTATAACTGCCATGGAGACCCCCTTCAAGTTTAAAAACCTGTCTGAAAAGTTCTTTAAAGTATTTCAAGCACAAAACAATAATTTTAGGACAGTATCTTGTTGCTTCCACGCTTCGTTTTCAAATCATTGAACTTCTGCACTTTGCTAATTCTACAATACAGGTGAGGTTATGGATCACCTCAGCGTAATTCTCATCACGGGGTTACAAGGAAACTTGAACAATTTAATATTATGTTTTATTTCATGGGGACATGATGGAAATATTCAGTTGATTTCATAAAGTTTCTGAAGGAGAAAAAGAGTATTGTGTAAGTATAGAAGTAAGTGAGTGGCCTTGGAACGGTGGAATGGTAGGTGGCAGTGTCATAGGTTTTCCTGATACTAGCCTATGAGGTCACCCTTTAAACGAAAGACCTGAGTGTTCTCTTGCAGCAAGGAGACAGGGCACAGGCCTTGGGGGAGAGGGGAGGGGAGGGGAGGGGAGGGGAGGGGCTGGTGGTCTGGAGGAGGGACTGGACGTGTGATTCCTTCTTCCCAGAGAGCCAGAGAGGCCACGTGTCCTAATTAAACTGCACAGCAGTGGTGGTGTTGCCAGATTCTTCTAGTGGGAAGGCCCTCGTGTGGTTGGCCCTTCATAAAGCTCTGGTCTACGTCTTCCAGTATCCATCCCCTGCGGTCCCTGGCGGTCTGTGCCGCGCCCCTGCAGGCTCGTAATCCGTGGTTTGGGGTTTGAGGTCCCAGCGGACTCATGGAGGGTTCCTGAAACATCAGTGAGCTTTTCATAAATTGTTTCCAAACAGTGAGTAGTTTGCATTATTAGCTTCGAATGCAAACACGTTTAAACATTTTTTTCCTCTTCTCCCTTAAAGTAGAACTATCTCATAGACAGAGTCAGCATTTTAAAGATTCTTAGTTAGTTTACACGTGTAAGTGTGTATTTTCGTTTGCTTTACCTATTGGAAAATCACATCTTTCTTAATAGACTCATATTTTAACACGTAACAGGATATCAATTTCACAAGGTAATCTATCAAAGATTAATTTGCTCAGACTTGAAAGATTTGGGTATGTTAACTTGTAGAAGAACTGAAATCCATCCTTAAAGGTCACGTTTTAATGGAATTCTGCTGCCAAACTTTCCCCCATTGTTTTAGTAAATGTTATTTTTGTCCTCCACATAGAGCAACATCATGTATTTGGAATAAGTCTGTATTTCCTGATCTAAAAAGCCAATTTCTTTACTTTTATTCCTGTTTTCCCCCGATTGGCATGTCACGTGACACGTATGTTGTACGCACACGTGAGTGTGTATTTACACACACGCGCTCCCCAAGGGCATCTGGCGGGCTTGTGAGGCGAGGCTACCAGCACATTCTGCGTTCTGTCACGTCACTGTCCTACTTCTGCGCACGGGGATTGGGTAAAACTGTGCAGAAACAAGCAGTTAGATGATTAGAAGGCGTCCCCACCTTTCTCTCCCCGAGTCTCTTTGAATGTTGAGTCCGTGTCTCTGAGGCTTTGATCATCCCAGAGCAGTGGCCACTCCCCTTCCCCACGTGAGGGCACAGGCTCCTGCGGAATTGCTGGCGAGGCCTCTTTTGATGGTTTGTCTCCCAATGCCCACAGGCTCCCTGGGTATCTGGGGGCCTTTGGAACCAGACCCAGAGGAGAGGAAGCGGTCGGGAGGGCGCCCTGCAGAGAGCCGCCCGGGGCCCAGCCCGCTAGCTCCAGACTCTTGGGGAAACGACGGCCACCGTCCCCTCACCCCGACTTGGGCTGACACACCCGGGAGCCCAGAGGCCCCCCGTCCTCTCCCCTGAGAGCGAGGAGCGCCAGGCTGTCAAAGAGAGGGCAGGTCCCAAGTCGGCTGTTCTCCTGGCCTTTGATTCAGGGGCCCTTCTAGGTGAATCTCCCGTGCTTGGTGTAGCAGTCGGCACAGAAACCTTTCCCAGTTGAGGTGGAAAACAGTGAGTTCCTGGGGTATACTTGATCCACCACCAGTGTCTACCATAGCCCTTCCCATTTCAGTCAGCCGTGCATCTTACAGTGCCTTGGCTTGGCTTTATGTTTAAATTCTCAGGTCAAAATACTTTTGTGTGCAAATTTCCAATAAGCAAAATCTGTCCAGCTTCAAAAATGGAAGGGAGCCCTGAAATGCTATTAAAGAACATTTCTTTCTGTGATAACCTAGTCGAGCCTGAGAACTGGAATCTTTCAGGTTTTGCCTTTGCAGAAGTAGCTGGCAGTACCAATGTCCACAGGCAGAATTTACTCGAAACTTTCCCAATTCTGATTGGTTTTGCAAGGGGGTGTATTGTCAGGTAGAAGCCCGGCTGCTGAAGACGAGGCCCGGGGCCTTCCTGCCTCCACGACCCCCAGACAGGCCTGGGCTCCTCTGTACTTTAAGTCACGCCATGCTCATCAAGGCAGCCTTGTGAGAACCCAAGGAAAACTCGCTCACTTTTTGGGTGATGAGAGCAAAGGGACCTGTCCACCTCGAGCGTTTCCAGGACCTGCTTTTTGTCTGTGTGTTCAGTGTCAGGGGATCAGTATCAGGGCCAACAAGCTGTTCTGCAAGCTCAGTCAAACCTTCCAGATACCTTTCTACTCTGGGCCTGAACGTGTTTCTGGAAGACCTGAATGTGTAGCATGTTTTTCTCATAAATCTTAAATTTTCAAACATGTGGTTTCCAAAAGCAGCGACTCCATGCTCGTTCTCTGGTTTCTGTGCAACACGTTCCTCAAAAATAGCTCCTGAGATTTGGAAACAGATCTTCTAGGGGAGGCTGAAGTCTGGAAAGATTGCCAAAGAAATATCTAAACATGTAAAGAAAACATGTTGCCGTCCTAATATAGCAGCCACTTCCCTGATCAGACAATGATAATTAGATCAGACTTAATTAAAAATAACAGACCCCTCAGTGAGATAAGTTGAAAATAAAAGACAGGAGCATCTAATACGAAGATTTCTGAGGCCTGGATTCTGCGGCTTCTTCTGGATCCTGTGTTACTTATTCTGGTCTGTTTTCATTTTCCTGGTGTGTCAGCAGATCTGGATTTTACTCAAATAAGTGTTTCTCAAGGCCAGCCAGGCAGTTATGTCTGGGAAGCGGGGGCAGCAGGGGGGCTTATCTTCCCTCCTCTGTGTCCGGCGACTTTTCCCAGGTCCTCCCATTTTGTTCTGTCACAGCCAAGGGAAGAAAGTGTGTCTGAGAGGGAGGTCTGGTCCTCACTGGCTGCTAGGTGGGGGACAGTTTCGGGGGTGACAAAGGGAGGTGCATCCTTTTAATCGACTTCAATACGGGGAATGTTCTAGTCTGCCTTGCCCACTCACTGTCAGAATCAGAGCACCCTTCCACCTTGCAGAAGCCAGAGGAGCAGCCCAGATGGTGCCCTGGGCCCGGGAAGACCCCCTGAGAGTCCCTGCCCTCTGCCCCCAGCTACAGCCTCCCGCCGAGCGATGCCCATGGAGGTGCTTCGAAAGCCACCTCTGGCCACTGGTCCACACCGCGTGGCCTCTCCGGGCAAGCAGGGCTCATTGTACACGTGGAGGAGTGGCATGGGGTAGGCTGTGACCCCTCCCTGGCCCCCGGATCTGATGGCCCCGCCGCCACCTTCCTCCTCGTGGAGGGAGACTTAGGAAGAGTCGGCACCGTTTCTGTGCTCCGCTGATGGTTTCATTTGCTATAAACCCACGTGAAGCCCTAGTGAGCAGCACGTCCCAGAGTGACAAGGGGCAGTTGGCACGGCGTGGACATCAAACACTGCAGGGTCACAGGGAGGGGCGCAAAGCCCGCCGGCGGGTGGAGAAGGCATGGGGGACCCACAAAGATGGCCCCCCGGGTGCATGGGGGGCGTGCCAGGCAGGAGGATGAGCTCAGACCCGGTGTCCTTGTGGCTGTGGCTGTGGACCCAAGTAAGGGTGGACCTGTGGAGCAGGGCCTGGAGGCAGGAAAGCTGGGCGGGGCTGCAGGGACAGTGTGGGGCAGGACCCTGCCGAGGTCCCAGGAGGCCCCTCCCAGTGTTCGTGCTGAGGACCACGCTGTCCTCTGAGGCTGGGCCAGCTTCTCCGTCGCTGAGAGCGGCTCCATGGACCACGGCTCTTCGTCACGTCCGTGTTGGTCTTCCTAGTCTCTTTCCCTTTTGCTACACTTTCCATTTTTTAAGTTTCTTTCTCTCCCAATATTTAAGTTCGTTCAAGCCCGTGCTTCCCACCCTTGTGACATCGGCTGGAACTTGGGCCGAGCCCTCCTCTGAGCCCAGCTCTCCTCACCACAAGGTGGGAAGGAAGGAGCCTTGTACTCTTCACTGGGCTCTTGAAGGTCAGAGAAGGTCGTGGAGGGGCCACTGCATCTCACATCTAAGTTCTGTTTACGGGGCCGCTGTCCGTGGCGACAGCGGTGCTCAGGAGTGCCTGTCGGTAGGTGTGGGATTCGTCTCAGCTGCTCGGCTCTGGGCCTGGCCCTCCCAGCCCAAGTGTGCACTTAGGACCTCCTCGCCTTTGCATGGGCTGCTTTCTCTCCATCAGGCCCTGGTCCAGAGACGCAGGCGCATTTTCTAAATGAAAACTTGGCACATACAGTCTGGAAAGAAAGCAGTGTACCTCTAGGGAAAAGCGGAGAGAAACCTGGAGATCTGGACTGTTCTAGGAAATCCAGTCATCGTGGGGAAGGCCAGGTGTGGAGACAGCGTTCCAGGGACTTCTGTGGAGCACTTCTCCCCCGTCTGTCCAGGAGCGGAGATCGGTCCAGTCATCATTCCACTGTCTGCAGAGGAAGGTGGACTCGGGCTGTGGATTTGGGCCTAGGCCACCCCCAGTCAGAAGGGGCCCTTGCTCCCCGCCCCCCAGGCCTGCCCTAGTACGAGTGTCGCCCCTGCCCGGTTGAGGGGCGCAGCTTGGGCATCCCTTGGGGGGGAGGTAGCCTGTGTGCGGCCAGGTGTCCCTGGGGACCTGCTGCCGTCGGCTTCTCGGAGAGGATGCTGAGCCGTCCTGAAAGGTGGGCGCTGGGAGGAGAAGCCTGAAGCAGTAAAGGGAAGTGTGAAAAATGGATTAAACAGGGATTTAGACCAAAACGGTAGGAGGGTGGGGAAGGAATTCTAGAAGGCAGGTAATCAGAGACCGAGGGTCACTGT
Organism: Mesoplodon mirus; assembly: GCF_964341445.2. NCBI lineage: Eukaryota > Metazoa > Chordata > Mammalia > Artiodactyla > Ziphiidae > Mesoplodon > Mesoplodon mirus. The sequence goes on along the minus strand of NC_138985.1, from coordinate 114,582,054 downwards.
AAGTGAGCAAGACGGTTCTCCGCAAGGTTCAACAGGCCCAGAAGACCCGTCTCCCCTTCTGAGGGCTTGTCTCCCAACATCTTTAGCTTCTGCTCACCCATTTCCCCCGGGAGGGCGTTTGTCCCCAGGAAGAGGTGAGGGCAGCTCCCCAGAGGCCTCTTCAACCAGAGCCCAGCTCTCTGCAGGCGGCGTCTGCAGACCACAGCCCAGGGCAGGCCGCTGAGAGCAGAAGTCCACAGAGCTGCCCGGTCCCGGCTCCCGGAGGCTGGCCCAAGGGCACTGCACTCTCACGCACCCCCGATGGGCGCCATCCACTCTCAGGCGGACTTGACAGGCACCAGAGGACGCCTCTGTGCCGCGTGGCATCACCTGCAGTGAAGTGCACTAGCCTGTCAACAATGGCCAAGCCCAGCTCCTAGCACATCACGGACCTGGCATGAAAGAGGCTAAGAGACTACAGAAGGTGGTCGTGGGGGAATGACGGTGCGGACCTTCAGAGCAACAGGAGTCGCGGATTCAGAGGAGGGCAGGCTTCAGGAAGAGCAAGTGCACAGCCCAGCCCAGGAGCATTGGGCGGTGACAGCAATTTCCAGGCACCAGAGGAGGAATATTTAGGGGCGGGGGGAGGGGGGCAACGCGAGCCTGAGCCCCCGATGCAGGCCGTCTGTCCCACCCAGGGGACGACTGGACGTCAGCATCACTTTCTCCCGAGGCCCCTTTGGTTTGGAGTCTCTGTGCCCCGGCCCCGTGACCGCCCCTCCCTTCTCCCCACTCCTGGCCGGCAGCTGCCCCAGCCTGGGTGTGGCCCCCAGAGCCTGCATCTGTGTCTGCATCCCTGTTGGCGTGCGGGTCACCCTTGAGGGATGAACACCTCAGAGAGCCTTGGGGAGGCTGCGTGGCTGAACTTAGAACTCTTCCAGGAAGTGTTTTTTGCAGAATTTATTTCTTGCAGTGATAGAGTCACAGTTTCTGAAACAATAGGGGCAGAAGAGAACTTTATTTCCCATTGGAGTTTACAGGCAGGACCGGTTCACACTGGGTTAGGCATGTGCTTGAGACAAGCAGCTCTGTGATGGGCCCCAGCGAGCCTGGGGTAGTCAGGGAGGGCTTCCCAGAGAAGGTGAGCGAGGGGCTCAGACGGAGAGAAATGGAGGCAGGGGTGCCTGGGAGAGGATGGAGCAGACAAAGCCAGAAGGCTGGGCAACAAACAGACGTCTTCTTGGAGCTGAAGCCTGTGTTGAGGAGAGAGAGGCGATGGGGAAGCTTGAGCCCAGATCTGAGAGGGTCACGGACAAATGGAATAGAGGGAGTTTCAGGAACCAGGCAGGGTTTGTCTGTGCTGCACGTGGGTCTATGCAGCATTAGTCACTTTTTCAGGAACGTCACAGTAACGGCATCTGTGACATTAGAGAAGCTATGTAACAGTGTTTCTCTTCTCCATCTGATTAACTGTTCTTAAACTTTGTTGCTCAAAATATTTAAAGTCTCCATTGGGGTTTCCTGCTTTGGAAGACTTGTTGATAATTAAAAATGGAATCTTGGTAGGTTATTTCTCTATTAGCAAGGGCAAGATTTTCATAAAGGTGATTTCCAATTAGGAAGGTGACAGTTGTGAAAAAGTATTCTCTTAAGATTTTTGAATGTAAAAGATAATGCAACCAGCAAAATTAGGTGTCTGGGTATGTTTGTATGTGTCTGTGTTTGTGATTATTTGGAGAGTAGGAAAGGGAAGATTCACAAATGATTATGTCAGGAAGTAAGTCCAGATGCTTTAAAACGCACAGTTCTCTAGGGTGCTTGAGGGTTAGGGACACGAAGCACAGGTTTCAACTTGGATTGACTTTGTGATGTTTAATCGCAAATCAGCTAGAAGAGTTTGTGTGACAGATGTGGGATTATTAGCGTGCACAGGGTGTTAGTGTCAATATGTAACTAGATGTAAATCATCCAATTAAAGTTTAAAATTTTGGGTTTGCTCTATAGGTAAGCATTTTATCATTTTCATTGTTTTCTAAAGACAGTGAAGCAGAAGAATAACCAACAAAGGAATATTTTTAGAATTACGTCTTTCATAAGCCAGCACAACATACACTCTAACTAGAACCCAAGAGGGTCTCAAGTGGGAGGAAATCAAATGCAGATTTGTTTGTAAAACAGTCATCAGTTGGCAGGGAGGTTACAGCTGGTTCACCTGTATCAGGATTATCTTCCCCACCCTGGCCTCCCTTTCCTCCCCCACCTTCAAGAAGAAAAATACTGAGTTCAGTGACCACAGATTTGAAATTAAAACGTGAGGGAGAAAACTAGGGGGAAAAAAATCTCAGATTCTTTTGTCGGTTGCTTTTGAACTGCCTCTTTTCTGACCTTGGACCCTGTGTTTCCCGGACGATGACTGTGAAATGGTGCGTTTTTGTTTTTATTTTGGGGTTTTTTTGCGGTACGCAGGCCTCTCACTTTTGCGGCCTCTTCCGTTGCGGAGCACAGGCTCCGGACGCGCAGGCTCAGCGGCCATGGCTCACGGGCCCAGCCGCTCCACTGCATGTGGGATCTTCCCGGACCGGGGCACGAACCCGTGTCCCCTGCGTTGGCAGGCGGACTCTCAACCACTGCGCCACCAGGGAAGCCCAAATGGTGCATTTTAATTCTGCCTGCTCCCCACCACCCGCTCCTGGTAGCCCCCTGCTTCTAGAGGTGGATTTCCCAGGCACGTCTTGGGTCTACAGATTTCACATCAACTCCAAGAGAGGCAGCAAAGCAGAGCTGGTGCCCTGCATGCGACAAACAGCTCTTGTCCCCCGGCCAGCAGTGTCCTGAGTGTCCACTTGCCCTTGGATCCTTTCCCAGCCCCTCCTCCTGAGCAGCAGGACACCCCGCTCGCTGGTTTTACTCGAGGGCCATTGCCAACTCGGACTTGCTATGGAAGTTCGGCACCTGTCCCCTCTTGGTGGTAGGTGACAGATTTTGCAGGCCTTAGAGGTCAGAGCCCTCATTTCACAGCTGGGAAAACTGAGATAAAACAGACTGAAAGTGACTTGCCCGCAGTCACCCAGCTCATCAGCGGTGCAGCCCCCAGACAAAGGTCTTCAGAGCTCTGTGCGTCGTGCAGCAGGATCGCCATTCACAGCAGCTTCACGTGGAGCAACTGGGTCCCAGAATGATGTGCGTTTGTTTCTGAGAAGCACAGGCAGCTGCTTCCTCCTCCTCCGCCCCGCCTCGGCCCTGCCCTTTGCCTTAATGAGGCAGAATGGGGAGCTGTGAATACCTTTTGTGCTCCTGGCTGGTCCGCATCGCCCCTGGACTCTCCCTTGTGTGCTTCTGTCTCGGAACCTTTGTGCAGACCGCGGTCCACGCTCTGAAAGCCCTCCACCTGCTTTATCCTCCAGGGCATCCCATCTGTCCGCCAGCCCGGACCCTACACCCTCCGCCCGCCCAGCGTGGGCCCCTCCCGAGAGCCCTTTCCAGTGCCCCGGAATTACCCTTCACACCTGGAGGGACTTTCGCATCAGGGGCTGAGACAGACCTGGGTTCAGAACTCGGCTTGTTCCTTACCCGGCGTGTCCTCCTGGAAGGCGAGGACGTTTCCTAAAACGCCGGGTCGGGAGAATGAGCCCACCGCACCAGCAGGGACCTCTCAGCGCTCAGTAAAAGCTGACACGTGACTCTAAGGTATGGATATGAGAGGAGCCGGTCGGGGGAAGCGTTTAGAACTCCCGCGAAAACCGTCACCCTTGACGTACGGCGTCCGGAAGCGCGCCGCGCACGGGGAGCGTTGAGCTCTGTAATGTGGACCAAAGTGACGATGGTGGTGATGACAGGTGATGAGGATTCAGTATCTTTTGAGCAAGAAGAAAACTAGGAAGGTGACAAAAGTCTCTCACAGAAAGCAGCTGCTGATGCTCTTAGGCCACGTCAGGCCCAGGTTGCTGTGAAGAGGCGGGCGGTTTATTTCCACCTGACTTGGCTATTTTTAATCGTCTGAATATGAAACATGAAACTGAAAAGCCAGTGCACACAGGTGGGGCCGCTCCAGGCCACCTTCCCTCACAGAGGCCGAGCTGAACCATGAGCTGTGAGGCATCTCTGACTTTGGGGACCCTTGAAGCACAGTTGTCTGGTGAGTCGTCCACTGCAGGAGTCCAGGTGTTTACTGTTTTATTTGTCCTACGGATGGCGGCCCTGCCAGGGGGCTTGGAGCCGCTGGACCGGAGCCCTCCTGTGAGAACTGGGGTCTTGCAGGGGTTGTGTGTCAGACACACTCTGCCCTGGGTCTCAAATTCCAACTTTCAGCCGAAGCATTAAAGATGGTTACGGAATCCACGGTAACTACGGGTTAGGGGAGGGGGATGATGCTCGCTGGAGTCTGTGTTTTTTGTTGTCACAGTTCCTTCCCGATTTTGCCCTGATGTTGACCGGGGGCAGAGCCGACGGAGCGTGTCTCGGGTCTGAAAGGACAGACAGGTCTTAGGTGGGGTGCGGGGGGCACCTGGTCCACAGTGGGCACGTCCGATTCGTTCTGGAGGAAGTCCGCGCACTTAGTAACGCACCTTCTAAGCCCCCCTTCAGGCGACACGCCAGCTGCAAATTTCGTGACTGTGCACCCTGCACTGTAAAGCTCTGGAGAATGAGAACACCCTGGAGGTGCCAGCTTGGGCTCACAAATGACCTCCCAGCCCTGCCTGGTCTGAGCAGGAAGCCTCCGCCTCCGGCCGCGGGGCCTGATTCCAGCTCCTGCAGCATCTCGGCCGCCGCCCAGGGGTGGGGACCTGGTCCCCTAGGGGCTGCTGGCTGCACGTGATGCCCACCAGTGAGCGGGCATCTGGCGAAGCCTCCCCGACCTGTGCTGGACGCCGAGGGAGACAGAGAACAGGAAAGTGACTGCTGTCCTCAGTTTGGGGGGTGAGAGGCCGTCCACGTGGCGATGACTGGAGAACGGGACAGGGATGGGAGCGAGGACGGCGTGGCTGGGAGGGGGCAGACGGGGTCCGTGTCCTGGGCCTGGCTTTGTGACGGTGGACTGTTCCAGATTTAGAAGCCAGCTGAACATAATGTTCACCTCTCTGAGTTGAAATGTGTCTATAACTTTTATTTTGAGACGACATTTACAAGATGGGAACAGTTACTCGATGTCGCTTGGTAAACACTGCTGGCCGTGGAGCTGTCCTGGGCAGTTGACTGACGCCGTGGGGCCTGGCACTTAACGCAGCTGCAGTCCGGCCAGAGGAGCCTGGGTTTGCGGCCGAAGCTGTCATCAGTGTGTCGGGGTGCGGGTGAGGGTGCCACATCCCTAGTTAAAGGTCAGAATGAGCACCGCCCCACGGAGGCTCTGGAACCCGGCTCAGGGTCCACCATGGAGAAGTGCTTCTCCCCTGCGTGTGCACATGGGTGTGTGAGCACGTGTGAGCGTGCTGTCCCACCGTGGAAAGGTAAACGCTATTTGGGCATCACTGAGCAGCCTGGTGGAGGTGGTGAAGAGCGTCCCAGGACGGGTGGTGGCGACCTCGTGACACACACCAGTGATGGTGAGACAGGCTGAGTGCCGAGTGCCCCATCCTGGGAGCAGGATCTGGGCTGGGCCTGCCTAAGGCCGGCCGCCCAGTGCACCTGCTGCGGCTCTGACCTCCGGGGGCGTGTCCTCTGCTTCTTACCCAGAAATGGCCGTGTTCTCATGGCCCCCAATCCCTTAGGAGGCGGCACCGGGACCCCAGGACCCCGGGGAGAGCCGTCCCAGGGCACAGAATATGCGCCCGTGTTGACTCCCCAGACCAACGCTGAGCAGGTGAGCTACTCGTAGTGAGACTGTCATGTACAACCCCTGCCCTGAACCGCTTCACGTGTCCCCGCCTCTGTGCTCACAGCCACCCCGCCGGCCTGGAAGGCCAGGCCATTCCTTCCGTGTCACACTTGGTGTGCGCTCACAGCTATTGGAGGAGAGCCGGCTGATCAGACAAGGCTTTGCTTTTCTTCCTATGCTTTTTCTTGACGAGACGTTCCTGGCCCCTGACCACCCGGGATGTTTTGTCCCCTGCTTTCCCCCAGACATTTCACTCAAGTTTAATCATATTCAGTGTAGAATTTGCTGTATTTTAAACATACCTTGTATGGGCATTTTGTTTACAAAAATAATGCCTCCTCAATTTAGAGAATACAAATGAGCACAATAAAAAATAAGATAAACACCACCCGTCCCCCACCCCGAGGGGACTTCCCAGGGCTCGCCTCCTGCCTTTCGGGGCGTTGACCGCAGTGCTTGTATTTACTGTCGCCACCGAGCGTCTGTGTGCCTCCTCTCTGTCACAGCGGCTCTGTGGCCGCTATCGGTGCCCTGCGAGCTGGGCTCAGGCCCCTCCCAGGGAGGCCACTCCTTTTGAGCGTTTTCTCCGTCTGCAGAGTAATTGCCCGCCCCCCGCACACCCCCTAATGAACCCATTTCGCTTTCTCCCCGGCTTTGTGCATCCTGCCTTGGTTTTGCCCTGTTACCACTAATTACGCTCCCCAAATAACCCTAAAAACCCGGCCGCCTTTGTGTGCGCGCTCAGGCCGTCCACTGCTTTGTTCCCGTTGTTCCTTGAAAGGTACAAAGAAAGAGGTTTTTCTCAAGCCTGTGGAGTCCTGTCTGTCCTTTGGCAGAATCTGGGGATGGCGAGTCTTTTCTCTCAGACTGAGCCCCACTCTCTGCAAGTTCCCCGTCAGATGAAGATTCGAGAGATGAGACGTTTGCTTGTCTCACACATTTGTTGTTATGTGTGTGGATGGATTTCTTCTCCCGGAGCCCTAGTTAACCTACTCTGCAAGTTCTGTTACAAAGAACCATAAGGCACTTGGAGACTCCGCAGACACATCCCAGGGCCTGGGCTCCATAGGTAACAGAGAAGCAGGCAGCTTTACAGAAAATGATGACGGCACATCAGAACGTGCTGTGTGATCCTGTTTTCTTAGTCTGCATCCTCGTACCCTAAGGACTGCCTCTGAAAATGCGAAGCTCTTGGGCTTAAACAGATCCTGCACTGACTCTGCTCTGCGGACCTGCCCCCGCTCAGGGGTGGCTGGCAGGGCTGGCGTGTCTGCTGCGCTGGCTGGACCTGCGGGAAACACCCCCAGTGGCACCAAGATGGGTGATTCACGTTTTCTTGATGGAGAGTTCGTGCTCCTGTCTCACCTTTTTTGACCAACGAGGAGCTATTTGGATATTTTAAGATAGCGGGGCACAGGCTTCACGTGTTTATTTTGTGACTGAGCATCTGAATTTAGGGGGACCGTGAAAATGCTGTTCTTTTCTCCTTAGAAACTTCTAAACTCTGCTTTCCCCAGGAAGGGAGGGGAGAGATTCTTCTTGCTAAAGACAGCGGTCGGTTGGCAAACTGGGTTCCACACGGCCCTTGGTGCCGTGGACCAGCAGAGGGACAGCCCGAGTGGATCCGCGTCTTTTAGTTCTGGTGCCCTGGGAGCAGGACCTCACCTGGTGTTCCGACTCCCTTCCCTCACCCGGCTGCAGATGAGGAGGCTCGGCAGGGAGCCTGCGTCCAGCAGAAGGAAGGTGTGGATAGGGGTTGCATGCTGGCCTCACGCCCAGCACTGTGTTAACTGCTTCACATGTTCACTCTTGGAATCCTCCCAGCAGCCCTGTGCAGCCATCTGCCATCCCCACTCCATAGATTAGGAAACTGAGGCACTCCTCAGGCAACTTGTCCAAAGTCACGCAGCTCCTAAGTGGCTGAGCCGGGATTCAGACCCGGATGACCTGGGCCGGAGTCCTTGCCTCGACCCATGATGCACGGCGCGGAACAGGGTCTGTCTTGGGCGGCGTCTTCTCCCACTGATGGATTTCATCTTCTCCCTGGGACTTGTTCCTAAGACACAAATGGCCCTAGAACACCTGCTTCCCAAGCGTAGAGGCCCCGCCATCATTGGTGGTACAAATGTGGCTCAACAGCAGAATCGCAGCGTCTCCCCATGACTGTGTGAGCGTCCTCATCGGGAGCTTGGGATGACTTGCATCTGTTTTCCTCGGTGACTTCTCTCCACACCTGCGAGGGTCCAGAAGCTAAAAAGGCACAGCCACACTGAGATGAGTCACCTCTCCAGAGTGGCCCGAGGCCCCTCTTTAGAGACAGACATCCTGAAAACCGAAGCACCACGGCCCCCAAATAAGTGATTTCCCTTCTGCTGTCGGAAAACGACTTTCTTTTCATTCACACACACATTGGTTTTCTCCTTCCTGCTAAAGTTTAGGCACTGGATGAGAAAACAGACTTGGCCAAACTCCTGGCGGGAGTGGTTTGGGACCCAGGACCCTGGCTCACAGCCCGAGTGAGCACTCGAGTGGGAGAGGCGCCCCACATCCGCGGGTGCAGCCCAGAGGGTGTCCGGCTCTGTGCTCGGCGGCTGGTGGTCTGCAGCGCTGGACGGGGGACACCCTGAGCACAGAGCCGTTTGAAGGGAACCCATGGATGGCTGGTTGACCCCATGTGTAGGTCTGCCTCTTGGTCACGGGGTTATGTGAATCACTTGCTACACGAGGATTGTACTTGTGTTTATCAACTCAAGGTCATCAAGCTAAATGCTCAGGATCATTTTTACTAAAGTAGTGCTGTCCTAGATCATAAGCAAAGTCATTTTTTAATTAAAGGCGAGTTAGTCTGGATCTTAAACACCTTAAAAGATTTTTTTCAGTGGAGGGGCTGGAAGGTGCTGCACCTCTTTGTCCAGCCAAGTAAAGACTCTTTGCCAAACTCTCCTCTGTGCTCAGGACGAGGCCCCGCTGAGGACGCGCTGCATCTGTAAAGTCGAAGGGAATTAGGATTTTAGTGAATGTACACCTTAATTCGTACCTCGATGGGCTTGGTGTCATTTTGGGGTTTCCGTGACCTAACCTGGGGGGTTGGCGTTCCGGGTGTGGATTCTACCCTTCCTGCTTGCTGCCAGGATTATAAATTAGGAAAAGTTCAAAACCTAAGTCTCCAGGTTTCTTTCAGAGCAGGCTGTGTAGCTCATTTAGCCTTGTCAGTTACCTTGTGCTCAAATAAGATGCCCTCCACGGATGATCACAGCTCTGCACTTTAAACTGCCTTCACAGGGCGTTACTTACAGGAGGTTGTCTGGTTGATGGTGGTGTCTGTCACTTGATGACATGAGTGTCCTGTCCTATCGTGCGTGGCTCTTATCGGTGATAAATGCAGGCAGTAAGCTCAGGGAAGTGCTTTGACCTGATAGCAGTTCCCTGTGTGATGGGAACTTCAAATTACATTTAAAATAAATGTTTAAGCCCAGCCCGTGGCTCAAAGGGGTCAGTGGGGTCGTGCCTTCATCCTTGCCATGTGGACTGCGGATGCCTTTTTAGGGAGAGATGATGCTTTTAAATGAAGAACGAGGCTCACAGCGTCACCATCTGGTCTGGGGAGGGGAGAGGCTGGAAGCAAGAGCTCCCTGGTAAACCCACGGCTGACAGCCGTCCTGAGAGGTTCAGATCTGCGGAGCATGGGCTGAAACATCCCCACGAAACCATAAACCTAAGGGATTTCAAAACTATCCAGTTAGTGTCCTGGCCAGACCATTACTAAGTCAGGTAGTAATGTTCTAAAAAGAAGTTCATTTTTTCTTAGAAATTTTAAAGTAATAGTGCAGAGCATGGAGAAAATATAGAATTTCTGTTATTAATTTAGAAGCTATAATCAACCTAAAGGACTAATTTAAAAGGCCATACAGTGATTCCCCCAGAGATTTCTGCATCTCTTTGCATCCTGCCTGCCTCTCTGGGGACACCTAGAGAGTCCTGTGACAGTGCAAGGAGGGTGACATAGCAGGAGGCAGGGGAGGAGGGGAGGATGCGTGTCCAGACGTGAGAGCTCAGGGCTCGGGGTCAGGCGGCGGCCACAGGGACACGGAGGGACTCTGCCCGGAACCAAGCAGAACAAGCCATTATTGAAGATGCACCCGAGCCCCGTCCTCAGCCAGCGGGACCGGTGTGTCCCCTCCCGGGGGCATGATCGTCAGACTCGGGCGGCTCCGACTAAACCACTCTTGAGTTATCCCTGTTTTTGTCACAGACACATAGGTCTGGCCTGCTTGTGTTAAGCTCAAGGGCAGCAGTGGAGGTGGACCTTGCCACCTTGCGGTCCCGGCATGTGTGTGGCCTGGCTCCCCCAGCCCCGTTGCTCTGAAGCCAGTGGCAGCTCTGGCCCTGCTCTGGCTCCCCAGCTGCTGCTTGTACAACAGCCTAACCGGAGCCAGACGTCGTTCAACCCGTGTCTCAGGTCAGGACGATGAGGCTCGGACCCCAGCCTCGCGGAGTGCGGCAGGCAGACCCCCGTGGGCGAGCTGAGCTGCAGGCTGAAGGGACCGGGAAAACTGCAGCCACAGCCACGAGCCACGCTGCCTCAGCCACAGGCGCGGTGCAGAGAGATGCCAACCGCGGGTGAACGGTTCCCTCCGATGTGTCCAGAGCCCGTCAGCACAGGTGGGCCTTGGGCCACACACACACGGCTTGCTCCCAACATCTTAATTCCAGAAACCCAAGCGCACTAACGGGGGCGAAGCGAAGATGCGGGACCGGGGGCACCAGCACTGCCACCCCAGGGGTGACACGGGATGGTCCCGTCCCCCTGCTCCCCGACCTGCAGCCCCACCCGCGGGGAAGCTCTTGCAGCCCCGCGGACACGAACCGCCCATATCCCAGCCTCCAGAGCTGTTTTTGTCCCACCGGGTCCCCGCCCACGGCTCCACGCTGACCGGGGCTCCCGTCCTGACACCTCCCTACCTCTTGTCACCACTCAGCTCTGCTGGCCTGTGAGCCCCCGGAAGTCGGGCCCTGGTTGCATCCGCCCGGCGTGCCCAGCATCCAGCACAGTGTTGGACGTGTGGTTTGCTGAGGAGGTTAGCGACGAGGGCTGACAGTCACCCGGACGCGTGCGCCCGGTTCCGAAGGCTCCTCCTCAGCACGGTTTCTCATTCAGGCCTGCCGAGAGCTGCTAGGTTGGTGCCTCTCTGAGGCCCAGAGAGGTTCGGTGGTTTGCCCAAGGTCACACAGCCAGTAACAGCTGCAGCCAGGACTCAGGATCAGGCATCGCCAAGACTCCAGGATGTGAGCGGATGGAAGTCTCCTGGAAGCTAAGAAAGAATCGACGTGAAATGTGTTACCCTTCTCATTGCAGCCTCTGGAGGAACGGGTGCGCCCCGGGCCAGGTTCTAGGAGGAGCTGCCTCGCAGCCTGGGTGACCTGGTGGGCGTGTCCCGGGCAGTTTTGTGGAGGCAGGGTTTCCCCTAATGTCTCCTCACGGCCCTCGGAACACACCTCCGCTGGCGGCTCACGGGAGGTTGGAGCACGGGGGCTGCTGTGCCCCAGGTGTGTCACACCCCCTCCCACCCAGGCACCGGTGCTGGGCAGGACCCCCCCCAGGCCTCCCAGGAGCAGTGCTTCCACTGTGGGGGTCCCAACACCGCCTGACCCTTCCAGAGACCCTGGCCTCACCACCTCTCAGGTAGTCCAGAGGTAGAAACGGGACTACGGTCAGTTCGAGGTCAGGCGTCCCACCTCAGCAGGTGCACCCATTTTTATTTGCAGATGGAAGCACATGGTGAAGGCCTGACCCACCCCACCCCCCTAGGGTCCCTGCGCAGCCCGGGAACCTCCCCTGTGCACAGGCAAAGCGCCATCACCCGGGCTGCCAGCCTCTGGGGCTTCCTCGCTCCAGACAAGGCACAGGTGTTCAGCATTGTTTGCTGTTGGAAATGGGAGTGACCGATTTTTCTTGGATCTTTACTGCAGCTTTCATTTTTAAAAAACAAAGACCCACAAGGGGAATCCGCTCTCAGCAGCAGCGGGAAGAGTGCTGGGCCTGAGTCACAGGTTCAGTCCCAGGGGACCACCAGACACCTGGGAGGCCTTCACCGAGCCTGTAAGTCAGTCCTAATCATCTACCAAATGAGGAGGTCTGAGTGGATGCTCTGTGGGCACCTCCACCTCTAAAATTCTTGCTTCCTTTAGAAATGTCTTTGAACTCGCCAAGCCGTCCAGAATTTGTTCTGGTTTAAAGAATCATTCTTATCTTCACTGCACCAGTACCTCTACCGTTGCACTGATTAACGATGGGACCTCGTGGCAGGCACCGCACCGGGCATCTCACACACATGAACCCTTTTCATCTTCTGTACTGTCCTGTTACTTCCATTTTTAAGCGACAGCCCTCAGGCTTGGGGGCCTTGAGTGCCTGACCCAAGTTCACATAAGCTCTGGTCGCATAAGGGCCCCGCCCAGGGCACTGCACTCTCTGCAGGGACCGAAGAGGGACAGGAATCCAGGCTGGGCCGTCACTTCATCCCTGGCCCCTCCACGGGCAGACACCCAGCTGCTCTGATGTTTTGCTTTTCAGAGGGTGAGTCTCAAACATCTTACATCTTCTTCCCCAGAGGAGCCTGTTCTTGGAAGACGTGTTCTGAGCTCTCTTAGCCTAAGCTCATCGGACCTGTTCTTCTGGGTGAACTAAATGAAACCGCAGGAATTACTGCAGGAACGTTTTGTGGTGGGCCTTCCCCAAATCAAGTAATGTTCCATACGCGCAAGTGGGAAATCAGTGACACACAGACCTGGTTCCTAGTGTCATCTGCCTTATTACAGTCACCCGCTGTGTCTGGGTTTCGTTTTGTTTTTAAGATTCTGAGGAAATGTGGGTGGAATTTCAAACGGGTTTGTTGTTTACAAACCGTGTGAAATTCCTGAGCCCTGGACAGGGAGGGCCGGCAGGGAGACCCCACCCTCACCGCTGGCCCTTTTTTCTTCTAGTTCATCTCTTCCACTGTCTCCTCCAGGTCCCCACACTGATCCCCGTTGCCAGGTGCTCTAGCAGGGCTGGGGGTTCACATCCAGCCGGGCCCCCCTCAAAGCGCCTGAGCCATCCTCCGACCTGGGGAAGAGCCGGCACCGCGTCCCCAGGGAGAGCAAGCCCTCAGCTGCCTCGCGACAACCCTTAGTGCCCAGTAAGCGGCGGCCGCGTGACAGGACAGGAAGCGGGGACCAGCCCCGTGGCCGAGGCCTTGCCCGCGGGAGTTGAGAGACCTGTGGCACGCGGCGCTGGTTGGGCAAGCGGGCTGCGGCCCCCTGATGGCACCAGCTGAAGAGCAAGGGGCGTGTGGGACCCTCAGATCTCCAACGAGTCCTTTGTCCCCTGAACAAGTTTTCAACTCTTGGGCTTAGATGCTCTTATAAACTTCTTCTTGACGTCGTTTTGTTTGACGGCGCAGGTGACGTGTTCACTGGGCAGAGGCTGGGGGTCACCGAATCGTGACTGTTGAATTCTCCCCAAGGGCGCCTGGTCGCTCAGAAGTGATGGGAGCGGGGCGCCCGGCTGAGTCTCCCGGGGGCTGCGTGACGGCCAAGACCCGGGTCTGGCGGCTGCAGGGCCACAGGCATGGAGGGGCCTCCCTGGCCAGGCTGGTCACGCATCCCTGAACGAGGCAGCCCCAGACTCTGCACTGACCCAGCCGAGCTCCGTCGGGTGGGGGGCTCATCCGTCAGGCCTGAGCCCCGTGTCTGGCGTCCGCCCAGGGGGCAGCGTTCCCCATCCACCCTGCAGTTTCCCTCTCGTACGCGCTTCTCTGCATTCCCTCCCGTGTGGGCTTTACCAGTTGGAGCGATGTTTTGAGAACAAGGAGAACCAAAAAGAGGGTTTTTTCTGTAAACATCCTGAGCCTGGTACCGTTTCTGTATTTCAGTCCACAGTGTAAAATCCCTTCCCTCCCGCCTGGGCCCACGTCCTGATAAGGAAGGGGCCTGAGTTAGTGCGCATGACACGCCATTCTGAGGGTCCAGGGAGGCCAGAGGTGGCCCAGCGGCCCCTTCTGACTCTGTGCGTGTCTGTGTGTGTCTGTGTATCTGTTTATGTGTGTCTATGTGTGTGTTTATGTGTGTCTCCATGTACGTGTGTATGTATCTGCATGTGTCTATAGCGTATCTATCTGTGTGTCTCTGTGTGGCGTTTGTGTATCTGTGTGTATCTATGTGTGTATATCTGTGTGTGTCTATAGCATATCTATCTGTGTGTATCTGTGTGGTGTGTGTGTATCTGTGTACATCTGTGTGTATATCTGTGTCTGTGTATCTGTATATCTGTGTCGGGGCTGTGTGTGTCTACTGCGTATGTGCCCGTGTGTGTCTCTGTGTGGCGTGTGTGTACCTGTGTGTGTCTCTGTGGCGTGTGTACATCTGTGCGTGGTCATGGGTGGATCCCATCGGCCCTGGCCCTGGGGACGCAGGTAGGGAGGCCCTGACCGGCGCCCGCTGTCTTGCAGGAGCTGTGCCGGCAGCGCATGGCCGCGCGCCCATCCGAGCGCCCGGAGACCGCGCACACGTCCCGCGTCAGCAGCGTGTCCTCCCAGTTCAGTGACGGGCCGATGCCCAGCCCCTCCGCGCGGGGCAGCACCTCGTCCTGGTCGGAGGAGCCCGTGCAGCCCAACATGGACATCTCCACCGGCCACATGGTCCTGGTAAGGCCTGCGCCCTCCGCGCGGGGTTGGGAGGGAGTGCCCGCGAGAGGCTTGAGGGCCCAGCTCCCTGGCATGCGGCCCGAGGCGGCAGGATGAGGGCACCCCATGTCCAGCCCCTCTGCCCAGGGCCCCCCGAGGGAGCGTCGTCCCGGCTCTGCACAGAGCCCTCGGCCCCCACCCTGGAAACGCGAATGGGTGAGCGCCGACTGTGTGCGCTGCTTCTCCAGCCAGACTCCAGACGCGGTCCTCTCCTCCCTCCAGCCCCCACCTCACTGAGCAGCCTTTGGGTGAACGCATGTCGCCCACAGGCTGCTTCTCGTTACAAGTGACGTGGGAGGGGTCAGCTGCTGCGTATGCCCTTCAGAGGCCCTGTCCGGTGCAGAAGCCTCCCCGGCAGGGAGCCCTCTGCCCAGGATGAACCCGCCCCCTGCCCGTCCTGGAGCACGTGGTGCTTGATGCGTGATTACTGTCCAGGTTTTATTAAGAGGGTTTGTTCACAACTCAGCACTTCTTGCTGTGTGGACGAGTGCTGATGGCTGCATGGACACCGCCCTCCCAGGTCTCCAGGCCACAGGCCTCTGTCTCCCTGTTCAGTGACCGTCACACTGGCCGTAGTCTCTCCTACTGGGGATGGGGCTTCGGGTGACGTAGGGCAGAGCCTGAGTCACTAACCCCGGAGCACCGGGGCTCTCGTGGATCAGGGGAGAGTTTCCACTGCACAGCTAACTTCCCAGGAAGGGGAAGGGACTGGGAAGGTCAGTGTCTCGGTCCCTTCTGGCAGCTTGAACGGACACTTAATTAACTCTCTGTCTGGAGGCTGGAAAGCTGAGATGGAGGCCCAGCGGATCTGGGGTCTGGTGGGAGCCCGAGTCCTGGCTCACAGACGGCAGCTTCTCGCCATGTCCTCACGTGTGGGAGGGGCAGGGAGCTCTGGGGGTCTCATTCAGGCACTGACCCCGTCGTGAGGGCCCTACCTCATGACACCATCACCCTGGGGGTTAGGATTCCACACGAGAATGTGGGAGGACACAGACAGTCACCCCAGAGCAGCTGGGGAACCACGTTTGCACTGAAGAGCCTCAGTGTGGAGCCTGGAGGTGGGTCTGGGGATGCCCCCAGGACGTTGGGGGGCGGAGGCGCCCACTCCCGGGATGTCCGATCCGGGGGCAGGAGGCACAGGTGCCAGACGTGGGGACTGAGGGGCACAGCAGAGGTAACAGACGAGGGAAGCCGAAGTCGAGAGGTTCAGCTCGGCTGATCAGCGCGGCTGAGCTACGCCTCCCCTCTGCTTCCTCCCCACGTGGACGCAGACGGAGGGCCCAGGGTGGGAGCGCGCGGTGCTCCCAAGGCTCCACTGTGGTCGCGTGCGGCTGGGGCCTGAGTCCCAGGGTTCGTAGTTTCTGAAGGAGACGGCTCATCGCTCAAGTTGCAGACGTGTGCTGCCGTCCTACTGTGCGCCCACCGCCAGGAACTCGGAAGGAACCTCTTCTCTGGACAAATAACAGTTATATTAGTTTAAAGCTGACTTTTTAGAGAACGTTTCAAAGTGCCTCCCTTTTAGAAAAGGAAACTCCACCAATCTCATTCAGATTTCTAATGAGATTCGGTTTGGGGGCCTATACATCAGCCAGGTGCGTTTATCTGACAAGTTGGTGGGAGGGAGATGCATTTCGAGAGCCTTTATCATATTCTGGTATCTTCACATTTCAACACAACTGAGCTACAGCTTGACGGTATCTCACCTCCAAATGGGACGTGAACACCTTGTAGTTTTCGTAGTAAACTGTGTTTTGTGGCACCCGTGTGTGATGGCAGATGTGACAGGGAGCCTGGTGGTGGCCTCTCAGCTGAAGTCCCTGCACTACAGAGCTGACCCACTGTCCGCAGGCCACCCCGCGGCCAAGCGTAACGCGAGGCGTCCCCCGGGGGGTTGGCGGTGACACAGTTTCCAAACCCACGTCCACCGCCGACCAACCCAGAAACCTGCGGGTGCTTGGCCGCCCCCTGGACTCAAGGCTTCTTCTTGTTAACCGACCGATGCGTCATTAGAATTGGGGTCACCGACTATTCCTCCCGACTCTGAGTGGGGAGCAGGTGCCGGGCACTGGGGAGAGGGTCCAGCTCAGCCACGGGGACCCCACTGTGCACACCCCAGCGTCTGGCCCTCACGCCCCAGTCCTGTTTTCTGCCCTCTCACCCACTTACAGAGGGGTTTTCTCAGCCCCACCGTGGTCTTCGGCCCCCCGTACGGGACCCCGAGGTGTGGAGACGTGGCAGAAGGGAGCCCCACTTGGCATTTTTACACCTTCTCATCCATGAAAGCAAGTAAAATGGCTTGTCTCTTAGGCTCCGAAACTGCTGCCCTTTCTCACGGGAAAGGCCATGGGACACATTCAACCAGACCAGAGCCACATTCGCAGGGCCTGTCTTGTTACTGGCACGTGGATGCTGGCTTCCCATCTGCAAGGGCTGCAGGGAAGCCACCTGTGCCGGACCTCAGGACACACGGGAGCCCCGACCTCCTGACTCATTAAGGCCACAGGGAGACCGGCGTGTGGTGCTCAGCCCTCCCGGCCCTCCGTCAGGACCGTTCCCGGTCATCAGACAGCCGCCACAACCATCTCCCTGAAGCATGCGCTGAGGTGTCAGAGGCCCCGAGGTAAGTTATGCGAAGTCCAGGCAAGTCCCAGGAACCCGCCGTCCCTGATGCTTAGCTGCTCCCACGAACGTCACACAGATGTGACATTTCAAGTTGAAGATGTGGTGGAACCAACCGCCAAGCTACTCACGTTTGGACAACTGGGTGGACGCGAGGACTCGCTCAGGAGGCCAGTGCGCAGGCCTGGAACGTTCTCCTTGGCAGAGGACGGGGTTGCCTTGGAAGGAGCGAGCGGTACAGGAAGCTGCGAAGCCAAATGCTGACCTGTCGCTGGAGGACTGTCAGAGCGCTGGCCTGGGGAGGCGCCCTCAGCCCAGAGCGCCTTCCCCCTCTCGTTGTCACTCCACCCACCACAGTGTGATGTTGGTTTACGTGCTGTGGCTTCACGCTGGGAGCCGTGGTACAGAACTCTCGGAATAGACGCTTCTCCTAGGGGTGAGCAGAATTCGCCCTCTTCCGTGGAAGCAGGAAGGTCTCCGGCTGGCGGAGGTCGTAGGCCACCGTGCAGGTGACAAAGCCACTGCCGCCAGCCCAGCTGCTCCGGGTGGTCTTCACGGCGGAGGAGGCCGAGCGTAGCTGAACTGCAGGGAGGGACCTAATTACCGCTGAGCCAGGTGGACGAGACACAGAGGAAGGGGCCAGGGAAGCAGGTGTTGACTGAGGCCTAGAGGCCCTGAGGTTCAGGAACACGAGTGTCGGCCGGTGCTGGGAAGTGGGGAGGGGGAGGCCCTGGCAGCTGCCCAGTGGACACATGGGAAGGGGCAGGGCTGGCCATCAAGAGCCCCTCCTCCCAGGAGCCACGTCCTCCTGGCAAGACCAGCACGGCCTCCGAGCTGCCAGGGCCCAAGGGGTCGATCTGGAGATGGGAGCATCCTGCTGACGGCACGGACGCTGCGGCCCCAGAAACTGGGGCGAAGCTAGGAAGCTCAGCTGTTTCCTGGTCCCATGTCCCTGACAAATCCTTCGACCTCCGTTTTCTCATCCCCAAGACGGGCTTAGTAATAGCACCTCCTGCGAGGTCCCTGTGAGGGTTAAACGAGACAGAGTGTGAGATGCTGCACCTGTGGAACCTACATTTGTAATGATTAAGACTGAAAGGACCGTGGCAAACATGGGACCAGCTCTCCTTTGATGAAACTAAGGGGAAAAGGGCCTCCACAGGGAAAACGTCACATGCCCTGGAAACTGCAGCCCCGGGCACACGGTGAGGGTGCTTTAGGGGGATTTGCAAGCCCAGGAAGGGGGTGCCCGGGAGGCTGTGCCTGACAGGCTCCCCGAGCCGTGCGGCGCCCAGGCCTGGGGTGAGGTAGGAGCCCCCGGACGTTTGCAGAAGGAATGACGTCACCGGGAGAGGAGGGAGGCGGGAAGGGAAACACCCTCCGCTGTGAACCTGGTCGGCTTCTGAAGAGACGTTGTCCAAGGCAACGTGGCCAGGTCTGACCAGGCTCAGAGCAGAGCTCTGGAAACAGGTGGCCTCGTTCCAGTGACTCAATGAACTATTATCAACATCGTTGTGTTTTACGTAAGCTGGGCTGTGGGACTCAGCTTCTTAAGAACTGCCGTCCATCTTTTGAAAGGTAAAGGACCACGTTTGAACTTATCCTTCGAAAAGACCTGTTCCTAGAGCACATTTGTTTTCAGAGGCTGGCGTGGCAGCGTGGCAGCTTTGTGGGTGGCGACAAGAGCAGGTGTCCGGCCTGGTTCCTGGTTCCACGGAGGCCAGCTGCTGGTCACAGAGGCAGTGCACAGCACGCAGCTGTGTAGACGGAGGGGCCACGCCTTCATCCAAGTTAGAGGTGAGGGTACGGACCGGATCTTTGCATCCCCTTTATTCTTGCAAAATACGATACAACAGGAATGAGCGTCACTGAGCGTTTATGTAACAGCACTGTCCTAAGAAACCGTGAAGTAGGAACTGGTTTCAGCCCATTTCACAGATGAAGACAAGAAAACCAAGAGCTGGGATGTAAACACCTGAAAAATGGGAAGTTACCACGTCGCAAGATGTGACCAAGCCTCCCCGTCATCACAGAAGGAAGGAAACTTACAGAAGCAGAAGTGTTTGGTGACAGACAGCTGCTCCGGACCTGCGAGGGGTGAAGGATGCTGTGTCCACGAAGGAGACAGGCTACCTCTGACCTCACAGCCCAACCCGCAGGGCTCGTGGCTTCTCCACGGTGTCTGCCTCCTGCGCTCCTTGATCATTGGACATTTGCACTGAGTGATAGCTCTCATTTTATCTGGCACCAGCCTCCTTAGCTGGGACTTTTATACCTATGCGTATAGTAAGTTAAATGCTTAACCAGGAAGCGACGTCTCTTCCCAGAGGCCAAGGGTCTGTTTTGGAGGGGGTGGGGGCCGACCCCGTTTTCTTCGTCTTTAAATTCAGCACCTATATTCCTAAAAGAGTGTCACCCAGAGTCCTTGCCACGCGCCCTGGTCCTGCTCTCTGTGACCCGAACGTGTGTCTGAGGCTCAGCTGGCCGCTGTCCTCATGGTGAGGGTGACAGGGCCACCGAGAAGTTGACACGGTGGCCGGGCTTCCTCCGGCCGTGTGCCTGCTCGAGGGTGTCAGGTCCAGCTGAGCCGGGGTCTGCCTGCCGCCGTAGGACCCACGTCCAGGCACCCGGAGCTCTGATGCCGTAGCTCCTGCCCGTGGTGCTGCTTTCCGTGGTCTGCGCTTGGAGGAGCACGAACTCGCATGGAAGCTGTTTCCGGCCATGTGAACCCTGCCTGAGGCTGAGACAGAAGCCCTCCTGGGAGTAAAATGGCTCAAATGCATCAAACGCTGTGCCCTTGGCCGCCAGCCCTCCCAGAACTTTGGGGATGGCCACGGGAAGCCTTACAGGCCAGCCACGCAGGGCATGTGGTCAGAGGTCCAGGGCTGCATTGACTGTCCAGAGCAGGGAGACGGGGCAGGAGGTGATGGAGTCAAGGCCAGAGGAAGGTGCGCCTGCTCAGGTGGGCTGCTGCTGGGGTCATGCGGTGAACCCGAGTCCCATTCCCGTAGAATTGATCTGACCCCCGATGGTGGCCTCGGCAGGCCTCGGGCAGGCCCTAACCCAGAGTTCCCACGTCGGAGCAGCTTGGGGCTTTTCTAGAGCCCCCTGTGTCTGTGCATTTTCTCACCCCGGGCACTACCTCTGCGACCCAGAAACACCTGCCCTCGAGGTGAGCTTGGGGGCCAGAACTGGTCGGCACCCACTTCAGACTGCTCACGGCCCCTCAGGCTCCAGGAGGACCCAGCTACTCAGACAGGACAGTTGTGTGTGTGTGTGTGTGTGTGTGTGTGTGTGGTGCCCAGTGTGTGTCTGGCATACACAGTAGGCGTTTAATCAGTCCTTGGGACCCTTCCTCTGCCTCCTCGGAGTTCTTGGGTGGCCGCCCATCTTCATCCTCACAGGAGGGTAGTCATCCAGCAATTCCCAAATTGAGAGCAACATCTAGCTCTAAATCTTGCATCTTCTTAAACCAAGTTTACAGTGACCTACATTTACCATTCTCTTAGCATTTTCCTGTCGTTTGAGTCCCAGCCACCCAGGTTCGAGGACTGTGTTTTGTGTTTGTGTTCATGGAAACATTTTATTTTATTTTATTTTATTTTTTTTTTTTTTTGCGGTACGCAGGCCTCTCACTGTTGTGGCCTCTCCCGTTGCGGAGCACAGGCTCCGGATGCGCAGGCTCAGCGGCCATGGCTCACGGGCCCAGCCGCTCCGCGGCATGTGGGATCCTCCCGGACCGGGGCACGAACCCGTGTCCCCTGCATCGGCAGGCGGACTCTCAACCACTGCGCCACCAGGGAAGCCCATGGAAACATTGTAATAACGACTTGCACAGCTGGTGGGAAGGTGGGCCGTGCAGAGCTTGTCCTCCATCCGTGTGACGACTTCTGGGATCCCAGCCCTCCCCCACAGGCAACACTGCCCCTCACGTGACGCTGTGTCTGGGAGACAGCTCCACCTGAGTGTATGTGACTCTGCTCGTCTTAACGGGCTATGTTATTCTGCTGTTCGGTGTGCAGTAACTTATTTACCGTCTGCCAGTAAAGGTCATGAAGGCAATTTTCAGACTTGGCCACTGCAGCATCACAGCATGTGTAAAAATAACTGTAGGTTGAATTTCTGGAAGAACCTAGGTCTTGTTGTTTATTTGGAGAGGCATTGCCACGTTTCCCGCCAGAACGTGTGACTAATTGATGACCCCACCAACTATGCAGAAAATGGTACTGTATCCCCAGACCCTCCTGAGGCTCGGGTACTGGCCAGCTTTGATCTTCCACTGGTGAGTGGAAATGCTGTTTTCAAAGTAGTTTAGTTTACATTTCTCAAGCCACGTGTGACTTTTCGTAATTTGGGGAGCCATTTATTGTTCCTTCCAAGGATGGTTTTTGAAGTGTCCCGCGGGGATGCGCACCCCAGGGGTAGGAGTTCTCCGTGTTACATGGCACCAACCACAGGTGCCAACGCGAGTTTACTAACGTGGTGTCGGAGTGAAACTAGTTCACTCTTGTCTGTCTTCCGTGCCCATTTATTAGTCCACACGTGAGAGTCCGCCGTGGACTCAGAGAGCTGGCCTGCAGCCCCTCCTGAGAGCCCTGGCCGCTGGGGTGCAGCCTGTGTTGAGGGGCTGCGATCGTGTCTGCTGCCCACGCTCGGCCGGCCCCTCGGCACCAGGGCTCCTCTGGCATCTGCCACGTCAGTGACTCTTGACAGTTTGTTGTTGATACAAGGCCACGAGTACCATTTCCACTGCCCAGTCTTGGGGGTGCAGAACTACTTATTATATTTTTGGTGAGGGATGTAACTTGCCATGTTATTATTATTTTTTTTTTAAAGAAGATGTTGGGGTTGGAGTTTATTAATTTATTTATTTTTGCTGTGTTGGGTCTTCGTTTCTGTGCGAGGGCTTTCTCCAGCTGTGGCAAGCGGGGGCCACTCTTCATCGCCATGCACGGGCCTCTCACTATCACGGCCTCTCCTGTTGTGGAGCACAGGCTCCAGATGCGCAGGCTCAGCAGTTGTGGCTCACGGGCCTAGTTGCTCCGCGGCACGTGGGATCCTCCCAGACCAGGGCTCGAACCCGTGTCCCCTGCATCAGCAGGCAGACTCTCAACCACTGCGCCACCAGGGAAGCCCCTGCCATGTTATTTTTAAAAATCGGATTTATCGTTTAAAGTGCTAGAATGATGCTAGAATGGTTTCCTTGCATGTTAGACCTTCTGCTGGTGAGAAGGTAGGGTAAGATAGAGTAGAATCAAGCATCCGGTTGGTATTTGTTGAATTAGATGGAATAAATCAAACACTAGATTTGGTGGTAAGTCTGTGAGTTAATGTTTCTGAGGGGAAAAAATTGAAACTGGTGTCCAAATAGCACTTGGAAAGTGTCCGTTCATACATATGAACAAGAAGTGTTTCCTGAGTGCCCGGTGGCCTACTGGGACCCCCCTCAAATAACCCTGATGGGATGCCCAGAAAAGAGGCTGCGTGCTTCCAGTCCATCGGTTTCCTCTTGGGAACTGAGTGACAGCACTTATCAGTCCAGACCCAGGGCAGGACGATCTCATTGTCCATGCACAGACTCGTGTGTAAAATTAATAGGATATAACATGCAGCTTTTGAAATTGCACTAAACCGTGGGGTTTTGCCAGTCATTCATCAGTGGAACACTTTTGCTCACCTTTCTATGCTTGGCGTCTGGCACAGCGCTTGGACGTCGGGGGTTTTCAGTAGAAGTTTCCTGAGTGCCTGAGTGAAGTCGATGGTCGGTGTGTTACCCCTGAGAAGTTTTCAATCTGCTTGACATGAGGAGGGGGGCGTGGCTAGAAGACACTAGACTCAGCCAAATGCCAATCACGTTCCTTTGCTGGGCGACATCTCCGTCCTGGGGGGCCTGGTCGGGGAGGAGCGCTGTCCTGGGGCGGGCAGGAGGCGGCAGGAGAGGTCACGGCTCCCCCAGGCGCCCTGATTCCGCCCACAGGGTGAGAGTCCGTGGGAGAAGCAGGACGTGCACGCAGCCTTGAGTGGCTGGGACCCTGGGCCAGACGTCGGGTGGCTGGAGCGCCAGCGTGAAGGGCTGTGTTCCATCCGTGTGTGGCCACCGCGGCTTCTTGAACGAGAAAAGTGACACCTGGTTATTCGTTTGTTCACTTACTTGAGTGCACCTGCCAGAGGGTGAGGGCATTGGTGACAGACAAGCAGGAACTGAGTGGGTCGTGACCACTGTCCTCTGATGTTTTCTCTTCCGGAGTCAGAGGGGAGGGACCCAGAGACGCTCTGATGAAAGGTGGTCCCAGATCCAGAGGCTGCTCCCCAGGGTGACACCTGGGGTGGCTCAAAACTGTCCCCTCGGGCTTCCCCACCCATAAAGCACGACGGCTTACAAAGCCCACGTAATCGTACGTTGTTGGGGAAAGAGAATCGCTCAGGATCTGCAGTGCTGTCCAGACGTCCTCAGAACTAGAGATGCTGGAGGTGAGGTGCCAGTGTCACGGTGTGCCTGTGGCCGCGTTTCCTAACCACTGCTGGGGTGGCAGCGTTGCCCTTATCCCCTCTTTCCCCTCTGCTGGCTCAGCAGTTATAATTTAATAACTGTCCTGATCATTTTGACGAGCATAGCTCTGCCCTCCTCCCAACTAAACTCAGAATCTCTGACTCTGAACCCGGCATCTCCCCCTGACACACGTATTGTCATTGCCCGGTATTTTAGTTTCACCTTAACATTTATACCCTTAAATTAACCATTTTTATTACTGATTTTCACAGTCAGCACTTGTTCAGATTGACTGTTATTTTTTTTCATCACCATCACGCCTTCTCAGTTCTTTGTTTTGATTAAAATCTCCTCTTTTCCAAAACGATATCCTTCTTTCAGTCTTTTAATAGGAAAGTCTCCCTGTCTTTGTCTGAAAATGTCTTTAATTAATCCTCACACTTGCATGATAGATTAGACAAGGATCAGATTCTAGTTAATTTTCTCTCATTACTTTAAAAATACTATTTTCTTGCCTTTGACGCTGTAGCTGTTGAAAAGCCTGTTTGTTGCTGGTCCAGGGGCTGTTCCTTTATGGGTCATTTTACTTTCTTCCTGAATTCTACACCTCTGTTGTTCTGGGACTTCTCTGTGCCTTGTCTTGGTGTGGACCTGTTTTATTATATATGGGTTTTTTGCGGGCGGGGAGGGGTTGTTTTTCAGTTCGTTTTGTTTTTGGCTCAGGACTTACTATGATTCCTGAATCGGAGAACTGCTCTCTTCCATCAGTTCTAGGAAATGACAAACCGTTGACAGTTTGCATCTGACTGTCTTCCGTTCTCTCCGTTCTCGCCTCTGGTAGCAAGTGTTGGACGTTCTTACCCTCCTTTCCGTAGTTTCTCTCCTTATCCCTCCGCCCTGCATTCCAGGGAATTTCCTCAGACAGACCTGTCATCTGGTGTGCCTTGTTCCTCTGCAGCAGAGTCTAGTCTACTGTGTAATCCACCCATTGTGTCTGTAATCTCCAGGAGTACGTTTTTCATGTGCAGTTGTTCTGTTACTCTTTCGGAAATCTGTCTGCTGTGTTGTTCTTATATTGTCGATCTTCCTTTAATAGCTTCAGTTCTTAGAAACGTAGCATTTGGTTGTTTCCATCTAATACTTCTAAGTTCCTATGAATCGAAACCTGCTCTTGGGTATGTTTGCGTCTGGTGGGTTCTGTAGTTTCGGATCATAAGCTCCTCATAAGTGGGGCTCTATCTCTCGGAATTTTGTGTCAACCTCAAAAGAGAGGTTTTGAGCTTGATATTCCAGCCACTCCAGGCTGTCATTAAACCAGGACCATCTTTACATCAGTTCCCCACTCAGAGATTCCCAGATGGCGTATATATTGTAAATATGACCCTCAATCCCAGGTGAGGCCCAGGGTCCAAAAGCCTTCTCATCTTGAATCCATGTGGAGACAGGTAAGCTTTCTTGCGGCCTGAACACATGTTTTCACTGACGGCGTGGTCTTCTGAGGGTCCTGGTTCGTGTGTGGTCTCACATCCAGCCCCCTGACTCCTGCATGCCAGATTTCCCTAAGGCCCCACGTGGACAATGGAAGCCCAGACCCCGGGGCTGAGGTACAGGAAATCGTTTGGCCCTGCCCCTCCCTCAAAGGCTTGAGTGACTTCAGGTCACGTGCCTCCCTCTTCATGTAGATTCCTGGGGATTTCCCTTAATTTTGTGAAAGGCAGACCATGCCATTTACACAGCGTCTCTAGACATCTTATAGAGGAGGCCCTTCAGTTTACCCCGTTCTTCTTGTCTCGGGGCGTGTGAGACTCATCGCAGGTTAAACACAGTGCAGATGCTGCTACCCGTTAATTTCATGTCCCCTTGACAGTCACATCTAAGACCCAACTTCATGTTCTGCATAATAAAGAAAGACACCTCAAGGTGGGTCCCTGGGATCAAAGAGAGTGATCAGCCACCTCGTTCAGGCCAGTTCCCGCACTTCCCTTTTGTACGTGGGCAAAGGGGTCGCCTTGCTTCAGGAAGTGCCTGTGCACCTGCGTGTGCAGCATAGGCTGTCTGCGGATGTGCACGGACAGGCACCTTGGTCATCAGGCAGGTGGGCCGGTGAGTGGAGCCCGAATGCTAGGGGCTGGTAGCCATGGAGAAATTCCAGCGGTGCGTGTTTTGCAGTGATGATCAAGGCAGCTGTCAGGAGGGGTGGGTACCAGTTCTGTAGCTGGAACGGAAGGGCAGGATGGGTGACATCTGCTAATCCTCCCGCTTCACCCATCAAACCTGGAGAGCTCGTGGGCGTGTAATTTGGGCAGCACACAGTATGATTGACAGCTGAACTGGGGAGAGATGAAAAATACATTTGATAGTCTTCTCTCTTAACTTCTCACCCTAAAAACTGAAAATAATTTTTGATAGATCAACTCTTCTCTCTTCTGCTTTGAACTCCCCATTTCAAAGCAATTGCACAAAGAACACTTGTCAACCAGCTCCTGGCTGTTGTGGCTGACTAGTGAATCTTCATTTTTCCTTTTTCTTCACTGTATTTTAGCTATTTCACCGCTGGTTGGAAGGTCTGGGAAAAGAGAGGAGATGGCCATCTAGGCTTCATTCCCTTTTAACAATTTTGGTTGGTGAAGAGAAGATAAATTTGTGTGTCTTGTATGAGCTTTTCCTGTTTGGGTGCCCGTTCTATTCCCCCATTCTCGTATTATTGTTCACGAGCATGTAGCCTGTTAGTTTTAGGAAATTAAAAACCAAACATTCTACTTCCAAAGGGCACTTTTAGAATGTCTGCCAATATTTTCCAATAATGTGCTGTAGAATGCAGAATTTCCCATATGGATATGGAAGAGAAAATTCGTGCCTGTGTTGCTGTCCCAGGTAACCTTTACTGCACTCGCTGGAATTCTTTGTTCTTCCTAAAAACTTCATCAGAAAATCGTAATGAGTACCTCATTGGAACAGAACAGAAAGGGCTGCTGCTAAGAAAAGACCTACTGCTTTGTGGTGCGCGATGCTGTCTGTGTGTTGCTAGGCAACCATCCCTCCTCCTTCCTCTTCCTGAAAGGTTTCCCTGTTAAACCGCTGTCGTCATCTTTCGAGTGGAAATTGTCTCCTCTGGCCTTTTTCATGTCAGTTGGGTGATAGTGAAGGTGTTGGGTCTTAGAGAGAATCTGCTCTTATAATTGTGACTTGGAATTGAATTTTGTAGATGACCATCTGGTTGGGGAGGCATGGGTGGATGGCCCTTGAAACACATGGATCTGCTGGTACACACATACAGAAACATTATTCAAAACTGCTTTTCAAGAAGATCTTAAGGAAACACTGCCCAAGTCACTGAACGACAGTGAAAATGTAAATGATTTCTTCATCACTCAACTTCTTGTCTGGGGGGGATACCCATCAGGTACCACCCCTCCCCCACATGCTAGAGGTAACAGGGAGATCGATTTGGAGATTCTTTTGTCTCCTAGAGTTTGTTTCTGTATTAGAAGATCTTTGAGGGTTGGTTATCTTAAAACTGCATTATCCTGATTCTTTCTTCCTCTTATTTCCCATCAACTCTGGAATCTAAGGTTGGTTTCCAACTGCATTTTGAACATTAATGGAATTTCTGAATAACTCGTGGCTGAAAGTATTTTTCATATGTCAAAAAGACATGATTGTGGTTGGAATCAAATTCTTATTTCCTCATTGAATAAAGACTTTTTATTAATCTATATTCATAAAAATTTGTTGTAAAACTAATATTTGCAAATGCATTTTTACATACTGTCTGAGTAATTTATAAAAAGTAAACAGAAACATAGCTTTAGCCAGACAGTTTACTTTTCTAGTTAAACTATTCCGATTTCTCTTCCACATCAAAGTCTCAGAAACATTAACTTTTCTTTGTAAAGGTTAACATTGGCTTCTGCACTAAACCATCTATGGACAAACTTTGGTTATCCAAAGAAGAGAGGATTTCATTATTGTTAAACACAGAGGTTTACAATGGGTGAGAAATGATTTAGGAGAGTTTAATCTATTCAGAATGATTGGGGTTTATCTCTTCATCTTTCTTGCAGTTTCCTCTCAGTTTTCCAGTGTTTTCCGTTTATCTATGAAGATGAGTCTATCGTTGGTAGGAATAAGACAACTTAATAGTAATTTTTTGATTGATAAACAGCTATTGCAGGCATTTAAAATGCCATGGACAGACATCTTAAACTGCTAAAAGGCAGAAATTAGTAGAAATATCACAAACTTGAATTAATTTTTCTTTAGACTTGTGTTAATGGAAGTAGCTGCAGCCTGGCAGACTGATATTTAAAATCACCGCATTATCAGTTGTGAGGGCTTTCTTTTACTGTTTGTAGACCAAAAGTACAAAAAGAAGAGAAGCACACAAAAGATATTTGGTAAAGGCAGGTGGTCTGGATGAATAATGTTTCTTTCATTAACATGTTTCCCATATTAACTGTATAATTAATTGTACATAGCCAAGGGAAGCTATGGAAATTGCATTTTGAGATGTATCAAAGCTGCCTTATGCTTCAGACTTCCATGCAATTTACCGTTAATGAATCCAGAGATGGGAGCCTCAAATCTATAATTATTACTTACTATTTGAATGACAAGCAAAGAATTTTATCAGCAGAGTTTTAAATGAAATGGGATTAGCCGCTAATGTTGAAATTGTTCATCTTATGAAAATAATTTTGAAGAAAATGTTTTAGTGGAAAGAGAGGTCTGAGGAAAGCATTTGCCATTAAAATAGCCATTTTCCAATACTCCACATGAATCTGTCCACGTTTGACAGCAGGGTGCAAATATTTTTGAAAGCAAATGAATATTTTATAGGCTCCAGAGCTGCTCATGCATCCCAGGAATAGATTATGCAATATCCCCAAACATCCTGGCGAAGGTGAGAGGGTTGGTAAGGTAGCCAGAGAAAACAGCGAGGCAGAAAAAATACAATATATGAGAGTATTCTGCAAGAAATTAAAATTTGTTTAATAGCATAGAAGTCTGCCTTTCCCCCTGCTGAGTGCTCATTCGATTTAAGATTGTAAACAGTAAATATTGTTGAAGAAAACTGTAAAACGAAGCCCTGAGACCCGTTTTTCCAAAAGGGTTTCATTGGCAGGGCCTCCGTGGTTCCATGTCTCTCAAGGTGACCCTGGCGGTCACTTATGCCCATGTGTCCACCGTGCAGCCTTGGCCTTGGCTCCGGGGCTGAGTCAGAGGCTGCGGGAGCTGAGCCTCTTCTCCAGGCAGGCTTCAGTGGGTGGCGCACCCTTCATCCATCCAGGAAGCGTTTCTCGAGCACCTAGGCCGTGCAGGCTCTGCACCAGACGCTGGAGAGGCCACGAGGGGTAAAACAACGGGCGCACTGTCAGCGCCTGGAAACGCATCTTTTTTTTTTTTTTTTTTTTTGAGGTACACGGGCCTCTCACTGCTGTGGCCTCTCCCGTTGCGGAACACAGGCTCCGGACGCGCAGGCTCAGCGGCCATGGCTCACGGGCCCAGCTGCTCCACGGCACGTGGGATCTTCCTGGACCGGGGCACGAACCCGTGTCCGCTGCATTGGCAGGCGGACCCTCAACCACTGCGCCACCAGGGAAGCCCTGGAAACGCATCTTACCTTTATTTCTTTGTCCTGGTTTTTCCCACTGAGTCAATGGCGGGGACTACAATACCCAGTTTATATTGTCACCCAGTTAGAGCCCGGTGTCCTGTGAACAGAAGAAAAGCAATGTTCAGATTTCCAGAAGCTCTGGAAGGTTGGTCTGGCAGGGACATCGCTCTTAGGGCCTGGGGCGGACCCCATGCGTGCTCTGGGCTCACGGACCTGCTGGAGCCCCACGCAGGCTGGAGAAAGCAGCTGGGCGCGAGCTCCGGGCGGTTCTCTGGGAGTGCTGGGCTCCCTCCCACGCGGCGCCCAAGGGGAGCAAGCGGCCGATGACACCTGTACAGCTGTGCACTCTTGTCATGTCTTAAAAGCCCTCGTTTTCTCAAACCTAGGATCATCTTGGTTTCACCTGAATATGTCTGAACGCACTGGGCCTATGTTACTCCAATGTGCGAGTCTCTCAGAGGCTGTTTTTGTGTCATCTGGGAACCGGTCCGTGATTGCTGTGGGAATTGAATACGTGGGGCCCAGGTGATCTGAAAGAGCTGATCAGTATTTCCCACCCACCGGGGAGAACTTGCTGCCCGGGACTGTGACTGGTTACTTCGTGCTTCTGACGTGGCTGCGTTTGTGTTTGGAGATACACACGTGCTCGCACACCTCTGTATTTCAATAGTTGCCTTATTTGTGTAAGTATAGCTAAATATTCCATATTGGTTTGGTTGTTCGCTGGATTTTACATGTTAAGTTTGGGTTAAGCTATTGGCTGGTAGTTTTCTGTGGTGCTTTGGGCAAACTGATCTTCAGTGAGATTTTGTAGAACAGCTGAGATAAAAACTAGTCTCATCAAATATCTGCACATTTCATCCAGGTAACAAAGCATGAAGATTGTTAGAAATATCAGGGTTGTTGATGGAATTTTCAGATTTCTACCCAGATTTTTGACTTCTGGTGAATTTAGGCTGCGACCTTGTTTCTGAGATGAAACCTTTCCTCACTGTGGTTGTGTGAGGGGTCGGGGGTTTAGACAATTGCTCAGTTTGCAGACGTTTAGGAGGATAAGGAATCAGTCTGGATAACGAAATGAGCGGGATCTGTATTAAACCAACTCAAATCCTCTAATTTGCTCTGTTAGTAAATCCTGGCAGTTCTGCCTGCCCTGTTGTTCCCCGAATCCCAGCCTCTGAGCTCCCTTGCGGGAACGTCCAGCTGGTGTCCTCAGTCCCTGCCCGGAGCTGGCGTGACCTTTTCAAAGCGTCTTTATCGTCACATGCCTCTTCCGCGTGAAGCTCCCCGAGGGCTTCACGTTGCTCTTGAAATAAGCCTCAGACCCCTCCCTGTAGGAAAGCCGCCCTGGCTTTCAAGCTCCCGTGGCCCCGGCCACCCTGGCCTCCTCTCTCATTCAGAACTGCTGGACCCATTTCCCCCCCAGGACCTTCTCCCCTGGAACACACCCACCGTCCTCTGCGCCTCCGGCCCTTCCCATCTTTCAGGAGGGACCTCCCTTCCTGGACTCCTCAGCCACCCTGCACCCCAGTCGCCTTTACATTGCTGTTTTACATCCTCTTACCACTTACTGTTGTCTGAAGTTATCTTTCTAAATTCTGTTTAGCTACTGGTGTGTGGTCTGTTCTCCAGCCAAAGCATCAGCCCCGTGAGGACAGTGTTTCCGACCAGCTGCCTGCTGGATCCTCAGAACATAAGACATCCCCAGCTCATATGATATGCTTTTGATGAAGTTAGTTGAATGAACAAATAAATGGCCAAAGCCACCAACAAATGAGCGGGAGTCTGAAATAATACAGCAACTCTTAACTCTCTCTTCCACAATTAGAGGCGGAATCCAGGTTTCACTCATAATGCCAGGCAAACCTCTTTTGTCTTCAGTTTAAATATACATAGCTGTACATTTATGGAAATAGGGTATAAGTCTCTTAATTATTTTCCATTGCTTATAAGTATTCACCTTTGTATTTTGCCTATGTTCATATAACCTTAATTTTTAAGATGTTAAATAAGATAATGAGGTTCATCAAATTGCTCATTTAAAATTCTTTGAGCTTCTTGAAAATGACGGCCCGAAAATACGAGGTGAGGTTATAGTTGTCGTTACTATTACCACGTGGCTTCTCTCTCAGCATTTCTGCAGAAGACCTTTGTCACCCTCTCCCACGCACACACCCAAAATTATATGGCACTGAAGCACCCAGCATGAAACAAACGCTCAGTGTATAAAAGAACGAGCCTTTCCCTTATTCAGGAAGAGGAGTGGTAAGGACAAAATTACTTATTTTTTAAAGTTTACTAATTAGAACGTTTCCGGAACAGAATGTGTCCATTATTGACATTTTCCACCAGGGTTTCAGTTGTGAGTCTTCATCAAATTGTGATTTTCCTTTTTCATAAATCTATAAATTAAGTCGAGTGCCGGTCACAAGGAGATTTGATGAGCACGTGATTTAGCGCACGAGGGCCTTTGAGAGCATCTCTCACAGGCACAGCCCTCCATGGAGACGACCTGGAGGCTAGGCTCAGGGGTTCCTGACCTCGGGAAACACCCTGCAGGTCATTCAGAAAACTCTCTGTTACAATCGATATGCTTTCTCGCAGTCTGGACCCTTCTAGATTTAGAATACCAAAACTCAAAATTACTATAATAAAAATATAGTCATTGAAGATTCCAATTAGTTAAGCTCTACAAAATAGAGATTTAGCTAGTTTTCATGTCCTCTTAACTCACTGCTTTGCGAGGAGTTGCCTCTTCCTTCTCTTCACGCTTCCAGAAGCACGTGGGGTGCACGCACCCCGTCTCAGTGCCACACAGGAGCAAGGAACTTGTTCTCGGGGAAGCTGTCCCAGCAGTACTTTGTAAAAACACGTGGTATTCTCTAAGGCAGGGGTCCCCAACCCGTGGGCCACAGACCAGTACCAGTCCGTGGCTTGTCGGGGACTGGGGCTGCGCAGCAGAAGGTGAGCGGCGGGCGAGCGAGTGAAGCTCCATCTGTCTTTACAGCCGCTCCCCATCGCTCATGTTACCACCTGAGCTCCACCTGCTGTCAGATCAGCTCAGCGGCAGCATTAGATTCTCATAGGAGCGCAAACCCTACGGTGAACTGCGCATGCGAGGCATCGAGGTTGCATGCTCCTTATGAGAATCCAGTGCCTGGTGATCTGAGATGGAGCTGAGGTGGTGACGCTAGCGCTGGGGAGCGGCTGCAAATGCAGATCGTCATTAGCAGAGAGGTTTGACTGCACAGAGACCATCATAAATCAATTGCTTGCAGACTCACATCAGAACCCTATCAGTGAGTGGCAAGTGAAAACAAGCTCAAGGCCCCACTGATTCTGCATTAGGGTGAGTTGTATAATTACCTCCTTATATGTTACAATGTAATAATAATAGAAATAAAGCGCACAATAAATGTTATGCCCCTAACCCCATCCGTGGAAAAATTGTCTTCCATGAAACTGGTCCCTGGTGCCAAAAAGGTTGGGGACCACTGCTTTAAAGCTTTTGTTTGTTTTCTTAGGTCTTCCATGTATTTTATTTTCCAACTAGAAAAAGGATTTTAAACAAAACAAGATAGCCACGGTTCACAGCCTCCAAACCCACGCAGCGTATTCTGCTTCTCCTTCTATGCTGCTTCTCTGTCCTGGGGTTTTCCTTGCTCACTGTCTCCACCTAAAATGAATGTTAAGTTGGGGACCTTCTCTTAAAGGCTTTGCATTTGGAAGCATATGAACTTTTCTCTACTATTTTAACAATTTAAAATCTCTATCACTGCACAGGCTGCTTGGTTAGCACACAAAGAACGGGAGCACGTTTCTAAATCACACTGAGACAGCGTGAGAACAGTTTTCAGGGGTCGCTGGGCCTGCAAAGGTTCTATGCGGTCTTCAGAACAGCTCAGCTTGAGAAACAGAGCTTTCGGAGGGTAGATTTGGAAGAAACAGCACTGATTCACATTTATCAGTGAAGCCAATTCTGCCCACGCCCGGTGCTTCTGCTGGTCAGTTTCATCTGTTTTTAACCACGTCCCAATTCACTAGGACAAGGGAAGCCAATTGCCCACTGCAAGTTCATGTGGGAGTGTTTCCTCCTCAAAAACAAATTTCCACGGAGGTGATACCTAAAATGTAATAAAAAGAGAAAAGACCGCATGAATGGTCTTTCATTTATTCTTTCTAATTCCTCTGCTCCCGTTCCTACTCCTTTAGGCTTAGTACACATGACCCAGAGGCTTGGGTTCCAAACAGTGCTGACTTTTCCCAAGTGACCCCACGCTGCCAACGCAGGACCGTGCACTGAGCTGGCCTGGTCTGGGTCTGCGTGTTTTCCTTTTTTCTTTTTAATATGATGTGTGCATAGCTGCTCTGCATCTTAAGTTCCTCGTTTGAAGGTGATAAAGTGGTGCGTGTTTAACTAACTATCCGGTGAGACCAGGAGCCCCACGACAGGTGAGACTTTGGGCAGGTTGGGCAGGTGTGAGAACAGAGGGTGAGTCACCAGGTGCGGAGCTTCACTTGTTATTTTTATTGCAGTCAGATGGTATTTTGAATACAATTGTATGGTTTGTGATTCGATTTCAAGCAAATCTTTCCTAAGCTAAGAAACAGCAAAACTACCCTCTGATCATTTAACCATATCTGTCCTTCCTTGAGCTTGAACGGACTACTTTGAATTTCTAATTCCAAATATCTTAGCCTGCCTGATGCATAATATTAATAAATAACATTTAAAATATGCCAGATGCAGCAATCTATAGACAACCAAAATACCTTTTTCATCAAGCAGTTTGCTCTTCCCGCGTCTCTGTGTCCATATGTGCTAAGCCCAGACAATTAACCCCATCTAATTTCTCCTTTCATCTTTTCATATTTTTTGCTTGGAATTTAAATGTCTTACTTTTGGCATTCAAACATGTAGCATAAACATTTCCCTTTAATGTATTAATGAAGACGGGTGACAATGATTTTTTTTTTTTTTTTTTTTTGCGGTACGCGGGCCTCTCACTGCTGTGGCCTCTCCCATTGCGGAGCACAGGCTCCGGACGTGCAGGCTCAGCGGCCATGGCTCACGGGCCCAGCCGCTCCGCGGCATGTGGGATCCTCCCAGACCGGGGCACGAACCCGTATCCCCTGCATCGGCAGGCGGACTCTCAACCACTGCGCCACCAGGGAGGCCCGACAATGATTATTTTTAAAGGAAAAAAGGTCATCATCTCCCCAGATGGCAGCAGAAGCAGCTTACTGCTGCTTTTAAAAGCATTCATCTAACTCTACCTGATTTTAAAGCACCAACCTATGGTCCCCTCACGAGGAAAGGAAACGTAAATGGCTGTATTCTTATTCTAACAAAAGGTTTGATTGTTGTAATAGGCACCCAAACAGAGAAGGGAACAGAGACAACGCTTTCCTAATAATAATTGCATCTTCCAAAAACCCACCTTCCTTTCCTACACCTGCTCCTCAGAGGAAGAAGCTTGTTTCTGGCAGCATCGTTGTGAAATGGACTTTCACTGGGACAGTTTCTACTTGTTTCATGTCTGAAGACTCACAAAGCAATAGAAGTCTCCAAAGATCTGTGTGGACACGGTTTGATGCTGACATTACTGGTTTCCATCTGTATTGATCAATGCGACGTGTGCCAACTGGATCTTAGTTTGCTTGTTTTCAGCAATGGTCCACCATCCTTATGAGTTCTAGTATTTTGTGTTAAAAGATTATTTTCATTATTCTCTTTAATAAGTCCTCTTGCCCCTCCCAGTATGTCACCCTCTCATTGCTAGCGGTAAGAGATGCCAGAATACATCATTTCTGTGCCTTTTAACAGAGCTAAAACCGTGTTGTCCACCCGGGCTCTCGTGGCCACTCCACGTGGGTTTGGTTGAGCACTTTGGCAGCCGGGATCCCAGCTCTGCGGGCTGGATTCAAACGAACTTGCACAGCTCCCCAGACCCATCCTCCCAGCATTCGGAGGCAGACAGCAGCACGCCTGTCCTGCAGCATGGAGGCGGCCAGGGGGGCCGCGGAGCCAGGTGCCCTCAGCTGTTCTTAGAGCAATCATGGTCCGAAGCCCTTGTTGCATGTGGTGAAATAGAAGATTTTAGTAAGTGGGATTCTTTCCTTGTGACCCTGAAAACTGATCCTTGATGTTGACGCTAGTAAAATGGTGCCTGTGAAACAGTCCAGATCCCGACATGATCCGAGGTGCCAGGGCAGAGCCCCACATGGCATCACGAGCTCTTTCCACACCAGAAATCAGCAGCTCAGCTTCACGTCCATCATCTCCTAAACTGGCATTTCCAGTTACTCCTGGAGACTGGTCAGGAAATGCCTCCCTCTTAAACCAGCGATGAGAAGCACGTAGAAGGGATGAGCTCCAGGACCGGCCCTGATCCACGCGGTGAGGAAACTGCGGGTTTGTTAGAAGGACCACTGTCCCTTGTGGATCAGAAGCAGTGTTGAAACCACGAACTATGTGCTTAGTGACATTGCTTCTCATCTCTTTAATAGTATCCAGGACGGTTGACCACACCGACAACAACGTCTGTCCATGGTGATGCCCCTCAAATTCTACACTCAAGCTGCGGTCGGTGGCTGCTATTTGTGGAGACTTAACATATCATATTTCATTAGATAATGGTAAATGTCCCCAGAACTGTGTAGTCACAGAATATAGAAGAGACATTAAGAGATTTTTCTAATGAGAATCACCACCCCTTCCATCTGTACATACTTTATAGTTACAAAGTATAGATGATATATTAACTCAGTCAAGCGTCAGAACCACCTTAGAAATACGTACTATGATTCCCGGTTTTATGTAAATTAAGGGTCCGTGCGATTGGATGGTTTGCCCAAAAAGTCATTGTGTGGGGACCAAACCTTTTTGTTTATCACATCGTTAAGAAGTCTTTCAAAATCAGGCCGAATGCCTTCTCCATTTTGTTAGAGTTGCCTTCCTGTTGGAAAAGCTCCCTTAGGCATTCACAAAGACTCTGTGAGTGATGGGTAGAATTAATCTCCCAAAGATACAAAGTGCTCCTGTGATTAACGAAACTCTATTATGCTCCATATTCCTAGGAATTGCTTTCTTGACCTGAAGATGCTGACAATTTGATCAGAAAACAGTGCAGAATATATTTGAGCGATAATAACAAATTGTGGACACAAGTCTCCACCTTATAATGGCAGTAACACTTTTGTTCCACAGGTTTGGGATTCTGTGTAAAATGATTCCATTAAACGTGGAAGCCAGTGGTTTGTTCAACACACGAGAGCATTTCCTGGAAAATCATCAGGTGGCACATGGTTCTCCTGGCCCAGAAACTGTTGGTCATTTTCCTACCCAAACGGTCTAATTGTGTGGGCTAGAAAAGGGGATGTGAGCTGGGGAGCTGGAAGGATAAAGTCAGAAATGAGAGGCAGATTAAAGAGGGAAACCTTAGACTGAGTCAATAGCTCAGAAAATAGGTCTTGTGAAAGCTGACGCCACCCTCAAGGAGCAGGAAACTCAGAAGAAATGCAGGTCCATCTTCAGCCTGTTGTAAATGATGCTGTTGTGTGGTCGGGGGTCACGAGGTCAGTGTCAGCCGGTTCGGCTACAAACTTGGAAAACCCATATTCTGAAACCTCGGGAGATGGGGATTATCTTTATGCAAATGCATCAAACCTAGGCCCTTGAAAAGTATCACAATTCAAGAAGGTTTTAGAAACCTTTGCGCTCAGGGCTCATCTGGAATTAGCTCGAGTGAAATTCCCCTGATAGACTCCAGGAGGATGGACACACAACGCTGTGTCCTTCCAGCCAAGAACCCTTTGGAATCCCCCACCCCTGTCACCCAAAATCTAGCTGAGTGTAGCGAGTAACTCTTCAACATTAAAGACTGACTGACTTCCGAACGTTCTTTAAGAACCGGGGTAGCTGTCATAACTCATCTGTATAGGCTCTTCAAATTGAACCAACTGGTGCTGAGCCCCGACTCCACTTGACAGAGGTCTTCTGCATGTACGTGGCAGGGGATCCCATTCACCTGGCTGACCACCCCCCCAGGGCTGGTGATTTGTCGTGCTCTGCTCTGTGTATCCCAGCGCTTCCTCTGTGCAGGCTGATGATGTTGGTATAAGACGGGTCCCTAACCCCCAGGAGCTCACGACCCACGGGGAAGACAGGCTTCTTACACTAGTGACGGCGCATGGCACGTCCCCAGTGAGGGCCACTCATTGAGGGCACAGGAGTCTACAGAAGACAGCGCCAGACCTGGACCCTGAGGATGGTTAAGACCAAAAAGGAAGAGAGTCTGGGAGAAGAGCTTTCTGACCTGTGGCTGCTCCTCCAAATCTGTGAGACCGCCGTGACCTTGGGGCTGTCACTGGGACGTTAGGACGGGGAACCACCCATTCGACATGAATTGTGAAGCTGTTTGTTGGCTAACTCAGCAAGGAAGAAGGCAGCAGGAAATACTTAATGAACATTCCGAAGTCCTTTGGTACTTTTTGGGGCAGTTCTTCCAAGTTTCAGAAGATTCAGTGGCAAACTTTTTGGCATGCCAGTCATCAATATACGACTTTTATCTGGAACACAAATTTCTTACAGAATTTTCCAGGCTATGTTCAGTCATTCAACGCATATTGACTGTGTGCTAAGTGCATGCGGCACGGGCCCCACCCTGAACAAGTGATCTCACGAGAGGAGGGAGGCCCTGGTGCCCACAAAGCAGACTGGGATCCATGTCTCGGAAATGCAGTTTTTAAACTAGTGTCTGAGGCGGGGGGTGGGTTGTGGGAAAGCAAGATCAGAGAAGGCAGCGGTGGGCGTGAGGGAGGAGGATGCGTCTGTACTGACCTGCACTTCCGGGTAGATTCATGACAGAACAACCAGCAGGGAGAAAGCGTCCAGAATGGTGGTAACGGGGGAGGGTTCAAACAGTGGGACGTGTTCTTACTGGGACGGAATAGCAGGTTAGTAAAGTGAAGTCTGGACAAAGGACAATGCTATCTGGGCACCCTTGGTGGCTTTTGAAGCAGGTGGTATTGTGACCAGAAATGCCAGCCTGTGAAGGAACCAGAAAGGGGATGTGAGAGAGGATGTAGGAGGCCACCAGCAGCTCTGTGTCTATAAGACCCTCGTCTCAGCATCTTCTCAACTTAAATAAGAAAATTCTATAATATTGATGTCGTCCAAAGCTTAAGCAACGGTTGTCAGAACAGAAAAAAAAAAAAAAAAGCAGCATCTCACACATGTACCAGAAATGGTGGAGTTTATCATAGGCCTTACTGTTTAGCTCCAGGTGGAGAAGTTATCAGCAGCGTCTGTTTTCATTCTGCTTTCCTTCATTTTCTACATGTGCTATTTATGGAATAAAAAGTTAGTTGTTTTTTTTTTAAACTAAGGCCTCCTCCCATTCCTACCACACACGCCCCCTCATACACACACACACACACACACACACACGTTAAGTGAAAGTATTTTAAATGTCAGCTTTTAGAACACCTACAGTCTGGGGGAAGAACGTACATAGCGTTTAAATGTCATGTTCACTTACCTAATTATTCCAGGAGGGGATGGTGTCTGGGGAGGATCCCTGCACCTGTTCTCACATCCTTGAAGAGAAGGGGCCTCATAGTATTGAGTTATGGCAGCAGGTTTTGTATTTGTGTAAAACACATTATTTGACTACCAAGGCCTAGCTTCCTGACAGACAACATGAAACGTACTCTCATGTCTCAGAAGAAAAACATCTAATCCACAAACATAAAGAGCAAAAGCTCCTCAGACGTGGATGGGAATTATGTCCATTTAATACAGTGAATGATGTTTTGTAAAAATACTAATAGAAAAACAAAGAGCAGGTCAAATTGAAATGACCGGAGCAGGGCAAACACAGACTATTGTAGTAATACATGCTGAGAGGATGAAAAATTTATCTCAGTTTTAATATAATCAAGTGTATCTTTAGATGAGTTAATTCTCAATGAAAAAAAGTAATAATGTTCATAACTACAGTTTCCTCCCTGTGTCACTCGAGCTTGAAAACTAGAGTCCCAGTTGATACTTCTTGCCATAAATTTAGAAATTCAAGTAAACTTGCAGCATGATTTCACTTAGTTAAGATAAATGTGAAAAGTTAAACAGCTGCAGTTTACAGGAATTAAGATAATATCCGACGCCCCTTTTGCAGACAACATTTGAGACCTGATTAAACCTGCCAAGGTTTATCATTTTAGAATCCATCACATTTTATCGAAACATTTTATTATATTCGTTTATGATGGATTTTGTGAACAGTATTTTCCAAAGAAAAGTGAGGATCCCAGATCATTTTGCCAAGAACAGTTTTACATCCATTTGTAAGACTGTACATTAACGAGTCTTGGGGAAAGTAACCACAGAAGCACTGAGACTACACTTCACCCAGAACTACCCCTCCTTCCCGGGGACCCCCGCACACACCATATTTTAAGCTAGATAATAAGCTAGTTGGTATTTCCCCAAACTTAAGTGTCATCCTTATTAGGGTAACTTTGGTACAAGAAATATGTATCTGATATTCCATAAGGATTGTCCCAAAAGAAAGCAGTCTGTGTTTACATTTTCTAGATGGTGCCCTTAAGTTTGCTTCTTCCACACCCAAAGAAACCTGTGAGCTATGTGGGCACCAGGGGCTGGCAGTGGCCGGGGACTTAGAGCTGCTGCGATGTTTCTGTTCCTGATGAGGGTGAGCTTCTGAGGTTCACGGTCTGTCCCTGAAAAGGGGTTCATGGTCACAGTTCTCGGTCTTCTGCATAAAAGACCATCTGCTGGTTCCCTAAGCGGCTGGAGCAGGGGGCTGAGGGATATGTGACCGTCACCCAGGGCCCCGTCGCTGGCCCTCCTGGAGCCATACCTGCCAGGGGGGCCCTCAGCTGCTGGGCCAGGTGGCCCCAAGGGTGACTTCTCCCCTGGAACATCGCCCACCAGGCACCCGGCTTCCGAGCTCTGCTTCAGCTCACGTACATTGATACACACACCGGTCAGACCAACGTGGATTAGAGTCGGTGTTTGTTGAGTGAATAATACAAAACAGTTCAAGTCGCTGTAGTCAACATTTCCCTGAGAAGTGTGGGACCCCAGCACGACTGTCTGGTGGAGTTTCTTTCCTTTTCTCATGCCTCTCTGTCCCCTGGAGTGGGCGCCGATGAGCCGGGGCGGCCAAGAGCAGTGGGGGGATGCTCTGAGCCAGGTGGTCAGCTGGAGTGAGTGGACGAGGGGCCTGACGGAGGGTCAGGGTGATGTGGAACGGGTGTAAGCTTTGGCCAGACATCGGGGTGCTTGACCGCTGGAGACCTGACCTCGTGTGTACGTGTGTGTTTCGTTTTGCTGTGCGGGCATATTTGAAAACCCACAAGCAAGGTATTAGAGGATGGGACCGCTATTTCCTTTGGACACAATAAAGCCACTCGGGTGGGTCCTTTGAAATGCTTTTCCTTAAAATCACGGTCATTTCTGGACTGAACAGGTCAATAAGGTGAGTAGGCAGGACTGGCTTGGGAGTCTTTGTGGAGGGAACGTTCTGGAGGCCTTGGTTTCCCCATCCATTTCTCCTAGTATTGCTGCCAACAGACAAGTGCCCGACAAATTAAGATCAGAGCAGCTGTGGGTCAAATACTTGGTTTGTTGTTTTTGTTTTTTAACACTGCCAGCCACGTGATGCTGCGCACATCAGAGTAGCCCAGTGTCTTAAATGCATCACCCCCGGTGGGTTCAGAAAAGCCAGCCAATTTCAAGAAAAATGACTTCTGTGTCAACAGAAACGGGAGCGGGGGCAGCCCTAGCGAAGGCCCCGTCTGAGGTCCCTGCCCTCGAATGTGTGGCAAGTGGCAGGATTGTCGTCACCGCTGGTGACACCTGCGCTCCCTCCCTGCACCGGGGCCTGTGTGCATAGTCAGCCCTCATCTGGGGACTAAACGGCAGCCATGGTGCCGGGCAGGGTCCCCACCCCTCCTGGCTGTCCCCACCGGGACCCCTGGCTGAGCGCCTGGCCCAGGCTCTGGAGGATCTTGGGAGGGTGTGGTTTCCGTTTCTGTCCAAGAGAAACCACTTGGACACGATTTTGCTTGGATACATAAAATAGTTTTCAAACAGTGTGTTCCGTAGTTTTCACTGAAAATATTTCAAACAATTATTGCAACATAGTATCTGTTGGTGACCAGTGGTTCTCTGAGATGGGGAAAAAGAAAATGAGACTGAGTGCAGAGCATGACTTACTGAGATGCCTTCTCAGGCTGAAGTCACTAACAAACAGGCTTCTGTTGGCCCTGTTTTGTAACCCAGCTCCAGCTCGCTTCCTCCGCGTAGCACTGCGGTAGCTTCTTCGTGTGTCTGAGCACGTCCCTTCTTTGATGCAGAGAGCAGGGTCCTCCCGTACGCGTTTCCAAGCACAGAGGCAGGCCCGCAGACCCGGCTCCCAAACCTCCCTTACTCCTTACTTCAGAGCCTGGATGCCCCAGCCAGACATTCAGGGCCCCGGGCTCCCTCTGTCCCCGGCCGCACCGGACACCCCTGCACGCGTGCCTGCCCCTCCCCTGCGCTGTGTGAAACCTCTCCCCACAAAGTGCGGCGCCATAAGCCTCCCTGACTGCGCCCATCCCGTGACCTCGCTCCTGGCTGGACACACATACCACCTCGGGGCTGGCGCATCAGACCTGGTCTGTGGTGTGTGCGTCTGTTTTCACGGTCGCTGGGTGTTCTCACCGCCCCCCTCGGCACCGCGGTAAACGCAGCATGACCCCCTTTGAAGCAACCACCAAACCACGGGGCAGCCTTTGCCGCACGCCCTGCGTCTGGTTAGTCCTCGGCCCTGTACCAGGCCCCAAGCCAGCCCTACCCCCCCTCAGCAGGGGAGCTGTGCGCTGCACCCCACGGGCCGCCCGGCGTCCCCGTCACCGCCAGGGGCCCGCGCCCTCCCGGCTGGCGCTCCTGACCCTCGCGCTCCGTTGCAGGCCTACATGGAGGACCACCTGAAGAACAAGAACCGCCTGGAGAAGGAGTGGGAGGCCCTGTGTGCCTACCAGGCCGAGCCCAACAGCTCGCTCGAGGCCCAGAGGGAGGAGAACGTGCCCAAGAACCGCTGCCCCGCAGTGCTGACCTGTACGTACCGCCGGGGCTCTGGCTGGGAGGGCGGCTGGTGGCGGTGGGGATGGGCTGCACCCGCCCCCTGGGATTTCCCGCTGCACTCGCGCGGCCGCAGCGCCTCCGCTCCTGCCCGTCTGCTCTCTCTGCCAGGAAACGTCCCCTCACTTGATTTTTTTTTATTTTATTGAAGTGGAGTTGATTTACAATGTCATGTTAGTTTCAGATGTACAGCAAAGTGATTTAGTTATACATGGATAGATAGATAAGTAGATAGGTAGATAGATACATAGATAATAGATTGATAGATAGATGATAGATGATAGATAGATAGATGAGAGATGATAGATGGATGATAGATGATAGATGACATAGATGATAGATAAGTAGATAGGTAGATACATAGATAGATGATACATAGATAATAGATGATAGATAGATGAGAGATGATAGATGGATGATAGATGATAGATAGATAGATGATAGATAATAGGTAGATAGATAGATGATATATAGATAGATGATAGATAATAGGTAGATAGATGATAGATAGATAGACAGGTGATAGATGATGGATGGATGATAGATAGATAGATAAATAGATAGATATATAGATGATGGATAGATATTCTTTTTCAGATTCTTTTCCCTTATAGGTTACTGCAAAATATTGAGTAGAGTTCCCTGTGCTATACAGCAGGTCCTTGTTGGTTATCTATTTTATATATGGCAGTGTGTACATGTCAATCCCATGCTCCTAATTTATCCCCCCACCTTCCCCTCTGGTAAGCATAAGTGTGTTTTCTATGTCTGTGGGTCTGTTTCTGTTTTGTAAATAAGTTCATCTGTGTCATATTTTAGATTCCACATGTAAGTGATATCATATGGCATTTGTCTTTCTCTGTTTGAGTTACTTCACTTAGTATGATGAAGTCTGGGTCCATCCATTCGCCTCATGTAAAGGGCAGGGAGACCACCACCCTTTGAGCCTGCCCCCGACACCAGCCTCGAAACACAGAACCGTTTCTTCCTTTTGGCCTCGCGGCCGAGCCCTGGAACCACGGTGGGACATACAGATTCCAGCGAGCACGTGCTGTTGCTCTGGGATCTGAGGTTCGTTCCTGAGCCCCTGGAGCCTCGTCCTCCCTGTACTTGGGCTCACGCCGTAGTCCTTGAGCAGTTAGGGCCGTGAGGAGTTGACAGGCAGTCACGTGGGCCGGGCAGGCTGTGGGCACAGCACGAGCAGACACAGGTGCCCCAGCAGCCTTCAGCCCGACAGCATGTCACCAACATCGCCAGGAGTCACTGCCAGGAGTTGGGGACACAGGGAGGTACCAGCCCTGCGGTCTCACACCGCGTGAGGTGACAGGTGACCTACAGGTGCCGAGGCCCACGGAGGACTAAAGGAGGGCGGGGCCAAGTCTGCGTCTTCCCACCCCCCTGCAGCTCCCCTCCTCCTGTCACTTCACTAGAGACACCAGCCTCCCATGTCCTAGCAGGTTCCAGGCCGGTCTGGGCTGTGGTTACTACACATCCCCCTGCAGGGGGAGGGGATCTGGGGAGTGTCTGTGACCAGAGTGTCTGACGTAAATGCCGACTGCACGAGTGAGTGTCTTGGTAACGGAAGACGAGAGAGATGCATGCAAACCTCGCACATGACAGGAGGAACTTTGTGGGCTGACTTTTCGAGGGCTCAGCAAAGCCACACTGGGTCTCACAGGCAGGACCAGCCCCCTCGCAGGGAAGCGTGCCTGGGGTCACAAGCCCCGTCCCAGCCCTGCGGAGCCAGTGGGGGACCAGCCTGGCACCACTCAAAGGCGCGGCCAGGCTCCCATCCCGCCGCCCCCCTGGCCTGGGAGACGCAGCAGCAGATGTTCTATCTCGTAGTAAGTGGCAGCGACCCCATGCCTGCTCACAGGACAGCCAGAGCCAAGATACACTCCTGTGCTGCTTTAGACCCTAGCCTGGGAATTACACACCTTTGTAAAATCTTAACACACTGCTTCTGGGTGTAAGTTTTTTCTAACTGTTTAGTCAGTGTTCAGACTAGTTCTGTAATGTCTGAGGGCCTTTTCCCTAAAGAGCTCTAAAAATAGGAGCTGTTGCGATTTATAAGTTTTTTATTTAGTAACTGACACATATTTATTAAGCACCTACTTGTGCCAAGAGCTGCTGCCAGACACTGGGTCATCCAGTCAACCAAGCCTGGCCACTGTCCTCAGAGAGGATCCAGATGAGGGGGTGCAGGGGTGTTCCAACTACACCCTAGATAATGAGGTGCTGGGGGCAAACATCCCC
Organism: Mesoplodon mirus; assembly: GCF_964341445.2. Lineage (NCBI taxonomy): Eukaryota > Metazoa > Chordata > Mammalia > Artiodactyla > Ziphiidae > Mesoplodon > Mesoplodon mirus. The sequence goes on along the minus strand of NC_138985.1, from coordinate 114,537,408 downwards.
TCAGCCTGGGTCCAGCGTGCTCCCAGGCCTGGAGGCTTACTCGGGTGTCAGGCCCTGTAGGGTAAATACTCAAGTTCAAAGCATCCCTTCCACAGAGGCAACCACAACACAGCACGTTCCCGTCCACGCGCCCTGCAGCCCAGCTGGCCGCTAGGCTCCGTCTGTGCCGAGTCAGCGATGGGTCCACAGGCCAGGACCTCAGGCACGTAGGGTGTCCTGTCTTCAGCTTTGGGGGTGGTGCTTCAGCCCCGCGGGGACCAGGGCCCTGGAGCCCTTGGACCAGAGCCTCGGGCCTGCCATACGTGGGCCGGAGCCAGGGCTCTGAAGAGGAAGCGCCTTCTTGGCTGGACTCTGGCGCTGGGCGTTAGAGAGAGGCCACTGTTCTTGACCGCCATGGCCGTCCCAGAGCCTGACCTAGGTTCTCGCCTGTCCGGGGTCCTGCAGGAACTAGGGGCCAGTACCCTGCAGAGACAAGTGGGCAGATAGAGCCTCCCCAGACGCGCAGGTCCAGTCCCAGCAAGTGCGTCCCCGCCTTTGTCCTCCACACCTGCCTCCTTAACTTTTAGAGGAAATCCTGTCATCAGATCTCCACCAGCGTCCCTTCCCAGGCAGGACCCTCAGGCGATGGCCTCACTTAAACTCCTGTTGGTCTCGCCAAACTCCACCAGGGAGAACCGCCGCCTCTTCCTGGGACCTGCTTTGTATTGTCTGGCTGTTCACTCCTTAGGGCGCAGAAACGGTCCGTGACGGAGCGTAGGGTGTTGACAGGGTGGCCTCCACGTGCCCTGCTCCCCGAAGCCGACGTCAACGCCCCAGCCAGGGACAGTGGGGTGCTCACGACAGCGTCGCGTGTCCGCCGTGCTCCCCGCAGCACCCACCCGTGTCACTCAGCCTCGCTCAGGGCTCGGGATGGAAACCCTGGGGCCACCTCTCTCTGCATTTGCTCCTTTTGCCGTATCCTCTCCCGTCACCTCCAGCGAGGCCCCTCACTTCTGGATCTGACGGTACCGGCCCACCCCTGGCTGGACCCCAGCTTCCTGCCTCTATTTCCCTCCCTGAACCAGTTCTGCTTCTGCCCCGCTTCTCCTCATGTCCGTCCTCCACCCGGGAGAGGGGAGTTATTGCCTGGCTCCCTGGTCGGCGGCCCCCCGGGCCACCCACGTGGATCCCGCCCAGTCTGGCAGCGTGCAGGCTCCCCTCCTCCCAGCCCCTCCACGGCTTTGCTCGTCTGCTGCCCCCGAAACGTCTCTCCCCCCACCTCCCCCAACACGAGGGCCGTTCCAGCTGAGGCTGGAAGACGTCCCAGTTGGCAGTTTGGTGGGAAATTCAAGAGCGGCCAGGCTAGCGACTTTCCCATCCCTGACAGCCCAGAGATTCTAGCTACAAGTGGATTGTCTTTCAAAGGAGAAGTCAACTAGCATTCATGAGGTGTTGGCTGGCACTGTGCTAGGACTAATTATATAGCTCAGAAGTTTAAAGAATTTAATTTTTAACTTCTATTTTTTTTGCCTTTTTAAAAAGAATTATGCAATATTCCGCTCATCTGTTTTTTAAATTAAAAACAGGAATACGATGTTATTTTGGTGTGCCATCTTAAACAGAAGAATGTTTGTGATTCTGAGTTATAATAACGAGAGAGACATAGAGACACAGGAATACTTAGAGATGAAGCCAGAGAGAATGTAAAGCCGAAGACACAGGTACGTGAAGATGGACAGAAGGATTTGTGATGCCGTTTCTCGCAGTCCAGCTTTCTAGGGTGTTGTTGCTGACCCAGCTCACAGCTCGGCCCCCAGCCTTGCCTGGCAGACGGGCCGGGTGAGGGTCAGAGCGACTCTGGCCTGGCTCTTCCCAAGAGCCACATCACCTGGTGGCACCAGGCTTCGGCCACATGTGACAGAAAGGTCAGCGGCCAGGCTGAGCACATCGAGTGCAGCCCCTGAGCACCCCGGGCCTGCCTCCCAACCCTCCTGCAACTCTCCCCCGTCAGACAGATGAGGGTGTTGGAGTTCGAGCCTGGGTGCCCTGTGCTGACGGGACACCACGCCCCTTGTGCTTTTGTGGACTCACCTGAGACTTTTTGAGTCAGGAACATGAACACAGATTTCGAACTTCCACAGAAGAAACGTCTAATATACATCCAAGGCCCATGGTACTTGACAAAGCATCGCTTCCCTTGAAACACACAGAAAACAATCTATTTCCAAACAAACCTTTGGTTTACATATTTTTCCCAACTCCCAGCAGAATCCCCGCAGTGACTATTCTGGTTTAGCCACATCTGAGTGACCTGCTTAGCCTCTAGCCATCAGTCGTGGGAAATTCTCCTAAATCCGACAATCAAGCAGGATTTTCTTCCCCTCACATAAAACGGCTGCACAAGAAAGTTAAGTGTCCAGATAAGTTGCTGACTTGCCTGTCTTTTTGTCACTCCCTTTTTTCGGCCTCAGAACCAGCTGAGTAACTGCCTCTGGATTTGGGAAGGCTGTAGGTGTGTTGGTGGCGACAAGAAACTATCCAGCAAATTCTGTGAAGGCTTTTCCTTTGCTACATCACAGCAGAAGCTGGGCTCCCTGAGACTGAAGAGCTTTTAAGGGCCACGGGGAGGAGGCAGGGGCCACGTTTCAGAAGCGCCCGGGCCTTCCCGTGGGGCTGTGCACGTGCGGAGCCTCTGGAGGTGCGTCCCTGGGCTGTGGGAGCGCCCCGCCGGAGCCTCCCAGGGCACAGGGGCTGCTTGCGGGCTGGGGGCCGCGCCACTGTCTGCACAATTCACCACTCAGGTTCAGCTTCTGCCTTCTCTTCACTCCTTTCCTTGAAGCTGGGCCACTGGATGTGTAAGACATCCAACCTCCTGTCACCTGGTGTCTGTGCTTCTCACCGTCACATCCCGATACTGCTTGCAGAGACGGGAGCCGGGGCTGGGCCCCTCTTCTGGACCCGCTCTGGTTTCTGCACCCAGAGGCCGATCACAGCCTTCAGAAGGGCCGCGACGGGCTGTGTTTCCTCCTTGACCTGGACGTTTCCAGTTTCCGTTCATCGTGCAATGGGCACATCACAGGGCACAGCCCCGAGCTGTCCATCCTTACACAGAATTGGACTGCATTCACTGCTGATAAACGAATCCTTGTTCAAAGTCAAGGGGAGTTTGACTCCTGGTCACCACGGTCACCCTCAGCCTTTTGCCATCCGCACATTTTATAAACATGTTTTACCTGCCTTCGAGTCATGGACAGAGCCACATTCAACAGGATGAATACAGGGCGCTGCCTACCAAGGCCCCCCTCAGGCTGACTCGGATCCAGGAAGGAACGTTCCAGTGCCTGCTCCGTGAGCCCCTCTTTGCCTGCCGCCCTCCCGTGCAGCCCCGGAGATCCCTGCACAGTAGACCGTGCAAAAGGCCAGGTGTGCAATGTCCCGTTTACTCTGTCACCCAAGAGCCTCGAGCCAGAGGTGAGCCGGGGCGTCGGGGCGACGTGGCTTACCCCCTGCCCTCCTGACCCCGGGGGATTCCTTGCCGGCCAGTCCAGAGGCACTTTGCAAAGAAGCAGTGTCGCCAGCTTGGCATAATTCCCCCCACACACTTTTTATTGCAAAAGTTTTAAATCCTCGGGTTGAAACGATAATTTGACGATCGCCTATATTCCCACCAGCTAGAGTCCACATGGCTGCCGCTCCGTATTTTGCCTTTTTTGTGTGATCAGTGTGTGTGCTTTACTTCTTTACTGGCTGAACTATTTCAAAGTGGGGTTTAGGCATCATGACATCTAAATACGTTAGCCTGTGTCTCCTAAAAGTAAAGCCCTTCTCCTACGTAACTACGACCCCACTGTTGTGACTAAGAAAATCAGTAATCCCCTATTAGCCGCTAATTCCAGTCCATCTTCCAATGCTCCAAATATTCCAGTTATATCATCTACAGCAGTTAGTTAACTAGGATGCAATCAAGGTTCATAACTGCCTTTTGGACTTCGCGTCTCTCTAGCCTTTGTAACTTTAGAACAACCCCCTTGGTTTTCCGACGTGACTTGACCCTAATAAGCTCCTCTTCTGGCGGCCACCCTCCCTCGAAACTCTCACAAGCTCTCCAGTCAGGAGGCTGGCCTGGTCCTTGGGAAGCTGACTGCCTGGTTCCCAGACCCTCTATTTCCCCCCTTCTGGTCACGCACCCGAGACCCAGAGGCCCAGGGACACAATGAGGTCGAAACCAGCCGTGGCCAGACTGTGCATCTCGAGGACACGCTGTGGACGTGGCCAGCACCCGCTGCAGCTGCACCCAGAGGACTCGCAGACCCTGTTCTGGTCACGGGACCGGAGACCAGAACCTGCCCGTGAACGTCGTCCCCCAGCATCTGTCGACCCCCTAACTGTCTCCTCTCTGTCCTTGCTGGTTTGAAAAGGTATTCTCTGATAGAGATGGCCACGGCGAAACTGTAACTGAATAGATTTTCTGTTTGTTGTCTACCAAACTGATTTCATCTACACCAGACAGAGGCTTCATTCGGTTTAAACAAACACAGGTGCACAGTCTCTCCTGTTATCCCCTGTGTATTTTGCACCATCCCACTCGGGATGTCAGCCTTTCTGATGATCCTGGTTTACGTGCACGCTTCCGTCCCCGCAATGTAAAAGATCACTTCCGTCTTTCGTATGTGATCTTTTACATTGCGGACCACCCTGGTTTCTTTGGATGTCTGTTTCTCGTTTTCTTACTCTGGATATTTACCACCGTGTCATCAGAACTCTGACGTTTAGGGCTTCCCATCTCTTTGGCTCAGCGCCCTTTTGGAGTCTCTGGAACAAAATTCCCTCATCTGGTTATGTGTTAAATGCCTAGCATTCTCTTTCTTGGCAACTCAAAACTTTAAGATGGTTTGGCCACTGTTCTCTCAAGGTTACCATCAACCGAGCAATTCTTTCCTTATTAGAGTTCAGTTTAGACGTGTAGCAATACTAGCCTGGGTCCCCGTCAGGTGCTGTGACTGTCAGCTGAAGGTGACACCTGTGTCCACCCGCTGTCCACCCTTGGTCGGCACAGATGGAGACCAGGATTGCTTTCTGGTGGCAACATTGTGCTCAATAGAACACAGACTTTTGTCACTTTGTTTCAACATGTGTGAGCTGCCCCCGACAGGGGCCCTCTGAGGCCACGCCCTTTGCCGTCTGTGTCCGGCCGTCCTCAGCTCAGCGGCGGGGTGGGGGGACGGTGGGGGGGGAGTGGGGATGCAGGTCTTCGCTCAGAGAAGATGCATAACTGAGGTCCGTTGATTGATGGTCTCTGGGTAGAACGGTGCAGATGGTGTGGTTTTGCTTGGTTGGTGCCTGTGCTCTTATTATGCAGAGTTGTTCTTGTGTGTGTGCAACACAAGAGCTGCCAGCAAACATTTCCACACTGTTCTGCACGCCACCCTGCCTTCCAGGCACGAGGACGGTGCCCTGGTGTCACCGCCCACCATGGCCCAGGGCTGGGTCCCGGAGCCTCTTCCCACGCAGTCACCGGGGCTGCTGGGACCTCTCTGCAGAGCTACCCTCCCCCTGCTCTCCCTCCCCCCTCCCCTTCCTCTCCCTCCCCCTCCTCCCTCCCCCTCCCCCTCCTCCCTTCCCCCTCCCCCTCCTTCCCCTCCCCCTCCCCCTCCTTCCCTTCCCTCTCCCAGGTTCATGAGGGGCCACCTCACGCCTATTGGCTAATTTTCTCATAGAAAGCTAACATTTTTTAGCTGGTAGGAACTTTCTGGTCATCTCGGTCAACCTCCTCATTGAAGACGTGGGGAACTGGAAGACGTTAGACACGTGAAAAGGGCAGACAGGGCGTCGTGAGAAAACCAGGCCCAGACGGAGCCTCGACTCGGGGGCGGGAGCGTCCAGGCCACAGAGCTGTGTCCTCCCCATCTGGAGGCCGGGGTCCAGGACAAGGGTGGATATGACAAGGCTGGCCCCTCAGGGCTTCGAGGGGGTGTCTGTCCCAGGCCCTCTCCTCAGCCTTCGTGTCTACACGTCGTCATCCTTCTTCCTCTGCCTGTGTCTGATTCCAAACTCCCCCTTTTATAAGGACGCCAGGCACGGGCTGAGCCCCACCCATATGACCGTGTTGTCACTCCATCCCCTCTGTACAGACCCATCTCCAAATAAGGCCACATCCCGAAGTCCTGGGGGCTAGTGCACCCACACATCTTTTTGGGGGGGACACAATTCAACCTTCGACACCAGGCGCCCCTGGACGGCTCAGTGGTTGGCAGGGCGGTGCCAGGCCACTACCTGAAACCTTTGGAGCCTCTTCCTGCTCAGCACAGAGGCCGAGCCCAGAGGGGCCTTTTCCTTGCAGATGCTGAGCAGCAAGGTTAGAACAGGGGCTCCTGCTGCGCTCCAGCCCCTGTCACCCACCTATATGGTCACTCACCCGCCGAGCTGGGTGGCGATCCTATTTTGGGATTGCTTTTTTGAGAGATCCGCAGAGATGCTGGTGAAAGTAAGAAATGAGACACGAGAAGAAGTCTTCAGACCACGTTTCAGGCCACGCGTGTGCCTCCGGGACCTGCTTCGGGCGTGTTTGGAACCGGGAAGCCAGCCGTGAGCCTCTGGCCGTGGGCCATCACCTGCGGGGCAGCTTCCTGGGTGGGGACGGAACCAGCCTGTCTCCTTGCCGCCGTGGGTGCCGGCAGGTGTGCTGACCCTGGGCCCCAGAGGCCCCAGTCTGCCCGGCACTGAGCCAAGGAGGCACAGAACGTTTGATGGTCTTGTGGTTTGAGGTGTGCGTTTCTTCACGAGAGCAGAGCCCTTGCTCCCGGGCTTCCTGAGGAAGCGGCGCTGGTGGAAGGAAGTGTGAGCCAAACTCCAAGGAGGACTCACCGCCTCCGAGCAAGGGTGCTTCACACTCACGCCGTCAGCCTCCAGTTCCCAGGTCTGTGGAGGAACGTGTCGTGCACTTAGCTTCTCAGGGTCCTGCAACAGACATGATACCAACATTTATGGCTTTGCCTCAGCTGCGACAAGGCCAAGTCAATGAAGACGTTTCCAGGTGTGACTGGCTGGGAACATGAGACTGGCGTCAACAGCTGGTGGAGAAGTTCAGGTGATGTTTGCGGTTTGCTGACCCGTCAGGGGACCCAGGAAATTCAGGAAGGAAGAGGTGCCGCTGGTGCCATGTGTGAGCACAGCCCGGTGTGCGGGGTCTCCATGAAAGACTCAGAGCCCTCGAGGCAGAGTGCTGGCCCGTCACAGACGCACCGCATGTTCGCACCAGCCGTACCCTCCAAGTAGAGAAAATGCCGTCAGCCAGTGTAACGGTTTCATCTCAATCTTCACAGACAATTGAGACAGCTGCGGGGCCCCGGGGGATGTTGACAGGCCGCTCGGCTGAAGACATCCCCACGGCAAGTGCCGGTGTCCTCTCACGGCTGCTACAGATGCCTAAGTCGTGTTACCGCCAGCAGTATCGATGACGTCGTCTATTAGGGGAGTGAAGACTGTCGACTCATATACATATCAGTACACTCGACAGTGTGAGGGACACGACTGGGGAGGCTAAGGAAACGCTGTCCTTAAAGATCCATGTTAGGAGATGATGTCACAGGCGGGGGAGGCCTCCGCACCCTCTCCTCGGGTGGGTTCTGGTCGAACATGGGCACGGGCTATGCATGGCACGGGCTAGAAAGAAGCCTGAATGGTTAAGCCACAGTGTCCTCCAAAGCCTCCCTCTCTCCAAGGCTCCTTCGCCCTAGTCATAATCAAGAAGCCATTCTAGACCTTCCTCCTTCTGTTGGCATTTATGAAAGTCATCCTTATTTACCGACAACTCATCCTATACCCCACAATGAGCTTTGCCAGTTCGGCCGACTTTTTGTCAGTGAGGTGTGTGTCCCTCTGTAATCTTGAACTTGTTCCTAAATCCCTTGCTCTCTGCCAGGCCTTATGTGAGCACTTTATAGAAGCCATTTATCACAACAAGCCTGTGAGTTAGATATCGTTATCCTACATTTTAGATGACAAATCTGACACTGTAAGATACTGAATCATTTACCCAAATATCACCAGGCTAGCAGGTGGCCAGGCTGGGTCAAACCTGGACCCTTAGCTCTGTGGTCTTTGCCAAGTCAATTGCTTGATGTTTTAGAGGCTTAGTTTCTTCAACCTAAATGGGAAAATGGACTCTATTCTGTCTATGGCACAGTGTTCCAGGAAGAAGGAGGGTAATACACGTGAAACATTAGGACAGGTAGAATGCTACAGACATTCAAAGCACCGTTCTTAAACACGGGAACAGTACACAATAAATTCTTCAGGGGTTCAGAAAAGGAACAGGCACAGAGGGTTAACTCAGCAAGTTTCTTCTTAATATGTGTTCTTCTCCTTCCCTCCTTGATAAAATTTACTACTGTGGATCTTACGAGAGGAAAATAACTCGGTTATAGAGCCAGGTACGGCGGGAAGACACTACCTGAATTTCCTTGTTTCCTGGCTTCTGAGTGAAGTCTCAGAACAAGACCTTGAAGGACACACCAGCTCTTAATTAAAATGTAAACGCTGCAGTTGTAAACATTCTTGCTCTGTGCTGTGTGTTTATAATGGAGAAGACAAAGGAACGGTGTTTGGCTGATCCACAGAGGAGAGAGAGGGGGTTATTTGCTCAGGAGCCCCGCCCTGGCTTCACCTCCACCCGGCTTGTTGACCTTGAGTGAATCAGTAATCCTGCCAGGCAGCCTCGTCTGCCCCGTGCATCACCAAGAATACAAGCAGCCACCCTCAGAACAGGAACAGTGAACCGCAAAATAGTTGACACTTGCCCGGCCGAGTGAAATGTCCACTGGACTGTCCCTGCTACATCAGCCTACCGTCCGCCGGACTCTGGCCCCTCTGGGATGGCCGCGGTGTTTCAGAGGGAGGTTCAAGATGGTCCCACACTTTAAAAAAAAAAAAAAAGTTCACTGTTAATTTTTTTTTTTTTTTTTTTTTTTTTGCGGTAGGCGGGCTTCTCACTGTTGTGGCCTCTCCCGTCGCGGAGCACAGGCTCCAGACGCGCAGGCTCAGCGGCCATGGCTCACGGACCCAGCTGCTCCGCGGCATGTGGGACCTTCCCGGACGGGGGCACGAACCCATGTCCCCGGCATCGGCAGGTGGACTCTCAACCACTGCGCCACCAGGGAAGCCCCACTGTTAATTTTTAAATCAACACATTGCTGCAATATCAAATATGTGATGGGAAGGTAGAACTCTGAGCTTTGGAAGCCCTTGTCCCAGGCTCAGTGGCATCTTGGAAAGAGTGCCCTGTGGGATGAAGGTGGCTGGACCGGTACCCGCAGGGATGCAGGATGCCGTGAGCTGTCCTCGCAGCAAGCTCAGGCTCCGTCCTGCTCAAAAGTTTTTCCCATTAACCATCGGGGGTCAAGCTCACCGAGACTCCCAAACTGAGGACACGTTTTCTTGATTTTCCGACTAGAAAATCCAGCTGGCACTTGTTTACTGAGCCTGGTTGCTTGCAGGGCCCTGTGGAGATGAGAGGGACCCGGCAGCCCCCCAATCCTGGGCCTGTTCAGTGCGACCAGGGGGCCACTCTGCTCTGGGTGTGATCGGCGCCCTCTGAAGCTCCGGGCCCTTCTCCCTGGTTCCCTCCGTCGCAATGGCCAGCAGCCCTGCCCTGGGTAATGGGTTCTCAGACACTGGGCGTAGCCCAATTGCTGCTATTAGCAACGCCTGAAGTGGGCTTGTGGAGAATATTTGCAGTGAGGGGGGCTCCTGGGAGACCCTCGGGAACCCTTTGGCATCAGCTAGAAGCCCTGCTCTGTGTATCCAGGCTTCAGTGTGCGGGCAGAAGGCACAGTCCCCATTCAGAGAAGGGCCCGGCTTCCAAGCGGCTCACACCATCTCTGGCTTTGATGTGTCTGGACGCCCCCCCGACACACACACTGAGAAACTGGGCCTCCTGAACTTCATTTTGGGGTGAGTGTTTGTAGCGCTTTGGAATGTTCGAGTTGACCGACTTTTCTCGTGGGTTTTATTTCAACTTCCTGCCACAGCCAAGTTTCAGTCTCTCAAGAACAAATCTGTGCAGGACCCCGAAGCCATTGAGTCCAGGGGACTTTTGAATCGTTGGTCACACCCTAGCGGGGGGGCTTTGGCAGCTGCCATTGTAAACACCTTCAGAACATTCCACAGCGTCTGGTCCGTGTCACCTGTGCTCAGGTAAACATGTCAGGCGTGAACCCCTTCCCCGTCTCTAGATGTTTCTTACCTGTCTTGTCTCTACTGGGAAAAAGCCAACGTTAATAACTCAATAAGACGGATAGGGTGGCGTCCAGTCTCCAGTGGACGATACCTTCCGAGTTCAATCAGTTTAGGCTTCGCCAAGTTTCCCAAGCCCCAGAACTGTTTAAAACAAAAAATAAGTAAATAAGTAAAATCTCCCAGAGAAAGGAAAGAAACACAAACCACAGCAAAGCCCCCGTGCGTGCTCTCCTGACTCCACTGCCGAGCTGCTCCCGGGGCTGGGAGCAGGAAGTGGGGAGACGCGGCTGAAATGCCGGGAATCTGGACTTGGGGTAACACACTCACCGCCGTGGAAACCCTGAGCTCCAGGGCTGCAGCCAGGCTGTCTGTTTTCTCAGCAGAAGCAGGTGGTCTGGGGGCTGCCGGAAGGCTTTCACTGCCTCACAAGATGATGGAGCTCGGCGCTTCCCATTTTCAAGTTTGCACCTTGCAGAGAAAAGGGAGGAAGGTGGGAGAAACGGGGACTCTCGGGGGTGCCCTGCTGGCCGTGAAAGCTCCTGAAAACAGGCAGAGAGCTGTCACTGACCGCAGAAGGGTGGTTACTCCAGAACCAAAGTTAGGGATGATTCACATAGCAAACACATTAAGCTATGACCGGTCACATGTCCTTAAATCCCACTGAGTGTCTGGTTTCAACACCCGTCAAATTGTTTTGCCCGTTTTAGGCACGTTTCTGTGTCGGTGAGTCCCCAAGTGAACACTGCTCCCCGCACCCTCTTCCGCTGCATTTTCTTTTGCTCTTTTCTCCTTGTAAAGCTACATTCTTGTAATCTCGGTATTTCACCTCCTCTAGACGACAAAATTGTATGTATTGAATGATGGTCTAATAGCTTTAATATCCACGTTGATGTTTATTTTCTCTGTGTTACCAAATACGCGTTATTTAAAGGCAACCACTACATGAGCTACTGCCAAGGAGCACCCGGCCTTGGCGTTGGAACTTGACACAAGAAAAACACGAGGTTCCCTGCACACCCCGACGCTCCACTTCGTGGGCTGAAGGACCCTCGGTGGGGGAGGGAGGGAGGGAGGGAGGAGTTGCGGTGACGGCCTTCAGCGGGACCTGGGGGCAGGGGGCAGCGGTGGCCCTGGATGACGCCCTGCACGGGTTAACGCTCTGCTTTGGGGCTTGCAGACGACCACTCCCGGATCCGGCTGAAATCAGAGAACAGCCACAGCAGCTCTGACTACATCAACGCCAGCCCCATCGTGAGTACCGCCCGCCACCCACCAAGGCTCGCGGGGGTGGGGGCGGGCCGGCCGGGCACTGGTTCGATAGCTGATAGCCAGTCTGTCTCCACCGGGTAACCAGCCTCCGCCAGGTACCAGGGCCGGCGCTCTGCGCCCCCCGCCCCCCGCCCACTCCTGATGGCTTGGTCCCAGGCGGGGCTGAGTCCCGGGCAAAGGGAACGTGGTGCCGGGGTGCTGAGCCGCGTCACCCCAGGGGCCCAGCAACAGCACCCTGGCGAGTTACTGCTGGAACCCATGACTCTGGGGGAATTCGTAGCTGGTTGTGTAAAGGGTTCCTAGGCCCACTTGTTCCCTGTTCGGGGGAAACAGGAAAAACCAGACCCAAACCTGGCACGTGTTGAAGTGACGGGTGACGTGGAAGCAGGTCGGAAACTGCTGGTTGGTCTCCTCCGGTCTTTGCAGCGGGCGGGGTCTTCCCTTCGAGGGAGGGGGTGCGGCAGCGCCTCTCTGGGCAGCGGGTGTGATGGAGGGCGGGGGCAGGGTCTCTGTCCTGAGACCTTCAGGCCGGCGGGTGTTCCCAGCCTCCGGAGAGACCCTCACGGCCACAGCCTGCCGCCCTCGGGGCTTCCCGCCCTGCACCCGGGGGAGGGGCCACAGGGGAAAGTCGGGAGCTGCCCAAAGGGAGAGAAGAGGGGCTGGCGGCGGTGCGGGGGTGGGGAGTAGGTCAGTAGCTGGTGGGAGGAACCTGCCAGGGGTTCTCAGGGCGCGTGGTGGGCGCACCTGGGCCCGCAGCAGAGACGCAGGAGCAGGTGGGGCTGTGTCCCCCTTAAACCGTGGTTCCTGACGCTGGTCTTCGGGGAGCGTCAGGACAGCTCACTAAGTTCTCACAGTGGCTTCAGTCAAATACGGGCATGTAGGACGCAGCACATCCTGGGGGCTCCGGCGCTGTGAAGTTATGGGGGAGGGGGGCGGGGGCCCAGCGGGCCTGCTTCATCTCTGGATTCGTGAGAGCGCCCTGGGCGAACGACAGCCCCTGCTGTCCTCAGTGGTGACCCTGGATGAGACAGTTCGCCGTCTGATCGCAAGCAGAACCGCTGATAGTAGACCGCTGTCATCGTGGTGGTTCCAGTTATTCCAGTGCATCTGCTGTATAAACCTTATTGTTATGACTCCAGCGTGCCGTGGGTCAGCCCCATTTCCTGACACCTCCCAACCACACGGCGAGGGCACAGTGTAACACACTTGCGGTGCGAAAGGGATTCAGAGGGAAGCATCTTGTCTGCACCCGTCTGAGCTCAGGACTTTGTTTCTGGGTTTTGTTTTGTTTTGTTTTGTTTGTTTGTTTGTCTTGCGGTACGCGGGCCTCTCACTGTTGTGGCCTCTCCCATTGCAGAGCACAGGCTCTGGACGCGCAGGCTCGGTGGCCATGGCTCATGGGCCCAGCCACTCCGCGGCACGTGGGATCTTCCCGGACCGGGGCACGAACCCGCGTCCCCTGCATCAGCAGGTGGACTCCCAACCACTGCGCCACCAGGGAAGCCCCTCTGCGGTTATTTTTAAGGAGTCACTCCTTTCCCTCCAGCAGAGTAGACCTCAAATGCTGGCTCCGTCTGTGTTCAGAGGCCTAACTGGAGCCGTTCAATCAGTCTTTCTAAATAAACACACTTGATGAGTTTGGTATTTTTCCATCAATTCTAAATTCAGAAAACCAAGCCAAAGCCCCACGCATCTCTCATCTCCTGAGGGTGGGCTTTGTAGCTGCCTGGACTTGGTCCCTACACAAGGGTCATGGTGATGGTCTGTAGAAGGGAAGGAGCTGCCTTCTTCCCGCTGGGCTCCTTCCCTGGGGTGAACCACGAGACAGGGCCAGAATGAGCAATAAGGCAATTCTTTTCACGTCTCAGAGACGGGAGTTCAGTGTTGGGGGGTGCCCGACTCTCCCCCATTTTATGGGTTCCAGCTTCCAGACATTGGAGCTATTTCAGGCTAAAGTCAGGACTCAGTGAGGACGGTGCTGGTGAGAAGCTGCGTCTCTCCTGGAAGCCGCCCACCAGCAGCCCCACTCCGGTGCCTTCCCCGTCTCTCTCTTGTTGGTGGAAATTCAGAACAGCCTCTCAGGCTTGACAGGGCAGGGACTTGGGTCGGAAGGTGAGGCCAGGAGAGGCAAGTGATTTTTCGGTGTCTTTTATGTTCTCCTTTTATTTCATGCCACAGTTCTTTTTTGTGCAAATTTGGGTTGGAAGCATGAACTAGAAGAAATCCTCGGTACCTCTTCCTGAAATGACTGAAGGTCTGATGTTAATGAGCTTCCCAGCAGAATTGAGTGAGAAGCTTCCAGTGGGAGCCCAAGAAGCCCGTGACCATGCAGAACAAAACTCCAATAACTACATCTGCCATATTTGTACTTAGTCCTCATTAAATTTCAGGAAAGCCATCCAGTAGTAAATAATATGCAATCTCTGCTCTGAAATCAGAGGTCATGAAAGTAAATGGGAATTCTGCTTCCCTGCATGGGGTGTCTGCAGGAGAACTCCATCAGCCGCACTGGAGCTGGGTCACTCTCAGGCATGGACTGAGGGGTGGCGGGCGTTAACACAGCAGCACACGAGTCCCCTTAGCAGGGACAAGTCTGAACGTCCCAACAACACTTGAAAGTAAACTTACTCTTCATTTCTCTGTTGATTAAGGGGGGGAGATTGTTTCATTTTTAAACTCAGGATGCATTTAACAAATTTAAGTAGATACAAACTGACTCTTCAGAAAGGGATGACTGCTCAGATGCCCTGAACATCCTAAGAAATTGGCCAAATATGGGAGCCAATTCCTTGGTTTTTCGGATTTACAAGCAAACATCTATATGTGTATAATTATGGTTTATAGCCAATACTTTTCTTAAATAAATCTCAACTCATAAGAATATGAAAAAAAGCCAGACTCTCTCCCACTGATTTTACTAATGCTACAATTTCCCAGCAAACTCTCACATTAAGACTTGGTGTCTGGAAAAGTGACTTGAAAACTCAGGCTTGATGTTCTCTTGTTTTTAAGAAAACATCTGTGAAATTTGCTTTACATGTTAGGAAAAGCAGGTGTAAGGTGGGCAGATAGGAATACAGGAAGATAACCTGCGTGTTCACCTTGAGTGAGATTGCAGGGTAGGAGACGTGACCCCCGTGGCCCCCCTACCAGAGGCTGGCCCAGACCTTCCCTGAGACTTTGGGCCACAAGGTGGTCCGGGGGCAGTACCGGCCCTGACCTCACCTGTGCACCAGCCGGCAGCCCCCCTGCCAGTCACCCTTCAAGGCTTCAGAACACAGGCGCCCTGGTCTTAATATGATGAAGGCTTAGTTTTTAGGATGAGTTTTGTTTGGAACATTGGGGAAATATTGCTACATTTTTTAATGCAGATTAGAACTAGTTACTCATGGTCATTTATAACTGTCATTCCACAGCTTGAACCAAACCGCTAGGTTTTTTTTTAACTGTGCATTTAGAAATTCATAGGGACATACCTTGCGGGCACCCTAGTTCACGTGGTATCTTCATAAAAGACTCAGTCAGACACATGAACGGTAGATTGAACACAAACTTTGGGGGTCTACTTTTTCTGAAAAAAATCCCAGAATCCCAGAGCTAAAGGGCCCGTAGAGACCATGTCCCGCCTCCCCGCCCCCGCCTCACCCATTTTACAGACACTAAGACTGAGGCCAGAGAGCCTGACTTCATTCACAGTGCTGGAGCTTGTGTTTGTAATCACAACAGTCCTACAGGTAAAAAGTACACTACAAAGAAATGGGAAACAACAAGGAAGAACGGGGGAAGATTTAGCTCAGATGTCAGCAGAAGCCAATGCTCATCCCCACCAGGAGCGGGAGGCGGAGGCATCGTCACCCACCACGCTGGGTTGGCCCCCAGAGCTCCTGATGGAGAAATCGTGTCCGTAGAAACTGACGCGATTTCCTCTAGTTATGCTTATCCCACCTTGGAGATCTTAAGTGTAGTAAAGACTTCGGTGTATTTAGTTAAATTTTTGCTTTACTTTCATTCATTCAAAGATGCACAGAACTGGGCTGAGGCTCCCGTGGCCCTATATTTGCTACACGCACGGAGTAATTCTGCCCATAATTATTTTCTGTCCAACAGGATGTGCACGGGATGAGGCGATGGTGGTGGTCATCTCAGTTACTGTTCAACTGGTGGCACGTCACCGCTCTGTGATCGCTTACTGCCTTCCAAGAGGCAGCCACGTGACGCAGCCAAGGGGGAGGGGAGTGATGGGCCATTGAGCGCCCCCCTCCCCCTTACCCCTAGCCCCACGTCCTCCGGTCCCGGTCTCGGGTCGAGCAGTGGATGGGGAAGATGGGGAAGATGGGAACACCGTGACATCAGGACCTCCCACAACAGGGGGCCTTATTAACCCTCCCGAAACCCTGTTCCGATTTTTACTTTCAATCACATTTCTCATCGTGAAAGCCACTAAATGTGCTAGGTTGAACGTACTAACGATTTTAAAATGTGTTGTTCTCTGAATTGCTTTGGGCAAAAAAGCACACTTAAAAAGAAGGTGGGGTTTTACTTTTCATGCAGAACTATTTGCAGGGAAGAGATAGGGGTCTCCATAAATAGCTGTCACCCCCAACAAATGCATATTTTGAACATAAAACTCCTTATTTCTGCCAAGCATTTTTCTACTGAAACATTTTAATTGGGGCTTTCAGCTACAGAGTAACGTAATTTTACCTGTATTGTGTGTGTTGTGCATTTCCGGTTTCAATTATGAATCTCACTAAACTAGAGGCACAATAAGCTTTTTCTCCTGCCCCTCCCCCCCCGCTAGCGTCACATGTTGTTCTGTCACAATAACTGACACCTGTTCTTTTGTGCTCTTACCCTCTTTCATGGTGCACATAATTATAAGGTGCGCTGGGGGCATCCTTTCACGCTGACAACCATCGGCCCCGAAAGTGTTGACGGGCGGGCGATGCGGGGGGTATTCACTGGATTCGTGTTAAGGTGGACGCGCCTCACGCAGGCGCTTCTCAAACCCCAACTCGGAGGGGGCTTTCAGGTGACCCGGGGCTTACAGCTGACGCCCTCACGTGTCGCCGTAGAATCGTGTGGTTGCACCCTCTTGTGTTTTTCACTGTATTGGGAGATGTATTCTTTTTTTTTTTTTTTTTTTCCTTTTTGCGGTATGCGGGCCTCTCACTGTTGTGGCCTCTCCCGTTGCAGAGCACAGGCTCCGGATGCGCAGGCCCAGCGGCCATGGCTCACGGGCCCAGCCGCTCCGCGGCATATGGGATCCTCCCAGACCGGGGCACGAACCCGTATCCCCTGCATCGGCAGGCGGACTCTCAACCACTGCGCCACCAGGGAGGCCCGGGAGATGTATTCTTAACAAGTACCTTTAAGTGCGGAGCATTTTAAATCCTTCATCAAGCGCGGGTGTCAAAAGCGTAGAAACTGGTCCTGGATGGGTAAGGATGAAGGATGCTGTACAGTCTGATAAGTGGGCAACCGCCTGCCACCAAGGGGAGACCTGCCCACTCTCTTCTGGGGGAGGCCTCTGCGGTCCTCAAGGGGGTGACAGCAAGGACATCTTTGCTGACACCTCGCCTGGTCCCTCCCTGTCCTCTTAGGACGCCAGCGGGAGGGGAAAGAGCCCCGTCCGTCTGATTGAATCCTGTTTGCTCTGCAGGCTTCGTTCTCATGTTCTTTTTTTTCTGCTTAGTCAGTCTTTGAATTAGATGTTGTAATGAAGGTCTTTTAAGCCAAACTTCCTCTCTCAAAGCCAGCAGGCTGCATTGGAGAGATCACCTAGCCAGGAAACCCACCACGGCATTCTCCTTTGTTTGTTTTCGGTCCTTGTCTGGCGAGGTGGAAAGAGAACAGGGAGGTAGCTGCTGGAAGGCTAGGCAGCGTGTGCCGCGCTGGCTGTCAGACCCCAGGAGGACTCTGGGCCTGAGCCCCTTTCGGGGTAAAGAGAAACAAGCCCCCACGGGAGGGGAGTAACTCATCCTGGGAGGCACTGTTGCTGGATCCCTCCAGGCCCCCGGCAGTGCCCCTGCCCTCTGCCCAGCACAGTGCCCTCGGTGCTGACCTCGGCCACGTTACCTCGAACCCTGTGCGTGGCCAGCGGTGGCCGTGAAGCCTGCGCATACCGGCTGAACTCCTCTGCGATCACACGCGTCTGTGGACGGGTCACCGTGTTGGTGGCCTGTGTGCTGCCCTGGGTGCCCTCGCCTCGTCCCCACCACCCTGCCTCGCGCGGCCTGTGCATGGGTTAACGCTCTAGTATCTGGTCTCTGGGTCATTGGCCTCCTTTACTACCGACGCTGTTCAGCTATCTCCATCCCGGGGTAAGGGAAACATTCAGCCCCAGTCGCCAGGCTCCAGGCGCCGGGGAGCCCCAGTCCCCGCCTAAAACAGGGGAGTCAGGAGGGGCCGTGGGGAGGAGCAGCGGGGTCTCCCACTCCGCAGACGTGTGGGTCGAGGGCTGGGACTGTCAGCACAGGACACGCCGCGTCCCTCGCCTCAGCCGGCCCCTCCCTCCCTGGCTCTTCACCGGCTCTTCAGCTCATCTTTCTTCTGCGGTCTTGTCTCCGCAGATGGACCACGACCCCAGGAAGCCCGCGTACATCGCCACCCAAGGACCGCTGCCCGCAACCGTGGCTGACTTCTGGCAGGTGAATCTTTTTAAATTAAATTTTGTTCTGAGACTAAGATCTTAATACATTGATCATGAATAACGCCTTGGATTCAGTTAAGCCAATTCAGATTTGTTTACAGGTGTTCATCAGATGTTCCTTGATTTCAGAATTTATATGAGCCCTTTCATATTTTTTATTATCAATCTTTTTTTCCAAAACTTGAGTGTGAAAAATTCCCTTTGAGAGATTTAATACTTTAAAGACTCTTACCTCTTTAGCCACTTTACTTTAGCCACTTTATTTTATGAACTATAAAGAAATGAAATAATAAGTGTTTAAATTATTGTATTTTATTCAAATGTATCTCTTGTCTATAGTTTTAATTTTATGACGGTAAAAGATGGTGCTCAGATTATAGTCTCTCTCTTTGTGGATACTCTGTAATGATGCATTTTACAGGCCAGGTTGGTCTCTTTCTTTTCATTCAGCAAAATCCTGAACACTCAGACCAGGCTCAGACGTTGAGAACTCGCGTCAACATTGGCCAATAAAAGGAAAATCAGGAGGCCAGTGGGCTTCCCTCTCCCAGTCCCCTCTCTTTTTCCCCATTGTCCACAGCATGGCAAAGCTCCGTAGGAGCAGCTCTTGGAAGGTGGCACCGTGGGGTGTGCGCGTGAGGTCACATCATTGCTCAGCAGCTCTAACAACCCCCTCCTGTGTGTTGGGCACTTCGGGTGTCCCCAGAACTGGTACAGAGGGCCTCCTGAGGACAAGATGAGGAAGATGTGCCTTCTGGGTCCCGGGGCACAGGTGATGGTGGGGCCGGAGCAGCGTGTGGTCCACAGAGCTGGACTGTTCGGGTCCCGTGGCCACGCCGTCTCTAACCCGGTCGTTCATCCCGACAGAGGGACTATAGCTGAAGTTAGCAAATTGCGTGTTCCCTGTTCCCTGTGGTCTGACAGTCACTTTCCCAACTTGCCAGTCAACCCTCTCCTGACTCTCCACCCTTGAGAACGGTCTGTGCAGGCTTTTCCAGAGAGTCAGGAAGGGATCCAGGATTTTCTGAGTGTCCCAGTGCTCCTTGCCTTGTAAGCGTATCAATGCACAGGTGTCAACATCTCCAGTTCCCAGGCAAGACAAGCGAGCATCGGGGAGATTACATAACTCACCCAGCAAGTAGGAAACCAAGACTGGACACGTCTGCATGGCCCAGCTCTTTCATGGTGGCTTCACGCTGTTAGAAAGAAAAGACCGAGCTGAATCCTGTGGTCATGGCCTAGAGCCATCAGGCTGTGGCATGAGGACAGTCTGAGGACAAGCTGGTCCCTCCACCCCTGAGGGCTGAGTCTCCTCCCCATTACACCTAACCTGCCGAGAGGTTACGCAGCCCGGGCGGAGCTGCTCCAGGAGGGGAGCTTGGGGCCCGGGCCCGAGGGTCTTCCTCACGGCATGCGGAGCTGTGTTCCCGAGCCGTGAGCCCACCGGTCCCGGTTCTGCCCGCAGAGCGTTGCTGGAATTCCGTGCAGGCCCAGGGTCTGCTCAGCCACCTTCCCGGCCAACCCCAGGCTCCCTGTGCTCAGACAAGCAGAATAAAGAAAATCCCGTGGGCTTCCCTGGTGGCGCAGTGGTTGAGAGTCCGCCTGCCAATGCAGGGGACATGGGTTCGTGCCCCAGTCCGGGAAGATCCCACATGCTGCGGAGCAGCTGGGCCCGTGAGCCATGGCCGTTGAGCCTGCGCCTCCGGAGCCTGTGCTCCGCAGTGGGAGAGGCCACAACAGTGAGAGGCCCACATACCGCAAAAAAAATAAAAAGAAAAAAAAAAGAAAATCCCGAGTCGTGTGGCAGAATAAGGGACCCACAGAATCCCACGATCACCGCAGCTTCTACTGTGCTTTGACCCACCATCCCAATGTGCACAGTTACAAGGGGCGTGTAGTGCCCCCAAAGAGGGGAAGTTTCATTTTTATCAGCTTCAGGTCCCGGTTGTAACTTCACGCGTGAAAGCCTCTCTTGCCAACAGAACCACAAGCTCCTGAGGGCGTAGAGATGCTCAGCGTAGTCATTGCTCACATCCGTGGACCACTTACCGTGTACCAGGCCCTGTGTCGAGGGTTTTATACGTTCCGTCCTATAATCTTGGCAGAGTCCGTGAGACGAGAGGTTCGTACCCTGCCCCAGCTCCCGTGGCTAGTACACAGGAGCGCTGGTAGGTTTTTCTTTCTGCTTATTCCGAGTAGTTGCCATTGTTGGGGACAATTCATTTTGTCAGTATTTATCATCAGTATTTGTCAGTATTTATACTAATAGGATTCTAGAGCATTTATGGAGGTCTGATATCAAGGAGCATACGTTCTCGAAATGGAAAGAAAATATCCCTAAATGACACAGCTGGAGAAAAGCATGAAGGTGAGATGAAGTGCAAGATACTTTGAGACACAGTCAGCATCTATCAAACTGTCCGGGAAGCACTGGCATCCCTCGAGGTGGGAACAGATATTCTGTGGCCAACAGGCTGGCCCTCCCAGGACGTCTGGGGCTCGTCGGCCCGTCACAGCCTGGGAGCCGTCCTGCAGCAGAAAGACCTGCCTGCCTTT
This sequence comes from Mesoplodon mirus, assembly GCF_964341445.2. NCBI lineage: Eukaryota > Metazoa > Chordata > Mammalia > Artiodactyla > Ziphiidae > Mesoplodon > Mesoplodon mirus. The sequence continues at coordinate 114,516,716 of NC_138985.1, read as the reverse complement.
GTCTCCTCCACAGCCCTTGGGAGAGACCCCATGGTCTCCACACCCGGCCTCAGGGCATCCGGATGCAGGCAGAACACAGTGAAGAGGTGTTGGCCTTGGGACGGAGGGCACTTCAGCACTTGTGGTTTGCTTCCTAGCACAGTCACAGTGGTTGGGTTGGCCTCTAAGTCATATTCTAGAAGTGGGCATCTAGCAAGCATGGCTCTTTATTAATAACTCACCAAGGTCACAGGCTCGACATCCTCAAACATGCCAAGTCCAGCTTCCCCTGCCACCTCGGGCTCAGCAGAAAGCACGAGGAGGAAACAACACCGGCCTCTAAAACTTCTTGCAGAGCTTCTCAGAAGCCACAGTGAAGTGCAAGCTCTTTTAAGAACAGAACCTGATTTGAAACATAAGACGTTTCCTGTGTCAAAGACAATAGGCTGAACAGAAACCTCTGAATAAGGGTTCACGTCTCATCGCGTTGTCTGGATTCACGGCCTTTGTTAAGTTTTGACCCAGGAACTCAGCACCTGTTACAGAAAATATCGAAGCATCTTCCTTTTTTTTTTTTTTTTGCATTATGCAGGCCTCTCACTGCTGTGGCCTCTCCTGTTGCGGAGTACAGTCTCCGGACGCGCAGGCTCAGCGGCCATGGCTCACGGGCCCAGCCGCTCCGTGGCATGTAGGATCTTCCCAGAACGGGGCACGAACCCGTGTCCCCTGCATCGGCAGGTGGACTCCCAACCACTGCGCCACCAGGGAAGCCCAAAGCATCTTCCTTTTATTTGAGCTCTTGGGTGCTGCTCTGAAGCCCCTCTCAGGGACGAGCTCACAGGGGCTTATTCTGTGTCTGTGATGAGCAAATTCCCACAGGAAAGGCCCCTGTGAGGCGGGTTCATGTGAACGGTGGGGTCCCCTTTCCCACGGCACAAAGGAGCCCAGGCTGGGAGCTGAAGACAGCAGGTCGTTGCTTCTCCTGTTTCCAAATAAGGCCACGTTCATGGGTTCGTGGGTGTGACTTTGGGGGACATTATTCCACCCAATACGATGGCAAAGAAGAAAACAGACACTAAGCCCCGAACGTGGCAGCGTTGCAACAGGACAAGTGACCGCAGCAGGAGGCCACAGGGCGGGCAGGTGGGCGGAGGAGGGCCAGGGATACGCAGCGACGCCCGAGGCCGTCGGCAGGCTCGGGACTGAGGGGCAACATCCAGACGAGGGGTCGGGGAGACTCTGTCTTTGCTCAGACACGGCACTTCTGGAGCATTCCATCGTAGGCATGACTCAGCGGCAGCCCTTCCGCCCTGACTGCGGTCTCCACGAGGCAGGGGTCTCCTGCCCCAGCCGGGACCCCCACTCCTGACTCCTCTCCCCACCCCGAGGGCTCTGCCGGGACACACAGCGCTGTTCCCTGTCCCGCGATTAGAATTCTTTCTCTGAATTCACATGACGTGTTCTAAGAATTTGATTCCAAACCAAATGCATGCCCGACCCACGACCTTCCTGTAGAAACATGATCTGACCTGTGAGGACAGCCCCACGTGTCCCCGGGGCCTGAGGTGGCAGCTCTGGGAGAAGGCAGACCGACGTCCAGGTCCAAGTTCACGTGAGGAAATTAGCAGGAGAGAGGAGGATAACAGCTATTGAGCGCTTACCGTATGCTGGGCCCAGGGCAGGGGCTCGGGGTGCATGACCTCACCCAATGCCCCTGACAACCTGGGGTAAGGCTGTCGCAAGTGTGTGGTCCCCTCAGACGGGGTCCCGCAGAGACGGGGGGCTGGTGGGGGGCCTGGGGCTGGGGAGGGGTCGGGGAGTTGGTGTTTGGTGGGGCAGAGGTTCAGTTTGGGGAGATGAGAAAGTTCTGGGGCCAGTGGTGGCAATGGTGGCACAGGGTGAATGTCCTGTATGCCCTTGAACTGGACACTTAAAACTAGTTAAGAAGGTATTTCTATGTTACGTATATTTCACTAGAATAAACGAAAATCAGGATCCCAATTCCAGCAGAAAGCCGAGACCCAGGGATTCCAAACGACTCCCCCAAATCCACGCGGCAGCTGCAGGCGGGTTTCAAACGGGATCTGTGTGGTCCGAAATGCTTCTTACTGCCCCACTGGCCTTAAAGTGAGGAGGGGGCGGTGACTGGGCAGGTGTGTCTCCGTGAAGAGGAGAGAAAGACCATCCCGCTGTGGGGACTGTCGGCTGTCGCGGGCCAGCCCCCTGCTGTGACGGAGGGGACATGGTGCCTCCCCTCCAGGCACAGAGGGTGTGAGCTACATCCTCCAGGTGTGCGTGTGCATGTGCGTGCGTGTGTCCAAGGCTAGAACTGGGGCAAGGCTTCTCCAGGAGCCGAGGTTTCCCTGCAAGGAGGGAAGGCCTGCCCACCTGCCGGGAGCCAGGCCCGCTGGGCTCACACACGAGCTCCAGGTGCCTCGGGAGCTCGGGGACAGCCTTCCCGGAGAACAGCGGCCTCTGGGCTGTGAGCAGGGAGGGAGGACAAGCCCCAGGCGCAGGCTGCCTGGCCCTGAGCTGTTCAGGCGGGCATCACCCACTTGTCCTGGAGCTGCTCTGGCCCCCGGCCCTACCGTCCCACCCCTGCGTTCCAAGGAGCCCCATCCATGCGGGCCGTGGGCTGTCTGACGTCTTTCCTTCTGTATGTTCAGACAAAGCAGAAATTCAGGCAGCGCGGTGGCTGATTCAGGTGCGTGTGGACCATCTGCGGATATGGACGCTACAGTCGGCGCGCGAGGTCCCCAGCCAGCCAGCGGTGCCTGAGCTCAGGGCCGGGGCCCCTCCAGGGCAGGGACTGGTGGCCGTTCCCCACTCACTGGGGGCCGGGTGGGGGGAGACACTCTAGAATTTCCAGCCTTGCCCACCTTGCTTGACAAACTTTTTGGTAACTTTCAGACAGAATCAGAGGCTGGGGAGCTGAGCCACAGACTCCAGGGCAGAGGCCTGCTGAGGTCAGCAGGAATTCAGCTCGTGCCCAATTAGTGTCGACATTTATTATTATTATTATTATTATTATTATTATTATTATTATTATTATTAACATTTACCAAGAAAGTAGTCCACCTGTTGATTTCTGTTTCCCACTTTCTGAAAGTACATTCTGCTATGAAGTCTTAACTGGGCAAGTGCACTTTTCCAAACGGATGGGCTTGATTTAAATCAAGTGTTTTTATTCCGTAGCACCCATCAGTCATCGTTCTTAGGATGGTCAAGGAGAAACCCGAGTGAAGTACCGTGGAAGACCGAAGGAACATAAAGATTTTTCCTCCAGGGACTTACTGCGCAGGGGGGTGAAGCAGAAATGCAGTAGAAAGGTCCTGACGAATTACAGGAGTGAGCCGTGTGCCGGTGCCACGCTGGGTCCAGCAGACAGGGAGCCGGAAGGTGGCAACCCCGTTCCCAGAGCGCGCCCGGGCTCCCACCTCTGGGCAGGTCAGCTGACAGGTGACTGCTTTACAGCCAGCGTCACCCAAGCCCCCAGGAGCCTAGCCTGGAACCACCCAGAGGTGACCCTCGCTGGGTGCGCCCGTGCAGACACCCCAGTGCCCCCCAGTTGGCAGGACGCCTGGTCACGTCAGGGCTCGTGATGTCAGGGTGTTCTAAGAGGTGGGACCCAGAGCAGGAGGACGTCCTCCAGTCCCTGTCCCTCAGCTCATGCCGAGTCACTGCTGGATGTTCATCCAGCACTAGCCCTGGGCAGTGAATGATGGGAAGGAGAAGGATTTGCAGATTTTACTGATTCTGGAGTGTTAAGAGATTGTGGCCAGAGAAATGTACTCAGGAGCCCTGTGAACTTTGATGTTACCGCACATTATTTGATTAAATTAAAGGAATGCAGGAATTGAGGACAGTGAATTTCTTAGGAAAAACCTGATCTTTCATTTCCATGAATTCACAAGTACTTTAAGCACATGCCCTAGATTTTCCAGGAAATTTTACTTCAAATATTTAGTCTGGTTGAATTCTCCGTACATGAATTCACAAACCTTTCAAGATAAAAGGAAACTTTTGTCAGATCATCTTATGTAAACGTGGGTTTGGAGACCGTGCTCTGCGCAGGGCTGTGCGCGGTCGTGTATGGTGAGCCCGGCAGCGCGTCCTCGCGCCAGGCACGTGGCAGATCCTTAGCTCAGGCTCGGGTAAAGAACACAGCCTGAGTTTCCTTTTTAACTGATTTTTATGGACCTCAGCTGAAAACACTTTGCTCTTCTGTGTAACACTGCTTCCTTAGTCTGTCTTTTCTTCTTTTTTCTTTCTTTCTTTGTTTTTTTCTTCTTTCTTCTTTTTTCTCCTCCTCCTTCTCTTGATTCACAAGTGGATCTGATGCATTTACATCAGGTCCTGATTTTGAAAAGGAAGATGGCAGCCTCAGTGGCACTTTTTTTTACCTACAAAGTCAACGTGCATGTTAAACTTGAAACACAAACGCAGGCCAGGGAGCTGTAAGTGATTCTAAGGGACAAGAGTCCCGGGCCCAGGTGACTCCCCATACAGTCACATACCTGACATAAACACCTCTGCAGCAACTGCACAAAGTTCGGATAAACAGGCAGCTTGGTCTGTGAGTGGCCTCGCTGTGGAAATGCTAAATGGCCACACCAGCCACATCGCCTCTGCTTGACACACAAGCAGGCTGTTCCGTCTTTGCAAAAGAACTCTTGCTCGATTCCGGTGAAATGGCACGTGTCTCTTATGTAGGCGGTTTCTCCTGCTTGCTGGTGGAAAACATCCAGAGGTGGCTGCTGCAGTTTATCCAGAATCGAGACTGGCTTGGGCTCAGTTCCGATCTTAACAGCTGGGAGATGCCTTCCTCCCCGCTCAGCCCTTCCTGGGTGTCAGCATTTCATATCAGCTTTGCTACCGTTACCTCAGGGTTTTATCTTCGAGGGAAGCCCACGCTGACAGCTTTGTTTACTGAGAAGCAAACCAGGTGGGTGTGAGTCACGCGTGGAAGATGTGATCAAGATTTCATCACCTTCATCCTCATGTAGCCAGACCGCCACCCCCAGCGTTCACAGTTTGACTCAGGGCCTGTGATTGTGTAGCCAAAGCAGACCAGAGTCTGGAAAGGCTTCATGGCGCGTTTCTTACGACCGTCCTCTGGACAGGGCGAGCGCGGGGCTGGGGGTGGGCACTGCAAAAGGTGCCATAGACGCTGCTGTTTTTCTTCTTTAATAGATTTCAGAGCACGTGGTTACAGCTGACTGACATAAAATGCAAGTGCTCTGAGGCCTCTGAGTCCTTCTCGTTTTCAAATTTGTCGGCACCCTCATTGCCAGGCTTAAGCTGATCTGCGTTCAAACTTTGAAAAGAAGTTGGCAGCGGAAATGGGTCGTGTGGGGAGGACACTCGGCCTGGTCTGGAGAAAAGCTGCCCCACCTCCTGCAGTGGCAGCTGCAGTGGGCATGCAGACAGTGCACGCGCTTCAAAAAAAACCACTTTTCTGTGCACTGAGCAAGTCCTAGGAGCACTTCTGCCAGGCAAGCCTTTGATAGCATTTTCTTTGAGTTCTCTTTTTACAGAACTATTCAAATGATCTCTTTCTAAAATATGTATTGTTTTCAACTAAGCGTCAACTGTAATAAATCCCTGTGCCAGATGCCTGGGAGGTAGAAATGGCAACCAGACAAGGCTCTAGTCTTCAAGGAGATGACAATCTGGTAGTAGAAAGTCGTGCCAACACAGACGAGACCAGTACAAGGTGCAAAGGGGCTCATCACAAGAGATCCAGGTAAAGGGAGGAGAAGCTTCCTGCCCGGAGAGACCAGAGTGCTTTGTAGAAGAAACCCTGGCCTTTTACCCATTCAGGTGGGTTGTCTTGCCTTTAATCGGGTCTCAGTGGGGCTTTGAAAGAGTTTGGTTTGCTAAACACTTGGTGCTCAAGAAAGACTTCGAATAAAGAGACCCTGTAGTTTCTTTCCATCTGCTCTAATTAGAACTTGGAGCTGATGTTTTTCAACACCTGTGGATGATTTGGGGCTGGAGTAGAGGGCAGGTGTCAGTGAGTGTATCCCTTTCCTGGGGCTGCCGTAACAAATGTCCACACGCTGGGTGGCTTAAAACAGTAGAAGTGTATTCTCTCAGTTCTAGAAGCCAGAAGTCCAAACTCCAGGTACCGGCAGGGCCGCTCTCTCTCGGGAGCTCTGAGAGGAGGACCTTCCAGCTTTCAGGTGCCCCGAGTGTTCCTGGCGGCGTCTCCCCAGTCCCAGCCCATGTTCACGTGGTGTTTCCCTCCTTTTGTGTTGGATTAGGACCCACCCTGATGGAGTATAACCTCGTCTTTTTATTTCTATGACATATGCAGAGACCCTCTTTCCAACTAAGGCCGCATTCATAGGTGCCAGGGGTTAAGACGTCAACATGTCTTTTCAGGGGACAAAGTTCAACCCCTGCGGGGTTGCAAAGAGCAATATGGTGTTTGTTTTTTAACCAACAATCTGTAAATTACTCAGTTGGATCAGATTGCCTCCAGAGTATGTATTTCATGTCACTTGGGCCAACGGTCTGAACTTACAGCCGCGTGTTAACTTTTCCACTCACCTGGGTCTGATGACTGTGAACAGGTTCCCAGGCTCAGCTGCATCAGCTGCGTTGTCATTGTGTGTTCCTTCTCTGGGTGGCCTCTGAGTGCCACTCGGGGCTGGGAGCACAGGCGTGGGTGGCGGGGTGTAGCTGGAGTGTTTTATGACAGCCCAGGACCTCAGAGATAGCCACCCCGACCCCTGTGACACCACCACCAGTGAAGAAGTCGGTGGGCATCGTCACCACCGGTGGTCCCGTCACTCCTGCCCCCGTCCCCTGTGTGCGGGGTGATAACGTGCCTTCAGGGTGGGCTTCCCTGGCCTGTGCTGGTGCGTTCTAGGAGAAGCTCACGAACAGGGGGGCATTTCCGGTTCTTCAAACGCAGCACCAGGGGCTTATCCTCGGGATCCCACATGTAAGGCCACGTTTAATCCACATTGACAGCTTTCTTCTGACCCAGGGCTGACAGCACCTGCTTACTGTTAGGTGCCCAATACATGTGCCCAATGAACCGGAGATGACCATGCATGCTGTGTTGTCTGACATTTAACCGAACGGAAAGTGCTAGGAAGTGCCATCTCTGGTATTCAACCACTGCTCTTTAATTCAGCAAAGTGCTGGCTTCAGTGGACTACAGCAAGATCAGGTAGGGAATCCGGGTCGTTATTTACTTCCTTGAAGAGAAAAATGTAGCAGGTTTCTCAAAGATCGGGCACAGAAATCGCGTCTTCCTCATGCCAGGCTTGACACTGCAAAACCAAGCCAAGGAAGAGGGCGGGAGTGCAGTCTCCTGTTCAGAAATGGAACCTGCTCAGCTGGGGTTTCCACCAGATCCTGTATTCCCTCCGAAACCCGCCGCAGCTTTCCCGTGTGCTCGGGGGTCCAGCTGGCCAGGCAGCATGGTGGGAGACCGGAAAAGGTGGCGAAGGTGGCTGTCACCCCCGCACAGGCTCCAGGCCACACGGGCAGGGCTGGCGGAGTGGGAACCACCCTGTGATGCTGGTACCCACGTGGGCTGAGATTGGTTTGATTTAGTCAGTTGCCCTGTCTGCTTTCACACAGTGACCTCAAAAGAAATATTATCCCCAGGAGTGCCTTTGGGGTTGTTCGTTTCCATTATTTCATTTGGATTCACTCTTAACCAAACCTTCAGAGAGCCAGGTGGGTCCCCAGACGGAAGGACCTCGGTGGGGGAGGGCCTTCCTAACGCCACTCCTGGGGCACAAGCGGAGCCTCGATGATGAGTTTATGGCCTGGATCATTGTGTTTTTATTGCACTCATGAAACCTGTGTTTCTCCTCATTTTCGTAATGGTTTCACTAGGCTTCTGCCCCTCCTCAAGGCACGTTAAACTGCTGCGTGTGAGAAGGACAGATCGGCGGGTGGGTCTGGAGGCCTGAGAAGCTTAGAGCAGGGCGCTGGCTTTGAATTCTCACCTGTTGTTGGGTTTGCACTAAAGAGAAGGAAAGCGTGTGGGTTTGAGCGTAAGTCACGTTTATGTGGGCTTTTTTGTGAACACTGCAGCAAGTCCCCTTGAATTCCACTATAAATGATACACTAAGAGGGGCCTTAAGAATATTGACTATTTCTATCCCTGACGTTTAACCCATAGAATCAGTGGTTTTAGCAAAGATGCTCCAAGTACGTAGGCTCACGGCCACAAAGTTGTGAGTCTTGTCTGCAAAGGAGCCAAGTTTGAGAGCCTTTGTGTCTTTGCCATGTCTGGTGTTTAAACGTGGGCCCGTTGGTTTCTTGTGTCTCGGAGCTGGGTTTGGTGTGGCTGTTATGGATGATTAAGTCAGTTTGGGGTGCGCTTTCCTTTGGGCAGTATTGCTATCTTTTGGTAAAAGGAAACGAAATGCCGGCAGGGACTCGTGGCTGTAATGCACTTGGGAAGGAATACTTTCAGGGCTGTTTCCGATAGGATGGCAGCTCCACAAAGCAAACTGTTTGTCTAGTCGCACAAATAATGACAAGTAGTGGAAAACGAACACATCCACTAATGTCTGTTTGTGTCCCACGGAGAAGTGGTGTGTCCGAGTCAGGCCAGCCAACCCGCTGTGGGACCAGTCTCCTGTTTGTCCTGCGTTACAGACCAAAACGGGGGGAGCCAGGCAGCTGAATGTACAACTGAGGAGGTTTTACAAGGTGTGGAACGAGTTTACGAGATTTTTTTTTTAATATTCCATGGGACATGCAAATTATGGGGCCAGCATATTCAGAGATGCAAAAGCAGCTTCAGAGTCCACTGTCTAATGAAAATGAAATAAATTTCCTGTGCACGGAATAGATTTGGACTGTGTCTCTGGGGCACTAACTACGCATGTCATGGGGCTCAGCCACTCACACCAGTCTCTATCTGTCTGCAGATGGTGTGGGAGAGCGGCTGTGTGGTCATCGTCATGCTGACCCCCCTCTCGGAGAACGGCGTCAGGCAGTGTTACCACTACTGGCCGGATGAGGGCTCCAACCTCTACCACGTCTATGAGGTACTTCCCTGGGTGGCCACCGTGGGCTGTGGGCTTGGGGGCCATGGGCTGTGGCGGGTACTGGTGGGCCTGCCCTGTGCGGTCGCCAGCCGCTGTCCCTTGAAGCCTTGCTGTGCAGTCGGTCCCCATAGGCGGTGTCCCCAGGCCCGTGGTCAACAGACACCAAGACCCTCCAGACATCTATGCCATGGGGACTCTGGCAGAAATGGTTTTCATTTTTTTAATTTTATGAATCCAAATTTGGACAGAAAGGACCAAAAAATGACCTCACTGGGTGGTCAGTTGAGCCTGGTTCTGGATAACAGGCCCCTAGTGGGTCCGTTTTCAGAAAGAAGCCTCTGTTGACACTGTCCCTAATTCTTAGCATCCCGCCTGCACCCCGGCCCCTGCTGGTCTCCGGTGGTCTGTGTCCGCAGTGCTTGGCCTTTTTATCTGAGGGTCCCCTGCAGGCAAGCTCATTTCTCCTGCTGGATTTTTGCCCACAACAAGAAGGAACTAAGGAAACTTGGGCAGTTAAACCAGTACTGGAGTGTGTCCTTTGACCCTGTTTTGCATTAAAATTATTCAGAATGCCAAAGTCCCACAGCAGGACCCACGTTAGAAGCACAGAGGTTCCCCCTAAGCCGGTCGTGGCTTTGGGGTCCCTGCCCTGGGCTTCCAAGCTCAGGGCCCGGCAGCATCTGTGTATGCCTTTGGTTTCCTCTTTCTACAGCCAGGCGGTGCCTCCCTGATGACATGTCAGTGAGAGTGGAACCTCGTGTGGCGTTTTTGCTCAAAAGTATAATTTTTCTCTGGTGATTTTTGTCAAAGGTTTACATGGCTTAGAAAAGACAGAAACTGGAATCGTTTGGACTGTAACAGGTTTTTCCAATAATTTGACTATTATGCCCCAGAGTGACATTTAAAAAACACAAAAAACCAAAAAAACCACCAAGTGATCTTTTGTGTAAACTATGTTGAAATTGGGAAGGTAGGCGGGGTTGCTCACCAGCATCCCCCGCCCACCACATGCCCCCGTGGTCCCCACCCCTCTCTCCGCAATGTGGCTCCGCGCTCAGCCGAGCTGGGCCCCCAGCCAACGCCTGTTTCTGCACACACACCCCCGTCCGCTCTCCCCCTGCCCAGGTGCATCTGGTCTCTGAGCACATCTGGTGCGAGGATTTCCTCGTGAGGAGCTTTTATCTGAAGAACCTTCAAACCAACGAGACTCGCACGGTGACGCAGTTCCACTTCCTGAGCTGGTATGACCAGGGAGTGCCTTCCTCCACGAGGTCCCTTCTGGATTTCCGCAGGTAAGACCCACGGCCCGCCGGCGGGGTAGCGTGCTGAGCGCGGACACGGAGAGAAGGGGTTTCCTGGGTCCAAGGGGCCGTTTGCTGTAAGACGTGCCATCTGCTAATATTTGTATGTTATACATCTATTTATGTTGTGTTTAGGGGAGGGGAGGGGAGATTATGTTAACTCACACATTAACTGTAAGATGCTTTCTAGCTTCAGAGGTGTTAAAATGTGAGGGGGGATGGGTATCTTAGAATCGTGGAAATGTGGTCATTGTTCTCGATAAGATTCTTCAAGTGGTGAAGAATCCTAGGGTGTGAATTTCACAGGATATTGGTGAAGAAAGCCCAGAGTTTTCGTTTGGGTGCTCAGCTGGTTAGCTATGATGATGAGAGCTAGGCCCAGATTCTGAAATGGATGACCTTGGATGAACACCTGGCTGGAGTTCCCACATTACCGTGTATTTGTGGTGCAGTTTGGAAGCTGACAGTTAAAAAATATCTAGAGAGAAAATGAAGGTGTCAAAGGCCACCCATAACCACGTTCTGAGCTTTCTAGAACCTCCCTTACGTTTAGCTGATTGGAAACCTAACAAGTATGGGAAACAGATAAATATTCAAAACAAGGAATTAGAGAATAAAGGCGAAATGCTCTTTAAATGACTTTAATTGCATGTATTCGTAAAGTGATTTGTATCTGAACAGTCACAGATACGTAACTCAAGGGAGGCTGAAACGGCGTGTTGTCATAAAGATGGGGTTTCAGGCATAACTCTGGATTTCTTGAATTTGTGTTACAGATTCTGAAGGTTATTTTGATACTATTTCTTTTGCCTTTTAGCCCACTTTGAAAAACAAAACAAATTTCTTTATTTGAATAGCCCTGCGTGTTAAATAGCATGTGAAACAGCTCCAGCCGAGACGCGAGTTTGGCGTCTCGCCTGTCGCCCTGTCCCCCTCCCCAGGGAGGCAGAGGACGCGAGCAGCAGGGGGTCCTGGGCGCTCTTGGACAGACCCACTCCATCCCGATTGCCCGGCCATTACTTACATTTTCTTAATACGAATTTATTTCTAAAAATCTTACTTAGAGCACATTTCCTGAGATAGACTCTTCAAAAAACAGTCATTACTGGCAAAATGGATGCAGCTACACACACGGCCGTTGCTGTCTTGGTGCTCATCCAGTGTGTCTGTACATATATGCATATGGGCGTGTTTCTAGCTCCGTATCCATATATGGAGTTGGACAATACATCACCAACCCTCTGTGCTTACAGTTCGTCAGGAAGAAAAATCTGATTCCCCAAATGCCCTTTCTCCAGAGTCCCAGGAGATAGGGCCCGAGAAGGTTTCGGTAAATAAAAAGGAACGCGAGCCCCCGGGCCCGATTTTGAGCGTCTCGTTAGAGAGAAAGCTGTCCTGCCCTCACTAGCGGACAAGGTTGCTCTCATGTCCTACCTGGGCCGTTGGTATGATCACACTCTCAGAGCACATCGCGCTCAGACACGGATCGCTGCTTTGTGGTTTTCGGTGTCAAGCAGCCCCCAGATGTCAGCCATCAGAAGGTGAGCCGGCTTCTGAAGACACTGGTCATTTCAATGCAGCGGGGCGGCTCAGCTCCCTTTGAACAATAGACCCGCGTTCGTTCCCGCTCTGGCCGAGCGCGGTCGTCAGACACCGAGATGTGTAATTAAATATTCCTGGCGCCCAGAGGGAGCACATTTACACTTTAAAGAGAAACTGCTAAGCTAAGGGATAATTAGCGTCACCCGCGAGGGCTTCGCTGTAGAAGAACTCTCCCTCTCTGCTGCTCTATCACTCCTGGCTGTGCGCAATGACGTCCACTAACGCTGCTCCCTGTAGAAATGGACAACCCTTACTTTGCCAGCTAATGAGCGGTGGCCAGTGTCATTTTTGTGATGTTGCAGCTAGTAATATGAGCCCAGTTGCATAGTCACAAAAGTGATCATTGGAAACTGTGACTGTACTGCAGGGACAGAGTGGGAAGCCCCCTTTCTGAGCCTCTAACGACCTCTGACCTTTGCTTGCTGTTGGTTGCATGGCGGTTCCTTCTCACTCAGTGACCCATGGGTTGGTTTGTATTACTAATCGTTCTTTCTCGGTGAATGCCTCCTCTTGCAGTAGATACGATACCCATCTTACTCAATGTTTGCAGCCTCTTGCTTACTGATGATTTGTTCCAGTAAAAGTAAAGCCAGACAGCTGTGCATTGCTCATCTTCATGAATTATCCACATCTCTCTCTCGGGTCGACCAGATGAACGCTTTGGTGGGCCGTGTGATGCTTCTGCTTTTCTCCTTGTGATGCTTTATGTGGTAATAATACAAGTACCTGGTTCTGTGTAAATAAAATTCTAGACCGTGGCCGCACACTGGATTTCCACTCGCGCCTCCTCGATGGCTTGTGGCTGTTTGTAAATAGGTTTAGCACAGGGCGGGGCTGGCATGAATATTAAAATTACACTGAAACCTTCTTGGGTCCTGCCGAGGCAGCCAGTCACAACACGCTGGAGCAAAGAACATTTTCAACATGTTGTACAATAGAGACCAGAATTGCAGTCTGGAGAAGCAAGTCACAGCCATAATAGCCAGTACTTTGCTTTTTAGCCACATCTCTTAGCCAAGGAGGTGATTCCTACTGCGTCTGGCCAAAGGGGGCCCGACCGGCTGGCTGTACGTGGGGCACTGCTGTTCCCTTATGCTGCTCTTCCTGAAGCCAGCACGCTTCAAAGAAGGGCATCTTGTCATTGTGTTTGTTTCTCTTTCAATCTACCTTTTTTGTGCTTGGCCCCATCAGAAAAAATGAGCAAAACTGGGGGATTGACCAAAAGTTGAGTTTAGCCTTTAGAAACACAGACAGGCCTGGCAGGTAGGGAACATAACAGGGGGGTGGAGGTGCCGAGCTGAGGTGGTTCACACCTAAAAGATTCCGTGACTGAGAAGCGTCCAGGAGGAAGTTCTGTTTGAAGGTGCACACCCCGGCTCTGGTCTCACGGGCAAGCAAGCTCCGTTCTGCGCACACGCACACACACACACACACACACAGCGTGTGCATCCTGCCTGGAGACACACACGTGTGCACGCGCACACACACGGCCTTTATTGGGCTGGCGGGCTCCCCACTGCTCAACTGGAGACAAGTCCTTGGGGCCTGGCATCTATTTTGTCGGAGCTAAAGCTCACCGTTGCCTTGACAACCTGAGTCGAGAAGGGGAGGTTTTAGAAGGAGCCGGTAGATCTCTTTTCCAATCTCTTATTCTCAAAGGGCTGAGAATTTTCCAGGGATCCTGGCACAGACGTTCCCTCAACTTAATCACTTCCCCTTTCCTCTCCCCTAAACCCTAACACTGGGGTGTAGGTCAAAAGCAAGGATAGGCTCCAGCAGAAGCAGTGCCGTGGCCACGAGGACGCTGAGCAGCCTGTTGTACCCGGGTTTCTGGGTCCTCACCTCCCAGGCTCTCTGAGGTCCGGGCTTGAAGCCTGGCTCTCAGCCGGGGAGCAGCCACAGAGCACGTGCCGCTGCCCCGATGGCCCCGGGCGTGGCCGTCTCCGGGCACATCTTACGTGGACTGTACGGCCACCTCCTGCCACTTCCCTCGTGCTGTTCTGAGGGTGGAGTCTCCCTTCAGAAGCGCCTATTCTGTTCACTCCATAGCGGAAGTAGGAAAGAAACACAGCTCTGACATTTGGGCAATAAATGTCATTTTATGTGACATTAAAATACCCACTCAGCTCACCCATCAGCTACAGCACTCGACTCCCTCCCAATCCCACACCGTCTCAGGGATTTGTAGCAAAAGAACCCGCTGATTGAATTTCCACTTTCAACTATTTCCATGCTGAGCAGACAAGCCTTTGCAGAGAAATGTGACATTTTCCCATTTCCGGCATGAAGAAAAAGATTTTTCTCTACTGTCATTCTTTTTAAAATTTTACTTCACGTCTTATATCATAGAAATTCACAGCACATTTTAGAGCACACCCCCCTCACACATTTTTTTCCTCCAATTAACCAAAATTCTGTCTTTAATTTTCTTTATTTAGAAAGATTTTACTGAGAATTTGGATATAATTTGTAAACATGATTAGTTGTTTCACTGAACAAAAATATCAAACAAAAACTATCAAGCTTATACAGTGAATTTCCTAGCAGCGCTCTGTAGTGATTTAGGATTTGGTTACAAAATCTTAATCTATGCTTCTTGTTAATTTTCATGAATTCTGACCTAAAATCTGCACAACCGAGTTGTTTTAAACATAATCAGCGCTTCTTGTTAATTTTCATAAATTCTAACCTAAAATCTGCACAAACAAGTTGTTTTAAACATAATCAGATTTATAAAAATGGAAATATGTGTCTTGGACATAATTGAGGCTTCTCTGTAATTTAGATATCCTTACAAAACTGACAGATCAAGAGGGTCTTTAAGATGCTGTTCTGAGACATCACGGTAATGTTGCATTCCAGTGTGATGTCTAGACTGTAAGAAATTCGGAGTGTAAATTGCAAAACTCAAAACTTTAAGTGAAGAATCTAGACATATCACAACAACAACGGAAATCAAATTAACTAGAGCAACCAAGAGGAGGGGGGAGCGGGGAGGAAGGCTCAAGCTGATGGATCTGTTGACCTCAGGCCAGAGTTCGTACTTGTAAAGGGAAAAAGAAAACTGTGAAAATGTAAGAATTGTTTTCAAAGCTCTGTTTAATAATTTAATATTGAAAAGAAAAATAAACCTTTGAAAATGTGTGCATAATTTTGATCTTCTTTGTCAAAACAGGGTATTGCAAAATGATGTCCAAGAGACGGTCTGTTTGCTTTGGCGTATGGGTTGTTTGGATGGCTGCTGCAGAGTCTAGTACATAATCATAACTTCTGTGTCTCTCTTTATTTCAGAAAAGTAAACAAGTGCTACAGGGGCCGTTCTTGTCCAATAATTGTCCACTGCAGGCAAGTACAGCTTTTAACCTGGATTAAGACGTGTTCACGCCTCAAAGGTACCCGCTGTTAAATATAGGACCTGAACCTCCTGATGGCTTAATAAGTATATCTAACTGGTGCTTCTAAAGGAAACCGAGGATATACACTTATTTTGTCTTAAACCCTCCTGGGACCGCT
Organism: Mesoplodon mirus; assembly: GCF_964341445.2. Lineage (NCBI taxonomy): Eukaryota > Metazoa > Chordata > Mammalia > Artiodactyla > Ziphiidae > Mesoplodon > Mesoplodon mirus. Next base: position 114,501,295 of record NC_138985.1, on the reverse strand, counting down.
GCGCAAACGCTCTGAGATGGTGTGTGTGGTGTGTGGAGGGGTCTCGGCTCAGCACGCCTTGCAGACATTTGGACCCTGCGCAGAGACTGGGGCCAGTTATGAACGGGACAGACCTGGAATCCAACGAGTGGCCTTCGGGTGAAAGTTCAATGGCTCAAGTGTCCTTGAGTGGGTTCCCCCCAACCAAGAAGAAAGATCCACTGGAAGAAAACTCCCTCCGAGGGTGAGCTCTCCCCCGAGCTCCCCACCCACCTACTTTGGTGAAGAAGTGTGCTCCACTGTCTAGAACTGTCTTGCAGAGTATTCCTTTCTGCCTGGGATAAAAAGGAGTCAGGTCTCCAAAGATCAAACACCAAGTGTGTCCAGTCAGTCAAAAAGTCTGTGCGTGCATCTGTCTGAGTGTGTAGGTGTGGAATGTGTGTGCCTGTGTGTCTGTGTGTGTGCACCTGCATGAGTGTGTGTGTATCTGAGTGTGTGGGTGTGGAATGTGTGTGCCTGTGTGCCTGTGTGTGTGCACCTGCATGACTGTTTGTGTGTGTTTCTGTGTCGGTCCATGAGAGAAGACGAGGAACACAGAGTATGGTCTGTATCCTCGAGAACTGGACCAGAACACCTTTGACCCTCCCGTGGAGCACAACCATCTCCAGTTCTGAGGCAGATCTGAGCAGAGCTGTGTGATGTGAGCTGAAGGGAACTGAGGAAACCCTCGGCCGCAGGCCGGTCACTCGGGCGTCGGCGACCCTGGCGTGGCGGCATCCCCACCTCTGGAGCGCAGGTGGGCACAGTGCAATGCGGAATCATTCTCTTTCCAACCGAGGCTTTTTCCACCGTTTGTTTGAGAAACATGTTGAGGCCAAACTCAGTGACGCTTTGCTGTGAAAGGATAACCGACAGGCTCCCGGGCCGCTGGGCGGCCCACAGGTCCGAGACTGAGCACGGTCACACAGCTCCCCAAGTCCTGAAATGGAGACGCTGGTCTTCTCCTTAAGTTGGCTGATTCTGCCAGGAGTATAAGTGTAAACACCATCCTCTTACTTACATGCTGCCCGTGGGCGTGAGAACAGCCTGCTTGACCTAAGGACCATCTCAAGGCACATGATGCAGGAGGAGAGGTGCAGGGCTACTTCCTCCTAGAAGAGGCACCTTCCTTTTCCCTCATTGGCTATTGTCGAGCCACAATTCAGAACGTTTTTACAACTCTCGTCCAGGTGGTGATTATTCCCATTACAGCTGGGGGACGAGGGGGCATGAAGAGAGGCTCTGTTGCAGTGACGGGGGACACGTGCACCCCACTCCTGAGAGGGACGGACAGACAGACCCCGAGGGTGTGGACACACGAGACCCGCGCCCGCCCTTCGTCCCCCGCTCACAGCCGGCCGCTTGCAGACACTTTGAATACGAATGCCATCAACTCTGACACTGCCAGGCATTTCTTTATTTCATTTTTTTCCTGACAAAATGTGCTGAATCTTTGACCAAAGAGGGGAGAAAAAAGGAAGAAAGGAACAAATCAACACAGGCACAAGAGCTAATCCGCTCTGCCGTTAGCTCAGGGCTGAAAGCTCTCCAGTCTCCTCCTCCTCCCCTCCCCCTCCCCCTCCCCTCCCCTCCCCCTCCCCCTCCCCTCCCCTCCCCTCCTCCTCCCCCTCCCCCTCCCCTCCCCTCCCCTCCCCCTCCCCCTCCCCTCCCCTCCCCCTCCATTCCCATCCTCCTCCCCCTCCCCTCCCCTCCCCCTCCATTCCCCTCCCCCTCCCCTCCTCCTCCCTTCCTCCTCCCCCTCCCCTCCCCCTCCTCCTCCCCTCCCTCTCCCCCTCCCCTCCCTCTCCCCTCCCCTCGCCCTCCCCTCCTTCTCCCCCTCCCCTCCCCCTCCCTCCCCCTCCTCCCCCTCCCCTCCCCCTCCCCCTCCATTCCCATCCCCCTCCCCTCTCCCACCCTGACCCCCCTCACCCCCTTTCTTTCTCTTCCTCTCCAATTCTCCACCCTGCCCTCCTCTCCTCTCATGGGCCCCCCTTGAGCACAGAGGGAAGATGCCATCGTTGGCGTGTGGGGAGTGGGGACAGCATGGTGCGTTGTGTCCTCATCTCTCTCCTTCTATTGACAGTGACGGCGCGGGCAGGAGCGGCACCTACATCCTGATCGACATGGTTCTCAATAAGATGGCCAAAGGTAAGACTCAGAGCGGGGCTGCTTTGTTGTGGCTCAGAGCCGGATGGGGTTGCCATGGCAACCTCGGTGCAGTAGTCACAGAAAGCCTTGGGGAAAATTAGCCTGTTGTCCCTTTCCGGAGTCGCAGGAAAGCTGTTTGCAGCAAGCACGTTCATTTCTAAGGTTGCTCCTTTGTCCCCTCGTCCGCCCGGGGTTGCACCCTGGGCTCAGCGCACAGTAGGTGATGATGGGTCAGTGCTCGCCGAGGTCGTCCTGTGGTAACATCAGGAGTGAGGAGAGGATGACCCTGATCCTTCAGCTTCAGCTCCGAATAGCTGTAAACAAATCCCCCCTGTTATTAAAGCCATATTTGCAAAATTCAGAGCCACCTAAAGTCTCTTGTAGTGATTGTCTCTAAAATAGGTCACCTTTGGATGCCCCTCTGTAGCATTGTTTTAGCCCATGCATCGCTCTCCGTGGTCCTGGGCCTTTCCCTCCTAAAGACAGTGTCCGGGGACTTCGGCTTAGAGTGCTGTGATCTGAGCACAGACCTGGGATGAGTTCATGGCTTGGGTGGAGTTTAACCCATGAGAGTGCAGGGGCCAGACAGGGCTGGCGGCTCCCCAAGTGTGGTCCACAGAACAGACCCATGAGGTGTCCCCTTAGAGGCCAGAGTGCGCTCCATAGTCAAGGGGGAGAAGATTCCCTCAGACCCGCCTCTGGGAGAACCATGCACGCGTCAGCAGGGAGACCCTAACCTGACCTGAAAAGGCACTTCCTTGTTCTTGAGATGCCTGTCAGCCTCCAGGGAACTTGGGAAGGAAACACTGGGGTGAGTGACGTCTTACGGTCTCCTTCCCGCCTGTGAAAACGTCTTCCTCTCTACGTTGACACACACTCATGCACACACGCACACGTGTGTTCTTAGGTAGGGCGCCCACCTTCCAGGACACCCACCCTTCATCCTTTGCCTGGCAATAAGAGCAGACACTGATTATAGACATGGGTTTCTATACATTGTCACACAACTGTCAGCATCTCTGAAATAGGCATCTGTCTTACTCCATTTCTCCTGGTTAAAAGAAAAACAGAACACATCTTATATCGATGTGTGAGGATAAAATAATAGCCATTGTGTTACACACAAGGACTAGAGAGCTGGAGCAAGTTACCAGCCCTACAGCTAGTAAGCATAGGACTAGCCGGACCCAGGACTGGCCCCCTGCTGGCTCCGGGGCGGGGATGGCTGGGGAGGCAGGGGTGCGGGACAGTGGGCCGGGCTCGCGCCACCAGAGACCGTATTTCACGCCCCGAAGTAGCTCTGAGCTGTGATGTGCAAACAAACAAACAGCGAAGCAAATGCAAATGCTCTGATGGTGCTTTTAATAACGTGTTTTGGTCTTAGACCCAAAAAGCTACCTTTTTTGGCTGAAAGGTCGTTTGTTCCCCGTCCAGTACTGCCGCTGTGTCCCATCCACTGTATCTGTCTCTTCATTTGCAAACGCGCAGTCACTACGGGCCTGCAGCCCACAGCGGAACTCCTGCTCCTTCCCCATCCTCGGGCTCCCCTGTCTGTTGTCACATGTAGCGTTTCCCCGTCTATCAAACCAAATGCCTTCCGACAATGCAGGTCCCCTTGCGTGTTTGAGCTGCCGCCTTTGTGCGTAAGCAAGTGACACGGGAACCCACTGCGTATACACCGTGTGGCATGGCGCCCGGCTCGTCCCAAGGACAGGGGCCCCAGCGGTACCGGTACCGGGGCGGGGGGGAATACCCGGGTGTCCACCCAGCAGGTGTGAGGGCACCTGGAACAGGAAAGTGCCGCAGCCCCGGGGGCGGGGCCGACTCCCATCCCGGCTGCCCCCCGGCCCCGCCAGCCCCTGGGCCCGAGGTGCCTGCCCCGTCCTGTCAACTCCCACTTGAAGCTCGGCTGCGGCAACAGTGCAAGCCCAGCCATGTGGAACTGGCCCGGGAGGGCGGTCTCCAGGCTCTTTCAGAGATTGGTCACCCCTCATTCTGCTCCTGACCTGCTCCCCTCTGCCCGGGGGCCCGTGCTGTGAAATCCCCTGACCCGGGGCCCAGGCTGCAGTCTTGGGACAGATCAAAGGGCAGGGCGGCCCCTCGGCCTGCGAGGTGGGCCTTTCCCAGGCCGCCCCGGCGAGCGGCCGCCGGGGTTTTGTTCTGGGCCAGGCTCGCAGGGCCGGGCAGCCAGGGCCACCTTTGTCTGGCCTGAGAAGCCGGAGGCCCGTGCTGCCGGCCCGCGTTCATCAAATGATCAAAGGCTCTGGGCCTGGACACGAAACCTTTCTTCCCATTTCCTTTTCTTAAAGGAATGAATTGCAGGAGGACCGAAGAATGCGTCTCCCAAGCTCTCCTGCAGCCCGGAGCCTGCATCGGCCCTGGGCTCTGAGGCTGGCCGGGGACACTCGGGCAGCCCAGCCAGCCACAGCCTGGAGCCTCGACCAGGCACACGGGCTTCGAGGAGTAAAGCCTTTGATACAGCAGGAATCATAAGGGGCTTTCAGCACTGTCTGGTCTGTCAGCGAGCAGACAGGATGCGGTTTGAAGTCTGAGTTGGGGGGCTCGTTCTCTGCCCGGGTTTGTGGCGGGAAAGTCAGGGGTCAACCTGTAAAATTCTTCCACACATTTTTCCTGTGGCTGCGAACACATGTCTAACTCAGGGTTAATATTTTGGGTCAGGATCAGGGTTTGGTAGCGTTCCTCTCTCACCTAGAGACTGAGCTCAAACGTAGCAATGTTGGTTTTGCCGCCGAGATATTTTCCAAGCTTGTGCCTTTTACATTTTTGTCCGAGACCTCTCCTTGCCCAGGGTTTTTCATATTTCACCACAATTTTTCAAACAAATGGAGAGCGCCAGGCGGATGGTGGGGCTTCCCAAGGATCACATGTGCTGGGTCACCCAGAGGTGGCCTCACTGGCTGTCCCTCACCGGGGGCCACGGAGGAAGCCCCACCTCTGGGAAGCTGGCCATGCCACCCTGAGCCTCCTAGCTCCTGGGGTGTCCGCAGGCCCGGACTGTCCTGGGGGGCCCGTTCCTTTTGATTGGCAGGAGCTGCAGTAGGACTGGGATTTCATCATATGACGTGGGGTGCCAGCCCGAGTCGGCAGGTGCACCTGGAGATGCCTTTTAAGCTCCTGTCGGCCACGAGTTCGTCCTAAGTGATCTCAGCACGGAGTGTGAAGGGATGTCCAGTGCCCGCGTGGCTATCTGTCCAGCTCCCAGTCTCCATCCTCAAGAAGCTCATCTTCTTTACTATTTCCCTGTCACATGGTGACATCAGTAAGCATGTCCTCATACAAAGGGATGTATAATCTCCATCATACCTCCTGTCTCTGAATTTGACAGCTCTTGGGACCTCATATGAGTAGAATCAGGCAGTTTGTGTCCTTCTGTGCCTGGCTTATGTCACTGAGTGTCATGTCCTCAAGGTTCACCGCGTTGGAGCCAGTGGCTGAGGCTGAATGACGTTCCATTGCAGGGGTGGACCACAGGTAGCTTATCCGTCATCCATCTATAGACACTCGGGTTGCTTCCACCTTTCAGCTATTGAATTAATGCTACTATGATCGTGGGTGTGCAAACATCTCTTTGAGCTTCTGCTTTCGATTCTTTTGGGTTATACACCCAGTGTGGAATTGCTGGCTTGTATGGTAGTTTTCTTTCTAATTTCTTGAGGACCCTCCATACTGTTTTCCGCGGCAGCTGCACCATTTTCCATTCCCACCAACAGTGCATAAGGAAGGGCTCCAGTTCTCCACACCCCCTTCGACACTTGTGTCATTTTCTGGGGTTTTGATAGTAGCCATCCTCATGGCTGTGAAGCAGCATCTCGCTGTGGTTTTGCTTTGCATTTTCCTAAGGACTAGAGATGTTGAGCATCTTTTCATGTGTGTGTCAACCATTTGGACATTTTCTTTGGAGAAGTATCTATTCAGGTTCTTTGCCCATTTTTTAATTGGGCTGTTTGGTTTTTTGTTTTTGAGGTGTAGGGGTTCTTTATATATTGTGAATATTAAACCCTTATCAAATGTGTGATTTGCAAATATTTTCTCCCATTCTGGGAGAAGTAACACTTCATGGCTCATTGAACTTTTAAAACCCAGCACTCCCCCAGAGCTGCACTGTTCAGGGCATTAGCCACTAGCCACGTGTGGCAACTTACATGATAAGATTGAAGCGCTGACCACATGCCAGGCGCCCCAATAACACAGGTGCCCGGTGGCTGCCAAACAGGTGCTGCAGACAGAAAACACGCCCGTAGCGGGAAGTCCCGTTGGGTGGCTGTGTTCCAGGGAGCAAAGCTGAAGGTGGTCGTCCACGTGTGTCCGGTCCTCCGTCTCTTCTGTCTCTCGGCCCTGCCCCCACCGTCCCTTCCTCTGTGGCCTTGGACTGGCCTCCCTCCTCGCTCGTGTGCCCGGATGTTAAAGAGAAAGATCTCAGGAGGCCCCACGTGTTCGCAGCCCCTCTCTCTGGGCCACGCTGGCTCCTTCCTACAGAAGCCAGGACCCGGCCCTGGTCTGCGGGGGACGTGCCCCCCAGTCCCCTTCCCCACTCATGGGCCCTGCTGTCCCCCTTGGCCGCCATCGCGGCATCGTTCCTCCTTTTGGCAAATACGGGCTGAACCACAGAAGTGCCGTTCCAACCTAGTACTTACTGAGCACCCAGAATACATGGTGAACAAGGGAAACGATCTGTTCTCCCGGGCTTTACACTCCACGGGGAGAAGCAGGTGGTGGCTGCAGCTTGTGACTTGGGGCAGCGAGCACCGTCGAGGCCCCGGGGTGCAGGGGCAGTGGCGGGGGCGCTTCACCCCATGCCTGTCACAGAGCCCCGTACGCATCTGTAGCCCGTTCCTCACAGCCCCAAGGGGCCCTGAGGGCTCACTTATTCTGACACTTGGTTGCAAACTGAGGAAGCTGATCCCCAGAGGTTTGGTGACCTGCCAGAAGGCATCCAGCTGGCCAGGCTGATGCGGAGCCCTGATCTTTCTGCAAATGGCAGAGCCCAAGAGGTTAGGGGGCAGCACTGCGGAGGCACGGCCAGGCGGTCCGGGGACGGGCGGAGCAGGTGGCTGGGTCTGTTAGGGCCGCAGCAGAAACTCCACCAGGGAGGGGAGACAGAGGTCAGACCACGGGGACCTGGAACCACAGGCTCGCTGACTCGCATCCATCTGGAGCCGCTGGGGAAGGAGAACGTACAGCGGGTCCCAGCAGGATCGACTTGGTGCCGCTGGATTCAAGGGCTGGAGCAGGCAGGACCCCAGGGGTCTATGTGCACAGGGGTCTGCACAGAGGGCCGAGCTCGCCCCTGGCCACGGCCGTGCACGTGGACGGCGCTTCTACAGACAAGACTGACTGGGAGAAGCAGGCTGCAAAGAACAGGGCACGTCGAGGGGGAAACATCTTGTTTTTATGTCTGGCTGAAGCATGAAAACCTGAAGACCCAGCAGAAAATGAATTCTACAGACCAGTCTGCCTTCAGCATGGCTTCCAGGTGGTGACGACTTGTCACCTGCTCCTGCAGGTTTCAGGCTGAAAAAAGTGTCCAGAACAGGGTGGGGTGGGGAGGGCTTTCCTTTAGTTGGAGAAATTGTGTCCCATGAGGTGACAGGTGGATATTCCCTTCTCTGTTCATCTGGCCAGTTGGAGCTGAGACTTGTGGGGTGGGGACAGGGGTCCCGGGAGCAGTATCACTGGGGGTGTGACCCAGGCCCAGGTGACACGATAGACAAGGGACTAACAGGCGAGAAGCGAGAGAAAATGGGACCAGTTGTTCCTGGAAAACATCCTGAGCCCATCTTATCTGGGTCCTCTTGTGAACCACATTGCAGCCCGTAATCCTACACTTTGCTTCCTAAATGGTCTCTATCCTGTGGATCATCCCTGGGCAGGTAAAGCTGACAGTTCTGTGCTCTCTCTGACCTGCCGATGGGCGGACAGGGGCCCCGTGGACTTCGGCACCACAAGGGGCACTCCTGGCCGGTGTGGAACCCCCTGCATCTCGTGGGTCAGATCTGCTCACATGGCTTCTCCCCCATCCTGAGTCACCTGTGGACACAGTCCCACGTGGCCGATGAGAAGCCGGGAGACCTGGCTGGACCCCACCCGACGCCGGTCCAGGGCTGGCCCTCCCATGCGCACTTTGCCCGGATGAGCGACAGCTAGCTTTGTCACCCAGGTTTTCCTCTCTCTGGTCCCCAAACCCAGACTGGCCCCCCACCCTGTCCCCGTGAGCATCACCGCCGTCCATCCTGCTGGCCCCTGGTGGGCCTGGCTGGCCGTGTTTGGCAGGGTCGCCGCAGCTTAGGGGCCACAAGAGTCCTTCAGCATCGCTGGCTGCCCACCGCCCCAGAGTCTCCCTGCCCCAGAGACCCCGGAGGCCCAGCAAAGCCGCCGTGGCCCCTCTCAGCAGCAGCTCACGGCTCCTCCCCAGACAGTGAGGGTCCGTCCCCTGTCCTGCCGAAGACCCCTCGTCCCTCCCTGGTGGCAGGAAGTCCCCGAGCACAGCAACCCTGGTCGCGGGGCAGTGACGGCTCAAACACTGTGAAGTAGGAGCCTGAGGCCTGTGCTCCGGCTGAGTGGCCGCGCTCTGCGGGTGGGCAGGGGTGTTGAGGACCACGCCTCTGTCACTTTGCATTAGTGACCCTCCCGAAAAATCCTGCCACAGTTGCGTGAACTTGTGTTAGAACGTCTGTGACAAGGGCCGACCGTCTGTGTTGTCCTTACGACCTCGCGGTGCCCGATGAGGCCTCCCCGGACCCTGCCTCTCCTTTCATGGGCGGAGACGGTGTGAGGAATCCAAGGAACGTGGTCCCCGTGCTGCTATCAGCTGAGTAACTAAGTAGCCTCGTCCCCGGCCAGGCCACGGGGCCGGCCACACCCTCAGCTTCTGAACCAGACATAGACTCGGGGGCCGAGGTGGGAGGAGGGGCCCGGAGAGCCTTCGATGGGGGTTTTGTGAGTGGCTGAGAGGCCAGCTCCCCGGGAGCACTTACCCCTCGGTTCAAGGGTAACAAGGGCCCAGCCCCTCGGGGAGGCCATCTGTCCCTCGAGGCCCGGCCGCCCACCCTCCTGCCCCTGTGCTCTGATCATATGGGGACTCAGGAGTGTGTCCGTGGCCCCAAGTGCAAGATCCTGGGTGGCACGGGAGGGCCGCCTCAGAGGCCCCCCTGCTCCCCTGAGACTGGCGTGTCATTAAGGGCTCGGTGGGCTCCCTGCAGCCACAGACGTCACCTGGATGACCCGCCCCCATCCCCTTCGTAACTCTGACCCGTCCACTGAGGACCTGAGTGTGTCCTGGGGCTTGTGCGTCCTGCATGGTTCCTTGTCACATGGGTGGAACCGGGAGGCAGCGAGGTCCCCGCCGTCAGCTTCCCATGCATGCGCTGTGTCCGCGACGCCTGCCTTCCCGGGGCGGGTGGTGATCTGAACGGCGTGCTCGTGGAGGCCTCTCAGGCTGCTCGTGGCCGTCACGTCCATCTCTTCTTTACACGTTTAACGGTCGCCCTCTTTTTTAACCACTGCGCACTCGCGTGCACTTGGGTGCCGCGTTCTCGGCGTCGACGCCGCTGGCACCTGCGCAGCGTCACAGACACTCTGGCGCCTCACTGAGCGTCGCAGGATGCGTCACACGGTTCCATCACCTCCTGGAGCGGAAGTGGCGGCAACTTTGCAGGCGATACACCCAGGCCTGCTTTTGTTTACTTGCATTTTTTTATAAAGATTTGGAGGCATCCTAGCTTCTCCTGACAAATGATTTCGAATTTGTTTTTAAAAACATGAAAAATACCTAGTTTGTTTGGGTTCTGAGATACTTGATTTTCAAGTGAATATGATGCCAATTTGTCTCCTCTGATCCCAGTGAAACCTCATGAAAGGGAGATGATCATTAATCTAGAAAGCCAGCAAAAAAGTCTTCCTTTTTTTTTTTTGCGGTACGCGGGCCTCTCACTGTTGTGGCCTCTCCCGTTGTGGAGCACAGGCTCCGGACGCGCAGGCTCAGTGGCCATGGCTCACGGGCCCAGCCGCTCCGCGGCATGTGGGATCTTCCCGGACTGGGGCACGAACCCGTGTCCCCTGCATCGGCAGGCGGACTCTCAACCACTGCGCCACCAGAGAAGCCCCTTCCTTTTTTTTTTTGTTTTTTTTTTTTTGTGGTACGCGGGCCTCTCACTGTTGTGGCCTCTCCTGTTGCGGAGCACAGGCTCCGGACGCGCAGACTCAGCGGCCATGGCTCACGGGCCCAGCCGCTCAGCGGCATGTGGGATCTTCCCGGACCCGGGCACGAACCCGTGCCCCCTGCATCGGCAGGTGGACTCTCAACCACTGCGCCACCAGGGAAGCCCCTTCCTTTTTAATTTTGATAAATCTTCAGTTGATTCAGAGCATCCAGAAACATGAAGTAGAAACTGCTCGGCACGGAAGACCCAGGACAGAGTGTGTGCGTGTGCCTGTGTGCGTGCGCACCGTGCGGGAGTGTGTGGGAAGGTGCCCACGTGTGTGCACAGTGGGAGGCCAGGATCTGGAGGCGGCACCTGCACCCAGAGACACCCAGAGGCGGGAGGAGGGCTGCCCTCCGGCTGTGGTGCCCCCTGACTCCCGGCATCTGGGGTCAAGGCTCAGTCATGCTGCTGACCCAGAGGAGCCCCAGCTGTGACATCCAGCCCTCCAACTGCAGGGCTGAGGCCTCGCGCCATCCCCGCCCATCACTGCTCAGCCCTTCCTTCCCAGACGGAGCTCAGCTGAAGACCAGAGACTCTCAGGACCCAGCTCGGCGCTCAGACACCGCTGCCCTCATCCGGGAGCACAGGCACTGCCCCCCACTGCTCCTTGTGGCCTCACGACCGTCACCGCTCTTCCTTCGTCCCTTTAGGTGTGTTTAGCAGAGCTTTCCTCAGTTCTCCCAGAGGGAGGAATTGAGACAGTTTCCTCCTGCAAAATAAAGGCCTTTCTCTCTTGTGCACTTGACGCATGATGGCTTTTTTTACAAGAAAAAAGGATACATTGCATCCCTGCAGTTTGCAAAACCTTCTGCAACCAAATGTATTTCTGTTTATTACGTGATGATGCTGAGGACACTGTGGACGCAGAGGACGGGGAGAGACAAGGGCGCTTCTCGACCATGAGCCGCGGCTGCGCCGCCAAAATCCGAGAGCCCTGCGCCCTGTCCACTAGCCAGCAGTCACCAGGGGAAGTCAGGGCAAGCCTCGTAGGAGGCACCAGTGGCCCATTTGCTTGGCTTTCTTTCACTTTGAATTGATTCTCGCATCCTAAAAAACTGTTTTAATATTGCTCATACTAACGTTCTTTTAATGTTTGTTTGATGGCAAATACTTTTTTTTATCTAAAGCTTAAAAACCCCTGTTGTCTTAAAAATGTATTTAACAGATAATGTGAACTTTGGAGCCAATGGTCCCCCCGAGCACACTGGGAAGCCACAGCGGCAGCCCTTCGTGTGTGTTGGTCAGTGCTCGGGGTGGCGCCGGGCCAGTGTCTCTCAGGACCCTGCCGGCCACTCCGCCCTCGAGTCTGCAGCGCACCTGCTGAGTCACTGGTGCTGGGAAAGATGGGTCAGACTGACTCACAATCGCCCTGTGCGGTGCTGGGCCCAAAGGCACCGGCTGCCTCTGCCTATGTTGTACATTCATGGAATCACCAGCTTAAACCGACCGCAGGATGACTTAAATAAGCACATACATTCCTCTCGTATCCAAATAGCGGTGATGCTTCTCAAATAGAACATGCCAGAAACCTCTCCCTGAAATCACACCCCGTCTTCTGTCTGGGTTTTATTTGCATCTGTTATAATTAATTCCTCAACTATTCACATGCTTTTCGACCTGAGCACCGCACCTCATGTGTCTGTTCGCCTGGACCTTGACATGTGATCAGCAAAATGGGATTTGTAGAGAGCATTCCATTTAAAAAGCACTAGAGGGAGCTTCCTAGCTATTTGGGGGATTTAAATAAATCCTTTTACTGTCAGTAAAGCCTTTTATAAGGTGATGAAGGACACACACCCCTCCCTCCAGCCCCGAGGCTCTGGTTCATAAACGCAGACTGTGTGTCTCATGCAGCTCAGGGTCACCAGGATGCTCGGGGTCATTGAACAGGATGCAGGGCCGTGCCTCCCCACCCCTCATAAAAGATCCTGCGTGTGCGTTCTATTAAAACTTCTCTCTCTACACACACTTCAGATAACTAACTCTCCTCAATCCTAATGCGCAGGAAGACAGCAGCCATCCACGTCAGACCACTGATTCTACCTGATAAATCCATGACTTCTCTATTTTCAGCGCTGTGCGTTTCGTAAGCTTTAATTTGATTCCCTCCACTGTTGAGTCTTGGCTTCAGGCTGAGCGTGATCTGAGACGTGGTCCCCGGGCGTTCCGCGTTCTCCAGACCCTGTCTAGGGAAAACCTAAGTAGGCTTTCTCCTTCCTCTTTCTCACTTCCTCTGTCAGCAGTCGTCCGAAGGAGAGTGCAGTGAAGAGAGAGGTTTCGTCCGTAGCACCTGAACAGAGCGTCGCCCGGTGGCCCTACAGTCTCCCCACGGAGCTGCCTTCGGAGGGGGCCTGCACGTGGCCCCAGGCAGAGCCCTGCAGAGTCGCTCCAGGGTGACAGAGGAGGGACGGGGTGTTCGGGACTTCATGCCGGTTCTCTTGCTCAGACTAGCCCTTCGGAAGAAAACGGCCGTTGAAAGAGTCTTTCAAACCAGTTTCAAGAACTAAAGACGCTGCCCTGAGCAACCTTAAAAAGTGGGGGGTTAAGTCTGGACCCCTCAGGATTTTGTGTCTAAAGGACTAGGATCGTCTCTGAGCTGACGCATCAGACTCCACTCCACACCTCGTTCTCCTGGCTTCCACGGACTGGGAGGACAGAGCTGCCCAGAGACAGCACTTCTCCCAGAAGGCTCTGCTCACAGAATCTGCGGGGTCACGTTCACTGAGCATCTAATACGTTCTGTGCATCGCGCGGTCACCATGCACTGGCTTGCAGGTCCCCACGAGGCCCCTCGGTGCCCGGCTCCCGCTGGAGCTTCGCGCCCACCCTGGATGCGCCCAGGTGGAGTTTTCTGTGTTCTGCCCACAGTCGGGCCTCTTCACACTTGGAATTAAACTGCAGCAACAGCTCCGTGCTGCGTCCAGAGGGGCCACCCTGACCAGGCAGCTGGGTGTTTCTGGGAGGACAAGAACTCAGGTCTCAGGGGTGGGACTCCCCCCTCCCTTGCTCGCTCTCCACGTAGGACTTCACTTTCTTAAGGCAAATCTGTGGTTTGAAGAAGCCCATTTCTGTGTTCCTTTGGGGAGATGAGAAAGCAGGTTCCTGGCACAGGGGCCACTCGGGGGGCCACTGCACATGTGGCTGGGGGACCCCCACCCCCCGTAGCTCCTCTTTCACCCACTGTTTCAGGCTGTTCTGGACTCACAGGTTCCCCCCAAAACAAGACTGTACATCTTGTGACCTTGTCAGCTTTCGAAAACTTCTGACACCTTCAGAGGAGCCTTCAGGCAAACAGAAGGAGACCCTGTCTTCCGCCTGGACGAGTTTCTCGGCGGATCCCCCAGAAAGAAAGACTTTCTAGAAAGACTGATTTAAGAGTCAGGGGGGCTTGGGGTGTTCCCATACCCGGCGGATGGCGTTCATTGTCTGGAAGGATGGCCAGCTTAGATGTGATGAGCTCATGCCACACTGTCCCCACACCTCAAGGCACTCGGACTGGCCACCGTGCTGGCCGAGGGGGGTGAGCCTGGATCCTGGCCTCCCGGTCTCAGCGACTTACTGCCAGATTCCCAATACTCGTGGCACTTTCCCTGATGTGAGCACAGCACCTGGTTGGAATGTGTTTCCTCCCAGCCGTCCCCACCTTCCCTCCAGCCGCCAGCCCCTCCCACTTCAGGCACCCTCTCCCTGAGACAGTGTGCAGTCCCCCCACCTTCCCTCCCACCCTCATCCATGTCCCCAGCGGCATCTCCCTGCCACTCGGAAAAAGGCGCTGGCAACTCAGCTGTCACCCACGTGGGCCTCAGGCCTCCTCCCAGGGCACTAAGGCTGCCTCGGCCTTGGACGTTGTCAGGCCGCCTCCCAGCTCCCGGCCAGGGGCAGGGCTGTGCACATGCAGGTGTGGTGGAAGTGGGAGACCAGAGCCGTCCTGGTGGCCACCAGCCCAGTCTCGCTTCCACATCTGGGTCCGATAAGCATGGCTACCTGCTCTGCGTGACGGGGACGAGCCTCAATTTCCCCTGAACAGGGAGTGGTGACAGTTCTGGCACCGTGAGACAAAATGCTGCACGTGACATGCACCTACTGGGGGTTGGTGGGGGGGGTCCCGGCGGACTTCAGAGGTGCGCCCCACCCAAGCCCCCAGCATTTGACAGGATTGCACGGCAGACGTGAGATGCTCCCCTCTGAACTGTAAGAAGCTCGCGAGCTTGGGACCTGGTCTTGTTCGTTGTCCAACTACCAAAGGACCTAGCAAGATGGAAAAACAAGAATATATGCAGAATTCATAAGGTTACATTTTTAAACTCAAATAGTATTATTTCTCTGGCACCCAAGTCACCTGGTGTCAGGTGGGTGCGTCTGTAGGAGGGGATCTAGGCCACACGACTAACCCGTGAGCACATGGGGCGTCCTGACCTTTTCTTAACATTTGGAACACTCACTTCTAACAGGCAGGGAACTCTGCCTTTAGAAGCCAATATTTAGATGTATAAGATTAGTTAGTCTAATTTTTCATTTCTCTGAATAAAAATCCTGTGCAATAGAAATTAAAGTTTATATGCTACTTCCTATGACTTAAAACATTGTTGGGGGGATTTCCCTGGTGGTCCAGTGGTTAAGACTTCGCCTTCCAATGCAGGAGGTGCGGGTTTGATCCCTGGTCAGGGAATTAAGATCCCACATGCCTCGCAGCCAAAAAACCGAAATATAAAATGGAAGCAATGTTGTAACAAATTCAATAAAGACTTTTAAAATGGTGCACATCAAAAATATCTTAAAAAAAAAATTCTTGGGCATTCCCTTGTGGCCTGGTGGCCTAGTGGTTAGGATTCCGGGCTTTCACAGCTGTGGCCCAGGTTCAATCCCTGGTCGGGGAACTGAGATCCCGCAAGCCATGCAGCACAGCCAAAAAATATAAAAGTCTTAAAATGCCACCAAAAAAAAAAAAATTCAAGAAAGCCTTAGTCCCTCCTGGCGACAGCTTGCTGTGGGTATGTATGTATATAAGCATCTGATAACATTTTTCAGCCCAACCTTCTTGAATCAATGCTAATGAAAGCTGCCTTGCCCTGTTTTCTTGTGTGAACCCTGAAATTGCCTGCCAGCCGGGCAGCTGAGGGATGACTGTCATTGTCATTTGGCCGCTGAGCCCTGAGGGACCCCAGCAGCAGGTGAGGGACGCAGAGCACGGATTGTCTTGTGCCTGAACTCAGCCCAACTTGTGTTTGTTGCAGGCGCTAAAGAGATCGACATTGCCGCGACGCTGGAGCACTTGAGGGACCAGAGGCCACGCATGGTTCAGACAAAGGTACTGTCGGCCAGTCCTCGGGGCTGCCAGGGCTTTGCGGGGGTGGGTCTTTGTGTGGAGGTTTTCTCGAGAGGAGCGAGGGTCAGGCCGGCTGGCCTCCTCCCAGGCCAGGGCTGCACGGGGCAGGATGCGGGCAGCCCCTCCCTGCAGGGTCAAGGGCAGCTCCGGCAGCAGCCCGACATTTCAGCCTAAGCAGATGCAGTCAGACCTCAGGCCCTGGGAACTCTCCATGTGCCAGATTTGGGGAGGGAGGGAGAACATTGCAGTCTTATAGTCAGAGGTCAGTGATAAACGCCGGCACCCCTGCATGGAATGTTCTGTGTTCATGCAACATTCTGCCCACCTCCCGTATTTCCAGCTCCCACAGCTGCAGCTCTGCCATGCGGTCATCAGGACAGTGGTCACCAGAATGACCCCAGGTGCTGCTGGGTCCCTGAGCACCCTGAGTAGCTCATGTGCATACTTATTAAAAAGGCCAAGTTTGCAGCAAAAGGAGCAAAGACAAAAGATTCCTGGTTGGCCTTGGGTTAACCAGAGCTAGAAACAGGTCACTGTGATGACCCATTCTCTCAGCATTCCAGAAATATCGGTGTCCAGCCACAAACACTCCCACACATCCTGCAGCCATAAAATACAGAATCTTCTTCTCAGTGTAGTCCCGACACTCCAATGCCATTAACGCCTCCACCAAAGGCCAAAAATCATGAAGACGCCCTTGCAAAATCACTGCTTTATACTTGAGGAGACTTTAAGTTATCATAAGCTCTCCTGTGAAATCAAGCTAGGTTGTGCTTTGGTGCCTGGTGGTGACAATTCTGGGACCCCGGTCATCCTGCCTCGGGGTCTTACTGTCCCCCACAAAGGACAAGCAGCTCCTACGCCCTCCCTCCCTTGCTGTCACTATGAGAAATCAAGCAGGACAGTGCAGTGTCTGAGCCCGAGGGGAGAGAGAACAGTCTAAATGCCACCCATTCCGTTGAGGAGGAAGAAGCCAAGAGCCTGGTAAAGTCCAGCAAGCACACTTTGACCTTGAAGATCATTTCAAGGCCCTTTGGCTGGTTCTGCGTCGTCAAAGCCGCAAGCACTGAGGCAAAACCAACTTAATTCTCTTGTAGAATCAGAAACCTCTTGTAAGTAGGCCCAGAGGAAACACTCCGTGGTCAGGATCTCTGCCCAGCCCTGCCCTGTCCAGCTGGCGATCACAGCTGCCCTGCTCTTTTCCCGCATCTGGGGTGGGGCGGGGGGGAGCGGCTTGATGACACCAGCGCTGACAGCCCGTCTGTCCCTCCGCTTTATTTCGGGCCCTAGAACGTGCAGCATTGTCACCAGACCCTTATGTGGAATCTTATGTGAAAGCCACTGCACCCTTTATGTTTTCTTAGATTTTTTGAAATCTGAAATTATTTCAGACCTGCAAAAACTTGCAGAAAAAACACAAGTAATTCCTGTGTGCCCTTCACCGGCTTCCCCCTGTTGCGCTTCGTAACCACAGGGACCGAGCGAGGCCAGGAAGCTGGCCCTGACTCGACGCCACCAACTCACGTACGGACCTTTCTCTGGAGCAGGGTCCCTCACGGGAGCAGCCACACGGTGCGCTCACCGGTCACGTCCCCCTCACCTCCTCTGGTGGACAGCACCGTGGCCTTGAGGACCAGCCAGGTCTGGTTGTGCTTCTGTGGACTGTCTCTGGCTGGGGTGTGTCTGGTGCTCCCGTGATGGGGTCCGGGTGTGCGTCTTGAGAGGAGTGTACCACAAGAAGGTGTGTGTCCTCTCTGGAGAGGTGAGCTCGGCCCCTGGGCTCAGGGCGCGGCCGCCAGCATTCCCCGCTGGTCACTCTTTCTCCGTTGGCAGTGGTGGCGTCCCGGGGAGAACTGGACCCTGCTCACACCTGTTTGTTTGTGGTTCAGCTTTATCCCCACACGATGCCATCCCAGTGCCCCGTAGCCCACGGGTTTAGTGCCCGTGGGACTGACCGTGCTGGGGGTAGTGGCCTGGTCATCCAGAAATGCGGGGTTGGTTCACTGTCCTGGATGGTCTGGGCCCTATGTGGCCACCGGCAGCTGCACAACTTCACACGTCCCAGAACCGGGGCTGGGGCAGCAGGGGAGACTTACAACCAGGAATGAAGAGCTGATTCGATCTCTGGTCAAATCTGCCTTCCACGTCACACTGTTGACTGCTGTGTGGATAATGCTCAGGACCCTAAATTCAAACCCGTCTCTTCCCTCCTTACAGCTGGGCCCCTCCCAGGCAGGCCCGTCCGCCCCCCAAGGGTACAAGGATCCTCAAAACACACGGACTCTGGGATGGATCTAGGCAAAGTTATTGAGAAGACGGATATTCTCTGCAAAACAGAAAAAAAAAATTCCTAATACATTACAAACCCCATTCAGCCCTCTGTGGTCTGCAGGCCGTTGGCCAGAACAAGCCCAAAGGGGTGGATTCCCAGCCCTGCCTGGAGGAGGGGGCACTGCCCTGTGTTAGCATCACGTACCTTATAGTCACTAACATCCTGATGTCTTTAAGTGACAAAGGGACACTAGTGGCCAGAGGGTTTTGCCCCAACATCCTGGTGCTCCCAGATGGCAGAGGCTGGACAAGCTGTGACCTCCTGTGTGGGTGGACTGCCCCGGACACCCGCCCTTTTCCTGGGGTGCGTGTGAGCTCTCCGAGGCTGCCGTGCAGCGTGTACAGAAATTCAGCTCCTGGAATCTCAGGGATGAAGCTTAGTAAACACACAGGCGCCCCCGTTCCTTCTTCACCGATGGCTGCTCTGCCCAGCATCACTCCATGAAACTGAGCTTTCCCTAAATTTCAATTTAGCAAAAAGGTAGGACATTTCCTCGGACAAGACAGTGCCGTAAATCTGAATGCTGTTTCCCACGAGCCACGAGAAGGTCCACAGTCTGTTCATTTGAACCCATTTAGTCAAATCGCATCATTTGAGCTGAATACAGTCAGAACAGTTAATAAGCTCTGAGCTCGTTGAGGCTGGGGCCTGGGGCAGCCACGGAGCCCTGACGCCTAGCCGGGCACAGAACTCCATTCGGCTGTAAAAAGTCACAGAGCTCTGTGTTTGTTTCCACCCGGAAGCAAGCTCTCAGTCAAACCAACCACCGATGCCTGATGGACGGCTGCGCCCCATCGGACACTCAGAGGACAGACCCAGCCCTGGGGGGTGGAGGCAGCACAAGGGCGAGAACCAAGAGGACATCCAGGGAGAGGCGTCATGTGGGTGCGTGACATTGTCCACACGGCCCCGTCACTGTACGTGCATAACAGGCCCAGCAAAACGCTCGTTTTCAGGAAGAGAGGTGAAATTGGGGGCTGCAATTAAAATAACACACTTCAGAGATGCATAACGCTGTCCCCCGCGTGCGGCTTGTAAACAGGCTCCTTCCTTCCCCATCAACGCATCTCCTGAAAGAAAGGTGCCCTTTTAATCAAGGCCTTGACACTTGCTTTTCCATCATAAAATTTCCTCTTACAGTTGTCACTTAGAAATAAAAGCCATTCGACTCGTGTGTTCAGTCACCTCCAAGTAATGATGTCACGTTTGTTTCCTTGGGATACACACAGGTGCGTCCACGTGGTCTCCGTGCACTGCCCCCCCCACCTGTCCCCTTTCTGCACTTTGACTTCACCCCTGTGTGTCCCGCTGCTTGGGTCCGCCCCTGACACCCTGACTCGCCTTCTTCCTGGAGGCGTGTTTACGCCTCCCGGTCTCTGTCTGTCTGTCTGTCTCTCCCTCTGTCTGTCTGTCTCTCCCTCTGTCTCTCTCTGTCTCTCTGTCTCTTTCTCTGTCTCTTCATCCCTCTCTGTACTTCTGTCTCTCTGTCTCCCACCCTCCCCGTGCACACGCACGTACACACGTGCACACGGCACACGGGCCCTGCGCCCCATCTCCGTCTCTGGTGTCCGAGGTCAGGGGTGGAGCTGGGAGAGGGCATTCCATCCTGACCCCTTTGAGGGACACACTGCCCCGTCCTGTGTGGACACGGGGCTCGGATGTCCTGCCTCGGCCGCTCCTCATGCAGAGGGGCAGGGACCCCGGGAGAGAGAGCGGACCGTGTCCCGCGGGTCTCCTGTGTTCAGCACATCTTCCTGTTTAGAGTATCCCAGCCCTCTTTCTGATTTCCTATCCTTGCAAACCCGGTCAGCTCAGATGTTTTACAGCCAGGATGTTCCGAGTCCTCCCTGCTCAGATGGCTCTTGTCCTAAGCTTGAGTCTAGGCCAAAATGGTCATCTTGTCATTTATTGAATTTTATTCATTAAGTGCAGCTTCTGCCTGTTATGTTAATGGTTTTCTTAAAATAAATGTCTATCTTAAAAGGACTTCAAACGCTGGGTTCTTCCCGATTTCTGGCATCCCCACCCAGGCATCTCAGCTAAGGCGATGCTGCTCAAAATGTGGGCCACACACGGTCCCCACCCATGACGGGGGAGCAGCTGGGGGGGCAGCTGGCGCCAGAGCCTTCCAGGATGACGGGCCCGGCGCTGACAGCCCCTCTCACCGCGGTCCAGCCCCGAGGGCCCAGCCTTCCAAGCTTTGCCGTCAGAGCCCTCTCAGCAGCTTAGCGGGGACCATCGCGTGGAGCCCGTGGACCTCCGTCCCCTCCGCCACACGGTCACCCCAGCAGTGGCTTAAACTGCACCTGCTTCATCCCACAGCCCGGTCCTCTGTGTGGTCCTGTGAACGGAGAGTGTTTAAATGATCACAGTCAAGACACAGGGGCAGGTCTGCCTCCGCCTTTGTCACTTCACATGGTAGCAGAAATGTCGGCTTGCTTATTAGACACTTTTCTATAACATAATTTACTTCTCTTTGGCATTGGGTCTTTTCCGGTGTCTTGCTGGATAAGCAAGGCCACAGTGCTTATCTCTTGCTTGTCCATCTCTCCCTCTGAAGATAAGCTCTAGGGTGGATTCCCATATGAACACGCGTGTGAAAGGTACAGTGAGATTCCCGAAGAGCCCCCTTCATCTTTTCACATTTTTGAGTCATCACGAGACCTTGGTCTGCCCGTCAGCAAGCCATCGTTTGGGAGGAGGCATCCGACGGGGCTGCTCCGCATCTTGGACCAAGTCCTGCACGTGACACACCCTGCTGGGCCGACCGCTAGCTCAAGAGACGGCGGCACGGGGCGGCTTCCCCAGGGCTCGTCGGCCTCGAGGGGAGGAGACGGCCCGTCCATGCGAGAACGCGGTGCTGGGCTGTGCTGGGCCCACGTGGGCGCGGCTCCTGCTGCACCAGCCCTGAGGGGGTCCCTGCACACGGGCCAGGAGGCTCTTCCGCAGGCGGATCCACCGTGTCCACGGGAGGCTTGTGGCCGCCAGCAGAGGCTCCGAGTTAGAACCCGGCAGATCATCCCTTCAGTGTCAGGTCAGGGGAACACTGGTGAGAAACTGGCCTTTGTTCCAAAGTGAGTGTTAAATTAGGTTGACTCTCTGCTGTTTTATTTTTTTACTAGTTTATTTATTTACTATCAATTTTTTAATTGTTATACAATTTTCAAGGTTACTTCCCACCTACAGTTGTGACAGAGAACTGGCTTTATTCCCTGTGTTGTATGGTCCATCCTTGAGCCTGTCTTACACCCAGTAGATGCAGCTGTCGCTCCCCCACCCTTGTGTCACCCCTCCCCTCCCACTGGTATCCACAGGTTTGTTCTCTGTATACGTGGATCTGCTTCTTTTTTGTCTGCTGTTTTAATTGGAGCTATTTTCTATGTTTCTATTACATACTGGCCATTCAAAGTGGAAATTAATCATTCTTTTGGGCTTTGGACTCAAGTCTATTTATGACTTGAATTATCAAGTATTTAAGCCATCAATAGGGCTTTCCTTCACCCAAAATCCTCAGCTAGGTGATCATTTGCATAGTTTATTATTTTTGTGACTTCTTTGGTGTAGTGGGAAGTGCTTGATAGCACTACTTTAGAGTGTTTCATGCAGAGTTTGGGAGCAGGTGGCGGACCCGGGAGCCCGGGAAGCTCTGCGGGAGAGGTGGGCTCATCCGCTGTCTGCCGAGCCCTGGTCTCTGGAGGAGCGGACGGTCCCGACACCCTGGACTCACCCCTCGTTTCTACCCAACAGTCCTGGCAGGTTTCAGCTGTACGAGAGGCGTGTCCCGTCCGTGGTGCGCTGGCGTCTGTGAGCGCGTATGCGCGCATGTCTTAAGTTGGGACGGTTGAGGGTGACGTGAGGGTTCCTGGCAAATGGAGCGGAGCCGGGTTGAGCTGGGTGATGGGTGGATTTCCAGAGCAGCGAAAGCACCACCCTTTACATCCTGAGGCCAGGGAACCCCAAGGGGTCGCGACTGTGACCGTTTTCGTGGCGAGTCTAGGAAGGACCGGCAGCTGCATCCAACCCCACCCATCGGGGGGTCCGCGCGTTGGGTGCTGCCGTCAGAAGGAGCCTGGCGGGGCGCGTGGAGCCTCAGGCAGCCGTTGTCCTGCTCGTGTGTCTCCTGGCAGCTTCTAGCAGCCATAAGAAATGAGACTCTCCCACACGAGAAGTGTGGCTCGTCCGTGCTGGGTCTCATCCTGCAAACCAGTGCCCTGGTCTCCTTTCCACGGAAATCTGTGACCTTCCCTTTTTCTCCTGAACAGTTTCTCTCTGAAGAGAAACACACGGGAGCCCAGGGCTGGCGGAGAAGGGACACCGCTCACATCTCCTTCCTCTGTCCCTCCAGGAGCAGTTCGAGTTTGCGCTGACGGCCGTGGCCGAGGAGGTGAACGCCATCCTCAAAGCCTTTCCCCAGTGAGTGCGTTTCCCGAGGCCGCGGGGAAAGCCGTCTGCAGTCACGGGACAACCTAACCACGTCTCCCAGTGCAGCCGCCTCGTAATCGGGCCCTTAAGACTCTGTAGTCAGTGCAGTTTAGCAGTTAAAATGTGTATTTTTGTTCAACCAAACAATAATAAAGAGAGATCTGTGGGAAGATGCAATTACCGAGGGCAATCAGTTCATCTATTTTCACTTTCTTGAAAAAAAATTATTTTTCCTTAAAGCACCCATCCACATTCTTAACCGCAATCATGTCGTACTTGATGGTGCAGTCAGCGTGGTCCCCGGAAGACAGTTGGTTCGTGACCTGTCACTTCCTGAAGGATTGTCAGCTGTGCAGGGCGGGGCCCGGAGAGGCCGATGAGGCACCGAATGGAGGCCACCGGCTGTAAGAAACTCAGTCGGCGTTTGTCTTGACAACAGTTTATCACTGGAGACACCGCGGCTTATTCAGGAGTTAGGTGGACAGGAGGTGACATTCTGCAGCTTTGGGGCAGATAATAAGAAAGTCGTCTCAGCTGTTCGTTGGATCCCGGCTTCTCAGCACCCTCCCCGCCCAGCACTGTCGACAGCCCCTCCCGACCTTCCACCCCCGAGGATGGGCAGGGCCACTGGGGGCAAACGCTTTCCCACCCAGAGTGCCTGCTTCCAGGCCAGCCACCGCGGGGACGCCTCACCTGGGCAAGGTAGGGGGCGAGCCCCAAACTCCAGACACGGCTATGAACTACAAATAGGGATTTACACAGATGCAGCTAAATGCTTCCCTGCTGGGTGACCGAAATCAGAGGGGGGGGGCGGGGCAGAGCTGGGCACTCGGCCAGCTCCCGGCAGGCACCTGTGGTCCCCTCTCCGGGAAGGCTCGGGCCCTGCTGGCATCCAGAGAAGACCGGGGTGCTTTCACCAGGGGAGGAACGCAGGGAGACCCACAATTTTTTCGCTTTTTGCCTATGTGCGATCATAGCAGCTGGGGAAGAGGAATAGCCTGGGCTCCCCCCAGGGCTCCGACTCCTCATCTCTTTGCCTGCCCCCTTGTCTGATGTCACGGAGACACACACATCTAGCAACGATCTGGATTTGCCAAAATACCACTTGAGCGCCAAATGTACCACCCCCGCTCCAAAACAGAGAATGCACTTCCTTAAACTGAGGACGCTTAAACATCTGGGAAGGTGTGCAGGCTGCTCTGGGTGTTGCTGGTCTCGTTTTAGGGAACAAGACGCTCCCCGGTGACCCTGGTGCCTCTGCTTCCCGTGTTGCACACCATTCTTTCCATCCTAAATAGGTGTTACATCTCAGAAGACAGTAGAATAGGGAAAGCGGCCGGCTGAATGGGGAGAAAAATGCCAAATGACTGTTTGTGTCTTTAAATGGTGTTGTCATGTGTATCTGCTTTAACATCTATAATTTCTTTCCCAACGTTGTTTCTCTCTATCTGGAATCTAAATAATTAATAGAAACTAGTTTATCTGAATATAGGAAGCATATACCTACTTGTAATTTCTAACTTCTTATGTTTCTTCAGTGTGAGATATATAAATATATTTAATTGTGTCCGATTAAACTTCTGATTTCACATTTGAATGGTCATTATTTTGGATGAGAGAGCAGTTTTTTCCCATCCATCCTGTTTCCTGAAGGTGCGGGCGTTTGGATTCCTAAAACAACGTGTGTGTATTCCTTAGAACGCTATACTGAGTTGCTATTTTATTTGCAGAGCTGGGTGTGTACAGGGGGCTGTCGAGTGTCACTGAGACTTTATTCATTAAAAAGTGATTTTTTAAAAGAAGTGATTAAACAGGGGACTTCCCTGGCCGTCCAGTGGTTAAGACTCCGCACTTCCACTGCAGGGGGTGCGGATTTGATCCCTGGTCGGGAAACTAAGATCCCGCATGCCACACGGCGCGGCCAAAAAAATAAAAAATAAATAAAATGAAAAGTGTTTTTAAAAAAGTGATTAAACAATCTCAGTCAAAAGGTGGGGAGTGGCCTGTGCTCTGTGTGTCCCTGTCCCCTCTTTAGTGCGTGTCTGCCCAGGGAGTGTCGGGGAGCGGTGGTGGCCCCTTCTTTGCTGCCTGCAGAGGAGAGGGGGCCCTCCACCACTCCACAGAGACACGGACCATCCCAGGAGCCTCAAAACAGGAGAACACGCTGGGAGCAGTCAAACCCTGGCTGGGGAGGGACAGCGCTGCTGGGTGTGCCCTGGCGGCTTCCCTCTTGTCCTGTGCTGGTCTATCTCGGCTGGCGGTAGCAAGACACGCGGCCTGTGGTGTCCAACTAAATGCTGGTGTTTGTATCTCAAGAAATCAGACCCCCGATCTCAACCGATGGGCGTCCACTTACACGCTGTTAGCTATGCCTCACCAGCGTCTCCTTGCCCGAGTTTGCTTCTTGTTGAAATCCTGCCCAGGCGTCCAGGAAGCTTCTGCCTTCCGTGTGTTGGAAAGTTACTGTCACTGTTTCATACAAGCGCACGTAGCACTGGGCGACACTTCTCGTGATAAACACGTGTCAGAATCTGCATGTGACCTAAAGATGCCCCTCCGGCCAGGAATATTGAGGGATGCTGGGCAAAATGGACCTTGCAAACGTTGTGCGTAGGCAGCTCTAAAGACAGGTGGGATATGGAAGGATCAGTGTGGGCAGCGTGATCGCTGCTGGACCCGAGGGGGCGGAGGCCCGGGTCCACGCAGTCCACTAGGGGTCAGCGCAGGGGGTGCTGGGAATGCATGCAACCGGCACCAATAAAAACACACACAGCCTTCCCTGTTGTGGTTGCCACAGAGCTAACGGATCCTCGCGGGAGGCCGGCTTCGGTTTTCCTGCGTCTGTGGCCGACCTGTGGTTCCAGCTTGAACACGGGTGGTTTTCACCTTAACAGGTAGTGTGGTCAGAACTCCCTTGCTCACCAGTGGCGCCAGCGACCTCTTTACGGAGCTGGATCGTGGTTTCGGGGCCTGGAGGAATGTGTCCTCTGTTTTCGTGTGCTGTTCAGATGTGACCCTTGCAGACACCACTCGCGTTTAAGTCTAATCCGCATTATCAGTGTCTTCTCCAGCCCTTACTTCAAGTCTAGACAATCAACCGGACAAAAGTAAAGCATTGACTTGTCATATTTGCTAATTTCTGTGATGTAAACACACCCACTATGAGTGATTTTAATGTGGACTCCCTAGATGAAAATGATTACACGAGAAGACAGCTACTAGAGTCGTGAGAGTGAAATGTAGTGCACACAATTAGGAAGCGATAAGTTTTGAGTGTTCCTTACTTGTGTATTAATCTAGTTTGTCAGTTAATATGGTTGAATTTTAATAGTGGCTATATTTAACAACCAGCTCATAAAATTCCTAAAAAGTTTACAGTCTGGTCCTGCAAGTGCATGCAAGCTGGCTGTGATATGCCCCTGCCTCGGAGCCACAGAAGGGAGGGAGGAGTTAGACGAAGGTCCGGCCCCGCCGTCCAGCCAGAAGAAGACAGGCGCCGTCTGCAGGGCTAGGGCTGGTTCCCCACGTCCACGGGGCACAGGGAGTCCTCGCTGAAAAGCGGGGTGAAAATCTGATCCGACCCCAACCAAACCCTGAGCTCCCAACCTCAGTGGAGGCAAAACCACTTGGATGGACCATGTGCAACCCCCAGAGGAGATGCCCGCGTGACAGTCAGCTCTTAATAAAAGTCACAAAGCACAGGAGGAAATGCAGCGCAGTTGGCGAGGGTCACTGCTGTGAAGAACCGCGGTAACGCGACAAGGGGAGACGGTGATAGGTTTAAGCATCTTAAATGGCTTAAAGAAGAACAGCTCGAAAGAGTAAGTGGCTTTGAAACAGAACCAACAAACACAGCAAAACAGAGTCATAGAAACAGAACAAACAAGCGGTTGCCAGAGGGGAAGAAAGAAATGGGTGCGGGAGATTAGGAGGGCAAACTTCCAGTTACAAAGTAAATGGGTCACAGGAATGAAATGTACGGCATGGGGAAGGTAGTCAGGAACTAGGTAATGTCATTGTATGGTGACACGTGGTAACTAGACATCCCGTGGTGATCATTTTGAAGTGTGCAGAAATGTTGAATCACTATGTCGTGTAACAGGAGCTTACATAGCGTTGAAGGTCAATTATGCTCCAAAAACCAAAAGACTTGTAGAAAAAGAGATCAGATTTGTGGTTACCAGGGGCAGGAGGTGGGAGGGAGGGAAGTTGGATGAAGGCCGTCCAAAGGTACAAACTTCCAGTCATAAGGTAAATGAGTATTAGGGGTGTGATGTACAACGTGAGAAGTAGATTCAACACTGCTCTGTGCTGTAGAGGAGAATTGCTAAGGGGGTAAATCCTGGCACTTCTCATCACAAGAAGAAAATATTTCTGTTTCTTTTATTTTGCATCTACCTGAGATGAGGGCTGTTCACTAAACTTACTGTGGCTGTCGTTGCATAACGGATGTGAGTCCAATCGTTGTGCTGCACACCTTAACACTAACACCATGCTGTTTGTAAATTATATCTCAATAAAACGGGAAACAAAAAGTAAAAGAACTCAACCAAACTTTTAGAGGTGAAACCCAAGGGGAGCAGTTATTTGGAAAAAACGGAGAGCTTGCTCTCGAGACACAGGCTGTCCGGGTGAAACGGAGGGCTGGGAGCCACTGAAGCCGGAACTGTGGACTGGACGGCGGAGCTGGACCCGCGAGGTGAGAACGTGCGGGAGAGGCTTAGACATGGCGAGTAGAATGCGCGACCTGAACGCGGCGCCGAGGGTCTGAGGAGCGGCCGGTCTCCTCCGCGGGCAGGGCGCCAGTTCCGCTTCCTGGCGCTCCTGTCCCAGGCCCAGCTCAGCCAGGACAGCTGGGACCTCGGCACCCATGCCGACGGGAGTTCCCGATCAGAGCCCGCAGTGGGCACCTGTTGGAAGTTTTATTATCGAGATGAGACTTCCTTCTCAACTGGCACCAGAGAGCCGGGCTGTGCATCTCCCAGCCACAAGGAGGGCTTTCCTCCCTGACAATAACGGCACTTAGAGTGCACCAACTGTATACCCTGCTCAGGGGGGCGCGGGTACAGCGGGAGCTCCCATCCCTGGTCTTCAAGACCAGCTAGAAACAGGGGGACGCGGGAGGCTACAGAGCAGCCTGTGAGGCCTCCTGGACCCGAGTCCTCACCAGGTGCCAGAGAGGAGGGACAGGCAGGGGAGTTAGTCACCCCGCTTCACAGGGGGTGGGGCCCAGTGGCTCTCAGAGCAAACGTGGGACGGCACAGGCTCTGAATCCGTCCTGACCCTTGGCCACTCCCCCGGCGTGTCTCTCTGGGCACAGAGCATGTCCTGGGGTGGGGATGTCTGACCATTCACCTTTGCAACACCATGGGGCTTAACCGTCAAGCGATTTAGGGATGCATTCCTATGAAATTGTTGCTTGAGACTAAGGTAAATTTTACAAGCGGTTAGATACGATCTTACAAAGAGAAAACAAAAGCTCTACGTGAGGCAGTTCTATCAACTAGGCAATTCACGGCGTGCTCAGTGCTTCTGTCGACAGTGACACTGTGAGTCTGTGTCGGGGCCGGAGTGGGTTCCCTGGAATTCCTGGAAAACGCACACGTGGACTCACATCCGCGCACCAGCTGGCAGATCAAGCCTTGTTAAAAATGCCTCGCTCTCCTGGGAGCTCTGAGCCCCTGTGTGAGGACATGGCGGTCCCTGGGGCAGCCCACAACCTGACTCTACGAGTCTGGGCCTGTCCTTATCACACTCAACTCTGCTCTCAGCCTCCAGCCCCACCCACACGCACACTAACTGCATCGTTTCTGCACCGCAACCTGCCCTCGGGCGGGCACGGTAGGCACTCGAACACATTCTCCATCTTCTCCTGAGACCCCCCACCAGGTCACGGGGAGCCAGCACTGCCCTCTCCGCCCACACTGAGTCCATCTGCCACCTCGGCCTTGTGCCGGCTGAGGTCCCGCGGCCGGGGTTCAGGGCCCACCCCCGTGTCTACCCTGTGTCCACCCCCGTGTCCACCCCATGTCCTCACCGCTCCGTCTCCATGGCTGGGAGCAGCGTCTCTGCTGCAGGGTCCGAAGTGAACGCTGCGGGTGACAATCTTCCCCCCAGACCTCGGCCACAGCCTGGCCCACCGTCGAGTGCAGCCTCCAGGCCGCCAGGCTGGGCCCTACCATGTGAGTCGATGCTGTTGATCTGCTTTACTGGGTGGTGTAAACTGATAGGATCCATCTAAGAAGCTTTATTTTTCTTACAAAATTATCGTCATACATTTAAAAAGCAGTTTTGCTTCCTCTTTGTGCTCCCAGCCATTTCCCCCTCTCGTTCGTGCTTTCAAATGCGATCGAGAAACCGCCACATACGTCCCCAGGGGGAGATGACGGCAGTATTATGTGTAATCTGTGTTGTGCGCTTTAGTAATCAAGTAGAACGCTAATAAAAAACCTTCATAAGTAGTGGAACAGGCATTAATGCAAAGATGTTTATTGGAATAGAAAATCAGAATTTGATTACACTTTGTTCCTAAGCGATGGCTGGTTTTCATTTTGTTCGGGGTATTTGTTTAGAGACTGTTCTTCGCTGTTTAGGTCGCTCTATTAGACAAACCATATGGTGTGTGTCGTTCGTCCTCGTAGCTGAATGTGGTGGATGGATATTGTGGCCGTTTCTGGACGGTGCTGTCGAGAGGCCAGGACCGCGCCCTCCCCTCCCATGGGGCCGTGACCGCCTGTCCCCGGGGACGGGCCAGGCCACGGTGGAGACTCGGTCCCGGGGCAGGAATGGGACACGGTGAGGACCACCCGCAGGCACAGTCCCCTCTCATCCGGAACCTGAGCGGCACCAAAACTTCCAGAGTCCGCCCTGCACGGTCTCAGGGGACGCCGAGGGCTGGCTGGTTTGCTTCTGGCTCTGAGAGAAGCCTGGCCTCCAGGGAGGCCACCAGGCAGGAGGAGGCCGGTTCTCAGGGGAGAGAGACAGGATGGAGACGCCTGGTGGAGCAGCCGCCTCTCTCTGCCTGAACTTCGCTTTCACGCCTGCGGGGCTCACCTTCCCTCTGCTCGCCTCTGCTGGGGGACGTCTTTGTGCTCAGTCCTCTGTCTGTCTCTGTCTGTCTGTCTGTCTCTCTTCTCCCTCCTGGGGCATCTACGTTGAAGGAATAACTTACGTACAAGTCTTGGGGTTTGGAATGGCACAGCTTCTAACTCAAAACCATCTTTTCTGAACCTTTCCTCCCATTCTATTTTATTTCCTGACATAATTATAATTACAATATAGTGATAACTTGTTTAATTTATCAGGTCACTGGAAATAGCTTCTCCCGTCCACAGATGCAGTTTTGTCAAACCCCGCGTCCATCAGACCGACTTTTTAATAAGCCTGGCAGCCCGATACTTGGGGCTCTTTCTTTTCACTAGGAGCTGAACCACCCACGCCTGCTAATGTGGAGCAGCTGAAGGGTAAAGCTGCAGCCTCTTGTGTCCTCATCCCCAGCCCCTGCCTGCAGCCCGAGCCCTTCGTTTGTCCCCACGTTGAGACAGAAAGGGGGGCATCGTCACCTCCTCACCGGGAGGACGGGGGCTCGGCCACGTCTCCAGCCCGGCCCCGGGCAGGCAGGCCCACCTTCACCCACCTCGGCCACACGAGCTTGGGGTCAGCTTCCTCCTGGGCCGCCTGGACCCCCTCTGCCACCACCTGCCCCCATTGAGGGGCTCCCCCTTCCGCTTCTCAGCTGCCCAGACTGTTTCCTCCTCGGGCCTCTGAGGGCCTTACACATCCTCTTTTTCTTTTCCTTTTCATGGAAATCAGAAAATCGATCCATGAGCAGTTGGACTGGCCGGTCCCTGCAGAGGAGAACCCACAGCCATCCCTGAGCAGGGCCCTGGGGGCCTTTCCCTGCGGACCAGGGCCTCCCCAGGCCTCCCCAGCGTCCTGCAGGCAGAAAGTGCCGCTGTGGTGTCCGCCGTGTGCTGGGCCACGAGCAGGGGCTGCCGGGGGGCCTGTAGCCAGGCAGGCGTGTGGCGGGCGTGAGGTCACCCCACTCCTCGCCCAAGACGACAGCCGATGCCTTGTTTAATAGCGTTTGATAACTGTGTTTTGTAAGTTCAGATATGTATAGTTTATTATCAGAAAACTTTATCACTGAGAAACAAGGAAATTTTTGAGAAGACTGAGAAACAAGGCTGTTTTGGTCAACTCCAAAATCCTGAAATCAGGATTTATGGACGATTCCCCACAGTCTCACAGCAAACGGGACCCAGTGGAAGGCTTGCGGGCCCTGACCCCTCCAGGTCCGGGGGCTCAGTGTCTGGGAGGCCCAGGCTGGCTCTGCAGGGCTGGGGAACACCCCGACGGGGGCTGCCCAAGGGGCTGCGAGACCCCCGTTCAGAAGCTGACCTCACAGGAGACCTCCCTGCCGGGGATGGGGGAACGCGGGGGAGGACGGTGTTGGCGGGCGGGACGGGGTGCACACGTGCATGCATGTGTGTCAGTGTGAGGAGGTGGAGAAGCAGCAGGGGAGGCCGGGTGGAGAGGCCCAGAAAAGGGGCCCTGGGGGCAGCAGTGGGGAGGGTCGGGGAGGCGCCAGGGAAAACCGGTGCCCAGCAGAAAGTGCAAAATCCTCGCAGAGCTGAGCGGGTAAGCGATGGAGGAGGTGGGATTGGCCCCCGGGACCCCTGTACTGGAGGCTGACGAGGCCTCCTTAGCAACGTGGACGACTCTCGGGCACCAGGGCAGCTGCTGTGCTGCGTGCAGCCCATGGGCCAGGGCTGGGTTTCAGCCCCCGTTTGTCCCCTCAGCCGAGGGCCCTTGTGCAGTGCACAACATGCCCAACTGCACTCGGGCGGCAGGAAGCAACGTTACCTGTGACCTGCCGCACACGAGGCGGAGCAGCAGCTGGACGCGCACAGGGAGGTGGCCAAGAGCTGATGGCAAAGAGACCCCCCCGCCGGCTGTCCAGGCTTGGGACACGGGGGGCCCTGTCCAGCTGTGAGGGTCATGGGGAAGCCAAGGGGCAGATTCCAGGGCCCAGCTTACCGAGTTGGGGCCTGAGGGAGGAGCTGGGCACCTAGGGTTTGTTAACAAGTGCCGCAGGAGCGTCAGGGTTCGAGGTCTGGAGAAACATTCAGCCTCGGGCTTGGTGGGAACACGGGCGCAGAGAGAGTGCGAGCGACCAGGGGCACACAGCCTGGGCCACGTTCCCCACCCCGTCATCCCTTCCCTGACCCCTCCATGTGTCAGTCTTTGCAAACTGCTCCAAGTTCTATTTTGGAACAAGATAAAAGGCTGAAGTAACACTTTGAGGCAACACCCATCACACAGAGAACTCGTGCTCCAGAGGCCACCTGACACCCCCCGCCACCAGGGTCTGCTGACTGTCCTCAAGTGACTTCTTTACCAAGAGCCAACCCCACGTCCCTGTCCCGTCCCCAAACCCAGAAGGGCTGAGAAGCAGATGGTAAATTCAGACAGACACGGATTTTGGTCCTTGTTCTGCGATCCTCAGGAACCAACCCCTCCCACACGCTCTCGTGCACCTGAAATGCCCCGTAAAGTCCCTGGAGCCCGGACCTGCGCCCTGACAGCCTCTGCGCTGTCCAGCTGCCATCCAGACCTTACGAGGCCACAGCCAGACTCCCGGTGGCCCCCTCGGTCCTCCCGTGTCCATGGTGGCAGCTGCAACGTGCAGATGCCCAAGCGAACTGATGGGGTCCGTGGCGACCCCTCTTCCTCTCATGCTCCACCCTGACGAATCTGTGGGCTCAAGAGTAGAGACCCACCCAGAGCCCAGGTGCCATGCCCCCTGCGGCAGCTGCACACATTCAAGCCGCCACCACTTCCCCGATGACCGCTGCGCGGCCTTGAAGTTATTTGTCTGCTGCTGCTTCTGCCCACTGGGCTGCTCCACACGAGGGGGCTTGGGGGGGGGGGCGGGCACAAAACCCAGGCGCCTCTTGTCCCCTCCCCTTTCCTTCCCGAATAGTTAGGGGAGCCAGCAGGCAGGGAGTGCCCAGCGTGGCGGAGCTTGGGGCAGGGCACTCCTCTGCCCGCAGTCTGTGGGACTTGGTGGCAGTGGCCCCGAGCTGAGACGGTGAGTTTGCTCTGGGGGAGCTTCTCTTGGTCAGTCTGGGGAATGGTGCGCACAAGCCTCCTTTCCCAGAAATGTCGTGCGTTAAGTTTGTGTGAGCAGTCAGTTAACGGGGTGGCCCGACCACGCCGCCCCCCGTTGCCTGTGCTCTGCCGCTGAGCACCCACCAAAGGCATCTCCCCACAAACCAGGAATCATCGCGGGGAAAGACCTCCTCCTGTGAACAGGCCGACAGCGAAGCCCCAAGGCTGGGACATTTATGCATCGAAATCTTTGAAACAAAAGGTCAGGAAGGTGGTCCCCCCCAAATTACCGTGTGCAGTTGGAGGGAGACCCCTGCCCCGTGAGCCCAAGAGGGGAGCGTCTGGTTTCCAGGCTCCGGGCTGCCACGATCGCGGGAGAAGTGATTATCACAGCATCTGGAAGGTCAGAAACTAGACGAAAGGCAGTAAAGTCTGACGGTAAGAGAAGCTTTACCAGCACAGCGAGCGTTTGGCCAAAGCCGGAAATGACTGCGTCCTTCCACACAACTTACTACATTTTGATTTCGGTACCGGAACCCGAGGAGGCAGAGACATTTCGAGCAGGAGACGGAAGTCGCTTTAAAGGTCAACCTTCAAATTTAGTGCTAACAAAAATGGGAAATCAAAAGCGTTGTCTTTGATCTGAAGTAAAGGCGGAGCCCACAAGCCCTTGGCGTGTTTGGGAGACGCCCGTCTTCTCCCGGCCACCCTCGGCCTCCCAGGCCGCACACCCACCCCCCGCCCCGGCGAGACGCAGGTCACAGCTTATCACCCAGCAGGGGTGGAGGGGACTGGGGCGCAGGACCGCAGGGACTGTCCTGCAAGGAGGCCGTGGCGTCTGCCAGCCTGGGGGCCGGGGCCCACTGACACTTAGGTGACCAGGCAGAGAACCAGTGGGAAAACTTCGGGGGGATATTACATCCTTCGGGGCGTCAAAAAATATGCATAAAAATATGAATGATAACGTGAGGCAGAATATCAGAGACCAAATTAGATCGTGAGTATAATCTCTGTAAAAATGTTTGGTGCACAAGTATAAAAGTAAAGCCAAATCACGTTCAAGAATCTTCAATGATTTGCCTGTATTTAGAGCATCAGAAACAATTCTAACTTGAGAATACGTCTCAGCTTTTGAGAACGATGGAAAGCTGAACGTTAACTCTGCAATTTCACGATTTCACAAATAGGAAAATGTCCAGATTGACGTCCAATGAAGTCCAGAAAAATGTCACCTTTGGTTCAGATGTGAAACATCGAGTGATTATGAGGAAAAGAAAACTGTGCGACGGACCAAAAGTCTCCTGCTTCCCATGGACCTGGGTCAGAGGAAAGGGTCTCTCCTGACAGACGTGTGACACGGGGACAGCAGACACGGGCCAGCAGCTGGCAGTGCCGAGATGTAATAGCTTTGCTATGCAAACTGCTTACAACTTTAATACTGACTGCTTTGATTTTTAATAATAAAGTTATAACTATGGAGTTATTGGTCCAAGGCGCTTTCTGTGATGGAGCTGTTTGGCTTTTGCTCAACATGGACTGGCTCTTATTATAATGTTTGGTCACAAGCCATTTGGCCAGAAGGTATTTTTCTGTCCGTCTGGTCAAAGCCCTGATGGACCCAGACAGTGACCTGCCCTGCCAGGTCCCTCATGCCTTTGTCCCTCCCCACCCCATGATGACCCTGGTTCCAGCAGATCCTGGGCAAGGCTAGCTATGAGCTGAGATGCACACAGAACACATGTGCGGCTACAACACACCATGTGGCACCTGCAGCAGGGACCTGGGCCTGGAGACGGCCCAGGAGGGTTTGGGCATGAGAGAAGGGGGGGGATGGAAGACCACCCAGCTCCGTGGCCCGGAGCCCCTACCCTGGGGCTTGCCCGGTCCTGGCCAGGAGGGGAGAGGAGCCCCTGCTTGTGGTCCCAGAGTTTGGGATCCAGACATGAGATACGAGAGGGCTTCCCGTGCTGGGCCGGGAGGACTGGGAAGCACAGTTAGCCCAGAGGAAGGTGGAGGCCGGAATCCGGGCCGAGGTCCAAGCTCCATCTCCCAGGCCACCCTGCAAGCTTCTTCCCACCGGCACCTCTGTACCCATCAGCCATCGCCGTGTAACAAGCATCCCAAACTCCGCGACTTCAGACAACAGCCACGTTATCGTTTCTTATGATTCTGGTGCTCACTGGGCTCAACTATAGGTACCACTGGGGTCTCTCGTGGGGCTGCAGTCAGGTGACAGCTGTGCTGGGATGCCCACAACAGCCTTAGCCACCCATCAGGGCTCTGCAGGGGGCTGGACCGAGGGACGTGCTGTGTGTGTCTCTCTGCCCCCACCCGTCCCCGTTTCTCTCTCTCTCTCTCTCTCTCTCTCTCCCACACCACACACACACACACACACACACACACACACACACACCCCACACACACTCCTGGTTGTCTCCTCAGAATTCACAGCAGCCCGTGTGCATCAGGACCCCATGGGCAGTGTCCCTGAGGCACCCGCTGGCCCCTCGTTGCCCTCCTGGGCTGCAGACCCCCTGCCTGGCCTGGGGACGAGTGTGGACACCTCTGGTGACCCTCAGGCTAGGAGGTGGTCTGCTCTGGAACAACTGGTCTCTGAGCAATTTCTCTTTTTATCTAAAAGCAGAGGGTGTCCTTCTGGTTTGGGAACAAATTAAACAGGGTTTAATTTTAGCAAACGATCATAAAACAAGCACTTACGAAAGGCGACTTTTTGTTCCCAAACCAAAAGGACACCCTCTGCTTTTAGATAAAAAGAGAAATTGCTCAGGGACCACTTGTTCCAGAGCAGGCCACCTCCTAGCCTGAGGGTCACCAGAGGCGTCCACACTCGTCCTCAGGCCAGGCAGGGATTAGAGCAGCACATAGGGCCCCAACCTGGAAGTGAGGGTGGATGAGACCCGCCACTTGGCTGAAGTCTGGGGTTAGCCTTGGGGGAGGAGGAAGCAGGAAGGAGGTTCCAGAGGTCGAACAGCATGTGGGCAGGGCCACCCAGAGAGTGCACTGCCCAATTCCCATCACGGCAATGTCAACATGCCCCTGAACTGGGCAGCTGGACCAGGCCAGTAGAGAGCGTGGCAGGGAGGGGGCGCCATGAGGGGGAGGGGTCGTGAGTGGGGACGTGAGCTGGAGCACGGGCTTCACGTGCCCCGTCTTTGGAGGAAGGCGCTGGACTCTGCTTCCATTGGGGCCACGTAAGTCCCTACCACGTGGACTGTTCTGCAGATCTAACTGCAAACCCTGGAGGGAAATAAAATCTACCCATGGCAGTAGATAGTGAAATCCAGCGGGCAGAATTCTGGAGGGGGTTGACCCCTGAACACGAGAACAGCACAGAATGAGTCCCTCGTTTTATCCCAAGCGCAACTTGTAGCTGTTGCCTCAGTTGTAGCTGTTCTGGCCTGAGCAGCCAGATCCCGGAATCCGGGGCAACCACAGCCTCTGAAAAGTGGGGGAGGAATCCAAAAGGGGGGCCTTCAAACTCGGCCCCAACCCCCACCAGCCCCTGCAGAGGCAAGTGCAAGGCTCAGAGCAGCCCCACCGAGGATGAGCTCCTGAACTGGGTTCGGAGCTGCCACCCCTGGGGCAGGGTTTGTAGTCTGAGGTCAACCCTTGAGCTGCTGCTGAAACCAATGAACAGGAACATGAAACCCAGAGTCTCCGGCTGGGCGGGCACCTGGCCGGCCTTCGTGAGGTCCTCCACCACGAGGAAGCAGCAGGGGTGACACTGGAGGCCACGCGACTTCTGCCTGCTCCTCTGTCTCGCGTGGTCACCCACAGACCCAGTCACTGTGTGTGCGGGGGTCCAGGCCACGGGAGCCCACGCATGGGTGACACACCATTCGCCCATCCAGACCCCGGCCCACAGCCATCACTGCTGGCCAGGCGTGCGGGGAAGGCATCTCAGATCAGTCCAGCCTCCGTCTTCCAGCTGAAGCGCCGGACGCCATGGAGAGAGGCAAGTGATCCCCGCAGTACCCTGTGTAAACTGCTCACCCACAGAAACCGTGCAGACATAATAACTCACTACAATTATTGTGGTTTTTTAAATTGAAGTGTAGCTGATTTACAATGTTGTGTTAGTTTCAGGTGTACAGCAAAGTGATTCAGTTATACATATACATGTATATATATTCTTTTTCAGATTCTTCTCCATTATAGGTTATTACAAGGTATTGAATATAGTTCCCTGTGCTGTACAGTAGTTTATCTATTTTATATACAGTAGTGTGTATATGTTAATCCCAAACTCCTAAGGTATCCCTCCCCCGTTGTTTTAATCTATCAATACCACATTTGGGGGTGAGTTGTCATGAGGAAGAAGAAAATGACAAAGAACCTCAGGAACCTGCAAGACCATATCACAGGGTCAAACATTCATGCGATTGGAGTGCCAGACAAAGAGGAGAGAGACAAGGGGGCAAAAAATATTTGAAGATCAATAGTAAAAAGATTCCAAAATTTGATGAAAGACATAATTTTACAGTTTCAAGAAACTCAAGGAGCCCCAAGCTGGACAAATGCAAAGAAGAACTTGACCGGGTGAATTACAGTCAACCTGCCGAAATACCTTGAACATGTCTAGTGAGAATGACCCGCTCTGGAGAGGGAAGCGGGTTCAACCTGCCAACTCCTTGCAGCCCCACTGCTGCTGTGGGTCCCAGGGACCCGGACGGTCACAGGCACTTTGAGGGCCAGGCCTGGAAGTGGCCTCCAGGACTTGGGTCCGCCTTCTAGAGGCCAGAGGTCAGGGCCGGGCCCCACCCAAAGCCCTGGGGAGGCGGGGGAGGCGGGAGGTTGTGGGAAGATGTGGGCTCCCTGAGCGCCCAGAGCGGGACCCGGCGGTGAACTCAGCTGAGAAGAGGCATCCTTTGCTGGCCGTCTCTCCAGCCACAACTTCCTAATCACACCTGCCCTTCTGATCTGACCTCTGCACTCGGGGAAATCTCCGTCCACACAGAGTTGCTCCATTTCATTCTCCCCTTTCATCCCCTTTGAAAATTAAAAACCTCTCTAATTTTTGCTGAAAAGCTAAAGATTATTTACACAGAGCAGAGTTAAGCCATAAACCTGAAGGTGCGCCAGGCTTGTCCATGGATCGGGGACTTGCCCCTCAAAAGCCCTTTGCTTCCAGACTGCCCTGCAGCATTGCCCAGCCCTCGCCCCGCAGACCCCTAACCCAACATCCTTCCTTTGCCCACCAGGGATCAAAATAATTTTTAAAAATCTCATGCTACACCGCGGGTTTTGGTTTTGTCCAATTCCTGATATCTCAGCAGTGTTGTTTTCTGCCACTAAAGGTGTTTTCGAGCCAGCAACACCATAGGTGACATTGAAGGAAATACATTCTGAATTTCAAACAACTGACTTATTAAGACATTTGCGGTTTGGAAATAAGGCACCAGCTGCATTTTAACTCTTTGGAGACTTGTGCTCCACGTATAGTAAATGCAGTAACTTCCAGGTCCCCAAGCTGTTCATTTCACCAAAATGACCCATTTCCTGACCATTTCACTCAATAGAAGCTACTGTTGCCAAGGCCTCCAGGCCTCCAAGGCACAGGTGTGAAGCCATGAGGTAGCAACTTGCAGGTGTCCTCCATCGCCTGGCACCGTCTCAGGCCCCACGGCTCCCTCGGAAGTCACAGCCTGGGGTCAGAAGCAGCCAAGTCAGTAAATGACCGAATTATGGGGAAGTCCCTGTAAACCACACAGCGCGGAACCGATGCGAGGCCACTGATAGTAAACAACTTGCCATGATCATCACATGTTGGTCCCAAAGCAACAGCAGGACCAAGGCTGCGGCAGCTTTTAAAAATAGAATCCGAGGGCCTAGCAGTCGCCAGATGCCGTCCACTGGAATGAAGGAAGCACATTTGCCAAGGCCACCGGAGGGCATCTTGCAACTGGCATACACACGTGTGCACACTGGTGCACAAATACATACGCACTGCGCACACACACGTCTACATACATGTATTCACATATAGGCATGTACTTTCACATGCACACACACACCCATACATGCACCATGATGCGCATGCACACACGTCACATGCACACGAGGACATAAGGCCCAAAGGGACTGCATGAGTTCCCAGGTTAAAGCATAGGCAACATCTGGGAAAAGAGAGAGAACATTTCTGGAAATACGTTAGAATCCCGTAGTCTTTGACTTCATACGATTTCTCACTTGGCCTGCGGCCCCCTTTCCCAACAGGGAAGCTCCCCAGGAGGAGGGCTGGCGGGTCAATGACACGTCTACACAGGAGAGAGTCAGCTGTCAATTCTGCGGTGAAATCAGCTGTATGGGCCAGCCAGTGGGAGCGACTCTGACCCTGCGAGGCCCCCAGACGGCCTGTGGGGCCAGTCACCGCTCAGGAGAGGTTGGGACGTCCACCGGACACAGAGGAAGCGGCTCTCATTCTGCACACGCAGGGTCCGCCGTGCAGTGCACCCTGCATTTCTCCCACGGCCACGGCAGGCGGAGGCTCCGACAGGCGGGTGCAGGCCCTGCCCCGTCACAGAGGTGGCCAAGCACACACCATGGCTGGACCCAGGCACGCCCGCTTCAGAGCCTGCTGCTGGTGACCTGATGCTGGGAGGAGCAGAGATCTGGGTGGCTCCCCGGATCACTTCCGGCTACATCTCTGCACCAGGTGCTGAGTCACAGCTAGTCTGCCCCACGTGCATTGACTCGGTAAAAGCATTTTCATCCAGATCCCTCCGGCTCCCAGGCCTTGTAGACAGAGCCAGCGACGAAGGCTGTGTAGACTGACCCAGGCAGGCCGTGGTCTCCTGGCCCAGCACAACCACACTGGGGGCCGGGTCTTTTCCTTTAGGGGAAGCTCACAGGTGCCTCGTTTGCTCACGTCCTCAGGGGGCTTGGTCTGATTTTGTGCAGAATCAAACCTCCAGGACTTCTGAGGGCCTAAGGCTTCTGCTGTCCCAGGACACGGAAAATCTGACCTGGAGCCTGGCCACACTTGCTCTTCTGTCAGAAAGAAAACTAGGAACGTCGGCCTCCATTTCCAGGAGCCCGAGGACACCAGCGTGTGGAGCCGCCCCTGCTCACCCTCAGCCCGGATCACACACGGACCAAGGCCAAGGCCACCATGTCCCCCCGCTGTGCCGGCTCACACTGCACAGGAATTCCATTCTGCTGGGTGTCAGCTGCTGGAAGCCTCCCCTATTGGACTCTGAGGGTCACTTCCAGCGGAGGTCCAGGAGGACCCCAGCCATTACTAATATTCTATGCAGTTTTTTTTTGTTTTTCTGCTGCGGTTTTGCATGGATCTGGTCAGGCCAGGGCTGGGGGCCGAGCCAGGGTGGACACGGCTGCAAGAGTGACCTCTGCACTCCCCGAGTCTGGGTTCTCTGGCAGGTGAGTCAGACGTGATGGTTTTCAACGGCCACTGATCTTTCCTAATTTTATAGACTGTTTTGGGTTCATACAGGCCAGTGATTGCTCGCAGGGTCAAAGATGCGAGCCGATACCATAAACTGTGCCCATGAGGGATTCTCCCCCCTTCCCCCCAACCCTCCCCACAGACCCCGTGTGGACCTCCCTTCTGTTTTCCCAACAGCATAAACAGCGAGCAAGGGGACACTGCCGCCAGTATTTTCTGAGCTGCAAAGGCGCTTTCCAAGCGCAAGCCTGGGAGCCGCTGGGAGCCGGGCCTCTGGAGAGGCTGGGAAGAACCCCGGGGCTCACTCAGGCCGCCAAACCCTGGCTGGGTCGAGGGGTGCAGATACGCCCGCAGGAGGGAGGAGTTCATCCTGTCCGGTGGAGAAGACATACCTCTCCCAGCCCCTGCCCTGCCCGCGGAGCCCGCCAGCCAGTCCTCATTAGTACACCTATCTCTCATCCAAGCTTCTGGGTGTGATAAAGAATTAGGGTTAGCAAACTAGGTGAGGAGAGGGCGTTTGGAAGTGACACCATGGTGATTGATGCTGCTAATAAGCCTTCAGCCGGGAGAGTTCCAGCCCCCGTCCAACGCATCCCTCCCGCACCCGCCGGCAGCTGCAAGGCCCACCTACCTGCGTTCCTTCCCCAGCCCAGGCAGGGGGCACCCAGCCCGGCCTGTGCCCAGAGGCGGCGTGGCCCCGTGTCTCTTGAGGGCGGCTGCAGGCTGCCTTCCAAGACTGGGTCTTTCTCCTCCCATCCTTCCCTCGTCCCTCCTTCTCCCCAAACACTCACACATCCTTAAATCAAAGGAAAAGGAGTGCAACTGCCCCTCATGCAAACCTCTCGAACGCGACCCCATCTGCCTCCGTCTGCGGCTGCGGGGTTTCCTTTTCACTTTTCCTTCCCCTCTGGGAACCGCAGAAGGCGCGTCCATGGCGGTAGATGGCGGGGCAGTGGTGGCGCGGCCCCGCTGAGGCTGCTGCGCGGTGCAGACCCAGCGGCCACGCTGCTCGTGACTCGGTCCCCATTTGTCCCGTGAGCGTCGGTAAAAGCAGCCCCACTTTAGAGTCGTTCCCGTTAAGACACAGCACGTTTCATTCTAGGAGGGAAATGTGTCCAAATGGCTAAAGGGTTTTTTCTTTCTAATTCATTGTAGGTAAAGCACCTTCTCAGAGCAAAACGCTGGCCTGGGTGTAGTGAGAACTCAAAGTGACACAAACAGTTCCTGCCCTGCAGACAGTGACAGCAGAGGCCACAGAGCAGGTCACCCAAAAGTGTCCTAAAGACTAAGGTAGGGGATTGGGCAGCGAAAGCGCAGGAGTCCAGCCAGGGCGGTGCGCACCTGGGGACAGGTTCAAGCTGTTCCGGCAGCAGGGACACGGGGGATGTGGGCAGACCTGTGGGTCAGAGCAGGGCACCGGCTCATACAGGGAACAGGCTGGAGGGGAGCTTGAACCCGCGTGCAGGCTTGGCATCAGGCTAAGGACTTAGAGTTTTCCTGGAGGCATCGGGAGCGGTTAAGGGGTCTACCCAGAGACAACTAAGACAGTAAACAGAGTGGCCTTGGGCTGAGCCATCTTGACAAAGAAGAAGCAACGCGGGTGGCCAGGTGGCCCACAGCTGAAAGGCTGGCGTGTCCCTCCCGCGAGCCACCGGCCCCCCAAGCTGGGCAGTCCTCTCCTGACTGCCTCCCTCTGGGCCACCGAGACCCCCAAAGCCTTCACACGTCTACCCTGCCTGGGATGCCCTTGATGTCTACTGACTTATCTTCCTGTGCTCCAACATCGTTCCGGATAACAGCACAAACGGAATTAGTTCACTGTACTGACAACCTCTGCTCCCGGACTCACAGCAAGGCATCTACCCCTGGTTCCTGGAAGGGTGGTCAAGTCTTGGGAAGCTCCTGGGGATCCAGGCAGGGAGACTCATCTTCACTCGTGTGAGAAGTCTTGTCAAGTGTGGGCCTTTCACGCAGAGGGGCTGGTGGGAGATGGATGGATCGTGCTACGGGAAAGACGCAAACACATCTGTCGATCGAATTACAACGACAAATAAAACAATGTGTGCGGGACCCTGTGCAGAGTGAACAGCGTTACCTGCGTCTACGGGGTGTTGTGAGGTGGCTAGAGATTCTGGGAACGGCTTCAGGCATCCAACACAGGCACCGTTTCCCTTTCCAAATTGGCTACGTTTTACCCGGAAAGCCTCCGCATCAGCTTCTGACCCTACACACACGCTGGCCGAGCGTCCGGCCTCGCCCAAACTTCCCCCCAACTGGCAGCCACACATGACTTTTCCCCCTAAAACCCCCCACACCCCCGACTCTATGTGGCAAAACTGAGCATCTTCCCCGTGAGCCCCCTGTTTGCCTCCAAAGTGGAGGACACCCACAGAAAGTCTTCCTGGGCTTTCCTCTCTGTCCCCACATCCTCCTCATTGCCCCCCATCCTAGATTCCTCCAGACCCCCTCCCTCCATCTGCACGCCGTCTCCTGGGGCCACCCTCTCGCTGCTTCTCCTGTGTTTACGGGACAGCCCACCCCTCACCGTCTCCCTCGGCCCCTCATCCACGTCCATGCCGCCATGGCTCCATCTTTCCAAGGTCAAATCTGATGGTGTCACTTCAGCCGTCAGCGGCTCCCCGTCCCCTGATAAATGCATCCAAGGCCCTCCACACTCTTCCCGCCAGCCTTCTGCCAGCCCTCACCCCTCCCCGGTGCAGGCTGTGCTCTGGTCGCGCTCCACTCCTGCAGCTCACGGATCCCCGCTTCTTCCACACTGCTTCCACGACGGCAGCGCACCCCACTCCCTCCAGGAACCCCTTGCTGATCCTTAAAGATGGGCTCAGTGTGGGGACCTCAGCCCCCCAGCCCCTGACGCTCGCCAGCCGACCACTCGTGCATCCCTCCCCACAGCGCTGTCCCGGGGTTTCTTTACACCTCTCCCCCCATGAGACTGTAAACTGCCTCACGGCAGGATTTTCCCGTTCTTCTTGGCATCCTCAGAGCCTTCACGTGTGTCAGGTGGTCAGTGAATGTCTGTTGAATGGGGGAACCACGAGCTCCTCCTCTTCCCCTGGCTCTGACATCCACCGTCTTTACAATTCTTATTATTTCTATCCTGCCTTGTTCCAGAGGGATCTAAGGATACTTTGATCAACTTCACAAAGACCCATTTCCCGGGACTCCTGGATTAGCTAAGAGATCCAGAGGCTTAAAATTATAAATTCATCCATTCAACCAACAAATAGGTATTCAGCTCTAAGTGCTGGGAATGCATTCAGCTCCACGTCCAGCTTCACTCAAGACATCCTCAGGAAGCTCAGGTTTTCTCATTGATTATGGGAGGTTTGGGTATGAGCAAAAACTACCCACAGTTTATACATGATCCCAAGAGGAAGGTGGCAAGAAGTCTCTTATCCGTTCCTTGAAGAAGAGCTGCTGAAGACACCAGTTCTGTTTATCCCCACCTTGAACCCTGAGAACGCTGTCCAAGGAGTTAGTCCATCCCAGACGGCAAACTTCCACAGAGACTTCAGCAACTCCAGCCAAGCGGGAGTGATGAGAGGGTCCTGGCGACCACCCGCCAGCTCCAGCATCCAGGACTCAGATTTATCCCCAGTGAAAAGAAGACCTGGATGTGATGCCATCAAAGATCTTCCCATCTCTGGAATTCCAGGATTCTGAAACTCTGTTCCACAGGAGAGGGCAGGGGAGCCCATTTGGGTGGAGCTGCTTGTCTTAAATTTAGAAAACCAGCTAAGCGGGATGGGCGTGGCCTCTTTGAAGAGATCGCCGAACAGGAGGGTCCAGGGAGAGGGTTGTGGAAGCAGAGGTCTCGAAGGACCCCGCTGACAGTTTCTGCTTCGTCCGTCCACTCATTCAGCAAGCGTTTGTTGGGATCCTTACTTGAAAGACACTGTATGGACAGGGGGGCACAGCAGCCGTCAGCAAGGTGGGCAAAATCCTGCCGTGTCACACTCAAGCACGGGGCAGGAGTCCTTTACGAGGCTGTGACGAAGCTGTGGAGGGGCCGAAGCGGGTGGGGAGGCTGGCGCGATGGTGGACGAGGAGGAAGGATGCGGCCAAGCCCACCTGGGGAACAGGGACAGCTTCCCAGACGGAGGACGGGCCAGGTGTCAGGACCCAGAGGTGGGACGGGAGGTGGCCCCTGAAGGGGACGGTGCAGGTGCTGGGAAGTGGTCAGGCCCAGGACCACCCTGACCGTGGAGCTGCCAGCCAGGCGGTGGACGCGGTGAGCAGGGCTGTGGCTCGCGGTGGGAGAGCGACGAGCAGGAGATTCCACACGAATGTCAGTGTCCTGGCTTCAGCAGCTCAGCGGACGGGGTGGGGCTGCTGTGGGGTGCCAGGTCCTAGAACAGTCTAGGAGGCCACTTATCTCAGAGACAAAGAGCCTCCTCAGGCGCTTTATGTATTTTCTTTTTAAAGACAACCCAATTTTTTAAAAAATATTTATTTGTTTATTTGCCTGC
This sequence comes from Mesoplodon mirus, assembly GCF_964341445.2. Classification (NCBI taxonomy): domain Eukaryota; kingdom Metazoa; phylum Chordata; class Mammalia; order Artiodactyla; family Ziphiidae; genus Mesoplodon; species Mesoplodon mirus. The sequence goes on along the minus strand of NC_138985.1, from coordinate 114,456,798 downwards.
GCCGGGTGTCAGTTGCGGCATGTGGGCTCTAGTTCCCTGAGCAGGGATGGAAACCCGGGCCCCCTGCATTGGGAGCGCAGTGTCTCACCCACTGGACCAGCAGGGAAGTCCCCCCAGGGTCTTTTCCCACGAAAAGGCTGCCATATTCCCAGCTTTTTTCTCTGTGTGGGATCCACCCTCGAGGAGAAAATCAGGCAAGGTTGGTGTTGGGTGGCCACCTCTTCCTCCTGTGCTGGATGTACAGACAACACAGGGAAGGCAGGAAGCCGGGACAAGCTGGAACCAGTCAGCCAGTCCTGCTCGCCCCGTCTCGTCCCAGGTTGCACCCTGCGTCCCGGGTTCTCCACCATAAGGACCCTGGAGGCTCTGGCTCCAGCGTGTCCCTGCAGCTGCTTGGCCTTTTCCTAACAGGGATGTGGTTGCACCTGGAGGGACACCCACATGGGACCAGCCCTGACAGGAGAGAAACGGTATCTCTGGGCTTGAGCACCGTAAGCAGACAGCACATCCCCGTGGACCCAAGGCCTCCCCCACAAGCAGAGGCGAGCCAGGACCACAGAGCCAGGGAGGGCCCGCAGTCCCACACCAGGCGCCCTCTCAGGTGGACCATTTCCGCCGTGAGACATCAACTGACCATTGCCTTAACACACCTCCAGGACACCTCCAAGCTCATCTTCTGACCCCGGTCCCAAGACTGGAGGCTCAGCAACTGCAATACTAGCAAATTTCATGTTGATCCTTAGCAAACTTCTAAAGCACTTTATTAAATGACAGACTGGGAGTATTCATGTTATTAAAGAATATGCAGCATTTTATGAGCCCAGTGTTGCCTGACACCAGAACCAGGCAAAGACACCACAAGACAAGAAAACTACACAGCAATGTCTCGTGTGAATATGGACGCACAAATTCTGAACAAAACACCAGCAGACTGAAACCAGCCACATATAAGAATTATGCACCATGACCAAGTGGGATTTATCCCAGGGATGCAAGAGTGGTTGAAATCTGAAAATCAATTAAGGTAAAACATCAAATCAATAGAATAAAAAGTAAAAACGACACGATCATCTCAACACATACAGAAGGAGCACTTGACAGACCCAAGATCTTTTCATGATAAAAACACTCAGCAAACCAGGAATAGAAGGGAAATCCCTCAACCTGACAAAGGGCATCTAAAGGAAAACCCACAGCTAATGTCACACTTCATCGTGCAAGTCTGAATGCTTTCCCCATAAGATCATGAAGACATAAATGTCGACTCTCACCTGCCCATTCATAAATGTGCTGGGAGTTCTACCCAGGGCAGTAAGGCAGGAAAAGGAAATAAAAGACGTCCACGTGGGAAAGGTGACATGATACGGTATGTACCAAATCCCAAGGAATCTGCTAAAAAACTATCACACTTAATAAGTTAGTTCAGCAAAAGAGTAGGATACAGATCAATGTATAAAAATCAATTATATTTCTATACACTTGCAATGAGCAATATAAAACATGAAATTATGAAAACAGTTACATTCACAATAACATCAAGAAAAGTAAATTACTTATAATAAATTTAACAGATGAAACATAGACTCTGAAAACAACAAAATATTGTTGAGAGAAATGAAGCTCTAAATAAATGGAAAGACATCCCATGTTCATGAATTGGAAGACATAACACCGGTAAGACGGAAGTATTCCCCAGGCTGATCGGCAGATTCACCTCAATCCCTACCAGAATCCCAGCTGACTTCCTTACGGAAATTGAGATCCTGCTGTACCAAGTGTTGTACTGGGGTGCACACGGAGTCCCGCACAGCTCTGAGGCCAGAAGTCTGCGGTCGGGTGGGTGAGTCGCACTCCCTCTGCAGCTCTGAGGGGAGAGGCTTCCTTGCCTCTGTGGTCATGGCGGGCTCACAGATGCATCTCCCCGGTCCCTGCCCCCATTGCCAGGTGTCCCCTACAGGTCTGCATCTCCACTTTCCTCTATGGATGACTGTATCAGACTGGGTCCCTCCTGGGCCCCTCCTCCAGGATGCCCCCCTCTTAACTCAGTGATAACTGCAGGGACCCTGCTTCCAAGTACAGGGTCAGGACTTTAACATATATTGGGGGGGGGCACAAAATTCAGCCCCCAACTGGCCACAGGAATTTACCTTTACAATGCGTTTTACTGAATTCTCCTCCTTTGTCCTCGCAGGCACCAGTGGGATGGAGGCTGCGTCACCACTAAGCGCCCGCCCTTCCACTGGCTGTGGTCCTGCCGTGTCCTGCTTTGTTTGCTTCACCTTTGCAGATCTCTTTGTGCTTAACTTTTCAAGTTTTTCTTTTTTTTTTTTCGTCAAACAATGTTCATTGTACCAACGTCGAGCATCACACATGCATTCTGAAGGGTCTACTCCCTACTTTGTATTGGAACTTGGACCTGGAATGTGCCCTAGGACAGATGTTTCAAGAATTAAGTGCCACCCTAAGGTGGAGGGAAGACGCCACTCCTCCCGCCGTGGCCAGAGCAGCAAGGGCGTCAGGAGCACCCGGGTGTTCGGATAAGCGCGGGGATGCTCAGTTCTATCAGCCCTCTGGGAGGTCTTCAGTAGAGGCGGTGCCTCCCCACTCTGGTCACCTCGTTTTGCTGCCTTTATTGCTCTGTCTGCTGTCCTGGGGAGGGGGGACCCTGCCCACATCACCTGCGCATTTCCTGCCCCCAGCACACACCAGGAACATTTATAGATGCTCCATAAAAGTATCTGTGGACTGAGAGCTCTCAGTGGGCTCTCCGCCCCCCCACCGAGAACCTGTGCTTCTCCAGAAGCCGGTTCAGCCCCACCCCTCCTGGCATTCACCTTGCCCCGGTAGGGGGTGGGGTGAGCTTCGGGTTCCTCTCAGGCTCCAGAGCAGCTGAGACTGACCTCCGTGAGCTCCTCTCTGGTTCGCAGGCAGCTGCGAGCTCTCCCCAGGGAGAGTCTAGAATGGGCCTCCCCCCCCAACCGTGTCCCGAGATGCTGGGACCACAGGTGACACCGGTTTGGGCCCTGAGAACAGCCAGCCCCAGGGAACAGAAGGGGACAGCCCTTCAGGACTGTCCACCCTGGAGCTCGGACAGGAGGGTGTGGTGGGGAAAATGGGGCAAAAGGACCTATGACAAAGGCTAGGACGCTGGCCCCAAATGTGGAGGGGACATGAGCCCCCAGCTCGACTAGGGAGCTACGTAGAACAGGAGCTTTAAGACTGAAAAGGTTTAAAGGTCATTATGCGTATATATCAGTAAAAAGCGATAGGAATTTGTAAGCAGCCACAGCTGGAAGGAGCAGAAAAAACCCTCCTCAATCACCATGGAAATCTCTGCTCACCACACACCATCATATTTAGTTATTAATAGACGTTGGCTAGGCTGACATTTTGCACATTCATCCCAATATGCATCGGGGCCACTTCTGGCATTTAGTTTATCATTTTCATCAGTGTCGTCCACGGATTGACCGGCCCGACCCCAAAATCTCACACTGTCACTCATCATAAGTGAATTTATCAACATGTACAGAATCAGAATACACATGAGAGTTTTGACTGTTTGCATATGAAATTACTTCATTCTCCACGCTTCAAAAAATTCAATTTTGCATAATAAATGATGATAAGGGCCAGTTGACAATTATATAGGTGGGAAGAGTAGGAAGGAGTGATTGGAATTTCAATGGGCCCGAGGATGCATCTGGGGCTTGGCTAAGTAATCAGCACCCAGGCTGACTCTCTCCATTGTTGGGGGTTAGTACAAAGCCTTCAGCTCCTATTAGAGGCACCCTTTACTTAAACTGCAAATTGGCACAAAGCCTGTTAGTGCTTTCCTCTTGAGACACATCTCCAACTGACTTAGATGCACCGTCAGCCGGATATTAAAATTAATCAGGCTAGTATCTGAATGCAGAGAAACAGCAGCCTGTCTCAGGAAAATCTTGCAGGGACACACACACACAGACACACACACACACTCCACGGCCAGCCTTGCACAAAACACAAAGTCTGCCGTCACCTGCCGGTAGACCCTGCCCATAACACCCTGAGTGATCGGATGTGGACGCATCACATCAAAGGAGGGGGACCAGAGCTCGTTCTGGGTTTTTCCGGGGCAGCCAGTCTCCCACCACAGGACACGGTTGTGCTCAGAGGAAATGGGATTTTACATCTGATGACAACGGTTTCGGGACAGTATTGCAATTTGGTTCATTAGGTAGGTGTATCCCTCGTGTTCTAACCTAGTTATTGTATCCGTCGAAGGGCCCACAAAAAGTTCGCTGTCCCCCTGCTGCGCTGCACCCCCTCCGCCCACGTCAGGATGAGGCACAAACACGGTAGATCCTCAACAGCCGCCAGAGGTTCCCATCCTGACGGCGGGCGTCTGCCTGCTGGTCCCTTGGACCACGGGGCACATGCAACATCCACAGCTGTCGTACGGAGAGGGCTTTGGGAAAAAACTAGCTTCAACTGCGATTAAAAAACAAATCCAGGGCTTCCCTTGTGGTGCAGTGGTTGGGAGTCCGCCTGCCGATGCAGGGGACACGGGTTTGTGCCCCGGTCCGGGAAGATCCCACATGCCGCGGAGCAGCTGGGCCCATGAGCCATGGCAGCTCAGCATGTTCGGAGCCTGTCCTCCGCAACGGGAGAGACCACAACAGTGAGAGGCCCGCGTACCGCAAAAAAAAAAAAAAAATCCACACACACCATATGTGACCCTAAGCTGTCCTTCCCACTGAACGCGTGTCGTCTGCAGAATTGAGTTGTATGTTCTTGCCTAAAAAAATTCCTGTGTTTTTCCCACTGATGCGTCTGCACATTGCAGCCCCTCAAAATGTGTGGCACTTTCTCAGCCGTGATGTTGCAGAGAGCGCTGGGTGTCTATGCACCGTGCATGACCTCAACCCCACCATCGGAGGGCCTCTTCCCTTTGGGTCTGCGCTCTGGCATCCGTGCTTGATGCCTGCCCTCCTGATTCCTCCCAGACCCTGTGTGGAGTGACCGCCACTGTCATTCTCCACCGAGGGAAGTGGGAAATGAAGATTCTGGGAGAGGAAGCCCCCCACCGCCATCCCCTGATGGTCCGCGTGAACCTGCCACCGTCACCCCTCCCACCTCCGGGCGCTCAAGAGACTCCATCCCGAAGGGCGCACCCACCTGGCACACCTGCAACCTTGGTTTAAAAGGGGGCAAGGCTGGTTTAAACCACCTGCATCTCCTTGGATGTGGGCGGATCGTCACCAAGCTCGCCTGATCCGAAAATCTCCCCGGAGAAGGGGGGGGACACACCCACCTTCAGGATTTGGCTCTAGGTTCATGAAAAAGAAAATGCTACCATTTAAACCCTAAAGAACAAGATGGAATTTATTGGAAACATGGATGACTTCTTAACAACTGGGTGTAATTCCAGGAACATGGTACAGAACGAGGTGAGGCAATCACAGAACATGATGGAACGTCTCAGGGGGCTTGGGTCTAATCCAGCCTGAGGAAGGGGGTCCCATCTCCAGGCACCTGTCAAACCCGAAGGGGCTGAGATAGTCCCGGTGGCTCTGCAGCAGCTGTCCCACCCTGCACACCAGCCTGGGAAAGGGCGGGCCCCGGCCCCACTGCTGGACAGCCGAGAATCTGGGTAAACCCAAGTTCCTGCTCCGGGGGAAGACCGGTCCCAAGACACTGGACTCCACTGTGACCCCCTCCCTGCCACCCCTGCCCTGTGAGCCCCTCCCAGTTACCCCCTGCGACCCCCTCCCAGGGACCACTCCCGGTGACCCCTTGGGCACAAGCCCGGAGTCTGGGGCTGTGTCTCCAGGGTGAACGCCGCTATCCGTCTCCCACCCGTGTCCGTCTACACAGCACCAAACACCACAACAACCGGAGAGTCTCGCCTTCCATCCTGCACCGCCCTCGGTTGTGGGTTGCAGTGCCCGGCACCCCTAGTTCCCAAACCTCATGACCCTCAAAGTTACCCGGGGTGAATTGTGGTGAATTCTGGAGAAACATGTGAATTGGGCAACTCAGGACAGCACGGGAAGAGCACTAGGGCTCTTGTAAGGGTTTAATCCAGGAGGAGAGGAGAAGACAATTGGACACAGAGGAGGAGGAACTTCTGGAAGCTGGAAAGCTCATCCACTCGTCCGAATGGACTCATCAGAGCAATGCCTGCAGAAGGCGACTCCCTCAGTGGGTGCAGTTGGTACAGAGGGGTGCGTTGGGTGTCAGGGTCTCTGGTGGGGTGCAGGGGTGCAGTGGGTGCAGTGCAGTTGTTTTCAAATCACAGACACTGGAAGTCTCGGGACTGAAGGCTGGGGGAAGGGCTGGAAGGCGGGGGCAGGGTGCTGCCCACTGGATTCCCCAGGGAGCCGAGCAGGCAGGACATGTACGGGGGTGACCGTGGGGCCAGTGACCCTGAAAGGCAAGGGAGAGGCCGGCTACGTGCAGTCTCACTGGAGCCCCCGCCGGCCCAGCAGAGACCGATGGAGCCAGATGGCCCTGCAGAGCTGACGGGCTGGGCCGAGAGGGCGGGGCCGCACACACACATGTGCACACACACACACGCACACAGCTGCGGCCCTGAGGGACTGAGAACATTCCAGACGGGGCTGGGACACGCCTGCCTTCCCCAGCGCTTCCTGGGCAGCAGCCCTCCACTCAGTAGGGGGTCCCCACAGCCCCCCGGTCCAGCTGCACAGCTAAGAGCCCACCCTCCCCGACCCAGCTCAAGACAGCGTCACCCCGGGGAGGGCTACAGAGGTCTCTGGCCTGAGACATCAGGACCAGCTGAGGGCAGGGGCCAGCCCTGATGAAGGGGGCCGTCCACAAAAGCCTGCACACTGAGATATGAAAGGCCTGGCCCTCAGCATCCAGACACAGAGCAGCAAGGCTCATACACCGAGCAAGACCAGGGCCCCTCTGCAAGGGCGCCGGCCTCCCGAGAAGGAGTTTGTAGGGATGGACGCGGAGGCCCCGCTGTGAGATGGCCGGGACCTGCCCAAGTCAGCTGCGAAGAGCCTGACTCTAAAAACCAACGCACATCCAGAGATGCCCAAGCTTGGGGGATTTATTTATGGAACAAAAACTACAGGCAGAAGAAAACTTCATAGAAAATATAGTTAGAGTGTCCAGAGAGATAAGGGAAAATATCGCAGCCATGGGGGGAAAAAGAGCAAGATGCTATTTAAAACAAAAAAGAACAAAGAGTCGAAAAGAACTCCTGTGAAATAAAAATTTTAATAGAATGTTTGGAAGAAAAAGCTGAGGAAGTAAAACTAAGAGCTGAGAACAGGCGGAAAGGGGTAGGCAGAGCACAGCCTCAGTCGGGGTCTCAGGCGTGAGGAGGGAGGGCCGCTGCGGAATGAGGCCCTGGGGCCCCAGAGCAGGTCCCCCCCCGCTCCACCACGGGGCTGCACCCCTGCCCACACCAGGCGCCACCTGAGCGAGACCCACGACAAAGTCATTGTCTGAGCCTCCCTCCGAGACGGCAGGTGTGCAGTGGACTCGGAGGGTGTTCTCGGCAGGGCCAAGCAGCCTTCCTCTTGCTTCTTTGTGCTCCAGTGCGCGGTGGTAGAGGTCGTGACAAACGAACCCTGAGTTAGCAGTGGTTGCACGCGGCAGCTGAGGACACTTGTGACATCATGTCACTCTCAGCTTTGAATACGTGTGCAGTTCTAGACCTACCGTGTGTGAACTGCCAGGTTCCTCACGCTGGTAGCCAGACGGCCGTCGGGCAAGAATCGAGAAGAGGGCTTCCCTGGTGGCGCAGTGGTTGGGAGTCCGCCTGCCGATGCAGGGGACGCGGGTTCGTGCCCCGGTCCGGGAGGATCCCACGTGCCGCGGAGCGGCTGGGCCCGTGAGCCGTGGCCGCTGGGCCTGTGCGTCCGGAGCCTGTGCTCCGCAATGGGAGAGGCCACGGCGGTGAGAGGCCCGCATACCGCAGGAAAAAAAAAAAAAAAAAAAAAGAATCGAGAAGAGCCGTATCTTTACAACAATGTTGAATGACATTTAATTGATTGAAGTGTTTTAAAATTAAATAAAATTTGAGATTTTTAAAAATAATTTTGATTTAAAGTTTTTTATATTTATTAATTCTAGTTTGCATGGAGCCTTTCAGATTTAAGAGAGAATTTTAACACTCTGGAACAAAAAGCTTTTTAGAAAACATGTATAATCTTAATACTTTAATTTTTACATTTACTTTCATTTACACTTTTAATTCAAATTTTATACACTGAACTATAACTACATTTTATGTTTCAGTTCTTTAAATCATAACTGTCAATAGACTGTAAGCTCTGTGAAAAATATTATGAAATGATAATTCCTTATTCTGCTGAAATAAAGGGAAGAAAAATAACTCTGTGGAATAAATATGTAACAATTTATAAATGATACTTGCCTCCTAAGTCTCACCTAGAGAGCTCTGGCCCATCAACAGATCATCAGACACACTAAGTAGTAACGATTCATCCCTGACGTTTGCAAACTTCAGTTACAAAAAGCTTAACTGTTGATGTACCCCTTTGGTTTCGGCCAAGATGAAGGTGCATCTGTCAGGCGGGAGGAGGGAGGATGCTCGGGTCTGTCGGTGTGTGTGGGTGCCCCTCCCTGGCACCCACCCGAACCCCACACTCAGGAGGGGCAGGTCTCAGCTCTGGGCCTGCAGAGGCACAGCCGGGCAGCGGCTGCCCCGTCTCCTTGGAGACCCTGGGGAGGCCTCGCCCACCAGAGGTCCGGCCTCGGGTCTCAGACACCACCCACGTGTTCCTATTTCTCCCCTTCCCTCCTTCCTGCTTTTGTGACACCTGCAGACGCCAAGGGAGCCGACCCAGGGCCTCTGCAAAGCCCTCCAGGAAATGCTCCCTCAGGGGCTCTTGGGGGCCACAGAAGTGCCAGGAGCCTCGGCTACTCCTGTCGGACCTTGGGGGCACTCCCAGCGGGGTCGTGGACCCTGCCCTCCCCCACCCCAAGCCTCAGGTGGAGATGGCCTGGAAGTCACCTCCTGGGGGTCAGTGCGCTGACCGCTGCGTCCTGGGGGAGGTGCGGGGGAGGGGCGGGCTGCTCTTCCGGCTAAAGCAGCAGAAGGGCCCAGGCGCTTCCCTGGACAAACGCGGGGCTGGGACTTGTGTTTCTCTATAGAACCGGCGATCCACCAGCTGGCGGGGGTGTGCCGGAGACGCCAGCCCTCCCCGACCCCCGGCAGGCGCGGGGCTGCGGGGCATCCGCGTCCGTGATGAAGCGGCAGCGGCCTCCGCAGCCAGGCTGCCCAAGTCGGCTCCCTGCGTCCACAGGAGGGCACGGCCCCGCCAGGCGGGCTCCCTCAGGGGGAAGGAGGGTGCTCCGCTCCGAAGCCGCCCTTGGGCCTCACTCAGGAGGCCCGGCACCCAGGGAAGCTGTGGGGGCGGGGGGCGGAGATACGAGAGCCCCACCCGGCGGCGTGGCCGCTGGAAACCCCGGAGGGCTGAGGGGAGGAGCGGGGAGGCTTGTGCCCGTTAGAGGCTGAGCTGTGTCCCCTCGGGGTCGCGTGCTGGGGTCCTGACCCCAGGACCTCAGGATGTGACTGCATTCGGAGACAGGGGTCTTTAAAGAGGTGATTAAGGTAAAACCGCGGGTCATGGGTGGGCCCTGATCCCATACGATGGGCGCCCTTATAAGGAGATCAAGACGCAGGGGCGCACAGGGGGACGGCGGGGTGAGGACCCGGGGAGAAGACGGCGCCTACACGGCAAGGAGAGAGGCTCAGGGTGGCACCCGGCGTCCCCTGCAGTCACAGGCCAGTGTGAGAGCAGCACAGGGCTGACCCGGGGCCTGGACGTCACTGCCTGGTCCCAGCGGAAAAGGACTTGGACGGGGACCCAGGCCAGGTACCCCGGTCGTGGCGAGAACAGGACTTACACCAGGGATTCTCACAAAACCAATAGAGTTTAACTCCCATTTTGTGAAAACAGAAGTTCTGGAAAGCTCTTCTGCTAACAAATGCCTAGAAAGGTGTTTAAAATGATACAAGCAGGGCTTCCCTGGTGGCGCAGTGGTTGAGAGTCTGCCTGCCAGTGCAGGGGACACAGGTTCGTGCCCCCGTCGGGGAAGATCCCACATGCCGCGGAGCAGCTGGGCCCGTGAGCCATGGCCGTTGAGCCTGCGCGTCCGGAGCCTGTGCTCCGCAACGGGAGAGGCCGCAACAGTGAGAGGTCCGCGTATCGCAAAAAAAAAAAAGATACAAGCATTACTCAGTGTTCTGCTGAGACACGAATGAGGTGAGGACACCCGCAGCGGAAGGAGAGCAATGCAGGAGGTGAGCCGCGCTGAGCTGAGTGCACCTGCCAGCCGGGCCCCTCCTGCACCGGCCACTCCCGGCCAGAACATGGGCCCGGGCCCTGAAAGACGGAGAGGCCAGGGCGTGAGGTCAAGTTGAGGGGATGCTCTAGAAAACGTGCCTGAGCCTCTCCAAATGTAACTGTCATCGAAGGCAGGAAAACAAGCCTGAATGAACTGTTCCAGAAGAAAGGAACCAAAGTGCTGATTAGGCGTGAAAACTAAGCAAGGCTTCGTTGAATCTTTGATTTTAAACAGAACTGCAAGGGAGTTATTGAGATAATTGCGCAACTTAAGCTGTGGCTGGATGGCAAGTGTGTTGTAAAATTTTAGGTTTCCTGCACGCGATAAGTTTATTGCAGTTCCGCAGCACCTTGTCTTAAGAGATACACATTCCAATATCTAGAAGTGTCATAATGTCCACATCTCACGAATGGTTTAGACAATTAAAAACTATGCACCTAAAAAAGTGGTACAAATGAACATATTTACAAAAGAAATAGAGTCACAGATGTAGAAAACAAACTTATGGTTACCGGGGGCGGGGAACAGGTGGAGGGATAAATTGGGAGATTGAGATTGACACATACACACGACTACATATAAAATAGATAACTAATAGGACCTGCTGTACAGCACAGGGAACTCTGCTCAATGCTCTGTAGTGACCTATATGGGAAAAGAATTAAAAAAAGAAAAAAAAAGAGTGGACATATGTATGTGTATTACTGATTCACTTTGATGAACACTTGAAACTATTATAACTCAACATTGTAAATCAACTATACTCCAACACAAATTTAAAAAATAAAGACAAATGAGAGTTGAGCATAAAAAAATAATAAAATATAGGGCATCTTTTATAATTCTTTAAAAACTACGCACCTGTGAGTAAACACACACATTAGGAAGCCAGAGAATGGAGAGAGAGGTGAAACCAACAGAGTTAGAGCCCAGGCGAAGGTCATGGTCTCTCTGCTATCGGGCAGCTTCCCTGTGGGTCTGCAATGTTTCCAAGTTAAAAAATGGAATAAGAGAATACAAACAAATAAATAAGATTTAAAAGGAAGAAAGCACGTCGGTAGGAGACAGTGAAAAGCCAAAGAGACACAGAAGCAGAAGCCATGGGAACCTTGGTAAAAACCAGGAGGAACTCAGAGAGACTTGACTGTAAAAAGCAATGATCATAATGACCAACTTTTAGGGTTAGGCTTGTAAACAAAACGGAATTAAAATGTCAGATGAACATAACATGGGAGAAGGGCAGGGGCCATCAAAGTGAAGCATCCCAAGGCCTGTGCGTTCAGAGGAGGGGGGCGTCACAGCAGGCGTGTGGGTCAGGCGTCCTATTACCATGAAGGTAGCTCCGGAAGAACAGGAGTCCCGGAGGGGATAAAAAGAATAAAGGAACTTGATGGATCCAACAGCAAATAGTGCGGGAGGGGGAAAAAGCAACGAAAGAAACATGATAAATAACACAAAATAAGATTGTAGGGAGAAATCCCAAATCTCAAATTGGAGCTTAAAGAAAACAGATACAGTTTATAAGAACATGTCTAAAATGAAATGGTTTGAAAACCGAAAGTAAAGAAACGCAAAAACTAAACCAGGCATGTCCTGCACAGTGAAGACCAGGGATAAGAACCCCAAGTTTAGAACACGTGTCGCCCAGTCCCCCAAAAAGCACAGAGCCAGAGGGAGATCAGGGCCATTCCCAGAAGAGAGTAAGTTACTAAATCCCCCGAGACCAGAGATGGGGGATCGGGTCGTAAACGCTAACAGCACCCACTCCACGAGGGATGGAAAGGGGACGGAGGAAGGGACCCCATCTGCACAGACACCAGCTCTCGTCCCTCCGTCCACACTGCACTCCTCTGCCGGCTTTGTCCACCCACCGCAGGGACTGCAGGCCGGATGCCAGGCCTTCCTCCTGGTCCAGCAGTGGGACGTCCCCCCCAGCTGGGTGTGTCCCGGGCCCTTCTCGACACGCGCAGGACCGGCTCTTGTGTCCCCCGCCAAGGCCACGGCAGCCACCGAGCTGCTCAGAGCCTGGCCCATGTCTTGGTCCCCGTGGCCCCGGGGGCGCTGGGCTGGGCCCGCCTGCAGTCGGACAGGAACCCACGTTCTACGAGAACATCCACAGCAGCTCCACACCTTCAACCACCGGGTCTGACGCTGGCTCCTGAAACCTGCATGGAGGGGGTGTCAGCCCCGGGGGCCTCCACTCTCTGTGGCGTCCATGCCTCGCCTCCAGCCTGCAGTCTGTGCTCTGCATGGCCAGAGGCAGCAAGGCGAGCATCACTTCTCCAGGCCACAGAGCAGAGAGGCTAACACAAGACCGACCACACACTTCCCACCCTCGTCTCCATGGTGGCCTACGGCACCCACTGGCTGCTCAGGCACCGGGACGTCCCCTTGACCCCCTCCACCCTCAGAGGCCGCTTGCCTGGCCCGGGGCCGGCAGCTCCCACGGCAGCCCCCCACTGCCCCCGGACACTAGCTCCACCACCAGGGCCCTGTAACCCCCCAGAGGCTGGAGGTGCAGGTAGCATGAGCACTGGGCTGCACGCCCCACAGACGGGGCACAGCCGTCCAGCTTTCACGGATGAACACCTGCCTCCTAAACATCCTGGGGGCTCTGGGGGCGAGAACTTCTGTCCTGGAATTTGGACTGAGGTGGACAAGCCAGTGGGAAGCAGACCGAGAACCCGAACCACAGTGGACGGTCCCAGGGGCAGCTCTCCCCGGAGGGGTCGTCACCCCGCACCCCGTGTTCTGAGAGCAGCTCCACTCCAGCCGCGACAGATGGACGGGGAGGCGAGAAGCCACCGCGGGCTCTTCCATCGGGGTTTTGCACGGCTGTCTGTCTTCTGGTCTGGAGAATTTCTGAGGATCCCGTAGACATCCTTCTATTGAAAATCTTCTGTGACACGCAGAGGTGACTCCGTGTTGAGGGGGGAAGAGGAAAGAGCGCCGCCTGCGTGTCAGGGTGGAAAACGCCGAGAAGGAGACGAAGGTGAGTGGTGTGGAGGACGCTCTCCTGGCCCCGCGGCTCCGGAGGGGAACTCGGCGGGACGGCCCACAGGGGACGTGGCGGGGGTAGCACGCACCTGCCGGCCCTACTCCCACAGGGTCTTTGGTCCAAGTGGAGGGCGAGACACACCCTGCTCAGAAAGACCACCCCCCAGGGAAGAGAAGTGACAGGACACGCCCTGGGGGTCAGAGAAGGGACCACAGACTGAGAAGAATCATGCTGAGGATGGAGAGTCTGGCGGGTCCTAGAAGATGAGCAGGGTTGGGGTCAACGAAGACAAGGCCAAGGCGCTAAACAGAGGGCGGGCAGGCAGAAGGGGCCTTCAGGAAGGCAGGAAGTAAGCCTGTGAGCTGGTGGGAGAGAGAGCCGGGCAAGTCAGGCCGGACGTCCCAGGACTTCAGCATGGCCGCTCCCCACGAGGGCCAGGCCGGCCTCTGGGAAGGATGGCGCCGTGTCAGGGGGCTCAGCTTTGCTGTCGGCAGTGGCCAGATGGCCTTGGCTATTTGGAGTCCACGCTGTGAGACCCGTGGGCACTTCATTCACATACCCATCCCCGTGGACACTTCATTCCAGGGCCCACTGTGCGGGCAACTCTCAGAGGCCACTGCTGGCAGGTCGTCTGGGCTGCTTGGTCCTCCTCCCATGGGGGATGCTGTCCAGCGGCCGTTCCTCTGTGGCAGGGGGATCACACCTGCTGTCCACTCACACGTGTCCAGCCACCTTCCCAGCCCAGACTCCTTTCCCAATTTCCTGACCTACTGCCTGTGGTCTACGCACATTCAAACCTTAGGCTGCCTCCCCAGCAGGTGCTGACAGGTGCACGGGGGAAGCTCTACCGTCGGCAGGAGTTCTCCTCCAGGTGGTCTCTGGAGGCCACCTCTGAGTCGGGCTGTTTGCAGATGTCCCTTTGGGGCTGGGACCCACAAGCCACGCAGAAGCATCCAGAACACGCCCACTTTTTCTTCCTCCTACCAGACAAGAGCCTACGCTGGACCTTGGCCTGTGTGGCTGAGACCCACTGTGTGTGTGGGGTCGGGGTAGAGGGCAGCCTCTGAAGCCAGCAAGAGTCGAGAGCAAGGTCAGTGCAAGGGGGTAGGTCAGCACCACCCTCAAGATCAAGGGGCAAGTCGGTCCCCACCCTCTCTCCCCGGGTTCCCAGTCTGGCCCCTACTAGAAGCAGAGGGGCTCTGGACAGGGACGGTCAGCAGTGCGCACGGTCGCTCAGGAAGCGCAGAGCAGGCTGGGGCTTCCGGATTTCAATTTCCTTTGCTCGTTTGTGTCTGTGCTCTCATGCAGGGGCCATGCGGTCCGTCTCCGCTCGGCCCACTCCCCTTTAAGACACTCCCCTTTAAGACACTCCCCTTTAAGACGTGCTTGCGAGTCCTTGCTCTTCCCTGATGGAGGCAACGCAGCCGAGCAGGCGGGATGCAGGTCCTGGAGCTTCCCTGGTGACCAGCTGTGTGACCTTGGGCAAGTTACTCCACCTCTCTGTGCTTCAGTTCCTCATGGGCAAAATGGGGATAAGGGTGCTGGGAAGATTAAATAAAATATGCAAGTAACGCGGCAGTCAGGGCTCGACTCCAGGTGTCTGTGTCGAACTCTCAGCTGTCCTGAGCCCGCCTGACGGAGGGCTGTCCTGGGAGATGACAAAGCACCGTGTCACTAGTAGGGCCGCGTCCTGTGGGAACAGGAAGGGTGGGCTCAGCAAGAGCTGGCTGAGGACACGCCCCGGGGCTGAGCCCCTCGGAGGGACGAGGTGAAACCCAGGTGACCCTCGAGGGCGCCCCAGTGCGGAGAGTGGACCCAGAGAGCCGGAGCGTGGACGGGGCTGAGGGGAGCAGGGGCCGGCGTGGAAAATTAGACCAAGTAATTGTCCCGTCGTGTCCTGAAAGCTGGGCATCTTCGTGACTCCGGCCTCCAGGCAGAACCTCGGCGGCCGCAGGGGCTCTGGCCTCCCCTCCGCTAACCCCGTTCCTCGAACACACTTCCTCGACATGAAACACCCACACAGGTGGCTTCTTCGGGTCCCCAGGTGTCCAGAAGTCCCTGTGAACAGCATGTGGGTAGCTGGCAAATATCTCAGTCATCACTTGGATGTTTAGCTTCATCGATTCAACCAGAAGCGGCCCCGGATGCAGGCTCCTCTGCAGCCAGCCAGAGTCTCTGTCCGAAAGCCTCCCTTTCCTTGTGTCATCAGCTCTGCTAAGAAGACCCTTGGCTGTTCGGGCCACATGCATAAGCCCGCCACACCCAGCCCGTCCTCATCCTCCGGGCGTTTCCTGCGTGCTCCCCTCGTCTGGGTTGTGACGTGAGGTGCGATGACCCTGCCCTCTCGGCAATTACCCCGCTGCTCAGTGGCCCCGACAAGCCAGAGTGTCCACGGAATCAATAAAGCATTAAAAACCACTAGGATCTGGTCAACCAAAGAGAATCACTAGTTCCTGGAAGTGCCATTGAGTTCACGTCATACAGAAGTGGAGGCACTTCTGGCTTTGTTTCTGTTTCAGCTAAAGTGTCACCTCTCTGCTAGCAGATGGCTCGAGTCTCCGTCCTGGGTGAATTCTCCTTGGCATTTGTTTATTTGTCTTGTTTTTTGTTTTTTTTTTCTTGTAAAGAAACTGGATGGCACAAAACGTATTCTTTAAAACACCATTTTCCTACAAGCCGCATCTGCATTAAATGTTCCCAAATAGAACCCTTAACGTTCCTCCAGCTCTGGGTGCTGTCAGCCCATCACACAAGTTCCATGAGCTGCAGGAACCCCTGGAGACTTCTGTCCTGCCTCCACCTTCCTGGGGGGAGGCCAGGCCGGCTGCACACGCACAGCGAAGGGAACTGGTTGGAGGATTCGGTGGGGGAGGGGAAGCCACCTGCACATTTGCCTCCGTCACCTGGGATTTTGCTGGCGTCTTTTGATTAACCACCTCCGTTTTCCCACCATCTCTGTAGGTGGACGGGGGTGAGATCCAAGTCCCCCTGGCTTTTCTACTTTGCTGTCTTTTCAATTCTTAGACAATTGCTATTACCAGTGATTGTCTCTAGGTGACCCTGAACAGAATAGGTGACCCATGGCTCTTCATTAAAACCGTCCCCGAAATTCTGAAAACCACACACACACACCATTCACTCAACAAGAAGACAGAACAGATCAAACTTCAGACACACGACGTTCGGGAAGGGGTCTCAGTCGACGGTGCCGCTGGTCTTCGGGGCCCTGCATCTCTTGGAAATTCCTGGGCCGAGCCAGGCCTCGCTCAATAAACACTAATACGGGGGTGACGAATGTAATTTTCACCTAAACCGCTTTTCCATCACTCTGGAATAAAGGCTTTGCCTCTTGGAAATAAAGTTCTTTCTCTCTCCTTTCTTCCTTGTAATAGTTGTGGGTCTCTCTGCGGTGGTGAGAGATGACCTGCTGGCCGAGGCAGGTAATAACAGGTATTTTCGCTGAGTTCAGTGCCTCTCCAGAAAATTGGCTTCTTGTTTTCAGTGCTGAGCCCCAACGCCCGCATGCCTCGCCTCCTGTGTCTGTGAGTCCATCTGTCCTCGAGAGCCTCACCTCCTGCCTCCGAGGAAGAGCCTGGGCAGGGGAGCCGTGGGAATGTGGCGGGAACGTGAGTCTGGAGCGCAGGGTTCCCGGTGGACCCTTCCCTCCCCCGGCAGGAGGGGTCTCTAACCCTGAGGCGTTTACCCTGGAACACTCCCCTTCTTTATCATGGAGCGCGCGGCCCCTAGATGCTGCTCAGAGCACCAGTGCCTGAGCGGGGCGGCAGGAAAGGGGGCAGGCGGGGCCCCAGCCCTCTGTCCACTACAGGCCAGGCCGTGGGCAGCACAGAGACCACCAAGCAGACAGCATCTCAGCAACACAGGCCCCTGCGAAGGCAACAGCCTCCGAAAAGGGCGCGAGGACCCTCTCCAACCCAAGCGGATGGAGGGCGGGCCACGACAGAGGCGTTCGCCATGCACGCCCTGCGGAGAAGAGAAAGGCCTGGGTCTCCTCTGACTCTGGGGCGGGGATCCAGCGAGAGGGCGGGGGGAGAGATGAGTCTTAACTGCTCTGCCAGTCCCGGCACCGCAGGCCCAGAGGAAAAGTGTCTCATATTCAGAAAATGCCACTTCTGGTGTTTATATCCCATTTTTGTCTCTGATCACACACACACAAAAGGATGCCCCCAAAGGGTCACAGAGTTCAGTGAAAATCCTACAAGCTTTTCCAGAACAAATAACAGACACTGACCCCTGGCCCTCTCTTTGCATAAGAATTAACATCGGCAGCCCAGCCTCTCTAGTGGCAACTGGGACTTCGTAAAAGCCAGCGTCTGATTTAAAACGCTGATTTCTTTTTTTCCTTAAGAAGCCAGAAGAAAAGGGGTGACTTGGAGCTCATCTGCATTACAGATCAGGCCTCTCCGAGAAAGCCAACCATCCATAATTCATTACGTGTTCCCTGCAGGCCTGGAGGCTGCACCATCCTAGCAACGGAGTCATGGCAACGCGGGTGCAGCCAATCCGGGCCGGGCTCCCCGCCCGCGGGAGAAGGGGACACTGACAGGACGTGGGCCTGCGACTGGCACACGTCTGCATCGGCTTTTTATGAACTATTACTCGGGAGGGAGCAGCACGGGCTCGGGCTCAAGCAGAATTGGAGCTGCATAAAATATCAGCGAAAATCCGGGCAAGACCTGGGTTTTCCGAAGAGCCGCGGTAGCTGCCACTCTAGCTGGTGGACGCGAAAGCCCACGTTGCTAAATTTAAAACAACACCATCTCTCACTAGCAAGCAGTTTTCACGAAAATAATGTGACTTGCGACAAAGGCTCCCGAGTGCCGATCTGAGAGAGCGCTCTGTTGGCACCGGGGGACTACTGTGGGAAAATAGCTTAGTTTGACCCTCCGTCTTTATCTTCAAATCACAGTCTGGTTTCAGAACACTGCTGAGAAGTGCTCTTGGCCCCTTAACTGTTTGATACCCACCCCCAAGCCAGAACCACTCAATGCTGACCCCTCATCTGGGCTGGGCCTGCACCAACGCACGATGTGGTACTACGCGCTCCCAGGGCCAGGAGAAACGCAGGTAAGGAGCCCCCACTAAATCCAGAAGGCGGGAGTCTCGCCGTGGAGGTGATGGGCTCGTTTTGTCTTTTAGGACGACGCCCTCGCCGCAGCAGTGACTGTCTGGTGTCTAGCCGGCTCGCGGTGGAGTACCAGCTAAGCTCACACCATGCAGTCCGCAATGGTTCTCTGGAAAGCAGGAAGGGTTCTGTTTCAGCGTCAGCTCCGGACCTGGCAGCAGAACCTGGCTGTCGAGTCTTGCAGCTCCGAGCTTCCGAATCACGTGCACGGACACCTTTTCTTCCTTCCCCTCGAAGGCATTACGAGGATGTGTTGTCTACCATGGCGGAGCATTCAGTGTGCCCGTCCCACGTGAAGACACCCAAAGAAGCTGACCCAGCAGTCTCATGCCATAAACACCGCTTTTCCAAGGGGCCCATCTGATGCCCTCCAGACGGGCATGCTGGCCGTAGAATAGGCTCAGGGGAAACCTTCTGTGTTTATCTTCCACCTGAATGAAGAGCTCATTGATCTGCACCGGATCTGGGGACAGCCCAGAGCCCCTCACCGGCAGGCCTCTGTGTCCCGCGGGCCTGTGTGCGTAGCTCAGGTGCTGGGAGCGACGAAAAAATCTCCGGATGCTCCAAGCCGTATCTGGGGACCCCTTGCCCTACGTTGAACTCTAGTGAATTGAATAAATTAGCAAGAGCCTGGGCAATCTGCCAGGAACAAGGAACCCGCAAGATGCTCAAAGAGTCCACGTCCCACTAGAAAGCCCCTCTGGAAGGTGGGAGGGTCTCTCCTTTGAAACTGTCCTGAGAGTAGATCTCATGAGAGGTGATCCCCTCCCTCAATTCATGCCGATGGGTCTTCGAATATTACTGCAAAAATTATTCATCTCTGAAAAATGAGTGGTATTTTTTTCTTTGTTGAAATGGGTGGTTTCCCATCAAGTCAAATGAAAACATCACCTTCAGTAATGATTTAGATTTAAAGCCACACTTACATTTCTGCAGAGTTCAAGTGGGCTCCACGAAGCTCATCACGCTTTAAAGAAAAAAGCACACAAACACACTCAGAGACATTCATTGCAGTGGAAACGCAAGAGGCTGCAGGGGACATCGGTATACGGGACGGGAAGGAAGATTGTGTACAGCAGATCTGACCTTTTATTAACGTAACCCCAGGACCCTCTGGTCCGCGTGGCTGGAGGAGACACCAGCTTCCAAGGATTCTCTCACCGCACCTGCTTCCCGCAGGCGTCCTCTGGGGAAAAGCACCGGCTTTTAAAGAGCCGCTAGGAGCTCAAAATTCAAGTTAGGCCATTTGTTTTCCTCTCATATTGGTAAAAACTTATAGTAGGAATCCAAAGATACCTGTTATTTTAAATAACTTTACACACTTCTCATTAATCACAATGTGTTCCCTAAAAAAGAAACAAAGACCCTGAAAATTGGGCAGCAACATAATGCTCACCAGCTACCTGTCATTATGAGATCACACAGTGAGCAGAGTTCAGACGTGCTTAGTCCGTGACAAAACGTGGTGAAGGCGACCATTCAAAGACAGGCCACAGCTCCCCGGAAAGGGTGAGCCTCACACTGGAAACTGCTCGCAGCCAAAGTCGCCAGTGCCCCCTTCCACCCAGTGATGGCAAACGGCAAACAGCAGGGCTCCTGCTGCCCAGTTCGTGTTTCTCATCCACAGTCTGCAGGCGTGGCAGCCATGGCACGGCCCCCGGCCCTTCCCAGCTCAGCCGGGCCCGGTGACCTCCATCCCAAGGGGACTCTGTGGCCCACGTGTATCACCTCCGTCGGCTTTTAGTGGCTGTGACGTGTGTCCAGACTGGACCCTCCTGCCCCCAGAGAGAACCAGGCAAGGACTTCTGTGTTACCAGCTCTGCGCCCGCGTCTGATCTCAGGCACGCAAGCACATGCACACACGCACACACGCCACGTACAGGCACACACACGCAGATACACACACGCATGCACACACATCTAGTGCCTCGAGATGATCACGTCTGCAGCCTCATGGGCCAGAGAGGGGCCAGCAGGGCATGTAGCTCCTGTCTTGGAAGTACGTTTCCGGGAGAACTGGCCATGTTCTGAGTTGTTTCCATGTTGAGCCTTAACAAGAGCAAGCACAAATGAACTCACATACAAAAGAGGGGCAGAATCACAGATAGAAAACAAACATGGTTACCAAAGGGGAAGCGGGGGAGGGGTGAACTTGGCGTTTGGAATTAACAGATACACACTCCTATATATAAGATAGATAACCAACAAGGTCCTACTGTATAACACAAGGAACTATACTCAATATTTAGTAATAACCTATAAGGGCAAAGAATCTGAAAAAGTATTTATATGTATGTATCTGTATTTCTATAACTGAATCACTGTGCTGTACACCTGAAACTAACACATTGTAAATCAACTATCCTTCAATATAAAAATTTTAAAATAAAAAAAACAAGAACCAAGCACACTGTGACACCTCCAAAGGATGGAAGGCTCGATAGCTATTTCAATGATGTCTTGAAAAGTGTTGATGATGTGAAAAATGACCAGGACACATACTATTAAGTGGGAAGGAGGGACTCAAAACTGTGCCTATGTGAGGATTTCACTTTTGTTTCTAATGAAAGCTGTACACACTCAAAATCTGTGAACTAGTCAGAGAACAGGAAGGAAATATTCTAAAGCTTTTACGACGCTGATCTCTCAGTGATGGGAGATTAATGATCCTTACAGCCTTCCTCCAACTTTCCTGCGCTTTCCAGCTTCCCCTGAACGAGCATTTGTGTGATGGGGGGTGTGCCATTAACCAAGGGGTGGGTGTGAGGGAACTTGCCTCGGTCAGAAAGTTCCAGAGATTATGGCCTGGTAGGGGGGTGGCGAGAGCAGCTCTGGCGGATACTGGGACTTGCAGAAGGACTGGGGACCAGTGGGGCGGGGGCTGTGGCAGAAGGAGGAAAGCGGGCCACCGGGGCCTGGATCTCGGCACGGACCCACTAAGCACCCCGCGGCCTTACCACCCCTCAGATTCTGCTAAGGAACAGCAGCCTTGGGGTAATATCCCTGTCAGAGAAAGAGGCTGGTGGTGACCCCCCGTCAGCGCCCCCCCCAGAAGGAGAGGAAAAGGGTGTCAGACAACACCGTCCCCCCACCCGAGAGGAGGAGTGACCCTCGCTGACCCTGCTCACGGGCGGCAATGTGACCGGTGATGCAGACACTGATTTCTTCCTTCAAAGGCACAAAGGGGGAAGCACCGCCCAGGACAGTCCGGGGTCTTGTCCTCTCTCTCCTCCCACTTCCCTCAGAGCTGACCCCGGGGGCGCAGGAGGAAGACTTCCTGCATCAGGACCGGAGGCCCCAGGAGCCTTTCCTCCCAAGACAGGCGGATGCTGGGATCCTAGACCCCACTTCCCACAGCCGCCCGGGACAGTGCCGTGTAAAGGACCTCCCAGCATCCTGGGTGAGCCTGGCTGGGCCAGGGAAGCTGAGAACATGACCCCTAGCCCTTGGCTTGGCAGGGGTTAGGGTTCAAGAGAGGTCAAGGAGGGACTTCCCTGGTGGCGCAGTGGTTAAGAATCCGCCTGCCAATGCAGGGGACACGGGTTCGAGTCCTGGTCCGGGAGGATCCCACATGCCGTGGAGCAACTAAGCCCGTGTGCCGCAACTGCTGAGTCTGCACTCTGGAGCCCTCAAGCCACAGCTACCAAGCCCACGTGCCACAACTACTGAGCCCGCGCACCTAAAGCCCGTGCTCCACAACAAGAGAAGCCACGGCAGTGAGAAGCCCACGCATCGCAATGAAGAGTAGCCCCCGCTCGCCGCAACTAGAGAAAGCCCACGCACAGAAACAAAGACCCAACGCAGCCAAAAATAAAAATAAATAAAGTTATTAAAAAAAAGAGAGAGAGAGATCAAGGAGGACGGCGCCCGGGCCCCTGGCCTGCGCTGCAGGGGCCGCCCACTGCCCCTCTGGACACCTCCGTCCCTCACCCTCATGAACAAGCTCATGCCGGGCAGAATCGCCAAGCCCACTTGAAGCAAGAATGAGTCTCAAAGTCTCTGACCTAGAAATCAGAACGAAGAGTGGGAAAAAATTAAATAAAAAATCAAGGATGAGGCAGGGAATCAGGGGTGCCTGCAGGAGAGGCGTAATCAAGATGGAGCTGCAAATTGTGATGGTTTTGATTAAAGAACAAATTGCCAAGGAAGCCTCAGTAGCATCCGTGCTTCCTCCTCCTCAAGGGACATGGTCGTCCTCCGGCGGCTCAGAGCTCTGAGCTGAGCAGGCAGAGGGGTGAGTGATGAGGGTGGAGACAGGGGCAGCTGTGGGCCAGCCCCAGCTGAGTGCAGACCATCCAGCATGTCTCCCCCAACCCGATGTCACAGGAGCGGTGGCAGGTCACCTGCCATCTCCAGTTTCCTCGTCCAGAAAACGGAGGCAGTGAAAGTGCGCCTGCAGAAGTTTTTGTGAAGATCAAACGAGGTCACGTGTGCAAGACGTTTACAGGCAGCAAGTGCTGAGTGACCACGAGGCATTAGTAGTAGCAGTAAAAGAGTGAAAAGCAGGCATCTAGCAGACACGGAATTTCAGTTTGGGAGAAGTCCCAGAAAGGTGGGAGAGTGAATGGAGCTCTGACCACCCTGGAATTTGCAGAGGAGGGTAGGGAGCTCGTTCATTCATTCATTAAATAGTTCACTGGACATGAGGTGAACTGTAGCACCTCCAACGGTCAAAGTTCTAATATTTCAGTCTAAATTCACTCTGGAAGTCTTTGCAAGGTGACAAAGCTAATCTGCAAATGGAAACTCAAAGCCAAAAAGCTGGCTTGAAGATTCTAGGACCTGCACACTTCATGTCGACCCCCCAGCAAAATTCTAGACACTTCACAGATTGGGAGACTTATTTTATGAGTATGTCTCATTTTATGAAGTCAGTATTACCCTGATATCAAAACCAGACAAAGATATCACGAGAAAACTACAAATCAATATCTCTTCTGAATATGGACAACAAAATCCTCAACAAAATACTAGTAAACCACAACCAGGAACATAGAAAAAGAATCATATCCCATGACCATGTGGAGTTTATCCCAGGAACACAGGATTGGTTTAACATCCGAAAATCAACTAATGTAACACATCAGAATTAAAAACAAAAATCACATGATCATCTTATTTACTGAAAAAGCATTTGACAAAAATCAACACCCTTTCATGATAAAAATACGCAAAAAAAAAAAAAAAAAAAAACTAGGAATGCAAGGGAACTTCCTCCACTTGATTAAGGGCATCTAGAAAAAACCCACAGCTGATATCACACGTGGTGAAAGGCTGCAGGCTCCCCTCCTAAGATCAGGATGAGACGTGGGAGTCTGCTCTCACCACCACTACTGAATGTCCTGCTGGAGGGTCAGGCCAGGACAATATGACAAGAAAAGAAATAAGAGGCATCCAAACTGGAAAGGAAGAAATAAAACTCTATTTGCAAATGACATAATCTTGAACATAGAAAACCCTAAGGAATCACTCAAAAAGTATGACAACTATTGAATGAGTTCAACAAGGTTGTAGGATGCAAGATCAATATGCAAAAATCAATTGTATTTCTGTACAACTGCAATGAACAATCTGAAAATGAAATTAAGAAAACGATTCCATTCATAATAGCATTAAAAGAATAAAATACTTAGGAATACATTTAACAAAAAAATTCAAAACTTACACTCTGAAACTACAAAACCTTGTTGCAGGAAACTAAAGGTCTAAATAAATGGAAAGCATCCCACGTTCATGGATCAGAAGACATAATATTGTTATAATGACAATTCTCCCCAAACTCATCTACAGATTTGATGCCAAATCCCTGTAAGAGGGCTTCCCTGGTGGCGCAGTGGTTGAGAGTCCGCCTGCCGATGCGGGGGACGCGGGTTCGTGCCCCGGTCCGGGAGGATCCCACATGCCGTGGAGTAGCTGGGCCCGTGGGCCATGGCCACTGAGCCTGCACATCTGGAGCCTGTGCTCCGCAACAGGAGAGGCCACAGTGGTGAGAGGCCCGCGTACCGCAAAAAAAAAAAAAAAAAAAAAAATCCCTGTAAGAATCCCAGCTGATATCTTTGTAGAAAATGAGAAGCTGACTTAATATTCATATGAAATTTCAAGAGACCCAAAATAGCCAAAACAGTTTCATTCCTCCCACTAGAACACAAGCAGCAGGGGATGAGCTTTTCCTGTGTGCCAGCACGGGCAGGGGTGCCCGAACCAGCAGGAAGCAGCAGGAACCAGCGCCCTTTTGTCACATGACTGGGAAGCCTCAGGCTTGGTTGGACTCACCTCTGCCTTCCTGGCAGGTGGAGCTAGATTGGATTTATGGGCAGGGACAACGTGCCCTGTAGCCAACGTCCTGCTCATCTAAACTGTCAGGGACTTCGAAGGAGGCACGAGGTGTGTGGACGTGGAGAGACCGAGGCCCGAAAGGACAGAGGAGGCCTCAGCAGAAAGGCTGGGCGCCAGGCCAAGAGGCCGACCTTCGGTCTGGACACACCGAGGTTGGATCAAGTGGCCATCCAGATTCCACCTGCTTTGGGGAATTCCCGGCAGCCCAGGGGTTGGGAATCCACACTTCCAAGGCAGGGGCCTAGCTTCGATCCCTGTCAGGGAGCTAAGATCCCGCAAGCCACGCGGCGCTGCCAGAAAAAGAAAAAGATTCCATCTGCCTTACCTCTGGTGTGGACACAAGGGCAGGTCTCTGGTGTCCAAACACTCATTAAAACCCCTGCTCTGGGCCAGCTCCGTGCCAGACGCTGAAATGAGTGGTCGGCCGTCAGCAGGGGGCTGCCAGCTACTGATCTCCATGTGCCCGGGGGCTTTCTCTGCTTCCCCGAGGGCCAACCTCCACCCCACCCCTGGCTAGAGCCCTGCAATCTGAGGTCTGGGTGTGAAGGCACAAGGTCCAGGCGGCGCAGCCTGGGCAGAGCACGTCCAGGGCAGGTGTCCACCCAGAGTGGATGCCCCAGGGGACCAGGGCCTGGGACCCGATGGGGGAGCCTCGCTCGGGTCACATGGAGGGGGCTCGCTGGATGGGTCTCATTGTTGCTGATTTTGCTTTCTTTTCAACACTTTTTTTGGCCTCTAATTTTCCATGTAGGAAACAGCGGGATCTAGATAAAGTTAATTATTGAACAGCATCAGCTTTTAAAAAGAAAATTTTAAATAATTAGAAATACTCTAATCTCTCCTGGGGCCTCAGCATAAGAAGCGGGAAGAACTCAGATGGAGTCAAAGTTTGAACTAGTTCCTTCCGACAGCACCTGCCCGGGCCTCAGCCGCGGCCCCGGGCTCTCACATCAGCCGGCAAGGGCTGGCTGCCCTAATGCACCCCATGGGCCAGGCGGCCGGAAGGACAGGACCGGCATCTCCCGTCTAGTGCCCGGCTGCCCCCCGAGGGCTCTCCCTTGGGCTCGCAGACGGCCACCCTCCCTGGTCCCCATGTGGTCATCCCTGCGTGCACACAGTGGCGTCTCTCTTCTCAGGAGGACACCAACTCTGTGGGATCAGGCCCCAGCCTACAAGCCCACTTCACCTTCATTACCTCCCTACAGGCCCAACGGGGGTCAGGGCCTCGACACAGAAACTGGGGGACACGGTACAGCCAGAGCACTCCCCAGGCCCCTCTGCTTAGAACCCGCTCACGGGGATGGCTGTGCTGGCCCGTGTCCTCGGGTGGGTTCCAGGGGCCCGGTCTCCCCACAGACGTACCCTGCTGGCTTAACCAACGACCAGGTCACCTTCATCTGAAGTTCGGGACAGCCTCCTTCAAGCTCTGACCTGTGTGCAAGCTCTCGCTCTCAGGGCACCCATGAGTCCAGGGGAAGGCAGCACCCGTGGAACGGGGGCTGCCAGCGGGCGCGCCCCTACAGGACACCTACTGATGACACTGCTCCCCGAAAGGTATGGGTATCTCCACCAGGGGATGCTGGGTGCCCCCTTGGTGGCATCCACAGTTCATGAGCAAAGAGGGGTGCAGAGGCTTCTTCCTGGCCACCGGACCCACCAAGCCCAGCCTCGGGTCCTGTAGTCACCCCTCTCTGCCCCCGCCTCTCTCCCCCCACCTCCGTCTTCCTCTCTCTCCCTCCCTCTCTTCCTCTGTCTCTCTCTCTCTCATTACTCTTTCCAAAGTAGCAGAAGGAGAGTGCAGGGCTGCCCCCAGGCAGGTGATGAAGGCCACACGTGGGTCCCTCAGGAACCCGGCTGTGGCCACAGGCCTGGCCCCCCGCCCCCCGCCCCTCTGCCTCACCCGTCCGGCACCCACGCTGCTCCCTCCGGGCTCCCCACTTCCCCACTGAAGTGACTGCCCAGGACGGGGGATGGGCCGCCCACCCCCAGGCGACGCCCGGCAGGAGTCCCGTCTCCACCAAGTGACACCTGGGAACGTGTGCAGCGCCCACTGGCGGTGACCGAACACGGGGACATAGCGGTGGGGATGGAATAGCGCCCCCAGGGACGTCCACCCCTGAGCGCTGGAGCCTGCAGACCCCAGACCAAGGGCCTCTGCTCTGCGGACGGGAGGGGCCGCGGACGCTGCCCTGGAAGGCCGACGGCCTCCTCTGGCTAAGGTGGGGGGACGCAGGAGTAGAGGCCGGGAGGTCGAGGCCAGCTTGCTGGGGGCCGCGGGGAAGGGCTAGGAGGAACCGGGCGGCCTCTGGGGGCAAAGTGGGACCCCCGTTCTGGGGCTGCGGGACGGGGCCAGCCACAGCCTTGGCGTCCTCCTCCTGGAGACCTAGACTCCACGCGCCCGGGGGGCCAGCCGAGCCCCGACCCCTCACCCACAGGCCTGCGTGGGGCACACGTGAGGGTGTGAGCGCGAGCTTCACGCAGCAAAGGGCGTGGGCAGACGTCAGAAGGCAGTCCCACGGGAGCCAGGCAGGGTGGCCGGGTGCTGGCTGTGCGGGCGTGAAAAGTCACCGTAACACCCTTGCTGAGGGCGCTTCTGGTGTGGGCATCGCTCCTCCATGAACAGGGTTTTAAACCCCTGGGCCAGGCCCCGCTCCAAGGCCAGCCAGCGGCCACCTGGTTTCCCAGCTGCCGTGAGCCTGGGGCGCCTGGGGCGCCCGGGGCGCTGGCCGCTGGCCATGGCACCCCACCTGTCCCCCCCACCAGGGTCTGGAGGCCTGGCCAGCATCCAGCCCTGCAGTCACTTCCCCCGGGGGGCCCTGCCGGGGGCTCTTCTCACCTGTCTTTGGCCCGGACCGTCTGTGAAGGTAAATGAGGACTCAGGAAGGTTGGGACGAGTGAAGCTGAGCTGGTCTCCGGACAGGATGCTGTGATGGGGGTTCCCTGGTGGGCAGCGCTGCTCCAGACCCTGTACAGGGAGAAGATTCAGAGTCACCAGGAGTGAGAGCACGTGTGTGTATGTGTGTGCGCACAAGCGTGTGGCTGAACTTTTGAGCCACGACTGTGACACATCAAGTGAACGTCTGACCCCTGTTGGTGCTCACCAGGATGTGCTCTCCTGCACAAGTGGCCCCTCGTGGTGGATGGTGGACACGGGACACAAGGCCCTTGTGGGCTCCCACTTCAGGGACCATCTTGGAGAAGCCAGTGTCGTGGCTGATCAGGTCGGGTCAGATCTCTGCTTCCCCCTCACACGTCCCCCTAACCGAGCGCCCACGGCATCAGCAGGTCATCCGGACGTGATACCCCAGCCACTTCCCAGACGTGATCCGGCCGCACCCTCCCCTCCACATGCCAGGCTCCCCTGATGAGCTCCTGGCTGTTCCCAGGACCAAACACTCTCAGCAAAGCACAGAGACACCCCCCCATGTCATCCCAAAGCATTTTCCCTGGTGCATCATCGGGTAAACATCCCCTCCCAAGGTGGCGGCTTTGAGGGCAGCACGTCTGGATGTGTAACGTGTGACTGCGTGTGCGTGCATGAGACATGCGCACATGGGCTGGGACCGGCAGGAGCTGTGGGCGCCTCTCGTCCAGGCAGCAGCGCAGCGAAAGATGCCGCAGTAAACCCAGGGCATCCTGCTGCTCCATCTGAGAGAGAAGCCTCCGGAAGCATCCAGCAGTGACCGCACCGGGACCATGGCTCCCTATGGCAACGGCGTGTTGTCTGCACTGCGTTTCCCCCACCTGCTCACGTCACGCAGCCAAAGGCCAGTGTCGGGTTGACCCCCGAGGAGCGTGAGAACTTCGTACGTGAAAGTGGACTGAGGGCTTCCCTGGTGGCGCAGTGGTTAAGCATCCGCCTGCCAATGCAGGGGACATGGGTTCGAGCCCTGGTTCGGGAAGATCCTATATGCCGCAGAGCAACTAAGCCCGTGCGCCACAACTACTGAGCCTGCGCTCTAGAACCCGCGAGCCACAACTGCTGAGCCTGTGTGCCACAACTACTGAGCCTGTGTGCCACAACTACTGAAGCCTGCGTGCCACAACTACTGAAGCCTGTGCACAACTACTGAGCCCACGTGCCACAACTACTGAAGCCCACACCTAGAGCCCACGCTCCGCAACAAGAGAAGCCACCGCAGTGAGGAGCCCGCGCACCACAACGAAGAGTAGCCCCTGCTCGCCACAACTAGAGAAAGCCCGCGTGGAAACAACGAAGACCCAATGCAGCCCAAAATAAATAAATAAATACATAATTTAAAAAAAGAAAGACGGGGCTTCCCTGGTGGCGCAGTGGTTGAGAGTCTGCCTGCGGATGCAGGGGACGCGGGTTCGTGCCCCAGTCTGGGAGGATCCCACATGCCGCGGAGCGGCTGGGCCCGTGAGCCATGGCCGCTGGGCCTGCGCGTCCGGAGCCTGTGCCCCGCAACGGGAGAGGCCACAACAGCGAGAGGCCCGCATACCGCAAAAAAAAAAAAAAAAAAAAAAAAAAAAAAAAAAAAAAAAAGAAAGAAAGAAAGAAAGAAAGTGGACTGATTTCAGCTGCGGCCGTCGGCTCGGACCAACCAGACAGATTTGATCACAGACATGACTGCACACCAGGGCTTTACGGTCTCCACGTAGAAGTCTTCATGCTGTCCCCCAGGGACAGAAGTTCTCCCTCTGACCGCGAGGAGGGTTTCTTGGCTTCAGCCTCGTCTGTCTGCATTTCTGTGAAAAGCCTCGGGGCCCCTGCCACCCCCGGACCGTGTGCACCATCCAGCAAACATTCACGTCCTGGCTCCCGGCCTCAAGAGCAGCAGACACTTTTACAGATGCTGTGGCTGTTCGTACCTCCTTACCAGCTCCTTCCACACTGAAAAAAAAGTTTTCAACAAAAACAACCAGAAAAAAAAGAGAAAAATCGTGAGTGCTCCCCGACAGACTCATTTGTCACAGCTTGTTCGCTGTGAGTAACATCAACTCATCGAAACAGAAACTGTTTCTGTGTCATCAGAACCACATTTAGGAAGGAGACAAGATTCTCAGTTTGGGGGAATTTCTGAAGTTGTTGGTACCCGTGGTCCTCATTAGTCACCACAGATGGCATGTGACAAAGGCGAGGCAGCCGGTGTACAGGCAGCGTCCCTCCTGCTGGACGCCCCAGGTCCCCTCCCAGCAGCTTGATCATTTGTTTCAAAGAAGATTCCTGTATTTGTTAACTTCAGCTGTCAATATTTTCTACGTTATCTATCATTCTGAGCGCTTTGTAAATGACTTTTAAAATGCAAAGAACAACCGGCAGGTGCCCCCCACCACGCACACACACCCTTAACTACGCCACGTCTTGATTGAATACGTCCTCAAGTCTCTGGTGATGTCTTAGACATCAAACCCCATGATTTCCTGTGGCAGCTATAATACATCACTATTCGTATCAAATCTAAAACTCTCGGATTGTTGATCCGTGTCCCTAAAAGTGGTGATAAAACTATATATTTCAGAGCAATGACCATTTCATTCCAGGGATCTTATTTTATGAAATACTTGCTTGCCAAAGAGCACAATTTACTTTTTACAGTTTCATTTAACGATTTAACATTTGAAACATTCCCTAATTAATTCCAACTCTTTCTAAACTGGCTGTGATATAGAAACTGTGCTGAGGAGATCATAATGTCAGTTCTGGCAAATCCAGAGCACAGCCGAGGGTTAGACCCACACGCGAGGAAACTCACTTCCACAGGGTAATCAGCACCGGGTCAGTCCTGTTATTCTGATCTGACAACAGACACTGCATTAAAAATATGTAAGCGGTAGAGATTGTATATAAAAAGTAGACTTCCAGAATTCTGCAGGCAGCCTCTTACTCTGAAATGAAATTGGTTGCCTGGCTCTAATGAGAGGTATTTAGCTGGCAGATCTGACTAATATTTATATTCTCCCAAGAAGCTTGGACATCCAGTGAAGTATTTGTCAATGCAGCTAAAAATGAAAAGAAAGTAGATTTAAGAGCACATAAAAGGGGCGGAGAGATGAATTTTTCTAGACCATGCCTGTATTTCCTAGTTCCTAGATCTGGACGATAGGGCAGTGTAACTGTTACAGCCACCCTCTAAACGTCTGATTGGAGCCTCAGCTGGGGTGTGGTGTCGGTAAAGTCTCCCAGCCCCCGACTGACGCGAGGTTTTATACAGCTACACGGAAGGACACTTGAAAGCCCACGCTTACTGTCATACGCCGTCCTTCCAACGCAAACAATAAACCCTTTAAGCCTAAGACTGAAGCTCACAAAGGAGTCACATAAATCAATTGACTTGCATCAAAATGGAAGCCAGACTATTAGAAGGATGTCGTTTCCTAGACTGGCTGGTGACCCCGGAGGTTTTCTTAGGTCCGAGGTTGGATCAGGGGGGTCGTTTTGAGGAAGACGCTGCAGCAGGCATGTCAGAGCACCCCACGTATTTCAAATTCCCCCCTGTGCGATTTAAATGGGGACCGACGGGGAGGGGCGATGACTTCTCATGGGTATTAGGACTGGGGCAGTTCGGGTTTGGCCGCTGCCTTCTTCCTCTTTATTTCTTCCGTCAGCTTGTTTTTCACCTCGGTTTCAATAATAGTCTGGTAGGGAGTAGAGGACGGGAGACACTAGATGTCACCCTCTTTGACGTCACAAAGTGTTACATCACACTTAGGGGACAGGAAGACTTCCACTAGATATTAGAAAGTTAAACCACAACTTGGAGAAATGACTCATTGTAAAAGTCAGGATTAATGAAACAGCTGCATGTTTGCACCAAGAGCTTCAAAAACAATTCTCCATCATCAAAAAATCTATGAACAATAAATGCTGGAGAGGGCGTGGAGAAAAGGGAACCCTCCTGCACTGTTGGTGGGAATGTAAATTGATACAGCCACTCTGGAGAACAGCATGGAGGTTCCTTAAAAAACTAAAAATAGAACTACCATACGACCCAGCAATCCCACTCCTGGGCATATACCCTGAGAAAACCATAATTCAAAAAGACACATGCACCCCAATGTTCATTGCAGCACTATTTACAATAGCCAGGACATGGAAGCAACCTAAATGTCCATCGACAGATGAATGGATAAAGATGTGGTACGTATATACAATGGAATACTACTCAGCTATAAAAAGGAACGAAAGTGGGTCATTTGTAGAGACCTGGATAGACCTAGAGACTGTCATACAGAGTGAAGTAAGTCAGAAAGAGAAAAACAAATATCGTATATGAACACATATATGTGGAATCTGAAAAAATTGGATAAACGATCTTATTTACAAAGCAGAAACAGAGACACAGAGAGAACAAACGTATGGATACCAAGTGGGAAGGGGGGGTGGGATGAATTGGGAGATTGGGATTGACATATATACACTATGTACATATATATTATGTATAAAATAGATTAACTAATGAGAACCTATTGCATAGCTCAGGGAACTCTACTCAATACTCTGTGGTGACCTAAATGGGAAGAAAATCCAAAAAAGAGGGGATTTATGTATATGTAGAGCTGATTCATTTTGCTGTACAGCGAAACTAACACAACATTGTAAAGTAACTATGCTCCAATAAAATTTTTGTTTTTAATTCCAAGGCGGTTTTTTTTCAAGGGCAGAGATGCAATGCCTCCCATTTGCTTCCAAGCAGCCGGGGCGGCGGGGCTCTGGTGCAAGTTTGGGCAGGCTTGACGTTTCCTCCCCATCACCTACCAGCGGGGGATCAGTGCAGGCTTCAGCAGGTCGTGGCATTATTTTAGCCAGAAGGTGCTAGAAATATTAACAACAGATTTTATTTTTCTCTATTAGCCCAGGAAACTACAAATTGCCATTTGTCAGATGTTATTTGAGTGAAAGATGTAGAAATGTTCCTGGCGTGTGAGTGTAGGAAAAAAATCTGGAGCTATTGGTAGAGCCTAATTTTATCTTTTAAAGTTGTGTTCTTGTGAATCCTTTGATGTATTATTTATAACATGATGAGACTAGATGGTAAATGTTGAACAAGAAAAGCTTCCAGCTCTCCAGTAAAGCTACTTTACTCCACCGAGGAGATAGGAAACCACTCTGGTCCCCTCCCCCCCAACTCACTTTAGCCTTGATTAACTTCGACATTATTAAAAGTTTAAGGATGACCGACTTACTCTACCATGTGTGCCTGTGTGCACGTGTGTGCAGGTATGCGTGTGTGTGTGTGCAGGCGTGTGCAGGTGCATGTGGGAGGGGGCGGAGGTGGGGCTCCTGCCCACAGTCCTGTTTTCCTTTATGGAGTCGCCCTCCTGTGGCCACAGAAAATATTGCGCCATAAAAGGCCATCTTGCCACGCGGACCTTTCTCCTTGAAGACCCTGGATAAGGAAAAATTCCCTCCAAACTGCACAGACACACGGGAATCTCCAGAAAATATTTGATGTGGGTTTTTTACGTTGAGATGCTGAAGTGCTACATCACAGAAACCGCATCCTAAGCTGAATCTCCCAGAGCAGTGCCCGCAGGCGATGGATGGATGGATGGACGGACGGACGGATGGACTGATGTATGGATGGGGCCACGGTGTGACCCAGGCTGTGGCGGCCACGCCCCCAGCTCCCGCCTGGGCTCCTCCCAGCATGTCTGAGCAGGTTTTACAGGACGCCAACCCCTGCACTGGGGCCACCCTAGCCCGCAAGACCAGGTCCTTAGCTAGATGGACGGCATCTGCAAAGACCCGATTTCCTCACAGGCTCCGGGCTGGGACGTGGACCCCCTTGCCAGGACGTGGGGTCTCCGGGAGTTGGGCGGCGGGGCCGAGCAATCAGCTGTGGCCATGGGCCGCAGGATGCTCGTGGCCTGACTGGTCCCGTGCCCGGGCTGCTCTGCCCGGGGGTCGTCCTCGGTGCGGCCCCACATCCCAGTTCTCCCTCTGGACTCCTCTCCTGTGCAAGCGTCCTCCAGGCCTGCTCGGCGCCGCTCGAGGGTGGACAAGACGCTGGGGCGAGGGTACCTCCAGCAGCATCCAGGAAGGACGGCCGAGCGGAGGGGGCAGGACCCGCCCCTGGAGCCAGGGGAGAGCTGCCAGGAGACAGGTGAACCTGTCAGGTGAGAAGTGATCCCTGTCAAGTGACAGGTGGCAACTTCAAGGCTGCCAGAAGACACAGATGGCGCCAGTGCTGAAGCAGCGGCCATTTCCTGCAAGAGCGAGTGGGCACCTGGGAAGTCACCCTGTCGCCGCTCCCCCCCATCCCCAGACCTGGTTCCTGCTGCTTCCGTGGCCCAAACTCAGGCCTGAGCTCAAAGGACCTGCTCTGACGTTGGGAGGGGCTTTCATGGGGCAAGCCTGCCCTGCCCTGCCCACCATGGGCGGACGTGGTCCTCAGGGCAGGCCCATCGCTGGCCCATCGACAGGGAGCCTGAAGCAGGAGGCATCAGTCAGCCCGGCGCCCTCTCCTCCGGCCGGCCGTGTTCAGGCCAGGCCTGCTCTGCTGGGCTCAGTGCCGAGGCCAGACTCTGCTTGTCGTGGAAGCTGCACCGACCTGGCTCCTCCACCCCACTGCTCCCCGTCCTACTTGGCCCAGACCCTCCTCCCCACGAGTTCTCCTCACCGGGACCATCTGCCCGCCTCCACACACCGACACCCCCCGGCAGCAGATGCCCCTCCAGGGAGCTCCTCTTGCACTGCCTGAGCCCCCTGCCAGGATGGGGCCTGAGAAGGCAGGACTGGGGGTCTCCTCCTCCTGCCTGTGCACAGTGTATGTGGTCCCACCTGCAGGGCAGGCTGCAGCTCATACAGCTGTGCCCCCAACAAGCCTGCACACACCAGACGCATGACTGGTATGCCCTGGATGGATGATGGATGGATGGATGGATGGATGGATGATGGATGGATGATGGAAGGTAGACGGATGGATGGATGATGGATGGATGGATGGATGGATGATGGATGGATGGAAGATGGATGGATGGATGATGGGTGGATGGATGGATGATGGGGGTGGGTGGGTGGACCAATCACCATTGGTGGCCTCTCCTCCACGACCAACAGCCGTGGTAATCTGGAAGGAGCTGGTGGCAGAAGCCGACCCAGGAAGGAAGAAGAGCAGCCTTGGGCCTGGCCTCTGCTGGTCACTGGAAGTTAGGCCTGCAATTCCTCCCACCTGGGCTACTCTGGGCCACGGGAGAGGTCGTGCTGTCTTCCCATCCCATCCGTTCAGCCCTGTGAGCTTTTCCCAAAGGATTTTAACATCTCAGGGCCCTGACAACAAATGGACTTCCCTCTCACAGCACAGCACCCCAGCCCTCTGCGGTGTCTGCAGGGGGCCACGGTGCCCTCCTGAGGAAGGCAGTCCACAGGCCAGAGCTTCCTGCGGCATCTCTGCCTCAGTCTCTGTCACTCACACACACACACACACCAGGCCTAGCCCAGCACCCCAGGGTTACTCTGAGTCCTGGGATGACCCTTGGTTAAATGCACATACCCTTCACAATCACCCAGAGCGCCCTGGGATGTGGCTTCAATGGACAAAACACAGGAAAGATATCTGAGACTAAAAAGAGAAAGTAACTGGTCCCCTTGGGTGTCCGAGGAGGAAGTCGGAAAACAAGCGTTATTCTGAGGACTGAAAAATAGGGAAAAGACACCACACTTATCAGGCCTTTTCTGTACAAACTGCACTTCAGGGTCCCAGAGTGGGCTCGGGAAAATCCGCCTTCACAGAATTCCAGCTGAGAACAGAGAGAGAGACCATGGTGGATACTCAGAGGCAAAAGGAGAGGATGTCCAGGCTGTGAAGGGAGGATCTGGACCAGACAGACTGACAGGCGCCATGTGCTCCGTCCGTTCAAATATACACTGCACGTGATGAAGACTTCTCATCGTAAAAGGTAAGAATGCAGAGTTAGGCAACATACCCACAAAGGAGGAGGTGGTCCTGAGTGAAGCATCGTTTTAAAACATCATAAAAATCATTTTGAAAGTGCCTGGGAGTTTGGTGGCACTGGGGAATTACTGTTAATTTTCTGAGGTGCGATAATGGTACTGAGGCTGTGCAAAGAGTGATATTTTTGGAGACGCGTATGACGTATTTAAGAACAAAGTGTTTGATTTACTTTAAAATGGTCTGCAAATCACACACCCACTCACGACTGTCAAATCTAGCTACTTTTCTGTAGGAAAATCTCCCTACTACCAAGTTAAAAAAGTAAAAAGCCGAATAGAACTCAGGATGCTCAGCTCCCTGGCAACTGGTACGTGAGGCGCCTGGAACCAAGCACACACGCCCGACACCCTGGCGAAGTTAGTCCTGAGCCCTTTTCACCCTCAAAGCACCTGAGTTGGGTTGATAAAGCCCAGACCGTCTATCCGGGCATCACCCACTGGGGAGGCTCAGTGGGCGGCATCACAGGCAGGGCAGGTGGCTCAAGACCCCCAGGACCACTCCCACCAGGAAGGGAACCGTAAAGAGATGACGATGCTTCAGGGAGGCTGTCTCCCCAGCCACCCTGAAGACAGGCAAGTTGGCCCAGCTTTGCACGAAACACCTCTGGCCTTGGCTGAGCATGACCAGGTAGGTTGGGGCATAAACCTCACGTCCAACAGACATAGCTCAGAGCCCACCTCTCCTCTCTCTGGGGACATCAAGGACCATACTTGACATCCTGGAGCCTGTGGTCTCCTTTGTAAAAGGACAGGGACACAGCCAGGCGCCTGATGGCCAGGAGTCCAGAGCACCTGGGTGTCCCATCCCGGGGGCATCGCAGTGCCAGCCCTGGGAAGCCACACGCTCCCCCTCTGGGCAGGCGGACCCTGACCTGGGATCAAGGGAGAACAAGGAAAGAGGCAGGGGGGCCTGGTGAGTGCCGCCCCAGGGACGGGCAGTGTTTCGGCGGCCTGGCCAGTGGACTGAGGGGCTCACTGCTTCCCGCAGCCCTGCCCTCTCCTGCCAGGGTTTCTGCCAGGCCTGCCTCCACTCCAGACCCAGACGCCTGGCCGACACCCACGCACATCAGCTTTCTCAGGAACGGGCAGATTCATCGTCCTGGTCACCCAGGGCCACCCAGTCACTGTTCAAACGGCTACTTAGCCAGAGAAACAATAATTTCTAAGCCACAAAACTGAATTGTTTGTCCACTAAGAATGAATGCTGTTGATCAAGCGAAACCTATGAAAACCCCAGAGACAGAGGCAAGGAATCCGCTGATGCAGCAGCTGCCGACAGGCCCTGATAAGCGGCGTCCGCCGCCCCGCGTCGGGGAGCCACGTCGGGGAGCAGCGGCGAGGGCCGCGCCAGGCGGGGGGCACGCGGCGCCGGCGTCTCCTCCAGACCCAGCCCAGCGCCCAGCACCCGCCAGCCATCCACACCGGCTGCTGGAAACGCGGCCTCACCCGTCAACCTGCCCCCGCCGCAGGGCTCGGCTCAGAGTTGCTGGACCCGCTTGTCGATGACGCCACGTCTTCCTGGGGAAGAAGCGGGGAATTCGGATGAAACAAACACTGAGCCATTTTCTGACAAATATTCACGGCGTTGGCTCAATCTGAGAAGCTGGGCGCCCTCCCGGCAGTGGGGTCCGAGGCAGCGGCCTGGTCCAGGTGCCGAGCTGGACTATCCCTCTGCCCTCACGTGGCCTCTACCAAGAGTGGGTCTCTAGTTGGGCTGGGGGCCTCGGCCCCCGGCGGTAACCATGCCTGGTGAGACCTTAACACCCAACCCAGGGCCTGTCCCGCAGCCACCCAACACTGGGGCGCCTTTGGTGTCCACACCCGTCACTCCCACCCCAGGCAGACTCAGCTGAGAGCCAGGTGGATGCAGCAGGTGTGGGGAGGGGCCCAGGTGGCCCAGGCACGGGCAAGACTGAGCGGAAAACCCAGGGGCGCCTCCGAGGGGGGTCAGTGGCCACGGGGCCCGTGCGAGCTGCAGGAGGCAGGGAGGCGGGCCCAGGAAGGGGCCTGGTGCCACACGTCCACCCAGAGCCACCTGGCTGCGGGCCCGGGACGCCCTCCCCGCCCCGCCGTTTTCAGCAGCTCCAGGTGGGCAGCGGGAAGTCGGGGGCCTGCCGTGAGGACCGCCCGCAACTGGGAGGCGGCGGCCTGAGCAGCAGAGCGCAGGCAGCGGCCCCGGGCAGGCCCTGAGCCACAGCGGCAGGAAAGGCTCTGCCGGCTGCGCCCAGGCAGGAGCCCCGTGTCTCCGGCTCCTGCCAAGCCTCGGGCTCGCTTGGTGCCCGAGACGCTCCATGGGCCCGTCCACTCCTGCTGCCCCCCGACCCACAGACAGCAAAACAGCCCTGCCATGCACCGAGCGGGGCGGGAGCTGACACAGCACACGCCTCGCCAGAGGACGGGACGTTTCCCGAAGGGTCGGACCCTCTGCTGCTTATACATCAGGACGCAGGCTGGACGCGGCACAGCGACAGCGACCCAAGTGTCCACCCCTCCGGGGACCGTGGTCACCCACCACGGAATGTGATTCAGCTGAGAAATCTGGGTGGTTTTTTTTTTTGCGGTACGCGGGCCTCTCACTGTTGTGGCCTCTCCCGTCGCGGAGCACAGGCTTCGGACACGCAGGCTCAGCGGCCATGGCTCACGCGCCCAGCCGCTTCGCGGCATGTGGGATCTTCCCGGACCGGGGCACAAACCCGCGTCCCCTGCATCGGGAGGCGGACTCTCAACCACTGCGCCACCAGGGAAGCCCCCAGCCAAGAAATCTGATGCCCACCGCAACGTGGATGCTGGGCGAGACAAGCCAGTCACAGGAGGACGAACCCTGTGTGACCCCACTCACACGAGGTCCTGGAGTCACCGAATCAGAGACAAAAAGAAGGACCCGGGGGGGCAGCGGGGACAGGAGTCATGTTGCACGGGGACACAGTTTGGGAAGATTAGATCAAGTGCTGAAATGATGGTGGTGATGTTGTTAGAACAGTGTGACTGTGCTGAATGCCCCTAAGCTGTACAATGAAAAATGTTTAAAATGGTCCATTTTATGTTCTCTGTATTTCACCAGGACTAAAAAACATGGCATCTTCAGCAGCTCATAGCAGAGCTGTGGACAGGCGGTTAACGGGGCCACGGCAGCCTCCCGTGACTTTGCTCCTCCAAAGGCTGGGACCCCGGGCGCCCCCTCCTCAGCCTCTTCATTCGTTCACTTCTTCAAAATACACGTATTCAGCAGCCTCCCTGCAAAGCACTGGGCTGGACGCTGGTGGCTGGGGAGGGTCCCCGGGCCAGGCCCCCCCCCGCCCCACCGTCTCCGCGATAAAGGCAGGGCTGTCGTGGTCTCCAGTTGTCGGCCAAGGCCGGTGAGGGGGAGGCCAGCGGGTCCCGTGCATCTTCTGCACGCTCCAGGCTTCAACCCAAGCGGGAGCGGCTCCCGGGGGTGGGGGAAGAGTCCCAAGGGACAGCCCCTCTCTGTAGGGGCAAAAGGCCTCTGGGCAGGCCCTGCGGGGCGGGGGCCGGCAGCCCGGACCTCTGCGTGGGACACGGGCCCCTGCTCTCAACCCGGGGTGACACGCCTGCGGCGTCCCCGAAGCTCACGGCAGTCACCTGGCTGAGAACACTGGCCGCCTCCCCTGGACAGCCCGCAATCCTGGGGGTCTGTCCCCAGGTCCCAGGCCAGGCAAGCACAGCGGGCTCTGCGGGGGCCCAGCGGGAGGCGGGCCCCGGGGAAACCTGCCCCCGAGCGAGCCGGGCTCTTCCCTGAGGTGGCTGGGCGCCGAGTACCAGGTGGACCGTCCTTGTGCCGAGGGAGCAGCCGCAGGGTGAGGGAGGGACTCCCCAGAGGGCAGCGCGATGACAAGAAAACACCGCACTCTCCAGAACCCGGTCTCGTCTCTGCGCACCAGGCGGGGGAAGGGCCCATCCACCAGCAGGACCAAGCGGGCCGCCACCCGCCCTCCTGGGCAGACACAGCTCCGCAGCCGCCCTTGCCTCCTGCTCACCTGGAGCCAGGGCCGTCCGCGGGGCTGCCCTGCCCGGCCCCTCCCGACCCCCGGCACCCGCGTCCCGCGGCCGGGCCTCCGTCAGCTCAGCGGTGCCGTCTCTCTTCTGTCCGCGAGGAGGGGGGCACACCGCCTCTCACGCGTCACCTCCGGTGTGGTGTTCAGAGCTGCCCGGCTGCTCAGTGCCGGATGGAGGGGGCGGTGTGGCAGGGCCAGAGCCACAGCCCCAGCGGTCCTCGTCCACTCTGGCCCCACGCCATCCTCAGGTTCCCAGGACGACACCTGTGAGGACCAGAGGGCGCTGCACACAGGGGTGCGCCCGGAGGGGTCCTCCAAGTGGGCAACTGCAGACCAAACGACCCGAAAGGATGGCCTCTGCGTGGCAGACTCAGATGGCGAGGAAGGAGGGAGGGGCAGTTTCTGCTCCCAGTGGTGCAGAAGCTCCGCGGAGGCAACCAGGGTGACCAGGACCTCCGGCGTGAGCAGAGCCGTGACCTGGATTCCGAGCCCGGTGAATCCTAGGTCTCCCTACTGTCAAACAACCTTCAAAATAAAACCTCATTTTGGCAAAAGTGAAAGAAAAAAAAATCAGGCGTGATTATTAATGTTATATGGCCCACTTTTTGAAGGCCCCAAACAAGAGTCTGGAAGAGTTTCCCTGTGGATGCTTCCATAGCATTTTCCTGGTTCAATGCTGCCCCATCAGACTGGGGACGGGACACGGCAGGTCCTATGAAAGCGTATGCATTTCAAAATGAACGTTTCTTACGTGAGCTTTGCAGCCCTTAACCCTCCTAACACAGGGGAAGAGGTGGCTCCAGCCCCACAAGCTCTGTGCCCACCCCTGGGCTGGTTTCGTTCTGCCCCCCTCCCTCCCCTCTCCTCCAAAGCGGGACCCACCTGTGGGCCTGCCCTCCAGGGGCCTCCCCTCTTCACTCAGGAGCGGCCTGCAGCAGGGTTGTGTGAAGACGGACGTGGGGTCCCCAGCAGCTTGATGACCGCCGGGGCTCTGCCCCATGGCACGGACACTGTGTCTGTCCTAACCTGGGGGACCGGCCTTGAGGACCTGAAACCTTCCTCGTGTCGGGCCAGCCCTCCCCCTGGGTGCCCACAGCAGGGAAGCTCTGGGCTGAGAGCAGCTGAGGAGAACCACGTCAGGGCGTCGTGCGTGGTGATCCCCACTCGGAGAGGCTCCAAGTCCTAGGAGTGAGCCTCCTTCACGGCCCCGGGACGTGACCACTGTCCTCGGCCAAGACAGAGTCTGGAGGAATGGCCGGCTCATCTCCGTGCTTCCCATGGTGTCAGCAAGGCCGCTGGTTTCATACATGGTACATTCAGTGGCAACGTCATCTTTAAAACAACATCTCCACCCTACAGTAAATGCATCTCAGAACCGACTCTGCCCCCAGAACA
This sequence comes from Mesoplodon mirus, assembly GCF_964341445.2. Taxonomy (NCBI): domain Eukaryota; kingdom Metazoa; phylum Chordata; class Mammalia; order Artiodactyla; family Ziphiidae; genus Mesoplodon; species Mesoplodon mirus. The sequence continues at coordinate 114,415,660 of NC_138985.1, read as the reverse complement.
TCACTTGATCTCTCATAACTGAAATGACAGAGAAGAACCGCTTTTCTTTTTAATTACTAACAACTGACGTTTATAAACGATGGCAGGTGCGTGTTAGTCAGTAACGCTCACAGTTTATTCATGTGGGCAGCGCTTCAAACCCGTTACGCTTTCATGGTTACATTGTCCACACTAAGCATCAAACACCAGTTCACTCTTCACCCAGGAGTCCGCACCACCTTCCACCACAACCAGGTACATGGAGCAAACTGCAGTCACCGGAGAACCACACGCGTCACACTCGCTCCCGGCGCCCAAGCCCGCGGCTCGGCCATGAAAGCTGTGCCCCCAGGGCCCGGGCTCCCAACACTGCCGGGTGAAAGCTGCTGGCGTTTGAAAATCCCATCCAAGCTTTTCACGATGCCCTTGGTGCCCGGGGGCAAAGGGCAAGGGGACTCAGGCGGGTGCGGGATAGAGAGGAGGGACCCTGACGGCGGGCGGGGAGGGGGTTGGGGGCCTCGATCCTGCGGAGGAGTCGCTGCAGGAAGCTGGGAGAGCCCGGCCCAAGGGAAGCGCTTCTTTTGAAGGAGCCGGTGCTGGAGCCCGTACCCGGCTCAGCGCCTGTGCTCAGGACCTCATGAGCTGGAGCCCGTACCCGGCTCCGCGCCTGTGCTCAGGACCTCACGAGCTGCACGTGGGAGGGGCTCGTCTGCTTCCCCCCAGCCTGAGCCTAAGCTGAGAGCCAGAGGCGCTACTACTGAACAGAAGTTTGTAGACTCCTGTGTCCCTGCCAAAACAACTACGGACCCAAGGAAAGACAGGCTATTCGAGAAGATGAGAAGTAAAACCATAAACGTGAGGGGGCTCCACACCTCGAGCGGCCAGGTCACCGTGAAGGCCTGGCTCCCCCGAAACTGAAGAGAAGGTCACCCGGGGTCAGGAGTCACCTTTACGTCGCCCTGTGCTTCACTTGAGTCTAGATTCACACACTCAGCGGAGGAGCGAAGGTCGTGCCGCAAGCATGCACGCGCCGTCGGGAGCCCCACACGGCCAAAGCTGCAAGCATCTCCGCAGGTGTGCGCCAGGCAAGCAGGGGTGGCCTCAGCCGCCCGGGGGGGTGCGCGGGCACAGAGCTGGAGCAGCAGGGACGGTCCGGCGGCTCCGCGTTCCCGCCCCCCGGGCCCTGACCGGTGCGCCCCCAGCGTCCCCAGCGCCGAGCAGGTGCGGTGTCGGGGCGGTGGAGAAGCAGGTACGGCACCTAGCGTGTGTGTGCAGCCCCTCGGCCGGCCGCCCGCTGCTCCACCGCGGCCCGTCTACGGGCGGCCCTTGGTCGACTTCTTCTTCTTCGACTCTTCTCTCTGCTTCTGCTTCTTCCTCTTGCCACCTTCTTTGAATCCTAAGGAAACAGGCGTGTGAAACACTGCAGAGGAGCAGCTGTGGCCCCACCAAGAGGCAAACGTGTCTCTAGATATCCCCCCGTTAAAACCAACCAACCTCGCGATAGAGTTAGGTGTCCTCACTCCTATCTGCTCCATATCTAAGGCTCAACAAAAACACGGACGGACTTCAAACTTGGCGATGTAAAGCTCTAACGTGATCCAACCAGCATCCCAGGCCCGCGGAGGCTGCGTGCTCGCCCTCCGCCCACGGAGCCAGCCCCGCGGGCCCGCCCATCATCTGTCCCCACGACCCAGCCCCAGGTCACCTGGAGACAAGGCAGGGCAGGCTCCGCCTCAGGGGATGGGCCTCCCCGGGGCCCCCTCTGCAGGGAGAAGCCCAGTTCTTACAGGGTCCAGGGCTCAACCAATGCCCCACGCCAACCTTTTCCCCTGTGCCGTGTGCTTGCCCGAAGCCGGGGGAGAAAGAGGAGGGTGTGACCTGCTCACCCTCCTGAGATTTTGTGCAAAGAGCCAGAAGAGCTCCGGGTTATTTCTGCAAAAACAGCTCAGGACCTTGTGCTGCGTTAGTCCACACACATGTGGGCGGAGTGGGATGCTGAATTTGGTAACAAAGGATCGTTCTGAACAGTCAGCCTAGAACCAGGCCGGGGTCACTGCAGGCCTGTGACCTAATGCACGTGGGCCCCTAAGCCTGCTGGGAAGAGCACATAAAAGCATCCTTGAGACTTTATGAGGCAGGTGCCATTTTAGAACACAATCTCTTTCCAGATGGAACCCAGACCCAATCTGTTCACGACACGCATGTGTCCACAGAGAACCACCCCTGGGAGGGCCAGGCCCGGGGGTCAGTTAGGTGGGTGCTGACAGCCAACCGGCCCCTGATCACGATGCCCGCTGCGGGGTGGTGGGGAAGCTGAGGACACACATGTGCCTCCAACAGGACGAGGCTGCCGGGGCTTCCCGGCCTCACCACCGACTCAGACGCCCCTGGAATCTGCTTGCAGAGGGTGGAGGCTGGCGCGGTCCCCAGGGCTCTGCGGCCTGTGTCCTGCCTGCCCTCCCATCAGCACAGCCGTCCAGGTCACGTGCTGTACGGAAGTGGCCCTGACACGGGGGCCGCGGCAGGGGCCCTGGAGGTCCTCACGCCCAGCGTCCTCCTGCCTGACTCAGCTACCTGCATGATAAGCCAAAAGGAAGGAAAAGAAACACCCGCTAACCCACTGCCAACGCACAGCAGCCCCGTCCCTGTGACCAGGCTGCTCCGGCCAGAAGTCGCTCCTCTCAGCTGTCCCTTCCACACTCGACCACGTCGACAGACCGACGGGGCCACGGGCCCCGGCCCCGTCTCCACTCATGAATCCCCTAAGCCAGAAGGGGTCCCGGGCACACACCGGGCAGAGCTAGGAAGTTAAAGGATCAATGTTATCCTTTCATTTGTGAATTTCTTTTTCACGCTGAATAACTTTAATTTTCCTTTTTCACAGTTACACTCTCGGTAGACCTCCAGCGTGTGTGGAACCCGTCAATGAGAAACACTAAACCTTTGTCCACATCTCGCCGTCTGATTTACGGGCTCCAAGAGGCGTGCGATGTGTCCTCTGCCCTGGTCACCCCGTCTCACAGCAGGTTCACAACACAGTGAATGCCGGTAAGGCGGCACCGTCGGGCTGAACACAGAACCGCCCCCCCCAGACGGGCCAAGGCTCCCCTAGCCGCACCCTGACCCTGAACCACAAGGGCCGCACCGTCAACACGGGAGATCCTCCCAGGAGCCATCAAGCCCATGTTCTGCGGCCTGAGCGCATCGCAAGCGAGAGCTCATTTTCAGCCTAAAATCATCAGAACCCGCCAGGCCACTGCCCACCCCGCCAGCCCCGGGGGCACTTAGCCCGGCGATTGCTCAAATGGCTGAAGCACCAAGTGGGGGCACCGGACACTTTGTAGGGAACCAAGCCCTTCACCACATGCTTCTAAGAAAGCTGCCCGCTATGTGAAAGCCTGGCAGGAAGTCACCGCGGGAGCCTCCAGACCACGCGGAGCGCGCCCGCTGGAGGGGCAGGCATGGCGGGGCAGGACAGGGGCAGCGGAGCGGCCCGGCGGGTGCCCATCACTCTGCTCCCTGGAGGCCCTGACCCACTGGGCACCTAGCTTTGCCCTGTTACCCCAGCAGCCTTTTCCACTGTCCCGGTTTTGGAGTCTTCCTCCGGAGTAGCTCTATCGTCTCTCAATAAGAAGTCAAACGAGCTCACTACAGTCATGTAAAAAGCATATCTTTAATTCTTTGGTGATTCACTCTGACACTCTTTTGAAGGCCTCGTAGTTTGATTTGAAAGAAGGAAACAAACCACACAAAAAAAGAGGTGTGCTCCGCAGCGCCCAGCACCTGCCGGGCCGAGCCCTGGCCGCCCGCCATCGCTGTGGAACACGGGCAGGAAGCACTCGGCAAAAGCACAAGGCCACTGCTCGCCCTTGTGTGTAAGCATGTGCGGGGTTCGTAAGTCAACGGTTTCCCCACCTGGAAACACCACCTGGGAGGGACCTAATGGTAAAAACTGACAAAGCGCAAGATTTCACCAAGAATTATTTTCTGATGATTCCCCAGCAGTGGCTACTCTCCTTCCGTCCACAGCCCTCGTCTCTGCCGCTCAGAGGCAGCACGGGCCTCACTGTGACCCCAGGTCTACTTCCTGTTCAGGAAGCCAGCTAGATGTCTAAACAAGGCTCCTCCAGGCAGGCCTGAGCCCGCACACCTCACCCTTGGGAACTGGGATATTCCCACCCAGTTTAGACACCCAGGTTTATGGTGATCTTCCAACCAAAGGGACAGCCCGTAAAGTCCCTGTTCAAATCGTATTTGTTCAGGGAAACTGCATCCACAACCCTGCGCCTCGCCAAGTCCAGCCAACGAGCGGTCAGGACCAGGAGATGACGATAAATCTGGGGAAAACATCCACACGCCCATTCAAGGCAGAACGAGTTTGTTCTGAATTCACACAGCCCTTCCAATCACCTCTATTTTTCTTTCAATTACCCAGGAAGAGGCTAACACTCCCAAATGGCCCATCTTCCTTGGGTGGCACTGCTCCCTGGCAGCCGGTGGCCAGGTCCACGCGGTCCCGCGGGGCTCTGCACCTGGCTGGGAACCCAGGACACCGGCCTTCCGGTGGGTGGATGGGTCAAATCCCCTGTCCTCCTCAAGACCCACACACACCCCCGGCTCCACATAAAAAGGGCCAGAAGGGGACTGGAGGAACAGAGCTCCCCGCAGAATGTTCTAGGAGAAGAAAGGACAGACCTCATCCTCATCCGTTCAGTTCCCTGCGCAGACCATGCTCTCGTGCCCTAGGTTCACAGAATTAACCTCACGACGTACACAGAGACGCCACCCTGAAACAAGGGACCAAGGATCCATCTCTTCCTCCACACAACCTGCTGTGGTCAACCTGGCGACTTCCAGTGCTGAGAACCAAGACGGGCACAAACGCTTCAAACCGATGAGTAATTCAAACTAGATTTTCATCGGTCTTTAGACTCAGCCAGGGTCTGCGTGCATGCACAGCCATGCTGTCAGAAGTAATCCAGAACTTCCTACAGGGAACACACTTCAAAGACCCATCTGGGCTAAGAAATTACAGGTCAAGAAGCTGGAAGAGGGCAGAGCGGGGTCTGGAGAAAGGGGGTCACAAAACCTCAGTGCATCTAGAGGTGGGACACCTCCCCTGGGGTAAGGGTGGGTCAGCAACCATCCACCTGACCACAGGACCCCTGGGGGCGGGTGTCAGGTTCTGCCTGTAACTCAACAGCAGTCAACAGCAAGGCAGGGAGGCATGGCTGAAGCCGCAGGGCCCCCAGGAGAGGCTGGGCAGGCGGCCGCTCTGCGGGACCAGACCCCCAGCATGAAGCTGAAAGTTACACAAAGGGGCTCAGCTGCTGCCCACAACAACACACGGCATGCCGTGGTGGGAGACCGGCACCCCGCTTTAGCGTGGGCTCCACGCGGCCTCCCCCCACCCGCCCGTCCGTCAGGCCAGGACGCAGCAACACAGGTGCCATCTCGGTCCTCGGGGGCCCCGGGAGGCAGCCCCGCGGGGAGGCTCCGCGGCGGACCCCCCGTGCACACCTGCGGGGAACGCGGCAGGGGGCTCCCAGCTGCTGCCGGCCCGGTGCCGGCCTGGCTGGTCCTCGTCCTCACCCGGGGGGTGGGGTGCGTGTTTGGGCACAGAGGCTGGCCGGTGGGACTTCAGAGGGCGGGCACTGGTGCTGGCGGGCTGGCCGGGCAGCGCATGCTGGCCTCGTCGCCGGCACTCCTCCGCGAAGGCGTCCTCGTCGGCCACACCTGAAAGCACAGGACGGAGACGGGCATGAGCCGTGCGGCGGGAGGTCCTGGTGACGGAGTAGGAGGCCCTTATCGAGCAGGGCCTCAACCGGATCTTCCGAGAGAGAACGGAAGAAACCAAAGTAGCGTGGAAATCCAGTGACAGCGGCAGCTTCTCACCCCGCCCCCAGGGGGTCGGCAGTGAATCCTGATCTGAAAGCACACCCGCCCTTCAAGAGGGAGGGCGGGGCTCCCGGGACAAATTCACCCTCAGAATCGGCACAAGGGTGTCACCCCGGAGGAGTGGGCTCCGGGCCAGCCATCCGTCTCTCAGGCGGCTGTAATGCCAGGACCTGCACAGACCTGCGGTGATGGAGGCGGTGGCCACCCTGCTTCCCGCCCGCTCGTGCCACAGGGCGGCTCCGAGCTCTGGGCCGGGGACCCGCACGCACGGTCACCTGTCACCAGATGCACAGCCAAGAACATTTCTCATTGCTCTCCAGGTTGTGTTTCTCTTGGTCTTTTCAAAAACAGAAGTTTTGCACATTAGGTGGATACTAGCAATAAAATTAAAAAACGAATGGTAACAGTCACCGAATAACTTCAAATTTCATTCTCTGGGGGGTTTTCATCAGCAGTCACACGGGGGCTTGGCGGGGCCTAAGGGAAAGGCTGTCAGAAACCCGGTAACAACGCAGGACACAACGCGTCTGACGGGAACAGTGACACCAGGCGGTAGCCTTCTTGTGCCTCAACAACTCTGCTCCCTGGAGGGTGGGTAGGCCCGTCACCCAAACCACGACATCCAGGGCGCACACCGCTGAGCCCCAAGCAGGTGACAGCCACCGTGATCCGAGGCGCTCACCCACTCGAGCTCTTCCCCAGGCAGACCCTCCCTCCATCGCTGCCGGCCCCCCCCACCCCGCCAACACGGAGGACGACGGGCCTGCAGAGACGCTCCCTGTAACAAAGACCTGCTCTCTCAGGGAGGTGCGCGATTACAATCATTTCCGCACCATTACACGACCCGGAGCGCCAAGTTCAGTACTGGGTACAGGCGTGGGGCCTCCCCTCCATTTCCTCCAGACGCCTGAGCTCAAGTACTGGCCCGAACCAGCTCTCACCCCACCCGAGCTCACCGCACCCCCGCTCACTGCACCCCCATTCACCCCACCCGAGCTCATCCCACCCGAGCTCACCGCACCCCGCTCACCCCACCCGAGCTCACCGCACCTCCGCTCACCACACCCGAGCTCATCGCACCCCCGGCTCACCCCACCCGAGCTCACCGCACCCCCGGCTCACCGCACCCCACTCACCACACCCCCGGCTCACCCCACCCCCGGCTCACCCCACCCGAGCTCACCGCACCCCGCTCACCGCACCCCACTCACCACACCCCTGGCTCACCCCACCCGAGCTCACCCCACCCGAGGTCACCACACCCCCGCTCACCGCACCCCCGCTCATCCCACCCGAGCTCACCCCACCCGAGCTCACCGCACCCCCACTCACCCCACCCGAGCTCACCGCACCCCGCTCACCGCACCCCTGGCTCACCCCACCCGAGCTCACCCCACCCGAGCTCATCGCACCCCGCTCACCGCACCCCACTCACCACACCCCTGGCTCACCCCACCCGAGCTCACCCCACCCGAGGTCACCACACCCCCGCTCACCGCACCCCCGCTCACCCCACCCGAGCTCACCCCACCCGAGTTCACCGCACCCCGCTCACCCCACCCTAGCTCACCGCACCCCCGGCTCACCCCACCCAAGCTCACCGCACCCCCGGCTCACCACACCCGAGCTCACCCCACCCGAGCTCACCCCACCCGAGCTCACCGCACCCCCGGCTCACCCCACCCGAGCTCACCACACCCCCGGCTCACCACACCCCGCTCACCACACCCCCGGCTCACCCCACCCGAGCTCACCGCACCCCGCTCACCACACCCCACTCACCACACCCCTGGCTCACCCCACCCGAGCTCACCGCACCCCGCTCACCCCACCCTAGCTCACCGCACCCCCGGCTCACCACACCCCGCTCACCACACCCCTGGCTCACCGCACCCCCACTCACCCCACCCGAGCTCACCCCACCCCCGGCTCACCGCACCCCCGCTCACCGCACCCCGCTCACCCCACCCTAGCTCACCGCACCCCCACTCATCCCATCCGAGCTCACCGCACCCCCGCTCACCCTACCCAGGCTCACCGCACCCCCGGCTCACCGCACCCGGCTCACCACACACCCGGCTCACCGCACCCGAGCTCACCCCACCTGAGCTCACCGCACTCCCGCTCGCCGCACTCGAGTTCATCGCTCACCCCACCCGCAGTCACCCACGCCGGCCCCACCCCCCCGCCGCACTCACGGCGCCCCTGCTCCGCAGAGGATACCTCCTCTGACACCGCAAAGAAGTATGGTGACCCCGGGCGTGCATTTTAAGGCTCTCCACGCCCTGCAGGGCCTCTGACATTCCCAGCACGGGCTCGGCAGGGCGCCCTGGGCTCAGTCTCTCCCAACAGCACATCCCCTCCAAGAGACGTGCGCGAGCCGCTTGTGCCGCCAGCTATCCAAGCGCTCCGAGAGAGCACCTGGCAGTCGGCGCACGTGGCCTTGACCACCGTCACACCAGATGCCACCGCTAGCAGTCCCCTGGGGACCTATGGCCACCGTCACGGCGGCTTCTCAGAGTCAAGCAGACCCCTGAGCTGAGGAAGCAGGCCCTGGGTGCGGCCGTCACATCTGCTCCCCGTCCCTCGAGCAGGGGCGGCCGGGTGCCCGCCGAGGGGGGTCGTCAGGCACCGACTGGACGCAGGCTTCACTGGAGAGCACAGCGCCCCCAGAACACGCCCGTCTGAAGTAGGAACGTGCGCGAGAGAGGGTCCCGGGGCAGGGGCAGGGCTGGGAGCACTCAGGGCCATTCCACCCCCCGGGGGCTCTGCGGGGTCCAGACACAGGTATGACTCCCAAATCCACAAAGCCCTCCCAGGGGAGGGGGCCCCACGGAACCGTGGCTAATAAACCACCACCATGGCGACTTGACCTCAGGATCCGCACTGGACGTGGCAGGCGGGGCAGCGTGGGCAGCCCAGCATGGCCGCAGGGTCTTGCAGGCTCGCAGCCCCTGTGGTCAGGGAGCTTGACACCCAGCAGCCCAGCCACAGGCTCGGCTTGTGGCCTGGGGAGGCGGCGGCGGCCTGGGCAGGCCTCCGGGGTGAGCAGCCGGCCCCTCCCCGGCTGCAGACGCACCCGGTGGCTTTGATGTGACCTTAAGGATAACACGTCGCCCACAGGTGTAGCCTGAGCATCCCAGGTACTGGACAACACACATCAGCGTGTTCACTCTGAGTGGCTGCGTGACCGCGACGGGCCTGGACGTGGTAGGGGTGGGCGTCCCAGGAGGTCCGGGCACCCCGGGGACCGGCCCGCCGCTATGTTACTCACCTCAGGTCAGCTCAAACCCACTGGGTCCCTGTCGGTCGCTCAGAAGAGGTGGTGCTCCCCCTGCCCCATTCCGCTCAGGAAAACCCCACCTGCAGGACCGCACGGCCGTGGGCACAGACGACACTTACCTGCCAGGCCGGGCGCAGGAGGCCCGGTGAGCGGACAGCGCCGGCTGTGTCCCGCGCACGGCACGGCCGCCTGCCCTGCTCCCTGACCGTCTTCAGTGGCGTCAGCGCACAGGCCGGGAGGCTCCCGTAGGACCCGCCTCCGCCCGGCATGCCCCCTCAGCCGTGCTGTCACCCCGGGCCCCGGCTGCACACACCAGCCCGTCCCTAGGCCCCGGCCACCCCAGCTCTCAGGGCCGCTGGGCACGCTCTGTGCCTGCCGTCTGGTTAGAGGATGAGACGGTCACTAAGACGTCACTCCTGGCGTTCCGGAACAAATCCCAGCACACAGCACAGAACACACTCCAGGCCTTCAGGATCTGGTGACTTCCCCGAAGACCGGGACCCGCTGTGGGCGAAGGTGGGGACACTCTTGGGTCCTGGGGACCCCCTCCCCCAGCAGCCGTGCCTCTGCCTTCTCCCCGCCCGCCCCGGGCACAGCCGGCCGGCTCTGGCGAGGGGCTCGCGCTGACCTGGTCAGCCCCCTGCACCCTCCTCCCAGGCAAATCCTGGCGCCCTCCCACTTCCAGCCTCGCCTCTGTGAAGCCGCCTCCCTGAGGGCCCAGCCGTACCGTCTCTGGACTAGGGACTGTCCAGGGGTGGACGCAGGGGCCACAGCTGAGAGCCGGACTCTCGGGCTTGGGCTCCGAGGCGAGCCCTTCAGAAGCTGCGATGGACACACAGCTGGGCGCCTCACTGTTGCACGAGCCGGCCCTGGTAGACACCGTCACCTCTGTGCCCCAGGCCCGCCTCCAACATCATGAGCCTCAGCCAGAGGCCCTCTGGAGCAGGGTGGTCAAGCCACACCCCACAAGGTCCCCATAAAGCTCTTCCATGTCTCAAGTACCGGGAAAAGGATTTGGGGGAAAGAAATAAAGGTGGATGTTGAGAAGCTTATCTGAGTGTTTCCGCTGGACACTTTCTGGAAGGAATCCCTCGACGTGTTCATTCAAGCGCTCATTCTGAACCCACTGCACTACACGGAGAGTAACAGCAGGCACTGACGGACTGACACAAGAGGCGGCCACCACACCCACAAGTGCAGTCAGCTGTGGGTGACACGGGACCCCCTTGTCTGAGAAGACGGCCCGCTGCTGCTGCTGCTCTGAGTAAGGGCCATCCGCACAGTCAACTCGCGCCACTTCACGTGTCCAAGACGGTGCCTGCCCTGCAGGGGCCTGGCCTCACTGCACACAAGGGGGAGTGAGCGGACCCGTGCTGCTCGCTGTGTCCCACGGCTCCTGAGCAAGAGAGACGAGAAGCCGAAGGGCACAGGAAGCTCGGCAGACGTGCGGCGTGCAAAGGAAAGTGGGCAGCCCCGGAGGGCAGGGAGGAGGCCGTCCTGCCCCGACGCCAGTGCCCCCGTTTTCCCCGGGCCCAGCTGACGTCTCAGAACCGACACAGGCCTCTATCGCGTCTCCCCACACGGCAGCCCAGCTCGCCCCAGGAGCTGCCCTAACTGTTCCAGGATACAGATGGCAGAGGTCTGGAAACGGCCCCCAGCGACTGTCGTGTGCACCCCGAAGCCAGGCCCTGGAGACGCCCCTCGGGCCTGTTCAAGGACAGGTTTGTCCAGGGCAGAGGTGGCTCTGCCTTCAGGACAGGGCGGGCCGGGGGACGCCAGTGCCCCGCCCTCCCCCGCCCAGCACCTGGGTGGAGGGGGAGCCCCTCCCCCGGAAGGCAGGCATCTCAAGGGGACGTGAGAGGCCGCGGGAAAAGCAGCACCGGGAGCTCCAGAGGCAGACGCGGGAGCTCCAGAGGCAGACGCGGTAAGAGCCGACGCCTGGGCGAGGGCTCCGCAGAGGCCTTGCTGGCAGCCTCTCCCGCATCCGCTCTGACGGCTCCAGTGCGTCCCAGTCTGTTCCAGGGCTTCCCCGTCGTGCCGCCTGGGGCTCCTCGTTCTCACAGCGTCCCTCATGCCCCGAGTCCTCCCACAAGACCCGCCCCAGCTCCAAGGGCTTCGTCCATCCGTCCCGCGCGTCGGGGAGGCCCAGGGGGCTGGACCACGTGACCCACGACAAGGAACCACCAGGCCTCTCCCTGAAGGCAGAGCGGAGCCCAGGATCTCCCACCCCTGCAGGTGTGGGCGTGGGGAGGGCCGAGCCGGCCTGTGCCACACTCTGCCCTCAGGCCCCCTTCCTCCCCAGCCCCCAGCAAGGCACCCTCGGCTGTGGGACATAACCGCTGAAGCAGCAGAGACACCTCGGGCCTCGAGGGCGTGGCAGGGAGGCCGGGCCTCGGTCGAGGGGGTCCTGGATGCGGAGAGGGAAGAGGCGGCCCTGTCCTCTGAGGCCCAGCTGCCCTGGCTGAGCATGTGGGGCCCTGATTTCAGACGGCAGGAGGGAGGGACTCACGCCACCGACCCAGCTCCATCCCAGGTTCAGAGGATGGGCTGTGAGTCCAGCTGCGTGAGGAGACACCGTCGCTCCTAAGCCCCGTCGCCACAACAACTCCTGAGCCTGTGGTTCCTGACGCAGAGAGGAAGGTTCCCAGATGGTGTCTAGCATGGTGGACGCTGCCCGGGAGGCCCACAGAGGCTCTCCTCGGCGAGACACTCTGCCCTAAAGACAGGATCCCTCTGACACCCAGACGACAGCCCAGGTGCCTCCACCACCCGCCCCAGAAAATGCCTGCAGCCAAAGCTCCTCCACTTTAAAGAAGGAGCCTTGGGCTCTGCGATGCTCAGTTGCTAAACTCAGCATCGGCCGGCACCCACTTTCAGGGAGGGGCGGGGGCTTAGCACTCACCGGACCCCTGGTGCCTCCAGACCCCCCCAGGCCCCATGTGGATGGTGGAATGGGCGTCCCAGGGCTGGCTGTTCTCTGAAAAACCTTCTCCAAAAAAAGCGCACTGCCCACCAAGGGTCATGGGACACAAAGTGCCACCACACGCCCCCCTCATGAGAAGAGAAGGCCCCCACGCAGGCCACCCGCACCCGCCCTCAGAGATCCACGTGGTGCCTCTTGGTACAACCTGAACTTCCAAGAGTTACCACCAAGAAGTGATGACCGCCACTCCCATCCCACCCCCCACTCCCAACATCACGCTTTCTGAAAGCCAACCACATTCTGGGCTTCTTTCTACAGCCTCTTCCAAAATTTCCATACGTTTCTGTTAACTGCTGAAACATTCCTCTTCTACGGAAATTCACTAATTGTTTCAGCAATTTACTATATAAAGGCGAAACACATTACTTGAAGAAAAATAAGTAAGTCACATCCACTCTTACAACCCGAACAATTTACTGTTTTGGCATAATTTCTGCTAACCTTTTCCTCTGCAGAAATTAAGCTATTAACGCACATGAATTAACTAAAGTTTACATGGGATACAATTCAAGCATCCTTTTCATTTGGGAAACAGAAAACATCCTGCCTTGTAGCACCAAGTTAGATAAAATTTCAAAACAAAGCACAACCTGCCCGTGCCCCTGGGGCAAAGCTCCCTGCAGTCACCGAGGAACTGTGAGCGGAATGTTCCAGCCGCCGTCCCACAGGCACAACCACCAAGCCAAGTGCTCCACTTCGTGCCCCAAATGGAGTCCAAATATGCAGTGGAATCTGGCTGATAACATGCAAACGAAAGCAAACTTCCTTATACAAAAACAGAATCCCTTGTTTCCAAATACGTACAGTCCAACAGGCCTCGCTTGTGGCTGCTATTTTCTTTCTTTGAGGGGTCGGGGCAGGGCTTAATCCCGTACTTCTTCCTATCGTGCATACCACTGACACACACGTAGATGACTCAGACATCCAAAACTGCATCGCTGGCCCAAGAGAGGATTCAAATATTTAGGGCCTGGTATGTGCCTGGCACATGTGATGCTGCCTTGCTCTCAGGGACTCAGTGCTGGACACACGCAAACAGAAAACCATGACACGATGAGGCCCACGCAGATCAACGGCCCGAGGACGCAGAGACAAAAGCAGGGGCAGAGGGGAGGAACAGCAGGCGTGCCTTTCCCAGGATGGGGAGGAAAGCTCGGGAGGCGGCACAGACCACGCTGTGACTTGGGTGCAGCAGCGCAGGCGTCAAGGATGGGACAGGAGGCAGGAAGCGCGGGCACACGGCCAAGTCGAAAGCACCTCACAGGCGATTCTAAGCAGGGAGCGACTTAATTTTCGCTGCCAGATAGCGGGCAGGCGACACGGTGGCGATGCATTAGACAGACCATCAGACGGACCGAGAAGGCGGTCACATGAAGGGGGACCGAGTCAGGAGGGGCCCAGGCTCTGGCAGGAGGGGGGCGGTGGTGCTGGCTGCAGCTGTGCGGACACGAGAGGAACGCGGACCGAGGGTAAAGGTCAAGGAGACGACAGCAGGGACTCTCCTGTCCGAGCCCCTCTGAACTCAAGTCCTGCACAGAATCCACACCAAGGGTCCAAAGCTCTCGTGAAGGGCCGGTGGGGTCGGCCTCCCCACCAGCACCATGGCTTAGAGCGTCCTTTGTGTTAATATCACAGAGGGTGGAGCCCCTTAACCTGCCCTGAGGCATCCGCCAGCCCCCGTGGGTTAAGACACCACCCATCACTCATGTGTCTCTGGAGACAGCTGCGGGGCAGGGCAGTTCAGCAACCTGCTCCTCGGAGGGGAGTTCCTGAGGCACCACGGCACCCCGGGACGGAGGGCGTGGCCGGCCGGGCTCAGGCGGATGGGGCCCCGCACTCACCCGGAAAGTAGGGGTGTCACAGCTCTGGCCAACAGTGCCTGGAGCTCGGATCTCAGCACCACACCCCCCCGGGGGTTGTACGCTTGGAGAACAATCACGACACGGAAACCCAGGGAGGCAGGCAGCAGCACAGCCAGCCTCCGTCCCCCACCCCACCCCACCGGCCTCCCGACCCCAGCACGTCACTCTGCTCCTTCAGGAGCCGCCAAGCCCCAGGCACAAGGGGAAGCGGCAGAGGGAGTTGGAACCCAGCAGGCCACACCCGCCGAGCCCCAGGCCCACACTCCTCCAGCGGAGAGCCCTGTCTCTGGGGCCACGTGCCCGCTTGGCTGAAAAAGACCCCGAGAGCAGCAGGGTAAGGGTCAGAACCTACGGAGGGGAAGGAGGGGCGAGGGCTGTGTGCTGTCGGGGGCACTCCTACCACCCGCTCCATAAAGGACAAAGTAATGCTCTGATGCCCTGGGCACCCGCGGGACATAGGTCGGCCCTGAGGGGCGAGCCACCAGGCTTTCCTGCTCAGTCCTCACTCAGGCTACAGGGACTGGACCGTGCAGCTGAAGCACGACTTCCATCAAGATGACCGAAGGGGCTTCCCTGGTGGCGCAGTGGTTAGGAATCCGCCTGCCGATGCAGGGGACACAGGTTCGAGCCCTGGTCCGGGAAGATCCCGCATGCCACAGAGCAACTAAGCCCGTGCACCACAACTACCCAAGCCCATGCGCCTAGAGCCCGTGCTCTGCAGCAAGAGAAGCCGCTGCAATGAGGAGCCCGCGCACCGCAACAGAGACCCAACGCAGCCAAAAAAACAATGACCCAAGGCTGTCGTAATAAATAATAACTGAAATAAATCATCAAAAAGAATAAACATTCTAATTTTGGTAGGGTCTTATATTCACAAAATCTTATTTTCCTAAAGACACAGTTTAATCCACATAAAAATCTCAAGTGATTCTAGTTTCTTCTCAATATTGACATCCGTTAAAGACTTATTAAAAAACCATATTACGTAGACTAAGCGGCCATGTGCCATGAACTCGCAGTTGTTTCATCAAAGCACTCCACCAGCAGAAACCACATGACAGAGTGCAACCCGGGCCGAAAAGAAGACCCAAAGGACAAGAGAACACAAGTCCTGAACAGTCGCGTGTTGAATGAGATTTAGTAGGTATTAACACTGGCAAGAAATGTGGGAGAAAGTTGGTTGTTTTTAACACATACAAACGTTCCAAGTAAATTAAAGAAGCAAACAGATATACAAGTGAAAGTACATGAAAAAAATATGAAAATTTTTTAGTTGTGGAACATGTAGGACATTAAACAAAAGGCCACCCCAAAAAAACCACACAGTACGTCAAATGAACACATGACAACTGAAAAGGAAAATCACTTTAACAGAGCAGGCGAAGGACTCATAAAACAATGATGTAAGAGGGCCCTGTGAAATCAGGAACAACTGCAGAAAAACAGGGATACCCGCCAACAACCACCAAGAGGCTCCACCTCATCCAGTAACCAGAAATATGAATTTTAACAATTGTTATCAGACAGTACTGACAAGCACGTTGGTAGGCACATACTCTTTGTGGAAAGCAATTCATGGCTACCAGCTTTAGATGCACACATTTCTCCACCCGACTAGTCAACTTCTTCTAGGCGCCCGACTCAACACAACTCCTCCTCCAAGGACACGCGCGCCACGCCAACACCTCAACAACCACGGGAACAAAGGAGCGCCGAGGCTCCCCAGGATGCACTAGACTCTCAGGTCAGAGCTGCGACGGGCGCCAACAGCCCCAAGCACAGACCACAGGCTGGACAGCTGCCCCAGCCAGGCGCACGGGACCACAGCCGTTCCAGAAGCAGCTGGAACCCAGACCCTGCCCGGCAGGCGGCCAGCAGCCAGTTCCGGGCCTCCACAGGACCCTTCCGCCACGCTCCTCCAACACGTGAGCACGGGCCGACTGCGCACGGTCCCCTCAGGCGGCCCACGGGAAGGGGAAGCACAGGTATCACGCGTGGAGACCGCCTCGCCTGCCCGCCCGGTCCTGGATCCCGCCTGGATCCCATGCTACCAGAGGCCTGGGATCCCCTCCAGCGCGCCATGTGTCAGGTGAGACCCCTCGGCCTCGGCTTGGGGCCGACAGCAGCAAGCGCAGCCCAGCTGGGTGAAGGCTCCAGGCACCTCCTCACTGCCGCTGACTGAGGGGTGGCGGAGGAGAAAATGTTCCCCCAAAGTGGAAAGACAGCAGCAGGAAAGGGTGACTCTTCCCTGGAAGCAAACGCAAACCAGAGGGAGAGGGAGGTGTAAAGCCCAGTGGACAAAGGGGCTCACCAGGAAGCTCGGGGGTCTGGCTGCATTGGGCTGGGAGGGGCACAGCCGCGCCCCGTGGATGGTCCCCATCTTCCCCCTTGTGCAATCGCAGGGGAGCATTTATCACCTCTTCGGTAAATGCAAGATTTTTTTAGGAGCTCCAGAAACATTTTTAATTAGGAGGAAATCCCACGTCATCCCATTTTTAAGTATAAACGACTTGAAGAGGGGAAATCATTTGGCGGTATCTTTCTGGTACAACCAGAAAAGAGTGGTTTCTGAATGGGTGTCTGCTAACACTCCGAAGACACTGGGGCTGGTCTCCATACGCTGTAGTACACGGCACATCACACGGCAACTGGATACAACCCACTCATACAGTTCACGTGTCTTGAATATCCTAAATGACTTCTTTTCCCCGCTGGCTTCTGCCCGATGCTGGCCATCCCAGTCAGAACTCAGTGCCCTCGGACACCTGTGCTGGTGGTCGTCCAACCAGGTCCCCTAGTGAGTCGGCTAACATATGTATGTATGTAGGTACAGTGTGTATGATAGCAAATTGTGCAACAGTGGACCTCGGGGTGTAACAGCTTGTCCACATTTGAAGATACTGGTACTTGACATCCTCTTAAGGAAATGCTGCCTCCAGAATTTAAGCTGGAAAGTCACTGGAATTACTGTTTCAAGAAGAATAATATCTACGTGACTTTTTAGATTTTTGGTACATACATCAAGAACTGTGTGCAAACTGGAATGTCCTGTGTACTGATCCTCAAAACAACCAATAAATCTCAATTATTGAAAAAAAATTAGGGGAACAAGCCTAATATTAGTCTCTTAAGACCGTGGTCATGCTGTGCCCACCCGCTGCGCCCACCTGGGGTGGAGGGATGGCCACCAGAACGTTGGGACGGCCCCTGGAAGGACCAAAGTCTGACCACTACTTCCAGGAAGGCCTCAAAGAGGCCACCTCTCCCTCCCGGCTTCACTGCCTGCAGTACTCTCATGCACGTCCACACCCTGCCCGCGGGCTCACGCTGCCATCCAGCTGAGTGGAGCTCCGCAAGGGCAGGGAACTCCCCGCATCACACGGTAAGGAAATGTGGTCTTCTCTACGAGACAACGGGAGAAAGGATGCGACACTGCTTCTGCTACAGCATGCCCAGCTCTGGGTCCTACAGTCCTGGGACACGCTCCACGTAAGAAAGTCCTGTTCTCGTGACGCCCTACCGATGCCTCAAATGCCTTCGGGGACCAGGACAGGACAAGGGAAGGGGTGGGGAAAACAGCACGATGCTGCTGTGCTCTGTGTTCCTTTCAAGAAGCAAATCAATCCTATTGGGATAGAAAAGGACAAGTAATAAGCTGCTACACTTACTAGACTGTGAAACGTACCACCACCATGGACTATCCAGTGGTCCAAAGAACAGAGAAATGTCATAAACCAAGATGCACCCCCCAGTCCTCCCAAACCAGACCTGGTGGTCACTCGGTACACTCGGACTGGGAGATACGGTGCTCCCAGGCTCCCAGGGCAGCACTCCAGGGGCACAGTGGAAAGGAGTGCCATGGGATGATTTATGCAACAGATTAGGGAATGCTTCCAGCACCACGGGCTAGGGAGAAGCTGCAAGAAAATGGGCAAATCCTGCCCTCGTGAGGTCTGTATTCCTATGGAGGCTGGACTACAGAAGAGGAGTCTTTGTTCCCTGAATGCTGGGGCCAGAGGGAAAAGGAGAAATAGTCACGGCTCTCCACAAAGCGCAGAACTCGCCCGGGTCCAGAAGCTCAGTTAATGCCTCTGTATGCAGTCTGGTAAGAACAACTTACAGAGGGCACGAAGCAAGGAGCCAAGATTCACCTGAGCAAAGAGCAAGCGCCGGGTCTTCTGACGCCCAATTCCACTTCTAACAAACAGGACTCTCTCCAAAGTCCCAGCCAGGTCTAGTCTGTGGAAATCCATGATCACCATGATTTCTAGATTTCTGACTGACAGAGAAACAGCTATTGTAACCTTCCCTCCTCTGACCTTTTCAAGTAGCAAGATGAAATAACTAATTTAGTCACCAAAAAAAAAGAAAGAAAAAAAGTTGTCTTATCCCATTTTAACCACTAGTCATACTCAGTACTAAATCTCCATCTAATTAACCCAATTCATTAGAATTATAAGGAACAGCAGATTCAAAGGTGCTGAGACAAAAATCAGAAGTCACCCATGTGACCAGCTCTAAAAGCAGAAGCCTTAGACTGACTTCAAGGACGCAAGATACGGTGACTGAGGAAGAATCTAATTATTTAAGCAAACGTTTCTAGACTCGCAGCATTAAACCACCCACTCTGAAAGTACCAACCACCTTGAAAATAACTCAAAGGGAGGCAGAATCTCGTACCTCATTTAAAAAAAAAAAGAAAAAAAAAGGCCACTGGGTCATATAGTTCAACCTCCACTTGACCATATCAAGTGCTCAAACTCACTCCACAATTCTGTGCTTGAAAACCTCCTGAAACAGTAATAATTATCCCATTACTGAACTTGCTGATGGCTAACCACTGAGAAGCAACAGCAGAGACAATTAAATGAATTACAAATTACTGTTGGATTCTCTAAAAATAAAAATATTTTCATGTGATTACGTAGTGCTGAAAGGAGAAACAAGAGCAGTCCCTGAAGAGGCTGAGGATAGCTAGTGTGTAATCAAGCAGGAATGGTGAGGCTTTAGTAGACAATAAACAAAGGGAAAACTGACTGGAAAGATGCTGTCCCACAAATCATGTCCCTGGAGCTTCCCCACATCTGTACTGAAGACTCCAGCAGGCCAGACACACAGGTTACAGAGTAACTTCAGGTAAGTCTAAGGCTGTCTCTGCAAACTTCTACGATGTGCCCTTTGTGGACCCTCAAGAGGAAGAAAGATGAGCTACCGGGGCAGGTGTGACCAGTGGTATCTACCTGTATCACAAAGAAGCAGTAACTGGGCTGCTAAAAGCAAACCTGGAACCTTTGGAACCTGAACCGAAAAGGCAGGAATGAGGCAACCAGCCATCACTGAACTACATCAAAGCAACGGAGGTGCAAAGTACAGTGAACAAGAAAACAAAGCGTTCAGTGAGAAAAGCCCAGCACACTGCTGCCCCCTTAAGACTGTGCTCCGGGGAACTAAACAGAAGACCTCCATCCTGAGCGACTATTACGATAACCCCGAGCATGGAGAAAACGAGCGCACACACGATGCGACAGCCCCGGCGGCGGGCTCACCCAGACAGTGGGCACCAGCAGTTTGTGGGGAGCTCAGTCTCCCGCTGCAAAGGCATTCAGGGCTACAGGAAGATTTTTTTTTTTAAATCAGAAAGTATAGGGACTAACAAATGACCAGACCTGTAACGTAACTTAAATGCTCTTGTTCCAAGTCACTCCTTATGTGGGGGACGGTACCAGCGCTGCAGACACCACTCACCTAACCGTTCACAGCTGTTTCGCAGCACACTGCACTCAAGGCTGCAGGAACGAACTTGACTGCTTCCACACACTCAGGGAACGAGACCCGACAGCAACAAGTCCTCTTTCCTATTTAATTAACATTCCTATCAACAGACGTGCAGAATAATGGCAACTTTCCCAAGTGGGAATGGTGAACGTGTGACTGTGATGCTCCCCTCCAAAGCACGTCACCAGAAGAGGTTCATCTCCCACCTGCGCCCTCAAGTGGAGCGACGTGCTCACCACCGGGGCCGCACTAAACCCCACCGTCTCAGGACATTCAGACGTGTAAAGCTAAGGTTCCGATAAAACGCTTCCTGGGACACCAACAACTGTGGGCTGGATGAGACTTCTCTTCATTTCCCTGGTGTCCTGAGGGGGCCATCGAGCCTGTTCTACCGAATGGTTCGTTCCACCCATCAATGAAAAATATAATCTCCAAGTCAGGGAACTGGCAGCTGTTCCTGTGAGCTTCTCACTTAGTAACGGAGAAACCACCTATCCTGACAGCAACAACGGAAGCAGACGTTCTGGTACTAACTAGGGTTTTAGTTTGTGAAAGTAGATTCTACAATGTGGTTTCCCAGCGTGTGGTGTGCCTACACCTTCTCCACAGGCTCCGCGAGCTAAGACGGCGGGCACACGGAAGCCCCTTTCCTTGTCTTCCCGGGTCCAGCTGTCTTCCAATACTTACATTCAAGTTTGCAATGTCTTTTTTAACACCTTCTTCTAGCAGTTTCACACTGCTTAGTCTGCAAACAAACTCGAGTGGGGCAGTATAAATACAATCAAACTCTTGTTTAATATTCCTCTGGCTGGAATTCTAGTTATCAATGGTTACCGTGACAGATTATCCTGATTGAGAAACGAACACCTTTATATTTGCCCACACCTGTATCGTTCCATGACTTTACTATGCATGTTATCTTCAAATGAGCTGGCATCTAACATAACCTAGAAAACTACAACATACTCTGAAGAATGGGAAACCGGACAGCCACTTCCTCCCTCACCAAAGAAATGTTCAACAAATTGCTAATCATTATTCAACACTGATAGAAAAATTTCCATACGCACTCCAAATACACCAAAGAACACACGTAACTGAAGTCCAGCATCGGCCTTAGTGACCAGACACAGCAGGAAGGAGAGGACACCCTGGGAGCACAGGCACAAAGTCACACACACACACACAGGAGGCCTCGCCCCACTCAGGAAAGAATGCACCAAACACATTTGCATTTATTTTCTTTTTTTTTTTAAGCAAATGACAAAGACCCAGTTTACCAGCTTAACTTTTTAAACCTAAGCTTAACACGTTACATATTTAAACAATTGTCAAAACTTACTAAGTTGCCAGCATTCATGCACAACTAGAAAACATCCTCAATTTATATTAAACCAGAAATGTATTACCATTAATGCATTAACGTCTTTCACTACTAAATACTGAACACAATTAGAATTACTCTTGTGGAAGATTCACCCCGGTGATGTCAACTTCACAGCAGGCTGACACTACTCGGCTCATGTTTCAAACACAGGAAAAGCAGGTCCGTGCAGGTGTTAGTGTACGGAAGAGCCACGGCCACCGTGGATTACGTTCAATAAAAAAGCAAAGTGCATACAGAGATTTACAACAATTTTAAAGACAAAAAAACATGGTCCTATCGTGTGGTCCCAACAATAAACTCAAAAGTCTATGACAAGTAGGGCTCCGATGAGCTGTGTATAAATACTTTAGATTAAGTACAGTTACACTGAGAGTCGAGTTCATGTGAAATCTTCAAAAAAATGTTCCTGTCAATCCTCCCATGGCGCGCGCCAGAGGGAACGCTCTGCTGCGCACGTGCGGCGAGCTACTTGTTATCCAAGCGCAGCAGCTGCTCCTTACCATTTATCGTCAAGGACTTCAGCTGGCCGTCTTCTTCGACTTCCACTCTCTCTTGACCATTCTCCACAATCCTGGGGGGGGAATAAGAGGCATTTTACAATCTTGTTATCAAATAAGTAAACATGTATGTGAATATAAATGCATATTTTTACAGGACTTGACACAGATATACGTGCAATTACTAATTTTGTGGATGAAGCCACCATGCTGAGGACAGACGTTTCTTAAACTCTGACACTGAACACGGGCACAGGCACTAGCAGTCAAAACGGTCACGGTTTCACTATGAACGGTTTCCATTTTACCATTCCAACACACTATTACCCATGAACACGGCTCTAAATAAGGGCGATGTCTGATATGTAACACTGAGCAAAAATTCAGAAGGAAGAGCTCTACATCGGAGATTAAGATTCTCATGGCACCAGACAGACTTCACATACAACCCATATGTCACACACTGGAGGGTGTGCAAAGAAAATGTGGCACCACTGAAACACCAACCACACCTACTTATTAGAAATATGAACGAGAGAAGATCACTGTACCTCTTTGTAGTGATTTTTCTGCCATTAACCACTTTAGTAGAAGTTGATATAGATTTGTAGTTGCCCATCCCACTGCCACCAAATGCCGTGGAAGAGAATGAAGTGAGGCCCCCATGACCTAGTGAACCAAAGGAAGTGAATCCTGCAGGAAAACAGGAAAGAAAGATTAGAGGCTCGTATGTCCACTGTTGATTTAATGCCCACATTTCCATCAGAGCCACAGGGCAGGAGGGACCCTCCCCCCTCACAAAGGGCCCTGCTGAAGGGGAGCGACTCGGCGCCGTGCATCTCACGGGAACGGGGCGAGTTTCCCGCCACAGCGGGGCCAAACCCAACTTGCTTCTGACTCGCTCCTTGTAACTGTGACCACAGGGAATAAAAATCTTAATTACTAAAAAAGCTGAAATAATTTTAGAAAGAATACCACAAAGAATTATCTGGAAAAGCATGGGTCTGCAGTTCACGGACTAATTCTCAATTACATGGTGATCGACTACGGACGCTGCCTTCCACAGCCACGCCACAGCAAGCCAACTTCGAGGCTGAGACTGCCTGCTTGTTGAAGGAACTTACCTACCCGTCCCGCTCCAAAAGGCCCCCATCACAGCACACGTCACACACTCCCTAACAACTCTTCCTGAGGCTCCTTAGAGGTAAGGACTGTGTCCCACACACGTGTCTGAAATGAAGTCCTGTTGCGGTGTTTTTAACCAGCTCTAGTTTACTCCCCCTTTCACTTGAGCAGGCTACATGGCATCTAGCGAAAGGATCTGCGGGACGGAAGTGCACCAACACCTGCCCCGTGTCATCAAGTCCTGTTGGCACCTGAGGAGAAGAGCCCTCGGAGGTGCACTGTGCGGGGTGGCCTGTACAAGGAGCACAGCCAGTTCTCACCACAGAGCGCTTAAACGAACATGAGCACCAGGAACACAGCAGCCCCTCTGTTAAGAGGAGCTGGGTGAGCTTCACAGAAAAGCTAAGACTGCAATAATTCTCCAGGTGAAGCACAGGGTTGCGTCAGGCCGTGTGCATGGGACTGCAGCCGGTGCAACAGCTAGGCTCCGTGCGGCAGGGCGCGCACAAGTGACCACGCCTCACCTGGGGACTCAGCTTGGCCCTGGTCACCACATCTGGTCCTCATTAAAGCCCCACCTCCTGACCCCATCAACCTGGACTCTCCTAAGATACTGGAATTTTTTAAACTGCTGAGGTTAGATAAAAAAGGATTTACTGAGATTGTGTAAGTGGGTTATTTCACAGTTCTTTATCTCAAAACACCTTACTCCTTTTAACCAGAAATTTCATTAAATGCTGGCCACCTTTAACAGTTAAGATCAGAAGTAGGTTTTCAAGTATAACATTCTTGGGAAGATTAGGAAAAAAATGTAGGTTACTAAGCACAGCTTTGTACACATAAAAAATACTGGCAAATCTATTAAGCTGTTCTACCAAAAGGCATACACGTACTGCAAAGTGCCCTAACTAAAAGAGCACTGCACTGATGTCTGATCAGACATTTAGTACCTGTATCAAAAGAAGAAAATCCCCCTCCGAAAGAGGGAAATCCACCGAAAGTGGAGAAAAACGACCCTGTGCCTCGGTTCCGGCTTCCGCGGGGGCCCCTTCGATTCCCAAAGAAGTCCTCAAACGGGTCTTCTAAAAACAAACAGAAGTGCTTTGTGAAATCTTGATTCAATTTTGCTTTTTCACAGGAGAGCTTCAATAAGCGTTAATGCCTTATGATACACTGTTCCATTAGGAGCAAAAAACTTACCAAGAAATTACAACAATGTAGCGTATCTACAGAGCAGCCAAAAGTCCATCTAACCAACAGTTTTCCTTACTTGTTTAATGCAACTAAAGCTAGAATACATCGGGGATTTACAACAAACAAACAAAAAAACACAACATTATATATATAAATATAAAACTCAAGGTCATTAATCTGCACTACAGACTTGGACAGAGAGCTGTTTTAACACAGCCTTTTACTCAAAGTTCTGGTAGACACTGTCCCAGCTGACGCCATTTAAAAGGTTAGGATGATTTCACACCTAAGTAGTCGTACTGCATGGAGTCTGGGTTGCCTTCTCCAAAGTCATTCAGGAATAAAAACAAAAATGGATTTTTCTAACGTATTTACTTATAATGCAAGAGAACGCTGTAGCAAAGTGAGGCAAAATTTAACAGCTGGTGATTCTGAGCCAAGTGCTAAGGAATCCCTTTTACTTTTCTGTAAGCCTGACATCTCAAAAAAATTTGAGAAAGGATTAGCTGAAGTCAAATCTGAATAAATGTTAATTGGCAGACAGTACATTATACTTTAATAGAAAATTAACGTGAATAGGTATCATATTACTACTGGAGATACCAAAATGCTCCTGAAAATAAAAATAAGATTAGCCTTGACAGTTTAGGGGCTTTTTTTGGTTGTTATTATCAATCAGTGAGCACCTACTGAAAACATGAATTATACAAACTTAAAAAAATTCACTGAGGTTCTATGAAATTAATCAGCACTATACTTTTTTTTCGAGGAAATGGGAATTCTTTAAGAAATAAAAACAAGGACTCCTGATGGATGAGTAAGCTAGAAATGCATGTCGGGGAAAGAGAAAAGCAACCCATGACACACAAACTACAGAATTAGCACGGCATATTTTTAGGACAAGGCAAGAGTGACCAAAGCAGGAAGTTAATGCATCTGAGTAGTGAAATGAAAGAAAGAAAAGGAAACAGAAAAGTTAACACACGGTGAGCACGAAACCAAGTAGAAACTGAGATTCATGGCGCACTCATGTTTACAGACAAATGTGACCTGAGCAGCGTGCCACACCCCCAGGGTAACTGGCAGTGACCTGAAAGGATGTGCGAGAGCGCTGTTGCTCATAGACCCTGAGGAATGACCAAGGGCCAGGCACGGCCAAGGCAGCTTAAGGGATACTCAGAACGGGGGCGAGGAAAGGGGTGGCGAAACAACACGGCCGCACGCTCCTAGAGCCCACGCTCTGCACCAAGAGCAGCCCCCGCCCGCCACAGCTTCAAAAAGCCTGTGCTCAGCAATGAAGACCCAACGCGGCCAAAAATAAATAAAATTTTTTTAAAAAGCAAAAATAAAACCCAACCTACAAGGCCTCTCTTAAATAAGAGAGCTATGCAAAGTACACGAAAACAGACCTGAAGAAGCAAACATTTAGAAAACCTGGTCACTGGTGGCCTGTTGAGAGACCAGAAAGGAGGAATGCTACAGGGAGAAGGAGTGAACATGTGCACAGAGACCAGGTCCACCGCCCCAAAGGGGACCCGAACCCCGCGCAGCACTGGGCAAGGGCTGCTGCTGTGAACAAGAAAGCCCCAGGGCCTGCTGGTCTTGCATTTAATTCCCACGTTCCACAGTAAACGCCACCGTTTTCAAACACAACTTTAAGAAATTCATTTACCAGCTACCTTGTCAACAGGGCTTACAGTCCCATTATTACCATATTTAGAAGTGTAAGTAGAAAATGAACCATAAACTTTATCTAGAGCTGGAGGCATTTTGTAAATTTCTTCAGCGACTTCATCCTGTTCAAATAAAATACAAGCATTCTATTTACTAAGTCACCTTTTACCTTATTATCATGGCCTACACACCTTCAGTGACACATTCTCTATAGATCCGATCTACAAGATGGCAGATAATTAACATTCTTATGTTACAACCACCCATGTTAAGCACACGTAATGTAACACGTACAGTTTAAACTCACAGCGCAGTAATTTTCTCTTTCAAGCAGTAGCCGTTAAGAAGAATCTACAGGGCCTCCCTGGTGGCGCAGTGGTTGAGAGTCCGCCTGCCGATGCAGGGGATGCGGGTTCGTGCCCCGGTCTGGGAGGATCCCATATGCCGCGGAGCGGCTGGGCCCGTGAGCCATGGCCGCTGGGCCTGCGCATCCGGAGCCTGTGCTCCGCAACGGGAGAGGCCACAACAGTGAGAGGCCCGCATACCGCAAAAAGAAAAAAAAAAAAAAAAAAAAGAAGAAGAATCTACAGGACCAGCTTTAGATATTCACTATCCATATATGGATTCCTAAACGACGTGTTGTTCTGCATGCTAAGGTTGTTCACAAGGCTTTTGAGACCAACTTAAACTAGTGTCCATGTGATACCACCACTAAACAAACGGTTTTAATTTGTTTACATGAAGCTAAATTAAGCCTTTCATAATTATAAAATCACCTTCTTCAGAAGCTACTTCAAAAGATGGTTGAGTAGTATGTTGTAAGAATAAGGCCAGCTAGCTTTTCAATGACATTTTCTTGTACTTTTGTATTCTTTTCTTTTTTAAATCTTTTATCTTGCATTTTTCTATTATACAGCCTAAATATGACTTTCTACAATTCAAGTAGTCACCGTATTTTAACGTGTAATTTCAGATATTACAGTTAACCCAAAAAATGAGAAGTCTCATTTGTCACAGTCATGGTGACACCAGAAAACACATTAAAAAAAAAAAGTCATGATTAGAATGATGTGTTGTTAACAGGCGCCGCCACTGTGAGATCAGGCAAACCCTTATTGAGAGCTTCCCATCGCTGGCTGCTGCTGGTTTGGGGAGTATGGATCATGAGCTTCTACGATCCTCAGCCCCCAAGCTAAATACAATTTTTAAAAGACCCTTCAAATCCAGCAATTCAATTCTACTTCAGGGAAATCAACTCATCAAACATGGAAATAACTTACTATATTAAAGGAGTCCAAAGCATTTATAGTGAAAACTGAAACTTACCTAATTTTCCAAAAGAGTAAATGAATGGAGAGCATGTTAAGTGCAAGTATTTGAATGGTCATCAAGTCTACGTTTTAGAAAAAGGCAGAAGAGAACACACACACACACATATATATATATACACACATCCCAACATAATATCTGAAAAATGTTGACAGTGGACTTTCAATTGGTGGTAAGACAAAGGTTGATTGCCCTCCCTCCTTTTATCTCATTTACGGTTTCCAGTTTCTTACGTTGAGTCTGTGTTATATTATTATTTTTGAGGTTAGAAGGGGCAAATACTGCATTTACTTCAGAAATAAGTTTTAATAAGACATGTCAACATAACCAAATATTCTACCAAGTACTTTTTTACTTTCACTCCCCCAGGGATACAGAACCACACAGCCAGCCGAGGTGCCTGCTGGGCAAAGGGAATATGGACCAGGTGGAAGAAGGAGGTAGTTACAAACAGCAGCTACGACCACAGACCCTGTTACAGAAACAAGGGTTGGAACTGCCGGGTGTATTTCCTCCTCATTTCGTTACGAATACTTTGTGCATACATGTTATTCATAAATACTAAGCACAGCTTTGTCTTCTTGCCTCTTTTACCCCCTTATCACATCACATCACATCACATCAAGTGCAGGCTTTGTATGTATCACAGTGTTTCAGCTATGGGACAACAAGGATAAAGGGAAGTTCAAGGACCTCACCTCCTATGTGGGAGAAAGGTTAGCGCGCATTCTCAATTACATGCACGACAGCCATCGCGTGAGGCACGATTATGATCTTGCTATTGTCTCTATTTGGAGATCAGCATGGTTTAAGGAGATAACGAGTGTGGGTGCCGAGTTGGGACAGCACA